>NC_072409.2:16488500-17713000 GCF_028858775.2 Pan troglodytes
GCAAGTTCCGTGTAGTTAGAAGTAATCAAACCAAGGCTAAATAGCCATTCAGGTCTTAGTTGTGCCCTCTTGGGCAAGTCACTTAACCTCTTGGAGTCCAGGTCTCCTTATCTAGACAATGAGCATACTGTTCCTACATTGCAGGTTGGTTGTGAGGACCAAATAAGGCACTGAAGCAGATCTCTGGGGACACTCGTTCCACAAGTAGCTATTGAGTTCCTACTAGATACATGACATACGCTATCTGACTTAGTTTTCATGGCAGGCTGGCCCCTCACTTTTTTTGAGGCCCAAGAAAGAAAACAAACTGAAGCCTTAGCCTCCTTCCAGCCCCTCCTTCTCTTCCCAATCCTGACTCCATCCACCACTGCAAGGAGTTGGGTAGACCCTACAGTTCACACATCTCAGCTCTGTCCACAACGACCCCCACCCCCAACTGGCTGTTCCTGGCCATTCTTCAGGTCTAGGGAGAAGGCCCCAGAAGCACCATTTGCTCTTGAGAGGATGGACTCCAGCCATCTAGGAGGGGAATTTCGGGGTCCTGGATACCTAGAAAGGGTTCCCAGAGGAGGGAGGGCATGGGCTCCATATGAGCATGCCTCCTTGGCCTCAAGGACTCCTTGCCCCTTGGGAAGGGGGCTACCAGAGTTGGGCTGGAGAAGGACCCTCTCAAACGCAGGGCACAAGGCAGGGGCCCACTTGCCAGGGTATAAGCACAGTATTTTCTGCTAACTCAGTAATTGGTGGTGCTTAGTTACAGTTACTCTGGGTGTGCTCAGCCCAGAGCCATTCTGGAGTCTCAGTGACAGGCTCAGAGGGGGGTACAAAGCCAGGGAAGCAGAGGAAGAAAGAGGGGGTGGGGAGATGTGGGCTATCAGGACAGGGCCAGCAGCTCAAATGATCAAGTCTGTAGGGACAGATTGACCAAGTTTCCTTTTGGATCAGGGTTCTTCCTCCCATGGTGGTGGAGGGCCTCTATGGGCAGGCTGTTTCTGGAAGAGTCCCTGGGCAGTGGTAGAAGGCGCCCCCTGATTCAGACTGGCTAGCCGGTTTGAGGAAGACCTGAGACTATAAGCTCCTGCCCTGGGGGAGGGGTTGGGGTGGGAGAGAGTGGCAAGGACCAGGCCTTAGCCATGGAGTCGAGGATAGAACCACAGCCCTATTAGAACAGCCAGCTGGGCCAACATGCAGCGGGGAGGGCACAGCGGGGCATCAGATTCTGGTTTGAGTCAGCAAGGCCACTCCCAGACCCCCCTTCTTCTGGGGCTTGGAGTCAGCTAACTACTCCCTGCTGAGGTCAGCAAGGCATAGGACTGGATGGGGCAGATCCACTGGATGCAGAACCTTGGAGCCTGCAGCTGAGTAAGGACAGAAGAGGAGCTGGGTGGTCCCCAAACGTTAGTGGGCACCAGAATCACCTGGTGGGTTTGTTAAAGCCCAAACTGCTGAACTCTACTCCCAGAGTTTCTGATTAATTTGCATTTCTGACATGTTTCCAGGTAAAACAGATGCTGCTGGTCCAGGTACAACACTTTGAGAACTACTTGCCTGCCAGCCCCCGGCCTTGTGTCTGTCCCGGGCCACCGGAAGACCCTGGGAAGCAGCCCTTCATCCCTACTAGGGTTTGGCACAGGGCTCTCAGCAGGGCGGCCAGTAGGCCCCATCCTCATGCACAGTGATGGAGGATGCCCCTGGCGAGGGAGGCCATTGAAACAGAGCTTGCCAGTAATACAGGGAACAAGACACCCAGTTTAATACAACTCTACTCGTAGGTGTCACATATATTGCTTGTGACCACAGAACTGAAGAAGCAAAACAGAGCCACTTTTTAAATTCACATTTTTAGGAATGTTTCCTTTCCCTGCCTTTCTATGCGGGTTTCTTAAGACAAGTGAAATATTAAATGATTGTAAAATCTAACCTTTAGGGAACAATCACACCATCTTACAACAATTCTTCTAACGAAGGAGAAAGTTGCAGGTTTTTTCTCCCCCTTTCATGCTCTTCCAGCTGGTTTTCAGGCAAAGTCCTAGGTGCATTTTCAATTTGGTCTCAGCTTTTCTCTGCAGCAGAATAAGTGGTGGGAAAATGTCTTCTCTAGGCAGCAGCAACATTTCTGTCTCATTTGTCTGGTTTTGCAGTGTAACATGGCAGCCTGTGGGGCTGCTAATTTAAACTTAGGTCCTTCTAGGAGTGCACTATTCATGATCAGTAAACATATCAGGATGCAGATTTTAACCACTTAATTATTGAATGTGGAAATGCTTCCTTGCTTCATGAGTATTTTAAAATGGAACAATAGATAAATTATGTTCCACTCCCAAAGTTCACTGTGGTTCTGAACCACTTCATATTTAAGCATTATCTGATTACCCTGAGGCTGTGAGCTCTATTTTCCCTCAGAAAATTTGGTAGCAGAGTTACTTTGTTCCAGACCATAGAGAAGTCGAAGGCCTTTATCAAGAACAGGTCATCTTTGCACCATTTAGTTTGTCCTTGGATCTATAAATGTCCTTGCTGGAAATGGAGGTCAAAGCAATACTTTTATAAATGAGGATGTAGCCTTGTGCAGTGGAAAAGGCAAAGGACTCTAGGGTCCAGTGGGCCTGGGTTTGACTCTAGACTTTTTCTTTTGCTCCCTGTGAAATCTGGGGCAGTTATTTAACTTCTCAAAGCATCAGTTTCTTCATCTGTAAAATGTGAATCACAGTAATAGCCACCAAACAAGATTATTGTGATCATTACATGAATGATAGTTCTTAACTGCACCGCATACTACCTGAGCATGGGAAGCATTTAATGAGTGATACTAAATTTATATTACGATTTTCCTTATGGTTCCCCTCATATAAAGTCCCTATCACAATGTTGAGCCTATTGCCATCTAACAAATGAGTTTTATTATTACTATTGTTAACATCATCACAATTTTTACACATGGACGTATATTAAAACACACAGTTTTCTACCACACAAACTATATGCATTTTATTTTTTAAGATGGGAATTTATATAAGTAAATGGACAGCTTAATGAAGTTCAGGAAGATTGAAGTAAACCAACGGTGCTCGTATTAAATAGTTTAATTAAGATAATCCCTGATGCAAAACATTTGTTCAATTTGCACCTCATATTGCAAATGGGCTCCATAGATTTTCATGAACTTCTCTTTGATGTGGAAAGGCGGCTCTGACCACGTAGGAGAACTGGCTGGGAGTCGAGGTCTTGGGCTGAGTGTCTGCCTTGTGGCTGCTCTGTGAACTTGACTGAGAGCCAGTCCCCACGCTTCCCTTGCATGTGGTCTGTTTATCTCTAGAGACTGCTATTGTGCAAAAATGCTACAATTCTGTAAATGCATGTGATTTATTATCTTTAAAAAGAGAGATACAAAAAAATTAAAAGAAAGATTTCATCCTTTAAAAACCCTTAGACTCTGCAAATTTTGCCAGTTGTTTTTAAACCAACAGGTATTAGGTGCCAGCTAGTTGAGGGCAGCTTAATTGGAAGCTGTGTTTATCATCTGGAGTATGTGTGTGTGTGTGTCTGTGTGTGTGTGTATGTGCATCTGTGTGTGTGTGTGTGCTTGCACTGAATGTGTTCTTGACAGTCTCTCACCATCTAGCTTCTTGCTTCTAAAGAGAAAGGTTTGCTTCTCCCCTGCATTCAGAAGAAACGCTCTAGTTCTGGTTATGAACGCTAATTACTTTGAAGAAGAAAAATAGGATTGTGTTTCTAAAAATAGTTCTGGATACAGAAGGCCATTTTTTGATTCTGTTAGAATCTGTGTGCTTCACAAGAGTGATATTACAAGGTTTCGCATTTATCCTCAGCCTGGGTTCATTGCTAGCATCTTTGGTGCTTGTAAATGGGGGACAGAGTGGGGCTTGTCTCCATGTTCAGCTATTGTTCAGTGTCTCCCGTAGTTTGAATCTTAGCACCCTTCCACCACTTGTTTGTTTATGAGAGATCATTCCTCTGGTTCACAGGCCTGTTGACTTGGCCTATGATAACACAACAGTGAATACATGATATCCATGAAGTGAACAGACAAGTGTCACTGCAGCTGATGCACTGTAAGAAAAGGAAGCAATGCTAGTGTTGGGAGACCCGGGTTCTAGCCCCGGCCCTGCCACTAACATGGTTCTTTCTCACATACAGTGGGGCTGGGGCTGTGTTGGGTCCTGTGGATGCAAAGGTAGTTCAGAGAAGCTCCTTCGGCCAGCTCTGTCATCTGGGCTTTCTCTCTTCAGCAAGGGCTTGGGCTTGACTACTGAGGACATTTTTGGCCCTAACATTCTGTTAACTCAATTATTGATAATAAGAGTAGTAAGCCTCAGGCAAGTTGTATAGGTGGCTGTTCTGATAGAACTCCAGCAACAGGTAAATCTCTGGGTGGGTTCCAAATTATAGATGGCTCCAAAAAGCATGCTTCGATTGTGAGCTTTTTGTACCCCATGCAAGGTTCGTTGGGTTTTTTGGTTGCTTTGCTTATTTTTTTGTGGATTTTTTGGGGGAGGGGTTGGTCTCTATAAACTGGTTCTTGGTTCTTTCTTGGTAGTTGGGAAATGCTTTGGTTAATCTTCTTTTTTTTTTTTTTTTTTTTGAGGCGGCATCTTGCTCTGTCACCCAGGCTGGAGTGCATTAGCGCGATCTCGGCTCACTGCAAACCTCCGCCTCCTGGGTTCAAGCAACTCTTATGCCTCAGCCTCCTGAGTAGCTGGGACTACAGGCACACACCACCATGCCTGGCTAATTTTGCATTTTTTGGCAGAGATGGGGTTTCACCATGTTGCCAGGCGGGTCTCGAACTCCTGGCCTCAAGTGATCCGCCCGCCTCAGCCACCCAATGTGCCGGGATTACACACGTGAGCCACAGTGCCTGGCTGCTTTGGTTAATTTTCTACTCTGGGCTCTTATTGGCATTTGACCCACTTTATATAGTACCCCAGTCAAAGATCTCTAAATTGGTGGAGCATGGCTTCTTCTTCAATTATGACGTGCTCATTTGAAGTTGTGTTTTCTCCTTTAGTTTGTTTTACATATGAGTCATTTTTGGTGGTATCACTCCAGTCCTCCATTTTCCTCCTCCTTAAACTACATGTACTAATCTGAATTAAAGGAATTACATTCATATAGCAGAATAATGTATGGGGCTATTTATCACACATCTGCCAACATTTCAACTCTTTTCTTAGGAAAGAGCTTTATCTGTAAAATGAGGATCATAATCATTAGAATCTTTGAAGGAGGACCAATAAATATTCCTCTCTTCCACTTGGGTTCTGAATTACTTGAGAATAAGATAAAGGAATAAAGAGGATAAGGGCCAAAATATCACCTTCATTATGAAAAAGGTGCTGCTGGGGAATGCGTCAGATCTGTGGGCAAATGAGCTTCCTGAGGCTGAATCCGGAGCTTGACTCAGGCAGGCAGCAGCTCCCCCTGCAACCCCAGGCAGGTTTGTGGGAACCAGAACCAGGCTCTGGAGGGCAGCAGGAATGAGCTCCATGAGGAAGGAGAGGAAGGGACTGAGCACGTTTGCCAGTGTCTCCAAACTCACCAATCAAACAAGGCATTTTATTTCCCCAGGGGAACAGAGTGTGTGGGGGCAGGAGAGGCCAGAAACATGATGCCAAAGGTGTTCCTCTCATGCTGAAAGAACTATCAAGTGTATGGAAAAAGTGCCTCCTCCCCAAACAGAAGCTGGGTAACTAGCTGAAAGAACAAGCTCTGGACCCTGACAGACCTAGGTTCAAATCCTAGTCCTCCAGTTTTTTTTTTTTTTTTTTTTTTTGAGACGGAGTCTTGCTCTGTCACCAGGCTGGAGTGCAGTGGCGTGATCTCGGCTCACTGCAACCTCTGTCTCCCAGGTTCAAGCGATTCTCCTGCCTCAGCCTCCCAAGTAGCTGGGACTACAGGTGTGTGCCACCACACGTGGCTAATTTTTGTATTTTTTAGTACAGACTGGGTTTCACTGTGTTAGCCAGGATGGTCTCGATCTCTTGACCTTGTGATCTGCCCAGCTCGGTCTCCCAAAGTGCTGGGATTACAGGCTTGAGCCACTGCGCCCAGCCCTAGTCCTCCACTTTTGGGCTGTGTTGTTGGGCTGCATTCCCAGGCAGCTAAGGCATTCTAAGTCACAGGATGAGACAGGAGATGGGCACAAAATACAGGTCATAACCACCTTGCTGATAAAACAGGTTGCAGTAAAGAAGCCAGCTAAAACCCACCAAAACCAAGATGGCGACAAGAGTGACCTCTGGTCGTCCTCACTGCTACACTCCCACCAGCGCCATGACAGTTTACAAATGCCATGGCAATGGCAGGAAGTAACCCAATATGGTCTAAAAAGGGGAGACATGAATAATCTACCCTTTGTTTAGCATGTCATCAAGAAATAACCATAAAAATGGGCAACCAGCAGCCCTCGGGGCTGTTCTATGGAGTAGCCGTTCTTTTATTCCTCTACTTTCTTAATAAACTCGCTTTCACTTTACTCCGACTCGCCCTGAATTCTTTCCTGCGGGAGGTCCAAGAAACCTCTCTTGAAGTCTGGATCAGGACCTCTTTCCTGTAACAGTGTGATTCCAGAGGAATTCTTCTACTTTGTTAAACCTTGCCTGTAAAATAGAGATAATAATCAGTCACTGTGAAAATTAAGTGAGATAATATATTAAAAATGCCAGGCCCATGATAAGTGCTCCATAAATTATAGAAGGTCAAATGAGATAAAGACAAATATATAAATGTCCCTTGTAAATTATGCAAGTTTATGTAAATATAAATAAATTTTATTATTTATGGTGGTGGTTTTAATGCAATGCTGAATTCCACTTGCTATACAATATGGTCACTGCTCTCTCTTTAGGCTTATTTAAATAGGCTGGGAATACCTGGTGGCTTGTTATGCATGTCTTTTCTGTCAGCTCTTACAAAAAAGATCCACAAGCCAGGAGGAAAGAAGAAATTAAATTAATGAGAAACTTGCAGGCATCCGAATGACCATCCTTCTGATTCCAGCTATTTTTGTAGCTTCTCCTGGAAGCTGTCATGTAATTCTGTAGTGGCCATTAGAAAATCTTCACTCCATTTAATTTATGCTGAGAAATCATTAGTGGGAATTTGACACAGACCCAGAGTGTTCACGAGCTGATGTTCCGCCATCAGGCTTTACAGGACAGCTTTGTGTGCCAGAGGCAGCCCTGGCAGTGAGTGTGCCCAGAAAGAAGATGGAGCAGGGGGCTGTGGCTTCACTCTGCAGCCTCCTTGTCCCCTTGTCATCATCATCAACATCACATTTATGGAGGGTTACTGTAGCCAAGCGCTTTTGGGTTTAATTTTTACCGTAACCCTATAAGGTATTATCGTCCTTATTTTACTCCAGGTCACGGACAGAGTCATGATTTGAGCCAGGTTCGGTTCATCCCAGAGTTCGTGTCGTTAGGATCCCAGGCGACAAGCTCCTCAAAGCCTGGAGGGAGGCTTGGTCAGTCCCTTGCAGCTTTCCTGTCATTGGCATTCGGCACTAACCAGCAGCCCTCCTTTTCCTGGCAGTGATTATTGCTGATGTCTCACCCCAGACCACATTTTTCGATATGGTTCATTTCTCTCCCTTGCCCGGTGAGCTCTCAAGTGTCCCCGGGAGAAGCCAGGCTCTCTGAAGGACCCCTGTGGCACCTGCTGGCCTCAGGTCAGACTCTACCTTGTTCTGGTCAGAGAAACCACCCTTGACACCAGTCTTAGGGATATGAATAAATTGGAGTTTCATTCAGTTCTGAAAAAATCTATGAATCCTTGCCCTTTGTCAGGCTTTGGGACAGGGGTTAATTTAATAATAGCACCTATCTGATATGGTTGGGGTACTCAGTGGAAGGTGCCTAAACAGTGCCTGGGATGTGGTGGGCACTTAGGGAGAGGGGCTGTGCTGTGATCATGGTTACAGACTAGCCCACGGCCTCAGGGAGCTCACTGCCTGCAAAGAGTGACACACAGATTGAAGATCCCAACATCATTTGAGGAGTGCGGTGATACGGGGTGCAGAGCGCCTAGGAGGGTCATAACTGAATCTTGGGTGAAGAGTCATTGGAATACTCTTCCAATGCGTGAAGCTAGTGCAGACGCAACATGGTACAGGAGCAAGAACGTGACCTGATGCAAGCTTTGGGCACAAAGGGACCGAAATGGGAATGTGTCCTCCTTAGTCATAGGGAAAAGGTGAAAGATAACCTCCACCAAGCCAGGGAGTGTGAGTAGAGGCTGGATGGATGCGGACAGAGCAAGCTGGGGAGGGATTAGTAGTTGTGTCAGAACAGGAAGGACTGAAGACCCAGACATGTTGCCTGGGGCAGAGAAGACTTGAGGAAGACTATCTTAAAGTTTCTCTGAGGACAGGGAGAGGAACATTTATTCAGTATGGCTCTGGAGGGAAAGAAGAGCTAAGAGAAATGAGATAGAATTTAGCAGAAGGCAGACTGTTTAATGAATATTTGCAAAAACTTTCTCATAATCAAGGTTTTCTAAAAGCGGAACAGGGCTGCCACTGGGCAGACTGATGGACCCAAGCAGAGCCGGGTGACGCAGATGGTAGAGGAGAGACAGCCGAGCTTTGGCGTCAGACACCTAGATTTGAATCAAACTTTTGCACTGGCTGTGTGGCCCCAGGCAGGTCACTTGACTCATCTGAATCTGCATTTCTTGCAAGACCCAATTACAAGTGTGAAAGTGCTTTTTAAACTATGAGACATCACACAAAATGTTAGTTGTTATGCTCATTGTCATTTCACAGTAGTTACTGGTGAATGTGTCTTAGTCATCCAACTAATTTGTGTTGGATTCCATCTAAGACAACGAGTTTGTCTTAGAGGTTTTAACTTAGTGCCATCATAGAATAGTAAATGTTTGTTGAATAAATTAATTAATGAATCAATGATTTTCCTCCCCAAATCAGCCCTGAAGCTTGAGCGTGGGTCTTATCCCAAGCCTGGTACATAATAGACTCTAATTTAAAATGTATTGAGTGGTTGGATGAGGGAGGGATTAACTATGTTAATTGCTATTAACTAATGTGATAGTCATTGGGTTTAGCACTTTTACTACTATCTCGTTTAATCATAGACACAATCTTGTGAGATGGCCCCATCTCACAAGAGTGAGTGGCAGAGTGTCTGACTCAGGATTGCAATGGTGACACAAACATTGTGTGAGAGGCTGGCCCAGCCTGCCTGAAGGTCATTCTCACCTCCAAGATTCCACATTTCTAGGGCAGCCATGCCTTGGTAAGAAATGCTGAGCCCTATAACTAGGGAGGACACATTCCCATTTTGGTCCCTTTGTGCCCAAAGCTTGCATCAGGTCATGTTCTTGCTCTTATACCGTGTTGTGTCTGCGCTAGCTTCCTGCAGTGGGAACTCAGAAAACAGCAGTTTACTGACCCCTGAGTAGCCATGCAATGTCACCCATTCAGGAATGGTCTAACCCACTCTGCAGCGCACATGCTTGGCAGCTAGAGTTAGGACACGGCTTTTGAGGCCCCAGATCCTGAACTCCAGCCTGGTTCTGCCACTTCCTGGCTCTGTGACCTTGAGCAAGTTGCTCTTCAGTTTCTGCATCTGTAAACTGGGACCATACCTACCTCATCCAGTCATTACAAGGATCGATGTTAAATGCTTGTTTAGTCCTGTGCCGGGCGTATGGAAGGGCTCGGAGAGCGGCATGTAATCACCATCATCAAGTGACTGGCAGAGTTCCCAGAGGTGGTAGATATTACCTGATGAACAGTAGCTACCTACAAATCGTTTCTATAATTTGCTAATTACAGAAACATATGTAAGAAACATTTTTTCTGTCACTGTGATATTGAGGTTCATGGTTAGTTTTCTGGTAACTACTGAATACCGGAAGACTAGAGTTCAAGTCAGTGACAATTCCCTGTCTGCCAGAAGCATTTCCATTTCTCAGAAAAGCAGCCCCAGGATCATTGCTTTGGTTCTGGTCCTGCCTGCCATGTTCCAGTTGTGTTAACTTAGGAAATGCTTTCAGCTATCTACATCTCTATGTTCTCCTCTGTAAAATAGGGATGATTGGAGCCACTTCACAGGTTTATTAAGAGGATGCAATGAGCTAATGTAGCTAAGGGCCTGGAATAGGGCTTGACATGTAATAGTTATTCAGTAAGTGTCAATTCTAGTGCCAGGTCTGAGAGTGTCTAGCTCAGTGCCTAGTTGCAGAGTAGACAGTCAGTAAATGGTAGTTTTCTTTATTCCTTTTCAATTTACAATCTCCTTCCATCCTCCAAAAGCACGGCACCAGCATAACCAGGCTTTGTAGCTATCGAGCCCTGCTGTTAGAGGAACCATGCTGGGGAGAGAAATGTCACAGTTCTTTGTTCAGCGGGGACCACTTAAAGCTGAGCTCCGCGGGGGTACTGGAGATCCTGGGGGGTAAGTAACTTCTGTTAGTCTCTCTTGTTATTCTGTAATAGGAGGCTCCCATCCAGCATTCCAATATTGAAACTCCAAATATCAAGGTATCTGAGGCAGAGGTGGGCTGCCAGGTGGCTTGTTTCAGAGAACATTTTTGATTATGCTCTCTGTGGCTGAGATAGGGAGCACTTCCAGGGACCTTGTTCTACACTTGTATTTTCCTTTTTCACTGACACTAAGTGACTTTAAGTCAAATGCACCCAACCCATAGCAGCATGCAGAATGCATCTGTACCCATGTGGCATCTTGATAAAAATTACAGGTGTATATTTTTCGCACACTTGAGGTTTATCTCTCTAAACTCAAAGAGCTCTTTCAATTTTAACTATTTGGAGTTGAAATCTTCCTAAAATGCATGATACAGCTGCTTCCTGAAATTGAAGGAACATAATTTGATATTTTTTCTTTTTTCTTGGTGCCTTGGAATTAAGAGGTGTGCTGGCAAACTGGTTTCAAAAAACAAAACAAAACACTTCCTGATGGGTAGTGTTTGTCTATTTCCATGGTGTAAATATTCCCACCACAGCTAATTTCAGGCTATCAGTGGTTTTTTAACAACCAGCTCAAAAGACTCCTGAATATTTATGGACAGCTTGAGCTCAGCTCTGCAAGGAAGCAGCATAGCACTGTGGAAAGGACGTGGTTGTTAGACCTGGACACACCTGGTTTTAGTCCCCATTTTTCTGCTTGAGAGCTGGGCTACCTGGAACAGGATCTTTAATCTGAGTTTCTATGTATAAATTGAGCTAAACATGACCACACCATGAGTGATAGTGAGGACCAGAGAAGGCGGCAGAGGTCAGGGGTCCCAAGTGCTGTCAGGGCCAAGCAGGTGATCTAATGAATGGGGGTAGGCTGAGTGGGGACCCTGGAAAATCGCAGAAACAGTGGTTCTCAAGCTCAGCTGCATATTGGAACCAATAGGGAACTTCTATGCCTGGGCTCCACCTCAGACCAATTAAACCAGAATTTCTGGGGGTGGAGCCTGAACATGGTTTTAAAAAAATTAAAAGAACACTCTTTGAAACCCCAGTGATTCAAATATGCAAATCACGTTTGAGGACCACTGGTCCTGACGGACACTTGTGGGTAGTGAGCATGCCTGTCACCTCCAAAATAAGTCAGCGGGCTTAGCACACAGCAGGGGTTACAGGATAGCCTTCCCAGCCTGTTGTACTGTGTGGTAACCTGGTAACTGTTTTTCGCACAAGAACTTTTTCGTCTTCCTAAATCTTGAAGGCTGGCCCCAGGTATGATTCCCGTGGTCAAAGCCCCTGCCTCTGTAAGCCCCACCTGCTTTGCCTAGTCGGCCATGAGCTGTGGCAAAAGCAGAGGGCTGTGCGTGTGTTTTGTGCCTGTGTGGATCTTAAGTGGAAACTGATGAGGTCATGCCAGGGGAAGGGGGCCCAGGAGCAAAGGATTCTGGGATTCTACCCACCATTCTCTCCCTATCTCATTCCCCAGCTCCTGTCGGCTTGTTGAGACCCCCAAGCATGCCACGCTTTTTGATGCCTCTATGCCTTTGCACATCTCACCCCCTGGCCCAGGACACTCTGTGTGTCCACTCTGGCACAGTAGTTCCTGTATTATATTGTCATTATTAGTTTACCTGTTTGTCTTAATTCAACAAATACTTATTTAGTGCCCGTTATGAACCCAGCAGAAGGAATGCTGGATTTATGGTTTAAACATCCTGTGAGCTCTTCAAGGCTCAGAACCACATCGGATGCATTCATGCTGTTGGCATTTGGCATGGGGCCTGGCACATAGAGTTTTTTTTATATTTTCGAAAGATGGAAGGAAGGATGGGTGGATGGGAGGCGATTCTATCTTACCTCCATGTTCAGGACTGTGACTTAGAAGGATAAGTTTTTGAAAGGGTGACTTTCCAGGGAAGTGGAGTGTGTTTGTAATTTCCAGAAATTTCACAGGGAGATTCAGTTCCCATGGCAGGATTTATCCATGGTTGTTAAATTGTGGATCACTTTCTTTAAGGGACATAGACATTGACTTTTAAAATAAAATTTCTCTCCAATACTGTCCTGAATGGAATCATTAAATGTAGAGTGAGTTTGGAAAATTGTAAGTAGTTTGGTATAGATGGAAGGGGTGGTGTAGGAAGCAGAGGGAATGAATTTGGAAGGATTGGCAGGGATTTGGATTATAAAGGACCTTGAATGCCAGGCTAAGGAGCTTTAGATTTGCACTGTAGGCAGAGAGGAGGACCTTGTGGACACTTTAGAGGAGGAATGGCAGAGGCATGCCCAGTGGGTGGGTAAGAGCATCATTGTGGTCGGCTCCTTGAACAGATCAGATCAAATCACTCTTCCTTCCGAGCAATCTCCCAATCTACCCTTCCTGCCCTTGCCATTTGCATAATTTACTTTTAATTATTGCTTTCATTATTTTCACAGCCCATCCTGGCAGGAATAATCTGATACTGGGTGGAATTAAACTGATGGGACCTCAGCAAACCTCCTTTGTTCATATTATTAACCCATGTATTTTTCAGAGAAGATTTTATTAAAAGAGATCATCTGGGGTTTGCTCCTAAGCTGTATTTTCCGGAGACAGCACAGCCAGCAACTGTCCCTTGCACCTGACTCCTCTCTGTGGGTACAGTTTTAAAAGCAGGTGTCGCTCAGAGCTTAGGGAGCACCAGTTTCTAATTAGTTGCTTGTTAAACCACAGGCCTCCAGATTGGGCTACTAAAATTACTAGTTTATTTAGTGAAGAAACACTAATGGTATTTTTTTAACCCTGAAAACAAGCATTTCCAGTTCTTTGCTGATGCCACATTTTTCTGAGATGAATGTTATTGTTACACATTACTGATACTATTTATGGTGCCCAGAGCAGTGTGGGTTCTTTGCAAATGTTATTATCTTGTCGATTTCTCACGGGATTTTGCAAATACTGCTTTTCCAGAAGAGGAAGCCTGGTCTCAGAGAACTGAGTCACTGCCTAAGGTCACATAGCCAGTGTGGGCCAGGCTGGAATTCAACCTGGGGCTGGCCTATGTCCTTGTTCTTTTCAATAGCTTCTTCACTGTCACTTGCTTATTGATTTCCATTTGCCAATGGACCATGCTTTATGACATAGGAATTTGTATTTTTGTTTAAAAGCATCTGGAAAATAATAAAAATAATTTGAAAATATAGCTTAAGTATATTATGTATTAAACAAAACACCATTACTGTCAATTCACTTAAAGGAACTCAATATTTTCTTTTCTTTTTTTTTTGAGATGGAGTCTCACTCTGTCACCCAGGCTGGGTGCAGTGGCGCGATCTCGGCTCACTGCAACCTCCGCCCCCTGGATTCAAGTGATTCTCCTGCCTCAGCTTCCCAAGTAGCTGAGACTACAGGTGCCTGCCACCATGCCCGGCTAATTTTTGTGTTTTTAGTGGAGGCGGGGATTCGTCATGTTGGCCGGGCTGGTCTCAAACTTCTGATCTCAAATGATCTGCCCGCCTTGGCCTCCCAAAGTGCTGAGATTACAGGCGTGAGCCACCGCACCAGGCCCGGAACTCAATATTTTCTTGCTATACTAGTGAAGTCCCAAATTCTAAAATTACCCCAAGGGCAAAAGTTTAGTCCTTCAATGATTATTCATGGTGCAACCAGCCTTCCTATGCTATTTTTATCATTTTGTTAATTTGGTCATAGTCTGTTCTTCCTTCCAGGAAAATGCAATTGTATAAAATCACTTTTGATCAGGAATTTGTAAATGTCCATTAATCTGGGTTTTGACTCTCTCACTGTTAGCTATTCATAATACAAGGATTGAGTTTTCTTTGATTAGACATGAAGAAAGAAATGGGCAGTCTTATAGAATCATTCATTCACTTATTCAACAAACATTTTCTGAGCATCTCCTGTGTGGGGTGCACAGGGGGATAGAGCTGTAAGGCTAACCTACATGGTCTATTCCCACGAAGCCTGGATTTCAAAGGAGGTAGGTAGGCATCACATGAGTATACAAAGAAAGAAAACAAGTGCAATGAGGCCAGTAAGTATGATGATGGGGACAGTGATGGGAACAATGAGACATCATGTTTTTCTTGAGGTGCTCACTGGAGAGTGGAGAGACAGATGCTTAAACAAATAGATACAAGCTCTGGCTTCTAGACACCTGCAGGTGTAACATTTACTATTTTGATCATTCTTGAGCAACCATGAAGATCTGAGAAATGTAGCAGTTTGTCATTTTGCTGAGGCCTAAATGATCTTCCATTGTAAAATAAAAGGTTTTGTCCCTCGGTAAAATAATTTGGACATTAACAAGTAGGCGAGGTAAGTGTTTGGGGGAAGTGGCGAGTCTTTCCTGCATCCACGGACTCACGCATCCACAGACTCACACATTCACATAGATCTTATTTCAGTTATTGATGCAACAAACCTTTATCTTAGTGTCTGTTACGGTCCATACGCCTAAGAAGAGCCAGGCTACTCATGCCTGTTTCTGAGAAGGGAGAAAAAGATACATAAGTAACTATAATACAGTTGGCCCTTGACTTTCACAAGGCTCATGTCCAGAAACCTTTGGGAATCCTTAAATTGACTACTGTTATGCACATATTCATTGGTCAGCGGTGCTCACTCACTAGTTAAGTGACTTCTTAATTCAAACCTGCCTCCGGGTTGGGGGTGAGTCAAGGTCACACAAGGCGTTTTGCACTCATCATCTCATTTCACGATCGTGTGATTAGGATTATGATCTTCATTCACACTGCACATGCCACGTGACCTTCAGGACTGCCAGCGCCAAGGGTCTACTGTACGCCATCCCGAGTCTGATACGCCGGCATGAAAGGGCGTGGGAACAGCGAACAGCTCCCTTGCTTGGGGGCACTTGGTTGCACCTTCTTGAATGAGGGGATGTTGGAGCTTGGTTGTTGCAGAATGAGAGAAGCTCATCAGACAGAGAAAGGGAAAATCATCAGGCAGTGAGAACCAAATTTGCAAAGGCAGGAAAGTGTGAAAGCACTCGCTATATTCAGGCAAAAAAAAAAAAAAAAAAAAAAGGCAGATTAGAAACGTGAGGAGGGAGGGAGTAGCAGGAGGTTAATTTTGGCAGGTCAGAACTAGACTGCGAGAGCCTGAACGTCAGGCTCAGAGATCAGACTAGATTCCATGGCAGTGGGAAAAATAGGGTGTTTTTAACTAGAGAGTGACCTCCCTGTTTATTCATTCAACACTCTACAAACATGTATTGAGCAATCACTGTATACCGGGCACTCTTCTAGGAGCTGGGGTTACAGGGTTACAGTAGAGGAAAGACGGTCATCGCGAGGTCCCCGCTTTCAAACAGCTTACATTTCAACAGAGGGAGACAGACAATACACAAGTGAGCAAATAAGTCAACAATGAAGGGCTAAGAGGATGTGTTAGTGCCTGGGAAACTATTTGAGAATGGATGATCAGAGAAGCGGCCTGACTGTGAAGGTGACATTGGAGTTGAGACCTGAGTGTCAGAGAGGACATGCAAGGAGCTGAGGGAAAATCTGTCAGGCAGCAGGAACAGCTGGCACAGAGGCCCTAAGGCAGGGTGAGTCCAGTGCATTTGAAGTTCACCAGACACAAAGGTAACATGGCTGAGGTGGTGGGCAAGAGCAGGAATGGTAGATGATGCTGGGGGCTGAATGGCAGAGGCTGGAGTAGGAGTATAGATTTGATTCTAGGGTCAAGTTGACATGAGCTGCTTTTTGGCTACTCTGTGGACTGCATGGGAGAAGGGCAGGTTATTCTTGCCTTTCCTGGTTATTTTGAGGCCTGCAGGAGGCATGGTGATGGCTTGAACAATCTCTGCAGCAGTGGGGAAAGAGAAAGAGGGAAGGGTCAGAGTGTTTGGAGGCAGGGGTGGCAGGATTCCTGCTGGGTACAATGAGGGAGAAGAGGGAGAGAGGAATCAAGGATACTCTTGGGATTTTGGCCTGAGCAACTGGGCAGAGGCAGGGAACACAGAGGAGTACTGATCCGTGCCACACAAATATCCTTCGGGGACAGTCCCGAAGATGAGCAGGGTCAGGGAGAACTAGAAGGCTGCAGGGCCAGTTGGCAGATGAGAAGTGTGCCCTCTGAACGAAAGCACTGGGCAGGGGAGCTGGGAAAGAACTGATCAGAGAGACAATCATTCCTGGTTCTACTCAGCAGGCAGGAGAAATCAGTGGGATCTGATGAGCTAAGAAGTTTAGAAACTCAAGAATGATGCGGTTGAGAATGAAACAATGAATTAACATGAGAAATGCAACAGGAAGAATAGATTCCAGGAGAAGAAAAGAAGTCCAGTTTTAGACAGGTTGACTTTAAGACACGTGTCAATGCTCAGCAAATGTCGGCTGTTGTCATCACTGTTGTCACCTTCATCACTGATTTCTTAGCCATCAGCCTGTCAATAGTAGTTGAGATCATAGCAGAAGGTGAGTCCACCAGTGGAAAGCCCAAGAGAGGAGGGTAGAGGAGGAAAGCAGCTCCCACCTCCACTTCATTTAGAAGCCAGTGCAAAAGGCATTTTGCAGTACTCAGGGCTCACTTTGGTGATGAGCGCGGATTGACTTGAAAGTGTCTTAAAATTGACTGCAATTTTAGAAGGTAAAGAGTAAGCCTTTGGTTATATCTAGCAATCCTGAGGTCTTCCTTACATGAAAGTTTTTACAGACACTCCGGGTAAGATGATGACAGGCACAACACAGTTAAAACGTTTTCATAGAGAAAAATGATGTGAACGGTAGAATCTTAAACGCGTTAGTTTTCGACGTTGTGAAATTAATTGGCTCCCAAATATAGCCGGCTTCTGCCTTAATTGGAGTTCTCAGGAGCCTCCAGCTTTCCTGCTACCTTTAGCCAATGTTTCTGGGTTTGATGGTGAATAAAGATCTCTTTGTTTAATTAGAGTTGAAGCATGCTTTAAGAAGTTAGTAATCTAATTAAAATTATATTTCCAGTTTATATGAAATAGAAAAAGAGATCAGCAAATGTCCTATGGAGCCTGCTTTCTACTGTGCAGTGAGCTAGAGACAGAGTTTCGGAGTAGAGTAAGAAATGGTGTTTTACCTCTCCTGTGGTGGATGATTGGGTGTGGGTGAGTGAAGGAGGAGGATAAGTAAAGAGAGAGAAAGTCGGCCGGGCATGGTGGCTCATACCTGTAATCCCAGCACTTTGGGAGGCCGAGGTGGGCAGATCACGAGGTCAGGAGTTCGAGACATAGTGAAACCCAACATGGTGAAACTCCAGCTCCACTAAAAACACAAAAATTAGCTGGTCGTGGTAGCATGCCCCTGTAGTCCCAGCTACTCAGGAGGCTGAGGCAGGAGAATCGCTTGAACCCGGGAGGCAGAGGTTGTGGTGAGCCGAGATCATACCACTGCGCTCCAGCCTGGGCAACTGAGCAAGATTCCGTCTCAAAAAAAAAAAAAGAGAGAGAGAGAGAAAGTTATAGATCACAGATGGTTAGAAATCCAAGGGAGGGAGAGAGAGAGTTTTAGAGATGGAGGGTGAGGGAAAAGCCTGTAGGCTTCCCATAATTTCACCTAATTTAGAAAAGAGGATTTATGACTATGAATCAAACAAGATTCAAAAAATATAACACAGCTATTACAAGCCCTTTGCTTGTAAGCTGAGCCTTGAGAGACTGGATAAATGTTTGACCTGTGCCATTGTTGGAATATCTGAGAATGAGCTGGGTTGTCATGTTCCAGTAACGAAGGAAGGCGAGTCAGTCCTCTCAGAACGCTGGAGGAGGGAAGACATTTGTCCTTTCTCGGCAGTCACCTTTTCAGGTAGTACAAGAGATTCACTCACCTCTCGTCCTCACCAGCCCTCCCCCAGCCTCTTTCCCTGCTCCCCTCTGCCTTCTGCTGCCTTCATCCTCTCCTTCCTGAGCGAGTGCATACAAGCAGCTGAAGCCTGGACGGCTCTTCAGAGCTGTCACTGCATCGCGGAGGTGCCTGACCTGCTGTCTGCAGGCTGGGCTGGGTGCAGGAAATGGGGTACGATGAGCACCAGCGATTATCTCAGTGCTGGGGTCTGAAGTTTTGTTTTGTTCTTGCTTTTATAAAATTAAAAAAAAATTATTATGAAACATTTTAAACTTTCAGAAAACAATATAATGAATATGTATGCACTCCCCACCAAGATTCTGCAGATATGAACAGTTTTGCCATATCTACTTTGGATCTCTCACTCTTGTGCTTTTTAAAAAAATAAATCATCTACTGCTATGACATCCTTCTCCCCCTACCCCCAGAGAATCACTATGTTCTTTTACTTTTACTATATAGGTATGTTTGTCAACAAAGTGATTATTTAATGTGTCCCTTTTTGTATAAATGATACAAGCCATATCTCCTTTGGCAACCAGGCTTTTTGCTTCACATTATCTTTCTGATATTTATCCAATAAGATGTTTGGATCTATGTTGGATCCGCATTTACTTTAACTGCTGTATAATATTTCCTTTATAAACCCTAGTTATATTATAAATAAACTGGGATTATAATATTTAATATTTCCCTCAATAAACCCCAGTTTTATTATAAGCAAATACTAGGGTTTGTTAAAGGAAATATTATACAGCAGTCCCTCTTCATTAGGTTACTGTTACTAAGGAAAAGCCAAGTTGTTCTTCATCCCTGCTGTTACAAGCACAGCTGTGGTCAATGTCCTTATACGTGTCTCTCATTCACATGTGTGAGTTCCTCTGCGGTCAACACCTACAGTGGAAATAGGCATCTTCTATTTTACTGGTTATTTTTCTCACATCGGACTTTATCTCTTCGGTTTGCTGCCTTATCCCTTGCACCTAGAACAGTGCCTTGTAAATACTCAATAAATAGCTGTTAAAAGAATGGATACTGACAAATTACTCCCCAGAGTGATTGTACTAACCTACACTCCCACCAGTTTATATGAGCATTTCCATTGCCAACTTTCTTGCCAACACCTGGTTATGAAACTTATCAATGTTTGCCAATCTGAGGCATATCAAATGGTGTCATATTGCTTTAATTTGCATTCTTGTGATCATTAATGAGGTTTATGGCCTTTTCATAGATTTATTGGCCATTTGGATTTCTTTCTCTATGAATTATCTGTTCATATTCTTTGCCATTTCTGTTTTCTTAGAGCAGAAATGCTCTAAGAAAATTTGTAGAAATTTCTTATTTGTAGAAATGCTCTATTTACTTTGGATAAAAACCCTTTGATGGTTTTATGAGTTATTCATATGGTCTCTTAGGCTATAATTTGTCTTTTACCCTGTTTTAATTTGCCTTTTGATAAATAGAAGTTTTGAATTTTATATGGTCTTATTTTTTGTTTGCAAAGAATGATGGTTTTATTCCCTTTTTAATCCTTATACCTTTTATTTCTTTTTTTATGTCTCATTTCCCTAATTGTGGGAATTAGGAGTGTGGACATGCTTGTCATGTTCCTGATTTTTTTTTTTTTTTTTTTTTGAGACTGCGTCTCGCTCTGTTGCCCAGGCTGGAGTGTGGTGGTGCAATCTTGGCCCACTGCAACCTCTGCGTCCCGGGTTCAAGTGATTCTCCTGCCTCAGCCTCCCGAGTAGCGGGGACTACAGGTGCCCGCCACCATGCCCCGCTAATGTTTTGTATTTTTAGTAGAGACCGGATTTCACCATGTTGGCCAGGATGGTCTTGATCTCTTGACCTCATGATCCACCCGCCTTGGTCTCCCAAAGTGCTGGGATTACAGGTGTGAGCCACCACGCCTGGCCATTCCTGATTTTAAAGAAAATCTTTCTTACGTTTTACTGTTGAGTGTGATGTCAGCTGTGAGTTTTGGTAGACATCTTTTATCAGGTTATTTTATACCATCCTTGCAATCCTAGGATAAACCTTGGTAATTATATATTGTTTTTCATGCTTTACTGGGTTTATTTCCAGATATTCTCTTTGGTTCTTTTCTTAGATTTATTTTTTTCTTTCTTAAATTTTTCTTCCCTGAGGGTTTGATGTTCTTTCTTTTAAATTTAAATTACTTTGAATATTCTTATTTCAGGATTTTTTTGGTTTGCCTGGTCTTTTTCTAGGGAGGGACATCTCTTAATACTTTTCACAGAGTCTCTTTATTTTGCTTCCATTGATTTCCATAGCCATCGAATCACCAAACATTTATTAAGCAGCTACTATATGCCAATAGAGAAGGGTGGGGGGGAATAGGGGAATCTCTAGACTCCAAGAACTCATGGTTTGGTGAATACGATTAGTGCTTGCTGTCTGCAAAAGCCTTGCACAGCAAAGCAATCGGGGGAGTTGCCAGGTGCCCTGGTTTTGGAGTCAGATGAATTTGCATGCAAATTCTGGCCCCATCAATTATTAACTATGTCACTGTAAGCAAGTTAGTAAGTTATTTCATTTTTGTACGCCCCAGTTAACCTCTTCTCTTAAAGCAGGACAGTAACAGGATCTACCTCATAGACTACATCTGATTGTATGTGATATAAAATGTTCAGCACAGTATCTGGCACAAAGTGAAAGTCAACCAAAAATAGCTGGCATTATTCACGTCCGTTTTTCCACTTAATCCTCACAATTGCTTTACGAGATAGATTATTGTTACCACTTGACAGATGTTGTCATATGAGCATGTGGGAAAATTTAGTAAAATGTTGTAAAAATGTTGGGTTTTATTAATATATGTAAAAAGGCTTTGATAAATGTAAAACATCATGCAATGGGAAAGAAATGTCATTTTCTGGGATGGTTTAAACCAAAATCCTTGTCTGCATTTTGTGGTGTCATTACAGAAATTTGAAATGATGTCAAAGACCTGGAGAAACAGCCTAGCATGTCTCATACGGAGGGAGCAGAGAAAGGATTGCAAATGCCATTTAACGATAGTGTTTAGGTGTTATTGCTATGTTTTAAAAGCCCACATAATGATGTAGTCAAATGTTTCATAACTATTTGCATATAGCCCCAATTTTATTTTAAAATGTATGGTTTATGTGCATATAATATATTGGAAGGAAACACACTAAATGTTAATCATGATGATCTCTGACCTGTAAGATTATAATTTTAGCTTTTTTCGCTAAGCTTTTCTTTGTATTCCAAGTTTCTAGCACGAGCCTGCTCTGGCAAGGAAAGGACCTTCCAGTTACACCTGTGTGAGGACAGGTTGACATCAAGTCCCAGAAGATTCAGTGCCAGTAGGACCCCTACTTACAGGCACACACTGGAGCTGGTGGGGGGCTTTAGAAACAGAATTTCTGGGTCCTTGAGGGCAGAAAAGGAGTGAAGTCTTGTCTCTTCTCTTTCTGCAATCCAGCTTGATACAAATGCTCTTAACTGGCTTGATACAGTGGCTCATGCCTATAATCCCAACACTTTGGGAGACCAAGGCGAGGAGGATCACTTGAACCTGGGACATCGAGGCTGCAGTGAGCAGTGATCGAGCCACTGCACTCTGGCCTGGGAAACAGAGTGAGACCCTGTCTCCAATAAAAAAAAAAAAAAAAAAAAAAAGAAAGAAGAAAGAGGTCTTAATTATATGGACTCTTGTCAGCCTTTAATGATTGAATTTGATTATTTCAGCTTGTCCTAAGAACTGGCCGACATTCTCTTCTCACACTCCACCACTGTGAGTCTTCCTCTCTCCTTCCTCTCATCTACCATTCTCCAAGCAGGGAGATCTAACTGAGTTGGCCAAACCACCCTTCGTGTAGAGTATTTCCTTTTGGCAGTCATTAATAGCTCGGTTTCAGCCAGTCACTAAGAGACTGGGTTACGTAGGTTACTACCTAAGGCTGCTTTTCCCAGAAGCGGCCAGGAGAGGGTCAGGGTATCTGGAGACCTGTCGGGGCTGTGCTCTGTCCAGGCCTGGGCAGCTGGCGTTCACCGAGCAAGGCTCTGTGCTCTGTACATGACACGCATCATTTCCCTGAGCTCTTCTCCCAGTTTATCCAGGTACCTGAGCCAGAACCCCTGGAGGTTTCCATGAATTCTCAATGAGCCCTCTTGAGTTCAACTCCTAAAGATCTCTCAATTTTGTAATTCTCTCCATCTTTACCACTTTTGTCCAGTCACCGTCTCAAGTTTGGAGAGCTCTAAGAATCTCCTAACTTATTTTCTCCTCATCCACTCTTAACTTCCATCTGTTTCATTCTCCTTACAGCAGCCAGAGTGATCTTTTCAAAACTAAAATCTAATTGGATTAAGTTCCTGCTAAAAACACTTCAGTGGCTTTTCATTTCCCCATAGGAGAAAGATAAAATTTTTAAAAAATTTTAAATGCCTGACAAGGCCTTGTCTGATCTAGACTAGACCAGCAGTTCTATAAGTGGGGTCCTTGAACATTCAAGGTTCCCTGATATCTTGTCAGGATATCTATGGAGTCAAAAGTATTGTCATCATAATAATGATAAGGCATCCTTTGCCTTGTTCTTGTATTGACTTTTGCAGTGATGCCGTAAAAGCAGTGATGAGTAAAACTGCTGGCTGCTTATTACTACTTAAGACAGGAGACCGGGTGTGGTGGCTCACGCTTGTAATCCCAGCACTTTGGGAGGCCGAGGCGGGTGGATCAAGAGGTCAGGAGTTCGAGACCAGCCTGGGCAACATGGTGAAACCCTGTCTCTACTAAAAATACAAAAAAAATAGCCGGGCATGGTGGTGCATGCCTGTAATCCCAGCTACTCAGGAGGCCGAGGCAGAAGAATCACTTGAACCCAGGAGGTGGAGGTTGCAGTCAGCCGAGATTGCGCCATTGCACTACAGCCTGGGTGACAGAGCTAGACTTAGTCTCAAAAAACAAGCAAACAAAAAAAGACAGGGGCACTGAGGTGGACTAGCAGTCATTACTCATCACTGCCACATACTTCAAAGTTTAAAACAAACAAACAAAATGCCAGATTCCCTTAAGAAGATCCTTGATGAAACAGGAAAAACCTTTTTTTAAATTAAATCTCAGCCCTTGAACACACTTCTTTTTAATATTCTGGATGATAAAATGGCAAGTAGGCTAAAGCACTTCTGCTGCCCACCGAAGCGCAGTAAGGCTGTAGGGACTGTTTGGGTTGCAAGCTGAGTGAGCCCCTTTTGTCTTGAAACAATCAGAATGTTTTTCATGGAAAGAACAATTGGCAGACAAACTATAAGTTGTTCAGGTTGGGACATTTGTAGACATGTTCCTGAAACTAAGTGAGCTTTTCACTTTGAGGAAAACAGCCAACAACATTTGCACCAATTATAAAATTTGAACGTTTAAGCAAAAACTGGAATCTCTGAAAACTCATATCTGCCGCCATGAGCTTGACAGCTTCACGATATTTAAAGACTTTTCTGTTGAGATCAGTTGGTGATATTAATGAATGTGATTTTCTGATTCATATAATGAAATGCACAACATTCGGAAGAGCTATATAAATCAGTATTTTCCAAGTGTTGCAGGTATGACGTTATATAGTTTGGCATGGGTAAAAGATCCAAAGCGCAAGATGGATGAATGGATTTATTTATTTATTTATTTATTTATTTATTTATTTTTGAGATGGAGTTTTGCTCTTGTTGCCCAGGCTGGGGTTCAATGGTGCAATCTCGGCTCACCACAACCTCCACCTCCCAGGTTCAAGCAATTCTCCTGCCTCAGCCTCCCAAGTAGCTGGGATTACATGTAGGCATGTGACACCACGCACAGCTAATTTTGTATTTTTAGTAGAGACAGGATTGCTCTATGTTGGTTAGGCTGGTCTCGAACTCCTGATCTCAGGTGATCCGCCAGTCTCGGCCTCCCAAAGTGCTGGGATTACAGGCGTGAGCCACAGTGCCCGGCTGGACCAATGGATTTAAATGTAACAGAGTATGAAAAGTTTATTGACATGGTTTCAGCTTGCATATTGCAACTAACCTTTAAGAAAGCATTGCTTGACCAGATTTGATCATGCCTGATTTTCTTCATATACTTCACTCCCCAACATATCACAGCAGACCAAATGTAGAAACCAACATGAAAATCCAAGTATGTCTTATTAAGCCAGACATTAAAGACATTTGCAAAAAATGTAAAGCAATGTTCTTTTTTTAACTTTTTTTGTTGTTTTGGAAAAAATAATTTCCCACAGAAATACATTATTTGCATTAACACATAATGGATTTATTATTGTTGTTTTTAAATGAGTGAATATTTTTCCTGCCTTCATTTCTATTTTGGAAATCGATGGATAGTGAGAGTATAAAGGACTTCTTAAGACCAAAACCTTTGAACACCACTGATCTCCACACTAGACAGAGGTCCGGATTTCTAACCCATCTCACATCACTCCTAATGTTCCCCAAAGTCCCTCAAACTACCGTCTTTCCATTACTCCATCAGTTACTCCAGCCTGACTCTCTTCTGCCCCAAGGCCTTGGCATATGTAGTTTCTTGTGCTGAAAACCCGTTTGCTCCCCATTCTCCACTACTCTGTAATTCACCTCTCCTCGCTCTTACCGTCACAGCCCGGGAGAGCGTTCTCTTTCCCAGCATCTATGGTACCCACTCGCATTTTCTCCCTTCGGTAGGCTCCATATTAATATATTTCATACGTGTTCTCTACCTTCAGATTTAAATTCTCATTATCTCCCTCCTTGATCATTTCCCCTTTGTACCTATTTTACAAGTTTCACCTCCTCTACTGTCCGCCGTGTTATATTAATCACCACTTGTCTGAAACAAGAGAGAGGAAAAACTAACCGACATTTTCAATGCTCAGGGAGCCAGTTGATCAATCTTTTCCGTGAGACATCATACATTTTTAAGTGGGTTCTCACATACCTCTTTACAGGCTCGGATGTAATTTAGTCTGTGGTTTTTTTCCTGCTCAGGAAGAAAAGCATCTGCATTTTGTCATTAATGAGACCGATTTTCCTGTCTCTTGTAGTTGGAAATCGCTGAGATGTGTGCTTATTTTTTGCATCTGCCATACTTGCCATTTTAATGGTACATCATCTTTTCTCGGAGCTCCATCCTCTTGAAGTATAAACTCAGACCTTACCGATCCTCAGGATCACTGGGAATTAGCCTTATTATTTGATTTTCCTTTGGAAAAAAAAAGTGGGTTATCTAGATCTATCAGCCTGCCATACTACTATGAAAGGTTTGACAAGATTTTCTTTTTGAACTGTTAAGAAAGCCTTTGTAATAGCATGGGTTCTCCATGCTGTCAGCTGAGGAGGTGGGGAATGGCGCTTCCACTGGCTGCTAATGATTGTGGATGAGTCTCTTTTCCTCCCTGGATCTAGTTTTCCCATTTATGAAGTGAATGGGCTGGATGTTTGTGAAAGCTCATCCTACTCATAAGACTCTGTAATCCAAACACATCCTGAGAACCTGTTATGTACTCAGGTGGTGCCTGGTACCAAGGAAGGATGCAGGTGCAGGAGAAAACACAGCCTGTGTCTCCAACAAAGAATACAGTGTTCTTAGAAACAAAATATTTAAATCTACCGAAACCTTAGGTACAATACAGAATATTCATTTTTTATATATAGTATACATGTATGTGTGTGTAAATGTCCAGCCTAGGTCAGGCTTCTTGCTGCATCCTGGGATGTGGCAGAGACAAAGGAGAAGAGTGTTAAAGGTCAACTCTCAAGAACTCATAGGCTCATAATGGAGATAAATAGAATATGCAGCCCAAAGCTTGCTATGTAGGACATTGGATGCAGGTAAGGATAGAACAAGGTGCCCTGAGGCTATGGGGCAGAAGTGGGTCAGGTTGGGAATGGTGACCATATCTGATTGAAGAACCTGGGGAGGCCTTCCTGAAAGAGATTCTTTATTATCAAGTCTGAATTATGAGGTCCAACGCTAAGCACTGCAAGAATTCAGAGAGAGGAGAGAAATCAGTGTGCTGACATCATTGAGAAAGGCATGAAGGAAGATGGGGAGAGAGGAGCCACAGTTGGCATCAATATTTCTCTGCTGAGAGTGCAGAGGGACCAGTGGCTTCCTCTGGAAAGCAGGCAGGCGACCCAGGGTGTCAGGAGGCTAGTCTGCTGGGACAGGGCCCTCAGAGAGCCCTCTATTGTTCCACAAGCCCTGTTCTCAGCATGCTCTGAGGCATTAAGGCATTTAAATAGTTCATGGGCATTTTAGTTCCATCTGAAATGGGGCTTGAATATTTCTTTCTTTTCTTTTCTTTTCTTGTTTTTTTTTTTTTTTAATAGTAGAAACAGGGTTTTACCATGTTGATCAGGCTGGTCTCGAACTTCTGACCTGAAGTGATCCACCTGCCTTGGCTTCCCAAAGTGCTGGGATTACAGGTGTAAGCCACCACGCCTGGCCTTTTGAATATTTCTTATAGTTCAGAAAGGCAGGGGTGAGACGGTGTGGGAGAAAGAAACTGGAGAACATATTACTTCTGCTCCAACAAGAAGTCTAGTCACGGCGCAGCTAATTTTAACCTTGCAGCCACTTAGCTTCCTTCATCTTCTAACTGAGAGAGGTCTGCATGCCCACAAGGGGCTCTGAGGACGTAGGGTGGCCTGGTGCCATTAGCATGTGCTCTCTGCCCCAAGCACGTTAGATCATTACCCAGCGCTTCGGTGTTTGACAAATGGGACAGGTGCCACTCAGGCAATTTCCCAGTGAATGGCTGAGCCAGGTGGAGCAGGGAGATAGCTGGCCTGACTGAGCAGGGAGAGCTCATACTAATCATTAGGTCTTTGAACCTTGCCATGTTACCAGTTAATGGTAGAATAAAGTGAAACGAGTAATTAAATGGATTCCAAGCCACTGGCTGTGCTTCCTGCTTGAGCACATCCCATCTCCTCACTGTGTACAGCCAGCTGAGTACAAATTCAGTTACCAGGAAGGAGGGCAGTGTGAAATTGTGATACCTACAACCTTAATAACTACTGTTGACTAAAAACATTAATAAGTAGGCACCTATTAAGTGCCAAACTCAGCGCGAGGAAATTTGCATTAAAACACATATCCTCACAACTGCCCTGTGAGGCGTGGACAGTGTATCAGCTCCATCTTAGAGATGCAAAGGTCCACACATAGAGTGGTGCAGTGACCACCAGGACCACCTGATGGCGTGGCAGACCTGGGACAGCAGCCACCTAGGGAGTCAGGAGCTCTGGTCCTTCTCATCCTTGGCCCAGGACGCTGCCACTGCCGGCTGGCTGGCTGGCCCCGGGTGAGCCATTTCTTCTGTCTGCAGCAGGTAATCTGGGAGGACGAGCATTCTCAGGTGCTGATTGCTGTGGGATTGAGTTTAATTCTTCACCAGCCATTAGACTTGGTCATGTGATGGCATGTCTTAAGATGTGGGTCATGGTTTCACTATTTGTGTAACTGAGAAAATGAACCAATTTGTATCTATACTTTCCCCAGGCAAATGATTTGGGGCTACTCCCTTAAGGCTTCAAA
Source organism: Pan troglodytes (assembly GCF_028858775.2). Lineage (NCBI taxonomy): Eukaryota > Metazoa > Chordata > Mammalia > Primates > Hominidae > Pan > Pan troglodytes. Next base: position 16,516,364 of record NC_072409.2, read on the forward strand.
CTATTTGAGTAAAAGAGCTCAAATAGAGGCCAAGTGCTTTGAAGAATTGAAGGCCTTTTTCTCTCTCCTTGAGCCCAGTTACTGATACTGCATGTTTTACCCCATAATTTACAAATCACAGCAACACGGTATGACAGGGAGTCTTTTTCCGATGCAGCCAGGAACCTGGCCCGGTTCTCTTTTGCCACTTACCTATTGTCTGGTCAGACTTGGTTTTCCTGGACATCATTTTCCTCAGATGGTGGAAGCTGATTGGGTCATCTTTAAGGAACTCTTCTAGCTCTCAAATTTCGGGAGAGTCTTTGGGGAATGCAATATTTCCTTTAAGTGAGTTCTTTTCAAATGACAGGCATTTGTTCCATTAATCACCAAAATGTAATTGTAGCCACTTAAAATTTGAACTCTTTTAAAATGCTTACACATATTTGTCTTCTTAGCAGCAGTTAATATTAATTATTGGTGAGTTTGGTTCTTCCTTCCGAACATCAAAGCATAGGACCTTATTGCTAAGAGGAACTGTCACTCACCTCTTATTCTACAAACACCCAAAGGAGCAAAGTGGCCTGTCTGGGGTCACACAGCTGGAGAGGGGCAGAGGGCCGGTCCTCGGAACCTGCCTCATGCCTCCCTGTCAAGTGTGCTTTCTTCTTGTTTATTGTGTTATAACAACTTTTTGTCCTTAATGCCTTGCCTTGTGTCATCTCTGCACTCAGCACAAGACCCCCGCACAGAGTGAGCACAAAAAACTATAAGGAACAAATGAATGAGCTTGTGTCCCCTGCAAATGGCCTCAGCGTGCTCCGTTTGTGTCTAATTTTAATGTCATGGCCACCCTTCCCCATCCCGTTTTTCATACATATTCCTTGACTGAGAGAGAAGCTGCAAATGCCTCTGGCTCTCCTAAAATAAAATATGTAACTTTTTTTTTTTTTTGAGACAGGGTCTCGCTCTGTTGCCCAGGCTGGAGTGCTATGGTGTGATCTCGGCTCACTGCAACCTCTGCCTCCTGGGTTCAAGTGATTTTCCTGCCTCAGCCTCCTGAGTAGCTGGGATTACAGGTGTGCGCCACCACACCCAGCTAATTTTTGTATTTTTAGTAGAGACAGGGTTTCACCATGTTGGTCAGGCTGGTCTTGAACTCCTGACCTTGTGATCTGCCTGTCTTGGCCTCCCAAAGTGCTGGGATTACAGGCATGAGCCACCGCACCTGGCCAAAATGTGTTACTTTTATGGAAAGTTTGTGTGGTTTGGGGGCCTTTGGGGCTCTCTTCATATTTGAAGACCATGTTTTGATGGTTGATGTTGTCTGAAACTACATGATCTATGTAAAATCACAAAGGTTGTCTCTGATAGGCTAAAGATTATTTTTTATTCAAATGAGAAGAGATGATTCATTTTATACTAGTGTGGCAAATGTATGTTGTGTGTGTACATAAAATTTTATAAAAGTTTTTAAAATAATCTATCATGACTGTAAATGAATAGCATTTTTACAAACTCAAAGGGGGTGTGGTAGCTCACACTTGTAGTCTCAGCTACTCGGGAGGCCAAGGTGGGAGGATCACTTGAGCCCAGGAGTTCGAGACCAGCCTGGGAAACATAGCAAGACCCCATTTCATTGAAAAAACGAAACAGGCCGGGTGCGGTGGCTCAAGCCTATAATCCCAGCACTTTGGGAGGCTGAGGTGGGCAGACCATGAGGTCAGGAAATCAAGAACATCCTGGCCAACATGGTGAAACCCTGTCTCTACTAAAATACAAAAAATTAGCTGGGTGTGGTCGTGCGCACCTGTAGTGCTAGCTACTTGGGAGGCTGAGGCAGGGGAATCGCTTGAACCCAGGAGGTGGAGATTGCAGTGAACCGAGATCACGCCACTGCACTGCAGCCTAGCAGAAGAGTGAGATTCTATCTCAAAAAAAAAAAAAAAAAAATCCAAAACAAACAAACAAAATAACTCAAAGGGGCAGGAGGAAACTTTTAGAGGTGATGGATATGTGTTTTACCTTGATTGTAGTGATGGTTTCATGGTTATGTGTACATGTACAGACCCATCAGCTTATATACACTAAATAGGTGCAGTTTTTAATATAACAATTACATCCCAATAAAGCTGTTGAAATAAATGAACAAATAGAAGTGACATCACATTTTCTAGAAGTAGTACCTCTTACCAAGGAGGAGCTGATTGACAGGTGGTTCTGAAACAGAATTCTTGATTTTACCGAATCACAGGCATGGCCATGCGTCCCGTAGCCCTCTCTGGTACTGCCCCTCCCATGCTTCTCCATCATCTACTGAGATACTTTATGATTGTGGCTCCTGGAGCACCTCCATTGAAACCACCTGGCTGCATGTTCCATAATATCCAAGTCTCAGGGTTGGGAATAGCATCTTAACAAGCTCCTATGCTGACTTCTGAAGCACACCAACATTTGAGATTTATTGGCCTCTAAGGTAAGATCCAAACTGAATAACATGTGATGTACAAGATCCTTCATGACTAGGTTTTTCCACCTTACTAAAACCATCTGCCACTGTCTCCTGCCTGCCAGTGATCTGTGCTATGATACTGAATAAATGGAAATTAATAACCCAGCACTCCAGCAGCTCTTCACTCTATTCAGAGCACTCCTTAGGCCCTTCTTTGCCTCGCTAACTCCTAGTCCTCTGTCACCATCCTGGCCAGAATGATATCCCCCCAGAAGTCTTCTCTGCCTTCTCCCACCTTCAAAAAAAAAAAAAAAAAAAAGCCACCTTCTGTGCTCTTGTGATATTTACTATTTTATTTCAAAATGAGCAGTTTACATATTTCTTTTCACCTCCCTGGGGGCCAGGAAAATAGGTTATCATGTATCTCTAGATTCCTTTACCTGAGAATGCTTGACACTTAGCAGGATTGACTGATCCAAAAAGCTGGATCATGGTTCAGGGAGAGGGTGTTTATAGAGGATCATGGTGCTGATTTTGTTGAACAAAAAAATAGTAACCATGAAGATCAAATTCCCGGAGAAACTGAAAAGCTTAGAGAGAGGGTAATGGTTATAAAAATACTTCTCTATCCATCTATCTATCTACATAGGTACAGACAGAGCATGCGCTATGTGTCAGACGCTGTGCTGAGAGCATTGTAAGCTCTACTTCAATTCATTTTTACAACAGTGCTACTGTTATTTTGTCCATTTGACAGGTGAGGAGAGAAGAATGGAGACATGAAGCAATGCTATGCTATAAACCAAATGTTTGTGTTCCTCCAAATACATATGTTGAAATCCTAACTCCACCGGCCAGCCCCACCATGTGATGGTCTTAGGAGTTAGGGCCTTTGGGAGGTGATGAGGTCATGAGGGTGGAACCTCATGAATGGGATTCATGCCTTTATAAAAGGGGCCCGAGAGCTCCCTCACCCTCTTTCCACCATGCGAGGCTCTCATGAGAAGTCGGCTGTCTGCATTTGCAAGAGGATCCTTGTCAGAACCAACCATGCTGGCCCTGTGAGCTCGGACTTCCAGCCTCCAAACCACGGGAAATACGTTTCTATTGTTTCTGTGCCACCCCAGCTATGATTTTCTGTTTTAACAGCCAGAGTGGGTGAAGACAAGCAGCGTGCCAAAATACAGCTGAATTGCTTGGATCCAAAGCCAGGCCTGGCTCGTGCCAAAGTTCCTGCTCCAGCCTCGAGGAGGAAGAACCACTCAAAGTGACACGGGAGAGAGGAGACGGCCTTGTTGATGGAGCCTTGGCCCCGAAGCCCCACTCTGCCCCTAAGCAGCTCCGAGACTGGGCACAAGCTGCTGTCCTCCCCAGCCTCAGGATCCTCATCTATGCCACAGGGCCAGGAAGAGCACCACCTCCAGGGCTGCGCCGTCCTCAGCCCAGCGCCTGGCACCCAGCCACTGTGCCCATCATCGGGTTGTTCTGAGAATGAAAGGGATTAATGAATGTGAATGACTCCTTAGCAAGCCTTGTGGCAGTGAACACAAGAAGTGGGGAGTTATTTTTGGATTCTAAACAAAGCCTGGGTCAGCAGGGACCCGGGGACCTGGAGGGAGAGCGTGTGGATAACAGCAAGAGTTTTAGAGCGCGTGGCAATCCTTTGCCCTGACCCCTGGCATGCTGGAAATGGTCTGTGGGCAGCGCAGGGCCCCCCAGGGCCAGTTCTGGCTGTGCACCCCAGCCCCGGGCCCCTCTGAAGCAGAGACTGCTCACATCTGAAACACCATGGCTCCTTCCTGGCAGAAGCGTGTGAAGGCAAACTTCAAAGTGTGTGTCAGGATCCTCTTCTGCCTCCAAAGATTAAAAAACCCCTCGAGAGACTCAATAACCTGCGAGCCTTCACACGGGTAAACTGGTATCTTTTTGAGAGGAACACAGAACCTGGAAGACATTGATATGGCAGGATTTTCAGAGCTCCCGTGGCACAAGAAAAGTGGGAAGGAAAGATGAATGCTTTATGTTCTAAAGAGCAGGCCTGTGCCTTTCATCCTGAGATTAGAGGCCTGGATGCCAGGCTCTCACCCCTGAATGGGTGATGTTCTTAAACAAAGGGTGAGGGTGGAGGAGGGGAGCAGGGCACTGCCATTCATTCATTCACTCCACAAACCCATCCTAAGTGCCGTTCCAGGCTCTGGACTAGGCTCTGGACACAGAGAGATTCAGAGACCAGCCCCTGCTGCTGACTTGCAGTCCAGCCGGGAGACAGCTGCGGGAGCCTGTGGAGAGCCTTGGCATGGGAACCTAAGGGAAACCTAAGAAGGAGGTCTCTCACCCTTCCTGGGAGGGTCTGGAGGGCTTTGCTGAGGAGGAAACCCATGAATTTGAAGAATGCGTAAATGCTCATTTGAGGAAGAGGAGAGAGGGCCTCCCAGGCAGAAGGGACATGAGCAAAGGCCTGGAGCCATGAACAGGCCTGATGTGTCCAGAAAACGGAGGGGAGGATGGTCCCGGGGTGGGGTGGGCGGGCGCAGCTGGAAGGCTAGCGAGATGGATGGAGGCCAGGCAGTGGGAGGCCTCGCCCACCCTATCTGGGAGCCCACCTAGCCTGGGAGCCTGGGACTCATCTCCTGGGCTCTGAGGGGCCCACAAGAGGTGTTAGTAGCATCTGAGTGACATTTGGTCACTTTTTCTAGGTTCTTATTTCTACTTTTTTCTAAGTTTAGGAGAAAAGCACACATCCTGTTTGTCAGGTTCTCCAGCACTTTGGTCTTTCCTTCAGAAATGTCATGGTAGAAGATTGGAACTGCAATTCTGCCGGTGACATTAGAGATCCCTAAACAGAGCCTTTCAGAGGAGAAGTGAAGCCTGTGTCTGCTTCTTCCTCTCCCACAGCTGAGCCTGTTCTCCTCGCCATCAGGAGAGGAAATTCTCATAATAAGATGATATTGTTGGATTAAAACAGGTCGAAAAGAAACAAAATCAATATTTTGCAATTTGTTTTATTATACAGAGCCCCTGGACTTTGCTTACAGACATTTTGGCTCACTTCCAGCGCCTTGTGACAAATGACTATTTCAGGGAGAGTTAAGATGTCTCTCACAAGCTGGAGGAAATCTCCGGAACGAATTTTAGATGATAAAAGTAGCTGGGCTTGACGATTTTTGCTCAGGTTAAAAAAAAAAAAAAAGTGCTTGTTATCCCCACAGGTATTTCTGCAGGAAATTGCCTGGGCCTGTTTTTTTTTTCTTTCCTCTTTCTGGAAGTGCCCGTTTTCACTGTGACCCCTGCCTCTTCATCAGGGCACTCCCAAAGCTTGTCTCTCCACCCGTCATCTTCTCCTCTGTCCTCCGGCTTCTTTTCTTTTTCTCCAGAACTCTCATCTGCTCCTTCCCCCATCTTGCTTGGCCAAGTCTTTTTCATTTTCCTCTGAAAGGATTGTTCTCAATCTCTCCTAACCCTCTTCAGCTACGTTGTGATGAGAACAAACCAACTAACAAATAACATTAGGCAGCATACAGAACTCAGGAAATGGGAGTCAGCCAGGGCTGTGGCCCTTGCCTCTTTTTTCTGCCCTCCCCTGCTGTTAAGGGATCACTGCCACAGTGCTGGGGATGTGGCACTCAGATGGGAAGGAAACATCCTAGCCTCACATTCAACGGTGTCGCTACACGCCGAGCACCTACAATGGGCCATGCACTGTACTGAGTACTGAAAGCATGAAAGAGGCAGCGGTTAACTCCACTTGAGGGTGTCTGGAAAGGCTTTCCAGAAAGCCAATTACTTCTTATATTAGTCCGTTTTCATGCTGCTGATAAAGACATACCTGAGACTGGGTAATTTATAAAGAAAAAGAGGTTTCATGGAATCACAGTTCCACGTGGCTGGGGAAGCCTCACAATCATGGTGGAAGGCAGGTCTTACATGTCAGCAGGCAAGAGAGAATGAGAGCCAAGCAAAAGGCTTTTCCCCTTAATAAGTCTCATAAGATATGGCCGCCATGATTCAATTATCTCCCACTGGGTCCCTCCCATAACATACGGGAATTATGGGAGCTACAACTCAAGATGAAATTTGGGTGGGGACACAGCCAAACCATATCACTTCTCTAGCACAAAAGCAAATGCGGTTAAAAAAAAGGAATTCTTTCAGTTGAGGATGAAAACCAGAATATCACTTTCCTGGGAGCAAAAGAGAGTCAGTGTGATGTTGGAAGGAAAGCTCAGGCTTGAGCCAGACAGACCAAGGCTGGAAACTTCATAACTTCTGTCAGCCTCTATGAGCAGAGCAAGCCGCTTACTCTCACCAAACCCCGGCTTCTTTACCTGTAAAATGAGGTACATTAAAAGATGAATATGGTTTTTAAAGCACCTGGAACAATGCCTGGCTCAGAGGTTGTCTTCATAAGCACTGATTTCACTTGATTTTAAAGGGGTCTTTTTGCAGTTTTGGAACAAACAACAGTAAGGTATTTTCAAAAATTACAATGGTTATGTTAAAAACAAAATTGAAAAAAATGGAAAAAAATACTCCAACCCTAACTTCTACCAGCAATTTTAAGCTCTTCTAGACCCTGTCCACCTGCAGATGTAGCTTTAATGTTTTCTTGTAACGTACAAGCTATTCGAGTTCTACCGGCTTTTGGATGATATTATGGCATAAACTTTTCCCCACATTGCTATGCAATCCTCATAATCATCTTAGTGAATAGAGAACATCCTAGGGTGCAGTTGTACCATAATTTATCCCCGTAATCAGACATTTATGTGGTACTCAATTTTGTTCTTCTTTAAATAAAACCCAGCTCTAGAATCACAGGGCTAAAGGGAATGAATATCTCTGAAGATCCTGATGCAAAGTCCCATTTTGCTTTAACCCAAAGGGTGAGTTATAATTGTTGCCTTTGCCACCTTTAATGCCCATGTGTGCCCCTTCACCTGCAAAGCATTAGGTGTTGACTTTCTAAAAGTAAGTGCTAACTTAGCATGTGTAAGGTGGTTTTGAAATGTGCATGTCTTTGGTTGTTAATGAGGGTGGCCGTGTTTCCATATAACTGTTTGTATTTACTATTTATGTTTCATTTTATAGTACCGGGAAATTATCTGTTTATATCCCTTGTCCACTTAACCTTTGGGATTTTGAGGTTTGATATACACATGTGCATGCACACACACACACACACACACACACACTGAATAGATATTGACCCTTTGCGCTAAAAAAAAGCTTTGTGGACATGACTAGGTTACGGGGCCTGCTTGGGGCTCTAACATACTCTCTCATTATCATGGTGACAGCAGGGGCTGCTATAGGATTTCCAGAATTGGAGTCATTTCTTCCAAGTGAGAAAAAAATCCATTTTACCCTTTGTGAGTCTCACACTTGTGGTTAGCAAATGTGATCTTTCTACTAATTCCAGGGGCACTAGAGTGTCACTGGGTGTTTTATGTCTCCTCTGGCCCAAGGTCAGCTTGCTCTCAAGGTAGTTATCAGTCTAATGTAGCATTTCACAAACTTGAGCATTCCCGGACCCCAAGAATTCCTTCAGAGACTCTAATGAGAAATGCAACATTAAAAATTCAACATTGACACCTGAGGTGATGACTTGGCACCAGGGCCACAGATGATAAGTATAGATGCACACACAGAAAGGGAAATCATGGGACAACAACATACTTATATTAAATCTTTTAAAAAGGGTATCAATAAAATGTAAACAGACAAGGGCGACATTCTTATGGTCTAAAGAAGTTTCCTAGGGATTATCAGTAAATGGTTCTGGGTAGAGATAGAGTTGTCCCTCCTTGGCTGGTTCAACCTAACGGGTTTGTCATGAAACTTCCCCTGGACTGAGGAGTTGAAGTTGAAGAACAACAGCTGCAGCAGCAGCAGCAGCAGCTGGCAGTTAGAAAGTGCTGACCAGTCGCCAGGTTGTGTGCTAAGCTCCTTGAAGATGTTATCTCATGATCCTTGAAGCACAGATGAAAAGTTTTCAGTCTGTGACTGTGTCAGGCTTCCTGGGTTCCTCCGTGGGCTCGGAGAAGGGTTCTTCAGAGCAGACCATCAGCCTCTCTTTTTCATTTCCCAGCTCTTCTTCCTTCTACCTGAGGAGGCGGCTGTGAACATCTAAAGCTTAGGATTACTTCCCTCTATCTAGCCCAAGGCTTCCTTGCAGGCCTCTCTGCCCTTCTCCACCATCTGCTTTGCTTCCATTCTCTATTTTCAATCCCCTGCTCCCTCTTTGTCTAACTATCCCCAATTGGAGTGACTCATAACTTGTGATTACTAAAGCTGAAATCCTCAAGGTGCTGAGAAAGTACACAGAAATAAATCAGCAGGTGCCAGAATTTCTCCTAAGGGGGACTCAGCACTGGGGAGGGATTACTGAGGTTTAATTTACACAACAGCTGTGCTTCTGAAAGGGTGTGTAAATCAGTCCAGGCGTAATTGAAAGGCACTAGGAAAAAAAAATTGTTACTTAGAGGAATCCTGTGGCGAGTTTTTTTATAAAACAAATCTCATGATTCTCGGGAGTTGGGCTCTGCTGTCCCCTCTTCCTTGAAGCTCTGTTCACCCCCCTGCCTCCACTGGGTTAATTGCTCCTTAATCTAAGCACCTTCAGGACATTACTTGTATCTCTGCCTACTGGCCTTGTGATATGAATACTTCTTGGCACAAAACAGGCGTGAAACTCATGTTTGTCGAGTCAAGGAAAGAAGGAACTGGCTAGTAAAACCAGTGAATTAGACTCAATTCCCTGAAGGACAGATGTGTGATCTGATGGACGTCTTTTGCATACCACCAGTGAGGGTTTTCCACTGGTGTCTTCCTCTTTGATTGGTCAGTAAATATTTGAATGAATGAATGACTAAAAACAAATTCACCTCTCTTAATTTATCCTTGGATAAATCCATCTGTTAACAAAGATTAAGTTTATGAGTTAACTTTAAGATTGTTAGAAAGTTGTTGGCAGAAGTCAAAATAACTCAAAAGCATGAGGATGTATTATTCCAGGTTGTTGTGCATTAGCTAGACGCTCTCTCTTCTTACCTTCCCCAGGCAAAGCGGTCCTAGGCCCTCTGTAGTGGGTAAGGATGCTCCTCCCTCTTTGTGAACAATTCCTTCCCTGCAAGGGAGGCTGCTCGTCTTCATGGTCTTCACAAGACTGAAATGATCATGGCCATATTTGGTGGTATAAACTCAGGGGATAGAGTCTTATCCAATTGTCCTTGTGTTAGAGCAGACATAGAACAGTTTCCAGAGGTGAATCTTGGCCTTGCCCACAGATCCTACCTTGGCCCACTCCTGTAGAGATGGGGTGGCCATCTCTTCAGGTACGAAGCTTATTAGGTACCTCACTTTAGAAAAGGATGTCAGCCTTACCTTTGGTTTGATTGTCTGTCAAAGAAAATAGACTAGGTCTAAATGTGCAAGATGGGCTATTTGCTTCCCGATGATTTGCTGCCTAGTGACGTCCTTCATCGTTTACCAGAGAGATATGGAGCTCATCTGGTTTAGATCATTGGATCAAGCCAAACCATCAGAGAGCTTTGCTCCTTGATACCATTGTTCCAGCTGCCTTTCCTGGCTCTGCTTTTGTGCTACCCTGCAATGGGAGACATTACCAGAAACATTGAATTTATAAAAAAAAATTTTTTTTAAACAGAGTCTCACCTTGTCACCAGGCTGGAGTGCAGTCGTGCAATCTTGGCTCACTGCAGCCTCGACCTCCCAGCCTCAGGTGATTCTCCCACCTTAGCCTCCTGAGTAGCTGGGACTATAGGCATGCGCCACCACACCTGGCAAATGTTTTGTATTTTTTTTGGAGATGGTGTTTTGCCATGTTGCCCAGGCTGGTCTTGAATACCTGAGCTCAAGCAATCCGCCCACCTCAGTCTCCCAAAGTGCTTGAGTGCTAGGATTACAGGCATGAGCCACCACACTCAGCCTAAAAAACATTGATTTTAAATTTACTATAATGCATGCAAAGAACTTCAAACCGTGCTTGGCACAAAGTTAAACAGTATTAAAGTGTTAGCTATTATTGTTAACATTGTCATCACTGTTAGTGTTAATATTAGGATATTTCCTTTTTTTTTTTTAGAGATGAGGGTCTCACTATGTTGCCAAGGCTGGTTTTGAACTCCTGGCCTCAAGTGATCCTTCCCTCTCAGACTCCCAAGATGCTGGGATTACAAGCATGAGCTGCTGTACCTGGCTTAGGATATTCTTGTGGACCTCATGCTCTGTATTACTCACTGTCTCCCCACAGGGGAAATTTCTCTTGGGCCCCACTTGCAGGACAAGCTGGACTTCTGAGCAACTGTCTTCCATATTACAACATCTGTGGACAAAGCGAATCTTTGAACTGTTCTCTTTCCTTCTTTCCTTTGGCTACCAGGAAGCCTGCAGCCATATTTGTGCCCTCACTCTCAGGACCTCCGCAACAACTGTGCAGGCCCTTGAAGCGTTATGCCTCTTTGTGTTTGTCTTTAACCTTCTGTTTTTATTCTACCCTTGCTCTTCCTTTCCTCCTATTTCCATGTTCATTTTAAGGCATTTTATCTATGTCTACCTATCTCTGTAAGCCACTTCACATCCTTTTTTTAAACAGCATGTATGTGTTTCTTTTTAAAATCCATATTCTCAAGTATTTGAAAGGGATGAACCTCCTGAAGTTATATTGCCATCTTTAAAGTTATTTAATAATGATTTTATTGAAATATACAAAAATGGACTTTCTGAAATGTATAATTAATTAAATGAGCCCCCATTGTCCCCATCATTTAGCCTAGCTTCTGATCTTGTAAAATATGTCAGGTGGACATTTACCTTTTTGTTGACACTTTCTATTTATAGTGCATAATTCATAAGAGCACTGCTCAGTGTGTTGTCATAGAATGAACATACTGGGGTAACCCAATCAAGGACAAGAAATAGAACATTACCAGGACCCCAGAAGCCTTGCACATACCCTCTCCACTAGCCCCACGGGTAACCATCATACTGGTTTCTAACCTCATCTGTTACTTGGCGTGTTTTTGAACTTTACATATTAATGCTGCCATACTGTATGTACTGTTTTGTATCTGACTTCCCTCACTCAACACTTGTTAGTGACATTCATCTGTGTTGTTGGGTTTAGCAGAAGTTCATTCATTTTCATTGTTGTGTGGAATTACATCTTGTGAATATTCCCACAGTTTATTTCTACATTCTGTGATTGATGACATGGGTTATTTCCAGTGTTTGGTTATTATTTCATGTTCTTTGTGGTAGCAAGATGGGTCAGAGAAGAAATGAAGTGAAATGGATGAATGAATGCATTTTTAAATTTATCTCTAATGATGCCTCCCCACTCCTAAGTGCCTTGGCCCTGCAGTCCCTGGAGCCAGATCTCTCCCCAATCTGAACTCCTTGGACAGCCCCTACCTTGTCCTTAATGCCGTCTGCCCTAGACCCAGCTTAGGTGACACCATTTAAATAAGCATTACACATCTCCTATGGGAATGGCATCATTTTGGAGTCTGGGGGTACATCAGGCATGACAACAGATGGCAGTTGCTACCCTCTTGGGACACATGTTCCAGTGGCATCGAAATCTCCCCACCTTCACTCTGACATTTCCCATCACTCTGTGACTTCTGGTTTCTCTGGTCAATGCTCTACCCTGTAGCAGCCTCTCCGTTAGGCCTCACAGAGTCTCACTCTGCACATTCATGGCCCAGCCCTCTGCCAAAGATGTGGAGAGTCTCCCCAACCCATCCACAGACTTATTCCTCTCCAGTAACCTGCTCCATGAATTCCAGCAGCTCAGCAAATCTGATACACCCCACACCCTGGTCCGTGGTCTGTAAAGTGCCCACAGGCTGAAGGCTGGGTAAACCGAGGCCCACCTCATGTTTCCCTTTTTGCAAGGCTCACAGGGCTGCACTGCCAGTTGTCCAGTGCTTAAAAACACTGGCCTCAAAAAAAAATGCCTAGTTTTTATAGTTATTTAGGGCAAGAGTATAAGTTTGCTGTCACTCTCTCATGGCCTAAAGTGGAATCACATGCTTTTATTTTCAATGACCCCATTTTATTTCATTATATGGGCTTAACTTAATTCTAGTGGATTTTTAAGTGCAATTTATTTCCTATGGAGCAATGTAAGAATTTAAATGTAAGATTTAGAGATTATACTCACAATTTATGCTTGCGCCACTGGGTGCTGTCAGTTGCTTTTCTCTTTCTTTCTTTCTTTCTTTCTTTCTTCTTTCCTTCCTTCCTTTCTTCACTTCCTTTCTTCCTTTCTTTCCTTCCCTTCCTTCCCTCCCTTCCCTCCCTTCCCTCCCCTCCCTCCCTTCCTTCTTTCCCTCTCTTCTTTTCCTTCCTTTCTTTCTTTCTTTTTCTTTCTTCCTTCCTTCCTTTCTTTCTTTCTTTCTCTCTCTCCTTCTTTTCTTTTCTTTACTTTTCTTTTCTTTCTTTCAACAGTGTCTTGCTCTGTCACCGAGGCAGGCTAAAGTGCAGTGGTGCAATCATAGCTCACTACAGCCTTGAACTCTGGGGCTCAAGTGATCCTCAGGCCTCAGCCTTCTAAGTAATTAGGAATACAGGTATGCACTGCCTGGCTAATTTTTTTCTTTTCTTTTTTTTTTTATGGAGATAAGGTCTTGCTATATTGCCTAGGCGGTCTCGAACTCCTGGCCTCAAGCAATCCTCTTACCTCGGCTTCTCAAAAGCACTGGGATTATAGGCATGAGCCACCATGTGCAGCCACCCTCTACTTTTATTATGGTAAAATATACATAACATCACATCGCATTAGCCAGAATTGGGTCAAAGCCCTAAACATAAACCAGTATTGTCAAGGGGGATGGGCCCATCACAACTGGCTTAGACCAGTCAGAATATACCCCTGGCGGGGCCTTGGACTGGGATCAGCCTCTTCTGAAGCATGTGGCTTTTAGGAAGACCATGGCTACCTAAACAGAATGTAAATATGTTAGGAAATGGGACGGGGTCTTGGGTGGGCCTTTAATTGTGTCTGCAACAGCTCCCCAGCCCTCAAATACCTAGGCAGCTGAGTTCCAAGTAAGAGACATCTACCTGGGGAGAAATTAGGTTTGTCTGAATAAAGTAATAAGAATCTTAACTGGAGATCAAGTTTCATAACAAAATTTTCAACCCTCTTGACTGTCATCAACTACAAATCACACTCTAATGTGGGTAGCTGTCCTCGAGCCTGACATGTGCTCATGATTCCTTCAAGCTGGATACCATCGTTCCGTTATTTCTGATCATCTTTTAAAGGCCAACTCAGAAAGTGCTTCCTCTGAAAGCCTTCCCAGAACCCCAGAATCAAAATGAATTTTTCCTTTTTCTGTATTCTGTTTTATTCTGGTTTGCACAAATCACCACTGTGTATCAAGGCTTTTTTTTTCTTTATTGCTTTGTTTTTAAAATTATAAAAATAGTAATACATCTTCCTTGTAAATAATTCAAACAATTTCTAAAGTCTATAGATTGAAAGGCAAATCTTCCCTCAGCTTATCCCTCAACCCCAGCCTCACTTCCCAGCGACAACCACTATAAACAATTTGCTTTCAATCCTTCTAATCCTTCTTAGTGATATTGAAACCTGTAAAGAGAGACAAATTTATTATGTTGTAGTAATTTTTATAAAAACAGGATCACACTATGTATGATTCATGCATATGACATGCTATGACTTGCTATTTTTACTTATCAGTACAGTAATGACATCTTTCCATGTCAGTAGATACAGATCCGGACATCATTGTTTCCATGGCCTGTGTGCTATACCAGTTTGGGGCATTTTCATGCTTTTTATAATTAATCCTCTGATGATGAGGACTTAAGTTATTTCCACTTTTTCACATTTCAAACAACATTGCCAGGAACCCCCTCAGTGTGTGTGTGTGTGTGTGTGTGTGTGTGTGTGTGTATGTGTGTCTTTGTCTATACATGCCAATATTTCTTCAGGATGGACCCTTAGAAATAAAATTGCTGGGTCAAGAAATAGGTGATTTTAAATTTTGATAGCTACTGCCAAATTTTATGAGAATGTTTGGGGGCCAACTGCTGCTTGTATAAGATAAGTAATTTCCAGATGTCCAGACTTTATAAGCCAATAAAATGTAAAAGAAAAAGAAACCCAAATTGTGAAGATAACATAAAGTAGCCAACATTTTATTTTTCTCTGTAAGGATACTTTTAAAAAAATCAAGTACTAATTATTAGGCTTGAAGCATGTGAAAATAGCAACTTTTTTGTTCTTTTACACACACAAACAGTACATTTATTCAACAAAGATATATTGAGCTGGGAAATACCAGGTAGGCAAAGATATTTAAAAATAGCACAAAAGTTTCTGATTCAAGAAAGAAACTTCTAGTATTTTAGGAAGGACAGGCATCTATCTAAGCAATTAGAATACGATGTGATGGGTGTCAGAATAAGCAAACATGAGATGTATCGGGAAGTCAGAAGAAAGCGGAACTAACTTTGGGAGGTGTCCTGTCTGCTGGCAAATGTGCACATGTTCTTGTAACAGCTGTATACAAGCACAGCCTAGTATATGCACTCCAAAATGGCACTTTCGTGTGTCAAAATAGCCCAATATCTGCTATTTCATATGGTTTAATGTAGTCCTGTGAGCATGATTTCATGGAAGAGTGATACATTCACACAATTACACATGCATGCACATGCACACACACACATCTTTGTTTACTTTTTTCATGTTACTATGATGGGTAAATACCCAGTTTTATGTCCAATGGTCACTAGTGTGGAATCCTTGGCCAGCTGCCCCTCCCACCACCACTGCCAGTGACTGTCTGTTCTGTGAGGAGAGAGGTTTCCGTCACAGAAAGAGCAACAGGAGGCGGAGGCAATCGAGATGAAATGGCATATGTTCCTGACCTGGGCCCCTAGCACTGGTTTTGAGCCCCTGTGGAGAGCGGGTTAGAGGCAGAGCTGATAGGTCTGGGTGAGAGGACCTGGGCCACACTTGGCACAAGCAGGACCCCAGGAGCACAGTGACACAGGTTCCTGACTCTAGTCCTCTCTCCTTCTCTATGGGATCTGGCTCCATTCCCAGATAGCCTAGGGAGCAGGAAGAGCCAGCCCTCTTGCTGTGGCATGGTGCTCCCAAGCAGCACTCCCCAGCAGCGTGGTGTGCAGGGGAAATGGGGCATCTGC
Organism: Pan troglodytes; assembly: GCF_028858775.2. Taxonomy (NCBI): domain Eukaryota; kingdom Metazoa; phylum Chordata; class Mammalia; order Primates; family Hominidae; genus Pan; species Pan troglodytes. Next base: position 16,532,001 of record NC_072409.2, read on the forward strand.
GACTCTGCAGGAGCGCAGGCAGGAGTGGTCCAATGAGGATGGAGGGGGCCGCATGACATAGGAGTGGGCTGCGTGAGGATGTGCTGGGTGCTCTTGAGGCTCTTCATGGAGACGCCCAGGAAGGCCTGAGTGATCTATATGGAGGGTGAGAGCAGGGCAGCACTGTCTCTTTTACTGGGCAGCTTGGGGGCTGCTGAGATAGATAACATCTGGGCTTACCATTTCATTAGAAGGCCCTGCCTACAGATTTTAAGCTCCTTAAAACTGTGGACTGTATCTTCATCAACCGTCATTCCATGCCCTGGCCCAACCCAGGCCTCCCAGGTAATAGGTGTTCAGGTCATTTCCTTGTTATGGTATAGGCCCTATGCCTGGAGAGGGCAAACTTCCCTGTAAAAGGTTGATAGGAACTAGCTTAGGCTCTGCCTGCCAGGCTATCTCTGCCGCATCTATTCAGTTCTACTGTTGCTGCGTGACATTGGCTGTAGACGATATATTAACAAATAGCTGTGCCTGTGTTCCAATAAAACTTTATTTACACAAACAGATTGCAAATTGGTTTGACCCAAGGGCCATGGCTTGTCGACTCCTTCTTATACTATGGGGGATAGAACAAGAGCAGGCTGTCTTAGGATCAAATCCTAGCTTCCGAGCTGTGTCACCTGATAAGCAAGTTCACCTCTTTGAGCCTTAGTTTCTCCCAGTGGAAAGTGGGGATGGTAATTGCTACCTTCAGAATTATTGTAAGAGTTAAACAAGATAGTGAATAAAGGGCATCTAGCAGAACCCTGGCCTGTAGATGTCACAGGGGCTGAAGAACTGCTCGTTTTCACTGAGTGTGAAAGCCGGATCCCACCTCACAACCCACCTTCATTTCCGCAGCCCTGTCTGGGGAATACCATGAAAGAGCATGAGGCAGGATTTTAAAGGCTGACAGAATGAAATGCATGAGATGTTGATTTGATTTCAATAGAAGCACTGGGCAGAGACATAATGTCCCTGGTCTTCCTTACACATAGCCTTCAGGTGTCAGTTCAGTAGTGTCCTGGTTTTATTACATCCATCACAAGCAGCTTAAAGCTTCCAAAAACACAGTCCTAGACAGATGTTGAGCCTGTCTGGGGATTAGAAATATCCTTTTCCATTAAGCATAAATTAACTTAATCACCAGGTATGAAAGATAAGCAACATAAACAGCATTCCCTGAAGCTTTCATTAAAATTAAAATTCTACTTAAAATTTAGCTTGTATTTTCTAAGACTTGAACCCCTTCAAAGAGATAATATCGGCTGTAAATTTTCACACTGACAGAGTGGCAGAGAAGACTGTGCTGGGGACAGTGATGTACTATGTAATTTAACTTTGCCTCCTGGTCTTCTTTTTGCCAATGGACAGATCCGCACATTTTAAAGAAATAATTAGCGTCAGTAAGATTTGGACTTTGACCATTTTCAGAAGCAGTCAGATGATTAAAAAAAAAAGACTCTAAGTCAAGATTACTAAGGGCAAGGTGCTTAAAGTCTTGTCATCCAGATTAATGCTATGGAAAATGGTCTTATGATAAAACAAACAAAAAGGGAGTCATGGATAAGAAATCATCAGGAGACTTCTAAACCCAAACCTTCTTGCTTCCCCTTGTCTAGGGTGGAGCAGGGTGAGTGGAGAAAGAGTACAGCAGCCAGAGTTCACTGCAGTCTTTACCAAACTTTGCAGGAGGAACTACCTTGAAGGCAATTCAGCAGAGTCACTGTGGGTTTGTGGAAAGATCGTTGAAATCAGATAAGCCCGGCTTTGAATCCTAGTGCTTTTTTTTTTTCTTGACTCTGATATTGGCCAAGTCTCTTAATTTCTCTAAATCTCATGTTCCTCCTACGTAAAATGAGGAAAAGAATGCCTTTCCCAAGGATCTTTATGGGGCTTAGAGATCACACACTTAGAGAGTGCCTCAAACTCATCACATTCTAAGTGCTTACTAAATTCTTGATATCATGTATGTGTTGAATATCTGCCCTGTGCCAGATTCTGGACTAGCCACTGAGGATCTAGAATGTCACAAAAGACAGCCTCCACTCTCAAGATGCTCCCAGATCCAATAGGGTATTGAGACAGACACAATTTAGGGGGTGACAAGTTCAACAGTGGATGTGTATATAAGGTATAGAAGGGACTCAGGCAAGGGAGTGGTGTCCTCTGTGCTAGGTTTTGGTGACACACGATGCCTGCATGGACTGTGGGGCAGAGAGGGGCATTCCGAGCAGAAGGGGGAGCTTATGTGAAGGCAGAGACACAGAGAGCATTTCATATTTGGGGGATCATAAGCAGCGTGGTATTGCTGGACAGGGGTGGAGGGGAAAGGTAAGGGTGGAAGATCTCCTGATGTGCTTGTGCATCCTTGGGGACCCGGGTTTGAAGTGTTCTGGATGTTTCCTCAGGTTGACCACAGAGGCCTGGCAGGCACCACATGGCCTCCAGACCAGAAGGCGTCTCTTCCAAAAGGAAATTCCACCGTTACCCTTAACAGAGCTGCAGATTTGAGTTGGATCTAGCAGTACAGTAGATGAGTGGCCCAGGCCCCTGGGTCATAGGCCCTGCTCTGTCTACCTGCCTAAAAACTCATGTAAGTTCCCTGGGAGCAGGAGCACTGTGTCTAATTCAGCTTGGAATGCCCAGGCCAGGGCTTCTTACGTAGTAGAAGCTTGCAAATATTTGTTAATGCTCCAATGCCCTATCCGTACAGTGGGGTGATCACCTGTATGCTGCTTCCCTCAAAGGGCTATTCTTTGTTTAAAAAATATTTTTTTATTATACTTTAAGTTCTGGGATACATGTGTAGAAGGTGCAGGTTTGTTACATAGGTATACATGTGCCATGGTGATTTGCTGCACCCATCAACCCATCATCTACATTAGGTATTTCTCCTAATGCTATCCCTCCTCTAGCACCCCACCCCCGACAGGCCCTGGTGTGTGATGTTCCCCTCCCTGTGTCCATGTGTTCTCATTGTTCAACTCCCACTTATGAGTGAGAACACGTGGTGTTTGGTTTTCTGTTCCTGTGTTAGTTTGCTGAGAATGATGGTTTCCAGCTTCGTCCATGTCCCTGCAAAGGACATGAACTAATTCTTTTTTATGGCTTCATAGTATTCCATGGTATATATGTGCCACATTTTCTTTATCCAGTCTATCATTGATGGGCATTTGGGTTGGTTTCAAGTCTTTGCTATTGTGAATAGTGTTGCAATAAACATACATGTGCATGTGTCTTTATAGTAGAATTACTTATAATCCTTAGGGTATATACCCAGTAATGGGATTGCTGGGTCAATTTTTTTTCTCTCCTGAGATGGAGTCTCACTCTGTTTCCCAGGCTGGAGTGCAGTGGCACAATCTTGGCTTACTGCAACCTCCATGTCCTGGGTTCAAGCGATTCTCCAGCCTCAGCCTCCAGAGTAGCTGGGATTACAGATGCCCACCACCATGCCTAGCTAATTTTTTGTATTTTCAGTAGAGACAGAATTTTGCTGTGTTGGCCAGGCTGGTCTCGAACTCCTGACCTCAAGTGATCTGCCCACCTCAGCCTCCCAAAGTGCTGGCATGAGCCACTGCACCTGGCCACTTGTAGGGCTATTCTGAGAACCAGGGGCATAACAGGGATGGAAGAACTTTATAAAGTCTCAGAGTTTATTCAAATATAGTATGTGACCACCATTATTATTGTTAAAAAGTGTCATATACCAATTAGAACCTTTACCAATGTTGAAAAACCAGTTTCCCCCACATTAAAAAAATCTCTATGACTATTCCTGGCTCTCTTATTTAACAAAACTCAGGATTTACACTTTAAAAATACAAACAAATGCAAACCACATAGTTAAATTTGGTTACTTGCCTTTTTGTTATTGCAAAGTTGACTTATTAGTCAAAACAATGATTATACTTGAGACAATCAAAGATTTCCAGGCTCTTTCCTATGTTATCTTAACAGTGTTCATTTACAGGAAAGAATTTTTTTTGAAATTGCACTTGCCCAAAAAGCAAGTATTACCTAAAAAAGAGACATGTTTTCCTAAACATTTTCGATTGTCTTGACAGCTCGAATGTCACTTTCCCTACAAACCCACATCCCTTTGTTTTAATGATGAATGTGTTCTAAAGAAAACCACTGCTGGAAAGGGCTAAAATTGGTGTTTGATTTCGCTGTAATGATGCATCACTGTTTTCCAAACTGTTACACTCAGCTGACGGAGGAAACTGTGAAGGAACTGGAAAGTTTCTAAAGCATTCACAAAATACGGGGACATTTTCTCTAGTAGCCAAATGTTAAAGAGCTGTTACGAAGAACAGTGTTTGAAATGAAGCCATGCTGCTCCCTGCAGAAAAGTAGCATACTTTGGCCCAAGTAATAACAAAATGATATCAGAAGTACCTCATGAGAGAAAGAGTGTAAGAGACTTACCAAGGTCATTCGCAAAATCCAAATAGATGGGTCAAGGTCATTTGCAAAACCCAAATAGATTAATTTTCCTCAGGACACCTATTGCTGCTCTTCTCCCTTGTGTCTGCAAAGCGAGGGAGACCACAGCTCTAGCTCTGGTTTTGCACTTGAACGCTGTTTAGTTATCCCTTTCTGGGCCTCAGTTTTCTTATCTTTATTTTGAAATTATAATTTCTGCCCTACATACCTTACATTATTGCCTTGAGGATCCAGTGAGGTTATGGGGGAAAACCGCATCTTAGACGCCATCCACATTGTTTAAGTTCCAAAATGGTGCCCTTTCCTTCCACACTCCCTTCTATCTTCCCTTGCAATTTCCTTTGCAGGCATTCCTCCTTTCCCAAGCATTCCTCTCTTCTTACCTGCCACCCACTCAGCTATACCCAAGTCTTTCACCTCTTGGCCCCAACACCATTGCCTCATGGAAGACTTAGAAACCTGCCCAGAATGCTCTGCGGGAGCTGAGTGCCCAGCCCTCACTTTAAGCTTGCCTTGCACTGAGTGAGCTGTCTGTGTGCATGATGCCTCCACCAGATGTAACATCTTCCGTGGATACATCTGCTTGTTCTGCTTTGTGTCTCTAGTTCCCAACACAATGCCTGGAATGTAGGTACTCATTTGCCACGGACCCTGGTGGACTGAACAAAGGAGGACAAATGTGGGAATAAAGACAAAAGCATATACTTGGAAAAAGGGGTCAGGTGGCTCCTTGCTTCTAGTGAACAAGGGCCCTGAGTTTCTAGAGCCCTTCTTATTTATTGAGTAAAGGAGATAGGGAGTAGGGGGTGGTTGTTGGTCAGCTGCTTGATTTAGTGCAGGCCTGCATGACTGCTTTCTTAAAACAGTAGACTCCAGATATTCCAGTAGATAATCTCAAGGAGCGCAGCGGCAGGGAGTGATTGCCCTCAGCATACCTTCTGGCGGCAGGTGCAGATGTGAGTTTGCCCACATCCTGCACTCATGATCAGCAGTTTGCTGTTTGATCATTTAGCCTCCAGTGGAATGCTGAGTTGGTCACAACCCTCAGGCTTTTGGCTCCCAACACTCAGATATGGTTGGAAGAATGAATGAACAAATGAAGCAATGGATCAATAAGTTGACTGTTATGGATTGGATGGCATAATGAATGAACATATGAACACATGAAGGGATGGATAAATAAGTTGACTAACTGTTATGGGTTGAATGGAAGAATGAATGAATGCATGAGCAAATGAAGGAATGGTTGACTAAGTTTACTAACTGTTATGGGTTGAATTGTGTCCCCTGACAAAGTCATATGTTGAAATCCTAACCCCCAGTAACTCAGAATATGACCTTATTTGGATATAGGGTATTTACAGATGTAATCAAGTTAAAATGAAGCCAACAGAATAGGCCCTAATTACCTTAGAAAGTCCTTACAAGGAGAGGAAATTTGGACACAGACACACAGAGAGAGAAGACAATGTGAAGACTCAGGGAGAAGACAGCCATCTACAAGCCAGGAAGAGAGGCCTGAAACAATAGCTCCTGGAAGACAAGCAGCACATCTGCGTGTCTGTTCTCATAATAGATGCTCCAGTGACTTGAATCAACAACTGGATGGACAAACAAATGAAGAGATGAGTAGAGAAAACCACTGCTGAATCAAAAAATGACTTTATTAGTTACTTGAGTATTTTATGAATTCCCAGCGCAGCGCTGTCAAAATGGGAGATGGATTTCTGTTCATTGCTCATGAAACACCAGCTCGTGGCAGGATCTTTCACAAAAGTATTCTGCTTGGTGACCAGGCTGGCAGCCTTCTAACCTGGAGACATGAAAGCCTGAATGAGCCATGTTATGATGCTGCCTTGGCCCCGGTCCTAACTGACTTACATGCTTTAGAAGAAGAGAGAACAAAAGGATCTGATGAAATGTCAGAACTGGGAGGAAACTGGGGTCATGTATTCCAGCCTGCTCATTTTACAGATGGGAAAACTGAGATTGTTCCAGGAGAATGGGATTCCCTCAGCCTTCCAGCAAGTTTGGAATGGATCTGGGACTGGAATCTGAGTCACCCGATGCTTCTTGCTCAGTCTTCTACCCACCAGAAGAAGGTGTCTTCCCCTTTTTCTTATGCATTCCACATTCTTTATGTTTGAGTGCTAGACATCAGTGTCGAACCCACATAGCCTTCTTTGTTCACCTACTCCTTCTCTTCTTCTTTAGGAAATAGCTATAATCACCCCCATTTTACAGATGAGAATACTGAGCCCCAGAAAGGCTAAGTAACTTAGCAAGGCTACAAGATGAATGTCCAGCAGAACGAGGATTTTATCTTGGCCATGTCACTCCAAAACTTTTTAGCATGCAACACTTTTTCTTAATGAATCTTTATCCTTAAGCCTTAGCTATTTTTTCCCAATTATGTATAACATAGTTTTAAATATCCCCTTGGTTGGATATAATACATTTTTCATGGTGAGCCACCACAGATATGACAGTCCCCCAAGAAATTTGTAGTAAGATTTAGTGGATTTCAAAGGCCTTACTTGCCCTTGGAAGGTGGCTACCAAATGGAAATGAGTGAGCAGATAATCTAGACATGGCAGATAGCAGGGTTGACACACAGTGATTGCCTGAAAGAATCTTAAATGATTTTTAGATAATGGACTTAAAGGTGGTGCTCTCTGATTAGTGGAAATCCAGACTCTATCTCTTATCCTATCTGGATTTGCATTGCTTATTTTCCTTCATCCATGGACAACCTTTTTAATAGGATCGTTGAAATCTCTATTTTTTTTTTTTTTTTTTTTGAGACAGAGTTTTGCTCTTGTTTCCCAGGCTGGAGTGCAGTGGCGTGATTTCAGCTCACTGCAACCTCCGCCTCCAGGGTTCAAGCTATTCTCCTGCCTCAGCCTCCCAAGTAGCTGAGATTACAGGCATGCACCATCACACCCGGCTAATTTTTGTATTTTTAGTAGAGAAGGGGTTTCACCGTGTTGGCCAGGCTGGTCTCAAACCCCTGACCTCAGGTGATCCTCCCACCCCAGCCTCCCAATTTGTGTCTCTAGTTCCCAGCACAATGCCTGGAATGTAGGTACTCAATTGCCACAGACCCTGGTGGACTGAACAAAGGAGGACGAACATGGGCATAAAGACAAAGACAAAAGAGTATATTTGGAAAAAGGGGTCAGGAGGCTCCTTGCTTCTAGTGAACAAGGGCCCTGAGCTTCTAGAACCGTTCTTATTTATTGAGTAAAGGAAATAGGGAGTAGCGGGTGGTTGTCGGTCAGCTGTTTGAAATCTGGAAATACAGACATGAGCCACTGTGCCCGGCCAAAAACTCTATGTTTTACTGTGGTGGTGGTCTCCAGGAGCTTTAGGAAGGCAGATAGAGCTTTTTACTCTTCTCTGGACCCCATCACCTGGCACAATACCTGCTCCCTGAAAGGTATACTACAAATATCTATGAAACAGTCAATGTACTTTTCATTTTGGAACCACTGAAATTTTAGAAATAATACTCTCTTCTGATTATTGCTCATGTACACCCTCTGGGCTGGCATTGAATCTCCTTTCCCTTTCCCCTTTCCCTTTCCAACCTGCCCTACACATAGGATTCCCAGCAAGCCACAACCCACATGCTTACTAGCAGATTTAAAAAAAAAAATCCTCCTCCTGTTTGTGTGTGCCTGTTTTGCACTGGTTTCTGTGCTAAGTCTAGGAAAACACACTAGGTTTCGCCTTCCAGGAGCACCCATCCTAATGGGAGACTTGAACAAATAACTGTGATAGGATAAAGACAAAGACAAGTGTTAAATGAGGCACTGGTGATGAGCAGGGCAGAGAAGGAAGAGTGATTAATTCTGCCTGGAGGGATCAGGGGAGGGTTCATGGAGAAGACAGATTTTTTTTAAAAAAAAATTATTACATAAATGGATCTGAGCAGCTGACATCCCAAGTTCCCATGCTACTCAAGAAACTCAGAAATAGAGTTCACTGTTTCCAATTCTGGCTGTTTAGGTTGCTGACTCAGATTCAGATTCATAGCTTTGAGGAGAAGAGTCTAAAAAATAATTAGAGATACAAATCTCCATGACAATTTCCTGTTATTAGGAAAGTGATTGCAGGTCATTTGAAAATATTGCCTAATCTCATTACTTCCAGTTTCCCATACTCCTGTGTGAAATATTTTTAAGCCCATATTTGTGTTGAAATTAATAGAAAAAGTATCACCCTATTTTATTGTGATCTCAGTAGTTAACTTCATGGCAAACAAAAGATTATAGATGAAAAATCTTTGAAATGGTGACTATGAATTTATTCTTTAACAACTCACAAAGTCATAGACTAAAGCCAGATTGTATATCAAGGGCCTTAAAATGTTCACACTTGTTGACTTAGAAATTTCACTTCTAGGAATTTGCACCAAAGACATAATCCAAAATTATGAGAAAGATTTTTTTGCACAAATAAGTTCATCCAAGCAGTGACAAATTAGAAACAATGTAAATATGGGTTAGCTTGAGGGATTGTCATTCTGTCATTAAAGATGATGTCTATAGGTAAACTTGGTGATATGGCAAAAATGCTTATAATAAAATGTTTAACGGCTGGGTGCAGTGGCTCATGCCTGTAATCCTAGCACTTTGGGAGGCCGAGACAGGCAGATTGTCTGAGCTCAGGAGTTCAAGGCCAGCCTGGCAACATGGTGAAACCTTGTCTCTACTAAAAATACAAAAAATTAGCCAGGCTTGATGGTGTGTGCCTGTAATCCCAGCTACTCAGGAGGCTGAGGCATGAGAATAGCTTGAACCCTGGAGATGGAAGTTGCAGTGAGCCGAGTTCGTGCCATCGCACTCCAGCCTGGGCGATGAAGCAAGACTCTGTCTCAAAAAAAAAAAAAAAAAAAAAGTTAAATGTAAAATCAGGTTTTAAAATTGTATGTATAGTGTGACTTCAGCTATGTGAAAATATTATGTGCATCCAAGAGGAGTGGAAAGGGATTTATCAAAATACTAAAAGTGATAATTTCTGGATAGTGAGATTACATATGAGAGTTTTGTTCTCTTGCCTATATATTTCTATATTTTTCATTTTCATGTCTTCTACAGAGAGATATAATATTACAATATTAGAACCAGTGATATTACAGAGAACCCCCGCAACTTGGATCACCACTAGTGAGCAATGTACAGCATAGGCCAGCACGTTCTGAGGGCCTGGGGAACAATCCAGAAAGTTAGCTGAGCTTTTCAAAGTGAAAGAGCATGACAAAACAAACTTGGATTTGTTTGTGTCCATATCTGTGGGTCCAAAATGGCAGAAGGAGCATCGACGTCCATACGTGAGTCAATACTGGCAACTAGACGCTGGTGGCCTCATGGTTTCATGAGCTCAGGTTATTCACGGCTGGACCCAGATAGCACGAAGGTTATCTGTGGGGACTAACACCTGTTGCCCTGGTAGAAAAAGGAAACAAGGGCATGGCAGGGGCCAGTCAAATGGGCAGGGATCCTGGTCAGGTTGTCTCCCTAGTGGAAAACAAGGTACCGACCAAGAACAAGGGCAGAAGCCCAGTTGGAAGAAATTGACCTGGCTCCATGAGGATGGGGTTGGTAGCTTCTAGAGCCTGAGGTTTCTCTTATGTGTGAGGATTCCAGACTTAAAGAACACCACCAGGGCAAAGGCGATTGTTGGGCCTGGACTGGCTCAAGGCTCCAACAGGGCTGAATCCGCTGGTGTGGCTCCAGATGGGCCACGCATTAAACATGTAGGAATGTATCGGGCTGGGCGCGGTGGCTCACGCCTGTAATCCCAGCACTTTTGGAGGCCGAGCCGGGCAGATCACGAGGTCAAGAGATTGAGACCATCCTGGCTAATATGGTGAAACCCTGTCTCTACTAAAAATACAAAAATTAGCTGGGCGTGGTGGTGCGTGCCTATAGTCCTAGCTACTCAGGAGGCTGAGGCAGGAGAATGGCTTGAACCCGGGAGGCGGCGATTGCCGTGAGCCAAGATCGTGCCACTGCACTCCAGCCTGGCGATAGAGCGAGACTCCGTCTCAAAAAAAAAAAAGAATGTATCAAAGCCACACAGTTGCAGATGTCCCTTGGATGATCATTATGAAGTGTGGAAATAGTTTTAGTTGTTAGTATTTTCTCCAAATGCTGTTCCCCCAAGAGAACTCTGTCATGAATATGGGAATTAACGCGGTTTATGTTTCATGGACAGGGTTAGCCCGGGCATGAAGCTGAGTTGGCCTGTATATTTAACCCATGTTGTATTTGGTATCCCTGAGCTCAGCTGGAAAACCCTGCAAACTCCCAGCTATAAAATAACAAGATAAATGTCACTCCATTCAAAGCACAGAAGAAAAGATACACCTCAATATTCTCTTTCAATACTTTACATTTACCTAATCCTTTTAATTGTACCATCCGATTTGCTTTTACTGACAGATTCATGAAGTATAGACGTGGCAGAACCAGAGAGGTTGGTGACTGCCTTATACCAGCCACTGGGCGCCTATGGGATATCTGTGTGTGTAAAATGAGTGTTTAAAACATTTTATAAAAAATAATGTGCATAAAAATAAATACATGTAATCTCACATTCATACGTTACATGTATATATTTATATAAAATCTCACCTAATCTTCACAACAACCTTACAAGGGAGGTATTACCTTCATTTTAAGGATAAGAAAACAGAAGATCTGAAGAGTTAAGTGACTTGCCCAAGTCACACAGCGTCTCAGTGATAGAGTTGGGATATGAACCCAGTTTTGAGTTTAAAACAGGTGCTGCTTTTACCAGTGCCATCCAGCTTTGCCATACATACGATAGGTACTTTTCAGCCAAGCCCTGGGGACTGCCAAAGATTTAGCTAAGTGTTCTTCCCATGCCCTCAGAACCCAAGAGCAAAAAGCGTACGGCAGGATGGAAAGAGTGGGACTCGGGCTCCAATCCTGACTCTCCTATTTGTTGTGATGCTGGGCAAGCTCCTCTCTTTAATCTTTAGTTTTTCTGTCTGTAAAATAGGGAGCCTGTTGCATTGCAGGAGTGGTATGAGGATTAGAGGATCTATGTGAAATACAGTGTAGTTTCAGGTACATCGCAGGCCTCTGAGAGTTGGCCCATTGTGACTATTACCTTTGGACCGAGGCCATCAGAGAATGTGTCTGAACTTCTGGATAAGGAAATGTGGTTACAGTAGTCATAGGAAAGTCCCCAAGCAGCTGGGCTCATTTGAGATAAGAGTCCCAGGGGTAGATGATATAGTCTACAGTGTAGAACCTGCAGATATCCCCCATCTGATAACCTGTGACTCTGTGAGAGAGAGAAAATGCTTGCTGAATGTCAGAGCAGAAAAGGCTCTAGAGTTTCCCAACACGTGTTACAATGACGAACTAGAAGTCCACAGAGAATGGCATGGCTGACCATTCCTGTGGCCACTGACCATTCCTGTGGCCCTGGGTCTGCTGTTTAACTCCCATCTGCGTCAGAAAAGAAGCATCTGGACTCCACTAAAAACACATAAATGGAGGGCTTGCTGATGACTTACTCAAACTCAGTACAGGCACGAAAAAGGAGAGTGAGATAAACCCGTCAACATCCCATTAAGGACCTTTAAAAAAAAAACAACTCGGTAGAAACTCCAGGCTAAACAGATCAAGCATAAACCCAGCTGCACACAATTAAAGATACACTAAGCCTAGAGTGGGACACAGGGAATTGAAACAGTCTGTGAGAAACATCTTTTTCTCCAAGGTTCCTAACTACTCTGGTTTAGCTAATGCTTAGAGGGAAATGCCTCGCACAGAACAATGGAAAAAGTAAGAACTCAGGAGTCAGGCAGACTTTTATTCAAAACCACCTCCATCATGGCACACCTGTGCACTCTGGTGACTTAAAAGGATGTTCTTAAAGAATAGTGAAGTCCAGGAAAATATGTTCATCATAGTTTGGGTGGAGGAAAAAGCTTTCAAAATAACAAATACGGAGGATCTATTTTATATAGATAAGGAAGGATAGGCACCAAAGTGTTCACTGGTTGCTTCTGGGCTGTAGGATGAGAAATGGTTTTTATTTTCATCTTGATTGCCCATGGTTTTATTTTTTCTTTATAGAGGATATATATTATTTTTATAAAGAGAGAAAAGCAATGAAAGTAATTTTTGTGTAATCACACAATATATCTTCTGTGTCTAACAATATTACAGATTAGATATCTGAAGAAACTCCCCAGTACATGCTGGCTAAAAAATAAATAAATAAAAAATAAAAAATTTAATGTAGGAATGTGCTGGCAGGAAAGTACAAAAAAATTATCAGAAGCCAGAAGCAATGAGAAAACACAAAGTAATGAGGAAACACAGCTTCAGAGGGAGTGAACAGGTGTTGAAACTGGGGTTTCCGTGCAAGCATCTGACAATCCCTTGTGGCCTAGACCTTGGACCCACATGGAGACAAGAAACAAAGTCTAGAGACCCAACAATGAGGGAAATTAGATTGGAAACTCCCACATAAAACCAGGACCACTGAAAGATCACATTCTCAGCGAGTGAACCAGGAAAAACCCATCCCGCAGGGCAATATAGGGATACTTACCAGTGTTGGCCTTGGTTCTCCGGGGAGGGAAAGACAGTGTCTTCTTTAAGAGCCATAAGCCCAATCTCACAAGAGTTTGGAGTTGGAATTCACATTATCTGTGTGACTTGAAAAACAGAATACTTATAGTTTCGTTCAAAGCTGTTCTAAGTTGTTGGTGTTCCCAGACACATGACAGAAGCAAACACAGTTCTTCTCTGATAAAATGAACTTTAAGCCTGGGACACTAAGAATTCCTACCAATGAAGATCCAAAGGGTAGTCTTAGCCAGAGCAATCAGGCAAGAAAAAAAAGTAAAAAGGCATCCAAATAGGCAAAGAAGAAGTCAAACTATTTCTCTCCACCGATGATGTGATTCTATACCTAGAAAACCCTAAAGACTCTGCTAAAAGGCTACTAAGAACTGATAAACAATTTTAGTAAAGTTTCAGGATACTAAATCAGTGTACAAAAATCAGTAGTATTTTCTATACACCAATAATATCCTGGCTGAGAGTCGAATCAAGAGCACAATCCCATTTACAGTAGCCACAAAGAGGTTGAAATACCAGGCAGGGTGTGGTGGCTCACTCCTGTAATCCCAGAACTTTGGGAGGCTAAGGTGGGAGGATCTCTTGAGTCCAGGAGTTCAAGACCAGCCTGGGCAACATGGTGAGACCCCCATCTCTATACACCTGTAGTCTCAGCTACTCAGGAGGCTGAGGCAGGAGGACCACTTGAGTCCAGGAGGTTGAGGCTGCAGTGAGCCATGATAGTACCACTGCACTCCAGTCTGGGCAACAGAGTGAGACCCTATCTCAAAAATAAATAAGCAAATAAAAATAAAATAGGAACTCAGTGGGTTTAATGGCAGATTAGACTCACTTAAAAATAAATTAGAGACCTGATAGACAACTGAAAGATACATTTGAAGAAATTAGTCAGAATTTAGCAGAAACAAATAATGAGATGGAAAACACAGTGGAAGAATTTTAAGAATGTAGGATAGAATAAGAAGGTCATACATCCAATGGGAGTTCCAGAAGGAGATAATAGAAAGAAGGCAGAGAGTTGATATTCAAAGACGTTAAGGCTGAGAATTTTCCAATGAGAATAGAAACGAAAGACATCAATGATCTTTGACAGGAAGCCCACTGAATTTCAAGCAAAATAAAAAGAAATCCACGGGTAGGTATACTGTGAAACTGCTAAATAACAAAGACAAAGAAAAGATCATAAAAGCTACCAGAGATACAAGGCAGATTATGTGCTAACACACAGTGGTAATTAGACTGACAGCTGACTTCGCAACAGTAACAGTGCAATTCACAAGTCAGTGAAATCTGTTTGAGTGCTCAGAGAAAATAACTGAAAACCTAGAATTATGTACTCTATGAACCTGTCTTTCAAGAGAAGAGGCAAAATAAAGACACTTGAGAACTAGGAGCAAAAGACCCTCACTAAAGCCAAGATGCTCTAGTTAAATGCTAAATTTAGGTCCAGAGGCCATTGGGACTATTAGGAGACACCCTTGTGTGATGTGGAGAGTGTAATAAACACAGGCATTAGAGAGGCTGTCCTGGTTTCAAATCTCACTTACTAGGCATAAGTACTTTTTGAGCCATTCTTGTCACTCATTGGCTACTGTTTCTTCCTCCATAAAGCGGGGGAAATAGTGTCTACTGCATAGGGTTATTGACAGAGTTAAATAAGATACAATGTAAAACTCCTAAGAGACATTTAGAAGGGTAATTTTTAAATTTAGTCATTCAACATGTGTTTACCAAGCATGTGATACGCACGTGGCACTGTCTTTAGTCACTGGGAATGTAGCAGAGAATGAAACAGACAAAAACACAAATGTCATGGAGCTTATGTTCTAGTGGTGGTGGGATAGAAGAAGGGAGAAAATGGAGGAAAAAATTAATTAAAATATAGGGTGGGCCTGGCAAGGTGTCTCATGCTTGTAATCTCAGCACTTTGGGAGACTGAGGCAGGAGGATTGCTTGAGGCCAGGAGTTCAAGACCAGCCTGGGCAACATAGCAAGACCCTGTCTCTACAAAAAATAAAAATAAATTAGCTGGGCATGGTGGTGCACCTGTAGTCCCAACCACTTGGGAGGCTGAGGCAGGAGGATCTTTTGAGCCCAGGCATTCAAGGCCGCAGTGAGCTTTAATTGTGCCACTGCACTCCAGCTTGGGTGAAAGACTGAGACTCTGTCTCTAAATGTGTGTGTGTGTGTGTGTATATATATATATACACACACACATATGTATATATATACGCACACACAAACACACACACACAGAGTGAATTAAGAGGTGATAAGTATTAAGACAGAAAAAATAAAGCAGAGAAGTGCATAAAGAGTGTTTAGGGCAGGGCTTATTGAGAAGGCGGTGTTGAGTAAACACACAGAGGGTAGAGGGAGCAAGCTGAGGGAGGAAGAGCTCTCCAGGCAGGGCAGCCATCAAGTGCAGAGGCCTTGAGATGGAGTTGTGCCTGGCAAGTTCAAGGAGCTGCAAGGCGGCCAGCAGAGCTGGAGCAGAGGGGCCCAGGGAGGAGGTGATGTCAGCAGCTCATTGACACAGCATGGCCCCCAACAGGGGCTCAGGTCTGATGAGCACAGGGGCTGATGGAGCAGGAGAGGGCCCCTCTGCAATGCCAAGATTTCCTGAGTTATCAGGAGCCAGGCAAAGAAGAAGGGCACCCAGCAACAGGAGCAGGCATGAGGACAAGGAGAGGGTGCTTATGGCTCCTTCCCTGCCCAGCAGCTGGCCAGACATGCATCTCACCACATTCCTCAGCTGCACACGTGGATGTGTTGTGTGAAATCTAAACCATGTATGTGACTGTAGTCTTAGCCACTCAGGAGGCTGAGGCAAGAGGATCGCTTGATCCCAGAGGTTTGAGGCTGCAGTGAGTGGTGATCATGCTGCTGCACTGCTGGAGATGGCCAGAATGACCTGCTCCCATTAAGTGCCATGCCCAGGGAGCCCACCGTGCCTGGCCCATCGGTGGACACACGGCCATCAAGCACTTGACCTTGGGTTGCTCTGTGGTGGGAGCGTTAGGACCCTGCATTGCCAGAGCCCCCACACTGGCAGCCATTTTGCCTTCCAGGCCTGGCCCTGCCCCACCCTCTCAGGCCTGTCATTCCCTTGGGCCTATGGTTTCCTGTCCTGGCTCCCTGTTCCACTTCAACCACCTCTGCTATCCCTATTGCAGCCAGTGGGGTTACCTCATCTGCCTGAAGCCCCCACATCCCCTTTTCAGGGCCAAAGAGGCAGCAGCAGTGCCTCCTGGCCCCTCACTTGAGAACAGGGCTCCTCAGCCTCCTTTTTTCCCAAGCACCGTCTCTCCCTTTCTAGCTTCCCAGCTTTTCTCTCTGTGGGGGTGGGGGTGGTGACAGCAGGTTTTAAGAATGGAAGAATGGAGCCGGGCATGGTGGCTCATGCCTGTAATCCCAGCACTTTGGCAGGCTGAGGCAGGTCACTTGAGGTCAGGAACTCAAGACCAGCCTGGCCCACATGGTGAAACCCCGTCTCTACTTAAACAAACAAACAAGCCAGGTGTGGTGGCAGGTGCCTGTAGTCCCAGCTACTTGGGAGGCTGAGGCATGAGAGTTACTTGAACCAGGGAGGCAGAGATTGCAGTGAGCTGAGATTGCATCACTGCACTCCAGCCTGGGTGACAGAGCTAGGCTCCATCTCAAAAAAAAAAAAAAGAATAGAAGAAAGAGAGGAAGAGAGGGAAGGGAGGGAGAGGAGAAAAGAGAAGGGAGAAAGGGAGAAGAAGGAAAAACATCCATTTGATGGGGAGAAATGCAGTGAAATGAGGGAAAACACAGCAGCAGAGGCTGTGCCCGGTACAGTCAGGACCAAGGGGAAACTGAGTACCCAGGGATGCATCAGAATGGAGACATGGGCAGAGAAAGCTTCCCTGAGGAGGTGGCCTTTACGGGCTCTCCTGCAATTGAGAACACCCTCCCGGGGCAGTTGGAGAGTTCGCGCGTGCGCGCGTCTGTGTGTGTGTGTGTGTGTGTGTGTGTGTGTGTGTGTGTCTGGAGGGAAATGCCTGGGAAGGTGGGCTTGTGGGATGCGGGGGTAGCCAAGAGTCAACATTCAGCCGGGACTTGCAGAGTGGGCTGGAAGCCTGGTGAGAAGGGAAAATTAGATCAATCTGGAGTCATCGCAGAGATAATGGCCGGAGCACTGATGAGGCTGAGTATCTGGAGAGAAGAGAGAGAAAAATGAGCCGAAGCCAGGGCCTGAAGAATGACCGCAGCCCCCAGAAGAGGCAACAGCGAAGAGCGGCTCAGGCTGCTCAGGTTTGAGCCTCAGTTCTACTGCGTGCTAGCTGTGTGATCTCGAGTGAGGTGCTTAACCTCTCTGGGCCTGTGTCCTGCCTGGCAGGCTTGTTATGAGGTCTAAAAGCACCCAGTGGATATCCGCTGTGGAAAACCAGTATGGTTTTATTTTTTCATAACTGGAAAAAAACTACTGCAAGCACATAGCCTCTGTGTGGGGGTGAGCCATGCCTTCTCTCACAAAGGTCCCCCTTTTGACCTTTTCCTGTGTGTGCATGGCTGGCTGGCTGACATTCTTAGTCATTCAGGTTTCCTTAATAAGTCTATTGACTGCTAGACTGTTAGGTCAAACGCAAATTAATGTGGCCTGAATCAAATTTGTGGAATAGGTGATTGGTTGACACTGACTTTGCAGAGCCAGTTTGGGAAGCGGTCATAAGGAAAAGACCTACAGCTGACTCGAGGCGTGGTCTGTAGTGCGCGGCTGGTTCGTGCCTCGGATCCCTGTACGCGTTTTTCTTTTGGCGTGGGATGGCCATGACACCCACAAACAGAGCCCCATTCCCAGGCTAGCCGCAGCATCGTTTCCGAAATGATCTCGGCTGGAACAGCCTGTTCCTCTTGGGGCCGGTGAAGGAGGTGCTTCCTCCTGCCTCAGGGCCAGGGTCTGCATAGTCATCCCTGCCGCCCCGCCGCCAGGACCCCGCACTGAAGTTCAGGCACCTGCAGATGGCCTCCTGCACTCCCATCTATGCAACCTCGGACCCAGAAGTGTGAGTCCTGACTTATGTCCCGACCCGGGAGAAGTGTGAGTTCCGAATCATGTCCCGATTTCCAGGAGAAAGAGGGCCTTGGAGTCGAGACATGAGAGGGAAGAGGTAGGAGAGAAAGTGACACCGAAGAGGTTGGGCACCAAGACTGTGTGTGAGATGGGAGAGCTGAGGGCAGCAGCTGGGGCTGTGGAACTGACCTCCAGGAGTGTTAAGAGGAAGATGACTAAAAGTGAAGGGCTGAGGGGTGGGTTCCTGGCCCACAGTTGGGAACTCTAGGCTAAAGCCACGTAGCCCTGGAAAGGGGAGCCCATGGTGGGCGCCGTAAGAAATGTGTCTATTCTTTCTAGATTAATCTGCTGCGCTGGACCAAGGTGGAACCATTCCCAGCATTCTGTGTCTTGGGTGGGAGCCAGAGGCAGAATTTAACGACTCCTGCTTATTCAGTTAGAGATAACAGAACCTGTAGATGGCGGAGCACACACACTCAAAAACACACACAAACACACAACCAAACGGACACACACAGATACAATGACACACACAAACGAACACAACCACACATACACACTCACACAAAACACCCACCACAGACACACACACCCACACCCACACACACACAAACACACCCACACATACACAGACACACCCACACATCCACACAAATGGACACACACAGATACAATGACACAGTCACACAAACCCACACAACACATTCATACACACAACCACACATAACACACATACACAAACACACAAAAACACCCGCATATCCACAGACACACTCACACACACACACCCCCCACACAAAACACACACATCCACACACACAAACACACCCACACATCCACACAAACACAAAAAGCCCACCGACACAGACTCACACTCACAAACACCACACCCACACATCCACACACACACTCACACAGACACAAACACACACACCCACACATCCACACACAGACACACACAAAACACACCCACACAGACACACACAAACACCCACAGCCACCCATCCACACACAGACACACAAATACACCCACACATACACACAAACACACCCACAAACACAAAACACACCTACACATCCACACCCACATCCACACACAAACACACAAATGAACACACACATAAATCACACACAGTCACACAAACCCATGCAACCGCATTCACACACACAAACACCCACACACACACACACAAAACATCCACACACACAAAACACGTCCACATATCTACACACACTCACAAACACAAAACACACCCACATATTCATACACACACCCACACATTTACACACAAACACAAAAAACACACCCACACATCCACACACACAAACACACCCATACATAAGCACACACACCCACACACAAAACACACCCACACATACACTCACAAACATATAAAACACACCCACACATCCACACACAGACACACCACTGCACAAAACACCCCCACACAGACACACAAACACACCTACACATCCACACACACACTCAGAAACACACAAAACACCCACACATACACAGATACACAAACACACAAAACACACCCACACATCCACAGACACACACACACCCACACATCCACAGACACACAAACACACACCCACACATTCACATACAGACACAAACACATCCACACACACCCACACATACACACAGACACAAACGCAACCACACACACGGACACACACAGATACAATCACAGTCACACCCACACAACCACACTTACAGACACACACAATAACACACCCACACACACGGATGCACACAGATACAATCACAGTCACACAAACCCACACAATCACACATTCTCACAGACACACATAAACACACACAACCACACATACACACACACTCATAAGCACACATGACATGTTCACACAGACACACATACACAACCACACACAGTCACACAAACACAACCAGACACACACATATGTACAACGAAACACACACAGTCACAGTCACAGTCATACAAACACACAAAACTACACACAACCACACACACTAACACTCATACAACCACACATTTACACAACCACACAAACGTGCACAGACACACAGCGCACACTCATGCACACACAGTCACACAAACACACAATCATACAACCACACATCACCCAATACACACACGCACACAGTCACACAAACACAACTCTGTGCACACACATACACAAACACAGCCACACAAACACACACACAAACATAGCTCGCACAGACACACACACACAAATGAGGTTCATTGTGAACATTATCTGCAGGAAAGCAAAACGTTCCAGACATCTTTTCAAGATGAAAGAGACAAGGATTCTGAAAACTCTGTAGGGAGTGAAGTGTGGAAGCTCATTGTTACTACATTTAAGACATGTAAGATAAAGATATATCTTTATTTAGTCCCCTGTCTTTATCTTTTCATTTAAACGAGCATAGGACTTGGCTAAAAAGGCTTTAATCAGTTTATTCCTGTCGTTGGTCCCACCTCCCCTGACCCCCGCTGACTTTTCTTCTCAACCATGAATTCTCCTATCTTAATGTTTTTAGGGATTGGACCTTGAGGGTCCAATTTTTTAACCTTTTTTTAAAAAATTATACTTTAAGTTCTGGGATACACGTGCAGAAGGTGCAGGTTTGTTACGTAGGTATACAATGTGCCATGGTGGTTTGCTGCACCCATCAACCCGTCATCTACATTAGGTATTTCTCCTAATGCTATCCCTCCCCTAGTCCCCACCCCCCGACAGGCCCTGGTGTGTGATGTTCACCTCCCTGTGTCCATGTGTTCTCATTGTTTCAACTCCCACTTATGAGTGAGAACATGTGGTGTTTGGTTTTCTGTTCCTGTGTTAGTTTGCTGAGAATGATGGTTTCCAGCTTCATCCATGTCTCCGCAAAGGACATGAACTCTTCCTTTTTTATGGCTGCATAGTATTCCATGGTGTATATGTGCAACATTTTCTTTATCCAGTCTATCATTGATGGGAATTTGGGTTGGTTCCAAGTCTTTGCTATTGTGACTAGTGCTGCAATAAACATATGTGGTGTGCATGTGTCTTTAGAGTAGAATGATTTATAATCCTTCGGGTGTATACCCGGTAATGGGATTGCTGGATCAAATGATATTTCTGGTTCCAGATCCCTGAGGAATTGCCACACTTTCTTCCACAATGGTTGAACTAATTTACACTCCCACCAACAGTGTAAAAGCGTTTCTATTTCTCCAGAAAAGTTTCTGTGTCTCCATCTCAGCGCTTCCTACATCCTGGTGTAAGTCTCTTCTTTTAGGGGTCTCCTGCACCAGGCTGTAGGCTCCTTGCAGACAGGGACACTGTCTTATTTATTTTATAGACCCTGTGCCCAGTGCTTGGCATATAGGAGAGAGATGTCACATGTTTATCTGCTTGGTACCAACATGAAGACACTTAGTACCCATGGCTTTGCTCAAACATTTGGGGAAACGTGGAATCCAGGTGCTCATTACTTCCTCCCCACAGGTGTGGCTCATGGTGGCCCAGCCCCTTAGAGCTTTGGAGGCCATCCTGCAGCTGCTCTTCAGATGATACTTATATTTTTCTCATGCAAAACAGCTTGCAAAGAATAGTTCATTGTGCTTTCTGATTTCAGCTTTCCAGATATCTGTATGCACAGAAAACAGATTCCCTCCAGTTTCTGACTGAATGTCTCCATCTAAGCTGAAGCTTTCAAAGCTTTCCATCCTTGGGTACTGCCCATTGAGTAGACGTAAGTGGGATAATCTTTGTCTCCCTTACCTACAGCTCTCTGTGGGGTGTGGTCCAGCAGATACAGGCAGAGGAATGGGATAGCAGACGTAGAGGTAATTAAACTATCCCCAGTTCTTCCTTGTTAAGTGGGAAGGAACATGGCAGAGTGGGGAAAGGACATGTTTTGATAACAGAAAGACTTGATATGAGTCCCTCTCCTGCCATAGACCTGCTGTGGGACACTGGGCAAATTATTCATCTTCTCTGAGCCTCAGGTTTCTCATCTGTAAAATGGGGATAATAGTACCCAACTCAGAGGATTGTTGTAGAAGTTAGAGGTAATTTTTTGTAAAAGCATGGTCATAACTATGTTAAATCTCACATAGCCCCCCTCACACACACACACACATATGCATGCATGGAGAAGGCTAGAGAGACAGACGGACAGACAGAGAAGAAATTCTGGAAATAAAACACCAACATGTTAACAATTGTTGTAGGTACGTAATGGAATAAACTGTGATTTTTTTCCCTCTTTGTCTGCTTTTTGGTATATTTAACTATTTTTTTTACATGAACATATATTGACTTTATAATTAGGAAAATAGGAAATAAACTTAAAGGCATAAAATAGGAAAAAAGAAATAATATGCATTAAGTATCAGGCATAAGTTGGCACTCGGTAAATGGTAGCTATTTTTACTAATTAGTTATTATGCCTAATAATAATAATTAGAACTAATGATTTCCTCTGGGACCACAGGTTGTGAATTAGTCTGTAGGTGGTGGTTGATGACTCAGAGCTCCCTTCCCAGTGAGGGGGAGTTCTGGGTTCACTTCCAACTGGGGCCACTCTTCACGGCCTTCCTGATCCTTCTGCAACCCCCTGACTGCCAGACCTGACACTGCTCCCACAGCGGCCTCCTTCCCCACTCAAAGCAGTCCAGCAACAGTATTGCCAGTGGCCACGACAAAGGGGACCTCACTTCTGGGCAGGCAGAGGTATTTTCCAGGGAGGAGTTTCTCTTCCATGGAGAATGTGGCGGGACATTGCCATCCCTCTGTGGATGGCAGGTCATTCATTCAGGGGGACAGTAAGAGTAAAGTTTCTTCTGTTTGGGTTGCAGAAAAGGTTCTTGATATGGTTTGGCTCTGTGTCCCCACCCAAATCTCATCTTGAATTGTAGCTCCCATAATTCCCACGTGTTGTGGGAGAGACCCAGTGGGAGATAATTGAATAATGGAGGCGGTTTCCCCCATACAGTTCTTGTGGTAGTGAATAAGTTTCACGAAATCTGATGGTTTTATAAGGGGAAACCCCTTTCATTTGACTTTCATTCTCTCTTGCCACCATTTAAGAAGTGCCTTTTGCCTTCCGCCATGATAGTGAGCCGTCCCCAGCCACGTGGAATTGTGAGTCCATTAAACCTATTTTTCCTCTCAGTCTTAGGTATGCCTTTATCAGAAGCATGCAAATGGACTAATACAGTTTCCCAGTAAGAGTTTCCAATGTCTAAAATGAACTTGATGCTGCTGATTGGAAGATTATATATATATATATGTATATATATGTGTGTATATATATATATATCTGTGTATATATGTATATGTATGTGTGTATATATATGTATATATATATAAAGGTAGAAGGAGACTTTTTAACTTTCATAATCGATAGACATTATCATCGCTACATATATAGTTTATATATATTTTATATATTTTTAATATATATTTATATATAAAACCTATATATAGGTTTTATATTATAGTGATATTATCTCATATATATGAGATATATAAGATATATATATCTCATATATATGTGTATATATATTATCATCATATATATACACACACGTATATATATGATGATAATGGTGAGGATTTAGCCCAGGTGAGAATTTTAGACTAAACCCTCAAATCCTTTAGGGTCCAACAGGTTCAACCAGAGAGAATTGAAATTGTGCATAAAAGAAAGAGAAGGTGAAATTCCTATCTGGCTGAGTGACTATGAGCAAGTTAGACAACTTCTCTGAGCCTGTATCCTCAGGTGTAAAATGAGGGATCAGCACAGTTGGTCCTTGAAATCCCTGGAAGTTCTCAATTCCGTGACATGATGATTATAGATACAGTCAGTTCTGAGAAGAAAGTGAACTTGGACGTTTTCTGTGCTCAGTGAGCATGCTGCCAAAATGTGATGGATAAGACAGGAAAGGACAGGAATTTTTTCTGGGGCCGACACTTACTGGCTGGCCCCAGAGATGACAAATTATGGAAGGACTTCAGCTGGTGGCTTCTAAACAAAGGCAGCAGATCTTCCTAAATCGTTGTGATCCCGCTGTTGCATCAAAGGCTGGCACTGAACTGCTAGGTGTTAAATGCCTGCCCTGTGCCAGGCACGGTGGCAGATGTTGTACATATCGTATGTGATCTCTGATCTTCGGGCAACCCTGCAGGAGTGGCATCGCCATTGTTTCAGGTTGAAGCAGTGGAGACTCTCGAGGTTGCTCGTGTTTTTCAGTAGATACTTTCTGTGCAGCTATGATGTGCTCAGTGAACAGCGCTGAGAATCCCAGTGTGAGCGAGGTCTTCCTGCCCTGGTGGAGCTGGCAGTTTAGAACAGCTAGAGATGAGTTCAAGGATGATTGTAATATAGCGTGAAAAGGGCTTCAAAAGGGGTTAAAAACAGGGTGTCATGGGAGCCTAGTGAAGGGGGCCCCACAAACCAGCAGAAGGGTGGGGCAAGGTGGAAGGAATGAAGTTCCAGGCGGAGGCCAGTTTCACGCAAAGGCTTAGGGTCTTTGTCTATCAGACAGCAGGAGGGCTTAGTGGGCAGGGCAGTGTGGCTGGAGCCTAAATAGGACTGTGGTCTGAGATGGGGCCAGAGAGGGACCCAAAGTCAAGGGCTTGACCAGGCCAGAGAGTTTAGACTTCATTCTGCAGGCAGAGAAGAGCCAGTCATTCATGCATTCATGCACCCATTCATGCATTCATGCACCCATTCATGCATTCATGCACCTAGCCAGTGTTTATTGAGCACTTACTCTGCACCAGGATGGAGGAGTCAGCAGTGCACAAAACTGTCAACAACACCTGCCTTTGTGAACTGCCGTTATTGATGGGAGGTGGAGAATGAGAGGACAGGAGATGGAAAATAAACAAAATAAATGAGTAAAATCTATACTGTGATGAGTGGTGATGAGCGCTATGGAGAAAATGAGGCAGGGAGAGCTCTGGAGGGCTGGGAAGAGTGTGGGCTGCACTTGTAAGCAGAGTGGTCGGGGGAGGCCTGCCTGAGAAGGGCACACTTGGACACACACTTGAAGGAAATGAGGGAGTGAGCCAGGGACAGGCTTGGGGGTTTTGGCTATGACATGAAGGACACGTTGGAAGTGGAGGTTGCGAGCCAGGAAACTGGTGAAGAGGCTGTTGAAGTTCAGGTGACCCATGATGAGCTGACAAGTGATGGCAGAGATGTGTGTGAACTGCAGTGACAGGAGGGATAGGACTTGGCTGGCTTGATGCTTGTGAGGGGAGAGGGAGAATGAATCTCTTCTCTCTGGTTTCTGGCCCAGACACTGGATGGATGGGGAATCCCTCCTCTGAGTCAGGAACAAAGCTGGAGGCTCAGAATTGGGGTAGAAAAATGACTAACTGAAAAGTAACTTGCCCTGTACACCTTGTTCATAGCAGCATTATTTACAATGTCCATGAATGAATGAATGAATGAATAAACAGACTCAGCCTTTAAAAGGAAGGATATTCTGAAACATGCTACAGCATGGATGAACCCTTAGGACATTATGCTAAGTGAAATAAGCCAGATACACAGGACAAACACTATATGATTACACTTTCCTCCCCAGCCCCACCCCCGCCCCCCACCCCACCCAAGATGGAGTCTTGCTTTGTTGCCCAGGCTGGAGTGCAGTGGTGCGATCTTGGCTCACTGCAACCTCCGCCTCCTGATTTCAAGTGATTCTCCTGCCTCAGCCGCCAGAGTAGCTGGAATTACAGGCAAACGCCCGCACGCCCTGCTGATTTTTGTATTTTTAGTACAGATGGGGTTTCACCATGTTGGCCAGGCTGGTCTCAAACTCCTGACCTCGTGATCCACCCATCTCGGCCTCCCAAAGTGCTGGGATTACAGGCGTGAGCCACTGCACCCAGCCATGATTCCACTTGTGTGAGGCACCTAGAGTAGTCAAATTCATAGAGTCAGAAAGTAGAGTGGTGGTTGCTGGGGGTGATGTGGGGGAGTCGAGAGTTATTGTTTGATAGGGACAGAGTTTCAGTGGAGAACGATGAGAAAAGTTCTGGAGATGGAAGGTGATGATGGCTGCACAGCAATGAACGTACATCATGCTGCTGAATTACAGACTTAAAATAGTTAAAATGGTAAATTGTATGTTATATATATTTTTCCAAAAATTAAAAAAGTATTCCAAGTAATTTGCCCAAAATCACATAGCGAGCAAATCCAGCCCAACTCCAGAGCTCCTCATGCACCTCCAGCCTCTTATTCTGAGCTCTCTCTGTCTCTCACTATTCCCTCCCTGTCTTCTAAGCTGGCTTTGATTACTTGGTAAAATTACTTCACTTCTCTGGGCCTATTTTTCCCCATCTGTAAAGTAGAGATACCTCATAGGGTTGTTGTGAGAATTAAATGAATCCATGCACCTAACATGCCTGCCACAGAGTAAACTCACGATATATTAGTTATTATTGCTATTATAATGTCAGAACAACCCAATCCAGGTAAAACAGCACAGACCCGGACTAAAATCCATGCTCTAGCACTTGGGAGCTATGTGTCCTTGGGCAAAGCACTGAACTGGCTTAAGCCTCAGTTTCTACCTATTATCAAGCGCTATCTGGGCTGATAGTTCCTGCCTGGCAGGGCTGAGAGCAGGACTAAATCGGACCTGTGTCCAAGGCCCCCAGTCCAGTGCCTGCATGTCAGCCACAACCTCCAGTCCATAGCAGCTGTTACTGTGTGGACACAGGATCACAGTTATGCAAGGAAAAATTCACATAGTGACCTAACATCTTTTTCTACTTCCATGCCATTTTATAGGCAGAAATAGCACCCCCCTGCTCGTAGTTGAGGTATTTGAAGATCCTGAAGCCATATCTTTGTGCAGGCTTCAGTAATGTGTCTGTGTCTAATTTATTCATTTTACAAAGGGGACTGATTCAGCCAAGTCTAAGTAACATTGACTGATTCCCTGCTCTGGGCCTGGCCCCATGCTGTTGCTGGAGAGTCAGAAATGAGTCAGACACAGCCCCTGTCTGCAAAGAGCTGAACTGGCCCAAAGAAGAGCCAAGGACGTTGTCACAGCAAACTGCACTAGGAGTGCAGAAACCCGGGTTCTTTCCTGAGCCCTGAAACCTAAGTGCTGGGAAACTTTGAACAAGCCACACCTCCCATCTCCAGAACTTGTCTACAGGCAGAATGAGGACCTTGAACTTGCTGGTCTCTATGGCTTGAAGCTATTTCCTCTTCAGATGTGTTGACTCCTTTGCCCAGTGCTCTCTGGGAGCAGTCTGCAGGGCACAGGATAATTAGGGGAGGTTATACCAGAGCCACTGCCTTCTGAGCTATAAAGACTTGGCCTTGGGACCTTCTCGGTCAGCCAGGTTGGGATTAACCCTATGGCATCCTGGGATCCCAGCAGCGGTCTGGTGAGGAAGGGGAGGGGGATAGAGCCAGGAACTGGAGAGGGGACCTGGGCCAAGGCTGCAGGCCAGTGTCCCACCCGGGTGAGCAAAGAGGATTTAAGAGTGGAGGCTCCAATAGCCAGGGCAGCTTCAGGCTAACTGGGCTCCCGGGGCCAGGAAGCTGACTCACTCCAGGCCCCCACTGGGTGCTGGGGCTGCCTGGGGGCCCCCAGGCAGTTCAGGCCTGACTCCCAAGCAGCACACCAGACACCAGATGTATTCCAGACTTGATCTGTGTGCCGAGGGAAGGAGCTCACATCCCACTCCTCCCCTGGGAGGAAGGACGGGGGACAGCTTGCTGCAGGGGAGGCACTTTCTTCGTGGGGGATCTTGAAGCATTTGCTTCATTGGCCCAAGTTTCCCCTCGCCTGTGGGAAAGTGTCCCAGCTCTCCTCGCTGTGGTCGGCCTTCTGGCCATCTCTCTATCCCATGCCAAGGCATAGTCTGCTCATCTCACGCGGGACACCGTGCTAGTGCTTTCTTATCTCAGGCCAGAATTGAGTTGAAGCCGGCAGAGCTGAGCTGAGATCCTGGGATCATTGGTATGTGCACTGGCATCGCGATTCCTAGTCAAATTCTTGGTAGCCAACCCAAGTCGATTAACATGGGGAAGAGAAATTGCAGGTTATCATTCAACCACCATTGCCATCCATATGCATGAAGCCTGGGGACCTGACTCCCTTGCAGAATGAAGCATAACCTTTAGAGGGACCAATTTCACAGAAATCGCCACCGCTACCTCCACCCACTCTCACCGCCTCCCTGCAAGCCAGAATGAGTGTTGCTTTAGCTCTGTGGCAGCAAAGGAAGCCGCTTGGGCTGCCCACATGCCATATATGTTCTCGAAGAGTTTGATGGGCTTCTGCCACTTAAGAAATTGGTCACATTTAGAGATATTCGCTTCAGTGAACATGTCATGGCTGTATATAGGAAAAACATACTATTATCTCTAGAGCTTGCCTGAAACAATAGGCTTGTTCCTGAAACAGATGTTTTGTGAAACCCACCGTGACAGGCTCATCATCCTGGGCTGGAGATGGGCCAGTACTTAGTTACCAGCCTCACAAGGACACCAACATCTCTGCTGGCTGCCCATTCATCCCACGCAGCTGAGCTCAGAGGGAGATACTCCCTGTGGCTCCTCCTTCTGGCTCGTGGGTTCTGAAGTTAAACATTTTACAAGCTTGAGAATGTAGATAGAGGCAGTCAGCCAGGTGTGCCTTGGGAAAGAAGTTTCCAGGATATTGACTGAGAATGTTTTAGTGCTGTTCAGCTAGCATGTATTGAGGGCCTACTGTGCACCAGGCACTATTCTAGTTGCTTCCAGTTACATGATCTCACAGTAACCCCCAAGGGTACCTAGGTTAGACATAAGGACACTGGACTCTTACATCAGTTTCCTAGGGCTGCCTAAAAAGTTACCTCAAACTGCGTGACTCAGAACAACAGAAATGTCTTCTTTCACAGTGCTGGAGGCCAGAAGTCTGAGAGCAGGGTGTCCGCAGGGCCATGCCCCCTCCAAAGCTCTAGAGGAGAATCCTTCCTTGCCTTTTCCAGCATTTGGTAGCTCTTGGCCAGGTAACATGACTCCAGCCTCTGCCCTTGGTTCCCATGGCCTTCTCCTCTGTGTATGTCTGCATCAAATCTCCCTCTATCTCTCTCCTATAAGAACATCTGTCCCCAGATTTAGGGCTCTCTCTAAATCCAGAATGATCTTGGGATCCTTAATTATATCTGCAAAGACTCTTTTTTTCCAAAAAAGGTCACATTCACAGGTTTCAGGGGTTAGGACTTGGATATATCTTCTGGGGGACAGTGTTCAGCCCACTGCAGCCTTCCAGCTGTTACCTAATGGTTCCCCCAAAGTCACATATGGAGAAAGGGTCTCATAGGGCACGGAACCCAGGCTGGTCAGCTCTGAGCTAAGACACTCTATGGAGCTTTGATCAGGTGGCACTCATCAGGTGCTGCAAGGCAGGCCCTGGTGTCAGTGCTGAGATATAAACATGAAGTGATGGGCCCTGTTCCTAAGAAAGTTATAGGCTGGGCACGGTGGCTCATGCCTGTAATCCCAGCACTTTGGGAGTCCAAGGCAGAAGGTTTGCTTGAGCCCAGGAGTTAGAGGCCAGCCTGGACAACATAAAGAAACTCTGTCTCTACTAAAGATACCAAAACTAGGCAGGAGTGGTGAACTGTGCCTTTAGTCCCAGCTACTTGAGAGGCTGAGGCAAGAGGATTGCATGAGGCCAGGAGTTTGGGGCTGCCGTGAGCCATAATCACACCATTGCACTCCAGCTTGTGCAACAGAGTGAAACCCTGTCACAAAGAAAGAAAAGAAAGAAAGAAAAAGAGTTGTGGTTGAGTGGGAAGGAGCTATGCATATTGGTTCAGAGTCAGAGTTCTGAGTCCAGCCAATCCAGAATCATAAGCCGGCTTTGCCACTTCTAAGCTGGATGACCTTGGGCAAATTATGCCATTTTTCTGTGTCTCATAGGGAAACGGTCTCTTATGGAAACTGGGAATCATATGCAGAAGAATCCTAACCTCAAAGGGTCGTGGTGAGAATCAAATGAGAGGATGTGCTTAGCACACAGGTGTCCAAGCAGCGAGAGCTCCAGCATCCTGACCCCACAGCCTTTGTGGTTAACCACTGCTCACTGCTTTCCACTTGCTAGGATGCCCCAGAATATTTGAATCAGAGCCTCCAAATGGAAAACGGACAGTGGAAGACTTCTGTACAAGTCCCCAGAAACCAGGCCGAGGAAGAGGGAGAATCCGAAACTGACTTCAGGGTTTTGAGCTTGGCTCACTGGGGGGATGAAGTTGCCAGTAACAACATGGAAATAGCAAGAAGCAGGTTCAAGGGGATGTACTATCTTCATCCTGGAACATTGGATTACTGATATGCAAGTGGGCTATCTGGGTGGATTTTCTGGCAGGTGTTGGACTTCCAGAAAATGATTCTTCAAAGCTACACGAAGACTAAGAGTGTGGGAAATAATTGATCCCATCTGGGCAAATTCAAGTGTTTTCCTGGGTGAAGACTTCTAGGGGCAGAGAGCAAACTAGAAAACAGAAAACAGAAGTGGGTACTCATGGGTCTGTGGTCACAGCATTCAGTTTTCTTGCCTGCAGAGTGGGTGCCTTGCTTTGTTCTTCCCAAGCTGTTGTTGAGGCTGCATTAGGTCAGGAATGGGAAATTGCCCTGTAGATTGTGCCCTGAGCTGTGGCGAGAGGCAGCAGACAGTAGCGTCAACCCCAGTCTCCCAAATGCTGAGCAGGACAGGAGAGGTACAAGTGAAGTGCCCCGTCTCTGTGTCATAGCTGAGAAATTAATAATTGTTCCCTCTTCTGGTTTGAACTGGCCTTTTGAATAGGCTCTAAATTTGTTCATAATTGCCAAAGGAACGACACAATAAAAACTGGAATTTCTCCATTCCCTGGCAAGGGGGGTGCATTTGCCAGTGGGTTTTTTTTTTTGTAAAAGTGGGTGTTTTTGTACTTTCTCCCGAGCATTGTGGAGCGTTTCTGCTGCCCCTCATCCCTGGACCACCACCTCCCACACATCCCCCTTGCCCTCTCCCTCTCCCGCGTGTGTGTTTGGCAGGATGGGGTAGGTCAGTGGACGTTGCCATGACAACTGAGAAAGAGACAGCTCTGACTTCAGCTCCACGCTTGTTAGTAGGGAAACTAAAAGAGTCGCTTTTATTTTCTTTCTTGGGGGTTGGGATGCCCACCACATTCCTGTTGGCATGGAAACCTTTGGCTCCCACCGGGTGAGTTGGTCAAGTGGGGTAATAATTGATTTGAATGGGTGTTGGGAGAGGCTACTGTGAAGAGGCAGGACCCTGTGGGTCTGGCCATTGTGTCGCCATAAACACACTGCTCCTTAGGGCTGTCCCTCTGGGAGGGGGAGGTGGATGGGGACGGCAGCCTCTAGACCCCAGTCTGTGCATCTGGAAATCTCTGGGATTTTTAAGCCATCTTGTATCGCGGACCAGTGATGTGTCTGGCATTCTCCCGGGTTCTTTACATTTGGTATTCCACTTTGTGCTCACTAAAGCCCTGTGGGTTTGGTGCTGTCACCACTTTGCAAATGAGGAAACTGATGCTCAGTGAGGTTAAGTACCTTCCCCAAGGTTAGTCAGCCAGGAAGTGGCAGTGTCAGAGCTGAAGCCCAGGCCTGCGTGATTCATCCTCCCTGCAGCTCTCGCCACTCTGCTGCCTGCCTTAACCTTGCGCTTGAACTTACAGTCTCTCTAGAGTCTCCAGAGCCATCAGGGAGGCATCATCTAAAAAATGTACCTTGATAACTAAACATTTAGTACTTCTGTGAGAAACACCACTGCAAACTGTCTGGATGTCTGCTTGGGGAATTGTGCAGTGACAAGAGAAATTAAATACTTTAATGGATTTTGACAACAACTCTTATGTTCAGGGAATTCAAATTGCATAAAGTAAAAAGTTAGACTTTCTCTCTGGACCTGACTGCTAATAGGCATGCCTAATTTATTAGTCAGATTCTTTAAAAAATCTAATCTTGGTAGGACCAAAGTTCTTTGAGGAAAGAATGTCATGGGTTGAAGGAGGCCGCGAAATCTTCCTGGAGGAGGTGGGGCTTGAGTTGACCCAACATCCCTGGCTGCAGAGTTAGTACTCAATAAATATATGTCAAAGGAGTCATATAACAGCTACCATTTCTTTTGTACTTACGATGTTCCAACCAGGGTGCCAGCCCCTTGTTTATACCACCCCATCAAGTCCCTCAACACCTCTGGAGAGTGGATTCTATCGTCCATCTCCATTTTACAGAAGAGAACCAGAGGCTGAGTGTTGATCTCCATTTCCTAAGGCCACACAATTGGTAAGGGGTGGAACCAGAATGACCGTTATTCTCATCACCATAAATTATTAATGTGGTATTTTTGCCCTAAAGATGGGTTTATAGACCCATAAGCTGAAAAATGACGCCCAAAGGTCACCCTGCCCATTTTCTTGTCTTCAGGCAAAATTACCCCAAATTCTTCATGTTCTCTGTCTTAAAGAATACTTTACTTACACAGTCATGTATCAGCATGTCTTTTTTGTATCACCTATTAGATGTACAGTACTGCCAGAGGAACAAAAATGGATTCTATTTCTGGCAAACTCAGAGTCTATCAGGAAAAAGAAGCCACAAACTTAAATGACTGTGATATAAATTTAGAAAATGATAAATTCCACTATGAAGTACTGTGGGAATCAGGAAGAGAGTATTTCTGAGTGGGAAGGATCCAGGAAGGCTGTGGGCTGGTGTCTAGAGTGAGTTTGGAAGAATGAGCAGGATTTGGACTTGGCTGTCGTGAAGGGGTGGGCAGGACAAAGGCATCCCAGACACAGAGAGGTGGCACGAGGTACAGGCCATCGCGTTTGTGAATAAGAACGCCCAGGAAGACTGTGGGCAGGGAGCAGGTCAAGGACAGGGGCTTAGAGGACCAACTACTACTAAGGGTCCTAGAGGAGGGAAAACAGAGGATGGAAAAACACCACAGAGAGTGCACGGGTGCAGGAGCCAGGAAATGAGAGGTTCAGGAAGACAGTGGTCAGCTTCATTGAATGCTGTGAACAAGCAAGATTGGAGAAAGATTAAGAAGATCAGTGACAATTAGGAGGTGCATGGTCAGCCTTGAGAGAACAATATGTGGGCAGTGGAGGCAGAAGCCAGTGTGCTCGTGCTGCGGCCAGGAGGGGACCATGCACATGGAAAGACTTCCTCTAGGTCACGCTCTGCCAGGCCAGGGCGCTGACTACAGTCTTCTAGGGGTGGACCAGCAGTGAGCCCCCTTGACCTAGCCTCCCTGGAAGCCTAGGGTCTTAAGCATCAGACAGATCCTGGTTACCAGTTGATACTGTTTAGGAGGCACGTGACTTTGAGTGTTGTGTTTAACCTGAGCTTAGCTTTGTTTGTTCAGTCACAGCAGCTAACACTTACTGAGTGCTTGCCACATTCCAGGTATGGCTCTGAATGGATTAGCCCATTTAATTCTCACAACAATGCTGGGACATAGGGAGAATTATTATCCCTATTATACAGATAAAGACATCAAGGCATGAGCAGGATAAGAGACTTTTCAAAGATTACCAGCTAGTTGGGAACAGGAGCAGGATTCCAACCCACGCATTCTGGCTCTGAGGGTGCATCTTAATATCTCCATCTTAAGGTCTCTGTGTGGTTTAACCAGGGTAATTAATGCCTGATAGAGTCTCTGGCCCAAAGGAGGGGCTCACTAAGAGTGATTCCTTTTTTCCCCTGACCAAATACAAATGCAAGGTCAGGACACCCTTGTCTGAGAAAGGTCTGTGGGATCTGCCTCGTAAGGCCTCATTCACATCAGTGCAAATCCCATACAGAATGGCACTCAAAAATTGCTTTGGAAAGTGGGATACAAATGTCATGAACTCCTGGCGTGATGCTGAGTGAAGCTGGTTTTGTGTTCAACACCTGTACCGCAGGAATTGACCGATGTGCCAGCGCAGGTAAGTGGTGAGAGCCCTCAAAGCAAATCAGTCAGTGATGAGTGAAATTAACAAAGTGTGCAGATTTCATCTGCAATCTGAAGAGGGAGTATCTGACCTGGGATATGCCTACGGAATTACTGAATAAGGGTTCATCGGGTGCTCAGTGTATAGAAGAGAATTAGGATTACCATAGAAAATGAACTGGGTTTAGATGAAATTGAATGTCAAAAAGAAATTACAGTCTAGGCAAAGAATAACTTTTACACATGGCTTCCCCCAACTTATTGTCTGTATTCACATAGCCCTATACTTTGGTGCAGAACTGTGTTTAAACACTAAAATGCTTTGTATTGCAGATAGGCACTGAGTATGTAATTAAAAGGATCCCTTCATTAGCAGAGCTGTACAATGAAAGCTCAAGTTGGCCTTTTCTGCTAATTTTGGAGGTGGTAAAACAGAGGCTAATACAACCACTGATTACAATTGTCATATAGACAGTCTCTTGCTGTTGCCATTAGGAAATTTTTCTTCTCCCAGAGTAGAGACAGGCTTTTCCCAGGGACTGTGAGAGAACAAGAGGAAAAAAAGATTCATGCTGGCAACCAGAAGTAGAGGGGTGTAGAAATACAGGGGTAGTGCAGGGGTTTAACACGTGGGCTGTGGAGACAGACCACCCAGGTTCCAATCCCAGCCTCCTCGCTTAGGCCATTGACTTAACCTTCCCACGCTTCAGCGTCCTCAGGTGTAAACTCACGTTAGTAACTGTGACTAACTAATTGGACTGTTGTGAGAGTTCACTGAAATAATGACTGTATTCATTGTCAGATATTTTTAAGCACCTACTGTGTACCGGGAGCTGTGCTGGGGCTGTAGGTATAGTCATAAACCAGGCAGTAATGATGCCTGCCCTTCTGGGAACTTTCCGTCTAGAAAAGAAATAGGCATTAAGCAGACAGTTATGCAAATAGCCATTGGAGTGTGATAACTACTCTGAAGAAAACATAATGTATACTGTGAGCTTAGCATTGTGCAAGATGCAGATTGAGTTCTCAATAAATTTCTTGATGATGATGATGAAATACTAAGTCGGGGAGGTTATAGAGAAAGGAATGGTTGATTCTATCTCCAAAAGCCGTGGGAAGCATTTTGGGAAAGGTGAGAAAGAATCTTAAATTTGAAAGATGGGTGTTTTTCTAGTGGATCATTTATAAAAGGAGGGAGGGATGTGGATGCGGAGGATGAGGGAGGCAGCAACCGGGCCATGCAGACCTGGAATGCTCTCTCAGGCCTGGGGACCTCGTTCACTGTGCCTTGGGCAGTTGGTGCAGGCAGGGCTTATACTTCAAAAAATCTTTCTCTGGGTTCCAGAGAAAAGCTAAGCACCAGCCAATTCATCTACGGAAAGGCAGTGGCCAACTATTCAGTAGCTTTAAAGGGGGCTCTGAAGTCCTTCAGGCAAAAGGCATTCTCCTCCCTTTCTGCCAAGGTGGCTAGAAGAGTCTGAGCTTTTCATTCAGAATTTTGGCCACTCTGGCATTTATGCTCAATAGCTATGTCATTTTTTTTCTTCTTTTTCTTTCTTTTTTCTTTTTCTTTTTTTAAACACAGGGTCTTGCTCCATCTCCCAGGCTGGAGTGCAGTGGCACAGCTCACAGCTCACTGCAGACTTGTTTCCTGGGTTCAAGCAATCCTCCCATCTCAGC
Organism: Pan troglodytes; assembly: GCF_028858775.2. Taxonomy (NCBI): domain Eukaryota; kingdom Metazoa; phylum Chordata; class Mammalia; order Primates; family Hominidae; genus Pan; species Pan troglodytes. Next base: position 16,567,784 of record NC_072409.2, read on the forward strand.
CTCCCAAGTAGTTAGGACCACAGGTGCGTACCACCAGAGCTGACTAATTTTTAATTTTTTGTAGAAGTGGGGTCTCGCTATGTTGCCCAGCCTGGTCTAGATTCAGGGCTTCAAGCAGTTCTCCCACCTCAGCCTCCCAAAGTGCTAGGATTATAGGCATGAGCCACTTAACTCTCCCTTCTTATTCACTCTTTTTTATCTCAAAGGCTCTGGATGAGAAGTCCGGGGGCCTTAGCCTGCCTTTGCCACCCCTGTGTGATGCCTCACCTCAAGCCAGTGACTTGGCCCCACTCTCTATGTATTTCAGAAGGAAAATGACACATGGTCATTGCTAGTGCCCCTTCTAACTCAAAATCTGACTTTTTCTGTACCTGGGCAGCAGCAAAGTTCTCTCTCACGCATTACTTCATCCTCAATAGAGAAGGAGGGTGTCAGAGCAGGTGCAGTGAACTCCCCAGCCAGGCCTGAGAAAATGAGGCACACGTGGAGGGTTTGTTAGGTGGTCCTGGACAGCCTGGAATGAGAGTTTCCCAAGAAGGAGCAGTGGAGGAGCGGAAAGTCAATCTAGTGTTTGGTTACATGGGATGGGGAGTGAGGCAGAAACCCCATATTCTCCTGAGGTCCTCGGGGTGAATACCAGTCTCTCCCACTGAGGGCTGGTGACTAGACAGTGGGCCCCTTGAGATGATGACACTCATGAGAGAAAGATGTCAGTGGTTATAATCCAAGTGGCAAACAGGTATTGAGGTGCTGTGTCCATCTTCTCTGCTAATCCTAACACCAGTCCTATAGGTTAGGTGCCATTATTATTCCCATTTTATATTAGAGGAAACTAAAGCTTTGAGACTGTATGACTTGCCCAAGGTCACACAGCTTGTGAGTGGCAGAGCTGGGATTTCAACCATGCCCTGATCTACCCACAAAGCCCAAACTCCAGACCCCCTGCACCACCAGCCCCACAGCCCAGGGAGGAGGAGGCGACTGGAGCACCCCTCCTTGGCCTATGTGTACAAAATGTTTCATTGCCTCTGACCGTGCTGCAGGCCCAGTGGGCAAGAGGGACAATGGCGAAGACACGCGCTCCATGCTCAGGGCCGGCAGGGCAGAGAGCCCTGTTGGAAAAGAAGCTTATTGGGAGGTCTTTGTAAAATGAGCTGTCAGCTCCTTCATCCGTAAAATGAGAGGGCTGGGCGCAGTGACCCCAAAAGGCCTTTCCAGCTCTGAAATAGCATGAGTTCTGGGTCTGTGGGAGCCAGGGCATTAGAGTAAGTCCTTATGCTTGTCCTTCAGTTAATGCATCGCCTGGCCCTGCAGGAAAATGCGCCTGCAGCAACCCCAGGCCTGGCAGCTCTGGGAATCCATCCCCAGGCAGGGAGAGACCTAGTCTGCTGTTGTCGCCATGGGGTCCTTTGTTAATTCATATAGTCGACACACATTACAAACATTACATGTCAGCAATTCTTGGGAGCCCGGAATGTAAAGTAACAGATTGACTTGTTTGGCAAACAAAATGAAGCAGCCAGATGAGCACTGGTACCCTCCCGAGAAGTCACATTGAGGACAGTTACAAGCCCCCCAAGCAGATTCATCTTGATGCTTTGTGGAAAGCCTGTTTTGAGTCCTAAACAATGTGGCCGTTTTGTGCTAGGCGTAGGCTCCATCCTCCTGCTTTAGCCTCACACCACCCCATAGAGCCAGAAACTTCTCTCCATTGCAAGGGAGGGGAAAATGAGTTCAGTGAAGTTGTATAACTACATCAAGTGAGCATGATGGCGTGGAAAGCGCCTGGACTTTGAGGTCAAAGCTGAGCCACCTTAGGAAAGTAGGTTAACCTCTCTGAAGCTCACTTTTCTCATCAGTGAAATGGGACCATTTGTAATACCTAATTCATAGGATTCTTGCTAGGGTCAAAGGAGATGTTACAAATAACCGGCCTGACTCTCCAGGTCCTCAGTCAGTGCCTGACAGCTCCCCGTGTATGGAGGCCGCATGATGCAGTGGTTAGAAACAAGGATGCTGGAGCCCGCCTGTCTGGGTTTCTTTCCCAGGTTCAAAACACCTTGGTTCATATCCTTGTGCCTTGGTTTCCTCATCTGTAAAATGGGGATCATATTAATAATAACACCTGCTTCATAGGATTTTATCAAGATTAAATTTTTTTAAATTGCAGTTCCTGGCACATAGTATGTGCAATTAATATCATCGCTATTGTGTTTTGTTGTGTTTTGATGTTTTGTTGCTGTCGATGATATGTTACAGAGGAAAGTGATCAAGCCAGGTGGAAGTGGCCTGACCAGGGTTTGTGGGCAGGAAGGGTCATTGCGTGAAGGGGAATAGGTGGGAATAGGCTCAACATGGGTCTAGGTCTTAGAGGGACTTGGATGGCAGAGAGAGCTCTCTCGTTAAGTCCTTTCCTTTTCACTGTGGAAGCCCACGCCTCACCTGTTTTAGAGTCTATCACCTTCCCTTCAAGTTGCCTAGCATCACCCGTCAGGCAAATGGAGCCTCTGCGATAGCAGAGATTTATCAAGCGACAGAGCTGGGCTATACAGTAAAGTTTATTTTTAGTGACTTCATCCTCCAGTTCTTTAAATTAGCTGCAGGGCTAATTTAAGGGACTTCTTTGGTGCATGGTTAGCATTTTCTGCAGGAATGCCAACATGATACATGTGCGTTTGGAATCCGCTAGTGACTGAGGGGACTTCGCCTTGGCCAAACAGCAGGGACGGGGACCTGTTTTTATGTCCCTTTGCCATGCGGCACCACTGCCACAAGGCTCTCCTGCCAAGCCACAGGGCTGCCTGGGAACGTGATCCAGGGTGTTCTCTCCCCTTTTGTCCCACATGTTCAAGCAGTAGTTGCTAAATCTGTGTGTCTAAAGCTGCCTGTCTCTATGCCCATTACAACTGCCCTAGTTTAGGTCTCACTTTCTTTCACCTAGACCAGTGATTCTTAGACCTTAGCCTGTATCAGAATCACCCGCAGGGCTTGCTAAAACAGATTGCCCAGCCCACTCAGAGTTTCTGAGTCAGTAGGTCTGGGGTGAGATCCAAGAATGTACATTACTAACAAGTTATCAGGAGGCACTGATGCTGCTGGGCTGGGGACCACACTTTCAGAATCGTTGACCTAGACCATTCCAGTAGCTTTCTAATACCATCCACCCTTCCCCTCTCAGTTCGGAATACATAGTGCTGGCAGATTTATTCGTCTCCAGCATGGTTTTAATCTTGCCATTCCTCTCCTCAAAATCTACCACATTCTCTCATTCCCTACACTACTAAGTCCAAGCACCTTTCTCTCACATTCAGGGTCCTGTATGACCTAGACCCATGCTGGCTCACTCATCATCACACTGCCAAGTCACTGTTTATATATGGGTCTTGTTTTCCCTCACTTGGTCACATGCTTCTGGGTGACAGTGTCCACCTCACTCTTGTATCTGAGGCCCCTGGGGCATGTGAGTGCTTGGAACATGTTTCATGGATGAATAAATTATTGAAGGAATGTTTAACTAGAGATGGAAATTAACTCAAGCAACTTCTCAGCAACTAGAATTTGACCTTGCTAGATCTACTTCTCTGTTAATTTCTGGAACTATATACCACTTATACATAAGAAGAAAAGTCTCTGATTTGATTTAAATCAAATGATCACAAAAGCTATATAGTGAACTAAGCATGGGGTGTGTTGTGAGACAGTCCCAAGTGTAAATCCTGATTTCACTACTGATTGGGTGAGCTTGGGAAAGTATTCAGCCTCTCTGGGCCTGTTTCCTAATCTGTAAAATGGGAATCGTTTCCACCTACACTGTAGAATTGTTATGAGAAACAAATGAAGCAATATAGGTAAGTGGCTTGGAGCAATGTTAGACATGTAGTAGGCCCTTGATAAATGAACAGTTAACTTTCCAGGCAAAATAGAGATAGGTGGTTTTTCACAAGTTTCGATGAAAAATAATTCCATTGTATTTGAAAAATGCTAATAGATAAAACATTCCAGAACTCTTTCACCTATTTTAATGAATCAAGGATATAACAAATTCAATTTTAAAAAAATTATCCCAAAGGACTAGTCAGCTTGATTTATATTTTCTTTACCAGTGACTTTTATTTCATAAGCCCGACATTTCCATTAAAATGCTATTAAGTAAAAACAGGATCTTACATATTTGTGATGGCTTGGATCTCAACATGATAATTGGAATTATCTCCAGCAAAGATACCATTTCTCATTGTTTCATTTCCTCTTACCTATCAGATGTATCTTTAGTGCCTTCTTCCAGCTGAGTAAAACCACCTCCCTCTGAATTTGCGGTTGAGTCCATGAAAATGATATCTCTGGCTTTGAAGACTCTTTTCATCGTGAGGTTATTAATTGGGATTCAGGAAGGATGGGAAATGGTAGTCATCCACTAAATACAGCAACCCTTGAAAGAAATTTGAAAGGCTGTCGCTAGAAGAAAAAACAGACTCATTCTGCAAGGCTCTGGAGGCAGGAGTTGGACCCTGGAGAAAGACAATTTGCTGGTTACCATTGGGAACACCTTTCCAGTCTGAGGTGTCCCAGAGGTGGTGGAGTTCCCATCACCAGGGCAACCCCAGCTAAGCCCACGACCCTGGATGATGTGCTGATCAAATGACCTTATCTATCTGGATTTAAATTTCTTCTCTAGAATCATTTCAAAAATGTTCTGGAACTAGATACTGGTGACAGTTACACAACAGTGTGAATGCCTGAAACACCACTGAACTGTCCACTTGAAAATGGTTAAAACGGTGAGCTTTATGTTCATTATTATACTATGATAAAATAATAAATGACATCGTTGGACAGAGTGATCTCCAAAGCCACTTATAGCTGTAAGATTTTATGCTTCCTGGCTAACAAGGTGAAACCCCATCCCTACTAAATATACAAAAAAGAAAAAAAAAATTAACCAGACATAGTGGCACACGCCTGTAGTTCCAGCTACTTGGGAGGCTGAGACAAGAGATTCGCTTGAACCCGGGAGGTGGAGGTTGCAGTGAGCCGAAATCATGCCACTGCACTGCAGCCTGGGTGACAGAACAAGTCTCTGTCTCAAAAAAAAAAAAAAAAAATTATGCCTCTGAGAGGGAGCACATCACTCAGGGGACTGATCACTGACTCTATTTAGTCAAATGACAGACCATGTGACACTAGATCTCTAACTGAGGGGGAATGGTTAATTAATACAGAATATGTCATGTCATGAGAAATTACACTGATGAAAACACTCTTAATACCATGGGAAGATACTTACAATGTAGGGTATAAAAAGAAGGATTTGGAATACATGTAATGTAATCCTAACTTTATAAATATAGATAAGAAATCAAAATGTTAATAGTGTTGATCTCAGACTTGTAGAATTACAAATGATTTTGATTCCTTTATACATTTCTCAGAATGTCTACAAAGAGCATGACTTACTATTATAATCTTTAAAAAATTATATAAAATAAAAAATAAATAATTCCACATAGGATTTGTAACCCACAATGTGAATTATGATGTATATTTGAATAATGGGGTGGTGGGTCGGGTGCAGAGGCTCATGCCTATAATCCCAAGATATTGGGAGGCTGGCCAAGGCAGGAGGATCGCTTGAGGCCGGGAGTTCAAGACTAGCCTGATCAATGTAGCGAGACCTTATCTCTACAAAAAAAAAACTTAAAAATTAACCAGACTGGCCAGGCATGGTGGCTCACGCCTGTAATCCCAGCACTTTGGGAGGCTGAGGTGGGTGGATCACTTGAGGTCAGGAGTTAGAGACCAGCCTGGCCAAACCATTTAGTAGAGATGGCAAAACCCCATCTCTATAAAAATACAAAAATTAGCCAGGCGTGGTGGCACACACCTGTAATCCCAGCTACTCAGGAGGCTGAGACAAGAGAATCACTTGAACCCAGGAGGCAGAGGTTGCAGTGGCAGTGAGCCAAGATCACGCCACTACACTCCAGCCTGGGTGACAGAGCAAGACTCTGTCTCTCAAAAAAAAAAAAAAAAAAAAAAGTCAGGCTAATGGTGGTGCACACCTGTAGTTCTAGCTACTCAGGAAGCTGAGGCAAGATTGTTTGAGCCCAGGTACCTAGGCTGAGCCTAGGCTACAGTGAGCTGTGGTTGTACCACTGCACTCCAGCCTGGGTGACAGAGTGAGCCCCTATCTCTTAAAAAAAAAAAAACAGAAGAAGAAGAAAAAGAAGAAGGACTGGGCATGGTGGCTCATGCCTGTAATCCTAGCACTTTGGAAGGCCGAGGCTGAGGCAGGTGGATTGCTTGAGGTCAGGAGTTCAAGAGCAGCCTGACCAACATGGTGAAACCCCATCTCTACTAAAAATATAAAAAAATTAGCTGGGCGTGGTGGCACACGCCTGTAATCCCAGCTACTCAGGAGGCTGAGGCAGGAGAATGGCTTGAAGCCAAAAAAAAAAAAAAAAAAAAAAAAAAGGAGAAGAAGAATTAATTACAGTAGTAAAATAGAAAGAGCAGTGGATCAGTGGATTATAAGAACTGACTTATAATTCCAGTTCAGCTAGATGATACAGGTGCAACACCTTGCCAAGCCTCAGTTTCTTCGTCTGGAACAGGGGCATAGTCATAACAGTCTACTGTGCAAAGTGGAGTGAAGAGCAGATGACCGCCTAACTGTGGATGGATCTGCCAACTGAGGAGTCCTCTGAGCTATTTTCATTGTTATTGAGTGTATTCCAACTGTACATTTCCAAATCTTTCCTTGAATAAAAACTTACTGAGTGCTTATAAAGTCATTGATTGCCACTTACCCAGTAATTTAAGGGCTAATTTCCGGTAAGAGTGTCGCCTTTTTTCTCATCTTTCTTCCTATAACCTTAATGGGAAAACATTTCATTGCAACTGAAAAGCAACCACCTGATATTTACTGTCTTAAGTTCAAGGTGATGGTGACAAAATCATTTTAGCAGAAGGAAAATTGCAGCCCTTTGGGCACATTTGCCTCTCCCAAGGAGTCAGGACTCTCCTCTTTGTGGGAGGGAGCATTTCTTTCCTTAAAACCCTCCACACTGTTGAGGTTGAAAAGAGATTTTTCCCTCATGCTTCTCTGCTTCTGCCCTCTGCCTGTCCTTGCTTTGAGACCAGCATCAAGACCCACTAAGGAGGAACCGGGAATAGGCCTTCCAGGACTTTTTATTCACACAAGGGAGTTTTTCCCAGAGGCTGGCTCCTTGGACTGGGATGAAGAGAGGACCATTCGTACAGGGCTATCACGCATGTTGTTTCGCTGTTGAATTTAAAAGCACTTACAGGTTACAAAGCACTATAACCTTGATATGTTAAGGCTTACGTTGCAAACTTTTTCAATGCAATGGATTCAATGAAACTTTCTCAAACACCAAGTATGTTTCAGGTCTTATAGAAATAGGAGTGAAATTTCTATATGAAACAGATGTAGGCCTTCAATGAGCTCACAAAATGGTGAGAGAGACTGGCATGTAAACCAGTGCAGTGCAGGCATGACAAAGCAAACAAGGAAGCAGGTCCAAGGAATAGGGATGAGGCATGAGAGAGAGGGACCTGTGTGGTCAAGAAGCCATCTCAGCTGGTTTTGAAAGTGGAACAGAAGTGTGCCAGGCAGCCACGGCCAGAGGAAAGCAGGCACAAAGATACCCAGATGGCCCAACCTGGGCACTGATGGTGTGCTTGCTTGGAAATGAAAGCACTGGGCATGAGGACATTTAATAAGGAGTAGAGAACAGGCCTTGGTACCATTAACAGCACCACGTCTCAGTACCACGAGACGTCATCCTAACTTTCTTGGATCAGTTAGTCAACCAGGCGGCATTTACTGACCATGTATAACATGCTCAAGGTTCTGTCTCAGGAATGAACACAACAGGTGAGAGAGGGCTACGCCTGGCCCCAGATCCCGACAGGATAGGACCCAGGAGTGGGAACTGAGCTGCAATTGCAGAGAGGGCCTTTGAGTGTGGAAGGGAGCTGGGTGTCCAAGGAGCATGGAGTCTCCGGTTCCAGGGCAGGCCAGTGAGTGGCAGGTTGGGAGGAGCAGCACACAAGGCTTGGGCTGGAACTGTGTGCCTGGCAGGGGGATGACTGGAAATGAGGAGGCCCGGAAAGAACTCGGGAAGGGCCTCAAGTGCCAGAATGAGCAGTACAGACTTGGGAGTCCTCAGTGGTTTTAGCAAGTAAGTGACTCAGCCAGGTTGGCCTAAAAAGAGGTGACTCAGGTGCCAGTTTGAAGGATGGATCTATGGATGGGCAAAGCCAGAGGCAGGAGGGCCTTTGCTACAGTCCAGGCAGGGGCAGAGCAGGGGTTGGCTTCAGGACTAAGGAGGCAGAACTAGCCGAGGAGGAGTCGGCATTTATTCTATGCTTTCCTGTTGAGTAACTGGCAGATGGTTGTGACATTCAAGGAGATGGGAGACATAGATTTGGGGCAGGGGGAATAATATGTAGGTCTAAGGTGAGAAGAACATTCTGTGCTAGAGGTGGATATTTAAGACTTATTAGCTGCTAGTTTTCTTGAATATCAAAATAATTTCTGAATATCCAGACTAAGGAATCACTACACTATAATCATTTTTTTGTATGAATTCCAAATTAAAAAAAAAAACAGTTAAGCCAGAAATATAATTGTTTCTATTCCTAGAATTCAGTAGCTGATGCATCTTTGCAAATTGTTCGTTGAACTGTGTTCTGGCTTCTTGCCAGTCCTCAATGAGATTTTTATATTTCTTAATTATTCAATTACTACCCATAAGTAAGAGTTTGAAATCAAATCCAGACTGCTACATAACAGAGTATTCCCTTGAATCATGAATACAGTAAAGGAAAGTTTTCATACTGGGAAACCAGGATGGTGGAAGGAGGAAGGACACATTTCTAGCCGTGGCTCTGCCTTTGTTTCATGTCCTGGCTTGGCTATGTGCTAGCTGTGTGAGCTTGGGCAGGTCACTTCTCTGTGGTCAGTCTTGCTGTCTGTAAAATAAAAAATGTTGGTAATGCTGCCTCCCAAGGAGGTTGTAAATCTCAAGTAAAGGAGAAACTGAAAGGGAAAGTGTTATATCATTAATTCTTTGTGTGCTTCAGGTCTCAGCAGCTTGAAAAACCATTCGCTGGAAAGGAAGATGCTTTGGATGGCGAGCTGACCAGTGCTCCAGACTGCAACGCCAACCCCGAAGCCCACCTGCCTTCCATTTGCCTCAAGCAGGTGTTCCCCAAGTACGCAAAACAGTTCAACTACCTGCGCCTGGTGGACAGGATGGCAAATTTGTTTATCCGGTTCCTGGGCATCAAGGGGACAATGAAGTTGGGGCCAACAGGCTTTCGTACCTTCATAAGGTCAGTGAGAACAGCCCCCTCTGGCTTGGGCTTTGGGCCGGGTGGAGTCCAGTCTCACATCTGGCTGGCGGGTCTCCCTGACTGCGCTCGGGAGAATCTGTGGTGCTGGGTCAGTACCCCATTTGAGCTTGGATTAGCCTAGTGGCTGGCACATGGTAGACTCTCATTTGTTGAGTGAATTAATGAATATGATGGGTGTGACCGCATTGCAACCTTATGTTCATGATTTAAAAACAACTCTGTGCCTACCTTGAGCTGAGTCCTGAAAACGCATATTAATAATCGCCCCTTGGAGTCAGGCAGACCTTGTGCTTCTTAAACCGGGCTTCTCCCAGTGGTGCATGGCTGTGTGTTTGGCGTTCGTGAAGCCACAACAGAGAAGCAAGGCACATCTTTCCAAAGTGTCAGTTTCAGAAGGGAAAAGTTAAATAATTCAGCTGATAAATATTTTAATACGTTTGTTCTAATATAAAAATAGCATGGCCGTATTATAGAGTATAATGCAAAATTTGCATGAATTTTCAAGATAAAGCATGAGATAAAGAAATTATATCTTTGCTGCAGCCTGCAAAGTTAGCAGTTGCCGCTTGGTTTCCTGAGATTACACATTAATTTCCCTCTACCCTGTGGGGGCACTTTGGGGCAATACAGCAGCATTTACTGGCTTCTAGGGCAAGTAACCCTAAGGCAAGTCAAAGAGCACCCCTAAACCTCAATAAATCCATCCTGTAAAATGAGGATAAAGCTGCCTGTGCCCCACAATATTGTGTGTAATATTAGTTGAGATCACATAGAAACATCTAGCATATGGTAAGTGATCAATAAATGTCAGTTTCTTCTTACAAGATTAAAAGAATTCTATGAAATTATATGTATATTTATATATAATTCATATAGATATATATATGGTCCTACACAGAGTCTCGATCAAAGAAGGTTCCCACTAAGTATGTGTTAATCTAATAACTCTAGATCCCTTTAACAAATATGAATGGGCGACAACAGTGAATTATTCCTTAGCAATTAATTGTATCCTATACACCTCAAGGAGGATGTCTGCTAGCACTCAGTATTGCTGTTGTTTTTCCCATCAGTGATTTTAGTATTTTTGTCTTGCACCTCAAAGTCATGCTTTTCACAGCTTTATTCACTAAAATAATTAGAAGTCTTGAGTGGGAAGCCACTTTTGTCAAAGACTTGTCTCCAAAGAAGTTTTATAAATTCTAACTCTAGCCCTCTGCTATTCCTGACAGGATGGTACACAGAAGTATTGGCAGGAATTTTGCCGTTTCAGTACACCTGAAGTAGTATTTTTGCATGGTGACTTTGAGAAGGGCTTTGCGTTAGTTTCAGGAGGTAGGGCAGGGTAGGGGAGGGAAGCCCAGTGGAAAGAGGACAGGCTTTGGGATCAGACAGGTCTGGCTTCAGAGCCAAGCACATTACTTCATAGCTGTGTAGCTTTGGATAAATTCCTTATCTTCTCTGCACTCAGTTCTCTCATCTGCAAAATGGGAACAATCATCCCTGCCTTGCAGGATTTGTTATGAGGTTGGGATAATATATCATAAAGCAGCTGGCCTAATGCCTAGTTCATGGGAGCTGCTTGTTCAGTGGGAGTCTTGTGGTTATTATTTCCACCAGGCAGTGGGAATTTTCAAAAAAGTCAATAGGCACATGTTATTATTTGCACTGAAAAGACTGCCTGACATGATACTCTCTGACTCATTTAGGAATTACATTTGGCTTTCAGTAACAGGGAACCATCTACAAATGGCTTAAATAGGAACTTTCTTTCATATAACAGGAACTTTTGCAGTGGGGGTTCTACAGCTGATTAATGACTCCACAGGATGATCCATGTTCCACTTTCTGTCTTTTTGCTCATCCCTCCTAAGTGCATACTTCCACTTCAGGGTTGTCTTATGGTCACAAGAGAGCTGCTCAAAATCCAGCCATCATGGTTGAGTTCCAGGCAGAAAGGGGAAGAAGGGGAGGAAGAAAAAAGGCCTCCACAGATGAATTAGATCCCTTTCAAAAGCTTTCCTGGAAGCTGCCTTTAGTGACTTCCACTTCCATCTTACTGGCTACCACCATCTGCGTAGGAAGCTGGGAAATAGAATTATTCTAACTGTGCATAGTGCTACCCCATTATAGTGAAAAAGAGAAGGAAGAGAACAGATAGGTAGGCAGGCTCTGCCCCTTTGTGATTCCTGGACCTTGTAACATAAGAAAGCAGCTTAGTGACAGAGGCCCCAGGTCATGAGGGCACTTAGGGCACCGTGGAAGTATTTGGGGCCCCGGAGAATTATGAGATTGAGCAAGCTGGGGTGCTTCTCTCAGCATAAGACATCTGTGGGCACAGATCTTTGGAGCAAAGGCAGAAGCTTCCTTGGCCCTCCCCAGCCTTCGCACCATCACACAGAAGACTCAATTCAAGATCAGAGAACATGAAGGAATGGCTTGGCTTCATGTGGATGACATCTTGGGAGTTGCAGAGAACCCTGGTCCTGTGAGATCTGTTCTATCTCAAAGTTATGCTATAAAGGATTATGTCTGGTTTAACCTAACAACTGTTCCTGAGCACCTGGTAGCCATGGGACATTCAAAGGCAAATAATGGGACCCTGCCTGCCCTCAAAGGACTGTCAGTCTAACAGATAGCATGCAGTGAACACATCATCAAATGTAATGTTTTGGTAGAGTCACAGGGCGGTAGCTCATGGACTCCCCAGCAGGGTGGCATTCAGAGTGCTCCAAGTACAGAATGGGGGAGGCTTCCTCTGCCTGGTGGAATCAAAGCAGGCTCCCGAGAGGAGGCAGGGTTTGGACTGGTAAAAGCAGGATTTTTCGAGGCAGCAGGGAGAGCCTGAGAATGGATGGCATGCATAGCCCAAATTTAGAAGTTAGAAAGGCTTATCATCTAGGCTAAATTGCTGGTAGAAATGGAAATGCTTCCTTTTTACTCCTAATAAAGTCCTACCCAAACAGGAGAGAGAGGGGCAGATTCGAGAGAGGGGGAGATTTGAAAAATTGCTTATGGTAAGAATCACCATCTCACTTGCCTACAGGTTAGGCAGGAAGCATCAGCTATCACAGAGGATTGGGGAGACAAGGTCGGGGAGGGAAGGCTGGCTGTGGCAAGCTGGAGAGCACATCCCATGTCTAAAGGAAGGCTGCTCCTGGGCTCATATCACCAGAGCTTTTGATTTTTCAATCCTAAATATCTGTGTAAAATCTCAATACACATCTACAAATGTTGGCAATTTGAAAAATAATTTTAAACACTGTGGATTCAGTGAAAGCATGACTGCCCATAGATACCACTGGTGGGTGACCTCTGGTATGAGAGGAAGGAGGTACCTATTAAGAGGACTGCTATGACTCTTGAAAAGAAAGCAGAATTGAGAATGGCTCTAACCAAGAAGATTCCCAAAATGCTTTCAGATTGGAACCAGGCGAGGTCAAAAATATAGCCACAAATCTGTCTCTATGTGATAGGCTTTATGATTTTTCACCCTTTTGCTCTCCATAATTAAGGGCATTTGCATGAAAACCCAGGTTTTGTGACATTAGGGACAGTTAGGTCCTGCAGCCATCATTCCCAATCAGTGGCCAAACTCATTAGGGAGACATGGTGACCGTGACACTGAGAACCACTTCTTCAAGTGGGGACCAGGCAGCCAGTGCACAGGAACTCAGACTGAGCCCCTCTCCCTGCTCCCTCCCTTCCCAACAAATGTCTGTAGTAATTAAGAATGCAGGAAGAAATGGAGAAAGCATTGCACAACCATTAACAGGTTTTTCTTTTTCTTTTCTTTTCTTTCTTTTTTTTTTTTGAGATGGAGTCTTGCTCTGTTGCCCAGGCTGAAGTACAGTGGTGCAATCTCTGTTCACTGCAACCTCCACCTCCTAGGTTCAAGTAATTCTCCTGTCTCAGCCTCCTGAGTAGCTGGGACTACAGGGGCCCCACCACCATGCCCGGCTAATTTTTGTATTTTTAGTAGAGATGGGGTTTCACCATATTGGTCAGGCTGGTCTTGAACTCCTGACCTCAGGTGATCCACCCGCCTCAGCCTCCCAAAGTGCTGGGATTACAGGCATGAACCACCGCACCCGGCCGGATTTTTCTTTTTCAAATGTGCCAGAAAATCCTAACAGCAACCTAATCATAAAAGATGATATTCTCTGCCTTTAGATTTCTCTGAGTATGTTCAGTCTTGCCGGCTAAATTTAACAGCACGCATTTTCTCTTGCTAACAACCCTTCTCTCTCTCTGTTCCACTTTGGTTTAAATTTTGCTTCATTATGAATTAATAATATTTATGCCATATGTTAAATCGAACCAAGTGCCCTTCTCAGGAGCACTTTGAAAAAGACATATTCACTGGCGAGATATACACTCCTCTCAGCGCTCCCACGCAAATGGCAGAAGTTGAACTTGCTTTTCATCTGTTCTACCCACTCTCTCTCTCCAAGCTCCTTGAAGAGAACTAGAGGGAAGAAAATAATAAACACTCCGATTGAATTTATTTCCAGTGTCCATCTCTCATAATGTGCTGCATAGATCAGCAGTTTTCGGAGTGAATTATGCTAATGCCAGTCTGGCCATATTCTATTTTTCTTTTTCACCAAGAAATGAGAAATAATGAACTGTTCTTCTCTCATCTAGACTTAACTCTCTCTAACCAGCTTTTCATGTCACTTCCTCAGGAGGCACATAATAGTAGTGCATATTACCATGAATTAAGTGCCTCTTTTCTTCTTTCTTTTTTAACATTTTATTTTATAATAATTGCTGGGGTGTGAAGCCACCTTTTTCCCCGAGAAATAGACATTATCTGATTGATTCTTCAGCTTGACAGCTTTCTTGGAGGGAGATGCATTTTTGTCATTCTCCTTCCATTGGATTACTGATTTGGGGGGCATCTATGTAATTCACGAAGGAAAATTTTTACAAACGTGTCCCACATCAGAATTGGACATCAGTTTGCGTATGCTGCATTTTTCATGATGGCAGCCCAGAAATTAAGCAGTTTGCCAAAACCAGGTTTATTTCTAGGAAATGCAGCATCTTCTCTGTATAGTGAGCATTTGCTTCATGTGAGGTTCTCTCACTGGGTGGCTTCTGATCCTGGGCCTCCTTTTGAATGAGGGGAAGGTTTTTCTTCCTTTCCCCTTTCCCCTTCCACTCCCTTTTATCATAAGGAGGTATTAACATGCTTCGTAATGGGTAGCTGCAGGGGGGGCTTTATTCTCTGAGAGGCAACATGGTGTGTTAGAATGTTCTAGAATAGGAACGTAAGGGGCCTTGCTTCCCCCTCTGTCATTAACTCCTCAGTGACTTTGATAATCTCCCCTGCTTCTGTGACAATCCCTTTCCAGCAATATTGCATGCCTTGGATATCAATGGCCTTTCGAAGTCATACATTTTAAACTGGAGTTGTCTTCTTGCCCCCTTAGATGTTTAGGTAGTATGGTTTTTAAAAAATAAATATTGATCATTTGTTAGCTTTCACATTATAGAATCCTCTCCAGAAGAAAAAAAAAGCTTCTTTTCTGCACAGAGAAGGATGAACACAAAAGAAATTCTATAAATAGGATTTTATGGAGTGGAAAAAGTTGGTTCCTAAATTTCCCATGAGATGTCAGTAGTTGTTAAGAGGAAATGAGAATGATCATTTCAAATATTTCTATACTTGGACTCCTAATGAACTTAAATGATTTGTGATTCTCTCCCATCCTATGTGCCCAAATTCCTTTGATTCTGGAAAACAAAAACAAAAGACTATTTCTTCAAACTGGTTCTACATCAGAGAGGAAGGATGGGAACTGCCATTTGCCACTTCCCCATGTGTGCCAGGCACTGAGCTAGTCCTTAAAAGGTCCTTGTATGGTGAGCAGCCTTTTTCTTACTGTGCAAATCGAAATTTCCTAATGTAGACGCAGAGAGCTTCCATGACCTGCACAAGGTTAAGCAGCAAAGCCAAGGTTCAAACTCATGTGCATTTGACTCCAAAGCTCATCTTTTCCATGTACATTTCTAACCTATCCTTTCCTAGAAACTTTTCTGGCTTCTCATGGTACCCTATTTCCTGGACTTTTCTTCCACTGAAGAATTTATCCTTCCACTCATTAGTCATTTGAAGAGCTGCATCCCCAGGCATAAGGGAAAACTGTTCTCAATGATTAAGAGCCACATTTTTACCCCAGACTCTAAGATCACGTACAGTCTCAGAGAACGGTATCCAAGGCCCATTCAGCAATTCATTGCTGTCCAAGCCCAGAATACTGCCTACACAGAGAGGACACAAATAAATTCTCATTCAGTGGATAGATGGATGAAAAATTCATTCCAAAGTCCTGATATCTTGACTGTTGGAGTCATTCATTTCCTGTTTGAGTTTATTGAGAATGTTTGGTAACCACAGGGCAAATCCAAGCACCCTGGTTGCTTAGCCCCAGCCCCATATCCCAAAGCTTGCCACAGGAGTGCTTTAGAGGCTCCACCCCTTCTGGTCCCTGGCCTGAGACCTGGTTTCTTGATTCCTGAATCCCTCCTGCAGCCCTGGACTGGGCCACCTCCCCACAGCTCCCAAGCCCACTACTCTATCTTCCAAGGATGGACTAGATGTGAATTCCGGCTGTGTGACCTTGGGCAAGTCACGTCCCATCTCTTGAGCCTCAGCATACGCTTCATTGAAATGGGATCAGGAATACCACCCTCAAGGAATGGTTAAAATCCAGAGAGCTGATGAGCAAGAAAAGCCCTAGCATACAGATAGTGCCCAAGAAATGCCTACAGAATCAAGATTCTTTTAAGGCATTTGCATTTCCTGCCTACCGCAGCCAGCATGGATCCCTCCTCTGTCCCAGTAGCAGATGTTGCAATCAACTATATTTGCAGGCATCACTAGGGAGGAAGAGTTACCTTGGAAAGGGAATAAACGGAGAATTTCTTTGGTAAATTACGGCTCCTGCTAAAGCTTTGACACTTCTATTTTCTACCTGTCAGAAAAAAAACGACTATATACGAGTGGTCAGTTTGGTTTCCCTTTTAATACTCCATTAACCCACAGAGCAAGCTAGGCAGCGCTCCTGACTTGTGGAAGAGCAGGTAGCCCAGAGGACACTGATATGATAATTAGAGGACACTGTGGCTGTTCCTAATGAAGCTTTGTAAATTAGCAATGCAGGCTGTTCGAATACCCTGGGAGAGACTGGAACATCGTCCCCCACAGAACCCAGTAGATAGCCGTCTTGGTGACAAGTGATGTGAAAACCTCTGCGTCCATTGACATGTGGTTACTGGGGCTCAATAACTGTGTGCTGATGTGCTTTGAAGTCTGCCACCGTGACTCGTGATTGAAATACGGAGCAGGAGCCCAGGAGGAAGCAGGATGTGCATTGATGGCCTGGGAAATACAGGCGGGAAGAAAGAAAGGGAGGAGGGAGGAAGGGGGCAAGAAAGTGTGCTGACACACAAGGAGCACCAGGCTTGTCTGGGCACCATGTGGGGCACACGCCCAGCCACTGTCATTAGGGGTGTGCTTGGGTTTGGAGAGGGGCCTCTGATGCCCAAACCCTGCTTGCCAATCAACCCCTCCCCTGTCCGGTCCCTAACAGAGCTATTCACACAGGGGATAATGACAAATGGGAAATCAAAGAGCCACTTCATCATTAGCTGAGGCAGTGGATGTGGATTCGTTTGAAAAGTTGAAAGCAGCATTGAATGTAGTTCAGCCAACCTGACAGCTGGCCCAGAGGCCTAGCTTTCAGGATTCCCTGGACAAATCCAGCCTGCCTTGGGACAGGCCTCCCAGCACGATCCTGTCCAGGACAGGGATGCACCTGGACAAGCCAAGGGCTGCTTCCAGTCTGAAGAGAGAGCCCAAGCCCTGTACACAGATATTCCAACTGGTGTACTCCATTTCTCCAGAACAGGCAGGGTCACTCACTGAAAGGTTGGCTCCAGGCAGCCTCTGGGGTGAGATGGCTCTAGATCTAGAGGAAGAAAAGGGAAAAGGGGGAGAGAGTTGGGGAAGGGAACTCACAATTGCTGTGGGCCTACCAGGTGACAGGCACCAGGCTGGGTTCTTGGCATGTACTCACAACCGTGTGGGCAGGTATTATCATCTTCATTTTAGAGCCCAAGAAATAAAAGCACAGAAGGTTTAAGTAAATTCCCCACAGTCACACAGCTAGAAAAGATTCCAGTCAGGATTTAAATCCTAATCTGTCTGATGCCTAAATCATGCTCTTTTTGGCATACCAGACTGCCCTCCCCTCCACATTTCCAGACCAAAAAAAAAAAAAAGCTGGGGAGGGGTAGGAGGATTCTAAACACCCCTGCTGTGGCATGGACAGGGAGCACCAATGCTGACATCAGACTGAAAACCTGGTTACTGTGGCCTCCCTGCACCTAAACAAGTGGAGCATCCAAAGCTCAGAGGCCCGCCCCCCACAATCCTCCTGTCAATTCCAGGTGACTCCCCTAAAGTCAGGAACAAGGAACCTCCCCAGCAATGCTGTGTCAGCCCACACAGAGCAGCAAGGACCCAGCCTGTGCTGTTCTGCTTTATAAATCTGGGGCTTAGTGTGGCTGATTCAGGGCTTATGTAGAATCTTCAGGTGACAGATTGAGATGGGTAAAGTACAGAAGCCTTGAGCCCTTGTCCATAGATGTGTCCTCAGGGACTCATCTGGTGAGCATTTCCAGTGGGAAATTGCTTCTGGACAGTAGTGATGGCTTCAGCCTGTACTGTTGACATGCTGTCATCCTTGGGTCATCTGAGCATGACACCGTCAGCTGCCTGGACACTCCAGGAGAGGGCAGTGCCGAGGGCCTAGCTTCCCCTCCTCCTTCTGGAGACTAAGAGATAGGAAGATGAGGACACGTTGCTGGGGGTATTTCTTGACATGGGGAGTTCGTTCTCTTTTGGAGCAAGCAGGGACCCACATTGCTGTGTAAGGTCAGGCTGACACACAATGACTATAATAAAGACCACCTGTTTTATAGATGAGGACACTGAGACTCAGAAAGGTGAAATGTTTTAACCAGGGCCATGCAGCTTCCAAATGGCAGAGCCAGGCTACAACTCAAGACTTGCTCTCCTGGCCAGGCACAGTGGCTCACGCCTGTAATCCCAGCACTTGGGGAGGCCGAGGCAGGCGGATCACCTGAGATCAGGAGTTCGAGACCAGCCTGGCCAACATGGCAAAACTCCGTCTCTACTAAAAATATAAAAATTAGCTGGGCACCTGTAATCCCAGCTACTCAGGGGACAGACGTAGGGAGAACTGCTTGAACCCAGGAGGCAGAGGTTGCAGTGAGCCAAGATTACAATACTGCACTCCAACCTGGATGACAGAGCAAGACTCTGTATCCAAAAAAAAAAAAAAAAGACTTGCCTTGCTTTTCTAAAGTTCTTGCTCTTTCCAGCCTGTTAGACCCATAACTAACCAAATGGCTGAACTTACAGGAACCCGAGGATCTAACCTCACTTACATCACTGCCTTCTCTCCCATGGCTCCATGCCAGTCACCCTGCAGTAGTTCCAGCTGTGGTAAGGGAGGACATTCCAGGCCCGGAACACAATCCAAACAAAGACAATGTCAGTCGGTTCAGGCTGCTAGAACAAAAATGCCACAGCCTCAGTGGCTTAAACAACAAACATTTATTTCTCATGGTTCTGGAGGCTGGGAAGACCAAGATCAAGGTGCTGGTAGATCTGGTGTCTGGTGAGGACCCAATTCCTGGTTTGCAGACGGCTCCCTTCTTCTATGTTCACATGGTGGAGAGTAGAGAGGAGGCAGGCTCTCTAGTGTCTCTTCCTAGAAGAGCACTACTCCCATTCCCAAGGGCTCCACCCTCATGACCTAATCACCTGTCAGAGGCCCCACCTCCTAACACCGTCACATTGGAGGGATAGGATTTCAACCTATGGATTTGGGGAGGACAAACATTCAGTCCCTAACAGGAGTGGAGGAGAGATAGACAGGACAGGTTTCAGGCTGGCAGTGACATGTCACTTCCCATTGTTGGCAGGAGCTGCAAACTCAGCAGCAGCAGCCTGTCCATGGCTGCCGTGGACATCCTCTACATTGACATCACACGGAGGTGGAACTCCATGACCCTGGACCAGCGGGACTCAGGTACTTGACAAACGCCTCTGCCATGGCCTGTGGGGGTCCTGACAGGCATGGGTGGTATATTTTCTGTTCCTTCTTGTCAAGGGTTCAGATGGGGGAAGAAGATGATGCCATCAGATCTAGACATCATCCCAGGGATTGAGCTGAATTTAAATGCTGGAGCACTGTCTGCTACAAATTCTCATACCACCGTTAGCATTCCTTGCCTTTGCTTAAGGCTCAGATTCCATCTATACTGGGAACACTCAGTTATTCATTCATTTGTTCACCCCTCACACACATTTCCTGAGCATATGCTGGGCCCAGCCTTGGGTGGGCTGGAGGGTATAGTGCTTGGTTCTCGTCCTGAAAGAATTCACTGTAGCATTGGGAGGCAGATGAGAAAATGACGCTAGGTAGTAGGATGCCTGGCTGGGAGGGAGAGAAGCTCAGAGAAGCTATCCGGGAACTCAGCAGAGGAGCTCCTCATCCAGGGAGGGCCAAGGAAGACTTCAGGAGAAGGGTGTATGGGATCAGCTGGTGAACAGGGCTGGGCCAGACACTCTGGCAGGGCTATTGCCCGGCCGTGGCCTGGACACAGGAGAGGCTGTTGAGCTTAGACCATACCAAGTAGCCCAGATGGGCTGGAGCAAAAAGGGATGTGTGAGAAGGGGTAGAGATGGGGTTATGGGAGCTGTCAAAGCCTTGAATGCCACACAAGAAAATTTGATCTTGATCCTCTAGGTTCTGTGGTGAAGGGTTCTGTGAGAAGAACCCACCTTTAGGTGAATGAGTTTCCTATCTTTTTTCTCACAGAGGGTGTTTCTCTCTCTCTCTTTTGTTTTTTGTTTGTTTTTGAGACGGAGTCTCACTCTGTTGCCCAGGCTGGAGTGGTTGCAGTGGCACGATCTCAGCTCACTGCAACCTCTGCCTCCCAGGTTCAAGCAGTTATCCTGCCTCAGCCTCCCAAGTATCTGGGATTACAGGTGCAAGCCACCATGCCCGGCTAATTTTGTATTTTTTTTTTTTTCAGTAGAGTCAGGGTTTCACCATGTTGGCCAGGCTGGTCTTGAACTCCTGAGCTCGAGTGATCCGCCTGTCTTGGCTTCCCAAAGTGCTGAGATTACAGGCGTGAGCCACTGCGCCCAGCCCAGAGGGTGTTTTTCTAAAAAAATTATAATAACCATAACTGATATTTGTACAGCTCATCACAAAACTTCAAGGTCCTTTCATGCATATTTCCTCATTAAATGTCCCGGTGAACCAGTGCAGTAGGCATTATGAGTCTCATTTCACAGACGAGTAAACTGTAGCTCAGGTGACATAGATCACACAGGAACTGTGAGCCCGCAGCACCCTGGCACCCACGCCACCCCCTTTTCTGGCTGCCTCCCTCCAAAAGGGACGCACAGAAGGGAGGCACCGGGTCGTGAGGAGTGGGGCAGCTTGCTGCTGTGAGTCTGTGGAGAGGACATGAAGTCAGGTTGGGAGATCCAGATTAGAATTGTTTATGCCATTTCCTGCCCATGTCAGCTTGAAAAGTCATTCCACCTCCTTATCTCCAGTTCCTCGTCTGTAAAATGGCGCCAACAATCCCTGCTCTCCAGGGTGGCTCTGAGGTCTTTGGAGTCCTCGCTGATGGTGCAAGGCAGTTTATCTTATTAGTGGACACCCCTTGGGGAGAATCCTGGGGGCAGTCTGCCTGGCAGCTGCTGCACCCCTAGCCAATCCTGCCCTACACCCACGTGGGCCAGAAACTTCCCAACTACAGAGATGCAGCTGGTCCTTCCTGCAGGGCACTGGCGCTCAGACATCATTTGCTGTTTGGCTTTGTGTTTAATAATGATGCTCCTGGCTGCCAGTTCTTGGCCAATTCTTATATGCCAAGCACTCTGCAGGCACTTTACATGTGCAGCACCGGCTAGAATTCTCCTAGAGGTAGATATGATTATCTCCATTGTGCAGAGGAGGAAACTGAGGCCTAGAGAGGCATGGCTGGTGGATAAGGTTCAAACACCAATCCACCCGAGCCCGTTCCAGGTTGCCTTCTCCTACTCACTGGTCCTAGAGTGAGATGACCACCGAGCTCCCTGCAGCTCCCCTTTCTTTAAGTCAAAAGCAAAACCCAGGAAATAGCAACAGTCATTGAATCAACAAGGTGAGTGCCTCTATCGCATCTCTGCAGTTGGCAGCTCCCTTACAGCCCTCCCTGGCAACCAGGAGAGGCGTGAGATGGAGCGTCTTCGGGAGAAGTAGGCAGATTAATTATCATTTCGAGGACTGAGAGTGCTCATGTGACAGTCGAGCAGCGGCACTTTCTGCTGACACCTTCAGAAAGCAAAGAAGTGTTTGCTCTGTGAGCTGAATGTGGGGAGTCATCCAGGATCCCACGGAGGGGGCCAGATGAGGGGGTGGGGGTGGCAGTGGAATTATTAAATATTGAAATTGATCAGGAGTAGCAGCAGGAAGCTATTTATCATGTTTTATTGCTGCAAACTAGCATTACCATCTGGCCCATTGTTAATTCTGAGTAGTTTTTCATGTTTTGTTTGCCTCTTAAATTGCTCCCGGTAAGCGGAATCCACGGGGGCTGTCCGCAATTCAAGCTCCGGTGAGGTTTTCTGGGGTCTGCCAGGGTCTCTGTATTCTGCTGACCAAGCTATGGAAATGAGAAAAATACTTATTTTTAGCACAAAGCAAATTCAGGGCTGGGATCTCCCAGGCCCTTCGCCAGACCTCAGCCCCTGACTAGGTGGAATAGTCATCACCAGGTGGAATAGTAGTAACAGCAGTTTTGAGATTACTTCACTTGTGCATATATCGCTGCAAATTCTCACACCAGGCCTTCGAGGTGGGCAACAGCACCCCTTTTTACAGATGAGTACCCTAAGGTTCCAAGAGCAAAAGTGACTTGTCTAAACTCCCACAGCCAGGGAGCAGCAAAAGAAGGCAAGATTTGAACTCAGGCCTCCTACCTCCTCACCCAGGGTGCTCTCCCCCCATCCAGGGCTACACCAAGCAGTGCTTGTTCACTTAAGTGATACAGAGGGGGCAGGGCTGGTGAAACAGGAGTCAGAGGGGACGGCAGCAGCAGGAGGATAAAAGTCAACTCACAGGGCCTGCTGGGAGGACAGAACTGGAGCAGAGAGGGTGCCTGTCCAACCTCCTGTCTCCCTTTCCTCCGTCCTCTGAGTTTTCCTCACTCCTGGAAGGCAATAGCAGGGCCTGGGGGTCTAGGAAGTGGGCCTGGGCATGAAAGCCACACATGGGAAGCCTTCTGTGCCTGTGGTCTCAGGAGCCACTGCTGGTGCCAGCCAGGGCCCAGTTCTTGCCTCCTTCTCAAGGCTGGTCCAAGCCCCTGATTCTCAAGGAGAGGGGCATCTGGAGACAGCCACCTTCTTAGGACCGTTCAGGAAGCTACTGAGTAGCAAAAGGAGAAGTCTGTGGTTAAGTGGTCGTTCTTCCTTTTGCCAAGTGTCAGCAGAAAGACCAGAGGGTCTTCTTTTCTTCCCTCCATGGTGTGGATCCAAGGGGTTTGAGGCCCTCAGATCCAGTTAGGTACTGGCTGGAGGTGTGGGTGCCATGCTGAGGGAGACGGCTTTCCCCATCCCACAGCTGCTGGGGGCTGAAAAGAAAGAAGCCTGTGAAGAATGATAGAGCCTGGGTTCTCACGCTCAAAGAACACGTACTCATTCATTCATTCATCCATTCAACTAACAGCTAGTGAATGTGTTACCAGGTATTGTGCCCTGCAGGGATATAAAGATAAATTAGGTACAGATCCTAGCCTCTTAAGGAAAAAAAAAGAGACCATTTACTGAACATTTATGTGAGACAAAAATAAAAAATGCTTGCTAAGAATTACCTCATTTACTTCTCACACCATCCTATGAGGTAAGCATTGTTATTCCCATTCAACAGATGGAAAACCTGAGCCTCAAAGAGGTGAAATTACACAGACACGTCAAGTATTACAGTGGGGGCCAGTAGCAGTGGCTCATGCCTGTAGTCCCAGCACTTTGGGAGGCTGAGATGGGAGGACTACTTGAGGCTAGGAGTTCGAGACCAACCTGGGCAACATAGCAAGGCCCCATCTCTATAAAAAAACTTAAAAATTCACCAGGCATGATGGCACTTGCCTATAGTCCCAGCGACTTGGGAAGCTGAGGCAGGAGGATTGCTTGCACCCAAGAGTTCAAGGCTGCAGTGAGCTGCAATTGTGCCACTGCACTCCAGCCTGGGTGACGGAGAGAGATCCTGCCTCTAAAAAATATATTACAGTGGGGACCCTAGTATTTGAATAAAAACCAGTCTAACTTCAGTGTCTGCTGCCCTTTCCATTATACCCAGTGCTCTCAGTCACAAATGAATATGACATACAGTTGACGATTGCAATAGTATATGACCAGAGCTATCATGGGGGGAAGCAACAGAGGAAGGTCGCGGTGAGGGTTAAGATAGAACGCATACAAGGCACGTAGCATGCTGTGACCCAGAAAAGCCACCCACTGTGCATTCTGTATCCTCGAGGGCCTAGCACATGGCCTAGAACATGCAAAGCATCTCGCCCAGTGCCCAGTTAATGTTTGATGAGTGGACAAATGCAAAAATAAAAGATGCCCTGCATCCTCAAAGCAGGGAATCCTGAGTGTGAGAACCGTGGCTCAGAGTAGAGGTGGTCTCTTTGACAGGGTCTCCCTCCCCTCCTCTGAATGCCCAGTTGGACTGGATCATCACCCATACCCAGTGCCTGCTGTGTCAAAGTGCTAAAGCATCTTCCCCTCTCCTGAAGCCAGCCAGACCTTCCTTCTGCCGTTATAAGACTTTGGTGCCCACTGAAGGGGTTAACCGGATCCCTGATGCTTGAGACCTTTAAGAACAAAAATAACCTGCAAAAGGAGACCTTGCTATTGAAATGGAGAAGAAAAAATGGTGCTTAAAATAATTAGGAAAAAAATAAAAACTAGTGAGAAAAAGCATGCACATGATGAAATCTAAAACTCAAATAATCCGTTTAAATAAGTTTGCTTTTGATTGTTTGTTTTGTGTTTTATTAGACCTCAGGTGCATAGAATTAGATTAGCCATCACCCATCACCCCGGGTTCATGAGACACTTCCATCATGATCCACGCGTAACCTACTTTTATTTAGTTAGCTTTTTAAATTAGCTATTTTTAATAATGGAATAAGCATCCGCAAACTCACCACTCAAAACAAAAGCTAGAATTTGACAGTGACCTACATCTAATATGTGGCTCTCCCCACCTAAGGAACCCCCCGTCTGCACCCTGGGTTCATCATTCCCCAAATGGGCTTGTCTTCACCTCTGTCAGAATGTCAATGGCTCTTCAAGAGCTGGATGGAATTTAGTAACATGTAGCTTATGCTCTCCAGCATGCCAATGTTAATCGTCATTTAAAAAAAAGATAAGAATTTTAATTTTCACTTCTAGAATTTCCAGCAGGACACAGAACTCTAAATGAGGATGTTATCAGCAAAACTGGGATGTCGAAGCCCTCGAGTAGCCCTCTCATTGCCCAGAATCAAATAAAGAAACAAATTTGTCAGTGAAGATGCATTTATTTCATGTAAATTGCACTCAGGAGGTCCTTCTTATCATGGAGACTTTGCCCTCAGCTCTTTCCAGAGTGAAATTTCACATCTCCGTAGTAGGAGATGAGGACAGCATCAAGATTAGGCAATTAAAGGCAAAATCATGGTGTCAGCTGTGAGAGACAAACATTTTACTCGCAAAGGTAACATTTGAGCTGGGCAACCAAGAATCTTGTCCTGGTCCTAACAAAAGACCAACATCTGGGGGCTTCTGAACTTTGTTTACTTCAAAGCCAGATGTTTTTGCTATTTTAAGATATAAGCTAAAGGTCCCTTTCAGTAACCAAAGGGAACATGAGAGCAAAGGAAGAAAAAACTGACTGTGGAGTCTTCCCCACGTCCCCTTCCCATGAGAGCTCAAACACCACACACCCCTTGCTTGGAGAGGGAGATCTAAGAATGGCATTGTTTATTATCTGACATATGCTGAGTGCTCTTTGACCAAAATAAGAAACATTTCTTCCACTGCTTGATGAGCTACATGCCTGCCTCCTGAGCTATGTGCCCAGCTCCGGGGGCTGCCTTGGGTTGACTTGCTATATACCCAAAGCCACAGTCTCCAGAATCAGACAAACTGGGCTTTCAATCTGCGCTTGGTCACTTGCTAGCTAACCTCAGGGAAGTTAGGCAACTTCCTCCAAGCCTCAAGTTCATCATGTGTAAAGTGGAGATAATAATGGTGCCTGCCTCCTGGAAACATTGGGATGGATGAAATGAAACAAAACACGGAAAGCGCTCAGGGCCATGTCTGCCTGTGGAAAATGCTCAGGAAGCGGGTCTGCCCCTAGTGTGATCCCATTGCTCCTACTGCACTACTTTCTCGGGAAGTGCTTCTGGGGCACCTACCCCTGCCAGCTGCTCTGCAGGTGCTGGGGACAGAGATGGGAAGAAGGGCCTGCCTCACAGCCAGATGAGAGGGTCAGGACGTGGCCGCAACAGACTCTCCCTTGGTGGCTGACAGAGTGCCAGGCCCTCCTCATCCCACCCTGGCGACAGTGGGGACAGTGAGGCTGGGGAAGACAGAGGAAATGTGGTGCTGGCAGCCTTGTCCATGGCTGTGTGAAGCAGGAGCCCTGCCTGCTCCCATCACTTACAGGCCTGTGCCGGCCCCCAGCTGCCTGCAGTCACTGGTCTCACAATTCCAACCCCAGGGGAGAACATTGGCGCATTTCAGGGCCTTGAGAGCTGGACCCCTGTCCACTCTGCATCCCCACTCATCACTAGCCTCACACTCACTCCAGCCAGAATGGCCGGCCCCCTCAGGCCCCCACCTCTGCAGGAACCCCCTCTCCTTGCTCACCACCACCCCCCAGGTCCCCTCCCTCACAGAGCCTCCCCCAGTGCTCAGGCTGGGCCCAGTACCGTCTCACCTGCTCCGCAGCACCCAGCGCTGCCCTTAACCACAGCACACATTGAGTACTGTGAAAGGGCCTGGACATCTGCCCCCGACATGAGGCCAACATCCAGGAAACAGAGCTGTTCCCGCCTGCATGAGGCCAAGCACTGAGACTGGCATCTAGCAGGTGCCCGGCTACACATGTCCCATGGACCAGGGCTCAGCCGCGGCAACCCACCAATCCCATGGGTGTCTGAGCCTCATGACCATCTCTCAGCAAAATCCCTCAGTCACCGACTGCGAGTCATCTGACGCCTCTGCTCACATCGGCTGGAGTAAGCCCCAGCTGAAATGTATTTGGTTAACGATGCACTGAAATATTGAAGAGTATTTTCATTTGGAATGTTGAGCGCAGTCTCCTTTATACATAAACATGGCTTGCCCCCTCCCCCTCAAATACAGGAGGCCTGGGATAAGTAGGCCAGTTTCACGCAGCGCCTCGTGCGAGGTGTCTGGCACGAACGACGTTCTTCAGCCTTGAAATTATCTCGCAGTCAGATGGGCCTCTCTGGATGTGTGCCCTACACGCTTACAAAATAGTTGGCGTCAGAATTATTTTTAATAAAAGCAAGTGAGCCAGCAGAGATGCCGGCTCAACCTCCCCCTCGCTCACCCAGACCCTGATCTCCCAGGCCTGCTAAAGCCACTTCTGTACCTGTAGTGCCGCCAGACGAGGTGGGGTCACACCCGCTGCCCCTTTGTCGGGCGAGTGCCTGTCCTTCCTCATCCTCAGTCACCTTGAGGGTGGAGAGAATAGGATCTCTGCCCATCGTCTGGCCCCACCCCCCAAAAACAGACAAAGTGGGGAAAGCTGAGTTCTTTTTGATGTAGGCCTCCCCTCTCCCTACACTTGTTGCCCACCATCCCCAGATCTTGCAGGAACAGCAGCCGCAGGATCCAGTGTTGTGTAGAAAGCTGGCAGCTGAGTTAGACAGGCCGGGTTTCAATACTCTGCTACCTGCCATCGGGAAGCCCTGAGAGGGGGCACTGCACCTCTGGGAGCCTCAGTGTCCTTTGAAATGGGGCAATGACATCTACCTTGGGGCACTGCCAGGATTTAGTGATAAAGTATGCACCTGGCCCAAACAGTAGCTTTTTCTGTGTCTAACCACCACCATCCTTCCTGGTGGGTGTGTGTGTCACAGATTACAAACCGTTTCCAAAGTCACTTGTCCACACAGTGCACACACTCCCAGTGAGCTCTACCATGACCCTATATACAGAGGAGGAAACCAAGGCTCAGAGGGCTAGAAACAGCTCCACAGGCAGGCAGGGGCAGAACAGGGGCCGGCCCCAAGTCTCAGTCCTGGTCTGCCTTGCGCAGTGATAACTGTCACAGGCACATGAAGATGTGAGCCCCGTCCTGGCCCTCAAATTCTCCCAGGCCTGAGAATTGGGCAGAGCTGTGTTTAGTAGGATGGTCTGGCCCTTGGTCTTGGCTAAGCCTGGCGTTAACAACAACAGCATGTCCAGGGAGCTCTCGGGGCTGTGAGGGCTTCCCCCCACCACTCCTCTCATCCATCCGTTCCTCCCACGGCCTGGAGCAGGCAGTAAATTGTTTGCACACACTTTATTGTTGCAAAACACAGCACTCAGTGCTCCCAACTGCACTGAGGGGAGGAATTTCTCTTATTCCAGATTCAGAGCTGTGGAAATAAGGATGGGACGGGTTAGGGGCCACCTCCAATAGCCCCTGCAGTGCTCAGGCTGAGACCCAGGTCTCCTGACTGTATCTTCTCCAGCAGGCTCTCTCCTAATGCAACTGCCGGTGATTGACGCCAACACCAGCTACATTTATCAAGCACCTAACACAGGCCAGGTGCTGTAAAAGCCTTTTTTAAAAAATTAATAGGCTTAATATTTTTAGAACATATAGTTACAGAAAAAATTGAGCAGATAGTACAGAATTCCCATGCACTCTCCCATTCCCATGCACACAGTTTCCTTATAACACCATCTTGCATGATTGTGCTGTTATAATTAATGGAAAAACCTTGGTATATTATGATCGACTCAAGTCTGTAGTTTGCATTAAGGTTCACTCTTTGTGTTGTACAGTTCTGTGGGATTTGACATTTGACAAATGTAGCCACCATTACAGTGTAATACAGAATAGTTTCACTGCCCTAAAAATTCCCTGTGCTCCCCCTGTTCAGCCCTCCCCTCCGTGAGCCCCTGATCTTTTTACTCTCTATAGTTTAGCCTTTTTCAGAAAGTCATATTGTTGGAATCATATCGTATCTAGCCTTTTCAGACTGGCTCTTTTCACTTAACAATATGCATTTAAGGTTTCTCCATGTCTTTTATGGCTTGCCAGCTCATTTCTTTTTATCTCTGAATAATAGTCCATTGAACAGATATGCCACAGTTCGTCTATTCACTTACTGAGATACACCTTGCTTGCTTCTAGTTTTTGGCAATCATAATTAAAGCTACTATAAACATTCTTGCGTGGGTTTTGTGTGGACATAAGTTTGTAGCACGATTGGGCAATTACCAAGGATGTGATGGTTGGATTGTTTGGTGCAATGGTTAATTTCAGGTGTCTACTTGACTGGAGTAAGGGATACCTAGAGAACTGGTAAAGCATTAGTTCTGGGTGTGTCTGTGACAGTGTTTCCATAGGAGATTGGTGTGTGAGTTAGTGAACTGGATGGCGAAGATTCACTCTCAATGTGAGTGGGCACCATCCAATCAGCTGGGGGCCCAAATAGAACAACAACAACAAAAAGGCCAAGATGAGTGTCTTTCTCTTTCTCTCTCTCTCTTGCCCACCACCTCCCCACTCCTCCCCCTTCACTGCTCCCTCATGGAGCTGGGACACTCTTCTTCTCCTGTCTTTGGACATCAGAACTCCAGGTTCTCTGACCTTTGGAATCCAGGACTTACACCAGGTCCTCCACTCACCCCCACCCCTCCAGCTCCAACTACTTAGGCCTTAGGCCTGGGACTGAGAGTTACACCATTGGCATCTCTTGTTCGCGGGCCATCAGACTTGGACTGAGCCACACCACTGACTTCCTAGGGTCTCCACTTTAAAGATGGTCTGTTGTATGTGGGACTTCTCAGCCCTGAGCCAATTCCCCTAATAAATCCCCTTTCACATATCCATATCTATGAATATCTATATCTATCTCTGTATCTATCTATATCTGTATCTATTTATCTCTCTGTCTATATATATATGCAGTGAGTCTTCCATATCCATGCATTCCACATGTGCAGATTTAAATCAGCCATGGATTGGTAGGTTTTTTTTAAGAAAAATAAAAAATAATATAACAATTTTAAAAATACAAATAAAAAATACAGTGTAACAGTTACATAACATTTACATTGTGTTAGGTATTATAAGTAATCTAGAGATAATTTGAAGTATACAGCAGGATGTGCATAGGTTATATGCAAATACTACACCATTTTATATAAGGAACTTGAGTATCTGCAGAATTTGGTAGCGGTGGGGTTACCTGGAACTGATCTCCTGTGGATGCTGAGGGACGCCAGACTGTCTTCCAAAGTAGTAGTACCATTTTGCATTCCTACAGTAATGAATGAGAGTTCTTTTTGCCCCACATCCTTGTCAACACTTAGTGTACTCAGTTTTTTGGATTTAGCCATTTTGATAGGTATATAGTGCCACCTCATTGTTTTACTTTGCAATTCCCTAAAGACATTTGATGTTGAGTATCTTTACATATGCTTATTTGTCATCTGTATTTACATATGCTTATTTGTCATCTGTATAACTTCTTTGGTGAGATGTCTGTTCAGCTCTTTTGCCCATGTTTTAATTGAGTTTTTTTTATTGTTGAGTTTTAAGAATTCTTTGTATATTTTGGAGACAAGTTCTTTATCAGATGTGTATTTTGCAAATACTTTTCTCCCAGTCTGTGGCTTATCTCATTTTCTTAACAATGTCTTTTCAGAGGAGAAGTTTTTAATCTTAATAAAGTTCAACTTAACAATTTTTTTCCTTCATGAGTCTTGTTCTTGGTCTTGTGTCTAAAATTTTATAGCCAAACCTGAGGTCATCTAGATTTTCTCCCATATTATCATCTAGAAATTTTATAGTTTGTATTTTACACTTAGGTCTGTGATCCATTTTGACTTCATTTTTGTGAAAGGTGTAAGTTCTGTGTTTAGATTCTCTTATTTATTTGTTTTGCTTATTGATGCACAATTGTGCCAGCACAGTTTGTTGAAAAGACTAACCTCTCTACATTGAATTGCATTTACTCCTTTGTCAAAGATCAGTTGACTATATTCACAGGGGCCTACCAGGACTCTCTCTTCTGTTCCATTGGTCTAGTTACCTATTCTTTTATAATACCATACTGTTTTGATTACTAGAGCTTTATAGTAAATTTTGGAGTTGGGCAGTGTCAGTCCTCTGACTTGGTTCTTTTTCTTCTTCAGTGTTATGTTTGCTATTCTGGTCTTTTGTCCTTTCATATAAATTTTGAATTAGTGTGTCAATATCCAGAAAATAACTTGCTGGGATTTTCATTTGGATTGTGTCGAATCCATAGATCAAGTCAGAAAGAACAATAATGATCTTCCTATTCATAAACATGAAGTAGCTCTTCATTTATTTAGATCTTCTTTTTATTTCTTTCATCTAAGTTTTCTAGTTTTCCTCATATAGATCTTGCACATATTCTCTTAGATTTATACCTAAATATTTTATTTTATTTTGGTGCTAATGTAAATGGTTTTAACTTCAAATATGTTTTTAATTTCAAATTCCATTTGTTCATTGCTAATATATTTTTAAAAATTGACTTTCCTATAATAACCTTGTATCCTTCAAACATACTAGTCATTTGTTACTTCAGGAGGTTTCTTTGTCAATTCATTGGGATTTTCTACATTGACAATCCACTGAACACAGACAATTTTATTTCTTCCTTCCAAATCTCTATACCTTTCATTTCCTTTTCTTGTCTTACTGCATTAGCTATGACTTCTAGTCCAATGTTGGACAGGAATGCTAAGGGGGGGACTTTTTCTTCCTGATGTTAAGAGGCAAGCATCTAATTTATTTCCATTAAACTATAAGATTTTTTTGTAGATATTGCTTTATCAAGTTGAGGAAGTAATTGCATTGGTCATGGTATATGATTCCTTTTTTTTTTCTTTTTTTTCCCTTAGCGATAGGGTCTTGCTCTGTTGCCCAGGCTGGAGTGCAGTGACACAATCTTGGCTCATTGCAGACTCAAAGTCCTGGGCTTAAGTGATCCTTCTGCCTTAGCCTCCTGAGTGGTTAGGGCTACAGGCATGTGCCCCCACACCTGGCTAATTTATTTTTAAAAAATTTTTGTAGAGACTGGGTCTCACAGGATTGCCCAGGCTGGTCTCAAACTCCTGGACTCAAGCAATCCTCCTACTTTGGCCTCTTAAAGTGTTGGAATTATATTGGTGCCCAGCCTGTGATTCAATTTGCTGATATTTTATTGAGGGTTTTTGCATCTATGCTGAAGAGGAATATTGGTATGCAGTTTTTCTTTCTGGTAATATCATTATCTGGTTTAGGTATTAGGGTAATGCTGGCCTCACAGAATGAGTTAGGAAGTGTTTTCTCTGCTTCTGTATTCTGAAAGAGATTGTAGAGAATTTGTATCATTTCTTTCTTAAACGTTTGTTAGAACTCACCAAATGAAGCTAGCTGGCATGGTGCTTTCTTTTTTGAAAAGTTATTGATTATTCATCTAATTTCTTTAATAGATAAAGGCCTATTCAGATTATCTGTTTATTCTCGTGTGAGTTTTCATAAATTATTTCTTTCAAGGAATGGATCTATTTTATCTAATCAAACTTGTAGACATAGACTTATTTGTAATATTTCTTTATTTTCCTTTTAATATCCATGGGATAAGTAGTGATAGTGATGATCCCTCTTTCATTTCTGATATTAGTAATTTGTAATTACTAATTAGTAATCTAATAACCTTTTCTCTTTCTCTGTTGTTGCTTTTTTTGTTTGCTTTTGTTTGTTTTTGGTTAGCTGGGCTAGAGATTTATCAATTTTATTGATCTTAAGGCTTTTCAAAGAACCAGCTTTTGGTTTTATAGATTTTCTGTATTGCTTTCTTCCTATTTTTAATTCATTAATTTGTGTTCTGATTTTTTTTTTTTTTTTTTTTGAGACGGAGTCTCGCAGTCTCCCAGGCTGGAGTGCAGT
Source organism: Pan troglodytes (assembly GCF_028858775.2). NCBI lineage: Eukaryota > Metazoa > Chordata > Mammalia > Primates > Hominidae > Pan > Pan troglodytes. The sequence goes on from NC_072409.2 coordinate 16,600,465, forward strand.
GGTGTGATCTCACCTCACGGCAAGCTCCGCCTCCCGGGTTCACGCCATTCTTCTGCCTCAGCCTCCCGAGTAGCTGGGACTATAGGCGCCAGCCACCATGCCTGGCTAATTTTTTGTATTTTTAGTAGAGATGGGGTTTCACCTTGTTAGCCAGGATGGTCTTGATCTCTTGACCTCGTGATCCGCCCGCCTCGGCCTCCCAAAGTGCTGGGATTACAGGCGTGAGCCACCGCGCCCGGCCTTGTGTTCTGATTTTTATTATTTCTTTCTTTCTGTTTGTTTTGGATTAAATTTACTTTTTTCCTAGTTTCCTAAAATGGAAGCTTATTGATTTTAGATCTTTCTTCTTGTCTAATCTATTGCTATAAATTGTTCTTCTAAGCACTAATATCACTGGATCCCACAAATTTCAATAAGTTATATTTTAATCTTCGCCTACTTTAAAATATTTTTAAATATCTCTTGAGATTTTTTTGGACCTATATGTTGTTTAGACATGTGCTACTTATTCTCCAAATATCTGGGGACTTCTCAACCGTCTTTCTGTTATTGATTTTTAGTTTAGTTCTATTGTGGCCTGAGAGAATTTTTTGTGTGATCTGTATTCTTTTAAATGTGTTAAAAAGGTGTGTTTTGTGGTCTAGAATGTAGTCTGTCTTGGTGAATATTTCATTTGAACTGGGAAGAATGTATATTCTACTCTTGTTGGATAAAGTATTGTATACATGTCAATTAGACATAGTTGATTGATGGTGCTGCTATGTTCAACTATACCCTTACCAATTTTCTGCCTGCTGGATCTGTCAATTACTGATAGAGGGGTGTTGAAGTCTCCAACTATAATAGTAGATTTATCTATTTTTCTTTGTAGTTCTATCAGTTTTGTCTCACATATTTTGACACTCCATTGTTAGGTGCTTACATGTTAAGGATTATTATGTCTCCTTGGAGAATTGTCCCTTTATCATTATTACTCACCTTTATCCCTGATAATTTTCCCTGTTCTGCAGTCTGCTTTGTCTGAAATTAATATAGCTACTGTAACTTTCTTTTAGTTAGGGTTATCATGACATATCTTCCTCCAATCATTTGCTTTTTTATCTATCTTTTTTTGTTGTTTTTACATTTAAAGTGTGTTTCTTTTTATCTTTAAGCTGTGTTTCAGTTGGGTCTCGTTTTTTAATCCACTCAACAGTCTCTGTCCTTTAATTTATTTAAACCATTCACATTTAAAGTACTTATTGATATAGTTGGATTGATACCTATCAATGTTTGTAACAGCTTGCTATTCATTGACTTGTTCTTTGTTTCTGTTTTTACTTCTCTTTTCTGCCTTTTCTGGTTTTAATAGAGAATTTTGTATAATTCCACTTTATCTCTTCTTTTAGCTTAGCAATTATACTCCTTTTTAAAAATAGTCATTATCCTAGAGTTTGCAATTAGTTTCCAGCTAATAAGTCCATTTTCAAATAACACTATACCCCTTTAACAGATAGTGCAGGTACTTTATAACAGAGAACTTCTGATTTCTCTTTTCCATGCCTTATAACATTGCTGTTGTTCATTTCACTTATCCCCAAGCTATAATCACCCAATGCAGTGTTGCTATTATTACTTTGAACAATTATCTATTAGATCAATTAAAATTAAGAAAAAACATTTTATTGTATCTTCTATTATTTATTCTCTAATGCTCTTCCTTTCTTTATGTAGATCTGAGTCTCTGGCCCATATCATTTTTCTGTTCTCTGAAATTTGTTTTTAAATATTTGTTACAAAGCAAGTCTACTGGCAACAGATCCCTTCAGTTTTTGTTTGTCTGAGAGTGTATTTCTCCTTCATTTCTGGAGGATAATTTCACTCCATACAGAATTCTAGGTTGGTGGGGTTTCTTTTTCTAATACTTTAAGTATTTCACTCCACTCTCTTCTTGCTTGCATGGTTTTAGGTGAGACGGCTGGTGTAATTCTTGTCCTTAAGGCATTATATATACCTTACCTAAGGCATATATACCTTACCTGTATAGGTAAGGTATTATTTTTCCTCTCTGGCTTCTTTCAAGATTTTCTCTTTGTCTCTGGTTTTCTACAGTTTAAATATGATTTTCTCTAGGTGTAGATTTTTGTTATTTGTCCTGCACGGTTTTCTGTGAGCTTTCTGGATCTGTGGTTTTGGTGTCTGTCTGTAATTTTGGAAAATTCTCAAATATTACAGCTTCAAATCTATCTTCTGCTCCTTTCATTCTTCTCCTTCTGATAGTCTCATAACATATATTTTGTACTTTTTGTCATCGTCCCACTGTTCCTGGATATTCTCCTTTTTTTCAGTATTTTTTTTTCTTTAATTCATTGTTTCAGTTTAGGACATTCCTATTGACATATCTTCAAGCTCACCGATTCTTTCTTTGACTGTATCCAATCTGCTGATGGGCCCATTGAGAGCCTTCTTCATTTCTGTTATAATGTTTTTTATTTCTAGCATTTCTTTTGGATTCTTAGAGTTTCCATTTCTCCTTACATTTTCCATCTGTTCTTGAATGTTGCCTACTTTTTCCATTAGAGACTTTAACATATTAATCATTATTTTGTATTCTCCATTGGATAATTCCAACATCTGTGTCATACTTGAGTTTGTTTCTCATGCTTGCTTTGTCTCTTTGCACTGTGTATTTTCCTGCCTTTTAGCAGGTCTTGTAATGTTTCATTGAAAGCCAGCCATGAAGTACCTGATAATAGGAACCAAGGTAATCAGGCTTTCAGTGTGAGGTTTTATATTTATCTTTCTAGGAGCTGGGCTGTGTTTAATGTTTGCTGTAGTCATAGGTGCCAGAAGCTTCGGTTTCCTCCAATTGTTTTTTTTTGTTTTGTTCTTTTTCTCTCCCTATTGCCTTTGTATTTCCTTAAAAACTCCTTAAATGGAATCTTTTTCTTGGATCTCTCTCAATTGGAATCCACTGTTATTACACTGGAGTGAACCCTGCTGATGTGGTGATAAGGTGCTGGGTAGAGAAACATTTTACAATCTTGAGATTAAATCTGTTCCTAGTGGGCTTGAGTCCATGGGCTGTGACTTTCAGAAGTGCTTCTTAGCCCCTTTTTTCTCCCTTTATGTGTGAAAACTAGAAAGGCTAGAAAAGCTAGAGTTACCTAATTGCCCTTCCCCTAGGTCAGATCAGCCTCTACTAAAGTAGTTTCTGGCTGGGTGTAATGGCTTACACCAAGTAATCCCAGCACTTTGGAAGGCTGAGGCAGGACGATCATGTGAGTTTAGGAGTTCGAGACCAGCTTACGCAGCACAGTGAGACACCTGTCTCTACAAAAAATTTTTAAAATAGCCAGGTGTGATGTCACACGCCTGTAGTCCCAGCTACTTGGGAGACTGAGGTAGGAGGATGACTTGAGCCCAGGAGGTCAAGGCTACAGTGAGCTGTGGTTGCACCACTGCACTCCAACCTGGGTGACAGGGCAAGACCCTGTCTCTAATAATAATAATAATAATAACAAAAAATAAGTAAATAAATAATAGTTTCCCGCGTTAGCAGGCCTTTGTTATGGAGAGTGCTCTAGGCATATTCCAAAATGGTTACCTCCCCCACCCCTTTCTGAAGCATGAGAAGATTTTCTCTAATCTTTTTCTTGAGAACCTGGTGGGGCTCCTGGAGCCCCACTCACAAAAAGGTGGGAGACCCCCTAAGACTGGCCCCCAGGCGTTTTTAACTCAACCTAGTTAAAGGTTGAGCCTCACACTGTCTCTAGCAACTCATCAATTACGAGTGAAATATTCTTATCAGCTCCTGGCTCCAGCAGCTTCTGCTCCTGGTAAGCTGAACTCAGCTGTGATTCTCTATATTCACAGGTCTCAATGGTTTTTAGGGTGGTGGCTTGTCCTGTGACCTCAGTACTCATGGATCTTAGAAAAGTCATTGATTTTTCAATTTGTTCAGCTTTTTTTTATTGTTGTAAAGATGGGAGTGACTACTTCTCTCATTTTTTTTTTAAATAAAGATGGGGGTCTCACTATATTGCTGAGGCTGGTCTTGAACTACTGCGCTCAAGGGATCCTCCAGCCTCGGCCCCCATAGTGCTGGGATTACAGGTATATGTCACTGTGCCCAGCCAGGAGCAATGACTTCTAAGCTCTTTATGCATCAGAGCTGAAACTAAAAGTCCTCTGTTAGCATTTCGCACATCTCCCAACAATCCTGAGATTTAAGCTCTGTACTCCAGGTTACAGAGAAGAAAGCTAAGGCTCAGAGAGGTTAAGTAATGTGTCCAAGGTCACCCAGCTCGTGAGTGGTAGAGCCATAATTCTTTGTCTTTAGATTCTAATGGTCTTTGAGAAACTGCAGCAATGACCAACATTCCAGAAGTGTTTACCTTTCAGAGATTCTCCGGGGAAATCTGGGCTTACTCATTTAACCCAAGAGAGCAGAGAGAATCTCACAAACCATCTGATCAGTTATCTGTCATCGAAAAATGCCCAGGTTACCCAAGACAGAGACTCATCTGGCCCATAGGAGCCACCTTCAGAATTCATGGGTAACATTTCCTACATATTCACCTTATTCATCTTACTGACATGGAATCATAGTGTTCAAAAGTAGAAGGGGGCCAGGCACACAGTAGCTCATGCCTGTACTTTGGGAGGCCAAGGCAGGAGGATCACTTGAGCCCAGGAGTTTGTGACCAGCCTGGGAAACATAGCGAGACCCTGACTCTACACACACATACACAAAGTTACAAAAACATTAGCCAGGCAGGGTGGCATGCACCTGTAATCCTGGTTACTTAGAATGCTGGGGCAGGAGGATTGCTTGAGCCCAGGAACTTGAAGCTGCGGTGAGCTATGATTACATCACTGCACTCCAGTCCTCCAGCCTGGGTGACAGAGAGAGACCATGTGTCTTTTTTTTAAAAAAAGGAGAGGGAGCCCTAAAGATCATCTCTTTCAACCCCCTCGTTTTACATGTGAGGGACTCTGAGACCCCAGCAAAGTATTGGAAGAAGCACCGACTGTCCATTGACTTTCTACATCCCAAGCCTGCTCTTTTTCCAGATGTTTTAAGGAGTAAGTTAGACACATTCCTTTTTGAGATAGTCCACAAATATGTGATGAAATATACCCTGTCCTTTGCCCCCTGAGAGGTGGAAGAAGGCAGGCACATGCTCTCGGGGAGCTCTGCATCTCGCTGGAAGAATTGGGACACTTCCAGTGGTCAGGCATCCATGTCTTCCCTGAAGTCTAGAGAGACGAGTGGTTCTCAACTGGGGACAATTTTAACTCCCAGGGGGACATCTGGCCACGATTTGAGACATTTTTAGTTGTCATACTGGGGGAAGGGAGTTGCTATACTGGCATCTAGTGGGTCAAGCCGAGGGCTGCTGCTAGACAACCTGAAATGCACAAGACAGACCCCCACAACAAAGAATGGTCTGGCCCAACGATAATAATCATTGGGCTTTTCCCCTTCAGCTTCCTGGGGCTGCTGTAACAGTTCTTCGTGCCCCACCACAGCCACACCATGCAGCTGCCACGTGACTCAGGGCAAAGATGTGTCCTCAGCCCGGGAGGCCCCAAGCAGCCTCTAGAGAAAGGGAGCTCACCTCGTCTGTTCCACGAGACCTTACATGACTGAGTGCGTTCTTCTTGGTAGCAGGTGGGAGTCTCTGCCCACACTTCCCCACTGATCACATCTGCGAAGGGAGGAGGAAGCCTTACATAAGTGCAGCCTCAGAGAACCTTCTGTCATTTTGGCAACACAGGGCCTGGAGAAGCCCCTCCCTTCCAAAATCTCATGGGGAGCACGGTTCTGTTCTGAATGGGCCCTGGAGGGTTTGCCTGCTACCTGCAGGATACAGGTACATCTGAGCTCTTTAGCCTTTGAGATTAGACTTGCCAGCCTCGTCTCCATCCTCCACAACCACAGCCCCCATTCCCGCCACACTCTTCGCCCACATGTCCTGTGCTGCTTCGGGCCAGCCAACGTGCTTCCATCGTGGGGCCTCTGCTCATGGTGTCTCCTTCCTGTAACATCCCTCCCTGCCTTGATTGCCTGCACAAGGCCCGTGGGTGAGACGGTTGTCTGTGAAGCTTCCAGACCCTTCTCCCTGCCCTCCCTGCCAAACAGCCATGCTCTCTCCTTGCTCTGTTGATTCCAAGCACACCTCTCCAGCCGTCATAGCTCGCTGGATCAGAAGTATTTGTAGGTGTCTTATCCCCTTTCCACCTGCCCCCAGTGGAGGCCAAGTGCCTGGTGCCAGTGCCTGATTCATGTTTGGGGCCCAGGGCCTAGCACAGGGAAAGCTTATTGAATAATCAAGCAAGTGAGTGAACAAATAGGTAGATGGGGTCTCACTAGGCTCCTTACTCTCAGAGTGACAACTTCCAGGACCTCATGGTTCCCTATTGGTCACCTGGTGTCTGGACACAGGCCACGTGGCCTCAACTCTGCCTCCTCATTGAAACTGTATGATCAGCTGGGCATGGTGGCTCATGCCTGTAATCCCAGCACTTTGGGAGGCTGAGGCAGGCAGATCACTTAAGGTCAGGAGTTCAAGACCAACCTGGGCAACATGGCGAAACCCCATCTCTACTAAAAATACAAAAAGTAGCCAAGCGTGGTGGCAATTGCATGTAATCCCAGCTACCTGGAAGGCTGAGGCAGGAGAATCGCTTGAACCTGGAAGGTAGAGGTTGCAGTGAGCCAACATCACACCACTACACTCCCTCCAGCCTGAGTGACAAAGCGAGACCCTGTCTCAGAAAAGAAAAAAGAAGCTGTATGATCTTGAACAAGTCACTTGCCCCCTCCAGCCTGTGCATCCATCGGTAGCCAGCTGTCACATCGCAGCGCACTGTGTTCCATGCATCTGAGGATACATGGTGGTCCCAAGTTGGGGAGGTAATAGATCCTAACCGAGTTCAGGACTGTCCCTAATTCTTCTCTTGCGGTTGCCCTAACTGGCCCCCAGATAGCACTGCTCCTAGGCATGAATACAGTGAAAGAAACATTTTCGTGCACTAATAAAATTACCTTCTGTAAAGAAGGCAATTTGCATGTTAATGTTTTGGGTGATTCGGTGCAGCTCCAGTGCCCTCCGGGCTGCAGTTTCTCTCTGACAAAGTGACAAAATAAACTCCCGCATAAAAGAGCATTTCTCTTCTCTCTCATTTGTGCTCTAACGTGACATTCTTAATGTGAGTCAAGTTGAAACCCACTGCTCTGTCTTATTTTTGACACTGATCTGCCTCCTGTCACTGCTCCAAATGGCAGGCCAGCTTTGAAGAGCTCCTCAGAGGGGTCTCACCTTGAGGATAGGGCTCGGTCCACTTGGTGAGTGGGCACCGCTCTGCCCTGCCCAAGGCTGAGAAGGCTGAGGCTGAGGTCTTCTGGAGATTCCAGAAGGCCCCGCCAGTTAACTGCTGGACAGTCGGGGGGATGGGGAAGAGGGTTGCTGTTGGTGGCTGAGTTAGGGCCAATTTGCCCGTCTTCCAATTTGCCCATCTTTGGATAGAATGGGAATTCTGAGCCGCAGCCCTCCATGAGAATACTCTTTATTCTGCCAGGCTTGGCCCCTCTCATGACTTAAAGACAATCAAGAAAGAAGGCCATGTTTCCAGTGTGTCTTCCATGTGCCAGACACAGGCCCAGCCCCTTATGTCTGTTTTCTATCACCGAGCCCCCCAGAGCCGGGCAGGGTAGAAAGAAACTGAGGCTCCCAGCTTGGCAGTGAGTAAGCCAAGATCACCCCGCAATGTGTAAGAGGCCAACCCTGGATTTGAACTTAGGCATGTCTGATATCAAGCCTGGATTTTTTCTACCCTAAGTGGATCACCTAATGTTCAATGAGCTGCCCCCACACGCCAGGCACTGGGGGTGATGGGGACGTGCAGAACACCCAAGCCCTAGCACTGCTGACATCCGGTGGCCGAGGCAGACATTAAACATGGAAACGCAGAAATTGCATGTAATTAGACGTTGTGATGCGTTCTGTGAAATAAGTTTTAATGAGGAGGACAGAGAGGACCTCATTTATATTAAGAGGTGGATCAAAGAGATGTGTCAGTGAAGGTAATGCTGAGATGGAAGCTTCGCCAGGTGGGACTCAGGGTGTTCTGAGCAGAGGCCAGGGACCGGCCCCAAGGTGGGAATGTGGGGAGCAGGTTCTGCGAAATGAAGGCCCGCAGGGTGACGGGAGCAGGGGCGTGGGTTACAGCGGCAGCTGGAGAGGTGGGGCTCGATCCCTTAGAGCAGGGCAAGAAAGGTGGGCAGGGCAAGAAATGTTGTTGTTGAAGAGTTTAAAGTGGGGGAGTGCGTGGTTTGATCTATCTTTGCTTGCTTGCTTGCTTTTCTTTCTTTCTTGACGGAATCTCACTCTGTCACCCAGTCTGGAGTGCAGTGGCACAATCTCAGCTCACTGCAACCTCTGCCTCCTGGGTTCAAGCGATTCTTGTGCTTCAGCCTCCTGAGTAGCTGGGACTACAGGCACATGCCACAACGCCCTGCTAATTTTTTTATTTTTGGTAGAGACAGGGTTTCACCATGTTGGCCAGGCTGGTCTTGAGCTTCTGACCTCAGGTGATCCGCCCACCTCAGCCTCCCAAAGTGCTGGGATTACAGGCATGAGCCACTATGCCCAGCCCTGATTTGTGTTTCTAAAAGGTCATTCTGGATGCTATATTGAAAGGGGCAATAGTGGAAACAGGGAGACCAGCGAGGAGGCTGTGGGGGCTTCAAGGGACGACAGCTGCTCAGGTGGGGGAGGGCAGGAGAGCAGAGGTTTATGGTCCTAGGGATGTGGAGGTGTTGAGAGGAGGTAAGAGAAGTCTCAAAAATGACCTCAGGCTTCTGGCTTGAACAACTAGGTGGGTGGAGAGACCATTTATTAAAATGGGCGAGACTCAAGGAAAAACAGAATTGGGAAGGGAAGACCAAGAGATTCATTTTTAACAGGCTAATGCGATATCCCAGTGGCAAAAAAGCAGGCTGGCCTGGAGACAATGATTTGGAGGGCATGGATTCATTGAAGGTATTTCAACCTGGGGAATGAATGACAGGAAGAGAGAGTGAGAGAGAGAGCCCTGTGGGGCCCACAGCAAGGAAAAGCAGACAGAAGCCAGCAAGAGAGAGAGAGAGCAAGAAGCAGGAGAGCGAGATGAAACAGACGCGGGAAGACCGTGTCTCCAGGAGGGAGGCTTCCACGTGGTCACATGCTGTGGAGAGAGAGCCAAGAGGAGCTCAGAGCTGACATGGGAGTGGAAGGTACCCAGGCGTTTGGCGTGAGCCCTTTGGGAGGAGAGTCAGGGAGTGGACATCCTCTCTTGAGCTGGAAGGGAGGCTGTGGAGGCAGTGCCACCCCAGGAGGGAAGGGCAGTCTGGCTGAGAAGGGAACAGAGAGAGAGAGGATAGTGACAGGAAGGCAGGCTTTTCAACCACACAAGATCCCAGGGCTGGTTGATGGCAGATGGTGGCATTCAGGAGCAGGGGAGAAACTGACAAGCTGGGAGCACTAATCAGGACCGACTGTAGACAAACTCCCTTTCCTCCCCTCATCCCTCACCCCCACCCCCTCCAGGCCCACCTGCCAGACCGCCCGCAGCACCGGCTCTGTTCCCTAACACCCTAAAAAAGCCCTTTCAAAGCACCAAGATTTTGTACTACTAGTTCCTCTCCTCAGAAAGATCTTCCTCCCCAGTGCTGATCCTTGAAGATCCCAACCCCAAGTTAATTTGGCAAGAGCTATCAAAACATACTAGTAAAAGTAATACATACTACTTGACCCATAAGTTCCACTGGAAAGAGATGATTGCTCATTCAAGTATGTACTGATATATACACAAAGATGTTCATTGCACCATTATTCACAATATCAAAAAAAGAAGAAAACAGGAGAAAAACATCCTAAGTGTCCATTAGTAGGGGAAGGATTTTAGAAACTCATGGTACATCTATACTATGGAATTCTATACAGTCTATAAACAACAGGGTAGATCTATATATGCTGACACGGAGAAGTGTCAAGGCATGGTTAAAATTGTGTAAGTGCAGTACGGTAGCTATAAGGTGATCCTATTTGTGTGCAAAATTATATGGATACAGATATTGATGCACACAGCAGTGCACATATTTCATTTTTATGCGTATATGCCAGAAATTGCAAACAGCATTCACTTCCAGCTCACAGGAATTGGAGGTTGCAAGGCAGAGGAGGGAAACAGGACCTTCACTTTCCACTACCTGTGCATTGCCTCTGTCTGAATTTTCTCACCATGTGCACCACAGGCACCCTGTAACCTATCCTGCCTCTTCCAGGCAATGACTTGCTTCTTCCTTTGTGTTCTAACACCCCCATCTCACGTTGGGTCATCCTACCCTCTCCCTGCTTCTCCCTGCCCTGCATCAGAGGAGGCTTGCCCATCTGTGAATCTGCACATTGAGGAGTCAGCCAGGGCTGGCGGAACTGAGTGGTCATGGTTACTGCCTTCTGAATCCTCAGATCCTCGTAGAGAAAGGCTGTGGTGATGGAAGAAGAGGTTGATTTACTCTGTGTTAAACTGGGGTGTCGGGGGAGGTTTTGCACATTTCAGCTCCCAGGCGGAGAGCAGAGAGCACATGGCAGTGAGAAGGGACCTCCTGGGGCAGTGATGAGCTCCCCATCACTGGAAGCAACCAAGTTGGGGGGCTGGATGGCCGTTGTTAGCAATGTCAGGAAGGGCAACCCATGCCCTTCAGAATCTCACGGGGCAACTACAGAAAGCCACAGAGACAGGACCGGAAATCATGCTTTATCTGCCCTGGTTTTTTATCCCCACTACCAGCCCCAGCCTGGAGGACTCTGAGTGAATGGCTAGGTCTGCCCACACCCAACTAACACACAGAGCCCAAGACAAATGCAAAGCTTTGCCATATCACTAAACAAAGGCAAACAACCACAGACAATCAGGGGCCATAAAAGCATCTACCATCCAGATTTTGTTCTGAGGATTAAACAAAAGGTGCCCATAAAGTACTCACCACAGTGCCTGACACATATTAAGCACGTGTTGTATACAGACCACTCTTAGTAATCCCTCTTGTCATTCTGGGTGTTGTTGTTACCCTGCAAGGGCCTAGATTGTGTTATCTCTGAAGTCCTTTTTAAGCCAGAGATTTTGACCACGTGCTGAGGAATGAGTGCTGAGCCTCCAAAGGTTCTATAGGAGCCATTAATCTCGCGAGAAATGTCCACAATAGCATGAAGCAGTTGCAGTAAGCAGTGACTAGAACTGTGGCCCTGTCTTCCCAGATGGTGACTCAGGAACTTGTGTTCGTGTCATGATGGAATCAGGGGTGACGTTGGATGGGACTGGACTGAGACCTCTGGGCCACTCTGCCGTGGCCAGCAGTATGACCTGTGATTAATGAAATGATAGAAGAGTTGCTTTCACCTTTGATTATGTTTGTTATTTTGGTGCTGCTGGCTTCTGGGGGTAATGATTTTTCTGCAAGTTCTATTTATGGTCCAGTCGTGACACTCAATTAATTTCTCCATCCGGCCAAGGACAAAGGTGATAGTGACTTCTTGTTGCCGTAATGCTTAATACAATGACTGCACATGTGCAACTTCTGTTCCTGAGCTGGTGGGGTGGGTGGTGGCAGAAGCAAGGCTTTTTTCCTTGAGATTTCCATCTGGGTTGGGGGAGAACTGGTAGGGAGCAGCACCACCACTTACCACTCTCCAGTAGTGTGACCTTGGGCAGGTGGAGTGTGACCTTAGGCAGGTGCTTGGGTCTCCCTGAGCTCAGCACTTTCTCTAACAATGTGAGTATTGGCAGGCCAGTCTCTTAGGGTGGCAGTAGGACATGGTAATGCCGAGTGGGAATCCTGGTGGGCAGAATGTCCTCAGTAAACATGGACATTCCACTTCTTAAAATATTCAGAAGTCTCCATCACTTCCAATACTTGTGGAATCCTCAGAGATCACTCCGTCCAGCCCCTCACTTTACAGAGGGGAAGCGAGTGAGGCCCTCTGAGGGAAAGTGACCAGTTCAAAGCCACACAGTGCACAGGGGTAGAGACCATGGAGATCCCAGGCCCCTTAACTCAGATTCCTGGCCTCATGAAACTCAGTCCAGCAGGGTGAAAAGAAATTGGCCAACTTCAGTAGGAGAAAATGAAACCAATATTGTGATAGCGCTCCAGGCCAGTGAGGTGAGAGAGCAGACTTCCAAGTGGGAAGATGATGGGAAGCACTTGTGCCACTATTTTTTTTTTTTTTTTCCTGAGACAGAGTCTCACTCTGTCGCCCAGGCTGGAGTGCAGTGGCACAATCTCAACTCACTGCAACCTCCCTATCCTGGGTTCAAGCAATTCTCCTGCCTCAGCCTCCTGAGTAGCTAGGATTACAGGTGTGTGCCACCATGCCCGGCTAATTTTTGTATTTTTAGTAGAGACGGAGTTTCACCATGTTGGCCAGACTGGTCTCGAACTTCTGACCTTGTGATCTGCCTGCTTTGGCCTCCCAAAGTGCTGGGATTACAGGTGTGAGCCACCGCGCCTGGCCTGTGCTGCCATTTTTTAAGCACTGTGTTGCTTTTTCTGTGTGGTACCTTGTGAAAAAAAAAAGCCACTCAGGGCAGCTATTACTATCCCCACTTTACAGATGCAGATACTGAGACCCAGAAAAGTAAAATGCCTTGACAGGCAGTAAGTGGGAGAGCTGGGACCCGGACCAGCTCATCTGAGTCCCTGTCCCTATTCATGGAGCTGAATGCCTTCTCCCTGGGAGATGCCCAGATTTGATCTACCATGTGTAGAGTCCTTCGAGACCCCAGCCCCAGGCCTACAGAGATTGTGGTCAAGTCTAGGGGAACCATGCAGCAGCAGACAGGGAGCCGGGCTGCAAGATGCCCCAAGAATGGAGAGAAGGCTGAGATTCCTGTGATGAACCGCCTTGGAGTTTGTGCAGCCTTCACAGATAGCTCTTCTGGGGGCCATTTCACTACACAGATAGGAAGCACTAAGCTAATTCTAGTCAAGATCATTCAGCTTTATTTCCTACCAATGATTCCAAACAGCAAACTTGTATACTTATACATTTAGAATTGTACGATGAGACAGAAACATCTATTCTAGGTGAGTAATAAGAAGGAGATTTAAAGATTGGGGAGAGAGAAGGGCTTGGCAAGTGGCTGTTTAAGCACACCAATCCCAGGAAACAGAATTACTAGTAAGGAAGCTCAGGTATTTTTAAGAGGAAGAAAATATCTCATATTCAGTCTGGCATAATATCCCTGGCTGTCGACAATGATTTGGATTTAATTATATCATATATTCAAATGTGCTCTGTAAACTGTAAAATAATACATAAATGTCAGATGTTAAGAAAGCGTAATGTAGAAAAAAGAGTGTGGGCTTGAAAGTCAGCTAGGCATGTAAATGCTGCCTCGCCCACCTAGACGATGACCTTGACAAGCCACTTAGCCTCTCTGGGCCTGTGTTCCTCAACTGTAAATGAAGAATACGCGTAAACATGTCCTCTTCCCACCATTACCCTGAGAAGTAGATGAGAAAAATGGATGTTCTTTGTAAACTGGAAAGTGCTATGCAGACGTAAGATAGGATTCTTGTTCCCATCCTTAAGCTGGTGAAGAGATGATGAGATTATTGGTGAGCAGCTCCCAGTGTTTTCATAAAGCCCTGAGTGCAACGATGCCTTCCCAGGAGTGGAGAGCAGGGGGCTTTGGCCTAGAAGGAGCTGGTGGGCCATCCTCACCCAGCCTATTGACAGAATGAGGCCATCGTTTGTCAGGGGCCGCCTCTCAATATCCAAGTGGCGGCCTCAGATGAGAGACGTGCGGCTGGCTGCAACTGGAATGTTTCGAAGGCTGCCTTCTCTAGCAACATCTGTCAACCCAAATGAAGTTTAGAAAAATACTCAACAGCTTATCTTGTGGCATGCAGGGCAGGTAGGGAAAGCCTGTTTGCAAAGACCAACGAATCTAACTGCACCTTCTTGTTGACATCCAGCAGAGATAGATGAGGCTCCATCCCTCATTCGCTGCAAGGCCGGTATTGTTTCTCTTCTAAATGACTGGAATTAATACTTGGTCAAATCTTTGAAAACTCCCCCCCAGTTTTTGTTTGTTTGTCTGTTTTGTGTTTTGTTTGAGATGGAATCTCACTCTGTTGCCCAGGCTGGAGTGCACTGATGCAATCTCAGCTCACTGAAACCTCCGCCTCCTGGGTTAAAGTGATTCTCCTGACTAAGCTTCCTGAGTAGCTGGGACTTCAGGTGGGTGCCACCATGCCTGGCTAATTTTTGTATTTTTAGTAGAGACAGGGTTTCACCGTGTTGGTCAGGCTGGTCTCGAACTCCTGACCTCAGGTGATCCACCCACTTTGGCCTCTCAAAATGCTGGGATTATAGGCATGAGCCACTGCACCTGGCCAAATCTTCGAAAACTCTCGAAGCAGCAGTGGAGTAAGGGAGTTAAGAGCATGGTGGTTGGGGTCTGCCACCTACCAGCCATGCGATTGTGGCAAGTTTCTTGAATGTAAAATGGATTGTCAATACCTGCTTCCTAAGGTTTTTGTCTGATTAAATAATGTGAAGGCACCCCATAGTCCAGGGCCTTCTACATAATGAATGAGGGCCAAATAAATATGAATGATTACTGTTTACTTTCATTACTTTTACTTTTAAGGCAATGTTACCAAAGAGATCCTTTCAACTCCCAATCCAAGCTGTGAGGGGTTTTCTGAGTGCTGGCGAAGGGGCAGGGAAGAAGTGTAGGATTGCTTGTATTTTTTTCTAAATGGCTCAGGTAAATTCAGAGACTTGAGTAGTAGTAGGAGAGTGTCCCCAAGAGCTAGGTGCACCTCAGCAGAACTGAGGGTTTGAGGGTGCTATGAACCAAATTGTGTCTCCCACCAAATTTATATGTTGAAATCCTAACTATCCTCCATGTGGCTGTATTTGGAGATGGAGCCTCTAAGGAATAATTAAGGTTAAATGAGGTCATAAGGGTGGGTCCCTTATTGAATAGGATTAGCGTCCTGATAAGAAAAGACACCAGAGAGCCCAATCTGCCTCTCTGCCATGTGAGGACATGGCAAGAAGGCGGCCGTCTGCAAACCAGGAAGAGAGCCCTTACCAGAACATGACTGTGCTGGCACCCCAATCTCAGACTTTCAGCCTCCAGGACTGTGAAAGTAAATTTCTGTTGTTTAAGCCACCCAGGCTATGGTATTTTGCAGCCCGAGCAGACTAAGACCAGGAGCAGAGAGTGAACAGTGGGATTTCAGAGGATAAAGCTTGTTCTGTGTCCCCAAAGGCTCTTGATCACCCACAGCAGAGCCAGCCCAGTACCAGGTTTCTCAAAGACCATTCTTTTTTTTTTTTTTTTTTGAGACAGAGTCTCTCTCTGTTGCCGAGGCTGGAGTAAAGTGGCACAATCTCGGCTCACTGCAACCTCCACCTCCCAGGTTCAAGTGATTCTCCTGGCTCAGCCTCCCAGGTAGCTGGGATTACAGGCACCTGCCACCATGTCTGGCTAATTTTTTGTATATTTAGTAGAGACGGGGTTTCACTATGTTGGCCAGGCTGGTCTCGAATGCCTGACCTCGTGATCCACCCACCTCGGCCTCCCAAAGTGCTGGGATTACAGGCGTGAGCCACTGGGCCCAGCCAGACCATTCTCTTAACTTCTTCACTCCACTGACTCCGATAGAGCCCTTCAAGAGATGGCCAAGTTGGCATGTTCATTCCATTTCCTGATCACTCACTGGGGCAGAAGCCCCAACGCTGCTGTTACAAATGCAGTTTCTGGGGCCTCATCGCCAACAGACAGAATCCCCAGGGTGAGGGAACAGGAACCTGCATTTCTGGCAAGGTCCCCAGATTATTTTATGTGTAAAATGTTTGAAAACCATTGACCTTGAGGGGAAGGCCAGTTTCCTCAGCCTGAGGTGTCAGAGGCCCTCCTGCATAAGATTGCTGGCTTGCCTTCACACCCACATCCAACCATGGGCAAACCTCAGATGCCACTGGCACTACCCTCGGACCATATCCAGTATCTAATCATCCCTCACCACCTCCACCAGTATCATACTGGTCCAAGCCACCATGTCAGCTCTCACCTGGACTGGTGCAGTAACCCCTGAATGGATCTCTTTGTTCTCACATGTGCCCCTACCACTGGGTTTCAACACAGCTTCCACAGTGACATGTCACTTCAGGACTCCCCAGTGACCTCCCATCTTCTTTATTTTGAAATCCAAAGTCCTGCCATGGTCTACAGAGCCCCCTGTGGCCTGGCCTTCTGGAACCTTCCAGGTCTCCTCTATCATAGCCCAGACAGGGAAGGGCAGGGCCTAGGAGATGGCATGGAGAATGTTCTCTCCTACTTAGTGGGCAAGCAGTGATGCTGGAAGAATCTGGGGCTGTGCGGTTTCTCAGAAAGGACTTAATGCACAGTTGGAACCATTCCATGGCTTTTCAGCTCCATCATTAGTCTTTTAAAAATAACTGGTTGGGTTTGCTCTCAATCAGAGTGTCTTTAAAATGTAGACATTTTTAGCCCAAAGTCAAGCTTCTCTCAGTTTGGGGGCAGGTCCTTTTGCAAATAAGCCCCGCTTTGCAGATGGGCATTCCGAGTGAAGTTTATACAGACTGGACTGTGCAGTGGGGAGCAGGGAGGGGAAGGAGCGGGATTCAGCATCACCTGGGATCTTGTGAGAGATGCAAACTCCCAGGCCCCACCTCAGCCCTCTGAATCAGAAACTGTGGGGCTGGACCCTCCATCTGTATTTTAACAAGCCCTCTGGGAGTTTCGAAAGTTCGAGAGCCTCTGGTCTGGATCATTGCGGTTTCATAAGTCTGCAAATCTTCTAAGAGAAGGGTTTCCATGGGTCTCTTTTCTCTTCGCCCCTTGGCTTACCTCAGTGTCCTCAGCTACAAAGTGGGCATAATAACACCTGCATCACATGACTGTTACAAGGTTCACATTCTATTCAGTGGATTAAATGCATCTTTATTGGTGCTCACTGTGTGCCAGGCTATGCTGGGCTCTGGGAATGTAGGGAAGACAGGGTCATGGCCCCCACCTGTAGGAGCAGAGTCTCATTAGAGAGACAGCCATGTACCCATGGGTTTATCCTAGTTTATGATAAGAAACAAGAAGAAGCACCATGAAGGGTGATTAACTCCACCTGGGGATGGTCAAGGACAGATTCCCAGAACCAGTGACCTCAGAGGCTAGGTTGGGGGTATTTTTAAAATTGTGTGTGTGTGTGTGTGTGTGTGTGTGTGTGTGTGTGTGTACTTGAATTATTATCAACAATGAGCATGCATTATCTTATTTGGAAAATTCAGAAAAGAATGAAGATATTAAAATACCCTATAAGTCTAGCACTGCCTTCCCCCATGCCCCATGGTACTATAAATAAGTTTGCAATGAATACCATTGTATACATTGTTTTCCTTTGGAAGGAATATTTTCTTAGGGAAAATTCCTAGGATTGTGATCACTGTGTTCAATGATATAAACACATTTATTTTTTGTTTTTTCCTCCTTACCTCCCTAATAAACATTTGAATGGCTCTTAAAACTTTCGCCAAATTGCTTTTCAAAAATCTATAGCAATTTCACCACTACCTCCCATTATCAGTATTTAATACTTTTGTTAGTTTACTTGGTGAGCAATAGCCCCTGTGGCTTGGATGGGGCCGGATGTCTTCTCTCTTATTTGCCGATATATGTGAATTGCCCATTCATGTGCTTTGTCCATTTGGGCACTCTATGAGATTTTCTTCTTAAAAATTTTTTAGAAGACAGGGTCTTGGCTGGGCACGGTGGCTCACGCTTGTAATCCCAGCACTTTGGGAGGCTGAGGTGGGTGGATTGCTTTAGGTCAGGAGTTTGAGACCAGCCTGGCCAAGGTGGTGAAACCCCATCTCTACTAAAATACAAAAAAATTAGCTGGGCATGGTGGTGGGCACCTGTAATCCCAGCTACTAGGGAGGCTGAGGCAGGAGAATTGCTTGAACCCAAGAGGCAGAGGTTGAGCCAAGATCATGCCACTGCACTCCAGCCTGGGTGACAGAGTGAGACTCCGTCTCAAAAACAAAACAAAAAAAAAAATACAGGGTCTCGTCTGTTGCCCAGGCGGGAGTGCTGTGGTGTGATCATAGCTCACTTCAGCCTCAAATTCCTGGGCTCAAGCCATCCTCCTGCCTCAGCCTCCCAATGTGCTGGGATTACAGGGTTAAGCCATCTCACCCAGCCTCTGTAAGGTTTTAGGTATTTTTAACATGAAGTCAATTACTAAACTAACCTTACATTTATTAAAAACAAAAACAACCACCCAGGTCCCAAGGGTTTTATTGTAAGAGAATAAATGAATCATAAATAAAAACAATGAAATACCAAGTGTTGATTATAATATTCTCAACAATAGTGAGCAAATGTAAATAGTCTTTGTGTTCAACAGGGACGGGGTGGTGAAATGGCATAGAAGGCAAAAATTTGATGGACAGTTATGCAACCATTAAAATAATGGTTATGAAGGCTGTATAGCAACATACAAAAATGTTAATGATATAATTTTAAGCAAAATGAAGTTCCGTGTGGCCAGCCATGGTGGCTCATGCCTGTAATACCAGCACTTTGGGAGGCCAAGGTGGGCCTCAGTTGAGGTCAGGAGTTTAAGACCAGCGTGGCCAAGAAGGCGAAACCCCCATCTCTACTAAAAATACAAAAAATTAGCCAGGTATAGTGGTGCATGCCTGTAATCCCAGCTACTCAGGAGGCTGAGGCAGGAGAATCGCTTGAACCTGGGAGGTGGAGGTTGCAATGAGCCGAGATCTCACCACTGTCCTCCAGCCTGGGCAACAGAGCGAAACTCCATCTCAAAAAAAAAAAAAAAGTTCAATATGTGTTATCACTAAGTGACAATACATCTTTCTGTGGACAAAGAGTAAGGGTGGAAGGTCATTCCGCAAGAACATGTAAGTGCTGGAGGGAAGGCCATGCATGGGCTCCATGGCACTTTCTGCTAAGACTCTCATTATATGTTATAATAAATAAAAAATAAGGAAGGCGAAAGACCCAGTTCTGCCTGGTAGAACGTCAACCATTGTGGAGGCTCTGGAAAAGGCTGGAAACTGCAGCCAGAGGGGACAGTCCAGAGCCTGAGCTTGACTCTCAGGGGGAACCCCAGCAGCCCTGCTCCTGCAGCGTAACTTGATCATCTGAGTGCGCTGACTCCTCCTCCACCCCCAATCCCCACCCCCTTGAAACCTTCAAAAGGTTACGTTCTCTGAAGCTCAGTGAATATTGGCTTGGGTCTGACCACCGTTTCCTGGGCCATCTTGATGAATTGAGGATTAAAGCCAATATCTAGTCAAACTCAAAGGGCTATTAGAATGGGCCATTGTGGGACCAGAGGCCCATATGCTCATGGCGTGCAGTTTGGGGCATCCCTGCGTCCCCCCACACTCACTGGCACGCATTCAACAGGACCGTCTGTCAGTGGAGACAGCCCATGGCCAGAGAAGTGATTGGTTTGATTTTGCGTTCAGTTTCTTTTTGGAGGGGGAGATGTGGTTTCAGAGTACCCTGGGCTCCAGTCCCAGAGCTGGGGTCGAGCCCTGTTCCTGTCAGTTGCTGAGTGTGACTTGGGGGCCTCAGGTACTTCCCGTCCCCACCCTTCGGCAAAATGCAAATGCCAGAAAGGGTTCAAGGGCCTCAGGGTGACGGTGATTGTGCTGCTTGTGAAGATCCACAATCTTCACAAGGGATGAGGGGCTGTGTGGCAGGCCTGTAAGCCACCATTCACCTGACTTAGAGAGGGGAGAAGGGTCCCTTTACCTGTCTGGCATACTGGACTCCCTCGGAAGATTTCACTTAAGAAATAAAACAAGAGAAGAAAAAAAAAACCCTCACAGTTTCTATCACTATAAAAAAAATGGTTAGAAATCATCAGACTAGAAAATGTGATCAGACTGTTATGGGTCCAAACCCATGGGACTCGGATCACGCGGGCCTTGCCCAGCACCTGCAGGGGCTCCCAGTGGCTTCATCTGACATTGACCCCAGCCCCACAGTGACCACCAGTGCTCTCTGGGGGCTCCCAATGGCTTCATCTGACATTGACCCCAGCCCCATAGTGACCACCGGTGTTCTCTGGGGGCTCCCAATGGCTTCATCTGACATTGACCCCAGCCCCACAGTG
Organism: Pan troglodytes; assembly: GCF_028858775.2. Taxonomy (NCBI): domain Eukaryota; kingdom Metazoa; phylum Chordata; class Mammalia; order Primates; family Hominidae; genus Pan; species Pan troglodytes. The sequence continues at coordinate 16,620,680 of NC_072409.2, forward strand.
ACCACCGGTGCTCTCTGGGTTTAGTCCCTTTGGCTCTTCCCCAGCCTGGCTGTGGCAGGCCCCCGGGCCATCCACCCTGCCTCCCTGCCCCACAGGTCCCTGCTCTCAGCCCAGCCGACCACCCCCAGCACATCTCTGCCCATCCAAGCCCTCCTCATTCTGCAAGGCCCCACTGTCATGCCCACTTTGCCAAAAGCCTCCACCGATGCCCCCAACCCCTAGATCCTTCAAGGTGCTGGGTTCAGTGTTTCCTGCAGGTTCTACCGTTTCCATCCTCAGGCACCCTTGGCAGGGATGCTCCAGAGGGTTTCTGGGAATAAGGTGCAGAAGCAGCAGTGCATGAGGATTGGGTTCAAATCCCAGCCCTGCCAAAAGTAACCCTGGTATAAAACCATATACATATATATATATATATGGTTTTACCCATATATATATAAAACTCATATATATAACCCATATATATAAACCCATATATATATAAACCCATATATATATATACCCACACACTCATATATATATGGGTTTTACCATATATATAACCCATATATAAACCCATATATATATACACCCACACACTCATATATATATGGGTTTTACCATATATATAACCCATATATATAAACCCATATATATATACACCCACACACTCATATATATATGGGTTTTACCCATATATATAACCCATATATATGTGTGTGTGTGTGTGTATATATATATATATATATATATATATGTTGCTGGTTTTATATATATATAATATTCTACTTTGATAAAAAGTAGAATATATGTGCAAAAAGTTTGCATTGTATTTTTTTTCAAAGTAATACATGTGCCTGACTTCCAATTCAAATAGTAGTGAGGGGTTCATAATTAAAAGCATCTCCCCCTACATCATCTCTTTCCACACACCAGAATTTCCCACTGCAGATGTTTAAATTGCATCCATGTTTACTGTAGAAAATCACAAAATGCAGACAAGCAGAAAGAAAGCCAAGGCAGCACAGTGAGATCCCACTTCTCGTTTTAGAATGTCTTCTAGATGATGTTGCCGTGCTTTTTTTTTTTTCCAAATTGGCCCTCATTGTATGTTTTCTATGCATATAGCTCTAATCACATTCTACCATCAACTAAGGGAATGAAACTGACATTTGTTGAGTAAAGAGGTGCAGTGAGTGTCTAGATCCTTGCCATTCAAAGTGTGGCATCAGCACCACCAGGAAGCTTGCTAGAAATTCAGTGCCTTGGGCCCCACCCCAGGATTCGCATTTGAACAAGCTGGTGATTGGAGTGTGCATTACAGCTGGGAAGGGCTTTGCAGAGCAGAGTTACTCAAAGTTGCAACCCACAGATTGTCACAGTCCTGGACAAGACGCCTGAGCCAGAATGTAGACAGCACGCTGCTTCCTTTATAGAGGAAGACGTGCTATTATACTAAGTACTGTCAACAGCACTAAACAATGTGATTGATGAGGACCATGATTAACATTCTGGCCCAAGCGCCTTATCTTGTCAGGGACCAGGGACACACAGTTCATGGGCTTGGCACTGTCAGCCGGCCACACTTTGAGTGGCGCTGTTTAGATCACACCATTGGGAAGTAGGGGACTGGACTGGGTTTCTCGGGCCTTAGATCCTAATCTTCTCACTCTGTGTGTATCTGACCCTCCCACCCGACCATTTCACACACACACACAGATGCACATACTTGCACGGGCACACGCCCACCCTATGAGAGGCCTGGCCCAGAGCTGGTGATTAGGAAACATCTGTCTCTTGAGTCAGACCAAGGCTCCTACTCCCCTGTGTCTTTGACCATCCCAGGCCGCTGTTTACATTAAAAGTAACCCTGGTGTAAAACCCATTTTATCAGCTCCTCATATCAGGATCAAACAGAACAGCGCCCTTGTAGGACGTTTGCAGTCAAAAGAACCCAAGGCCAAGAGCTTTGATGGACTATAAGGGAGGCAAAACACAATTTCTTTGCCCAGCTCAAGTTCCCAAGGCAAAAATAGCTCTGGGATCCCAGGGTCTGTATGTAACCTGGGATCTACAAACCCTAGGCCAGGCTTCTGCCCCCAGTGCCAGAAGCAGGTAAATAATGCACAGTCACCAGGAAGATGTGGATTTCAGAGTTGACACCAGCCTAATCTAAAATGCCACGTGGTGTTCAGTCCAACCTTACTGTCACCTTTCCCAAAGAGCCCAGGGACTCCTATAGGTTTAGATCCCCGGGTTCCAGTTTTACTTGGACATTGGGAAGACTCAGACCCTTTCAGGCAGTTGAAACTTTTAACTAAGTTTTTAACAACTTAGTTAAAAAACTTGGGAGTCAGTTTGAATTTCCAGGCCACTCTTCCCTGGCTGTGTGGCCTTAGGGAGGTTACTTAACCTCTCTATCAGTTTCTTTTTTTTTTTGAGATGGAGTCTCGCTCTGTCTGTCGCCAGGCTGGAGTGCATTGGCGCGATCTTGGCTCACTGCAACCTCCGACTTCCTGGTTCAAGCGTTTCCCCTGCCTCAGCCTCCTGAGTAGCTGGGATTACAGGCATGCACCACCATACCCAGCTAGTTTTGGTATTTTTAGTAGAGACAAGGTTTCACCACATTGGCCAGGATGGTCTCCATCTCCTGACCTCGTGATCCGCCCACCTCGGCCTCCCAAAGTGCTAGGATTACAGGTGTGAGCCACCGCACCCTGCCATCAGTTTCTTAATCTGTAAGATGGGGCATAATAATATTTACCTCATAAAGGTATTGTGAGAATTAGTGGCACTGTTGGTAAAGCACCTAGCGTCAATGCACCCATTCATTCATTCACTCATTCATCTATACTGAGCACCTCTGGGCAGCACGGGAAGCGCACAGTCCAGAGAGGAGGATGGAGACCACACAAACAGACAGACACAGAGCAAGCCGCAGCCGGTGCTGCAAAGAGAAGTGCAGGAATCCTGTACTAGGGGCCGGATCTAATCTGGGGATCAGGGAAGGTTTTACTGAGTCAGTGATTTTGAGGTCAGGTCCCAAAGATAAGTAGACGCTTATAAGACAAAACCAGGGAAGAGCATTCCAGGGGTGTTGTAGGGATGACTATTTATTCTTTCCAGAATATAGTTTGGGCCAGAGAAATGATAGTTGGGTTTATTTTACTTTGGGGGGTAAAATTTACAGACAGCAAAATGCATGAGCCTTAAGGCACAATTTGAGTTTTGACAAATGCACACACCCATGTAACCAGCATCTCTGTTATCAGATAGAACTTTGCCGTCAAACCGGGTTTATCTTCATATCTTCATAACCTTGTTCCCTGATTATAAAAGTTAAGAAGCTGGGTTTTTTTGTTTTTGTTTTCTGAGATGGAGTCTCACTCTGTCACCCAGGCTGGAGTACAGTGACACGATCTCAGCTCACTGCAACCTCTGCCTCCCAGGTTCAAATGATTCTCCTGCCTTAGCCTCCTGAGTAACTGGGATTACAGGCATATGCCACCACGCCCAGTTAATTTTTGTACTTTTAGTAGAGATGAGGTTTCTCCATGTTGGCCAGGCTGGTCTCGAACTCCTGACCTCAAGTGATCCACGCACCTCGGCCTCCCAAAATGCTGGGATTATAGGCATGAGCCACTGCGCCCGGCCAGGAGCTAGGTTTTAATGGGGGCATTTCATTGTGGACATTTTACAAGGCTTTGAGCTGGATTTAAATCTTATATAACTTTCCCCAGGTCTCTCTGTGTCTCTGAGACTCAACTTCCTCATCTGCAAAATAGGGTTAACCGAACTTCCTTCACAGGTCTGTGTGAGGGATTTGGTCTGCACATGGCCATAAAATGCTCAGCTAGTGCCTGGTGGGCACAGTGGGCACTCTGTGAGTGAGTTAGCCCTGTTTAGGAGTTTCTGGAATGGAGACGGTGGTGGGGAGCGGGGCTAGCTCTTGCTGACATCCTTGTGGCTGGAGATGGGCCTTCCCAGGGCAGCGTAGGGCAGCTGTGTGCCCCCCCTCATCCAGTCTCTTTGTTCACAGGGATGTGTCTGCAGGCCTTCGTAGAAGCTTTCTTTTTCCTGGCTCAGAGGAAGTTCAAGATGCTGCCACTTCATGAGCAGGTGGCCTCACTGATTGACCTTTGCGAGTACCACCTGTCCCTGCTGGATGAAAAACGCCTGGTGTGTGGCCGGGGCATCCCGTCGGGGGGCCGGCCCCCACACCGTGGCCCTCCCCAGGAGCCCTCCCCCTCGGCCCAGCCAGCAGGGGACAACCCCCCACCCCGCACCAGCTGCGCCAATAAGCTCTCCCATCCCAGACATACCCTGTCCTGAGGGCCACTCTGTCCTCCTGGAAGACGGAAGATGAGAGCAGCTTTCAGGGCTGGAGCGCCCCAGGCATTCTGCCTGCAGAGGAATGGCAGGCAGGCTGCCGAGGGGCCCAGCTAAGGTCCCCACGAACTGTCTCTGTGTGCGGCTGAGCTGTGCTTCACCAGGCTGGCTGGTTCTCACCTGCCTTCCTCCTCGCACCTCCTGGTGATACACCCTGTTTTTGAGTCATCAGTCATTGGACATATGACATCTAAAACGTGACAGATGGCACCTTCTATTCTGGGCTCACAGGAAGCACCAACTGGGGCAAATCTGTTGTATTTGGGGCACAGGACACAATCGATCCCAAGGCCCAGAGCTGTGGAGAGGAAGCCGAGTGTTAGGATCTGCTGCCGGGGCCTCCACGCGCCCACCGGGAAAAGCCTGAGAACATCGTGTTTACTTCCTGCCGCCCATTCCAAGAGAACAAGTGGAAATATCAAGGAGGCGTCTGCGAATCTCCCATCCCAGTCATGTGCTACATGGGTGTAGTGAACAGATTAACCTCATTTAGTTCATTAGCTTGCCTGTTGCTGCAATATTTGGTTTGTTATTAATTAAGAAATAATTAATTAAGAAGTAACTAGTAACTAAGACTTCTGGAGCCTCAGAGCTGGCAGGAGCCTCAGAGATCATTTTGTTTGATTTTGTTTGACTGTGACCCCAAAGCAGGAATCCCATCTTTAGCCTCCCTGACCAGATGGTCTGAGTGGACCCCTGCATAGGTGGGGTGCTGGTCATGTGGCCAGCGTGTCCACAACAAGCACTGCCAGGGGTCCCTGCATGCCCAGCACTGTGCTGGGAGCCCTGGGTGAGGGAAGGAAATCAGACATGGATAAGAACCAGAGCAAGAGGAGTAGTGTATGTCGGACCTGGTGCCAGGGTCAGGGGAGCTCACGCTGTCTTCCATGAGACCCTTTCCTTGTCTCCATCTGTATCCCCAGGTAGCCCCCCTCTCGGAGGAAACGCCTCACAGGCAGCAGAAGGTGGCATTTTGGAAACAGCCTTGGACATGCCAATGTCCAGGGCCTATTGAAGACAGGCAGGCAGGACCTGGCAAAGCCAAGCTCTCCAGAGTGTGGTTGGATTTGGGGTTAATGTGGCCCTTTCCTGGAGGATCCCTTTAAAGGATGCTGAGGAACCTGGGAAGAGTCAGTCATCGTGCTCCAAGCGAGGTGGAGGAAAGTATTTGAGGTGCTAGTACTGTGCCTGGTGTGGTGCACTGTAGGACTCAGAAAATGCTCATAGTGCGTGGCAAGGGAGGGTCCTGGGAGGCAGAGGTGCATCCCAAACAAGCTCCTGCAGCTTTCTCCTCCTTCCTTCCAACATCCTGTCCTGACTCCTGACCCAAACTGATAAGAGCAGTTGACCTGGTTCATAACAGGTACTCAAAAGCATCTGTGGAAACAAGATACTTGAATCTGCCCTCCCCAGATATTTTTAAACCCAAAGACAAGATTGTTAATCCAAGATGTCTCCAATTGTTGGCAAGCGATTTCAGAGCAGGGGCTGCTCTGTTCATCCTTGCCTGGAGCTCCTTCCTGCCAGGAGTTCACCCTCTCAAAGAGGAAAACCTGTTTCCCCCACAGTGTGGCTGCCGCACAGCACCCCTTCCCTGCTGCTAGCAGAGCCCAAAGGCCGCTGCCCTTCCCCAGCCGAGAGGGGCCGTGGAACTGAGCCCTGCAGAGCCCACTCTGGGGTGTTCAGTGAGTGACAGCAGACTTCTGCAATCACTTTATGTTCCCAAGCAGAAGGCAGGACAGGTGGGAAGGTGGCACTGGCAGGATGTGCCTCCTGAGGTGCGTCGAGTGTTCTCTACATGGGGCGCTGTGGAGGTGTCATCGGCTCAGTTCCCCAGGTAGTAGGGCAGGTCTGTAATGCTGCTCCCCTTTCAGATGAGGAAAGGAAGGCCCAGGAGGCCATGTAGTCAGGACTTGGTCCAGGTGTGTCTGTCTTTGGCTCCTTGTCCCTGGGTGAGCATGAATTCAGCTCCAAGTAAAGACCCTGCAGCTACCCCGCTCGGGGCTGCCTGGGGTCCGTCATGGTCTGGTGGCATGGGACAAGGCAGTCAGGGCTCCTAAATGGTCCAGTGTGAGACACAATGTTTGAAGCCCCCATGCAGCTCTCCCAGTCCCCTTTGGCAGAACAAATGGATTTCCCAGAGAAAGACCAGAGTAAGCATGTCTGGGCACACTTGTCATCAGCTGGGCGCCACCAGAAGTCTTAACAAAGCTCTCACATGACACCATTTCTTGAAGTTGGTCTTCAGAAAGTACTCGCTTGCCAAAGTGGAGCGCAATGTTCAGGTCTAAAACCAACCAAGCACATTGAATATTTTGAAAAATAAAATCAAGAGGTTGAATTCCAGCCACCTTGTTTGGGGGTGATATGAAAACATCAGCTCTCCTGGTGAGGGCCTCTCCCACCCCATGCCATCATCTGGAGGCGGGCTGCTCCGCCCACCATGGCCCCTCTGTCCCGGGAGCAGCCCCCTCCTCTGCAGACAAGGCCCCGATAGCCCCACCCACCAGCAGGGCACGGAGCCTCCCTGCTGATTGTTAGGGAAATTAGGCTGTGGTTTTATGAGAGGCCAGTCCTGACAGATTGGCCCTTTTCAGTTTAACCGAAAGTATTTCGAGGCTGCTCCATTGTCAGAATGAGTGATAACTGACTCACCCCGCCTCCTCCATTCCTAATAAGAAGCCCCACTGTGTTTACCCCTTTGGTAATCGGCCACTCGTTTTATTGGATGTAATTGAAACGATAGCAAAAGCAGATGGTTCCTTCCTCCGAGAAGATAGGAAGCAGAGCCGGGAGTCTGGCTGGCCCAGAGGCACGGCACACATAGCTGGGCAGCCCCTGTGCTTTGCTGCAGGATAAGCCCCATCCCTGCAAACGCCCTCAGGATCCATCTCCAGCGTCTTCTCCCTCCCCCTCTCTTGCCCCTTCCCGCTCCTACTGCCGCCTGTCTCTCCCCACCCTCAATGCACACACAGTCCTCTCCCTAGTCTGCTGGCTGAGTTCCTGGAGAGCTGGGCACTCCGGGGGCTTGGAATGAACGGGTAAGAAGATCAGGCTCAGCCTGTGCTCAGTTTGGGGGTTCACATCCAAGTATGACAAGTTAGTGGGACCAATCTGGGGAGGGAAGCATCAAGAGAACAGGACAGACCCACAGAACTGGGCCCACCTACCCTTTCTTTGGGTGTGCCCCGGGGCAGCCTCCTTGTTCCTGCCTTGCTGACACTGCCTGCTTCCTTCCTTCCAGCCTCCTAGGGGGACGGTCTCAGCGTTTCTGTTGTTAGGGGCAGGAGCTTTGTCCTCACGGCCTGGCCAAAATGGAGCCTGCAATAGGTGCTTATACTTATAAAGACCTGCTAGATTCAGTGCAGCTGTTAGCAAGTGCTGGTCCCAACAGACCCCTCCCAGTGGGCAGAGGCAGGGCCTCCAGGACAGCAGCATCCATCCCTAAAACAAACCACCTGGATTTCTCTTACTTCTCCTCCCAGCCTCTGTCCACTCCCCCAAACTCTGACACGGTCTCTCGCCTAGGCTTCCGCTGCCTCCCTGCCTCTCACCCCTCCACCCTACCCTCCATCTCCATAGGTCTGGAAGGAACTTGGAGAGCCACAGAGCTGACGTCCAGTCACCTATTGAAAGCAGCCCTTATCGGCACCCTTCCTTTTTCCATCCTAAGGCCCGCACCTGACCCCTGCACCTCAGGACCAGGCTCTGCAGCCTCCCTGAGCCCCTGTCCGACCCCTGCTCCCAGGACTGTATCTGTTGTCATGAGACAGGAGGAGGTTGTGCTATTTCCCACCACCCTTGTCTTGCTGGCCCCTCTGCCTGGAATGGCCTTCCTCTGCCCAGTGGCAAACAGACTTTCAAGGTTCAGTTCCAGTGTCCCCGCTGCAATCCCCCAAACAGAGTGAGTGGTTCCTTCCAACTACTTCCAAGAACTGGAAAGTTCCTGTCTTGTCGCGCGCACTGTGGGACCACAGCATTGGTTCCCACCCAGCTGTGAGTTCCTGCAGGGTCAGGCATGTGCTGGGTCCACGTTGGCACAGAGCAGGGGCCAGCAGGTGCTTGCTGTGAAGAGGAACGTTTAGCAGACCCCGGGAGAGGAGACAGTGTTACCACACTTGCTCTCCACTTTGCCTGCGGGTGCCTTTAAGAAGCATAGATTTCTAAACCTTGCCAAGCCGATCCGCTGAACACCTCTACATTCCCGGCTGCTTTGTTGGCTCCCTGGGACACGGCAGCTGTCCTGTGTCCGTAAACAGATAATAGCTCCTCCGACTCTAGGTGTCTCTCCATGGCCCTTTGTGGCCAGGCCTGGGCTGCGTACCCATGGGCACCCCCTCCCATTCAATCTCACAGATAGGACGCCAGGCTGGACAGTCCTCACCAACACCCCTCCAGCCAGCTAGCCAGCCTTCTTTCAACTCTGCATTGCCCTGAGTTTGTGTGGGGTTGTTGAGTTCCCAGCAGGTCCTCCGGATGTGCATGTAGGTAGTCAGGGGAATGGAGTGGGAGGATAGGAGCCCAGACACTTGAAATGGTGTTCCATGCCTTTCTAGACCCCAGGCCCTTTCCTGCATGATTTTATCAGCACATGCTCAATCCTTCACAGTTTACAAAGCACTTCTAGACCCATCCAACCCCACCAAGGATGAGGATCACTGGCACTCTGTTTTCCCAGGCGGGGAAGTGGCTTCCAGGAGGCTTAGTGACTGACCAAGGTCTCGAGGTCTTGTGCTGGTGAAGTGCAGAGCCAGGATCCACCTGAGGCCCCCGGCTGGCTCCAGATCCCACACTCCTTCCTCGGCACTTCCTCGGTTCTGCACGGTGCCTCAGCACTCCCCAAAACATCCCATTTTGCAGGTGTGGAAACCCACGTCCCGCAGAGGCTGGGTGTTTGCTCCACTCAGTTCTGGGGACTTAGCTTGAGGCTCTCTGATCTGTTCTCCTGCCGAGCACCCCAGGAAGGGCTCCAGGTCTCCCAGCCACTTAGTGAGAGTGGCAAGTCCTGTCTCACTTGATCTTTGGGAGCATAAGACGAGATCACAGAAAATGTCATCAATGTGAAAGTGTTTTGTAAACCAAGGCGCTGCTCAAACGTAGTGTTATCTTCAGCCTGGCTACTGGCTTCCTACAAAGTGTGAAGGGATGAAGGTAAAAGCTCTTTCTTGAATAATGTTATCCATCAAGACAGATGAAACCACACTGGTCAGCTCCTCCTGCCCTCCCCCCCACCCCCCACCTCCCCTTCATTCCCAGATGTTTAAAGACATTCGTAGGCTGAGAAATGATTCCTGCTGCTCCTCTGACACCCGGAATGTGCCTTGTGATTGGCAGAGTGTCCCTCCAGAATAGCTTAATTTTTTCCCCATTTCTTGACTAATGTCCTCTACTCCTTGGCCCTGTAATTGAGAATTGGGCTTGCAATGGCCAGCACACGAGCATCTTCCCTGAAAGCTCAGAAATGATGGCTCTCCCGGCAGGGAGCTGGCATTCCCCATGGCTGAGAGCGCTGTCCTCCTCGCATGGAGGGATCATTCACCACCGTGTGTATTAACCTGAAATCCACCTCACCTTGATGGATATTTTTGCCAATCTCCCATTTGGTTTGATGAATGTGAGAGAAATTTTCCCCTATGGCATATGAATTTCTCCCTCACAAAATAAGTCTAAATTTTTTTCTGTTCCTGGAGATGAAGGAGCTCTGCAGAATAGGCCACGTCTTCATTTACCTTTATCTCTAGTAGCCAAAAGTCTTGATTTTTATATAACTGGAAAAACCACGCAGCATAATGCTTATACACACACACACGCACATGCATGCACACACACGCACGCACACACGATGCACACATATGCACACGCACGCACACACGTACACATGCACACACGCATGTGCGTGCACACGCCACACACACACATGCACACACATACACAATGCACACACATGCATACATGCACACATGCACACGCATGCACACACGCACGCACGCACACACACGTGCGCACACACACACTGAGCACCGTTGAGCTTTGGTAGAAAATGGCAAAATTACGATGTTTTTCTCATTTCTGGTGATTGGCTTCCGAGTGTTATTTAGAGAGCGGAGTGGAGAGGGCTCTTTGCAGCCCTGCGGTAGTGTCTTGTGCTCACCAAGAGGCTCACGGGAAACATGTCCTCCAACATGAAGGTGTTTGCTAAGATTCCAACCAGGACCCAGTCTTGGGCCACAGAACACTGTCTGCTCCCCCAAGCCCCTCGCAGACCGCAGGGATATTTTCCCTTCAGAACCTGTTGCATCAGAATGGGGAAAGCGAGGGCTGAGAATCCCAGAAGAGGCCGTGAACTGTTCTGGAAAAGCGAGGGCTTTGCAGTCAGACCTTCATATGCACTTTGTTCTATCTGTTGCGCTCTCCCTAAATGACCACGGGCCAGTGACTTTACCTCTCTGATCCCTGCTCCTTGCCTAGATAGTGGGGATCACGTCGTAATGTATGTAAAGAACCGGGTGCGGGACTTGGCACCTGGGAAGTGTCTTAATACATGTCTGTCGAGAAAAGGAAGGGTCTCGACGTGCGGAAACAAGACGGATGCCAGGAAATACGTCTGCCCACCTCCACGCCCCTGACAGCGGAGGCTCCTGGGGGTCTGGTGAGAGGCCCCACGTGCTCCAGCCCCCTCCGCTCTGTGCTGAGCTCTGCCTTTAAGAGACTGCAGCTCCTGCCTCTTAAAAGCCTTTCAAAATTCTTTATTAAATTTTCATGGCGCATAAAGTCAAGGTTCTGTTACTTGGCCTCAGTTGTCTTGGCAACTTCATAAAACGCAATAATAAAACGAAGCTGAGTGTTGCTAAACACAGGCTCATCGTATAAACGACTGCGAAGTATTGACAGTTTGTTCTGCATAATTTTTGACAGCAAATCCACCGGGGTGGACAATACTTGTTCACTTGGGGTCAGTTGTTGAGAAAAAAACACCTTTTAATTTTTTTTCTCCCTTAAAGCTTAGTATTTGCCTGGGAAGCTAAATATTGCCTCAAGGAAACTGTGAGATCCTGGGGGAGGTAGAGGGAGGGGTTTGGAAAATCTTTCAACCATTGATCTGCTGGGGACAGTTTCCCGTATGGAGGGAGGGATCTGTCCCTAGAGTTTGGTGAGAGACTCTGTGGCTGCCCTGGGAGACAGGATGGCCCCCTTGCAGCTCCCTGTGTGCAAGAGGGGCCACAGTGCTCGGCTCGGGCTAGACCGGTGAGCATTGCATGTTTCACCCTCACGGGGGAAGCCAGAGGCAGGTGCCTCCCTAGAGAACTAAACCATTCATCTTGCACCAAAGAGGTGATTCCTGGGGCTGCTGGTCCAGCTGGTGGCTCTGTCCCTGGGAACGGAGTTCCCGCCCCCTCCTATCACACCCTCCTCCCCTTCTACCCTTGGGGAGCAGCATATATCTGCTCTGAATATTTAAGAATATTTGGCAAGTGGAAAGCAGATGGCCTTAAGTTAAAAATAAAGTGAGACCCCAGCTCCCTGGAAATCCCCTCACCCATTGGCGTCAGAAAAATGTTCATTTCACGCAGCCCCCGATGCCCAGGGAGGCCACTTAGGCAGGCCCTGTTCCCGCGGGTAACCCCTGTGGTCCTCTGGATCCCAGTTCACCTTTTGATGACCCATTCAGATTCTCACATTCCTCAGATGTACCAGCACCTCCGTCCCAGGCTCCTGTGTCACAGGTCACGGCTCTGCAGTGTGGCAGAGCTGTTGTGCCACTCTCTGCTGGAGAACCCCGGGTTTGCCTGCCCGAGGCCCTGCAGCCTGGAGGGGAGGCAGCTAGGGCAGCATGAGAGCTTAGGGCTGGCTTGGGCCAGGTATGTCTTTGGGGGATCGAGTGGGGACTGTGGAGGCCACAAGGGCCCTTTCACACTGCTGCCCGCCCCCCAGGATCCCCTCAGGGCTCAGACCCCACCTCTGTCTTTAACCCAGGCAACTGTGGCTTTCCCATTCTGACGTGATGGGCTTTACAATAAGGTTGTATCCGCAGCTGCTGACGCCTGCCTTTCAATATTACGCATGAGGCAAGGGAAGCCCAGAGAGGGGAGGGGTCTTGCCCCAAATACCCAGCAAGTTAGGATATGAATTAAGGCCTCTTCAGTGAAGGAACCTGTTTTGCCCTGTGTGATCAGAGGGATGGGGCAGAAGCCAACACCACCCTCAGCCCATCACCTCGCCAAATACCTACAGAAGGGAACCCAAGAGAGCCTCTGGCCCAGGGGTTTTCAAGCTAGATCCCATGAAACCTTAGAGCACCTCAGCTAGCTGTTTTATATATTGGGGCTGCATGTAAGGAAAAAGCTTCAAATGCCATCATCACTTCCAATTTTTTACTTGTAGGGTAAATCCAGGTTTTCACAAAGCTGGGGGCCCAGGAGAAGTAACTCATCCAAGGTCACCTGAGTCCAGCTGGGACCCCCGGCCCTGCCCTGGAGTGTATGTCATACTGGCACCGGTGCTCGGGTGCTGGGCTGGCTCACACTGGGGCCCAGGGAGGAGCTGTGAACCCCCTCCGGAGATTGGCGTGGTGTCTTAATCCATTTGTGCTGCTATAACGAAGTACTGTAGACTGGGCAGTGGATAAACAACAGAAATTTTATTTCTCCCAGTTCTGGAGCCTGTGAGTCCAAGATCACAGTCCCTGCACGGTTGGGTCCTGGTGAGGGTTCTCTTCCAGCCTTGCAGACCGGTTGTATCCTTACACAGTAGGAAGAGAGTGACAGAGCTCTCTAGGGTCTCTTTTCCCAGGGCACTATTCCTATTCACAAGGGCTCCGCCCTCACCACCTATTCACTTCCCAAAAGCCCCACCTCCCTAAATGGGGCTAGGATTTCATCAGATGAATTTGGGAGGGACACAGACATCTAGTCCATCGCCTGGCTTCTCTCGCCCCTGGTAGAACGGTTGTTGGAAGCCTCCGAGGCCGGCCCTGGGCTCACCTGTCACTGGGCGCTAATCATCAGATACCCAGGGTGAATGACGGGATCCACTGAAGAACTTCCACCGTCACAGCTCCTCACCCACCACTTAAATAAACCTGCTTTGAGCTATTTCCAGAGCCAGCAGGGGGGTGGCATCAGTGGGTCACTGGATCCATCACCAGCTGTCCTGGGAGGAGATTGACCCCAGACATTGACAGGTCAGAAGTCTGAGAGCATGTCCCAGAGAGGCCAGCTACAAGCAGCCATTTATTTGAAGCCACTTGTTTTAGCTTTAAAAGTCCTGTAAATACTGCATTCTGCTCTATATGACATCCGCATATTAGCCAGGCTAGGTTAGGCTACCCTGAAAAGATAAACCCACAGGGCTCCCTGGCTTAACACAGCGGAGGTTTATTTCTTGAGAATTCAAAGGTTCACGTGGGTCTGCTGGCTCTTAGGATGCCTCTTCGCAGACAGGCTCTGGTCTTTCTCCTCAACCACGCCTCCCAGTTGCTTCTGGCAAGATGAGGGGACAGGAGGGGTCCTCAGGGGATGTTGTTCAGGGAGGGACTGACTCCACCGCCTCCCACAAGCCCTTGGCCAGAACGCAGTCCCATGACCCCGACAGAAGTGCTGGGACAATGGGACGTGCCCCCTTCCTGGGCACCCAAGCAGACAAAAATAAAATGGGATTTGGCGGACACATAGTATTGTTTTTGCCACAATTCCTATTTGTTTCAATAGAAGAACATTTTTCTCTCCTTCAATCTTCACATAAAATGGCTGCGCCAAGGAAATGACCGTGGTTCTCTCCCGGCCGCCACAGTGCCCCCGCCCCCATCACCTTCTCTCCGTTGAGTTGGAGCAGATGGAGGTCACGTGGATCTCCTGACTCCAGAGCCACAGGGGAGCTAGGGGGTATCTTGTGCCATCCCACCAAGAAAGCCAATCCTAGGCTGTGTGGCCTGGGTGCCGCTCAGCTCCAAACTCCACGGGCAGTTTCCCCATCACCTGGAAAACTGAGTCCAAAGCCAACTGACATTTTCCCTTGAGGGGGTAGGGGCTGAAGGTCCCAGAAAGAGTGCCGACCCTTCCCAGGCCGGAGCAGAGCACTGAGACCACGCTCCGGGGGCCATCTGGCCTAGAGAGGGGTCTCTGGCCAAGTCCTCTCCAGCTACCCTGCGTTCATGAGCCGGGCTCCCCTGGCTGCTTGCTGAGGAGGGCAGGCCTTGTGCAAAGCCAAGGATTCACAGGCAGTGAACCCTGTGACTTCGGGCTGCTCCTGTAGCTGCTGGAAGTTGTGTCACAATTAACATAGACAATGGGGGTAGGGAAATGTAAAGCACCTTCTCAATTCATGGCTAGGGTCTCGCACACACAAGGCCAAGACTCATGCAGGGCACATTATGGCGTTAGTTCATTTAATCTGAGAAACAGGCTCAGGTGGTCACTCCTATTATCACCTTGCTTTACAGTAGAGGAAGCTGAGGTTCAAAGCTGAGGTGCAGTGGCATGCCCAAGGTGGCACAGGTTGTCCGTGCCCAGGCGGGTTTTGGATTTTGGCCTCACAGAGCCCGCTCTCCAAACAGCTGTGCTGTGCCACGGTGTTGAAGGCCCCCTTGCAGCAGCAGGCTGCTCTGCAGAGGGAATGGGCGCCGGCCACATGTGGAAGTGGAGGCTCTGGGGGAGATCTTGAATAGCAACCTGTCTGCAAAGCTTTGAACTCAAAGTCCTGGAGGAAACGCCCCAACTCAGTGAGGTTCACACAGCAGGCAGGCCTCAGGGTCGCCTAAGAGGATCCAGCCTTTGTGAGCTGTTGCGCTTGGCAGCAAGGTGACAGCAGAAGGGACATAGAGAGCAACACTGAGATCACTGAGATGGCCTCCATCTCTGGGGTAAATGGGCCAGGCAATGAGCGAGGGGAGGCTTGTGGGGAAAAAGGTGACTGTGTGCTGAGGACCAGCTTTGTCCCAGGCGCCAGCGTCACCGCAGCCATCATGGAGAGGCAGGTGGCATTGCCCCCCTTATACAGCTGAGGAAACAGGTTTGGAGAAGTTAGGCGCCTTGCCCGAGGCCACAGAAGGCCACCCTGCCCAGGCCACATGGCCACCATAGAAACTCTGAGGCCAGGGCAGGTGCAGAGCCCCACAGACTGGAGAAGGAAGCACCTGGCCACATGACTGCAGGTCAGAAAGTCCCTTGGCTGCAACCACCTGGGGCCACCGACTTGCGAGCAAATGACATCCAGAGGGGCCGCCCCAAAGCCTGGACTCCCGACCCCATGGTTGGGAGAGAGGCTGCCCAGGCAGCGCCAGGCTTCAGCTTGGTCCAGAAAGGCCACTCTTGTTAGCTCTTTCTCTGCACTCACAGGCTGCATGCGACCTGGTGCCTGACAGGTGGGGAGGGGACAAAAGACTTATTAAGAGAGGGGCCTTCAGTGCAGGGGCAAAGAGCTCTGTGCTTCAGGGCCAGCCAGAAAATGTTCACTCCCATTCTGTATTCTTTTTATTTTTAAAAAATTGAGACGGGGTCTCACCATATTGCCCAGGCTGTTCTCGAACTCCTGGGCTCAAGCGATCCTCCTGCCCTGGCCTCCCAAGGTACTGAGATTACAGGCGTAAGCCACCGCGCCTGGCCAGGGTCTCCATTTTATAATGATGTCATGGCATGCCATTATACGATGTACTCTAGTTCTGTATAATATTGTAGTTAATTGGCCCCCAGTTAAGTAACATTTAGATTGTTTCTAGTTTTCTGTTATTACAAAAAAAGTGTTGCAAGGACTCTTCCTGGTACATGCATTTATGTGCATGTACAATGTGTCCTAGAACTGGAATCAATGGGTCAAAGGGTGCATGTATTTAAAGTTGCAATCAATATTGCTGCTATATTGCACTCCAAATAAGTTGCACCACCTTTTGGCCCCACCAGATGTGTGAGAGGGCCAGTGCTCTGTGATTCTCGCCCTCCCCAGCACAGCGTATTGTGAAAATGCCAACTTTTACCTGTTGATAAATAAAAAAACATGGCAGCATCTCATCACAGATTGAATTTTCTTTTCTTTTCTTTTCTTGTTTTTTTCGAGATGGAGTCTCTCTCTGTCACCCAGGCTGGAGTGCAATGGCGCGATCTCGGCTCACTGCAACCTCTGCCTCCTGAGTTCAAGCGATTCTCCTGCCTCAGCCTCCCGAGTAGCCGGGACTACAGGCACGTGCCAGCACGCCCGGCTAATTTTTTTTTTGTATTTTTAGTAGAGACAGAGTTTCACCGTGTTGGCCAGGATGGTCTCAATTTCCTGACCTTGTGATCCGCCTGCCTCGGCCTCCCAATGTGCTGGGATTACAGGCATGAGCCACCGCGCCTGGCCTGAATTTTCATTTCTTATATTATGAATGCAGTTGAGCCTCTTTCTTCACCCATTCTTCTACTGGTCCTTTTCTTGTTGATTTGTAGCATCTTTGCAGATGAAAAGAATTAGCCTTTTGCCATCGTTTTTAAAAACATGTATTCTACATGGGCCATTTTCTGGCGGCCAACTGTCTCTCCACCTGCAGCCCGTTCTCCACAGGCTGCCAGAGTAGCCTTTCTGGGATGCCAAACTGATCGTGTCACCCCCATACAGATAGAAAACAGCTTCCCGTCACCGGGGTTCAGCTCGACTCCTCACCTGGTTTGGGGGGTCTTTTCCATTTGGGGCCCAGCCTCCTCCCTCCCCCACCAACAAGACCAACCTCCCTCCCCAACCAACAGGACCACCACATGCAGCCATGAAGGCTGCACTCTGCACAGAGGACAGGGACACACGGATAACCTGAGTTGCGCCCCTACACGGACCCACCAGGCAGCCCTGCCCAGCTCTTGTGAACTCCTTCATGGCTCCTCTCTCTTTTCTCCACTCCCCAGATGCCCCTTGCTCTGTCATCTGGCCAGCACTGCATCCGGGTCCTCCTTCTGCCCCTAATGCCCCTCCCCATGTGGGCTTGTTGGTGTACACCACCTCCGCTCTTGCAAGTGGTTCCCCCACCCCTTGGTGTGTCTCTTTAAGCCACTTCATGGTGACTCTCTACCAGGCACACCCCAGGAAGGGCTGTGCCCCCTCATATCTGGATCCCACCCCAGCTAGGGCCTGGCACAGAAGGGGCCCTCAGGACCTGCATGTAGGAGGAATAAGGGAGGGAGGGACCGAAGGCCCCACTGATGGCCGAGCTCAGCCAGCACAGCAGAGCGGGGAAGGCCTCAGCCTAATTTAAAGTCACGCATTTACCCAATAGGCTGCTCTTTCATATAAATATCCATTAAACACTTTGTAAAATGCAAATTTGAAAAAATGCAGCTGACCTGCCCTTCCCGGGTAATTATGGCACGCCTCTTGAGTCTGCAGTGGAGACCTTTTTATTTGGAAGGTCTAGCGGGCTTTTCAGATTATCAATTGAGGCCTTTCCAGAGAGCAGGTTCCCTGCCCGCCCCTGACCCCTCACAGAGGGGCATCCTAGGATGACCCTGGTGGGCACCAACACCTCTGCCATCAGGATCTCCCAGGGGCTCAGGGCCCCAGGACCCTGGTGTGGGCACAACCAGATGTGGCCCCTGCCTGCCCAGAGCCAAAGGGCCAGGGAAACTTGCTGATGGACAGGCAGGGCTCAACTACCAGCAGAGGGAAGGGCCAGGACCTGGGGCAGGGGGAGGCTGGCAGGAGAAGAGCCAGGCCCCACAGGCCCCGTTGCAAATTTTCTCTTTGCCATTGGAGAGTGCACAGAAGATGACACTATTGGGTTTGTGTTTTTAAAGGTAACCAAGCTTACAATTTGGATGGGGCAAGCGTGGACATGGAGGGGTGGGCTGGGAGTGGGTGCAGGGGTCCAGGCGGGAGGGCTGGCAGCTCCAACTTGCCATGGCCCTGGAGATGAAGGGCACACACTCAAGGGGTTTTAAGCAGGCCAGGTTGACAGCACTTCTCACAGTGGCTGTTCAATTGCCATCTCACCTCCCTGCTGGATTGAAATTCCCTGAGGGCAGAGCCTAGTCATTTGTGTTGGAAGCTGCATCAGTGCATCTAGAACATGGCTCAGCACACAAAAGGTGGAGTGTTCTGGGAATGAATGAATGACAGGTGAGAGGGAATAATGGATGGATGGATGGATGGATGGATGGATGGATGGATGGATTTAACAGATGGGGAAACTGATGCTGTGGGTGGGGTAGGGGGAGGTGAGTCGCCCAGGTGGGACATCATGTTCCCAGTGCACAGCAGACCCAGCAGTAGGGCCAGGAGGGAGGCTCTGGGGTAGTGTGGAATCCCCGGCTCCTCCGCCCTTGCTCACGCACACCTGTTTTCATAACTTGTCATTACCCCACAAACCCACAGGCAGGAGCGCTGTCCCAATAAATAAATCTGGGCCACTTTTCAGCATCGTTTAACGTCCCCGGGAAGGCTGGGTCACGTGGCGTCCAGCCACAGGCCATTAGCTGACAGGCTGAAGCATATCATATTGAATTCCACGGCCCGCAGAGCCCGTGAGCCCCCGTGCTGCTCTGAAATCTGTGCGGATTTCTCAGAATGCAATTGTGCTGCTTATTTCCTATAATGAACATGTTGCCCCCTCCCCTTGCCAGGACTATTTTTTCAAACCTCCAGGGAGACAGGAGTGGGAGGATCTTGAGCTTACTCCCTGCTGCAGCTTGAGAGGTGCCTGGTGCTGTGGGCTGTACTTTGGTGCAATTTGCAGAGATGGTCTCAAGGCATTGTACTGTCTTCCAGCTTCTACCCCTGTTGTCTGCCCTGTGTCTCCCTGCCACCCTGCCCCTGTCCTCCCGTCCCCTGTCCCTTGTCCCACCACGCTGCCCCCTGCTATGGCAGGGCTATAGTTGGGCCAGCCAGGAGGGACTCAACCCCGGAAGCCCACAGCCTGGCCACATTGCAGCCAGCTGACTCTGCCGCACCTCCTGGAAGACACAGGCCTTGGCTTCTGCCTACTGCGGGTGACACACCACACCTACCACGCCTCTTCACAAACTTAAATGGGACAGATGCCCGCGCTGGTATACAAACCACACCTTGACAGAACCACATACAGAAACACATCCATACATACCCACTCACATCCCAAGGTAGAGGCTATGCCTTCCCACACCAAATCACAACACCTTAATCACAGCTAGCATACCTGATACACATTCACACACACATCCATACACATACCCCCTCACACATATCCACACATACACTCAGGCACATATACACACACACAAACACCCCCACACAAGCACACATCCACACACATATCCACACACACACCCTCACACACATCCACACGTACACTGACATCCACACACCCACACACAAGCATACACACAAAGAGCACACACACATACACATATACACACATCCACACACACACCCTCACACACATCCACACACACACCCTTACACACATCCACATATACATTTATACACATATACACATCCACATACCCACACATACACACACAAAGCACACACACACATCCACATATACACACATCCACACAAACACCCACACACAAGCACATACACAAGCACACACATCCACATATACACACACATCCACACACACACAATCCACATGTACACTGACATCCACACACCCACACAAAGAGCACACACATACACATATACACACATCCACACACCCACACACAAGCACACACACATACAAGCACATGCACATCCACATATGCACACACATCCCCACACACAGAAACCCTCACACATCCACATATACACATCCACACACACATCCCCCCTCACACATGTACACACATACACTCATACGTATATACACACAAATCCACACACACACATCCACACACATAAACACCCACACACACATATACTCATACACATGCACATACATCCACACACATTTCTACATGCATTTTGAATTTCCAAGCAGCAGGTAAGCTTTTTTCAATGCAAAGCTTTTTATGCTTATTTTATTCTATTACAATTTTATATATAATTCAATCTACTTTTGGCCTCTCATCTTTTCTCTTTATTTCTAATTGACACAATAATTAATAATATTTATACAGTCTGATATTTCCACAGGTGTATAATGTAATAATCAAATCAGGGTAATTTACACAGCCATCATCTCCAACGTTTATCATTTCTTTGTGTTGGGAGCACACAAAATCCTCTCTTCTAGCTATTTGAAAATATAGAATAAATACTTGTTAACTATATAAATTACTGTCGACTGTGGTCACCCTGTTATGCTATCAAATATTAGGTCTTATTCATTCTTTCTAACTATATTTTTGTACCCATTAATTATCCCCACTTTCCCCGTCCACCCTCACCCTCAACACCCTTCCCAGCCTCTGGTAACCGTCATTCTACTTTTTATCTTCATGAGTTCAACTGTTTTAACTCTTAGCTCCCACAAATGAGTGAGAACATGCAAAGTTTGTCTTTCCGTGCCTGGCTTGTTTCATTTAACATAATGACCTCCAGTTCCATCCATGACATCCAGTCACCCTACAGTGACCACTAGAACTCATTCCTCCTATCTAGCTGTAATTTTGTATGTGTCAACCATCCTCTCCCTATCCTCCCTTCCTCCTCCCCTGCCCAGGCTCTGGTTACCACTATTCAACTTTCTATCTCTATGATATCAATTTATTTAGCTTCCACATATGAGTGAGAACACACATTACTACTATTTGTCTTTCTGTGCCTGGTTTATTTCACTTAATGTAACTTCCTCCAGGTTCATCTGTGTTGCCAAAAATTATAGGATTTCATTTTTTTATGGCCGAATGGTGTTCCATTGTATATATGTATATGTATATATGTGTGTGTGTGTGTGTATATATATACACACCATATTTTCTTTATCCATTCATCTGTTGATGAGATTTCTAAGCAGCAGGTAAGCTCTTGCTATTAATTCCCACTTTCATTGTTCTATGGTTAAGAAATATGGCCTTTCCTTTATTGAGCTTACCACAGGCCAAGCATCATGTTAGGTGATAATTACACTAGGTTGAATAAAACTTGAGCCCCACAGCCTAATAACAGAGAGCATAAATAAATCTACATTTACAATCCCAGGAATATAAGGATGGTTCAACATATATAAATCAATGTAATATATTGTATCTTCAGAATGAAGGACAAAAACCATATAATCATTTCAATTGATGCTGAGAAATCATTTAATAAATTCAACATCCTTTCATGATAAAAACTCTCAAAAAACTGGGAACATACTCCAACACAATAGAAGTCATATATGACAGACCCACAGCTAGTATCATACTGAATGAGGAAAAACTGAAAGCCTTTCCTGTAAGATCTGGAACAAGACAAGGATGTCCACTGTCACCATTGTTATTCAACATAGCACTGGAAATCCTAGCCAGAGCAATAAGACAAGAGAAAGAAATAAAGAGCATCCAAACTGGAAAGGAAAAAGTCACATTATCCTTGTTTACAGATTATATGATTGTATATTTGAAAAAAACTAAGCAGTTAAAAAAACTATTAGAACTGATAAACAAATTCAGTAACATTGCAGGATACAAAATCAACATTCAAAAATAAGTAGCATTTCTGTATATCAACAGAACAGCCTCATAAAGAAATCAAGAAAGCAATCCCATTTACAATAGCTACAAATCAAAGAAAATACCACCAGTAATCCGATTTACAATAGCTACAAATCAAATAAAATACCATCAGAGAAATACAAATCAAAACTGCAATGATATATAATCTCACCCCAGTTTAAATGGCCTTCATCCAAAAGACAGGAAATAACAAATGCTGGCAAGGATGTGGAGAGAAAAGGGAACCCTCATACACTGTTGGTAGGAATGTAAATTAGTACAACCAGTATGGAGAACAGTAAGGAGGGTCCTCAAAAAGCTAAAAGTAGAACTATCCTACAATGCAGCAATCCCACTGCTGGGTACGTACCCAAAAGAAAGGAAACAGGTATATCAAAGCAATATCTGCCCTCCCATGTTTATTGCAACATGGCTATTCACAATAGCCAGGATTTGGAATCAATCTAAGTGCCCATCAGCAGATGAATGGATAAAGAAAATGTGGTACATACACACAATGGAATACTATTCAGCCATAAAAAAGAATGAGATCCTGTCATTTGCAACAACATAGATGGAACTGGAGGTCATTATGTTAAATGAAATAAGCCAGGCACGGAAAGACAAACTTTACATGTTCTCACTCATTTGTGGGAGCTAAGAGTTAAAACAGTTGAACTCATGAAGATAAAAAGTAGAATGACGATTAGCAGAGGCTGGGAAGGGTGTTGAGGGTGAGGGTGGACGGGGAAAGTGGGGATAATTAATGGGTACAAAAATATAGTTAGAAAGAATAAGACCTAATATTTGATAGAGTAACAGGGTGACCACAGTTGACAGTAACTTTTTGTACATTTAAAAACAACTAGGCCTGGTGCAGTGGCTCACACCTGTAATCCTAGCACTTTGGGAGGCCGAGGTGGATGGATCACCTGAGGTCAGGAGTTCGAGATCGGCCTGGCCAACATGGTGAAACCCTGTCTCTACTAAAAATACTAAAATTAGCCGGGCGTGGTGGCATGTGCCTGTACTCCTAGCTACTCAGGAGGCTGAGGCAGAAGAATCTCTGGAAGCTGGGAGGCAAAAGCTGCAGTGAACCGAGATTGCGCCACTGCACTCCTGGGTGACAGAGCAGGATTCCATCTTAAAACAAAACAAAACAAAAGACCCTAAACGAAAAGAGTATAATTGGAATGTTTGTAACACAAATAAGTGAGAAATGCTTGAAGTGATGGATACCCACCACCCCCCAAGAAAGTTTGCGATGCGATGTGACATGCAGTGGCAGAGGGAACCCCAGCCCCTATATGTTCTTTAACAAATCTCATGTATTTTTCTCTATTTAGGTTGATTCCTTTTGTGTTTCTATTACCTAAACATTGCTGGACCAAAAAATATAGATATTTGTTATTTTTATTTGCTTTTCTTGAATTATTACCATGAATGAGATATTCCCATTTATTTATTGTCCCTTTAATTTCCAATTATTTCTCTTTTGCCTTATTCTTGGATGCTTCAAGCCGATGTTCTAGAATGGATCACTGATTTGACTTTTCAGCACACGCGTTCTGTTGTCCACCATCAGCAATGACATTCTTTCCTTCCAAGTTCTTGTTTTCAGCCTGTTCCTTTCTCCTAGCAGCACACTCCTGTTTATTGAGGAAACATCACTTGAACCACTTCAGCATTTATTTAAGACCCATTAAGAGGGTTCTGCATCTCCGACATGCTCTGATGGGGAGCAAAGCAAGACTCACCATTGCCCTGTGTTGCAGGTTAGCGGGCTCATCTATTCCTGTAGGGTGCCCTGCTCAGTGCAGGGAGCAGGGAGCAGCCCCACCTCTCCCTCCTGTGGGTTGCTTTCTCCTCTGATGAGCATTTGCAGGTTCTTCCTGATTTGCCTGATGCAGGAGCTTGCTTCCCGGGGGTGCCTGTTAAACTTCAGATTCCATGGAATTGGAGGTACAGATGCAAACCCATGATTTGTAGAATGTGTATATGCACTTTTGTGTGCACGTGGATGTGTATATGCACATATATGTATTTATTTCCTAGTTCTGTCTGCTGACAAGGTCAAGAAGAAAAGCCATTCTACTAGCTCGCAGATCTTGGTTCTTAATACCATTACCCAGGGTTTCTCGGAGAAATGACTAATTTGAGAGCTTGGGCAGTGTAGGTACATTGTGAGCCTGGGACGTTTTGTTACACCAGAAAGTAAGGAATGATCAAAAGCACTTTTGGGGGAAATGTCAGCAGCTTAAAGGGGCTGCCGGTGGCAAAATCTAGGACTATTTGAGCACCAAAATAATAAAGTAATGAAATATAAACCCTTAAAAATGGGAATTTCTGAATCTATACCAATAGTAAATAGATTTATCAATACGTGGGGGAGAAGGTGGACCTATGCTGACGAGAGAATTCTGAGAGTCAACCGGTGAAATGGAGAGATTGTTAGAGTTGGAAAATCATCTTTTGCAACTATCCTAGTAAAGATGGGATCAATTAAGAATCATTCATGGTTGCTAAATCTAGGGGAACATTCTGATGAGGAACAGAATGTTTTCATGGTCTCAAAGTGTCTCCCCACAGACTGCTTATTAGTTGCAAAGAAGATCAAAAAACTCCAGTAATTATACAGTGAAGAAATTGGACAACGCCTTGATCGAGTGATCAAAATTAACATCACCAAGGAAGGACAGATGGCTGTCTTGTGCCTCCAGATGTGCTCCTCTGAGAAGGACTCAATACGCTCTATGCAGGATTTTGGCTAAGAATGAAGAACCAAAAACTAGTCCCAAGGAAACATCAGACAAATGCTTTTCTATTTTTGAAAAAGGTGGGTGTGCTTGGTCGTATTCTTCTCAAATGTCAATGCCATAAAAGATCACAAAAGGCTATGAAAATGTTCCAGATTAAAAGAGGCTAAAGAGATATGACAGCTAACTGCAACCCCTGCCCCTAGGCTGCCTCCTGTACTACAGGGGAAAATTACTGAAAAAGGACATTATTGGTTCGACTCAGAAAATTGGAACGTGAATGTTGAGAGTAGATAAAAATGTATACCAATGTTAAATTGACTGAAGTTGATTATGTAAGAGAATATTCCTAATCTTAGTAAAAATATACTACTGAAGTGTTTAGGTTAGATAAAGGGCTATGATGTATGTAACTTAACTTCAAGCAGTTCAGAAAATAAATTGTGTGTGTATGTGTGTGCATGTGTGTGCGGAAAGAGGGAGACTGAGAATGATAAAGCAAAGGGGGTAAAAATATTAATAGATTACAGGTAAAAGGCACACGGTATTCCTGGTACCATTGATTTTAGCAACTTAGCTGTAAGTCAGAAATGATTTCCAAAGCAAAAGTCTTTTTAAAAACTTCTAGGCTGGGCACGGTGGCTCACGCCTGTAATCCCAGCATTTTGGGAGGCTAAGGTGGGTGGATCATGAGGTCAGGAGTTCGAGACCAGCCTGGCCAACACGGTGAAACCCCGTCTCTACTAAAAAACAAAAATTAGCCGGGTGTGGTGGCAGGTGCCTGTAATTCCAGCTACTCGAGAGGCTGAGGCAGGAGAATTGCCTGAACCTGGGAGGCGGAGGTTGCAGTGAGCTGAGATCATGCCACTGCACTCAAGCCTGGGCGACAGAGTGAGACTCTGTCTCAAAAAAATAAAATAAAATAAAATAAATCTGTTTCCAGGGATTTTAAATTTTTAGACCATGTGCAAGTATAATGGTTAAAAATAAAATAATAAAGTAACACAAAAAAAAGAATTATATCTGTAGTGTTATGTCCATGATATACTGCCAAGTGAAAAAAGCAACTATTGATCTGTGTGTAGTGTGATTCTATTTTTGTCTTTAAAGTATCAGTTTGTGTGTGCAGGAATCAAGCCTGTCAGAAACCTTGATAAACAGTTAACAGTATATATCTACAGGGGGGAATTTGTAGGTGAGGAAATCCCTTTTAACTTTATATATTTCTGAGGGTTTTTTGTAAGCAGAAAAATGTGTGAAAGTCTTTAAAATAGGAGGGGCCAGGTGCAGTGGCTCAAGCCTGTAATCCCAGCACGTTGGGAAGCCAAGGCAGGTGGATCACTTGAGCCCAGGACTCAACTTCGGCAACATGGTGAAACCCCGTCTCTACCAAAAACCAGAAAAATTAGCTGGACATGGTGGTGCATGCCTGTAATCCCAGCTACTCGCGAGGCTGAGGTAAGAGGACCCCTTGAGCCCGGGAGGCGGAGGTTGTAGTGAGCCGAGATCGTGCCACTGCACCCCAGCCCAGGCAACAGAGCAACACTCTGTCTTAAAATAAATAAGTAAATAAAATAAAATAGGCAAAAAGGATTACTGGATGTTCTACATCCACTACTTGCCTTTCATTGTCTTTGAGCTGCTTTATAACTCCGTTAAGTCATGAAAAGCTGATCATGGTGCATGTGATTCTCATCCATAGGAATGCAAACAACAGGATTCTATTCTTTTTTTTTCTGGCTGAATAATATTCCATTGTGTACATTGCTATACAACACTTAATTTGTATTAAAACATTCATGTATGTATTCAACGTAAGTGTTCAGAATTTATGGTTATTTTTATAACTCTGTTAGCATTTCTTTATTTTTATATATCCTTAAAATATCCAGAAAACAAATTAGTCAAAGATTCCTGTCCTCTGAGAGGCCCAGCCAGTCAGAAACAGAAACAGTCTCTTCCCCAGGGGATGGTAGTCTGACTTTGGCCAGGCCCTTCTCGCCTGCCACTGGTACAGTGGATACGAGGGGACCAGAGGAGCCACTCATCTCAGGTGCAGGATCCCTGAGGAAGCCTGCAGTGTATATGTGCCACATTTTCTTTATCCAAAATAAAAAAAATAAAGAAATGCAAATACGTGGTATTTGGTGGAATGCACTTGATTATTGCCTGAAGAGAGACCAATTTTGCATCTATTTGTAAATTTGTTTCAACAATTGTGATTGCCTATGTAGAACCCTACATATGTTCGGGGTCAGAAAAGTCAAGGGCTCCATTTCAGACATAACAAGTTTGATGCCTGTGAACTATCCAAGTGGGCATTCAGCCCTGTGAACGTGCAGCTTGGGGCATGGTGGGGCTGGGTATAGAAATGGAGGAGTCAACAGAGAATGGATGGTTTGTAAATCCACAGCAAAGATTCCCTGCTGCCTTTAGTAAGGGCATATGCTTTTCAATTCCCTCCAGTCTCCACCCCTCCTTGATGTCCCCGGACACTGGGTCTGGGTGTCATCTCAAGCAGGGCTGCTTCAGTTACTCATTTGCTGCCAGGTCACCAAGGCTTTGGGGTTTGTGACTATGGCATATTGTCAAGGCGTATTAAGGAAAAAAGCAACCTCAAAGTTGGAACTAAGGCAAGAGGAAGGCAGGCTGTCATTCCAGCATATATATATATATGTATGTATATATATGTATGTATTTTCATGCACGTCCGTGTGAAGAGACCACCAAACAGGCTTTGTGTGAGCAACATGGCTGTTTATTTCACCTGGGTGCAGGCGGGCTGAGTCCGAAAAGAGAGTCAGAGAAGGGAGATAAGGGTGGGGCCGTTTTATAGGATTTGGGTAGGTAAAGGAAAATTACAGTCAAGGGGGGTTTGTTCTCTGACGGGCAGGAGTGGGGGTCGCAAGGTGCTCAGTGGGGGTGCGTTTTGAGCCAGGATGAGCCAGGAAAATGACTTTCACAAGGTAATGTCATCAGTTAAGGCAAGGACCGGCCATTTACACTTCTTTTGTGGTGGAATGTCATCAGTTAAGGTGGGGCAGGGCGTATTCACTTCTTTTGTGATTCTTCAGTTACTTCAGGCCATCTGGGCGTATACGTGCAGGTCACAGGGGATGCGATGGCTTGGCTTGGGCTCAGAGGCCTGACATTCCTGCCTTCTTATGTTAATAAGAAAAATAAAACAAAATAGTGTTGAAGTGTTGGGGCGGCGAAAATTTTTGGGCGGTGGTATGGAGAGAGAATGGGCGATGTTTCTCAGGGCTGCTTCAAGCGGGATTAGGGGTGGCATGGGAACCTAGAGTGGGAGAGATTAAGCTGAAGGGAGGTCTTGCGGTAAGGGGTGATATTGTGGGGATGTTAGAGGAAACATTTGTCATATAGAATGATTAGTGATGGCCTGGATACGGTTTTGGATGAATTGAGAAACTAAATGGAAGATACAAGGTCCGAATAAAAGAAGAAGAAAAATGGGTATTAAAGGACTAAGAATTGGGAGGACCCAGGACATCCAATCAGAGCGTGCCCAAGGGGGTTCAGTGTAATTACTTGCTTGGTTGGCAAGTTTTTGGGCTCTATCCTTGAGTTTTTTTATGTTGTCATACACCAGGCCAGATTGATTTAGGTAAAAACAACACTCCTCATTTAAGAATATGCAGAGTCCTCCTTTTTCAGCAGTGAGTAAGTCAAGGCCTCGGAGGTTTTGGAGGACAACTGCAGCTAAAGAGTTAACTTGGGCGTGGAGGACTGATAAAGTTTGTGATATGTCTGTGATGCTAGCAGAGAAGTCATTAGGCAGGCTACGAAATGTCGTGACAGGTTGAAATGCCTGCTATTCCAGTACCGAGAGCAATAGTGGAGGCAGAAAGTCCTAAACCCACCATCAAGGGAATTAGTGGAATAACTCTTTTTTGTCGTGTCGGTGTCATGAGGGGAACAGGGAGCTCTTCGGTCCCATTTGCAAATTGAATTTTGGGGGTAAGGAAGACTAGTGTACACGTGCCTGTCCAATTAGCAGGTAGACACATGTAGGTAGAGGATCCACAGAGGAAGAAGAGACCTTGTGCGAGGCAAAACTGGATATGTAAAGTAAAAAGATGAGAAGGAGTGCTGAAAGGGGTGTCTTGTACCCAGACTCCTAGGGATCCAGCTAGGGTGGCAGCTGTCAGAGGTTGTAATGGGGACTGATGGGGTAACTGCGTAGAGGGGGAGGTTCGATTTTCATGGTGTATGAGAAAACGTTGAGTATCTACGAGCAATCTTTCACTGTTATTTTCGGGGCTGGGTATAAGTAAACAAGAAGAGGGCCTGGGAGGAATAAGAACTGATCATCCAGCTAGGTTGTCTTCATAGGGCTGGGGATCTGGAGTAGGCAAGAGAAGATTAGCAGCCTGGCGAATTTCCTGTCTAGCCTGCTGGAGGACTGGAAGATAGTCGCCTAGAGGGCTGGTGTCTGGGATGAGGTTGGGGCCAAGCAAGAAAGTGCATCCATATAAAAGTTCAAATGGACTGTACCCTGTAGCATCTCGAGGACAGGCTCTGATTCTGAGAAGAGCAAGGGGTAAAAGTACTGTCCAATCCTTTTTAAGTTGGAGGCTGTTGGTGAGGTGTGCCTTTAAAAGACCATTAGTCCGTTCCACCTTTCCCGAAGATTGAGGATGGTAAGGGATATGAAGGTTCCACTGAATACCAAGAGCCTGAGGAACTGCTTGGGTGATTTGGCTAGTAAAGGCTGGTCCATTATCAGACTGCTGTATAGAGGTGGGAAGGCCAAACTGAGGAATTATGTCTGACAGAAGGGAAGAAATGACCGCGGTGGCCTTCTCAGACCCTGTGGGGAAGGCCTCTACCCATCCAGTGAAAGTGTCTATCCACACTAAGAGATATTTTAGTTATCTGACTCAGGGCATGTTGAGTAAAGCTAATTTGCCAGTCCTGGGTGGGGCAAATCCTCGAGCTTGATGGGGAAGGGAGGGGGCCTGAATAATCCCTGAGGTGTAGTAGAATAGCAGATGGAACACTGAGAAGTTATTTCCTTGAGGATAGATTTCCACGATGGAAAGGAAATGAGAGGTTCTAAGAGGTGGGCTAGTGGCTTGTACTATAGCATAACCTGCCTTTGCTGGTGTGTGGCGATTAGGCCTGGTGGAACCGCCATCAATAAATCAAGCGTGATCAGGGTGAGGAACAGAAAAGAAGGAAATTTGGGGAAATGGGGTGAATGTCAGGTGGATCAGAGAGATACAGTCATGGGGGTCAGGTGTGGTATCAGGAATAATGTGGGAGGCCAGATTGAAGTCTGGGCCAGGAACAACGGTAATTGTGGGAGACTTAACAAAGAGTGAGTATGGCTGAAGGAGCCAGGAAGCAGAAAGTATATGCGTCAGGTATGAGGAAGAAAATAGATTTTGGAAGTTATGAGAACTGTAGAGAGTGAGTTGAGCACAGTTTGTGATTTTGAGGGCCTCTAAAAGTATTAAAGCAGCGGCAGCTGCTGCACGCAGACATGAGCGCTAGGCTAAAACAGTAAGGTCAAGTTGTTTGGACAGAAAGGCTACAGGGTGTGGTCCTGGCTCTTGTGTAAGAATTCTGACCGTGCTAACCATGCCTAGGAAGGAAAGGAGTTGTTGTTTTGTAGAAGGTGCTTGGGTTTGAGAGATCTTGGACACGATTGGCAGGGAGAGCACGTGTGTTTTTATGAGAATTATGCCGAGATAGGTAACAGATGAGGAAGACATTTGGGCTTGATTGAAGTAACGGGGGCTGTCTGTGAAGCTTTGCAGCAGTACAGCCTAGGTAATTTGCTGAGCTTGATGGGTGTCAGGGTCAGTCCAAGTGAAAGCGAAGAGAGGCTGGGATTAACGGTGCAAAGGAATAGTAAAGAAAGCATGTTTGAGATCTAGAACAGAATAATGGGTTGTAGAGGCAGGTATTGAGGATAGGAGAGTATATGGGTTTGGCACCATGGGGTGGATAGGCAAAACAATTTGGTTGATAAGGCGCAGATCCTGAACTAAATTGTAAGACTTATCCGGTTTTTGGACAGGTAAAATGGGGGAATTGTAAGGAGAGTTTATAGGTTTTAGAAGCCCATGCTGTAGCAGGCGAGTGATAACAGGCTTTAATCCTTTTAAAGCATGCTGTGGGATGGGATATTGGCATTGAGCAGGGTAAGGGTGATTAGGTTTTAATGGGATGGTAATGGGCATGTGATCAGTTGCCAGGGAAGGAGTAGAGATGTCCCATACTTGTGGGTTAAGGTGGGGGGATATGAGAGGAAGAAGGGAAGGAGGCTTTGGGTTGGGGAGAAGGGCGGCAATGAGATGTGGCTGTAGTCCAGGAATAGTCAGGGAAGCAGATAGTTTGGTTAAAATATCTCGGCCTAATAAGGGAACTGGGCAGGTGGGGATAACTAAAAAAGAGTGCATAAAAGAGTGTTGTCCAAGTTGGCACCAGAGTCGGGGGGTTTTCAGGGGTTTTGAAGCTTGGCCGTCAATACCCACAACAGTTATGGGGGCAAGGGAAACAGGCCCTTGAAAAGAAGGCAACATGGAGTGGGTAGCCCCCGTATCGATTAAACAGAGGATGGACTTACCCTCCACTGTCAGAGTTACCCGAAGCTCGGCGTCCGTGATGGTCCAGGGGGCTTCCGAGGCCATCTGGCAGCGTCAATCTTCAGTCACTAAGCCAAGCAGATCTGGGAAGGAGTCAGTCAGAGAGCCTTGGGCTAGAGCTTTAGGGGCTCTAGGAGTGGCTGCCAGGAGAGCTGGGCAGTCTGATTTCCAGTGGGTCCCTGCGCAGATGGGACATGGCTTGGGAGGAATCCCGAGCTGTGGGCATTCCTTGGCCCAGTGGCCAGATTTCTGGCACTTGAAGCAAGATCCTGATGGAGAAAGTCTTGTAGGAAAGCTTGACTGCTGCGGCTTAGGCATTTTGAAGTTCCTGTATGCAGGAGGTGTGGCTGGGTTTTGTCTCACAGCAGAGTCAAGTAATTGTAACTCAGAAATGCGTTGCCTTCTGGCTGCTTCCTCTCTATTATTGTACACCTTGAAGGCGAGGTTGATTAATTCCTGTTGTGGGGTTTGAGGGCCAGATTCTAATTTTTGAAGTTTCTTCCTAATGTCAGGAGTGGATTGGGTGATAAAATGCATATTAAGAATAAGGCGGCCTTCTGGCCCCTCTGGGTCTAGGGCAGTATAGCGTCTAAGGGTTGCTGCGAAGCGGGCCATGAACTGGGCTGGGTTTTCATCTTTACCTTGGGTAGTTTCTTTAAGTTTGTCATAATTAACAGCTTTGTAAGCTGCTTTTTTAAGCCCTTCAACTAGGCAGGAAACCATGTAATCTTGCTTAGCTATACCTGGGGAATTTGCCTGGTAGTTCCACTGGGGATCCTCTCGGGGGAACTGCTCTAATGCCTTCCTGGAGGTCTGGCTCATGAAGCCCGCGGTTATCAGCATGAGATTGGGCTAGAGAAAAAAACTCTTTCCTGTGCATCTGGGGAGAGGGTAGAAGTCAGGATGACATTAAGTCACTGCAGGTTAAGTTGTAGGACAGAGTTAGATATCGGAATTCCTGTATGTATTTAGTGGGGTCTGATGAGAAAGAGCCTAAATGTTGACTGATCTGAGAGAGGTCTGATAGAGAAAAAGGTACATGTACCCTGACTATGCCTTCAGCTCCAGCCACCTCTCTAAGAGGAAATTGTTGGGCAGGTGGGGAAGAGCTAGTCGCGGAACTAAACTGTAAGCCGGACTGGGTGTGAGGAGGGGAGGTGGTAGAAGGACTGTAGGGTGGAGGAGCAGAGGCTGAGGAAGAATTGGGACTTAGCTTGGCCTGGCGACGAGCAGCCTGGGGAGGAGGGGAAAGGTCAGATGAGTCTGTAGAAAAGGAAGACTGGAAAGACTCAGCGACGCTTGGGGTTGGGACCGAGGGGACAGGTGGGAGGGAAAGAAGGAGGATCTGGGAGGAATCGCATTGGGAACAGAGGCTAGGGAGGGAACGAAATGTGAAAAATGCCTGGACGTAAGGCACCTCAGACCATTTGCCCATTTTTCGACAAAAATTATTTAGGTCTTGTAGGATGGAGAAATCGAAAGTGCCATTTTCTGGCCATTTAGAGCCATTGTCGAGTTTGTATTGGGGCCCAGCGGTGTTGCAGAAGAAAATAAGGCGTTTAGG
Organism: Pan troglodytes; assembly: GCF_028858775.2. Classification (NCBI taxonomy): domain Eukaryota; kingdom Metazoa; phylum Chordata; class Mammalia; order Primates; family Hominidae; genus Pan; species Pan troglodytes. The sequence goes on from NC_072409.2 coordinate 16,653,534, forward strand.
TTTTAGGTCAGGTGTGAGTTGAAGAGGTTTTAAGTTCTTGAGGACACAGGCTAAAGGAGAAGAAGGAGGAATGGAGGGTGGAAAGTTGCCCATAGTGAAGGAGGCAAACCTAGAGAAAAGAGAGCATAGAGATACGGAGGGAAGGGGTTCGGGGGATCTTACCCTCCAGAAAAGTGGGAAGAGGGGTCGGGGCATGGAAATAAGGGATTGGGGCACAGAGATAAGAGGTTGGGGTGCGGAAATAAGGGATTGGGACACAGAGGTAAGAGGTTGGGGCACGGAAATAAGGGATTGGGGCACAGAGATAAGAGGTTGGGGCGCGGAAATAAGGGATTAGGGCACAGAGATAAGAGGTTGGGCACGGAGAAAAGGGATTGGGGGTTCTTGCCCCATAGAAAAGCAGGACTTGCCGCTAAGGGTGAAGGAGAAGGGGTTGAGGGGTACTTGGCCCTGCCCCAGAAAAGCGGGACTTGCCGCTAAGGGTGAAGGAGAAGGGGTTGAGGGGTACTTGGCCCTGCCCCAGAAAAGCGGGACTTGCCGCTAAGGGTGAAGGAGAAGGCGTTGAGGGGTACTTGGCCCTGCCCCAGAAAAGCGGGACTTGCCGCTAAGGGTGAAGGACCAAGGCAGGCGTCCCTGAGTGGTCTGACACCCTTGAAACGTGAGTGTATAATCAGAGAGGCGACCCTGCAATGATTAAACACCAAGGGAAGGCTGCCTTCCCAGTCCGTGACCGGCGCCGGAGTTTTGGGTCCACGGATAAAACGTGTCTTCTTTGTCTCTACCAGAAAATGAAAGGAATTGAAATTAAGAGAAGGGAGAGATTGAAGTGTGGTGCCAAGATTGAAAGGAGAAAGAGGTTGAGGGATAGTGAGGGAGGTTGGAGAAGAGAGTAAAAGGAGGCCGCTTACCGGATTTGAAATGGGTGAGATGTTTCTTGGGCTGGTCGGTCTGAGGACCTGAGGTCGTAGGTGGATCTTTCTCACAGAGCAAAGAACAGGAGGACAGGGGATTGATCTCCCAAGGGAGGTCCCCTGATCCGAGTCACGGCACCAAATTTCATGCGCGTCCGTATGAAGAGACCACCAAACAGGCTTTGTGTGAGCAACATGGCTGTTTATTTCACCTGGGTGCAGGCGGGCTGAGTCCGAAAAGAGAGTCAGCGAAGGGAGATAAGGGTGGGGCCGCTTTATAGGATTTGGGTAGGTAAAGGAAAATTACAGTCAAGGGGGTTTGTTCTCTGACGGGCAGGAGTGGGGGTCGCAAGGTGCTCAGTGGGGGTGCTTTTTGAGCCAGGATGAGCTAGGAAAAGGACTTTCACAAGGTAATGTCATCAGTTAAGGCAAGGACCGGCCATTTACACTTCTTTTGTGGTGGAATGTCATCAGTTAAGGTGGGGCAGGGCGTATTCACTTCTTTTGTGATTCTTCAGTTACTTCAGGCCATCTGGGCGTATACGTGCAGGTCACAGGGGATGCGATGGCTTGGCTTGGGCTCAGAGGCCTGACATATATCATATATATACACACACACACACACGTGTGTATATATATGTGTATATATATCGTGTATATATATGTGTGTATATATTGTATATATATGATGTGATATATATGATGTGATATGTGATGTGATATATGTGTGTGTATATATGTATATATAAATATATATACATATATTTATATATGTATATAATTTATATATATATTTATATATATAATTATATATATATTTATATATATATTTATATATATAATTATATATATAATTATATATATATTTATATATACATATATTTATATATATATATATTTTTTTTTTTTGGTGATGGAGTCTCTCTCTGTCACCCAGGCTGGAGTGCGGTGCAGTGGCATAATCTCACTGCAACTTTTGCCTCCCCGGTCCAAGTGATTCTTGTTCCTCAGCCTCCTGAGGAGCTGGGACTACAGGTGCGTGCCACCACGCCCGGCTAATTTTTCCACTTTTAGTAGAGACGGGGTTTCACCATGTTGGCCAGGCTGGTCTCCTGACCTCAAGTGATCTACCCGCCTCAGCCTCCCAAAGTGCTGGGATTACAGGCATGAGCCACTGCGTCCAGCCAGTTGTGGGTTATTTTTTTAAGGCTCATCTCTTCCCTGCATTGCCTCTGTTTTCTTTTCCAGGCTGGTTAAGTTGGCCTCTCCTTTTCACACTGCAAGCTTTCCTCAGCGGTCTGGGGAGTCCTCAACTATCTGTGTTCTTCGTGTGTGTGTATGTGTGTGTGCGCACACGTGTATGTGTGTGTATGTGTGTATGCGTGTGTGTATGTGTATGTGTGTGCGTGTATTTGTGTATGTGTGTACGTGTATTTGTGTATTCATGTGTATGTGTATGTGTTTTGTGTGTGTGCGTGTGTGCGCGTGTATTTGTGTATTTTTATTTGTGTATTTATGTGTATTTGTGTATTTGTGTGTGCGTATTTGTGTATTTATGTATTTGTATTTGTGTATTTGTGTTTCTGTGTATTTGTGTGTGTGCGTGTGTATTTGTGTGTTTGTGTGTATTTGTGTGTGTGTGCGCGCATGTGCGTGCAGGGCATGTTGATTGGGGGGTGCCACCTTGGGATGCTCAGTGACTCAGGTGGGGGAAATACCTGGGAGCCGGTTTTTCCAAACAATGTTCCAATCAGCTCCCTGGGGGCTGGACCCGTGGCCCTGGGCACTTTGGGAGCAGTGATGGGACTGCGGGGGTTGGAGAGGAACATTATTGCTGGCAGCCTCACCCTCACAGAGCCCTCTGCTTTGCCTTGAGTCCCCAAGTCCAGAGTATACCTGGCTCCATTTCTCCAGAGACTAAATGTCCAGTCCCTTGCAAGGAGATGAGGGGGAAAGAGTAGTTTCCTGGCTGTGCAGCGGAGCAGGAGGAGGCTGGACTCTGATCCCCATGTTTCTGGCCTGGTGTACCTCCCCACCCCCCGACTCCTCCTCTGCCCCCCACCACAAAACACACAGGGGGACCTCCCACTGCTGAGTCTCTGGGGGTTCCTTGGGACCTGATAAGCTCATTTCCGGTTGGTTTCTCCCTCTGCTCTGCTAAATTCGCCTTCCTTCCTTCCTTCCTTCATCCCCTTCCATCTGCCAAGATTTTCCAAATTCTCTTATCTCCCAAATTAATTTTGTCCTTATAGAGGTTAACGCTTTTATTTCTTTTCTGTCAGTACAGTGGTTTGCGGAGGAAAGAGAGATAAATGCATGTGGTTAATATAACGATACACCTGGTTCAATTAGAAGACAATTTTCTTTTTGAATCTATTGATTCTGTATTTATTTTTTAAAACTTATTGATGGTAGTTTTAAAAAATTCAACATTTGTTACCAATCTCTGGGTTTTGGGATTTTTGTTTGTTTTTGCTTCAAGACACAGAATGTGGCCCGAATTGGTTCTTTGGGTAACTTTCTAAGGTTTTCTTCATACCTCAGTATACAGTCAGCTTCGGGTAGTCTTCCAAACTATAATTGAAAAAAGGGTGTGCTCTCTCTAGGGTAAGAGCTTGATGCATCCCAGGTTATTAAACCTTATTAATTATTAAAATCCTCTTGGTTCTTATTTTTTTGCCTCCTTGATCTGTAATAAACTAATACTAGTGGTGTGTTACTCTCAAATGCAATTGTTGCTGTCAATTTCTTCCTTTGCATTTCTAGCAGTTTGCTTTCTAGTTGATGCTATTTTATCCACAAATAGAAGTTCATGCCTTTTGTGTCTTCATTATAAATGCCTCCTATCAGAAACAACTCAGAGAGTCAAATTTGGCATTTTCTCTAAGTGGAAGCTAAATAATGCGTACACATGGAGTGTGAAATGGTAGGCACTGGAGCCTCAGAAGGGTGGAGAGGTGGAAGGGGGGTGGGTAATGAGAAATTACTTAATGGGCAAATGTACACTATTTGGGTGATGGATACACTAAAAGTCCAGCTTCTGCCTCTATGCAATGTATCCATGCAACAAAATTGCACCTGTACCCCTTACATTTATACAAGTATAAAATAGATGCCTATCAACATCAAATGATTTCTTTGTCCCATTCCTTGCTGTCTCCTTGAGTTCCGTGTTCCTTATGAGCATCTCCCCAGCAGAGGGATCGTGGTCCCTGAAACCCAGGGACGGGACAGCAGTGCAGAGGCAATGGGGCGGTGGAGGAGCGGGAGGTCAAAGTCAGGTTTTGATGGGTGGGGGGAGAATGGGAGTTGAGGCTGTGGAGATGGCAGGCCGCTGCAGGCAGTATACATTTAAGAAGTTTGGCTGAAGGGGAGAAAAGCAGACAGCCTGAAGCAAGTGGAGACCTAGCACTTTAAAATGCTGTAGGAAAGAGCGGGGTGGGGGCGGGGGAGGCTGGAGGTTTAGAGGCCACGGAGGCAGCAAGAGGCAGGGATGCAGGAACTGGCTAGGGGCTGCCTTGGGAAGAAACAGGTTGCCTCCTCTCCTGCCGCTGCTGAGAGCTGGGGTAGCTGTGCTGGTGGTCGGCCTGAGGAGAGGGGGTGGTGGGTGGGGGGGTCACCAGTGTGGGAGGAGGCAGGGCTCAGAGAAGGGCCAGTTGGCTGGCTGGGAGATCTGAAAAGAGGTACGAGTTTGGATTAACTGGGGTGGAGAATGAGAGAGGAAGGCCTAGCTGAGAATGGAGATGGGAACAGACCCACAGGGCAGTCAGAACTGGGGTGTTTTTTAGTTTTCTCCTGCAGTGCTTGGTGGCCTGGAGATCACGGCTGTTGGGTGGCCCCTAGGCCGAAGTGGTCAAGGAATATTGTCAAGACAGGGGCTGAGGAGGGAGCCCACAGGGTTTAGGCTTGGTGGGGAAGGCAGAGAGAACACACAGGCTGGGGAGGAAAGGGGCCGGTCTGCAGACCAGTGCTGATGTGGAGGATGAGCAGGGAAGGTTTAGCAGCTGTGCCCGCTGTGAGCAGCATGGATGACACTTTCCTAAGTCAGAGGTGATAGCAGCCCAGGGTGGGCCCCAGGAGTGGCTGGCTCAAAATGGGTCCTCGCAGGAGGCTAGAGATGGACAGCCTGAGAAGCCAGGGTGCTGGAGGGTGGGAGGTGGGACACAAGGGCCACCGGTGAGGGTGACGGTGCAGCCCTGCTCCGGTGTGTGGCTCTGTTGTACTGGCTTCCAGCTGGCTGCAGGGGCAAGAACAGGGACAGGCCCGAGGCTTCTCTCTGGGGCCCAATCCCTAGCTGGAGCCAGAGGCACCTGTCTAGGTGACAGACACGGAGCTCCATCTGGCTTTTTGACCAGAGGTATCCTTGCCCCCAGCAGAAGCTTGGCCCAGGCAGTATCTGGTTTCTGAGGGGTATGGGCTAGGGCTGGGACCAGGACCTGTCCCTTGGAGCGTCTGGAGTTACTGTGCACTCAAAAGACCAGATCCTGAGATGCTGAAGATGCAGGGCAGGACCCAGGGCTGCAAGGTTCTCTGTACAGGTGCAGCTGAAGGGGCTTGGGGGCTGGTTATTTCCCAACAAGGGCCTGAGTTCAGCCTTGCAGGTGGGTCTGTGTTGGGAGAGCCTGAGTCTGGCTTTCAAGGTGTTGAAAGCTTGGAAATGTTTAGTCCAGCCCTGCCATGACTTGCTGGGACCTGGGCCCACCTCTTCTCCCTGGTCTCTTCCCTCCCAGAGCCAGATTTCAGTGGATGAGAAAGTGCTCAATGCAGGGCCTGGCAAGAGCCAGTGTGTGCTGCAGTGAAGGTGCTGGGACCACCCTGTCTCCCAGGAGGTGGTGGGACCAGCAGACTTTTCTTCCAAACGTATCAGAGCCAGAGAAGAGCCTTTAAGAGGACAACTGCTCTACTCCCTGGTGCAGAGACCCCTCAACCCAGAGGAGGAGGGGGCAATCCCAGATCACCCAGTGAGCCAAGCTGGCCAGACCACCACCACTGGCTTTAGGGGTATCCCCTGCCCACGACTGCCACCAGAGTGAACCAGATACTGGGGTCCCCTTGGTAAAGGACAGTGTCCGCTCCGGACTCAGGGTCACCCCTTAACACACAGCTGAATGGAGACACGAGTCGGGCTTAAAATAGCTAAATAAATCTTTAATATTTCTAATTGCAAATGTACAGAAATTGCACAGCCACACAGAGTCTTAGAACACCAACAGCTTCCTCTGTACATTATTACATAGTTAAAAGTCGCAGCTGGAGGGAGGAGCTCCAGCCCAAACTCCAACGTTTGCATTTTTTCCTTTTCACATACTTACAAAAGAGGGGAGCTGGGACGCGGTGTGGGAGCTGGGGGGCTTTGTGGCTGAGTGTGTAGAAAAGAGAGAGGCTGTTTCCCTGGGCAGTCTGGCTCCCGCAGTCGTGCGGGGCGCAGGGGGAGGTGTACTTGGGGCAGATGCTCTGGGGGACCGGGGCGTGTGGAGCTGTAGCCTCGGTCCTCCACCCCCACTTTCTGGGCAGTCGGAAAGAGTCCTCACTGACAGGAGGTTTGGCAGTTTCCATCACCCAGAACATGGAAGTCAAGCAAAAAAGTCAGTCAGGCCTCTGTGCTAGCAGGGAGGGCATGGCTTTCTCCAGCAGAGGCTGAGTCTCGGTGACCAGGGGGCCCCGGGGCTGTTCTTCCCTAGCAGGAACTGTCCTTCCTTCCAGGGCCTCTGGCAACCCCAGCCCTGGCTGCAGGCAGGGCCCAGCTCCCGGGAACTCAGGTTCTCTGTGGCCTGGGCAGGAGCCCCCCATTGACTGGCCCAGTGAAGGCACCCCAGTGGCCACTACTCAGACAGCAGCTGCAAAGCCAACACACAAATGCCACAGGCAGGGAAGACACCCCCCGCAGACACCAAGCCTTTTCCTCCTGCCCAATACTGTTCTCTAGATTCAGAAATAAAATAAAACCCTTGGGAGAGCAGCAGTCCCGGCCAGCCCTCGGCAGCACCAGGACCAAAGGATATGTACAACCATTAGGTGAGATAGTTACATTACAGTCAAACACCAAGAACATTTACAAAATCGGCAGACTTGCAATTAAGATAAAAATCTGTGAAGAGTCTGTACACTTTTACAGTTTTTGCACTAGGTAAATAAGGCTCTCGGCCTGAGAGCTCACCCACCCTGCAAGGGCAGCTGGCACCGGCCACAGCGGGTAGCCTCCGAGCCCGCCTGTCCAGGCCCCAGGAGCCTCCCTGTATTGCTAGGGGGGCTCTGTCCGAGGTCACTCTACGAGGCAGCGGTGGGAGGGGGCTGGGGAGAGAAGAGCAGGGCTCACTGGGCAATGGGAGGATGAGACTGGAGCCAGGCCCTGCCTGTGTGGCCACCCTGGTCTCAGGCACGAAGGCGCATGGGTGGGGACAAGACAGAGGAGTGAGACAGGAAGGGGTGGGGGCAGGGCCTCTGCTCCCACCTCCCATCTTCCTGTGGTCTGTGATCCCTGGTGGCCCAGCCCTTCCTCCACCAGCATCTGTCTCTAGCCTAACTGAATTGTAGGTTACATCTAAGAGCCCCTTCCCAGAGCAGCCACTGTCACCTGTCCCCGAGCTCAGGGTGGACGCAGTATGGCTCTGGGCCACCCCTCCAGCACATCCACCCTTCAGGTGGGGCCTCTGTGGCACATTCCAGCTGCAGGGGCAGAGGGGTGATTCCTGCAGCTCGCCCTGCCCTGGCTCTGCTGGCAAAGGCCCCACTCCCACCCTTGTTACCCAGGGCCCTTGCTCGGAATCTGCAGGGGCTGGGAACAGACAGGGGCCGAGAGAGACCCAAGCTCCTGCTCATCTGTCTTGAAAGTGGGGGAGGGGCAGATAAGCTACAGAACAGCCTAGAGCTGAGGAAAACCGGCCCCAGCTGTGGGGTGCGCCCCTCCCCTGTATGCAGCGCCTGGGTCCTTGGCCGGGGGCCGGGAAGGGTGAGGACGAGGCCGGCCACACACACGGGGCGGGTGCAGGCTGCTGCTGTCTTGGAGAGGGAGCAAGTCTAACATCCTCCAGGGCCGCTATTTCCCATGCAGTGCGCACGCTCAACTTAAAAGGCCCCTGTGTTCCAGCAAGCGAGCAAGCGGGCTTTTGTTTCTAATGCATACTGTGAAAGGAAAAAAAATCACAGTTATCCACCTTCTCAGGGCCTGCAGGCGTTAGAATCTTTTTTTAAACCATCACTCAGAGGAAGGATCACCTTTTCTTTCAGGGTGAGCACCAGGTGGCACTCCCTACAGGACCACTGTGCCCTGGGTGTGCTGGGCCCCAGGAGAAGGCAGATACAGTGCTCAGAGCCATCTGGCCAGATCCGCCCAGATCTTTGGCTTCTGGGAGCCCTAGAGCATCAGCCTGGGCCTGTGTGGGAGGTGTGGGAAGCCGTGGGTCCTCCCCACAGGGACAAGAGCTCACAAGAAAAAGCCATGGCCCTCACTGGGTCTATCTGGCAATATAACTAAGGCAGGGAAGAAGGTGGCAGGTGGTGCTCTGGGGACAGGTTCAGAGGGGGTGGGTAGGAATCCTCAGTTCCTCACAGCCAGGAAGGTCCCAACAGGCTGCATGCAGTGGCAGGTGCTTCGGATGGAGACAGGCAGGGGACACTGACCTCCTGCTCTGTGTCCTCCTATCTTCCTGCCTGCCAACTGATCCGCCAAGTGCCAGGTCCCACAGGACAGGGCCTGGCTGCCAGGGAGTCCCGGGCCCCCCAAGGAGGCGAGGGGAAGCCACAGGTGTAGGCCCCTAGCCCTTGAATCCCCCCTCCAGGAAGCCCCCTCCCTGGCACGGGTGTGGGGACACATGCACTCGGCCAGATCCAGGAGGACAAGGACACACCACATTCAGGAACCAACAGACATATTTTTGGCAGGCCCCCTGCCCCATCAGGCTGTCCCCACTCCCCAGCGTGCAGTCTCTTCTGCCCGCACCCCACAGGGAGCGGCTGGTGACCTCGCCTCACGCTGCTTCAGTCTCTGGTGGCTCCCTCTGCGGCCGCCTCCTGGACAGCGGCAGGGAGGGGAGGCTCGGCCTCCTGACACCCACGCTGGGGCTGCAACCGTGGGTGCCTCCCCAGGCCGAGACCCTGCCCTTGGCCACCATAGTCCCCCTCTCCTTGGGTAGCTTCCTCCCTCCTCAGGCAGGTTAACAATTGCTGCTGTTTCTGAACTCGCCGTTCTCAGTAATCTGCAATTTGGTGGGGTTGGTGGGGGAGATGCCGTTACGGGCTTGCATGCTGTACCTCTCTTTCAGCTGGGTCAGGGCGCTCATGAGGCGGGCATTGGCGGCATCCAACGAGGCAATGCGCTTCTCCTGTGGACAACGGGGATGTGAGGGTGGGGTCATGGGACAGGCTCCTTAGGGGCCTCCTTAGGGCCGTGTATACCTACGACAAGCATCGGGGAAGGGGGTGGCCTGGAGATGAGGGTGGCAGGCAGGCTCCGGGCTGTGAGCAGCTGGCAAGAGAAGGTGGGCAGAGACCTCTGCAGCATCATGGACACAGCCTTGCTGCCTGCTTATCAGCCCAAATGCAGCAGCTCTAGTGCTGTCTATGGGCTGCCTGCGGCCCCTAAGGCACGCACCCTTGCTCACATGTGTATGCGTGACACACCAGAGGTCACAGCTCCTGGTCTGTGCAGTTTACAGCCTGAGCAAGGCCCAGCCTACTCCTGGGCGAGTGAAAGGAAAGCGGTGCAGCCCTGAGTAAAGGAGGCTGGGGCCAGAGAGCCTTTCACGTCTCCCCTCAATGCAGCCTGGATGCCATAGTTGTGAACGAGAGCCCCACTGCTCCCTCTGACCAGCCTGCCTTCACTCCTACCCCCACTGCCCTCCACTCTTTGGTCAGCAGTCCTGGTGAAAGACAATGCCCGCCAAGAGCCCTGGCAGGGGAGGAGCTGCCTCTCTCCTTTCACAGCCTGTCCTAGTGAGCTTGTGGCCCACTAAGACCACAGGTCTGACTTCTCAGGGCAGATTCTGGTTTCTTATTCCCCTCAGTGTCTGCAGTGAGGTACGACTGAGGATGGAGAGGCTAGTCACCCCCTCCTAATCCCAGGCCCTTTAACTCTTGTGGCTGACCAAAGGGCCAGAGCCCCCACCTGGGCATCAATGATCTTCTGTTTGGAGTCCACAGCCGCTTGCATCTCTGCGTGGTCCTTCTTCAGTTCTTCCTCCACGGACATCAACCTATAGCCAGAGACAGAGACAGTCAGACTGGCCCTGGAGGCAGCAGAGGTGGGGAGGGTGTGAGAACAAGCCCATCACCCCCGCACACAGCAGGGACACACTAGGAGAGCCCCTCCTTGGGTCAGAGACTTGTCTCCCATACTTGCCTGGGGCAGAGGCCCTCCAGCCGACTCCCAGCAACTGACACTGCTGGGCCTCCTTCCTCACCTCCACATCCCACACTCGCTGCTCCTAAAGCCCCAGAGGCCCCTGGGCTGCCCCTTTCCCGATGTTCTTCCAGGAGCCAAGATGGGTGGAAATGGGCGTTAGATCTTCAAACCCCTAGAGCTAGGCAGGTGGTGGAAAGACGAAGGCCCTGAAAGGCTCTAGAACTTTTTCCACCCTGCCCCCGCCATCTTCACGAAGTTGTACTCGAGGTGCCAAGATGAATGAACTCTAGTCCTTTCCCTCAAGAAGTTCACAAGGCAGGAGGCACGAGTAACTAACTACACCCTGCACGGAGCAGCTGCGCTAGTGGAAAGCTCAGGTCCCTGGAACAAAGAGCAGGAAGCGGTGACGTTCCCTGGAGGGTGGGCTGGGAGGTCGCACATCGGTAGGAGACATCTGAAGGACAGGTGTGCAGGCAGGATAATGAGCAGTAGCTGGGGGACATAGCACCCGCAGAAGCTCAGTGGGCAGGAGGCTGGCTCCGTCCTGCTGCTCCCTGCCTGGGAGCCCTCCTGGCCCCACCTGGCTGGTTCCTGAGACACTCTCACTGCTGGGCACTCCCACCTTCCCACTCTCCTTTGGCTTTGAGACCCCACACTCTCTGGGTCTGCCTGTCTCCTAGATGCCTTGTCCTGTCTGCCTCTGGACATGGGGGTCCACAGGGCTTTGGCCTCAGCCTACCTTCTCCTTGCTCCACACACTCTTAGATGAGCCCTCCACTCCCAAGGCTTCTCTCCATCCCTGCCCTCTTGATTCCTCCAGCCTAGAGCAGCCACCGCACACTGGGCAAGCACTTAGCCCACTCACAGAAGACACACAGGGAGCCACTGTGCCGGGGCCGGTTCTGCACGGGACTGTAATGGGGGCAGCAGGGCAGCAGTTCAGGGAGCACTAACTGGGAGGAGCGGTGGTGGCGGGGGGGACCCTCCGGGGCAGGTTCCCCAGTACAGGAAGGTATCACTCTGAGGAAAGCTTGTGCTGGGGGTGGGGTGGCGGGAGGGTATTCGTTTTATTAAGGAAAATTAGATTGGAAGGAGATTGTATTTACTCTCTTGTCTTAAAAACAAATAGGGCCGGGCACATTGGCTCACGCCTATAATCTCAGCACTTTGGGAGGCCAGGGAGGGAGGATCACTTGAGACTAGGAGTTCAAGACCAGCCTGGGTAACATGGCGAGACCCCATCTCTTTATTAAAAACCAACCAACCAAACAAACCAGAAAAATGGACACAATACAGGCAATGCAGTACAATAATTTCTAGGAGAACAGAAACCAACAAGGCGAGCCCAGTGAACAGCCTGGAAGCAGAGGGAAGGCGGAGTCAGCAGCCTCACTGAGTTGAGGAGACAAGCAGGTCAGGAAGGTCAAGGTGTGGGATTTGCAGGGCAGAAGCCAGAGAGGAGCAAGAGGCAGAGAGAAACTCCACATAGCTCCCGAGTGGGGGTTCCCCTTGTGTCTCTGACTGAATAATATCTGCATGCAGATGAGAAAATTACCAGGCTAGGCAAGAACCGTCAGAAAGGAGAACACAAAACAATCGCAGAAGCAGTTCATGTTGTACCAGTGAGAGTGCAGTGACGCACTAACACTGGGAATCACAGAGGACCCGGGGAAGGAAACCCCCTCAGAGCAGGGCCACGTTAGGCCAAGACTAAAGGCTCTGCAGGACGCAGCCTAACAAAACTTAAAAGGAAACCCTGAGAGGACTGAACAGATTCCAAGTAACCTCACTGTCTCCCAGAATAAAGCCCCCAGAAAGGATTTAAAGGAACACAAAAACATTCAGCACCTCACTGTAAGATTCACAATGCCTGGCATCCAACCAAAAATTACCAAGTATACAGAGAGAAGTAGGAAAACTCATAAGCAGGCGGAAAATAAATCAGTAAAAACAGACTCAGATGTCACAGATGATAGAATTAGACAAGGACATGAAAACAACAAGGTATTATAAATACATTCTACATGTTTCAGAAAACAGAAGTAAAAGCACAATGAGAATTAAAACTGATGGAATTTAAAGCAAAATGAAATTCTAAGAGGTGAAAAATATAATTATCTGCAGTGAAAAAATACTGGATCAGATTAATAGCAGGTTACACACGGAAGAAGAAATAATTAGCAAACTTGAAGACATAGTCTTAGAAACTATCAAAGACAAGAAACAGAAAAAAAAATGAAGAAAGAAGATAACAGAGCATCAGTGAGATACGGGACAAAATGAGTCAGCCTAATGCACGTGTGCTAGGAATCCCAGAGAAAGAAATGGGGGGAGGTGGGACTGCAGACATACAAATCCAAGACCCAAGAAATTAGAAGAAAACCACACCAATGAACATCACAATCCAACTACTGACAACCAGTGATTTAAAAAAAAAAAGTATCTTATAAATAGCCAGGGAAAACAGATACATAAAGTACAGAGGAACAAAGACAATGACAGACTCCCTGTCATTACAGCCTCAGGGTGAGGGCCAAATCTGGACCATTGCCTGTTTTTGTAAATAGCCATCTCACACAAATAGTTCTGCTGTAACAGCAGAGCTGAACAGTTGCAATAGAGACCATATGGCCTACAAAGCCTAAAATACTTTTGATCTGCTCCTTTGTAGAAAGTTTGCCAATCCCTGCCCTAGAGCAACAAAGAGATAAAGCTAATAAGTCAATAGCAGACAAAATGGAATCATAAAAAAATAGTCCAAAAGAAGGCAGGAAAAAAAGAACGGATGGTACAAATAGGAAACGAGGCAACAGATTTAAATATATCAATAATTACATTAAATGTAAATGGTCAAAACACTCCAATAAAAAGGCAGAACCACTTAGACGAAAGCAAGACCCAATAGTATGGTGCCCGTAAAATAAACCCACTTCATATATATAGATGGGTGCTATGCTCTGAATGTTTGTGTCACCTTCTAAATTCATATGTTGACACCTAACCCCCAAGGTGATTGATTATCTTAATAGGTAGGGATTTTGAGAGGTGATTACATCATATGGGCTTTGCCTTCAAAAATGGAATTCGTGCTTTTATATTATACAAGAAGCCCAAGGGAGCTTGCTCACACCCCCTACAATGTGAGAACACAGGAACAGTGCACTATAATATGAAGCAGAGAGTCATTATACCCTGAATCTGCTGGCATTTTGATGTTAGACTTCAGAACTGAGGGCAATACATATTCTGTTGTTTATAAATTACCCAGTCTAATGTATCTTGTTATAGCAGCCTGAATGGACCAAGACAATGAGTTAAAAGCAGGAGGATAAAAAAAGCTATACCATACCAACACGAATCAAAAGGAAGTTGGGGTGGCTACATTAATAGCAGACAAGGCAGATTTCAGAGCAAAGAATATTTCAAGGGATAAAGAAAGTGATTTTATAATGACAAAGAGGTTAATTCAACAATAGTACATAAACAGCCTAAATGTATATGCACCTAAGAATAGTTTCAGTGTACATAAAGCAAAAACCAGTTGGAATGAAGGGAGAAATAGAAAAGCCAGTAAGGATATGGAATACTTGAACACTATCTACCTAACTGACATTTACATTAAGGAGGAAATATTCCAGGATTGGTTAGTAGAAACGAACGTGTTAAGCAAGTCTCTGAATTCAGAACATGCAAATATCAGAGAATACACACAATGTAGAGAAGGCAGTTAAATTGAAAAGCATTTCCATTCTTGGAAACACACACAAGGTGAGCCAAGAGGAGAGCTGGAGAACAAGTGAACAGCAGGTTTCTAGTCACCCTGGTTTCACTCATGTTAACTATTTCATAATGAACAAAACTACAAGTAAATGAAGCAAACAACAGTCAGGAACAGAGAAACAGGTGGTCTAAATAGGAGGAATCTGGGAAGGGCTTATGTCATAGACGAAACATGGAGCAGAGGCCTTCCTGGCTCTTGCACACCTGCTTGGTCTGTCCAGCTGATGGGGTCTTAGACCAGGCCAATTCAAACAAGACACACTGTCTCTCCTCCCGTGCCTGAGAAGGAAGTAAACTCCACGACTGGGACCCTGGGGTTGATTGCACTCCCTGCCTGACACCAAGGTAGGGATGCCCTACCCATAGGCAGAGCCAGAGACAGAGATGGAGGCACCAACATGGGGCCTGACATAAGCCTTCAAAAAGATGAGAGTCAGCATTAAAACCCGCTGTTCCTCTGAAGCCCTTTCCCAGATAACCCAGGCCCCTTAAAACTCAGGATATCAGACTGGCACCATCCCCCTCTCCCTCCCCACTCAAACCACTCCTCTTAACAGTTCCCAGCTCAGTAACTGGTACCCTGATACGCCCACACCCAGACACTCTTGGTAGGAATCTGGGGGCTATGCTGTGTCTTCCACCTCCATCTACTATACGTAACTGAGGCTCATTCCCACTTTTCTTACCCTGTATTGGGGTCCTCCCTGTCTTTCCTGGCACCCCCCATCCAGCTTCTCAGCGCCCCTGAGAGTGCTTACTAAGATGGTGTGGCTCCTTGTAGGGGCTCAGGCCCGTCGGGAGCCAGCTGTCATTGGTCCAGCCTCATCCCCAGCTTTGTATTCTGCGTGGGCTGCCCACCCTCCAGGCCACCTCCTGCCTCCAGGACTGTGCTCACGCTGCTCCCACTGCCCAGACACTCTCTTCCCTCCTCTCTCCACATTCAGCTTATCCTTTGAGGAGGCTCCCCGACCAGGGGCCTCCTCGAAGGCAGCAATGGCTGCCCTGCCTGTGCCTGTGGCCAGGCCAGGCAGGTGTGGGCCCCACCTGCTGATGATGCCCTTCATCTGGATGTCCTTGTCCTCCTGCTGCCGCCGCAGCCGCTCCTCGCCCTCCTCCAGCCGTGCCTGGTACTCCAGCACCAGCTTCTGCGTCGTCTCCTCCTGGCACTTGAACAGGGTCTCATACTCCTCCAGCTTCTTGGTGGAGATTCGCAGCTTGTCCTGCAGCACCGCCAGGTCCTACCAGGAGGGCAGCATCCACGGGCACAGCACCCAGGACACAGAGAGCACAGCTTCGTCAGCCCGAGTGGGAGGAAGGGTAGGAGGGAGCCCCACTTGAAAGGCCCCAGTGGCTGTGACCCGCCCACTTCACATAGCAAGGAGATGCCCCCCAAGGAGCCCAGCTGGTGGGGGCTGCAGCCAGACGCATGCCTGTGCCCCATCCGGGGGCCTCCACTCCAAGCTCCCAGCCTGACCTGTATGGCTACAGCGGGGATGAAGACTTAGACCCAAGTCCCAGGACTGAGGGTGTAACTAGGGCTTTGAACTTTTATATGACAAAGGTTAAAAAACCCTTGGATATATGAAGGACATGTGACAGCACCCTGAGAGGTGGGAGCTCTGCAGGAGGGGAAACTGAGGCCCAGACAAGGTGACCATGTCGCATGAAGAGCGACTGACTAGCAGGGTAAGATCCCAGCTTCCCAGCCTCTGTTTGAATCTAAAGCCAGGGGGTGGCAGTGGCATGAGGAAATGGAGAGAGAGAGAATTGAAAGGCAGGTGGTCCAGGCTCTGGATCTGCCTCAGTCCAGCACAGACCCCAACCATCAGGGAGGAGCAGGGATGTGGACGAGGCTGGGAAGCGGTGTGGCTGCAGAGAGGAGTCAGGTGCTCTGCGCTGAGCGAGGAAAGGCCAACGCCGGGATCGAGAGGGGCCAGACGCCATGAGGACACAGGGATGCAAAAAGCCTGGAGTGAGGCCAGTCCTCCTCGCTCCCCAGCCAAACTCTGGCTCTGGGAGCACTGTGTTCCCTGTCCCCTGGTCCCCTTCATGTAACTATGGTGAAAGCAGGTGGATGTAGCGGACCGGGGATGGTGGCGGTGGCAGGATGCAGCATGGAGACGGGCCTCGCCTGAGGCCGGGGAGAAGGAGTTCTGCCATTCTGACCCCAATACCCTTGCTTGAGAGGTTGCCACAGGCTTTCCTGGGGCCCAGGGGGGCGAGAGCATCCAGAGGGGAGTGGAGAAGCGCCTGCCGTTCTGGGGCCTGCACTGGTTCCTCCGTCTACATGGACTGCAGCTGGCAGTAGGAGACAAAAACTACCCCCAGATCCAGAGCAGCTGCCACAGCTGGAAGGCTTGGGAGACCAATGAAGCATCCCCTTGCCCCAGCAGATGGCAGAGTGTGTGGCAGAGTGAGAGTTTCATTTTTAGAGTAGATTCTTTTCCCAGGGGTGGGGAAGAAAACATCTCAATGGCAGCCTGACCCCACCCCCCATGCTGGTAACTGCTGTTTCTTTCCCAGGCCCTGGTGGAGACCAGAGGGGTGAAGAGCCAGGCCGTGGGCAGGCACAAGCCCTGGGGGCCAGGCTGGGGTGGCTCTCCCAGCCATCCTGGGGACCCATGCCTCTGCCTCCTCAGGTACCAAGTTCCCTCAGGGGGGCTTCTATGTGTCACTTGGGCACCCTCAGCCCTCAACCCCCAGGTCCTCAGGAAGCTCAACTGCCTCAGTTGCCTGGGCTAAGGAGCCTTCCCAGAGGTCCCAGGAGTCTGTATCCAAGACAATTCCCTGGTGATTCCAATCTGCAGATGGGAAGCCTCAGGTCTAAGCTGCTAATCCATCCCTCTTGTTGCTTTTCTTCCAGACCCCACTGACTGCTATTCTCACAGGGAACAGGGGCTCAGAGGTGACGGGCCCTTCACAAGGACAGCAGCACCCGTTGCTGGGGGACCTGGGGGAGAGACTCCTACCAGCTGCTGCCAGGAGGCAGCCCCGCCCTGTCCCGAGCTGCCAGGGTCCAGTTTTACCTTTTCTGCTTGGCTGAGCTCGTCCTTACTCCTTAGCCTATCCCTGTGGGGGGGGTCTGGGCCCAGACCCTCGTCTTCTAACAACTGCGCGTTCATGGTCAAGAGCCAAGCGGCTGTGCGGTCCAGGGCATTGGGGCTCACAGGTGAAGGGCCCTACAATGAAACACAGCTGTGAGGGGCTGCAGGGAGGTGGAGGGCAAGCAGGAGGGGCTGGAGTGGCCCAGGTGAGCCACAAGGACAAGCAACTCTGGGACACGGTGGGAAGAGAGGGGACCTCCAGCTGACTGAGCGCCTACCGAGGCAGTCCCCACCCGGGAACTGTCTCTCAGACGGCAGCCAAAGGCAGAGCCGACAGGTGCCAGGTGGCCTCCTGAGTACCACACTCTGCTGCCAAGAGGACAGTGAGTGACCCTGCCACTGGGGGCACCGGGGCAGGCTGCACTGAGTGGGGGACAGGGCCAGGCTGGGCTGTCAGCCCAAGGCACCTCCACTCCAGACACTGCCTGCAGCCTTTGGGTGACAGGGTCATCCATGCTCCAGGTGGTTGTGCCTGGAGGCCTGTCCAGCCTGTGAAAACATTTTGGGAGGGGAGTGTGGGGGCAGAGCAGGGTGGGGGCTTCAACAGGCTTGGAACCGAAGATGAATGCACTCTCCTCCTCTTTCTCTCTGACCCCAGCCTGCCCCTAGGGGCACTGACAGAGGAGCCTGGAGTTCCCCAAGGCTACAGTGTCCCTGGTTCACAGGATTCAGGAAGAAGCCAGGGGGAGGGGGTGGTGGCGCATGTGGCAGGCTGGTGGGATGGGATGGCAGCTGGGTGAGGGTGGAGGTGAAATGACCGAGAGGAGGAGCATGGTATGGGGTATGACAGCCCCAGCCGGGCCCAAGTGCCCAGCCCTGCCCTCTGACTAGCAGCACTGACCTGCTTGTGCACTGCCCGTGGCTTCAGTTCTGGGCTGTCCCCCTTGGAGGAAGAGGACTGCTGCCTCAGGCGGGTACTGGGGCCCACCCAATCAGGTGAGGCCGACGCCAGGGTTCCGCTTGAGGGTCTTGGGTACTGCAGGGTGCTCAGCAGGTTGGGGGGCGTCCGGCCGCGGGGGGCAGGAGGTGGCGGCGGGGGTGGGGGCGGAGGCTGGTCGATCCTCCTCTGGGGGCCAGCACTGTTCTGCCGTGGCACCGTGGGCTGCCCGCCTTTTTCAGTCAGTGACATCTGTCGCCGTGCCAGCTCACCGGGCCGCCGAGCCAGCTCCTCCGCGGCAGTGCTGAAACTTCCCAGCTTGGCAGCGGCCGCCAACTCCTCGCTGTTGCTGTGTGAGCTCAGGGAGCTGTGGCCCTCAGAGCCTGAGTCGCCAAGGCCACGGGGTGACAGCGGCAGGCCAGCCGCCATCTGGTACACAGGGTTCTGGAAGGAGAGCGGTGCCAACAGCTGGGGCCGGCCTGGCGCGCCCTCGGAGGTGCCTGGTGTGGTTGGTGTCTGGCCTGCCCGCCGCACTGTGGCCAGCCCTGCCAGGTTCACTGGGGTTGCCCGGGCCGGCCACCCGGCCACCAGCTGAGCTGCAGCGGCCTGCCCATCTGTGGGGAGGACGTCGGGGCCCGCCGGGGAGCCTGCCTCCCCGTCCAGCGTGCGGGCGTCCTGGAGGTCCACCATGGAGAGGCTCTTGCCACCGTTGGCCATCTGAAGATCAGGCTCGTTGGCTTCCGAGTAACTCGAGCTGCGGGCAGGTGAGGGCTGGACCCCGGAGGACCTTGTGACAAAAAACAAGTCCTTGTTTTCGGGGGTTGGAGACGGTAACCGGGTGAAATCTATCAGACTGCAGGGAGACAAGCACACACAGGGAAAGAAGGGGAAAAGAAGAACTGTGAGTGCAGCCAAGGCGGGTCCAAACCGACAGCACCCGCCAACCTGCCGGGGCCTGGCAGCCTGAGCCAGTGCTGGGGAGATGGATGCGCTGGGGTGGCAGGAGTGGGAGAATCCGGGGACCAGAGGCTGAGGCGGCTGCTCCTGCACAGAACCTCTTCTTTAGGGGCCAGCACTGCACATTTCAGGCCGCGCTGCCTGGAAGACCCCTTCCCTGTTCAGCTGCATCTTGGGACAATGGGTACTGGGGCCTGGCTTGCTCTGGAAAACTCCTCCTTAGCTAAGCCCTAAGCCACAACTCAGTGGCTCTCTGCTATCCACAGATCCTGCATTGAGAACCCCAACTTCAGAGTCACTGGGTTCCCTCTGCCTCTTCCCTCTTGTTCCTAATCAGACTGGTAACTGAAGTGGGGGCCCGGTGAAACCTCCTCTTGCCCAGCCTCCTGCTGCCGCTCCCTTGTTTGACTGGCAGGCGGGGGCTGGAGTTCCTGGCAAAAACAAGGAATGAGAGCAGGCTCTGTGGAGAGCATGACTTGGGGGGAGGGCTGCACTTGCCCTGGCCTCCTCCTCATTCTACGCTTTTCTCTGGCCTCTCCCTGGCCCCTCCCCAGAAGCTAGCTCCTTGGAAGAAAGCACAACTGTGGTGGGGTCCAGGGGGGCTTTGGAGAGAAGAATGTGGGCGGGGGGAACTGAAGGCTGCAAGGACTTGGGGGGCTTGATATGGCTTGGAATGGGGAATGGGTTGGCTTAGCCTCAGATGGAGAGGAAGTGCCACTCCCTGAGATGGGCTGCAGTGCTCATGGGACTGGGAGAACTGGCTAGAGCAGCAGATGAGCCAGGAAAGACGGAGAGCAGTGGGGGCCCGGCTGCCTCTCAGCCTCTCAAGGGCTGTCTACTGCACCCCCCACTCCAAACTCTTGGCATGTGACTCTGCTTGTCTTCGCTTGGCACACTCACTGAACAGACCCAATGCAAGACTCAGTGGACCTGCATCTCTGGCCCCTCCTGGGCTCCCCTAACCTCAGGTTCTTGATCTCAGCACCCTCCCCTGCTTAAAAGCCTGCCCTGCCACCACCTTGGGGGAGACCACACTCCCAACTCTGCTGCTACAGCTGCGGCCTCACACGCTGGGGTAAGAAGGATCACTGGCAGGAGAGGGGAGAGTAGGGGTAGAGCAGAAATGCTTCAACATGAACTGATAGAAATGTCTCTATTTTGACTTAAACAAGAACGTTTTGCCTCCCACTCTGCCATGTGTGTGTCTTATTTAGGCAGAGCAGACCCCAGGACTGGGTCTCAGCATCACTTTATGTTTTCTGCTGTTCCCAGCCTCAAAGCCTGGCAGAGCCACCGAATTCCTATTGAAAACACCCCCAACTAAACACCACTTCTGGAGATTCTGACTCAGGCTCAGGAAATACCAGGAACATGTGTATTTTTAACAAATATCAGGGGATCTGGAAATGCCGGGGGTATTTGGGACCAGTAATTATTCTCTGACACATCATGTCTTTGCTTGTGCTTGTCCCTCTATCTAGAATGCCTTTTCCACCAATGGAAATGCTACTTTTCCTAAAACAAAACAAAACAAAACAAAACAAACCTATAGCATCACCTCCTCTAGGAAGGCTTCCCTGATTTTTCCCAAATGGAGGTTCACCACTTAGGACCCGTACAACTCAAGTCTTGCCAGGCTTGTTTTACAAACACTATGTAGGCATCCTCTTTCCCCATCTGAGATTACAGAAGGGCTGTGCCTAGTCTGCACACGCACCCACCACACCCAACATGCCTGGCAGCTCTTACCCGGAAAGATCGTTCTCAATCACCATCTTCTGCAGCCCAGCTGAGATGCTGCTGCTGCCAGAGCCCGGTGTGGAGGCCAGGTCATTGGTCCCTGGGAGCTGCCCGCTACCTGGGGTGCTCAGTGCTGTGTGGACGTCCCTCAGGATCCGAGGCAGGGGTCCCAGTTTGGATACTATGCTCTGTAAAGGCACAGCAAGAGGCAGGTGTGACCTCCTGGGACCACACGGGTAGGATGTATGTGCTGCAGCCACTATGGCTCAAAACCACCACGGAGCCTGTCAGAAGTGCAGATCCCCACCTGCTGCCAGTCAGAGCCACTGGGTCTGGGAGGGGGGTGAGCCCAGGAATCGGTAAATCTACATTTTTAACCAGCTCCCGGACATTTCTGGGGCAGGAGTAGGAGGCCCACAGTGGGAGACGCTGACCTAGTGCAAGCCTCTCCTTCAGTTTGCCCTGCCCTGGTGCCTCCGCAGAGAGGAAAGCACACATGGAATCCCAGCATTTCCACACCTCCACCTCTCCATCCAGAGGCTTCTGTGACAGCCCCTCTCACATCACTTACTCCATGGGATGGGCTGGGGTCTGACCCACCTTGGCACCTGAGCCCCAGTGGAGATGGTCCAGGCACATTGTAGGCACCCTCAGGTGCTGGTCAGGCAGAAGGCAGTGCCTGAACCCATCTGAACCTTGCTGGCACGCTTTAGAGGACTTAAGGGGCAGAGGATTCTAGGCTTTGGGGACACTGCCTTCACCTGTTTATGCACAAGCTTCCACAGAGGTCTCTGTGAGAAAACAAAGTGTGAAAACTCATGCAGGCAATAGAGCACGCAATTGAGAGGCAAACAGTTGAGTTTTAAATCCCTGTTGCACCCTATCACCGATGTGACAATACTGATCACCTTCCATTCTTCCTGCCTGGTTGTGCAGATACGTGGACAGCACAGGGGCAAGGTAAGTGGTGGCAGTGACAGTGACTAGTGTTGGCTGCAGTGCAGGGACTGGAACAGGTGGAATGTAGGGTCTCGGCCCTCATTTCCATTTCTCCCTCCTGTGTCTCTCACAGCCAAAGGCAAGTGGATACAAATGAGCAAAAATGATGGCCTTTGATTGCAACAGGACCTATTTCTAGTGAAAAGTCAGGACTAACCTAAGTGTCCATCAATAGGGGACTGGTGAAATAAATAGCATTCATACAATGCAGTCATTAAAAAGTCCCTGGGGGTGGTGCAGATTGCACTGACAAGCAAAGAGGCCCACAACACAGTGGTAAGAAATGCACACAGCAGCATACACAGTATGTTCTTGCTTTAAAACAAACTGAAAAAGGAAAAGAGCTCTATGTGTGTGCGCCTGCATGTGTGTGTGTGCTTACACATGCACAGATCACGTCCAGAAGGCTGCATACCAGTGCTCTGAGCGGTCACCTCTAGGGAATGGGACCAGGAGGCATGAAGGGCCTTCCAGGCCAGTTTCAGCACCTTACAAAAGTAAGGTGGTCCCTTGGAGCCCTAGAAAGCAACAGATATTCAGGAAGTAGTTCCTGGTAGACCCAGCCCTTAAGTCCAAGAACTAGTTGCTCACTGTGTGGGCTGAGGCTGGGGGTCAGTGAAGTCTCAGGCTAGGGAGGGCTCACTTCAGGTGACTGCAGCAGTGTCAGAGGTGTCTAGGGAGTAACCTTGTCAACTGATGGTCAAGGGCAATCCTAGAAAGGTTTTTGACTTCCTGCTGGACAAGTGGAGGTACAGGGTCTTGAGTCATCTTCTTCATACAGGCGGATTCACGATCCAATTCTATTTCTCACATGCTCTGGCAGGCAGCACAGTGGCGCTTGTCCACTAAAGGCTGAGTGCATGTGGAACACCCCAGCTCTAGTACCCAGAGTGGGGCAGCCTTGGCAGATACTGCTGAGTGAACACAGCATTTGCCCACAGAGAAAATGGGGCCCACAGATCCCCAGTGTGTTCTGACAGGACCTGGCCTGATCATGCCACATGGGCAAACTCTCTGCCCTCCATGGTTACTCTGGAAGGGGGAACACTAAAAGCCTGATGGCAGCTTTTGGCCCCACCTCCGCCCCACGGCAACAGGCACCTGCTCCAGCTGGCTGACGGCCTCCCAGAGCAGTGAGTGCAGGCTGGAGAGCTCGCGGCCCAGGTCGATGTAGCCCTCGAAGCCGGCTGTATTGGAGAGGGTCTCGGGGTTGGAGATCTCCAGCAGGAAGCGCTGCATGTTGGTCCACTCATGCTCTAGGAACTGGTTCATGAAGGACATGTATTCCTCCTTGCTGCCAAATCTGGAGAGAGGGCAGTTGGGTGAGCACTACTGGGCCCAGGCAGGCCCTGCCCAGGAACTCCCTCCACTGGACACCACCACCCGCTTTCCCCACTATGGCAGGCTCCCACTCCATTCACTCCCCAAGTCAGCTGAATATGCTCTGACCCAGGTCACCAGGGCCCTCCTTGCTCATGGTAAGTCCAGCGATCCTTTTCTGAACCTTTTATCTCAGGACCTGGAATGTTCTGTGTCCCCCATACACTGCCTGTTAACAGTGTCCTTCCGCTTTTCCTCCAAGTTTCACTGCCCTGGTATGCAGATGATGCTCAATCCCTGCTCAACCCAGGTCTCCCAATGAGCTTTCAGGCATGTATTAATATATCTGCAGGCACCTCCCCTGGGAGTCCCTCCTACTCAGCCTGCCACACCTGAAGTCATCATCATCACCCAAACCCATGCCCTCCTCCTGAGCTCCCTACCCTAAGTGGAGACCCCACTACCCATACAGATACACCTGAGACAGAATCTCTAGCAGTTGTCAACTCCTCCCTCTTCCTCATTCCCAAATGGCACGGCCCACTGATTTTGCCTTCTAATCACCCCTAACCTTGTCCCTTGCAGCCACTGCCTCCTGTACCCGCTCCCCTCCCTGCGAATTTTCTGCTATCGTTGCTGGAACCACAGCTATGCTCTCCTTTCACGTCTCCTGGCTACCATCCTGCTCCCTCCAACCCATCTGCCCACTGCTGTCAGGGTGAGCTTTTCAGGATCCAGAACAGAGGAAGGCCATCCTCTCCCTTGTTTAAAACCCTCTGGTGGCTCCCACAGCCCTGTCTGGCCTTCAGGTCCCTGCTGTCCTCTTAGGTCTCATCGCCCGCTTCTCCTGACCTGGCACAGTGCATGGCCCTCCCTGGGATGCCCAGCCTCTGCTCCTCTTGAGACAATGAACGCCTCACCCTGACATGCAGTTGGGGGATCATGTCACCCTGGAGGCTTTCCTGTCTCCTCTCCCAACAAGCTGAGAGCCCTCCTAAGAGGCTCGTGTGTGTCTATCACTGCTCTCCTGCTCATTCCACACGTCTCCCTGGCTGAAGTGCTGAGCGCCACCAGGACTGATTCATCTTGGTGCCGTCAGAGCCCAGCACACAGATGGCCCCAGGATGGGGCTCAATCCACGTTTTGAGAATGAACAACAGTGAGACGACCCAGCCCTTCTACTTCTGCCCACTTGCTCTAAGGATGCAGCCAAAAACACCAATAGTGCTTTATCAGCAAAGAAAGACATCCTGATAGCCTGATACCAGGATGGTGGTGCCCAACCCAAGTGCCCAAGCACAGGGAATGGGTTAAGGAAATATGGGCCAGTCCCCCTTGGATGAATATTAGTCATTTATTTCAAAACAGGGCTTAATGAATGTTAAGGGATATGTGAGAATCCTTATAATAATACATTAATTCAAAAAAGCAGAAGGAAAAAAATGTCTCATGTTGTCACCTTTAAAAATTAAGAAACATACCAAAATGACATATACCTTGAGTAGAAGGACAGGGTGTGGAGATTTTATTTTTTAAAAAGCGGGAAGGAGAAGTACTGAGGATGACAGGGACAAAAGCAGGGCCTGTTTATGGTCTCTGCTCAGCTTGGGGGCAGAAACACCCCCAGGGCCTGCCCTGTGGACACCAGCCCTGCCCAACTCTGCCTGGTGAGGGAGGAGGCACTCACTTGGCAAAGTTGGCCAGGTTCTGGGTGACCTTGGCGATGAGGGTGAGGGTGCGGGCAGTGCGGTCATCAGGGTACTCCTGCAGCAGGTTGAAGAGTGAGGGCGACATGATGGCTGGGCAGAGGAAGCGCAGGAAGAGGGAGGCGCTGATGAGCCGCTCACTGATGTCCGGCCGGCCGCGACTGCTGCACTCCTGCCTCCACGAGGCAAACACCTCTTTCAACTCCCGTGGGAAGACACTGTGTAGGGACACACAAAGGTGGGCTTGGCTGTCAGGCAGGGGCCCAGGACAGGAGTGCACAGAGCAGGAACCTGCATTCCAACCTTGGCTCTACCCCGCCAGCTGCGTGAGGTCAGCCCCGCTGTCTGAGCTCTGAGGACACAGCCATCTGGGGAGAGCAGTCAATATAGGGTGGCTGGAGCAAGTGCCCAGGCATGAGGAGGAGCAGGGAGACCCAGGCTCCCATCGGGCAGTGGGTTTTCAGTGAAGGGCCGGGCAGGTGGGATGGGAGGAGGCATGAGGAGCTGGCTCTCCGTCCTAACCGGAATTAACTGCCAAGGGCCAGTGCTGAACCACCTCTCCAGCTTCTGGTCTGGGCCCTCCCCACCTCTCTGCCAGTGTCTACTTCATTTTTCAACCCAAACAGCAGGCATCTGGGTCTAGGGGGAAGTGAGGAAAACAGGAATAGACCACTATTCCTTGGGTTCCCATCACTGGCTTTGAGACTAATTTCCTTTGCTTGAATAATGTGATAGGAATCCGGGATTTCCTAAAAGCTCAGAAAGATCAAGAAGATGGGACTACCCCTGAACACGGTGGGAGAACACAGCTCTCCATTCTCTACATGGGGAGGGAAAGGGAGGTAGTGACTGCCCCAGGGTGATGGAGCAAGCCAGCAGAGCTGGCCCTAGACAATGGGGCTCCTGGTTCCACTGGGCATCCTGGCCTGCCATGGTCAGGCCCACCTGGCCAACCCTTAAGTAGGTTTCCTATCTTTTTTCCCTAAAAGATGCATCTCCCAGCCTGGGGCAGGCCAGGCCCCAGTGGTCCGTGAACTCAGTCTACACTTGGCTCTGCCATGAGCTCAGGGTGATCTGACCAAGGCCCTAGCCCTCCTGGAAGGCTTGGGTTTTCTCTCCCCTAAACTGAGAGCAAGGCCTGCCCTGCCCTGCCAAGCTCACAGAGCCATCGTAAGGCTAAAACCCCAAGGCTACAACAGGCTTGACCAACTTGAAATTTCTTCCCCCACAGGCCCAGCAGCCTGCTCAGCAGGCTCTCCTGCAATGCATGCTGGCTGACCCATCAAGGGCACACCTAGCGGGGAATGAAGGTGAGCCACCTTTAGCCGTGGCTCTCACAGTGCCTGGCACAGAACTGGACAGGGGGCAGGTGTTGAGTGGTGACATCTATCAATGGCCTTGTCCAGAATGGAGAGGTGCCTCTGATAAATGCCAGAAAGAGGAAATGGAAAATCACTGTCCACAAATATGTTTTCCCTGAGTCACATGCCCAGCCCCCCTGGAAGAGGGGGAGGGGGAAAGCACAGCCCAGCTGGGAATGGGAAGTGTGTTCCCAGAGTTCAAGGCCCTACAGTCGCTCTCCTCCACCGGCCCAGGGGTGTGGAAAGCTGCACATTTGTGGCCCATCTCGAGGTGCCCATTTGGCCCAGGCAAGCACCTTGTATAGCCCAGGGGCTAAGGCCCTGGGTGCCAACCCTCCTGGCCTGCCCATTCCCCCTGCCTTTTCTTGTCCTTGGGGAGCAGCAAACACTTCTCTGGCCTTCCTGTGTGCCCAGTCCTGAGGTGGTGGGCTCACCTGCCCCCAGGGTGCCCCAGCATTCACAGGAAATGTTTTAGGCACAGGCACAACCCTATCCTGATGGGATCAGGGCTGCGACAGAGGGTACCAGGTGTGGCCTCGGAGCAGGAAAGGCAGGAGTGTATGCAGGTGAAGGTGCAGGTGAGTGAAAGAGATGAACCTAACAAGGAGTGAGGTAAGGCCGGGGAGAGAGTGGTGTCAGAACAGGCTGTGGACGGAGGCTTGGGTGGGTAGGGGCTGTAAGCCCTGAGCTGGAGGGGGACACAGGTTAAACCTGGGCAGCTCCTCTGGGGTGAATATGAACCCACTGCTTGGGCTGACAGCAAGGCCCTCCCGCACAGTCCTGTGTGCCACCACAGAACGAGGCTATACTCGGCACCAGGCTGGCTGGCCATCACACACATATATCCCAGGAGCAGGCTGGTGGCCGTGAAGTCGGCCTTACCGCAAGTTTCTCCGGGACTGATTCCGGTCCTGCTGAGGGGCCTGTCTAAGCAGCCCACTGCTGCATGCCCTGCTGCTTTCTGGGGCTGGCAGAGTCTGCAGACCCCGTTCTACTTCAAAGTCTAGTCCTTTCTGTTTATTCTCTAGTCCCAGCAAGAGGCCTGCCTGGTGCTCAGGCCCCCAACGTGCCCCTGCTTGGCCCCATCACAAGGCTGTGACATGAGCACCTTAGCTCCCACGGACAGGTGAGGAGCCTCAGGTGAAGCCATCCGCCCACCCCAAGTGGGGGCCCACACAGGGCCTGCCAGTCTCACTCCCGCTGCAGCCCAAGCACCCACAATAGCCCCCGGCACATGAAGGGCGCTCCCTCATCACCAGAGACGGCAGACTGGCGTGTCCAAGTTCTTTCCATCACAAAACCACAGCAACATGCTGAACGCTGCCCCACCTGAGAGCTCAAAAGGCACTAGGCCAGGGGACTGGCAAGTTAGTACAACTCAGGGGCCAGGCAGCAGCAGGCACACTGCGGGTGCCAGACACTGAAGGACAGGATGGGGAAGGCGACAGGGTGGGGAGACCTGGGCACCGCACTGACCAGTAGGAGTTGATGATCTTGCAGAAGGCCAGCTCGCAGCACATCTTGAGGTTGCCCTGGTGCTCTGGGAGGTCAGCGGCCGAGCACTTGCTGGGATCCACTTCGCAGTTCTCATCTGACTCATACAGCGCTTTGATGAACTCACCTATGGACAAGTGGGCAGGGAGTGGGGAGTGAGGACCTGGCGGGCCCTGCCCCACCCTCTGCCCTGCTGCTGGCCCACTCCCTACCTAGGGCGTCCTGCAGGTACTTCTGGCCCACTAGCTTGAGGTACTCCTCAATGGCCTTGGTGGCCAGTGTGTTCTCCCGGAAGATGAGGTGCTCGTTGTCCCCGCAGCGGTCCACCTCTGACATCATCAGGTCTGTCAGGAAGTCCTGGGGAGGCAGGAGGTGGGGAGAGCAGGACCTGAGCTGGCCTGGCATGGAGGGCCCTAGGATTCCAGACCTAGCCAGAGAAGTCCTGGCATTTTGAGGCTGTTCCATCACCAAGCCGCGGGGGTCCCGGAGAACAGTGTGCCCACCTTTGGGGGCTGCTGGGGAGTGTGGGCAGGGCAGGGGCCCCCAGCCAGGGTAGGAGCCTAGAACTGGTGACAGTAGAGCCGGGTCTACTCATTCAGGAGGCAGCCTGAATGAGAGCATGCCACGTGGAGCCACAAGCCCCCACCACCACAGAGAATGGACTCATTTCCATGTACAGCCCTGATCAGGCCTGGCCTGGTGACCACAGCAGGACTCGCCTCTCCCCGCACCATCAGTGCCAAAGAGGACAAATGAGGCTGCCCTGTCTCATGGTAAGAATGGCCATCAGTATCCACCTATGACTCTGGTGGGGGCTCCCACACCAGACACAGATGCCTTCTGTGCAGCCCCACTGCCCGGGGAGGTCGTGAGCCACCATGCTCAGGCAGGTGAGAGCAGGAAGTGATGTGCAACTGGCTGGAGAGGGAAGGTGGAGGCGCCACTGCCCACCTGGCAATCAGGGTAGCAGCCCCAGGCCCATCAGGTCCCACACACAGTGTTGTGGGAAAACCCCAGCACAGGAGCCCGAACCCACACCTTCCCCCTACTCTAGCAACCATGCAGATACTAACACCCTCCCTCAGAAGCCCCCACCTCCTTGTGCTCACAACTAACCTGTGGCTTGGGGGAGGGGAAGAAGATAGGAAAAACTGTCATAGTTTCAAGGGAGGGTGACAGTCAGGGCAGGGGGCCACCTAGCACAGAGCCTGCAAGGTGCCCAGGAGGGGTGGACCCAGGCATCTGTGCTCAAGAAATCCCTCACTCCGACATGCACGACCTTGGGGTCCTTTAAAACAGAACTGAGATCTAGACACAGGAACCCAGGGTGCACAGCAGAGGCACAGAGGGACAGCAGGGGCAAAGGGGAAGCTGTCATTGGCTTCCTGGGGATCATGTGGCCTGAGGACCCCTTCCTGACCAGCAGGCGACCTCCAGGGTCTCATTCTCTGAATACACTAAAGCAAGGGTCAGAGGTACATCTCCCCCGGGGCTCCCCCAGGGCTCCCGCTCAGGACTGCAGCCTTCCTGAACTCCTGCAATGAGAGCCAGGCCCCAGTGCTGGGATGAGAACTTCCTGAGAGCCAGGACCCAATAAGGGGGAAACCAATGCACACACAGCAGGAAAATGACTTGTCCAAGGCCACATAGCCACCTGGGGCCAGATCTGGTCCAAGTCCCTTGCTTCCCAGACTCCGTTACTCCTCTAGCCGTGGAGACGGAAGAGGGGCTAGTTCCCAAGTATTCCAGGGGTGGGGGCTTAGGTACCTGTCACCCCAGCAGCACAAGTTACTTTCTATGCTTCTATCTACTGCTCCCCAATCCCACTGAGAGCCTTTGGGGTTGGCTGCAGCCCTGACTTCACCTCCCTCCACGAGCACCTGGACATACCTATCATTTCAGGCTGCTTCAGGGAGGAATCCGCTTCCCAGGCCAGCCCCAGCCCAGCCCTGGGAACCAGGTACTGAAACATCAGACACAACTGCAGAAAATAATGCAGCCTCTGCAGCCCCCATCACTCCCTCTCTGGTGCCCATGGGTCCTTGATTCATTCCGTTTCCCAGCATACGTCCCCAGTGTTGACCAGCATGTTAAGGACGCGGCAGCCAGAGCTGGCCCAACGTGCAGCCTAGCCAGCCAAGTCTGAAGGCTGGGGGAGAAGGTAGCTGAGCACTACAGAGGAAAACTGCTCCCCATCACGGGTCCATGGGGAGGAGGTCCCCGCCCCAGCCCTGCACTTGCAGCATACAGCAAGTGCAAGAGGGAGGGGGGGCTGCAGAGGCTGCTGAGGCTTCCAGCCATGGCCTCCCCTTCCAGGGCCTCTAGGAACAGGTGAGAGGGTGAGGGACCTCCACGAGTCTTGTGCCCTGGCCTCTGCCCTGGGGTATGGCTCCCAACTGTGCCTCCCCGACCCAGGGCTAAGGGCCTAGGACCTTGACACAGGGTGCCCCTCAGCCACCTGCCACTTGGCTCACAACACGCCACTGTCCAGAGGGCAGAGGCCCAGTCCTTAGCCCAGCACCAGGGTCCATCCACGCTGCAGAGGCCTCAAGTCCAGCCCCTTTTTCCCACCCTCTTTGGCCAGCTTCCTGAATGGCAGGTGGCAAATGTAAAGAGAGAAGGTCGCCTTCGAGGCCCACAGACCATGCTCTACTGCCTTCCTAGGGGCACCCTGGTCCAGGAGCCCATTTGTCCCCAAACCGGGTAGGTGGGGCTGAGGCACGGCTTGCATGGTGGGCTGCTGGGCCCATCTTCGGGAGCGGAAGGTGAAAGGGGTCATGGAGATGGACATTGAGCACCTCTGGCCCTGAACTAGGACTTGCCTGGGTGGGTCTCAGATGATTCCCGCTTCTGTGAGGCTCTGGGGTGGGGCTGGCTAACCCTCGAATAGTACAATTTTGACTGTGTCTACCTGTGTGACAATCTGTGTGTCTGGGTGAGAGTGTGGGGTGAGGTAGAGCTGTGAGGGAGGCTCATCTGTGCATCGTGCTGGGGAGGTCTGCCGAACTCCATACCCCACAGGGGACGTGTGTTTGGCTCACTGGGGCTGGTGGCGTTGTGGGATCTGTGTGCTGGGAGAGCCGTGGCCACCCGGCCTGTTCCCCTGGCGCCTCAGGGGGTCGGTCCTCTGCAGCAGTGGTGGAAGGCACCTCAACCCAAGCCCACTCCCTCACTACCAGCTGCAATCCCATCCACTGGCTCCACACAGGCCTCAGTGATCAGCTCCAGCCACAGAGGAGGAGTACAAAACCCCCAGCCCACGATAGAACTTTTGGGTTTAGGGAGCCCTTCTGGTAGTGACCGGTGCCTCCAAGGCCTCTGTTAGGCCTGAAATGTACGGATGTGAGCAAGGGCAGGTAACCCAGCGCTGCCGCCCAGCCTGTGTCAGGAGCCGAGGGGCCTGCACGCACCTTCACCTTGCCCGTGCTCTGCAGGATGTGCACCAGGGCAGATGCCATCTCCTCCTTGGTCTTGGCACTGAGGATGGGCTCGAGGGCTGCACACAGCCCCAGGTAGTGGTTGGTGATGTGCTCAGCGAACTCTTTGTACATCTCCATGGGCAGGATGGTGATGGTTTGGTAGCGCGCCTTGATGCGGATCATGGGTCCAGGGCCCTTGCCGCCCTTGGGGTTGGGCGTCACCACCGGGTACCACTTCTCCACGAACTGCCGCCCGGCCACCGAGGCAGCAGGTAGGCTCACCAGGCCCAGGTAACTGTTGCGCTCCTTCTTCTTCTTCTTGTCGGTCTCCCGGTACAGGTGGACAGTGACCGTGCGCAGAGGCGGCAAGTTGTGGAACTCAAAGTGCTCGCCCCAGAAAACATTGTCCGTCTTGAGCTTGCCCGTGGTGCGGGCATAGAGCACATCGTCCAGGCACAGCTCGCACAGGTACTTCTTCTTGGCTGGCAGGTCCTTGGCCTCGATCACCCACAGCTTCAGGATGTGCTCCACACGCCGGCTGTTGTCCTGTATGTGCACGGGGGTCCAGGGTGGTCAGCTGGGGGTGCCACGTGCAACCCCCAACCAGCCCAGAGCCTGAGAGAGTCCTCAGACCCAGGAGGAGCTCTGAAGGTGGAGGCGGCAGCGGGCGCCTAGGCCCTAAGTCAGGATGAGGCAGGGCATGATGGACAAGGGCTGGATCTCTGGTCGACCTCACAGAAGCTCACTCACCTTGGGCAAGTGACTTAACTGGAGCCTTGGGTTGCTTGTCTATGAAACGGCACTAAGGTAAAACCCCCATCTCATAGAGGGCGAGACTGAGAGAGGCCAGCACAACGCCTGACACATCACAGACTATGCTATTATTAACTCTTCCTTAATATGCTGGTCTGTACTGTAACTTAAGAGATGGCTATGGTGACCAGGACTTGGTCAAGCCCTCAAGTCGGCTAGGGAGACAGATACAGAAGCAGGGATTACAGTGGGGGCTCCCAGGACCTAATGGGGGAGCCCAGGGGCAGTGGGAACACAGAGGGCACCAGCCTGGGACAGGGGTCCTCACCTGGAGGAGGGGCAGACATCTAAGGTGGAAGGGGAAGATGAGCAGAACTCAGCCAGGGGCTGGGGAGTAGGGACAAGGGGTCCCAGCAGAAGGACCCCAGGGTCCAGCACTCATTTCCCCAAGCCCAGCCTCAATGTGTAGCTTAGAAAACAGAGGCACACAGCACCTGTCTCAACCTGGTCAACTCAAACGTCTCTTTCAGAGTCCACCAATATTGTCCACTCGGGCCCTGCCTCCATGCAGGCTGACCACCCCCAATCCCAGCCCACACCACAGAGATAGTCTCTCTTGCTTCCTCCTATCTGAGCCTACCTTCAATCCCCCATGCTTTGGTGAGAGGGGCGCAGGCTTACCTTGTTGGGATGCACCGCTCGCCGCAGGTTCTCCATCCACTTATCCCGCTCAGCTGCAGACCGGCAGGAAAAGCACTTGCTTCCTGATGACGTCGTCACCTGTGGGGAGCAGGCAAGACAGTGTTATGAGGGAAGGGACCACAGCAAGGGCAGGCAGTGATGGAAGAAGACCTTGGAGGCTCAGGGGACTCTGGCCATCAGGTCTGCATCACAGCTTCAGGAAGGAGCCAGGACAAGGCTCATATGACGCCTCTACTTCATGTTTTGCAGGTGGTACACTGAGAGCCACTGTCCCAGGGCAAGTCAGCAGCCGGAGAGTGGCCCCATCCTGCACGAGCAGGCTCCTCACTCGTCCCTCAGTGCCCTCTGTCCAATAGGAAAGCATCTTCCTAACTCTAACCTCCCTCTCCCTGAGGTGGGAAGAGGGAAGGAACGAAGACCTTGCCCAGGTCAGAGGGCAATGCTTAACCCGAGCGTACTTTCCCTAAAGGCAGAACCACAAGAACCAAGGAGACAACTAAAGGTAGGTACCAGAATCCCCTCAGTCCTCAGCTGACAACTCTGAGGGTTCTCTTCCGTCAAGCAGCAGTGACAACAATGGTAATATAAGCCTGATATTTTTTATGCCAGACTGGAGAAATGAGACTCGGACTGTCTGGATGTGCCAGGCCCTAGGGTCCCCGGTCCCTGACCCTTCTCCTTCCCTCTCTGTCTGACTCTCACTCAACCTCTGGTCCAGCTTAGACATCTCCTGCCAGGTAAGGGAGCCAGTCCGGGCAATTCCTGCTGTGTGTTTCCACTGTCCCCAGCAGCAGACCCGGGTCTCTGCAGGGGAAGCGCACTCCTCACACGGCATTCGAGGGCCTGCACCCTCCACAGAACCCCCTGCTGTGAACCAGCAGACAGGGCCATCTTCACCCTATCCCTGGCAAGGAAGTCAGAACCCAGATCAAGCCTGGCTT
The DNA here is from genome assembly GCF_028858775.2 of Pan troglodytes. Taxonomy (NCBI): domain Eukaryota; kingdom Metazoa; phylum Chordata; class Mammalia; order Primates; family Hominidae; genus Pan; species Pan troglodytes. The sequence goes on from NC_072409.2 coordinate 16,686,938, forward strand.
GGCCAGGAGTCCTGAACCAGAAATGGTCCCCAGTGGGCACAGGGTATGGGGCAGGTGCCAGGCACCATTCTGTTTTTTCCCCAGGGCTGGGGGTGCCAGGAGATTGTCACACTAGTCCCCAAGTGGCTGCTTTTCATTACCAGGCTCATTCCTCTACCAGAGAGCTCTCCTAGTTATGCATGATTATTGGGGGTAGGAATCTTCCCAGAAACTGGTAGGAAGCAATATGAATAACTGCAGAAGCAATTAGGAACTCCCAGGAACACCTGCAACAATAGTAACCCTGCTCCCGGCTTGGTCTCAGCCTTGCTGTGTGACCTCTGATGTCTCTGTGCCTTCTCTGGGCCTCAGATCCCCCATTTCCTATGAGGGACTGGACAGGTCATCCCCAGGTGGGTCACTGGCTCTCTGCATCCAAACCTCAGGTCGCAGAATGCCAGGGCAGGACAGATTTGGGCTCTCATTGTTCACAGTGGGAAACAGGCCCAGACAAGGGGAGACTCTCTGCTATCCACACTGCATTTGGGAGGTGAGCAGGCTCTAAGACATGGGCTCTGGTGCTTAAGAAATTCAGGCTTTTCCCCTACTCACTGTCATCCACTGGGGGCCCCAGCAGCTTCAGGCTAGCATGGAGAACAGGTGCTGGCCCATTTCCAGAGAACCTAGAGAGTAGGAAGGACAGCCTCCACCCCAGCTCCACTAGGTCTCTTAGGAGCTGAAAGCTATCGGTAAATACTAGCCACTGTCCCCAAGAGCCTGGCCACTATCCCCAAGACCCTGGCCCCTGCTGAGGCCACAGCAGACTGGACTCCAGGAGGATGTGTGGAGGAGACCAGCCAGGCCAGGAGAAGATGGGGTGTCCACCCCAACCCCTGTGATGGGACCCACCTCGAAGCAGTAGTCCTGGCCAAGGATGCTGCTGTGCACGGGCTTGATGACCACCTCTTCCTCCATGCTGAGGTCCAGCGCCTCCACTGCACTGCTGGGGCTGAGCAGGGACTCGTGGGAGCGAGACTCCTTCAGCCTCGGCATCAGATGGGACCTGGGGTAGCAGTAGGTGTGTCAGGCGGGCCCCCGCAGCCCGGGTCAAGCTGGTTGCCATGTCCCACCCATCTGCCCCGGCCGTGCCCCTTCCAGCAGGCAGCCACTCCTCTCCACTCTCTCTCCTTTCTGTCTTAAGACAGATCTGGGGGCAGGGCTGTCACAGAGACTGGTGGGAACCTCCTCCCCACTGCAGGAGTCTGGCTGGGGGCTCAGCCTCTCAGAGAGCAAGAAGGTGAGGATTAGGAGCCACTCCGGGGTTAATATTTGCAAGTGAGCCTGCGGGTCCTGGGCCAGCTTGGCTCCTGAGAAGTCTTAGAGACCCAAGGAAAGCCCGCCTGACCCAGGCAGCTGTCTGCAGTTCTGGGCGCTTTCCCATTTCCCCTCTCTTTTGCACTGGTCCTTGTCCAAGACTGAGCAGTCACTCTGCCCCAACATTTATCCAGCATACCACTGCCAACAGCCCTTCCTCATACACTGTCCCACACCAGCAGACCCACACGAGGGGAAGCCACAGGGACCCTGCTGCTCCCATCTTACAGATGAGGACAGCGAGGCGAGTCTCGAAGCAGAAGGGATGCAGCAGTCTCTGCACAGTACCCAAGACACACACTCCATCGGGGTCCCCATGCTGGGACTCAGGGCCCAGGTCAGTGGCTCCGACACAGGCACAAAGAGCACAGGGCTGATGCCACCCGGCACCCAAACGCAGACCAGACCTGGGCCCGCTGCTCCCCTGCTGTGTGGCCCTGGGGAAATCGTTCTCCTCTGAGCCTGTTTCCTCAGTGCATCACAGGGAAAGCACCGCAGATGACACCTGCTCTAGGGTTAGGTAAAGTCTCTCCAAAGTCAGCAGCACAGAGCAGTGTCCTCCTAGAGCCCCCAGCCCCCACGGTGGGACAGAGGAAAAGCGTGAGGACAGGCTGGGCCTGCTAAGACCATCTCTGGTGCAGAAGCTGAGCCCTGCTTGTGTCCAGGGCTCAAACCCTGGGGTTAGTGAAAAACCTACTCCAGGCTTAGCCCACATGGACCTCCTACCCCCAACGCCCTATGCCCTTTGGCTCCTGGTTCCAATGGTCCAAGTGCTCAGTCCATCATTCTCTCCCTGCCTCGCCAAACCAAGACCCCTATCTTGGGCTATGCTGAGGCTTGGTCCCTGACCTTGAGGGGCTCGCAGCTTGGCAGAGCCACCAGACACTTCCCTGTAGGGTGCATACCCTGTACACTCATTTCTGCGACTGCCCCGGGTCAGCGGGCTGAGGCCCACTCCATGGGCGCTCAAGAATCCAGAGGTGAGCAGGAAGAGCCCTGCTCAGAGGGACTCAGGCTGACAGTAGCCACCCTCCCACCCCAAGCTCCACATCTCCATGGCAACAGCCCTCTGAGCATAAGAGCCCTCCCCAACATGGAGTCCCATGCTAGATGCCGTAAGGAGTCATTGCTGAGGGAATCCCAACCCTTAGATACCCCACAGAGGCCAGCCCAGAAGCCCCAGTCAACTGGCTCCCTCTGCCTCTCCACACCCAGCACGAAGCTGGCCTCTGAAAGCAGAGGGAATGGGCAGAGCCAGAGGAAAACTGTGAGACAAGTTCAAGACAGGGGGGAACCCTCCCCAACTCCCACAAGGACTCCCACCTGGGGCTTCCCGTTGTGGCCTAAGCCCATGGACAAGCCCAGCATGTGCCTCTGCTCCTCTGAGGCACTTTCCCTGGGAGGTCCAGTTCACAAAGGGGCACTGGCCTACCTGCCACGCCACACCACCACACCGCCACACCACCACACCACCACATCACACCGCCACACCGCTGTGTTGGAACAGGCCTCTTCTCCTGATAATCCCTCAAGGCTTTGCTCAAGCGGCCTGGCCTCCTCCCCATCACGGCAATGACCAATGCCGTGGGTGGGCCTGCCCTCCCTGGGCTGAGATTCCACCTGAGCCGCCCACCTCCCAGGGTGGACTCCAGGCCTCCCTCCCACATGGGGCTTCATACCTCAGTGGAAGAGACGCCCTGCCTGATAGTAGGGAAGTCACACTGGCTGGGATTGGGCTGCTTTCTGGCCCAGCTTGGAAAATCTCTGCCAGGTAAGGATGCTGGGAGCCAGGGAGGGTGGGGTAGGGACCCAGGAAGTACAGAGCGGGGAGCTGGTGAGCTGAGGCCACCTCCTGCCTGGGGCGCATGAATGAGCTGGCTGTGGAGAGGAGAGGCGAGGCATGCTTCGGCAGGCTGGGCCTGCCCAGGGAAACCCAAGGAGACCCTGGTCCTGCAACCCCAGGAGCCCAGCAGGCCCAGGCCAGACCCCAAAACAGCCAGATCCTGGAGTCTGTGGTTGCAGAGCCCTCCCCTTCCTTCCCCACCATGTCCCACAAGCATGCTCTGGCTGACCTGGAAAGGATCCTGGCAGAAGAGAGGGCTGTAGGGAAGCTCAAGGCCCTTAAGACACCTTGGACTGGCCCGGCCTACCTGGGCAGCCATGACCCTCCCCGCTTCCCTGGGAGCTTCTCCACGGGGTGGGATGTAAAGCAGAGGCTGCATCCATCCCTGCAGCCCAAGCTCTCTGGGAGGAAGAGGAATAGGGGCAGGGCAGGCCCAGGGAGGCCCCAAGTGGTTCCCGCAAGCTCTCCCAGGCTACTCCTTCCTGGATAGTACAGCAAGCGGGTGGTGGAGGCAGGGCCAGTGGACCCGTACTCTCTCACTCACGTTCCTATGCATTTCCTTCCTGACCAGCCTGGAGTCTACAGGCCCTGACACACAGTGTCCTCGGTCCCTCCCTCATCTGGGCCCAGAGGGAGCTGGTCTGCTGTGACCCTGCCAGGGTGTGCCCATGGTGGTAGCTGATAAGATGAGGGGGCTAAGGAAGGAAAAATGGTCATTCGGTCACTTCCTGAACCCAGCAGGACCAATTCAAGGCCCAAGAACCACCTCTCTGGGAAGCCAGCCCTGTCCTGTGCTTGCAGCAGTCCCTGGCCACTTCACAGCAGGGACTGCTTGCTCCATCAGTCACCCAAGGCAGGCTTCTCCCCTACCCTGGCTTCATCCCATGCTGGCATTGTTGGGCGACTTCCTTTTTCACCTCCAGCCTCTGCCTTGCCAGGCTAGGGAAGCAGCGCATTAGAGGCAGGGCAGAAGATGGGTACCAAAGACTGCCCAGGCTCCAAAGGGGCAGGGATAGGCTCAGCTTCCCTACCCGGGACGCTCAGGTGAAAGGAGGGGAGCAGGCACTGGTCTCTACCTCAGTCCCATTCCACTCCCAGGAAGGGATGCTTGTAGGCACCCACCTCTAGTCAGCACAGGGTGAGCGCCCAGCTGGTCACTTGCACATCCCTTTTTTCATATTTCAACAGCACACAGCCCTGCCAGGAGTATTCATCTACCCATTTTACAGAAAGGTATGACAGGCTCAGGGAGGAGCAGTTACTTGAGCCGCCCAAGGCCCCCTGCTGGGATGGGAACCAGGTCAGTCCAGGAGTCATGCCCACAGCTGCCCTATGTGGTGTGGTATCTGGGGGCTGATGCCCCTGTATTCAGGGCTTCTGCCGTCCCCCAGCCCCGGGTCAAGTCCCTCTCTGCTGCCCAAGGCTGGGGTGGAAGAGAAGGTGGCCCAATTGCATGGCCCACGGCATCCTCCCGACCCTGTGCCTAGCTCAGTCTCATGACGGCTTTCCCCTCTGACCTCTTGTGGTCCTTGGAGACTAGAGCTTTGGTCCCCTAGGCGAGGTGGCACCAAGGAGGGCAAAAGGCCTTCACATGGGGATTCCACCCCTGCAAATCACTTCCACGGCCCAGGTCTGAGCTACTTCTTACAACAACCCTGCCAGGATGTGGCACCTCTACTACCTACAGAAGCAGGTCTCAAACCAGGGCATGGGCTCCACACTGCCTGCCTCCCACCAGGGTGGAGCTGGCGTCCCCAGGCCGGGCTTACCTTGGGCCATGCGTCACATGAACCACCACACAAGTCACCTCACAGAATCTCCACGAGCCCAAGAGGCAGATGCTGACCTCACCCCGCTTTACAGGGGAGAAACTGAGGCCTGCCAGGGAGGGCAAGAGATGTGCCCCAGCATCCCATCTTTGATCTAGTGTTGCTGCGACACCCAAACCTCTTGGGTCCATTTCCTCATCTGAAAAAGGAGGAAGGAGGCTTGCTTCACCCAGAAAACACTGGCAGCCGGCACATGCTGAAAGTGCTGTGAAGACAGCGCCTTCACGGGGAGGTATTTCCCAGCCCTTTGAGTTGTGGGGGTGAAGGGATCCCCTCTTGAGACCACACGGGATTCAATGCCAGCCCCAGAACTTGGCACTCTGAGCCACTGGCTGGCATCTACCTCCCTGCTCCACCTGACCAGGCCCACTCTCACAGCGGCCTGCCTGCTGGGCCCCTCCATCCCAGGAAGCAGGAGTCTCAGGCAGGGCCCCAGGCACATGCTGTCCTTCCCCTTCCTACCCAACCTTCAGCACCCAGCTTCAGTGCCCCTTCTTCCCTGAAGCCTTCCTGGGCTCCCTGGGCAGACAGCCATATCCAGGCTGTGCTGGGAAAGTCTGTCACAAAACTGGCTCCTTGTCAGGCAGGGGGCTCCTTGTGGGTAGAGTTGGGTCTGGCTGGCTCCAAGGTCCAGAGCCTTAGAGTTCCTGGACCAAAACCCCAACACACCAGCAGCCAAGGTCAGCTAAGCTCAGAGGGAACGGGAGGTCAGTGGGGATAAGGATAGTCCTCCCTCAGCCTGCAAACCCTGGTGACGTGGTTGTTCCCTTGGAGGAGGGACAAAGAAGGCCTGAGGGTGGGTCGTCAGGGCAGCTGCCTGTTCAAGGCCAAGTCCCAAGAGCAGCATTCCAATGTTCATTCCAGAGTCTCCGGGAAATGCCCCTGCCCTTGCTCTGTCCAAGTATGGGCCGCTTCCCCCATCCCTCTCAAGGTTAGGAGGCTCATCCTACCCTCTGTGGCTGCACACTGCTCCCCACGGCCCCAGCCGAGACCCCTCTAAACATGGCAGATCACTAGCCCCATGACAGTGCTCCAGGGACTAGAGACCCTTTACCTGTCCTCCATGGCATGGAATCCTTACTGCTCCCAGGAAGGAGGTGCACCATGACACCCAGGTCACACACGGGACAGCCAAGGCCATGGCTAGGGTGACCTGCCCTGGACTCCGCTGCTACAGAGGAGCTTGGTCAGGGCATGGGAGGGCAGAGGGGAATGGGAGTTCCACTGGCCTTCTCCTGTCTAGACCAAAGCAGCACCCTCCACTGAACAAGCCACTCCGCCTGGCATGGCCTCACTCCTGTCCCTCCTCTCTCGCCTCATGGCCTGTAAGATAATCAAGTCCCAGATGCCTCAAGCTGGTGTCCGAGCCCTCCTGAAAGGCCCCTCGCACAAGTGACCTGGACTCTCCTCCCCAGCTACTTCCTGACAAAGCTGCAAACTCTTATCCTCCAGGGGTCCATGTCCAAGCAGTCTCCTGAGCCTGTCCATTCTGCCTCTCCCTCCACTTCTTTGCCAAACAAAGTCCTTCCTCAGTTTTCAAGGGCCAGCCCAATGTCACCACCACAAAGTGGTCCCTGGTCTCTCCAGACAGACAGCTCACACTACGCTACCTAAGCCCAGCTCAGGGCCACAATCTCCCACCTGTTCCACTTAATTCTCGTGACAATCCTGTCAGGACTAAAAAGGTGCACCTAGAAAGTTGAGGTGACCTGCCCAAGATCACAGGCATAGCAAGTGGCCGAGTCAGATGTGAACCCAGCTCAGTGGAGTTCAAGACTAACTGCACCAGCCTTGGCCTGGCCTTTCCATCGTCCAGGGGTGGCCCACAGCAGCTGGGCAGCAGGGAAAGGTCCATAGCAGCCGGGCAGGGGGAAAGGTCCACAGCAGCCGGGCAGCAGGGAAAGGTCCACAGCCAGCTAACCCACTAGCTGTGACCCACTCACTCCAGGTGGGGAAGGAAGGACCGGGGGATACAGGGATAGGGCAGCCCCTGCCCAGGGCCCAGGAAACGTGGGCACAAGGCACGGGGAGCTGCTATGAGAGACAGCGCCAGGGCCCAACAGCAGCTCATTGTGAGGGCTGGTGGCAGAACAATGGGGACACTGTCCTGGTTCCTGGGGCCTAGCCTTATCTGATAGTGTTCCAGCCAACCCACAAGCTGTTTTTCAACTCTGATCCTTTTTTCCCTTAAAAGGTCGGTGACACAGAAGCTCAGCAAACTCATTATTCCAAGGAGGGAAAGGACCCCAAACCAAAACTTACAGTAATTAAAAATCCCTACTTGACACAGCAAGGGTGTTCCCAACTATTGGGTGGGGGGAATTGAGAGTGGGATTGTTTGGTCGGAAAATAAGGGGCTCAGGGTCACCCTCCAAATCTCGAAAGCTCAGAGGGAGTTGCCCTGTGTGGCCCCAAAGGGCAAGGCTGGGACCAGGAGAGGCCACTTCCAGCTCAGTCACAGCTGTCCTTGAATGGGCCAGGCTCGTCTGGTTTTAGAGAGAGTGGGCTCCCTGTCTCTGAAAGTGTGCAAGCAGGAGCCGGGGGCCCCTTTAAGACATGCTGCATGGCTAGGGCTGCAGGGTAATGGGCTGGGCAGTACACAAAGGCAGGCAGTGCAGTGGGCCCTGGGATTAAACACACACACGCGCGCGCGCGCACGCACACAAGTGAATGCTACAGAAATGCACCTGCAGCTGCGAGCGGGCAGGAAGACAGAGGGCCTAGTGTCAAGGGTGCCTGGCTGTAGAGCAAACCGAGTCTCTATTCCTTATGAAATATACAACCTTGGATACTTTAAGTCATTCGACTCTCTAGGACTCAGTTTCCCCATCCGTAGTGAGGATAACGACACACCTTCCTCATGGGTTGCTCTAAGGATCAAATGAGACCATGCAGGCGGGAGGCTCAGGAGGGCAGGGGTGTCAGTGACTCCCATCCATTGCTCGTAACTGTTCATGCCTCTTTGGTCTGTTCCATTCGCCCACCTCATTGCCAGCCACGATGTCAGAAGCTGGAGACACAGCCATGAACAACACTGGTGAACGATGCATACACTGCTATCAAGGCTGACATTTCTGGGATAGGTCACACTTTTGACAATTTGGAGTGACAAGATATGGACTTCCCAGGCTGTTTCCTGTTCCTGTCCCGTGATGACTCAAACTCTTTACGTTCTCCATGCCTCAGTTTTCCCCATCTGCAAAATGGGGATCAATCATATCTGCCCAAATGCTCTGGGATGCCTCAAATTTCTTTAAAAAGCCCTTCATTTCCTGAGGCGAAATGAAAGGAGAAGAAGGTGTGCCTAGCAGTGGGCAGTAGACCCCCGTGAGGAGGCCCCTTTAGCCCCTCTGCCTGGGACTCCCAAGCACAGCCATCTCCAGCCCCAGTCTCCAGCCCACCAGCCTGTGTGGTCCCAAGCCACTGTCCACTACCCCAACCAGGTCTGGAAGGAAGAGAAATCCTGGACAAGGTTTGTCTCCACAGAGTTGGTGCCCCCCAAAGGCTGGCAGGACCTGATGGTTCTGCAGTCAGGACTTCAGCAGACTCTCTAGGCCTCATCAGGTCAGAACATGCCAATCATGCTTCTGCCTGTCATAGCCAGGCAGGTCCAGAGGCTGTGCTAGAAGCGTCTGCCCACACTGGAAAAAAAGAGAGTCTGGACATGGTCACAATGAATGCACTGACCTGCTGGGAATCAAACGGCAGGACATAAACAGGGCAGCGCCCTGCCTAGCATGTCCAGCAGAGCTCTCTCCCCAAGCCCAGCCTTGCCCCGCTGGCCTGGGAACCGGCTGCTCAGAAGGCCAGTGCTCACTCCTGGCCCAGCTGGGATCCCAGGGGAGAGGAGAGGAATGCAGCCGCCTGGTGGCTCCCAGGGCCCTGGGGAGACAGAGCCTGTCCTAAAAAGGCAGAAAGGTTGGCTGCCCTGCCTGGGAAGTCTTCCAGGGATGACAGGGCCCAGAGGCGTGGTCCCTCTCAACCCAGGGTTCCCTCAGGCCAAGGTAAGGGGTAGGTCCTAGCAGTCACCAAGACCCAGTTGTGACGCCCCCATACACACAGAACGCCCTGGGCTGTGAGACAGGGAGACACGTGGCCTTCTGCCCTCACCCCTGGGAGCCTGTGCTTCCCCCCACAACACAGGGCTGAGCTGGCAGAGGAGGGTCCACACCCTGCAACCAAAACAGGAGGATGGGACAGCTCATGCTTGCTGTGAGGCCTGGTGTCCTGTGGTGCCCAATATAGGCTGACTAAATGAATGATACTGTGGCAGCCTGGACCTAACAGCCACTTACTAAGCACCTACCATGTGCCAGTTGCAGGTGTTCTCACCAAAGTACAAACATCATCTCATGGCCTTCTCCCAACAACTCTGCACAAAAGGCAGCACTGCCCCAGAAGAAAGGGAGAGTGGGTATTCGAGCTCAGGTCCCACAAGCCCTGGCTCATGGGGCAATACATGAGCCAGTTAATCCAAAAGGCTCAATGGAAGCTTTAGGACGTTCTCTAAAGAGGAAACTGAGGCTTAGAGACAGGGAGTGGCCTGGCTAGGTCACATGGTCCAGAAGTGAAAGCTGGGGTTCTAATGGCCTGGTCACCCTCTGTGGGACACTCTTGGCACCTACCTCACAGTGAGTCAGGCCTGGAGGCCAGGCATCCAATCAGCCCAGCACCCCAGCAATGGCCCGTTCCTCTCCCTGAAGGAGTCTTTGGTCTCTATCCCAGCTGTATCTAAGGTCTATCACAGACCCTGAACGAGTTTCCTCCCCCTTCTAGGTGCCATTTCCTCACACGCTGAGCTACTTCAGAGAAAGCCACAAAAACCCTACGTCAACTCCCTAGAACATAAGGGACCATAAACTATCACAACTGCTACCAACACCACTACCATCACCTGTAATAATGTAATAGCAACATCTCACTGCTGCCTGGGGTGACTTGGGCCAAAGCTCCGGAGAGACCAGGGATTCGAGAGGGCGCTGGTACTGGCTCCTGAATGAGAGGCAGCCTTCAACATCCTCTCCCCGTATAAACTGTGCAAGCCTAATGGAGTTTTCAAAAAACATTCAGGAACACATTTACCTTTCCACATCTTATTTCTTTCTTTCTTTTTTTTTTTTTTTTTGCGGGGGAGGAGGGGTGCAGAGAGAGAGAGAAGAAACAAAAAACTTTCCATCTAATCCCCCAAGTCATCCTGCAGCCTGAATAATTTCGGGTTTTTAATCAATAGCTGTCAGACTTGTCAAATTACTTTGGGGACCGCAAAGCAGTTTTTAAACATTCATAAACCTCAGCAGAACAGCGAAGTGCCCTGAATTTTAAAAGAAGAGCATCTAGGCAGGGCGCGGTGGCTCACGCCTGTAATCCCAGCACTTTGGGAGGCCGAGGCGGGTGGATCATGAGGTCAGGAGATCGAGACCATCCTGGCTAACACGGTGAAACCCCATCTCTACTAAAAATACAAAAAATTAGCCGGGCGTGATGGCGGGCGCCTGTAGTCCCAGCTACTCGGGAGGCTGAGGCAGGAGAATGGTGTGAACCTGAGAGGTGGAGCTTGCAGTGAGCCAAGATAGCACCACTGCACTCCAGCCTGGGCGACAGAGCGAGACTCTGTCTCAGGAAAAAAAAAAAAAGAAAAAAGAAGAGCATCTAAGGAACACTCATTGATGAGGGTGAGTGGTGGGCAAATCAGAAGTGAGCTGCGGGCTAGCTGCCCCTGCCCCTCTTGCTTCTGAGCAGGGACAACCCTGCAGCCCTCCCTGGCCTGTAGGAAAAACTATCAGGCTTAGCCTGGCTGCTCAGAAAGTTTAGGGAGAGTGACAGTCCCCCTACCCCCAGCCCCAGGAAAAGAGCCCAACCTCCCTGCACAGCACCTGGGGCTCCAACCCCAGCCACAACTGCAGCAACTCTAAAGCTCCCAAGCTCTAGAGCCCACCACAAACATGCTAGCCCACTGCCCTCCCCCATCTCTCCACTAGGCACCACTCCTGAGAATGTTTCAAGGCCCTGACCCATGCGTTCCCTCTCCTTGAGCTCAGTCTGTGCCTGGCTCCTCCTCACATGTGAACACACCCATGCATCATGGCCTGAGTGGGACTGGTTTCTAACTGGTCCCTGCACCCCACCCGGGACCATAAATACCTCCAACAGCCACCTCAGGGCCCTGGGGATGCAAGACCCAAGTGGGAAATGATAATGAAACAAAAGAATAAATTAGCTGAAAAGCGAGTATTTCCATTCTCCAGGAAGTGCTTCCCCTCTGGCTTATCTAATTCCTCCCAGCTCTCCACATCCAGGAAGCCCTCCTTAGCTCATGCTGGGCCCCCCCTAGAATGCGGGGGCAGAGGCAGCATCTTCTTCCATCTCATCTCCTCCACCCAAGACCTGGGCGCCATGCCACATTACTTCCTGGGACCAGGTGGGCCATTCATGTTGGGGTGATCTAGGGATGGCCTCCTTCCCTCATCCTGGAGGGCCAGGTTTCCTGCCTCAACCAAGGACCAGCCATTTGTCCGCAGAGCCCCAGCTCCTGGCACTATGCTGGTTGAAGGTGGTAAGCAGGCATGGTTCCCTAAAAACACACACACAAAACTCTGTGACTTTGGTCAAATTAATTAACCTGTGTGCCTCAGTTTTCTCATCTGGAAAACAGGGACACCACCACCTTTGGCTGTAGGGCTCAACTGACCTGCAGCGAGCTCTCCATACACAGCCTCAGTAACCAGCCCTGGCTGCCCCCATGACCATCCAGGCTGGGCTGAGACTGCCTTCCCGGGGCATTCTGTCCCTTCCCGCACGCCCTTCCTGCCAGCACTTCTCTGGATGCTCCTGGCTTCTTCCTGGGCCCAGGACATTTCCAAGATCTGTCTCTCACTCTGCCCAGCAGATCCTTCCTGACTCTCCCCCCACAGCTGAGCTCTCAAAAAGCCCCTCTGCCAACTGACCCCAGACCACCTCACCTGCTCTACCCCCTTACCTCAAGAGCAGGCTCCAGAGTACAGGCCGTTTTAAGCAGGAATCTGAAAGACCCCCATTTAAGAAGAGATGGACAAATCTACGAACAAATGCTGGCACCCTAGACTCCAGCCCCAGTGGTCACTCCAGCTCAGCTATCTCTTCAATTCCAGCCACCATTTGGGACAGAGGCTCCCTCCTTGTTGGCAGCTTGAGCTCAGAGAGACAGAAGAGGTGAAGATGTGAAGGGAAGGAGCACTGGGCCAAAGGAGTGTGGACCTCGGATGGGCCTCTCCTGCACCTCAGCATCCTACCCCGTCAAGTGGGTTGCCCTTGCCTCCTGGCACAATTTGCTGAAGATGTATCATGCTAAGGCACCCCACCCCCAACCCCCGCCCCGCCCCGCCCCAATCCTGGGCAGAGTTGATCCAGCCACCAGCACAGCCACTGAGCGCCTCCACTATGTCTGCAGGAGCATGTGGGGCTATGGGCCTAGGGATGTCAGCTGCCCATTCCTCCCAAAGCCTGAGGTCTGGAAGTCTGCGTGGGGCACCAGAGCAGCTGCTTCTCAGGCTGTAACTAGCAGGAGACAACCAGGAGTGTTCAGCAGCAGCAAGACAGCAGGAAAGTGGCTGTCAGTAAGCCACAGGGTTCCAGGCCACTGGCACGGGCAGAAACTCAGACACCATGTCAAAGAAAACCAGGAGTGTGGCTGGTGAGTTCCTCCTGCTGCTAGTGACCATGCACCAAAGCCACCTGTGGCTCTCAAGTACCTGCTCACCCACCACACCACAGTGAGCCCACATACCTGGGAAGGGCACGTAGGGCTGTCTCTGCACCTCTGACCCTCACACAGCTAACTGCAGCAAAGAATGAGGCTCTGACACCTCCAGGGGCTTCCCAAGGCCAGTGTGTCAGACTTCACCGTCTGCCCTTTTCCCCCACATTCCACACTGGCTGACTCCAGGCTAAGCTAGCCCTGTCATCTGCCACCTGGCCCACAGGATTCCAACTGAGAAAGCAACATACTTAAAATCCAGCTTCCCAAGGTACGTTTCCAGGTCCCAACCCAGCCATGCCAGCCCTGCTTGGCCCTATCTGGCTCATGATGCTAAACTGCACGCCTCTGCTCAAGGGGTTGCACTCCAGCAGCCTATCCGTCTACGCCTGGCTCAAAGGCCACCACCTCCACAAAGCCTCCCCCAGAACTGACAACTCCCTCCAGGTTTTGCGCCTATGCACATGCCCTCTGCTCTGAAGCAGAGGCTCAGAGAGGTCAAACAGCTTGCCTGAGGTCACGATTCACAGGCACAAGGGTGGAACAGGACACCTGGCACTTCGGCTCTAACTTCAAACTCTCTTCACTGCCCGTCAATGCCTCAGGTTTTCACCAAACCTACAAAAATCCTATGACCAACTTTTAAGTAACTACAGGAAGCCTGGGTCACCAGAAATGTACTGAGCCCTGCCTTTGTCACCTCCTGGGTGGCTGTCTGTAAAACAGTGAGGACACCTACTGGCAGGCAGTCTCATCCGCCCCCAGCCGTGGCAATGAAGGCGGTTAGGACCAACCTACACTGAGACTTGGCTGTAACAAGCCCAATCCTTCCTCTGACTTTTTTTCAGAAATGGGTACTTGCCCAGTAAAGACGCTACCACACCAAAGTGATCTGGCTTCTGACAACTGTTTCAAATATTCAAGCAGAGCCAAAACACACTCCTGGCCCAGACACAGTCTTCCCAGTCTCCCACCCGCCTCCACCCCACCCAGTGGGCCTGGGCCCCATGGACTAGGGAGTGGAAGCAGGAAGGGAGAAGAAAAAACAAAGTTCTGCTGAGGAGCTGGGGCAGAGATACCATGGCCCCCAAACCCCAGTGCAGCCCCACCCAGCCAGCCAAAGGTTCGGCCACTCAGAGCAAAGGCCAAGCTCCTCAGCTCAGAAAACTTGTCAGCAGTCCCTGGCATTTCCCAGTTCTCAACGGAGCACACCACAGGGGACACCGCGCCTGGGGGACAGAGCAACTCACACTGGGCTTCCTCTTATTTTAAAAACTAAAAACAGCAACAGTGCTCTTCTTGGTGTCCCGCTTTTTCGCAGGCCCCTCCTAACCGTTTCTACATTCTGGGCCGGCAGTGGATGTCTGCGTAGAGGGGCAGAGACGGCATCCCAGGGTGCTCCGGAGTCCCTCCTGGGACCAGCTCCTGTGACAGTCATTCACTGAGGGTGTCTGCTGCCGCCCAGCTCATTCAGGTCTCCCTGGGCTCTGAGGCTGCCTCCCTCCTGGCTTTCCCAGCCTCTCCTGTTCTAAGCTCCGCTCAGGCCACTCACCATCCCTCAGCATAGCCACCAGGCTCGGGAAGCCGAGTGGCCGGGCGAGCCTTCCTGCTGTCCGCTGCTCCTGGCTGGCCCCGGCCAGCCTAGCCCCGCCCTGCTCCCAGACATGCCACTCCAGCCCTGTCCGCTGGGACTAATCATGGCTAGTTCAACAAAGGCTATGTTCCAACTCTCTGTAATGTGCTTTTAAAGGGCCAGTGTCCTACTTGGGCCTGCTGGGGTCTTAAAGGTACAGGTCCCTTTTTCCTATACAGGAAACAGGAAAGAAAAAAAAAACAAAAAACGAAACTCCAAAATTCATGATCAGGTTAGAGGCCCTCGGCTTCTGAGGAAGATTTTAGACACAATGAACAATAGTAAAAATTCAAAGTCCACGAAGGTCCCAAAGAGCTCAAAAACAAAACAAGGAAGCTAAACCTCAGGAATAAGAGATGGGATAGCAGCCCTCTTTGGGCACTATGTGCTGGGCACAGCACTGGGTACTTTGTGGCCCAGTCTCATTTGTTCCTCACCACTCCACAGACAGGCATTACCATTGCCCCATCTTTCAGATGAGGAAGCTGAGGGTGCAAGGGCTCCTCCCCAGCTCGCCAGGACTTCATGCAAGTCAGCTGCAAAGCTGGGCCACACCCCGTGAGGTCCATCCCAGCCAGAGTATTCCTCCCACCTGCTCCCTCCACGAGGCCCTGACTGCTCCATCCCACCTGGACCACAGGCCCCAACTGCTCCACATCCTCCAGTGTCTCTTCTTCATGATGAAGAAAGAAGGGGGCGAGATGAGGAGTCTCACCTGTCACAGGTGCCCCACCACCAGGCTTTCAGTTTGAGCCTCAGAACCCTGTGGGGTCGGGTCTATCTTTTCCTTCATCTTCCAGATGAGAAGACTGGAAATCATGGCTTCTGACACAACACGAAAGGAGAGGAACACTAGGGGAAGGTGAAAGCAGAGAAAAGCGGGCAGTCAGAGGGAGGATGCGGGGAAGAAAAGGCAGGTGCAGGGAACCAAGGCAGATGCAGGCAACCGTCCTTCCGAGCCCAGGACTCAGGCAAGCTGGCCGAGGCCCTTCCACTGTCCACAAGAGTGGAGCTTCTCCTGGGGCAAGGGTGGGCAGGGCCTGCCTAGTTACTGGAATAGGAGTGGGATGGGGAGAGGAAGGGAAGAGAGACTTGACTGCATCTCAGCACCTGGTCTACGGTACCCTCAGAGAAGCGTGGGCCATTCTGGCACCTGGAGTGGCTGGGCCCACAGTAGGTGCTGTGTGGCTATCTTCTTTTTTTGAGATGGAGTTTCACACTTGTTGCCCAGGCTGGAGTGCAACGGCGCAATCTCAGCTCACTGCAACCTCTGCCTCCCGGGTTCAAGTGATTGTCTTGCCTCAGCCTCCCGAGTAGCTAGGATTACAGGCATGGGCCACCACACCTGGCTAATTTTGTATTTTTTTAAGTAGAGACGGGGTTTCACCATGTTGGTCAGGCTGGTTTCAAATTCCTGACCTCAGGTGATCCACCCACCTTGGCCTCCCAAAGTGCTGGGATTATAGGCGTGAGCCACCGTGCCCTGCCCAGTGTGGCTATCTTTGGTCAGAAAAGCCAAGGCCAGGAGGCGTCTTCAGGTCCAACTCCACAGGGGCTGAGTCATTCAAGGATTTAGCACCCTCACTCTGTTTCTGTGATGCCTGGAAGCCAAATAAGTTTCAGAATGTGTAGCCTGATGGTAAAGAAAATGAGCTCTGAAGCCAGGCTATGTTCAAACCTGGACTCTGCCACTTGTAACCTGTGTGGTCTTGGACAGGTTAAGTCACCTCCCTAGGCCTCTCTGTTTCCTCCTCAAAAATGGACATAATATTATTTACCTCATAGGATTGCCGAGAGGATACAGAACAAAGCCTGGCTGAAAGTGAGCGCGTAACAAAAGCCTGCTTTCAGCTGGGGTGAAGGAAGCTGCCCCAGGATAGCTGGAGGCACAAACAGGAAACTAGCCTCTTGGGTAGTGACTGTGGCCAAGTCATTTCTTTCTCTCAGCCTGTTTCTTTCTATAAAAGGACCCTCAGTGATTTCCAGGCAGGACCACCCCTCTGCCACCTTCCAGATGCCTGCTCCGTCCCATAAGGAGACAAGGACAGAAGGTGAGAAACACTGAGAAAGGCTGGGCTGTGGCCCAAATCCTTTGAGGCCTGAAAACAACCTGTCCCGGCTACCCAAGCCCAGACTAAGCAAGTCTGCTGGGTGAGTAGGAGGGGCAGAGCAGGAGGGAAGCGAGAGCCTAAAGCCACACAGGCTGTCAGGAGGCAGCATAAGTGGCTTTGCCTCTCCGGGAGGGGCCCTGCCTCCAGACCTCTCTGGGTTTGTCTTCCATGCTCACATGTGGTCATGGCATGTGATCCGGCTGAGCTCACCTTACCTATGGGGAGTTCTGCATCAGCCATAGGGCCACCCTACACGCCTGTTGCAGAAATAGCCTCCCCAAAAGCTACAGGCTTTGCCGCAAGCATCCCCAAGGTTTGACAAGGTTCAAGGCTTGCCTCATCCTATCTTCCTGGAGCCGAATGCATCTGGTGCGCATGTTGGGAGAGGAGGGGGTGTCCAGCATCAGAGGAAACAGGTGGGTGGGAGGCAGAAGGAATGTCTTGGAGCCCTGGCAGAACATCTGGCCACTATTCTTGAGAGGTAGTAGGAGACCTGGGTGCCTTAACCTCCACCCTTACTACCTCACCCCCAGGATTAGTCAGTAAGAAGAGGCCCAATTTGGGGGTTTTGCAGGCCTAGGCTCCAATTCTGGTCATGTCATTTAGCAACTGTGGAACCCTGGACAAATCCTTTTACTTTCCTGAGTCTCAGTTTCCTCATGTATAAAATGAGGTAATACACTGTCCCCTGCAGATAACAGATGTAAAAACACTGGTTAACCAGGAAAAGCATTTAACAAAGCAACTGGGAACCCCAAACTCAAATATCTGAGTGCCATTCATTCAACAGACACTGAAACCCACCAGGCGTCTCGCAGACATTATGTTATCTCCAGCTGTGTATGCCAACCCTGCACCCTCAAGCCGATGCATTCTGAACCCTCCCCAGAGCCAGCAAAAAGTCTTGGGGCAGGGTTGTTGGGGGTGAGGGTTAGAGCTCCTGGCCACCAAAATATTGTGTAAAACATCTCAAACTTCTCCAGAAGCCAAACACATAAAGGAGCCTTCCAGAGAAATACCCTTGGTGTAAAGGAAGTCTAGCTCTGCTCTGGGAAAGACACTTGAGGTAAGCCAGGCTCCAGGATACTCTTATTTAGGGGCCGTGGACCCAGAGAGACTGGGGTAAGGAAAGGGGCTGACGGGGGGAACACAGGGTCAACAGACTCAGCATTCAGTCCAAAAACGTGACAGGGCACAGTGAGCAAGCCTTCCAGAGAGTGGGTGGAGAGGGCTCAGAGAGCTGGGAAAGATCACTGTGGGGGGCCTATCGGCGCTCCTGAATCAGAATCTCCAGGCTGAGATCCACTGGGTCAGCTGCTGCTGGTAAACCTACGCTGTGGACAGAGAACATTCAGGCCCCTCCCTGGCCCTCCCCTCCTCAACATTCTGGGCCGGCTGGGTCCTCACGCACTTCTTTGCTCACTGCTGTCCCCGCCACCTTCTCACCTCCTTTTCCTACTCAACACACCTGTCTGTTCCGACCCCACTGGGTCTCCTTGAGGACACCAAAGGCCTTCATGTTGCCAAAGTCAACCAGTTTCTGTGCCTTACTACCCCCTGAACCCAGGCCACCCTGCTCCAGCTTTCCTCTGTTCTCACAGGCTGCTAGCACCTCACCTCCTTTCCTCCCGGTGCTGGAGCTCCTCAGGGCTGTTTCGGAGACACTTCCTTAGCACAACACTTTCCTTTGGTGATTCTTTCCACTCCCATAGCTCGAAATACCTCCAGCATGCTCACGACTCCTAAGTGTATCCCCAGCCCTATCCTCCTCTGAGCTCCGGACCCATGTGTCTCCATGCTTGCCTGACAGTGCCTCTGGGACACCTCTCGGAGCTTCACGTCTCAAATGTCCAGCGTGGAGCCTCAGTAGCAAAGCCAGGAGCCCTTCCTTTCCCTGGCCTTTGGAATCCAATCCAACACAAATCCTGCTGCTACCCCCTCTGAAATCCCTCATACCTGTTTACTCCTCTCCATCTTCCCCAGGCAGCCTGCTGTCCGGGCAGCCTCCCCAACCACTGGGCTTCCCCTTACCCCTACCAGGGGAGTCAGAGGGACCCTTCAGAAATGCAAATCAGATTACTGAACTCCTCACCTTAAAAGCCTTCAATTACTCCCCACTGCACTGAATAAATCTGAACTGCTACCCAGGTGAAAGACATTGGCAGTCATGACCTACCTACTCTCTGACCTCATCCAGCAACACCCAACGCCCCCCACCACACACACCAAAGTCTCTGTTTCCTGCTCAAGGACTTTGTACTTGCTGCTCCCTAGGCTAGAAGTTCTTGCTCCAGCACACTCTAACAGCAAACTGGCAGGCTTCTGGCATCTTCTGCAACTCAATCCTTCCCTGACTGCTCCATCTACAACAGGTCCTGCCCTGTCCCCATTACTCCCTAGTGGAACACTTGGCTTGTTTCCTTCATAGCATCTTGCTCATGCAGCTAGCAAATATTTAAGTGCAAACTATGTGCCAAGCACTATTTAGGCACTGGGAAGACAGGTGCTGAACAAAGCAGACAGAAATTCCCTGACTCACATTTCAGTAGGGGAACTTCACTATGTTCCCCAAAGCAGAATCACTTTGTTTCTCTGCTTATTTCTTATCTGCCTCTCCCATCACAAGGTAAGCTGTGTGTGGCCAAGCTCTACGTGTTGTATTTCTGTGTCTTAAGAGAGGGTCTGACACGGTATAAGAGCTCAGTAAGTCCTGATGAAATCAAGATGCAAAAACAAAGACCAGAGCAGCCAAAGAACCAAACCCCAAACCCTGAGAGACACAAGAAATCAAGAGCCAGGTCTTGAATGCCTCCCATGGCGTCTCTCCCTAACCCTGGGGACCTCAGGTGGGAAGGAAAGCTTCTGTGACAGCCCAGCCTTCTGGGGTCAGACAGAGGCACATGTGGCAGTTTCGTTTAACTGCTGGGGAACAGGTGGATGACTGCAGGCCTGAGAAGTTAGGGAGGCTTCTTGAAGAGGCTAGATCTGAACAAGGCCAACCCACACCTCCCTCCCAGATCTAGGGAGGAGGAAAACAAATTTGTGTTTTAGGGCTCTGATATCTGATGTTCTTTGCTCTAGCAGGAAAGAAGAAAAAAAAACCCTTTACTTTTATTAGTGTCTGGATCAATAAAAGTTTTAGAAGTAAAGCTTCCCTCCTGCAATACTAACAGAGTGAGAGAGAGACAGACGTGGATTATTAAATCTGTCTCAGAGAGGCAGGGCTGGGAGAGCGCGAAGGCACAGGGGCACCGGCAGTTTCCCCCTCACCTGTGCTGGGAGCCTCTGGCTAAAGGCCCTCATTAGCCCCGCAGCCTAGGGTCAAGGCCCGTTCCTCATAGCTCACCCACCAAATGCTGGTTCCCTGAGCCTGGGTCAGCAGCCAGGCCGCTGGACGCCCACCTTCCAGGTGCCCCACAACCTTGCCTGCTTGGCCTTCTCTGAGCTGCGCCCTAAAGCTTCCCCCCAGCCCACCTCCCCACCTCCAGGTTGGAAGCTCCAGGAGGGCAGGGCTTGTTTCCCTGGAGGAGGAACCAGTTTAGCAACCCCAGCCCCCACCTTCACTCTTCCTCCCATGTCCAAGGGAGTCCCCCATTCAGTCCCCCAAGCCTTGCACTTTCACAGCACGCCAACAAGCCCTGCCCACTGAGGACTCAGTCCTGGGACCAGGCCTCATTGGAGAAACAGCTCCTCACCCTCCAGCCCAACCAAAGCCTGTCTGACCCCATACCTGGCTGGAGACCCACCCTGGAGACCCACCCACCAGGGAGGAAGTTTCCCTGTGGTGTCTGTCCTCCCTCCCACAGGACTTCAAACAGACCTTTGTGGCGGGAGCGCAGGCCTCTCTGCTGACCTGGTTCTGGGCACTTGCAACCCCCGAGGCTCTGGAGCCAGATCTGGCTTCCGAAGATGGCCAGGTCTCCAGTGAGCAGCCCCTCCGGCCCGGCCCAGGATCTTGCCGAAGTTGTCACTAAGAAGTCCAAGGCCACAGAGGCCCATTCCCAAGGGTGGTGCTCACCCAGGCAGCTCTTCTGGACAGATTAGGGGGCCTCTCGGCCGGGCCGGCATCTAAGAGGTGAGCCTAGGAGGGCTTCCCCTTCCCGAAAGGCACGTGCTGAATCTGTGTCTTCCAAGCTGAAATTTCAAAAATGACTTAAATAAACACAGTGATGACAACATCTAAAGGTTTCCGTGTCCTTCAGGAAACAAGTGGAAAATTACAGTCTTCCATACAGGTAACCACATGGCACAACCTCCAGGTCCAAGAAGACGAGAAACACTCCTGAAAGCAAACTATCGCTTCCAGCCATGGCAAGTCTCCCTCCAGGGGCCTCTGGGCAGGGTGCAGGCCAGAGCACGGTGCAGGCCAGAGCACAGAGGTCTGGGTCAAGAAAGAGGGAGGAGCCGTCCCTACAGGCTCCTCCCCTAATATACTGACTCCGCCCAAGGTCATATCCTGCCCCAAGCCCCGCCTCTGGGCCTTTGTATTTGCCATTCCGTGGGCAAGGCTGGTTCCTCCTCATTCCGGTCTCAGACCCAAAGTCCCGTCCCAGGAAGAGGCCTTCCCTGATCTCTCTAGCTAAAGGGGCAACTCCCACCTCCCAAGTTATCACCCTGCTTCATTTTCTCCACAGAACTACCCTGAAGTCATCTTGTTTGTTTCTGTCTTTTACCCATCATGAAAATGTCCGGTCCACGAGAACAGGGACCTGCACGCCCCGGTAAGCCCAGCACACCTCGAACCAGAGCCTGGCACAGAGTAGACACTCGACAGATGTATTGAATGAATGAATGCATTTTTCAAGCTGGTCTGAGCCAGGTCAGCCAGAGCAGTGGAAGGCAGGAGCGGGGGAACCAAAAGATTTGGGGGCGCGCCAAGGTAACCTCCCCCGAGCGCTGCTCCCAGAGCATTCCGGACTAACGTCGGGCTGTGCCACGCCCCAAACCCTCTCCAGCCCGGAAGCGGCCAGCCCCAGCCCCAGCCCTCCGGGCCCTCCCACCCGCCCCCCACCCCCCACCCCACAGCAGTAGGCCCAGCCCTTCCCAGGCCCGGCAGCGGGTGACATTCCGTGGCCAGCTGCCTCCAGCTGCAGCCACTTCCCGCTAGCGACCCGCCGCTGCGCTTCGGCACGCCGGGCGGGCGGGACGCGCAGGCCCTGGAGCAGGGGTTCGGGGGTCTCTGCCTTGCAACTCCTTCCCCACCTTCGTGCGAGTCTGGGTCCCCACCGGCCCCGCCAGCCCCTCACTTGCCCGCGGCCCGGCTCTCGCGGCGCATTCCAGTTTGGCCCGCTGGCCCCACCCCGGGTTCGTCGGGCTTAGACCAGCGCAGCCCAGAGACCCAACCAAGGCAAACGCTCTCCCTTCCCCACATTTCCATTCCAACATTTTAACAAGTGAACACAACTGAGGTCCAGACAAGGCCAGGGGTTTGCCTACCATGATCCCCTAACCCGACTCCCCACCCCGACTTGGGTCTAGACAGCCTAAGCTGAGAAGGGCACTGGGTTCCCAGGCAGCAGTCCCGGGTTTTCTCTTCTGGAAAGCACCCGGCTAGTCCGGCAGGACAGAAGGGAAAGGTCGGGTGCAGGGAAGGAGGAGACAGGCTGGTGAGCTGTGTGAGCTGCCCAGGTTCCCAATTGCGCCCAGAAGCCTGGGGGCAGACAAACCCCTGCCCCACCTGCTGGCCTGGAGATTCATCCTTGGGTCATTTAAACACGGAAACAAAAACCCCTAGGGGAAAGGCACACCCAGCCAACCAGGTATTTTTGCCTGGGGTCACCCTTTTTCCCATCCCACCAGAGAAGCCACCGCAATGGTATCCACTTACTGAGTCTCTACCACATGCAGGGTATCATACCGTCACACCTCCTTCCCTTACAGCCACCAGCAAGAGGTGCTAATCCAGCTGAGGCCAGGAACCCGAGGCTGCACAGCCTCCCGATGTAAATATGAACAGAAGCCAGTGGGAGAACAAGTGCCACACCCTGGAGTCCCACCTAGGTCCTGCCCAGCTCCTCGCATCCTCCACCCTAAGGCATCACAGACCCCAGGTCAGTCCTTGGCAGTTGCAGCCTGCGCCACTGTTTTAGCAAACAACTACTGAGCTCCTACTAAGCTGCAGGCTGTGTCAGGCACCTACTGTGTACCGGCAAGCAGGATACTGTCTGGGGTTATTGCAGGACTGGTGAAGAGGTTTTACTGTGTCCCCAGCAGCAGCCCCCAACCTGGAAAGTCCCTCATTCCATCCCCTGCTGGGCCCTAGGCTCCAGGCTCAGCTCTGCTGTGCACACAGGCCAGGCGATCCAACACCACCCCGTCTGCCCACATTTGCATCAGTCCACACCACCAAAGCCCCAAGAGCTACCCAGCTCCCCCTACTGCCTAAAAGGCTCCCAGCCAGAAGAGCACTTAGTGTCCTGTCCCCTTCCTTCTGAGAAGTTTTCCCTCAGAGCTGTCATCTGTTTATCCAATGTCTTAATAAAATTTCCTAGCAGGGGAGAGGTGAAGATAGAGTCTCAGAGAGGTCCTGGGGCCAGAGAAGCCCCCTTTGGCTCCAGAGCAGCCAAACCAACAAGGAAGGCGAAAGCAGAGTGCATCCTCTGAGCACCACCTCCCTCCAGGGTGCAGGCTCCAAGCCAGGTCTGCTCCCACTGATTTCATGATCATGGCAACAAACAGGCAAGGCAGATACTGTGACCACTTTATAGATGAAATCAAGTCTGGAATAGCTAAGTCATTTGCTCAAGTTGACCCAACTACATCTGAAAGTGTGCCTCACCCCTAGACAACTGTTTTTGCACCTTTTACTAGTCCCCTCGTTTCCCTCCTCAATCTGAATACTCCTTCCTCCTGGAAGCCTTCCTAGATTTCCCTCAGGCAAGAAGCATCCCCTTGTTGAGTCATCCCCACTGTTATAATATCTTGTTATAAGAAAACAGGGCCCCATAACAGGGCCTTTTCCTTTGCATGACAGCTCTCATAGTAAGGAGTCACGAGCTAACAAGAAATGAGCCTGCATCTGAGGGTCAGAATATGTCCATCTCCAGTGGGTCTCCCACCCTCACCAGCTGTCTGCTGTTGCTTCCTCTGTGCCCTCCTTCCTAGCCCCTGCTCAGAGGTCTGCATAACCGCTTGCAGGCTCCTTTCAGCAACATCTTTAGTAACACATAAAAGTACAGAGTACACAGTGACCATTCTTGGCCACGTGTAGCTGGGGGAATTTCAGAGGCTGCCCTGATCCAGTCACTCCTGGTTTCAGCATCTCCGGTGGCCACAGAACAAGCCCAGAGCCTTGGGCCTCGCCCATCAGTAGGTCCTACCTGTCCCTGCACACTCCTCACCTTTATACCTGGAGCTTATCACAGAGAACAGTCACAAACCCCGCCTCCTTTTTTACTCTTCCCAGTGCATGCCCCGCCTTTCTCACAGTCACACACTTGCTTCCACGAGGCTCCCCTCCTGCCCCCATTTCTAATTTTCATTCACCTTTCAAGGCCCAGCTCAACTGCCCCCACCTGAGGGAAGCCTTCCCAGTGGCCCCGGGCACAGGAAAGTGCACAATCTCTCCCTTTCTCTGCCTGAATTCCTGGTCTGACTCCCTTCTCCTGGCTACTGCTGCCTGCCCTGCCAGGCCTTCCTTGGGGTCTGTTCATCTCTGGTTCTCAGGGCCTAAGGGATTCCATACGTGAGTGATGGAGAAACACACACTGCAGGCCGTCTTCTCCCCAGAGCTCAGGATGCTCCTGTCTTATCTTCTTTCAGATCTGAAGATGTCCTCAGCAACTGGGCTAGGCTCTCTGGGGGAGTCTGAAACCCTCCCACCTCAAAAAGCTTCCCATTTCTTTGAATGACAAGAGAGTCTGGGCCACGACTGTCAAGGAATACCTCCAGGCAACGCCTGTACATCCCGTGGGGAGAGATGCATGCATCCTAGGAGAGGAGACATCTCTTCTTTCTAGAGACTGAGCAGACGACAGAGGCTCTTTCTAAAGGAGGGTGCTGCGAAAACCCACCAACTGCCCCAGGATCCGTCTGTAGGACAGAAACAGGTACAGGGCCAGAGACGGATGCCCTGTAGCAAAGTCAGCCCAGGGCCTGGCTGTTCATGAATAAGGGCTTCTGAAGAGACCACAGTTGTACCACAAGGTACAAGAGACCACAAGGGCTTCTGAAGAGACCAGTTGTACTTAGCTGAAGGTGAGAAAACAAACTTGGTATTAGATTGAGGGCCAACTCAGGAAGTAGTTTCAGTGCACCAGCTGTTAATTTATGTGAGTACATCTATACTTGTGTGGCTTTATCATCACCAACAAACAGCAAACGTGTCCTGGCACCTGCTATGTGCCAGGCCCAGCGCTAGGTATTTTACAGACATTATCTCCTTTAATTCTCCAAAGAGCCATAAGCTGTGGGTATCCATGCTACATTTTACTAAAAATGAAGCAGAAGCACAGAAAGGTTGGAAAAGTTGCCCAAGCTCACATCGCTAGTTACTGGTGGGAGCTGGGATTCTAGGACCCTCAACAATCTGGCCCCAGCCTGTCCCTCGGGTCTGAGCTGCCAGTGTTCAACACTTCAGAGCCTCTGCTCGCTGTTCCTGCCCCTCAAGCTCCCCACTCACCTAGTTTTGAGCTGTGTGGGTGGTTAATGTACGTCGTCAGCCCACAGCCTCCCCACTCCCTTCCTCCTCACCACCTATTCAGTTCCCCCAGCTCAGATCCCCTTCTCCCTCCAGACCAGCCAGGCAGACTCCTACCCATCTGGCTACCTCTGCCCCACTACCAGCCTGGTCGCATCACCTCCGCCTGCCAGGCCCCCAACCAGTGTCTTATGGTGATGACTTTGGCTGGCAGAGAATCCTGGAACCTTTTCTCCACAGTGATGTTGACACATGTTCACTCCAAAAATGTAATGTTTCCATCAAAACATTTAGTGGGAGTAAATTCCCACCCATGCGACATCTCTAAAAAATATAGAGTAAATTTACTCGAACAAGCAGTGAGACATGGTCAGCATTTTTCTTTCTTGGTTGTCACAGTGCCAAGTACTAGGCAACACCCAGCATAGTGTGCCAGGGGCTGAATGCTACCAAGAGGCAACGGAAAGAGGACGGTTACAGTTTATGAGCCTGTGACTGCTGGTTCTATTGTACAAGACGCCGGGATCAACCTGGGCAGTCCCCTCAGCCCTGGCCCCCCAGAGAGTCCAGTGCCACTCTGGGCTCCCACCAGAGCCATTTCTGTGTCTGTGGCTAGGTCACTTGCTGCTTAGTCCCCAAGTCCTGCGTCCACCCCACCAGAGTAGGGCCCAGCCATCACCACACCATGTCTACACGAGGTCCGAGGCCTAAGTTCACATGCATGCTTCCTGAAAGGTCAGGGAACTCAAGCCTCCCTAAACACTCCCCAACCCTGAGATCAGCAATAATATTGTGGGGTAGCGCAGGGAGATCCTGCTCTACACCCAGACCCCAAAAGAAGAGATCTAATGCCAGGTACTGTAACCCGGGCACCTGGAGGTCAGTGGTTGTGGGTAGGTCCCAACCAGCCCCAGCCCCAGCCCCAGCCCCAGCCCCAGCCCCACTGGGCAATCTGAGATGACCGTGAGGCCAGAGCAGTCCATTCTTGGGGCAAGCCCAGCACTCTGCAGCAAGAAGCTGGAGGAGACAAGGAAAGGCCCACTGGCCACCACTCTGTTCCCACTTCCCCATGTAACCAGACAGCAATTCTATAACAAGACAGCATTTATAACCACTATGCCTCGCCTCCTTAGATACTCCCTACTTCAAGGAGGGCAGAGGGGCAGCCTCTGCTTTGGTTTCCTCCCAATGTTTCTCTAGACTCCATTCCATCAGCCATCTGGCATAGTGCTGCCATGTGTGATATTAACCTCCTTGCCATGACATGTGCCAGAGGGAGAGAGATCACTGTTCCCATTTTACAGATGTGAAAACAGGTGCACCGGGTTAAACAACCAGTCCAAGGCCACCCAGCTGGGAAGGAAGTGACACCAGGAGCCAAACAGGTGAACAAGACACCCGGTCTGTCCTCAGGAAACTGGCAGTTTAGTAGAGAGGGGAAGTTACACAAATATTAGGACCAAACAAAAAAATATATATAACAGGCTGTAGGCCCAGAAGATGTGGTGAAAAGTGTCCAGGGCAGGGCCTGGACCAACAGGGGACCTAGAGAGACTGCAGGAGCATTTCCAGTTTGGGAGCAGGGAATCAGAAAAGGTATCTGGAGAGAACGATGTCCAAGCATATCCTTCTTCAGAGATCTGTGTCCCCACCAACTTCTGTGCCTGGCACATGGTGCACACTTCTCATTGCCAGGAGGGTTAACCCTGGACAGGCTGCTGGCATGTACACTGCAACCCATCTACAACAGGACAGCCCAGCCCTGTGAGGTATGTCAAATTATGCCTCCTTTACAGGTGGGATCAGAGGAGCAAGGCAGTCAGGTTCTTTGCTCCCAGTCACACAGCTAGAAAGTGCCAGGTGTGCCTGACTCTAAGGTCTGCTTCTCCCACAAGCACTTCATTTCTCTAAGCCTTAGTTTCCTCATCTGCAGAAACTCTGCTGCAGATGCACCTCCCCTACAGATAGGTGTTGGACATTAAATGTCTAATACCTGAAGCCTAGGTCCCTGGAGGTGCTGACCACACAGTTACGGAGCCTGGACCCACACTGGCCCAGGGACCCTGCTCCTGCAGCCTGCTGGGCGAAAAAGGAGAGGGTGATAGGTTCTATTCACTGACTCCTCTCTTCCTGAGCCAAGCTTCCCAAGGAATGGCTACCAATATGGAGCTATAATTGGTGAGCCTGGCAGTGCAGGGCCCAGCAACAGACCCGGTGGGTGATGCTGTTGCAGGAAAACAGCTGAGCACAGCAAATATAGCCGTTGACCCAATTCAGTTCCGTTCTGTCTTCGAGAAAATAATTGAGTTTAAATGAATAGGTTTCCCATGTCCCTTCTGGCCTCGGGAAGGGTGGAAAGGGAGAGGAGGGAGATAGGAACAGTTCTTCAGGCTTACTGTTGCTTATTTTTGAGTCATTAGGCCTGTGAAAAGTTTCTTTCTTTCCTTGGCGGCCAGTGGGGGTTGGACATGGCTGGGAGGCAGCAAGGTGGAGTGAGAACCACACAGCGTGGAGATGAGGATGGAGGTTCAAGTCCTGACCTTACCAACAGCTTTGTGGAGTGGCCCAGCTGGTCCCCTCCGGGCCCCAGGCTCCTTATCTGCAGAATGGGAACACTATAACCCCACACACACCCACACACCTCCCAAGGTTGCTGGGAGGAGCCTTCCAGGGAGAAAAGGAGTCTGAGGTGAACTGAAGAAACCAATTATTTGCCCTATGGGAATATAGGCCCACTGAAGCCACATCTGTCTTAAAATAGAAGCCAGAAACCTAGATTTTCAGGTGAATGTTTAAGGTAAATGTTCTAGTGTTGGTGACTGATTTTAAACAAACAAACAAAACAAAAACTTTCCACCCCATCGGGCCAAATGAGACCTGTTTGTGGGCTACATCTGGCCACCAGCCATCCATATACTATCTCTGATTTAATGACAACGTATGTAAAGCAATTAATGGTGTGCTAGAGTCCTCCCACCTGTTTACTTATAATTTCTTTGATGGAGAGGCCAGGCCTACCCCGCTTGAT
Organism: Pan troglodytes; assembly: GCF_028858775.2. Taxonomy (NCBI): domain Eukaryota; kingdom Metazoa; phylum Chordata; class Mammalia; order Primates; family Hominidae; genus Pan; species Pan troglodytes. Next base: position 16,715,105 of record NC_072409.2, read on the forward strand.
AGCAGAGGTAAGGAGCACCCTCCTCCTCAAGGCTGGACTCCTTCAAGACTTCAGAGGAGAACATGGAGGAGCTGCTGCCCCCCATCCCTTACTGCAGGAAGGCAGGTGGGTATGCTGGGGCTGGTTTTGTCATAAAGTTAAGGGGACCTGGGCTCACCTCCTGCCCAGCCCCAAATTCTCTCCTAGGGTCTCAGCTTCCTCTTCGGCAAAATGTGGGTTTCTGAGAGGAGCAAATGAGAAAGAGAAGGCTTAGAGATAAAGGGTGAGAACACATGTCAAGTGTCCCCAGAGAAGTAGTGCCAGCCAGTGGAAAGAGCCTGTGAGCTGGCATTTCCCCCTTGGCTCTTGGCTGTGTGAGCCCAGGGAGGTTACCTAACCTCTCTGCACTTCAGTTTCATCCTCTGTACACAGGAGATAAGAATCTTTGGGACACAGAGGTGTTGTGAAGATTAAATGAGCTGATGACTGTCAAGTACCTGGGAGGAAGCCTGGCACAGAGCAAAAGACTAAAAAATGACAGGCATTATTACTATTGTTGTTGTTATCTTTAGTGAAAAGCATGCCAGAGAATTATGATTGGGTGATTACAATAATGTAACTCAACCAGGCAAACTTGTCGTTAACAGATGAGGCCACCTATAATTAGCACAATTATTACATATGCAAATGATGCTGCTTAAATACTGGAGAAGGGTGTTCTTTGAAGTGTGTTTAAATAACCCCTTCCCCTGGCTGTCCCCCCCTCCCCAAATCTCATTTACACTATTAATAACATTAGCAAACATTTTCTTCATAAAGCTAGATAGAATTCCACACTAGTGCATGTTGAAATCAAGAAGCCCCTGCCCAGCCCACCTGCGGTCATTCTAGAGCTCCTGGGCCAGCTGCAGGCCTCCCCACCCTCACTGGCTCCTCTTAAGTTGGGCACTAATGCCCCTCTCTGATACAAGGAGCTCTGGAGGGTTGGGTATGTATTCTTGGCATGGAGCAGGCCCTGTATCTGAGAACAGGATCTCAGTAGCATTAATATGACCCGTGAGTTCCCTATTGGCAGGCATATCACAATGCCTACCTTACATCTGAGAAAACCCAGTCTTTGAGTTAAGGAACGGGCCCAAATTAACGCAACTAGCAAAAGCTGCAGTGGAATGGGACTCAAACTTGGATCAGACTCCTCCCTCTGGGGTCTGCTGTTCTCACTATGGCCTGAAACTGCAGTTCCCACAGACCTCTCTAACTGATGAGCCCACAGGGTGTTGCTCCAAAACTGATCACAGGATGCCTCTTAGAACCAGGGGCATCAACAGACTGACCTGGGTTTTGAGTTGAAGAAACTGAGATTCAGAGAAGTACCATGAGTTGCCCAAGGTCCCACAGGAAGAAAGGAGAACAAGGGCCTAGAACCCAGGGCCTCCTGCCCTGGGATCGCTGCTTTTGCATTCAGATCTTTCAAAACAATTCCATAATATTCTCCCCTATAATAGCTGGGTTGATACTTTAACCATCCCCTGTATGCCCTGAGCCCAAAAAAGACCCAGGCAGACAACAGGTGCTTATGAAATGTTTGCTGAACTGGACTGTTTTCTTACAAAAAAAGACAACACTGAGCAGCTGGAACAATGAAGGCATGCAAAGGATGATGGGTGGTGGCTCAGGGACAAGGGAGAAGGCAGACAGCCCTGTGTGGGAGAAGGAGATGGAGGTGGGAGAGCCTGGCTACCCTCAGCTTAGGCTTCCTTCAAAGCATTTCCCTGCTGGATGCCTGCCCAAGAGAGAGGCAAGCAGCTGATTCTCGGCTTTGAGGGAAAAGGAAATACACAAGTGTTAACAGATACATTAGCTCCTCACCTGCCCCTGCAGTGGGGGCCCCCAACATTCCTTTTCTCACCATTTCTTTGGGCCAAGAAATTGAGGCTCAGAGAGATGAGGTCATAGAGTGGTGGAGAGGAGGGCCCAGTCTCTTTCTTGCTCCGCCAAACAGGCTCTCCTGTTGGGCCTTCCCATCACACCTCCTCACTCCTCTGATCCCTGGCTTTTTGAATCCTAAGGGAGCCTTGGCAATTATGGTGAAGACAGTTGCCCTCACCCTTGCCACACCCCCACTGCCATGCTAAGGCACGCTGGCGCCTCTATGTGTAGGCACTCTGCTAAGCCTCCCTCTTAAAACATATGTTAATCCTCACAAGTATCTTAGGAAATGGTTACACTTTTTGTCCCCATTTGACAGAGAGGGAAACTAAAACTCACTACAGAGCAAGTCACCTGCTAGAGGCCACAACGCTGGGAAGCAGCTTCACCGCAGGCAGTGCAGCTCAGGAGCCTGAACTGTTACATCAGTGTCTCTGCTCCAAGGTGGGGCTTGAGGGATCTCCAGATGGGGAATGGAGGTGAGGGGGTAACGAGTGTCCAGGCCAAGAGCAGGACACAAGGTATCACCCCTCAGAGTGCTTTATCCTGCTGGCACTCATTCAACTGTCCCCCTGCCTCCAGGCAAAGCTATACATAAGCCTGCAGTAAGTCCAGCACAATATTTTTGAGAGACCACCCCACATCCCTACTCCTCTCCACCTCCCATCCCCAGCCCACCAGCATTCCAAGGTGGGGAACTGAGCTCCTGGCAGTTGGCTGAGCTCAGCTGGCCTTGGCACCAGTTCCTGAAGTACAGTATGAGGGAGTAGGGTGGGGAAAGAGACCCTTCCCCTTGAAGATAAAGGGGAATACAGGGCTGAGCCCTCAGTCGCCAGCTTCTTCCTCCCTGTCCCAGACACCTTCTGTAGAAAAAACCCAACTCAGTTTCTCCCCTTTCCTTTTATACTCTCACAAAGCAGAATACTTCCAACACCAGATGTGGTGGGGGCGGGAGGGGTTGTCCCCACACACCAAGCAGGCGATTAGTTGGGCAGCAGACACCAGCCCAGATGTCTTCTAATTTTGTTCCATTTTGACATTATCTACCTGGAGATAGCATCAGATCCACAGGTTGAGGGCTCAGTCCCCAAGACTATCCCCCCATCCTTCAGATGCCAATTGCAAGCCCCGCATTGGTTTACCAGTGCTTCCCACCGACTGGCTATCAACTGGGTTTCCCATAACCCCCTCTTTGGGTTTGATTAATTTGCTGCAACAGCTCACAGAACTCAGGGAAATATTTACTTCTGTTTGCCAGTTTATTATAAAGGGATACCAATGAAAAGATGCATAGGAAGAGGTATGTGGGCAGGGGCGTGGAGCTTCCATGCCCTCCCTAGGAACCCTCCAGGAACCTCCAAGCATTCAGCTATCTGAAAGCTCCCCAAGCTTTGTCCTTTTGGGTTTTTATAAAAGCCTCATTTCATAGGCATGATTGATTAAAGCACTAGCCATTGGCGACTAACTTAACCTTCAGCCTCTCTCCCTGCCCCAGGGGCTATGGGGTGGGCTGAAAGTTCTAACCCTCTAATCCTGCCTTGGTCTTTTCTGTGACCCCTTTCTGAAGCCACCTAGGGGCTGCCAGCCATCAGTCAACTCATTAGCAAATAAGTAGACATCACTTTAAAGAATCTAAGGATTTCAGGAGTCGTGTGCCAAGAAACCAAATACTGTATATATTTCCCAGTGTCACACCTTTCCATACCTACCCTTACACACAGCCAAGGACTTGCTTCTAAAATCGCTGATCTATCTAGGTCCCATCTCTTCTTAAAATCCTTCCCAGCTACTTTCAGGATCAAGTCCATACCCTGCTGCCTTCCTGCTACCTTCCCCTCTATTCCTTGCACTCTCCAGGCCCAACACATAGCCGCCCCGTGCCCAGTGATACCCAACTACCTGGCATGCCCAAAAGCCCTTTCCCTCCCTCAAGGGAACCTTCACCTTCACCCTGTGGCCCAACCACCAACTCAGTGGAGCCTTCCTTGAGCGCTGGTAGAGTCCTCACTCCCTTCTCTGTTCACGCACAGACCCTCTAAGGTGAGGTCTGTTGACCCATCTGCATTGTCAGACAGCAGGAGCCCTTGAGGGCAGAGATTGGCGTGACTGTCCCCTGCCCCCTGCCCACAGCAGAGCGTACAGAGAGGAAGCACACAGGAAACAATGGCTGGAATTTGCTGCACTGGGTACCCCAGGGTCAAAGAGGCCAAATCTAAGGGTGACCCTGGGCAGTAGAGTCTCTTGGAGATAGACCTGACCATAAGCCCCCGAGCCAGGTCAGACCAGGGCCCGCCAATTGGCTCTCCCAACCTGGCTCGTTAGGGGAATATGGACACTGCCAGGCCCAATCTTTCCATGGATGCCTGACAATGGCTGTGTCGAGAATCACAGGAGATGAAGTCATCGCTCCCAGAAATAGGCTGATTAAGAAGACGTGACGACAACGCAAACAGCAAGGCTGGACACACACACACATACACACGCGCGCACACACACTCACTCACCATGTGTTTCTCCACCCTGGGAAGCCGGGCCAGGCCTGAGCTCCTCTGGGAAACAGAAATCGTGCCAGGAACCAAAGCCAGCACAAGAAGCCTGGAGGCGGCTGGTCTTTGGGAGTGGCTGGTGCCGGGGGTGCTCTCCTCAGAGACTGTCTTGCAAGGGTTCCCTGTCCTGACCCTCACTGAAGTCCCCGACCTGCCCCTGGCCCTCTCAGACCCTCATGGTTCACCCCCTCCTTGGCCTCACCCCTCAATCCCCAGGGTAAAATCCTACCCACCTTTTTGGGCCCCCTCCCATTCCTGTCCATCCTAGATTCTGGGGAGGTGGGAGTGTCTACTGGCTGAGACAGGGCTCAGAGGCCACAGACACTGGGCTAAAATCCTGGTTCTGTCCCGTTGCAGCTGTATGACGTTGGGCTAGTCAATCCACCTCTTCTTTGAGTCTAGTTTCCCCATCTGTAAAATGTAGACAGCAATGTGTCCACATTATGGGGTACAATTAAATGTTTGTTCATTCACCAACTTTCTGTCAGGCCCCATTCTAGGTGCCAGAGACACATCAGGGTACAAGACATACATGTTCTACTTGCATGTGGCGTACAGTCTAGAGTGTGGGAAAAGTACACGAAGTATGTAACAACATCAGGTGAACTCAACAGCTAGAGACAAATGCAGAGCCAGGTCCAGGCTAGAGGATGGGAGGGGGCTGTGTTTGACCGGGTGGTTGGATTCACACTTGAATGAAGCGGGGCAGCAAGCCACACAGGTATCTGAACAAAGAATGTTCCAGGAAGAGAAGAAGAGGGAACAAGGACAAAGATGTATGCTGGAGCACTCGTGGGGCAGGGAACGGGGAGGGGTGGGGGAAGTGCACCTGGAAAGGTAGTCAGGTGCTCCCCATTCAGGGTCCACAGGAAGGAACCTGAGTCATAACAAGTTGAGTCCTGGGCAGAGAACTGACTGAAAGGGGAGCAAGTCTAGGGCTCGGTGCAGGGTCCAGTGGGGAGCCATGACGGCAGGACACACAGCACACAGTGAGGGTGTGTCACCTCAAGCGCCAGCATGAGGGAATCCTCAGTAAACAATCCCCCATGTTGTCCCTGTCACTATCCTCGTTACCATCAACATCCTCATCATCCCCAACATGGGCCCAGGCTCTGCTGCTCCCAAGGCAGAAAGACTGTCAGGCAGACTCTCAGAGAAGCCCTGGGAGGTGGGCAGGGCTCTCTGCCCCATTTGACTGATGATGAAGTACCTTGATCAAGGTCCCCCAGCAGCAGTGGGCAGGGCCAAGGTGCCTTAAGCCAGTGCTCCACCTCGAGTGGGCTCACCAGCCTAAGTAGACAAATCTTCACCATGCACCCTCCTCTCCACCCTATGCCCTGGGCCCAATCCTCAACCAGCTCTGTGTCTTCATCCACACAGGGCCTCTAGGGGAAAACACTGTACTCTAAATGAAACAACAGCTCCAAGTGTCTGCATTGCACAGATGTCAGTTCTTTCCCATCCAGTTCTTTGCTTACTGAGCAGGAGGTGCTGCAAGACCCATCAGGTGAAACCAGGGTGGGGAGAGTTCCTCCCAATCTTAGCTTACAATCCACTTCCTCCAGGGCTCCCCTGAGCCCAGACCACACTCCTCCCTGGACCTGGTTCCTGGCTGTCCCCTGTTCTGAGCAGCAGGGAGAACCTGAGGTAGAGACAGTTTCATCAGGGGTGGCAGGCACCTCTCCCACCTGACTGGGAGCTCCTCCAGGGAGGCAGGGACTGCAGCTGATTCCTGTCTCTGTCCCCAGGGCCAGGCACAGGTGAGCAAAAACAGAAATAACTCAATCCCGAGGATCCCTTGGGGGAGCCCTGTGTGCTCTCGAAGCCCTCAGCCAGCCAGCCTGCTTGTTGCCTCCCTCTCTGCTGGCTGAGGCAGCCCATGGCCTGAGTCTGTGTGGCACTGCTGGGAAAAGACCATGCCCTCTTCCTTCCACAGCCACAGACTCCATCCATGGAGGGCCACCCAGCACCATAGCTATGGGACTAAAGGCTGTGGATGCTGGGAGAGAGGGCTCTGGGCCATGGCAGCTAGGCTCCCTCAGTCCTTCTGCAGGCCAAGGAAGCAGGAGTATGCTGGGTGGCCTGTTCCAGGCACAGGGACGTGGATAAGATCATTTCATTGGCCACAGAAAAAAGTCTGCAGAAAAAGTCCCCGACCAACAGTCCACCGTGGCTTTTGGTGGAGTAAGAGATTCTATGGTGGGAGTGGCATAGTTTTGTTACTTTTTGCTTTATAGTGCCTGGAATTTGGTACTCTATACTTGCAATTTTTTTAACTTATCTTGTTTTGAAACATAGTCTCATTATATTGCCCAGGCTAGACTCAAACTCCTGGGCTCAAAGGATACTCCTGCCTCAGCCTCCCAGGTAGGCCTGCAGTCATAACTTCCCTTTTTCTGTTTCTTCCCCCTGTCTGCCACTCCCCCCATGATCCACACTTGAGTTTCTTCTTCAAACCCACTGGCTGTCTGTGTGGCTGTCTACTCTACCAGTCAGTGGGAGCCCTGGGCTTCAGTCCCCTCTCTGGCCCAAGGCCCTGCATACAGCAGGGGCTCAATGAAAGTTTCCTGGGCAAATCTCTGGGACAATCTGAAGGACCATTTCTGCAGGTGATCATTTAGAAGAAACTCAAATATGGATCATGGGGGGGAGTGGCAGACAGGGAGAAACTGAGAAAAAGGGAGAAGTCATAACTGCAGGCCCCGAACAGGAAGACACCCAAACAGGCTTTGGCCAGAGCCGTTCAAACCCTCTGAACAATGCAGGACTCCTGCAGGGGAGGAACAGGAAGAGGAGAAAGGAAGAGCCCCTTTCCAAGGGTTTTTAGGTGTTCCTGCGAAAGCCCTCCTGGCCCAGCCCAGAACCTGAAGGAGCTGCAGGAGAGCAAATGCAAATGGCAGGGGAGGTCACATGCATGCATGGACAACGGAGAGATAGACAGCCCCCATTCCATAGCTTTCCTGGAGATCAGGATCGTGTGTCCTGGAGGTTTCTCTTAAATACTCATGACCCTTCTTCCTTGAGCTCTTGCCTGGCCAAAGCCTCATTTATGTGACGGTGTTGGGTAAACCCTGCTGACTGGAGGGATGGACACAGCTGGAGGCTCTCAGGGCAGCCTGGGTCAGGCCTGCAGCATATCTGCACGTCCAGGACATGCAAGGATTCCATGACTGGGCGGGGCCCCATCAGTTCCGCCCCTCACTTCCCAGTTCCCAGCTGCCCTGAAAATGCTCAGGCAGATTCCCACCACCACCCCTCTGTCCAGGTGCCCCCTCCCCAGGAAGACCTTGCCTATTGCCCTCTGCCCATCTGGGTTTTATCCAACCTTTAAGATAAAGGTCTTTAACTAAAGAGTATGAGCTGTATTTGGTCAACATTCATGTTTTGTTTAGCCCACACAGTGTTGACATTTTTAAGTTTTGAATCAAATGCCAACATTTAAAGATGTGAAATTTTAAAATGTCACAAAAAAACCTCTAGATTTTTGGCTTCTCTTATAAATCCAAAGGCCTGCCACCAAATGCCCAGTGCCATGGTGCAGGGGCTGCTGCCCCCCTTAGCAGAACATGTACTCTCCAGATGGACACAGATGCCACTACAGTGGTGGACTGTCACAGCAGGCAGGACATGGCAGGACCCACAACACATCAATCCTTCTCCCAGGATCCCACTCAGTGCCTGACACACAGCAGGGACTTGCTTATTGTTTGTGGAATAAGGAATAAATACACAGCCCTTCACGGTGCCCAGGATTTCCTGAGTGCTATGCTGCTTCCCTGAGAGACTCCCACAGCAGGGACAGAACAATGCCCTTCCTTCCCGGGGTCCTGGTCCCACAGCTGGGCACACCTGCAGCAAGACACTGGGGTGAGCCTTCAGGCTGCATCCAGATCTCCCTATTGTTATTTGATCTTTACATCAGAAGCTGTGCCACCTAGAGCCCAACCAAAGTAAGAGCAGTGATCCTGGCACCTTCCTGCCTTCTAAAAAAGGTGGCCGGATTCCTCCCCAGCCCATGGACAGTGATCCCCAGGACTTCTGTTAAACTGAAAAGGAGAAATTTGGCAGCAATAACTCACAAAGCCAAGGTTTCCTCAATGCTCGCCTGCAGGAGGTCTGCCCCTCTTTGAAGCTGGTAACCAACTCTTCCCTTTTTCTTTCGAGTAAATGAAACCCCACAGGGTTTTCAAGGTCAGAGTGGCATTGGCAGGAAGGGTTCTCTTTGTTCTCCTGCCTCTGACTTACCCCAGACACAGACAATTGTCCCCAGCAACCAGGTCCTTGGTAGTGGAAGAGGAGGCCCCTGCTCCTGCTGGGTGGAGCCCTGAGGATGAGCCAGGTGCCTACTGCAGCCCCCAGGAGCCCTGCTTCCTGGGATACGGATTCTCTGTTGGCCTGGCTTCCCTGCCAGCCAGGGTGCTCTATCTCTTGCTTGCAGGGGTTGGAAAGAAACAGCTGTCAGCCTCCAGGGTGTGCTCACTGCCCAGGGAGCAGGGAGTGGGCAGTGGCTGGGGCTGGTTCTGCCCCTCCCTGGCTGACAGATGTGACCTGAGGCTACAGCCCTCCTCTTCCTAAGCTTCAGTTTCCTCGTTTGGAAAACAGGGAAATAAATACCTGATCTGAGACAATCAGACTCCTAAGGGGACTGGGAGGAGCTCTGTGAATCATAAAGTGCCATGCCGAAGTTAATTATTCCAGGGCCTGGCACAGCACCCGGCACGCAGTAGGTGCTCAATGTATCGTTCATGGTACAAACATTTACTGGGCACCTGTGCTGGGCCAGGCTGTATGCTAGGTGCCAGAGGCCCAGAGAGGAGGCCTGGGCCCGGTCCACAGGAGATCTGCCACTCAGTGAGGCACACAGACAACTGCCACACCCTGAGAACTGCAAGGAAGTAAGGACCGAAATGCTACGGGACCCAGACACGGGGTGAGGGGCTCAGGTCTTACAAGAGCCCCACCTTTTGGCTGCTGGGCAACAGAGGCCAGAGTTGGAGCTGCCCAGCTGTAGGCTGCCTGGCATCCTACCCATTTTCCAATAGGGCCTAGTTGAAGAGAGTTGCCAGGCTTGGTGAACAATCCGGTTCACTGAAGGTGTCTATGTGCACCTGGACACATGCCTAGGACCTAACAATGAACCTTGTGGGCCATACACTCTCTTAGTGGCCCCCACACCTGCTTGGGGAGTAGACTACAGGGCCCCTGCCCTGAGAGGAGCTGCCACCCCATCCCAAACAGGTGGTGGCCACCAGAGGACTTGAGAGTCATGTTGCTGGTGGTTCACATTTTGGCTCTGCCTCTTACTAGTCCATGAGACCTTGGTCAAGCCACCAAACCTCTCTGCATCTGGTTTCCCCATCTCTAAAACAAGCACACCTCTCAGGTCACTGTAAGCACTAAGAGATGAAGCACCTGGCACAAAGGGATGCTTATCCTTGGGCCCTCCCTCCCCCAGTCTAATCTGGCACATACACGGGTCTGGGCCAAGCCTCTAACCAGCTCACCTTCTCTATCTCTGCCTCTCCTTAATGCTGGCTCCTGCCCTTCCCAATGATTTCTCACTCTCCCGATGCTCCAGGCCCTTTCCCACCTCTCACTGCAGTCTCAATGACTGTCCCAGGAAGAGAGTAAGGTTTTCATCCTCTGAGCACTAGGCTCATGGGGTTCCCTCTGCCTAAATGCCCTTCCCTGCCTTGGTTATGTGATGAACCCATCCTCTTTCAAGCCTTAACTCCTGTCACTTCTTCTGTGAAGTCCTCCCGGATTCCTTGAGAGATGGCCCGACTCCTTCCCCAACCCCCAGCAGAGAGGCACAGAAGCAGCAGGCCAGGGTCTCCAACTTCTTACGTGTCCTTGGGTACATCCCCTCCTCATTCCTGGCCTCAGCTGCCCATCTGTAAAGGGATCACTATGACTTCTCATCCTAAGGCCTTGCGAATGGGCTTGGTCATGTGCTCCACTTTGCAGGGAGTAAGGGGACCATAGCCAGGTTTGCCCGGAGGTTCTGAGGAGCTATGAAGGAGCTAGATTCTTGCTTTGTTCTACCAGTGAGGGCAGGACATGTATATGTCAAGAGATCCCATCCAGTGCCCTCATGAAGCACCCCCTTGCTACCAGGTGGAGTGGACCCAAAAGTGAAGCAGAGAAATCAGGCACAAAAAATGAGGAGCAAAGTGAAGGCCTTGAAGTCCGCCCAGGACTGGGGGAGGGGGAGCAGAGCCAGCTTTAGGCAGAAGGAGCTAGGATCTGAAAGACAGGTATGATCGAAGTAGGAATCACAGGGGAAAGAGAAGGCAGCATTCCAGAGAGAGGACACAACACGAGCCGGGGAACTCCATGACACAATCCCGGTTAACTCATCTCCTGCGCTTGCTCTTCGCCAGGTGCTGCTAAGCATTTAGCTGCAAATCCCATTTATTCCTCTTGACAATGCCATGAACTGATACTATCCCCCATTTTGCAGAGTTAGCTAAGTTCTCTAAAGTCACAGCTGACAAGCGGCAGAGCTGGAATTTCAACCCAGCATTTGCCTGCAGTGTCCTGTGGGTCAAGAGAGGAGACCAGGGCCTGGTGGCTCAGGGGAGTGGGTGATGCAGTGTAAGGACTCCAGTCTGGAGACTCCCGAGGGACTTGTTAAGACCTCGAAGTCGGGTTTTGTTGTCCCTGCAGATAGATCTTGAATGGCACCAAGCCCATCCCAGCGTATGTTGATGACATCCCTTGGGGGTGACCTCACCCACACATGGGGGTGTGCAAGCAGAGTCCGAGGACCCCCGCCCACGCCTCCCTTGCACCATCTGCCTGAACACTGCCTGAGCTGCTGCGAGCAGCCAGTGAGTGAGTGAGTGAGCCTTGGAGGGCGTGAGGGAGCTGGGAGAAGGCAGCCAGTCAGGAGCCGCGGCTGCCGGCAGCCACACAGACAGGCTGGCGCAGAGCTGTTGCCAGGGCAGGCAGGAGAGTCTGCCTTCACAGGCAGAGGGACTGAGGATGGGTCGCTCTCTCCTGGGCCACCAGCATGTCCATCCAGGGCCTCCCCACCAAGAGCCTGGCCATTCTGAAACCTCGATACATAAGGACAGCAGCCCCACAGGGAGACCACCAGCAAGGAAAGCCATCGAGACAGAAGGCATGGTCACACCTGACATGCCGGAAACAAGACTGTCATAACGCGGCCCAAACAGAGACCTTGGCTGGGGGCTAGAGGCTTCTGGGCCAGGAGTTTCAACAACCCAGGCTCAGCTTGCAGGACACCCATCACTGTGTGGTACCTGCCCTCCCCCTGGACCAGGAACAGCAGGAAGTCCAGGACTGGAGGGGGAGGGGAAGAGAGAAAGAAGAAGGAGGTGGTGCTCAAAGGAGAATGCTCCCAGGAAGGCAGGACCCTGACCGGACTCTCACCCGGGCCTCCTCTCAGTGCCCGGCATGTGGTTGCCACATGGCAGGGTGAGGCACGGCAGCCAGAACTATGGGTAGAGAGGAGTAAACACGCCAGGAGGGGCAGGTCAGAATGCCCAGGGCACTGCTACGTGGTATGCTGTCCATATGCACACATACTAAGGTCAATTACACACCATGTGATAAATACGTGTGTGACCCGAGTGAATCTGTCCGGGGCGGATTCTCAGGATCCACGTGCCAGGGGTAGCTACAGCAAGCGCGTTAAATAGTTTTCTGTAAAACTGCACCGAAAAGGATGCAGTGTTTCCTCTCATGTGTAGAAACATGCTTCTGCTAGTACAATGAGTGGCTTTTAGCTAGCTGGATAAAAACGGCTTGTGGGCACCGCCATCCTGTACCTGCCCTGAGATTCAGGCTACGCAGCAGGCCAACTCTTAGGAAGCCACTCAGAGTCCAGAATTCTGCTTGACCCGAAGTCCCACCACTTAGAAGATCCTGGTCCCTGAGCCAATGTGGAAGTTGGTAATTCCTACCATGAGGACTGCATAGCATCACCTAGGGGTGAATCTATGGTGAAAAGTGCTTCTCTGAGGGCAAGATTCCCCCGGGGCTGCCCCAGGCTCACAAGAGACCCCGGCCCATCTTCATGAGTGCTTGCTATGACACATGTGTGCACAAGGCCCAGCTCCGTATGAGACTTGCCTTCGCTGAAACAGTCTTCCTGGTAGATGCTAGGAGCAAAGGAGACAGAGTTCCCACTCACTACTCATCATTAGAGGCTACAGAAATTCACCAAATAACCTGACAACAGCAAAGTGGACACTTTGACTTAGCGGGAAGAGTGACTGCAGGGTTGACCATGGGAAACGTGTGGCACTGAATTACCACGCCTACCTTGGCCCAATGGCTCCCATCTTGGTCTTTGGCCAATCTGGGAAACTTGTTTCCCCATCACATTCCTGGGCCTCAGGCATGTGGCTCCTGGCCTCCAAGGAGGCAGGAGCAAGAGCAGAAAGCAGAACACCGGGTACCAACCCCAGGATGCCCACTGGTGTCTCCTGGCAGCACACTGGGGTGCTGGGACGGGGATGGATCCCCTCTATACTCTCAGGGCCAGTCTCTAAGGGCCCTGCTGTTTATGTGAAGAACTAAGCAGAATTATTTTGGAAATGGAACCTGAGCAGGACAAAGAGCTGGGCTCTGCAACCAGCCCACATAAACACTTAGCCTCTCGCCAGAAAGGGCCGCAGTTTATATTTCGCAAGGGACAGGGCACAGCCAGTCAGACCTGAGTTTGGGATGAAACTCAGTTTCCGGACAATAGCAGTAGCAAAGCATCCCAGGCCAAGTTCCTGCCTCACCTGGGGTTCAGCTGAGCACCAGGCTCTGCCTTACATGTGGCCCTATGGGCACAGTGTGGCCTGGCTTCCCGAGCTGGCAGCAGGCAGTGTTACATCCAGCCCAGGAAGATAAAAGTATACTCCACTACCACCATCCCTTGGAGGCCTGTGACCCTCTCAGAGAGGGAAGAATCCAGAGCTGCTAACTGGGGATCTCAACACTTGAGTGGGTCTCAGAATCACCTGGGGCTTGTCAGGAATACAGATTCCAGAGCCCCCCTTAGACCTGTGACCCTGACCCTCCCAGGGTGGGGCTCCAGAATCTTTTTACCAGGTTCTCATGGCACTATGATGCTCAGCTACAACCAGGCACCAAGACAAAGTGGGATGCCTCTGGTGCTCCTTCATAATGCCCACAGGAAATGCCTGGACTCTCCTTATCTGCTGCTGCCACTCCTGAAACCTTGGGAAGTTTACAAGAACTCACAAGCACCTTCCTTAGAAGCACCTTCAGGTGACCATACCTCCACCCACCTCTGCAGACAACTGATAGGCCCTACCTGATGACAGTCCAGCTGGGATTAGAGGCAGGGAATAAACCGACCCATTTCATGGGGAGAGAAGTGTGTTATTTACAGAGCCTTTTGAAAGAGGAGTCACTAGTTGACCTGGCATTTTGATCATCAGAAAACTACCCAAGTCATGGCCGGGTGCAGTGGCTCAGGCCTGTAATCCCAGCACTTTGGGAGGCCGAGGCAGGCAGATCACGAGGTCAGGAGATCGACACCATCCTGGCTAACACAGTGAAACCCTGTCTGTACTAAAAATACAAAAAAATTAGCCGGGTGTGGTGGCAGGTGCCTGTAGTCCCAGCTACTCGGGAGGCTGAGGCAGAAGAACGGTGTGAACCTGGGAGGCGGAGCTTGCAGTGAGCCGAGATCCTGCCACTGCACTCCACTCCAGCCTGGGCTACCAAGAAAGACTCTGTCTCAAAAAAAAAAAAAAAAAAAAAGAAAGAAAAAGAAAAAGAAAACTACCCAAGTCACGCTGTCATTAAAAGGAAGCAAAGACCCAAGAAAGCAAAGAGGCCTGGCTGTGGCTGTTGAGGGTTCCCCCTTTCTAGAGTCCTATAACCCTCTCTCTAAAGACTCTCAGGCAACCACCATGAAGCCCCCTGCCCTGCAGGAGCAAGGTCCTTAACCCTAGCTAAAGAGACACCCTCAGGGCAGCAAGTGCCAAGGCCAGCTCCCTGGAGCAACGGGGCATGCCCCTTGGCATGGGTTCCCCATGTTCAAATCTGGACTCTGCCATTTAAGGGTTCTATGACCTCTGGCAAGTCTCTTAACCACCTTCAGTCCTGGTTTCCTCGCTTGTGAAACGAGAAATATCCACTTCTTAGGATGGCTGGAGGGTTAAGGCCATACAAGTCCCGTGGCAGCCCCTCCTATAAGACCCACCAGGACTGCACAAGTTCTCCCACTGCCCAGAAGGTTCTTCCCTGAGAGCTCAGCTTACTCCTTTTGTCATCGGGGAGGCCTTCGCCACCACCCCCACCAGATGAAACCCTTCAGATCTGGGCTCTCACTGCCTTCAGGACACATGCCTTAATTGCAATTACACAGTCACCTGTAGGACAATTGCACTTCAGCCTGTGTCCTCCACTAGGGGAGGAGCTGGGGCTGGTTTTGCTCACCATTACATCCCTCAGCTTAGCACCATGCCTGGCACGTAACTGGCTCTAACTGAAGAGTATCCTCTTCTTTGAGACCAGGCTGTCAGAGCACCTGTCCCATTGTTGGCTCCTGACTTCATCACTCAGTAACTCCTGAGTCCAGCCTCTATAATATTTGAATCGGTGCCCCGCCCTAAAAGGGAGGCTCACAGCGCCAATAGCTGCCTGCCTGTCTCCCTGCTGCTCAGGACTCGGCCTTGCATGGCTCTGCAGATTTCACGTAGTAACACCTTCTCAGAGTTTCCGAAGCAAACCAAAGTCATTTGCCAACCATTTTCTCCCATTAATCTCACAATGCATTTGCTATTTTCCCTCCATAATGACTCATTTAGCAGCAACAGAGCAATTAGGCAGACCACAGAATATTGATTTTCTAAGTGGGAGAAATGTCAGCACAAACATCACTTCATGTGTCTTGGGCCATCTCTTGCTATATATATGATGAGGTGGACCCTGGGAAGACTGGGTTGGATGTGCTGGCAGGTTGTGGGATCTCAAACAAAAAAGCAAAAGCATGGTGTGTGAGAATGTGAGTACGTGTGTGTGATGACAGAATATGATCAAATTACCATGTAACATGATCCCATGTAGACCTCAAAACCCTGGGAGGTAGGCACCACGATCATGGTGCCCATTTAAAAATGAGGAGACAGAGGTTCAGAGATTAGGTGACTTGTCCCAGATCATGGAGGAAGTCAGGGCGTCGGATCTGGATCTGGGTCCATGTGTCAGCAGAGCAAGATTCTGTTCATCAGAGAGCCCCCGTGTGGCTTGCTTTGGGACCAGAATGGAAGTGTCAGGTGTGGCAATGCAGTACCTTTCATGGTGTATGGTATAACCCAAGATTTTTAAGATATAAAACAGTTGGCCTGAGTCCTGAAGTCACATCTCAGCCCCGGTGCAGCCTCTAAGCCCAGCTGCTGTGAACAAATTCACCCCAGGCTCCCCTGGCCATCCACCAAGCTTGTCCAGTAACTCTCAGGAAGGCCTGGAGAAAGACAAGCCAGCTGGAATCCCCTGCCCTGCTCCTTCACCCCTGCACCACCACTACTGGCCAAAGTTGAGTGCATACCCAGTTTCTGGGGCACCTCAAACATCCCCACCCTACAACAAGAGGGCAGGAGAAGGAAAAGGGTGAGAGTCGGGAATGGTGTGATAAGCAGGCATCTGGCGGTTTTAGGCCCCTGTCTACAAATGGCTCCAAAGCCAGGCCCCACAGCTTGGAAACCCTGAAGGAAGGCTTTCACTTACTCCTGCCTCCACCCTCTAGACACTCCAAGCAAGCTGGGAAGGGCGCTGTCAGAGCAACAGGTCCTAAGGCCCCACCCCAGCCAACATACTGACATCTATCCAGGGAGCAAATGGTTTCTTGGTGGCCAAGAGGAAAGAGCTGAAGGCCCAGCTGGCAGACGTGGGTTTAAATATCAACTCTATGTGCCCCTGGGTGAGACAATTACCCGCTCTGGGCCTCAGTTACCTTATCTATAAAATGGAATAATCCCTGCCCTGCCACCTTCCTAGCTGGTGTGAGGGCCATGTGGGGAATGACAGGGTGCCACATAAATGCTGCCTGGGGAAGCTCCACAAAGGGGGAAGTTTACAAGAGTTGGCACTGTCCTCCAAGGGCAGGGGCCGCTCCAGGTGGAAAGAGCTCCCCATTGCTGGAGATGTGCCAACACTCTGGAGTGCCGGTGTGGATGGGAAGCAGAGCATCCTGTACGCCCTCCCAGGGGCTCAGACACACGCTGGCACATTAAAGCCTCTAAGGAGCCAGGCATTAAAGAAACTGACTGACTTGGTTCACTGGACCTGTTTGGACTGTGGAATTCCCTCATCCCAAGTACCCATTAACATCTGTAAGAATATGTTCAGTAGAACCCATTTAAGAAATACTCCTACAGAAGGTTTGGAGCAAGGCCTTTCAAGAGTACTCATGGAGTGGCGAGACTCTAGGACTCTCCCCAATGTCAACCACATGTTGGGGGCAGGCCCACCCCTTACTCTCCTTTCTAGCATGAAAGGGAGACAAGGCCATGCATCAGAGGGAAAATTCACGTCAATGAAACACCATCAAAAGGGATTTATTTAGAAATCTCAAATAGGAATCACTCCCAGGCTACCTCCGACTTTAACAAGCCCAGAAACTGGGAGGGATTGAAGAAGGGCCCCAAGCAGAAATACCTCCCCCTCCCCTACTTGTCTGAAAACTGGCCCTCATTGCTCTTACCCGCTGCATAAGCATTGCTCCCTTTGGGCTGCCAGAAAAGAGGGCTAAGCCCCACAACAGCTGATCACACTTCAGAGAAAAAGGGTTAGTGGGACCACAGAAAGCAAGAAGAACAAGAATCCTAAACCATTTGTGTGCTAGAAAACCAATGTGTGGATCCTGGAAGAAAGCACACACTACCCCTCACCTGCCCTTTATCATGCTATGGGAGCCATGTGGACACACCAGAGCCAGCCCCCAACCCAGTGCCCTCTCCTCTCTCTGGGGGCTCCATGCCAGGAAAAGCAGAGGAGTCCAGGAACCATCGGCTCCCCTGGAAGAGCTCCGGCAAACCTATCCATGGCAAACCCATCCATAACGGTGCAGACTTTGCTCCCAGCAAGGACAGAGCTTTATTAATTATTCAGGAGACGGTGCAATTATGCAAATCTGTGGGCAGCCTCTGCCTGACCACTGCCTTCTGCAGAGGGAGTCTAGAGGGGGATGGGGAGGCCCAGAGCCCAAGCTGCCAGGTACATGGAAGCCACCCAGCCTGCAAAAAGGGGAATAAACCCCTACACCCTAGGCCTAGGCTGGTCCCAGACAAACCACTTCCCCACAGAAGGCTCTCTGACCAGAGCCAGGCCCCATCCCACACACAGGAGAGCCGGTAGCTGCTTTGAGGAATGATATTGAGGACCTAGGATGACTTTTTTCAAATAGATATGACTTTTTTCAAACAGGTAGTGACCTGTTGCTGAGCCAGCAATGCCATCATTCAAGGCTTACTCCTGCAGGTACTAAGGGCAGGGAACACTTCCAGAGTTTCCTCCAAAACATGCTTCTGAGGAGACATAACACCTCAAAAGAATGTTTACCAAATAATGTTCTGCAAAATACAACTGCTCCACAGATGTTAACAGCTGCTCCTGGGGTTGGGGGACAGGAAACCCTGGATTAAACAAAGCAAAACTGACTTCTTCATTGCAGGACCTCTCAGGGCCTTTCATCTCCTGGGTCACAAATGATTTCCCAAGAATGAGGAAGCAAAATTTGAGGATGTAAAATGTATTTGAGCACACAATCACCCCACTGGAGTAAAACATCAAGTCTCACCTCCAAGAACCTCTGACACTGAGTTTGAGAAACTCTGGACAGACTGCTCCCCAGTCCTGTTTGGACTATGGAATTCTCTCATCGCAAACGCCCATTAACATCTTTAAGAATGTGTTCCATGGAACCCAGTTCGGGAAAACACTCCTATGGGTGCTCTGAACAATAAGCAGCAGAGGTACGAAAGACAACAAGGCCTTTCAAGTGCACCCCTGGCTTGTACAGACTCTAAGACTAAGTTCTGGGCCAGCTCCATTTTTCCTTAATTCTGAAACTCTCTGGAGTAGGTTTTAACTATCCTCATAAACAACCATCAAATTCGTGGACTTTATGATCCTAGGGCAACTGAGCAAGACCATCTCAGGCAGTCTGGATGGGCTCCGGGCAGAACATCTGGCCCTGGCACTACCACTTCCCTATGTCACATCCAGTCCACAGAAGGTGGTGACACCAGGGCAGTGTGGCCTGCAGCACAATAGGCAACTCCCTTGGTGAGTCTGCTGTAGTACTGCCTGGGGTGGCTGGGGGTTTCAGCGCCAGCTTCACCCATCTTCCCACAGATCCTGAGCAGAGGCTGGTGGGGGAGTCCCTGGCCACCATCATCATCACCCTGTTTGCCTTCACCCTCCTGGGTAGTGATGGAAGTCACCTCTATGTTCTGACCTTGGAGGAAGGGAAGTGCTATGGAAGGCCACTTAGCCTAGCCACGACCCCTTCTTGTACCTGCCCCACCTCACCCAGCATTATAAGTCAACAGATCCAAACGCAGCCACAGCTCATCAGCTCTGCCCAGGTGAAAAGAGGTGTGGGAGCCCAGAACCCTGGGGGAGCCACAGAAAAAGACGCTTGAGAATAAGTGATAAGTTGCAAATAGGAGGGGCAGTCACTGAGCCGAGCCTGCCCTCACATCCTGATGACTCCTTCTTAAGGCCTGCCTCCACTGCCACCCCTACCACCTCAGGACTTGGGCACCCACAGCAGCCCCCAGCAGAGCCCCTGGTGCCCTTGGGACATACTTCCAAACCGCCTGGCAGCAGCCACATTCTCTCACCTGGGAGACAGAAAAACATTCTAGAAAGACCTGGATGCAAATCCTGTCTATGCCACTCACCTGCTGTCCGACTCAGGGCAAGTGACTTTTACCTCTTGGAACCTCAAATTCCTCACCTGTAAGATAGGGAGAGGGCAGTACTGTGGGGTGGTTAAAAACACTGATGTGGGAGCCAGACGGCTTGGGTTTAATCCCAGCTCTGCCATTTCTGGCCATGCAACTCACGCTTCCTTGGCTGTGAACCAGGGACTGCAACAGTATATATCTCACGGGCTGCTGTGAGGGTGAAGTGAGTTCAGCTCAGTGAAGTGTAGAGAGCAGGGCCTGGCGCATAGGATGTGCCCAGCCATGTCAGCTAATATACTAGAGAGGGCCCTGGCTGTGGATACAAAGAGATCTAGATTCTAAAGGTAACCTGAGGCTAATCCTGGCTATGTGATTTTATACTCTAAGGCCAGTTTCCTCACCTGTAAAATGGGGGAAGGATAAAATGAGGGTAGTCAAGAAAATCAGAGATGATGCACATACCATGCATAATGCCTGCCACACGGGTGCTTCTTAAGTGACCAGGTGGTTTATCAATGTGATCACTGACAGAACACGTAATGTGAAACAGAGCACATGAGCACAGGCTATGTAGAACGGTGCTTGACAGGGGGCCTTACATAATAAAGCCAACCGCCTGGGTTTGAAACCCAGCTCTGCCACTTATGAGCTGTAGGACTTCAACAAGCTGCTCAGTCTCTCTGTGACTCAATTTGCTTCTCTGTAAAATGGGGACAGTAATAGCACGTATCCTTCAAAGGGCTATAGTAAGAATGAGCTGAGCAAATGCACGAGAAAGCACCAGGCACAGAGCCTGGCCCATCCTGAGTGGCCACTCATGGGCAGTGGGTGGGCCAGTGGGTGGGGCTATCACAGCATCAGAAGCAGCTTGCCATGAACAGAGCAGGATGAAAGGCATCTCTGTCCCCTGCCCCCCGCTACGATGGCTCCATTCTCCAGCAGCTCCAGGGGCTTCATGACCTGAATGCAGTAAACCAAAGCCCAGGAAAGACTGGGCCAGCCCTGTGCCAGGAATCCTGGGCCCCGAGACACTAGTTTCTGTTTTTGTTTTTGCTTTACTGAAATAGAGAATCTCAAGCTCAGAGGGAAGCAGTTGGTGGAGCTGGGCCTTGGACCAGCTCTGGGAGACTGACTCAGGAACGCCTGCTATTAACCTCCATGGCAACTGGCGGTGTGGGGGACGGGGTTTTAGAGTAAGGCAGCCCTAGGTTCAGATTCCAGCTGCCCACCTCACAGGCGCAGATCCCCCATCACCTCCCACTACCCTAGCAGGTGCCTGGCCTCCTTAGTTGGGAGTGCAGCCCACCCCACCTGGCCTAGTCTCTCCAAAGACAGTCATTCTCTTCCCTGAGCCGAGACCTTCCAAGGGGTCTGGAAGACTTCCATTCTCAGGCGGGAGCCAAGGGTACAAGATCCACTCCTAAAATGCTGACTAGTCCTGTCCTGTGGAATTTGACTTGGCGGACCTTGAATTGCATTACTGCTGCTCGCTCAATCCTAAGTAAATGGGTACACTTCCCTGAACCTCAGTTTCCCCACCTGCAACCAGGAAGTCAGTGAGAAGAGCAGGCCTTGGTGGCACAGGTGGGCTGAGCACTGGACCTGGAGTTAGGAGACAAGTTCCAGCTCCCCTTGCCTCTGCCCCTTCACCTCTCTGAGCGTCACCCACCACAGCTGCAAAATGCAGATCAGTCATGAATGCCCTGACTGTTCCAAGCACCCTCAGGAGACCCAGGGCACTGGTGTGCAGGAGCTTTTCACAATGGGAGCCTAGTGCAAGCACAGAAGGGGGCTACTGCTACTCCTCTGAGGAGGGAGAGGGTTTATTTCAAAAGGCATCACAGCCTTAATGAGAAAGGACATGACATGCTACTGGTGGGATCTTGACATCAACCAGAGAATGGACTTGCCTGGTTACTGGGTTTCCTCCAGTGTGTGACTTTGGGCCACTCACATATCGGGTTTCAGTTTCTACACCTGTGAAATGGGAAACAAAAAGCCCTCTTGCTATGAGAAATCAGTAAGAATACAGCACAGGAAGTGCTTAGGCAAGTCACTAGCACACAGCTGGGGCACAATGCCTGCCCCTCTGCAAAAGGAGCAAACTTTGGGGAAGCAAGACCACCCCACCCAGAGAGTATAATTCAGAAGGTCTGGGGTGGAGTCCAAGAATCTGCATTTTATCAGGTGTCCTAGGCAATTCCTGCTCATATAGGTCCTCCTCTGCCCTGGGTTTCTAGTACAAGAGTAGGGATTTAGTCATAGCCACTTAGTTTCCTGACGAAATGCGGTGAAGTTGGAAAGAGGGAAAGAAAGCACAAACGGGAGTAAGAAGCAGAGGGGGTGGGGCTGGGAACAATCTATTAATCAATCTCCTCCCAAGCCAGAAACAGTAATTGTTGAGGCTCATACATCCTTCACCTGCTAACAATCTGCAGCTGCAATACAACGTTCTGATTATGAATGTCAAAAAGGCAGAGCATGAAATTAACTTCCCCTTAGACATTGGGCACAGGGAGACACTACACTAATTCACTGCCCTTGGTATGAAAACTCCCCATGACAACGTCGCATCAAATTAGGGCCCATGCTACCCTGGTGCCATCTCTATCTCTCCCCAGTGCACTCTTTTACGATCAGGCCCAGCCTGAAAACAAGGGCCCTGCTTGTTCCAGAAAAGTCAGGGCGACAGGCAGGAGGTGATGGTTACCTGGGACAGTAGGGAGAAGGGCTGCTCTGGTCCCCCGTGGGGGCTGCCCACTGAAAAGTGGAGGTGGGATCTCATTGTGCTAAGGAGTAACTCACTCGGCAGAGCATCTGATGCAGTAATGTACCACTAGCCCCACCTGAGAGATGGGAAAACTGAGGGGGGCGGCAGAAGGGTGGAGGTGGCAAAAACCTACTCAGGCTGCCTTTTGCGGAACCTCTAAAAAGTTCAGTCTCAGGCTGCCCACCGGTCCATCCCTCTTAAAAAATTTAAGCACACTCAGTTACTCACAGGCCAACTCTAAATGCCTCTGGCACAGGGCGCAAAGTGCTCTGTTAGTGCCTCCAAGCAGCCCACCGCCAAGGCACTGTCATCAGCTGAGGTCTACAAGGGGATAACCCTAGGGGTCTGCAGAACGCAGGCCTCCTAAGCCAACACAGGGAGGGGAGGAAGGGAGGTCAACTTGGGCAACCCTCAAGATGGGGCCTGACCTCCAGCCTTGGGATCACTTCTTACCCCTCCCCCAATTCTCAGGCAGGGTGCCAGGAACCTTTGTGGGTGGGGATGGACCCTGTTTCCCTCTCCCTCCCGTAGGTTTTCACCCCATCGCCCCTGTGGCCCAGAGGGGATATCTGCTGCACACTGGTGGCTTCCACAAGGACGTGCATGTGTGCATGCCCAGGTGGTAGGTGGCATGGCCTGTATACACAAGGGAGGACAGCCACATGCTCACAGAGGACAGAGACGACCTCTATCTCAGGAGGGGATGGTAACACAGGCATGCCCCAGCTGGGAGGGGAAACTCCCCTTTCATTTCCATCACTAAAATCTCCTGCGAGTTTCCAGCCAGCCCTTTGAGGTAGGTGGGCAGGTACAATCACTCCTCTTGATGGATGAGTGGAAGGAGGGGCAGAGAGGAACCACGGCTTGCCCATAGTCACACAGAGGCAGGGCCTGACCAAGAGCCCAAGGAAGGGGTGTGCAAGCAAGCTCTCACGTCACACATGGGCCACAGGTGACTCCACCGTGAACTCAGAGAGAAGTGGAGGGGAGGGAGTTGGGCCCTTGGTGGAGAGTTGGCTGTGAGAAGCTGCCTCAGGCTCCCAGGCTCTGACTGGGGGGCGGCTTCCCTGCAGCGATAGCCCACAGGCCCCAGGAGGGGTGGGAAAACAGAGTGGCCAGTGACTGTCCCTCCCACAGCCCAGGCCTTGGGCATGTCACCCGGCTGCTCTGAGGTTGGTGCAGCCCCACCTCAGCCCAGGCTTGCTATCCACACATTCTCACTCCATCCCCAGGCAGATGCTGCCCTGGACACACCTCGCAGATGGATGCACTGATGGCCAAGAGACTAGAACCACCAGAGGTTCTTCGTGCAAGGGGAGCATTCACTCACCTACAGCCAATCATCACAAGGGAGCGGACTGGCAGCTCAGAGCAGAGAGAAGCTAAGCACACCCTGCCACCCTGGAAGGAGTCACCAAGCCGACTGGGGGAGCTGGATGCTTTTCCCTCTTGCCTTTTTGGTCTCTTATGATCTCCTCCAGTTTTGTTCTGTGGCCTTCTAAAATAGCCATTAATTAGAGCCTGGTAATTAACTTACTGGTTCAAGTAATATTTTGCAAAGGAATTCCATTAAAGAGTCGATTTGCATATTCTAATATGGGGCCTGGCAATAGGCAGGGCTACCTGGAGGAGAATGAAAGCAGTCCCATGGCACCTGTCAGGCCTGGCACCTGGGCCTGGGCTCTGCCTGGTAACCGAAGGTGAGAGGGGAGGCAAAGAGTTGCTCTCTGGGAAGTTCTCCCCAAGAAGGTGGGGAGCTTATTCACACACCGGCCAGCTCAGTGTCCATGCACCCAGACAGAAAGTGCACACATGCACACAGGTATGCACGTGAGTGCTCACAGAACACACTATACACATGGGCACAACAGGGTATACGTACACAGACATGTACAAACAACTGGCAGATGCATACCCAAGAAGAAAACACACGATAATAACAATAGTAGCCAACACTTATCCTGAACACATAGATTGAATCATATGCAATTGCCTGCATTTGGCCTCCCAAAACAGCAACTTTATACAGTCTCACCCCATATGATGTACCAGGCACTGTTCCAAATACTTCACCTGTATTAACTCAATTAAATGCACAGACATGTATAAGGACATTAACATATAATGTACACACACCTTCATGAGGACAGGTGCACACTTGCAACACATACAAAAGACATACACAGACAAACATATGCTTGTGCAAAGAAAGGCTTCTCCAGCCTTTGAAACCCCAGCCTTGCTGATCCCATTCTCACTAGCTAATTTCCACCGTTCCTAAAAATATTGCCCAGCTCGGATCTTGGGAAGGTACACAAGGGAGCTCCAGATCTAAAGGAGAGTAATAAAAATGAGAAAGCAAAAAATAAATTGATTCTTCTATATGTCCAGGTCGTATTCTGTGGCTCTCCCCTTCCTCTCTAGAGATGAGACTCAGAATCATGTGCTCCTGGGCCGGTCAGCCCTGCCCCCAAAGGTGCCCATGGGGCTCAAGTACAATGCTGCAGTTGAGAGGGGATCTGGTTCCAATGCCTGGCTTCTGCATAGGCCCCACCTCCATGCCTTTGACTGTGTGCCTCAGTTTTCCTGGCCATAGAGCAGCCTTTTCACTGCCTACCTACCCTACAGGGCAGAAGACCTCTTAAAGTGCTGTGTAAATACAGGGCCTCCTTATGAATGATGGGATTAGGAATTAAACCTGATTTCCTTATGGAGAGGAGAGGATGGGAGGAAGGTGGAAAGAAGAAGGGAGGGGGAGGAGGAGGGGACAGCCAGGTGAGCCTTCCTTACAGGTAATTAATGAATTCCTTGTCATACCTCTTGGAAGGCAGAGGCTCATTTGACGTGTAGGATCCACCTACATGGGACCTCTCAGAGCTGAGGAAGACCAAACAGGGCAACCAAGAATCCTGCAAGAGGCTTGTCAGAACACTCAGGCAAAGGACAGGAATAGACAAGTCTCAAAAGAAGCACTGCCACTGGCCATGAAACTCAGGAAAGCACTATTCGATCACCAACAAGCAAATGAATGCAAATAACAAAAAAATGCCCTTTTTCTGCCTATCCAAACGATAAAGACTGTTTTAATGATGACATCCAATGTTTTGAAGGGTGTGAGGAAACAGGTAAGCACTCTCAAAAATCACTGGGGAAGGGTATGAATTATTACAGGATTTTGGTGGGTGACATTTTTCTAAGAAAAATCTCAAACTCTTCATATTTTTAGACCTAGTAATTCTGTTTCTAAGACTTTATCCTTTGGGAAAAATCAGAAATGTAGGCAAAGATAAATATTCAAGGATTTAAATCCCAGTGTCATTTTTAATAAAGAAAACCTAGACATAACCTAAATGCCTAAATGATTAAAAACAAGTATGACCCAAACAGAAGATGGAACAATGAACTTTTAAAACTGATTATTAAAACACACATGAGAGCTTTGCTTTCCCAGGTGTAAGCAGGAATCCCTAGGAAAACATCCTGTGCTCTAGGTAATAATGGCTGTTTCTTAAGTTTAAGGCAATAATGACCCATCTTAAGCTCGAATCACCTTACCAGGCACAGCAACATCTATTACCTCTTGAACCTCAGGATGAGGCCACATGATTGCTTATTATTCCCACACTGTGGATGAGAAAACTGAGGCTTACCAAGACGAGGTGACTTAACCCTACCAATATTAACTGAAAACCTATGACATATTAATCTAACCTCTTTCACACATTATTTAATTAAATTTTAGAAACATTTAAGAAATGCGCAAGACCCAGTGTTAAATGCTAAGGAAACAGCACTGAACCAGACAATTTCTATGAAAAGTGTGCTAAATGTATTAATGTTAATGTCTTCAACAACATGATTATCATGATGCCCATTCTGCAGATGAGCAAACTGAGGCTGCAAAAGGTTACGTGACTTGCCCCAGGAATGCTTGGCTTCAAATCCAAAGATCACATACATCCCATGACTCCTGGCAATTGTCTAAACTGCACTATCATCTTGACATCACCACACTAGACAGACTAGTCCCCCAAAAAAGGACCAGGCCCTCCCTGTCTATAGTAGGGGAGGGAACAAGGGCAAGAAACACCAGACTTGGGTGCCCAGTCCTGCCTGCACTTACTGTCAGCAACTAAAGCAGGAAAATAGACCCTAACTTCCATTTCCCCTGTTCCTCATCAACCTTCCTCACTCTCCCTCCTCCAGGGACTGTCTCACCACAAGGGGCAGAATTGATTCCTGCCTACCCAGGTCCAGGTGAGGGTCCCTGGAAGCTGCCATCCCCAACATCCAAGTACTGTATCTCCTTCCCTAGTCCCTTATCACTTGGAATTCCACCATTAGTAACTTTCAGGTGTGGGAACGCCAGCCAGCACACACATACTCTGGAAGGGGGAATCGATCCCTAACTCCACACATAGCAGCCTTGCCTACCTGCCCCAGAGCTGCCTGCATTTATGAGCTAAGCTCTGCACCAGGATGACTGGGAAGAGCTTGATGGGGGTACAGACACTTTAGAGTAACTACTGTGGTAAGTTTAGACAGGTAGCATGCCAAAGGAAGCATATTCCCAGCAGGTGTGGAGGGCTAGAGTCACCCAGAAACAGCATCAGGAGAGAGAAGGAATGAGGAAAGCATAATATTGCCAACTGACCCTCCTAGCTCCTCAGTAACATTAATAAATAAATGAATGACTTGGAAATTATCCTCTGGGCTGACAGAACCACATCCTCTATATCACTTTTACCAACATTAAAACAGCCCTGTAAATGAAGCAGCAGCATTTCCAGTGTGCAAAATGAAAATGCTTTTGCCGGCACACCTTTCACCTGGAAAGCGCTCCAAGCAGCATGTATTTCTGTTACCCAGGAGAAATGATCACCTGTCCTTGGTGCTTATTGCCAAAGCCTCTGAAGAAGAAATGAGTGTCTGAGGGACCCAGAGACTGTGGAGACCAGCTGGCAACCTCCCCTGAGGCCGTTTCAGAAGAATAAGTCCGAAGGCTCAAGCCTGTCCTACAGCCCCCAGCCCCCAGAGCCCAGCTGTGCCAACCAAGCACTGCCTGGCCTGACCCCAGCCTCACAACCAGATAGCAACCCTCAATCCCAACCAGCCAGGTTCGGCATCCCCACCCCTGAAACCGACTCCTTTTCCAGGGAGCCAAAAAAATCCCAGCACAGAACCAACTGGTTTCCAACCTCCAGATGAGAGAATTCCAGCGCAAAAAAACCACCTCCCCAATACAGCAGCTTGCGGAGCACGCAGACAGCATTCAACAAAGCCTCTTCAGCAGCCATATAAACCAGATAGATTCATCCAAAGTCAGAACTCAAGTGGCCGCCCCAGAGTGCCCTGTGCCGCTCATCTACACAGGAAGGCCATGGGGACCAGGGCTCCCGCTCGACACCCTAGAAGCCCCCACCGTCCTTCCCACTCGTGTCCCACCCACTCACTGAGGCTAGCGTCTTGGCACTTACCCTCTCCCCAGCCAGAGGCATGGCAGCCAGTGGGGGTCCCATGGAGCCAGGACACAACCCTTCCTTGCTGCTAAGCCCAGCCAAAGACAGCCCATCCTGCCCTCCCAGCCTTCAACAGCACAACCACACCACATCAGAGCAGGGAGAGGCACCGCTCCACTCATCCAGGTTTGGCCATGAGCTGGGGGGCGGGCGGGGTCACCATAGTTGTTTTTACTCACTGAACTCCAAATAGGATGACTCCAGGGACAGCCCCAGAGAAATTTCTGCCCATCCATCCCAGCAGCAGCCGACGAATCTGTTCCTAAGCAAAGCAGCAAATCAGGAGACCCCAGTACTGGGAAAGCCTATTTCAGCTCCAAGGCTGGGTAGAGAGATTTCAAACCCAGTCTTTCTGCCTGTCCGTGGGAAATCTAGGCTCCCTTCCTGTGCCAGAGAAGCCACCAAGCCAGATTTTGTTTCTAGAAAATTAATAAGACAATTCCACACCGCTGCCAGTGACATTCTGCTCCAACCGCTACCGTTTCCTACCGTTTCCAGAAACAGGCTTGTAGTTTCACTCCCAACCCCCACTCTGCGCCCCTTCAGCATGTGGCAAGGCTGACCTGAGGCCAAGTGGGGCAGGACCCGCACGAGGTCGTCTTGGCCATGCCCCGACCTCTGGCTAGGGTGGCCAGCCAACACTTGCCGGCTTCTAGGTACAGGCTTCCCGCTGTAAGGAGGTAAACATGACATGCATGCCGCCTGCTCCCGGGAGAGCAGACACACTCAGAGGCCGGACTGCCTGTTGTCTCTCCTGCTCCCCGGACAACCACCACATGCACACAAAACGGGGTACGTACACAAGCCCCCGCATGCGGGTGCAGAGGGTCCTGACCCCCGCCAAGGAAAGCGCGGAGAAGGGCATGTTCCTGGGGAAGACAGCCGAAGGCAGGGGCCCGGTGGAGGGAGGAAGGCAGCAAACCCGGTGGCCTGCCGCCCAGACAATAACAAAGATGGGAAGCGAGATTTTCAAAGACGCAGTGACTGCACCCAGCGCTGAGCTCTGGCCTGGCTGCATCTTCCTGCCAGGGCACGCCTGGTCCCCTGGGGCACCAGGGCCATCAGAGAAAGGCTGAGGGTCCCGCCTCAGGCTGGGCTTGGCAGCTGGGGCAGGAAACCAGCTGCAGGCAGTGGTGAGGATGCACTGGAGAGCGCGGCTCTGGGACGATGGAAATTAAACGTCTAGCCATTCTACTGGGAGGTGGGAGGGTTACTCTCCAGGAAGATGCTAGGGGTCAGTTAAACAGTCACTCAACCTTGGGCAGGAGTTGGGCTGTAACTTGTACTCCTCTGCCCGCTAGAACCAAGGGGGAGGGGAGAGACATTTTCATGCTACCTACGCCTCCCCTACAGGGAGTGCCAACACGGACACAGCCCTACGAAGGCAGATGCCAGTGGTCTGAGACGTTCGGGCTGAATGCTGAAAAGGCTCCTCGGTGCCTGCCCCTACTTTCACCTCCACAGGCTGGGCAGGGACATGTTCTAACTGGCACTGGAATCCATCGCCATGCCTGTGCCTAAGTGGAAAGGTGCCTGTGGCTGGCACCACTCGAGGAGGACCTGGGCCCTGAGAGGCTGTGTCCGCCCAGTGCCCCCTGGAGGACAGGATGGCTTGCCCTTGCGAGCTGAAGCCTGCTCCCTGGCCAGCGTCTCCCGTCTCCCGGCAGGTTGAACCACCTCCTCCTCCCTCTCCCCTTCTGCCCCACCAGCCACCTCCCCGCGGAATTTCCACACCTGCTCCCGGCTGGCCCAGGAGAAGGAAACAGAAAGCAGGAGACACCCCTGAGAGTGGAGAGGTGAGGGAGGGAGAGAAGCAGCTGCCTAGGCTGGAGAGGAGATGGCCCTGGCTCCCCAGCCTCAGGCTGTGCCCCCAGCTCAGGGCCTGGGCACTGCCCGCTCTGCTAGCGCCAGCCCCCAGCGGAGCACGCGCCCTACTTAGAGCAGATGTGCCCCCTAAGTGGCCCAGCCCCCTGCTCCTCCCCTCCAGATGTTCACCCTTCCCCTCACCACGGGCAGCGCCCGGTCTCGGCCAAACCCGGCCGAAAATGCCTTTTGTATCTGATACCCAGGGGCTCCCAAGGCAGGGGGATGGGTCCTGGCGGCAGAGGCCCCACTTCCGTCCCCGGTTCGGGCACCGCACGGCCCAGGAAACAATGCCCACCTCGGACAGGCGAGGCAGGACTTCCCTGCGAGGGGACTTCGCGCCCGGCCTCGCCCGGGCCGCCGCGGGCACCCTCTGCTCTCCTCTCCTCTACTCACCTAACCCCGGAGGGAGGCACAGGGTCCTCCCTTCGGGCCCCCTAGTCCGGCCGAGGTAGCCCCATAAGTTCCCGGCAGGCGGCGTGGGGTCCCCCCACCGCCCTGTGGCTCGCCCCGGGCCGGGCTCGCGCTTTGTCCCCGCGTCCTCAGGGGCGCAGCCCGGGGCGGCGGCGCGGGGGACCGGGCGGCGGCGGCGGGCTCACCTCTCATTGTCCGCGGCGGCGGCGGCGGCGCTCCGGAACCCCGGCAGGATGTGGCGGAAGCTGTGGTTGCGGTCCAGCTTGGGCTGGCTCTTGGTGCGCTTGATGGAGCCCTTGAGGCGGCGGCTGAGGAAGCCCTGCGCACGGGGGGACAAGAGGGGGAAGGGGAGGCGGGGTTAGCGCGGCGGCGGCGGGCCGGGACCCGCGCGGGACCCGCACCCTTGCTGGGCGGCCGCGCGGCCGAGGGCGGGCCGGGCTCGGGCTCGGCCCCAGCAGCTCGCGGCCCGCGCCGCCCGCCCGCCGACCGAGCGCCGACGGCCCGGCCCGCGCAGCGCGGCCCAGCCCACCCCGCCCGCCACGTCGCCCCCGCCCCCTAAGCCGCTGTTGCCTTGGCGACGCCGAGCCGAGCCGCGCCGACCGCGGCCGAGGCTGCCCGAGCCCCCCGGGCGCCGGGGCGAGGGGGAGTACCGGGACGAGGGGGCGGGGCTGCGGAGGGGCGGAGACCCCCGGGGACCGCCAGGGCCGGCCGCCCCGCTCACCTCCCTGCAGCCTCCGAGCTTGTCCTCCCCGTGCGAGGTCACACCCCCCACACCCACCTGGAGGAATCCACGCCCCCCCACCCCGTCGGGGATTGACAAAGCGCCTTCCTCCGCTGCGAGGTCGCTGCTCTCCAGCCCCCGGTGGTACCGATGAGAGCGGGCGCGTGGTCGGCTGAGGCGCCGGCTGGCCTGCGCCTGGCAGTGCCCTGGCCACCTAGACCCCGATTCCGGGCGACTTTCCTTCCCAGAGCGGCAGTAGCTTGATGTCAGGGTGGGGCCCCTCCCCGGAACCGTTGTATGTACCCCAGCAAGGACAACCACCTTGGGGGACGGGATCCCTAGTGCTCAGCTCAGGGAGGGGCCCGAGGGGCTGAAGGGTTTGCTGAGTATCCCCATTAAAAGCTTCAAGATTTGGGGAACCTTATTCACGCCATTTATCCACCTACCAGGTTGCACTGACTGAAAACAGAGCTTAATCCCCCACCTCCCCCATCCCAAGAGCTCCTGGTCTAATGGAAGAGACAGAGGAGACAGGCGTTCAATACACACAGGTCAAACCAATCTTCCCTTTACAGGTGACGGGATAGATGTGGGGGCCCCAGGGGACACAGCCTGGGTCCTGCCGGGCTTGGAAACTACAGGCAGCTTGAGGGAGAGGAAAACTGGAGGAGGGGGAGTCCTCTAAAGAGGGGGGGGTTCTGGGGGCTCACCCACCCCAGTCTCAATTCCAGGTGGCAAGTGGGATATTAATTTAATTTGAGGTTAATGTACCTAATCCAAATACCACATTCCATCCATCGCAAAATAAAGGGTCAGTTTGGCAGCCCTCTCTGTGTTCAAGAGGAGCAGTGGATGTTTGGCACAGGCCCTGGGCTGTATCTGTCCATCTTCAACATGACAAGGTCAAACATGGGCTGTACAAGTCATCTCATGTCACCCGCACAGACAGAAAATGACAGAAAAACATTTGCTGCAAATGAAGAAGCTTGCTCAGACAGGTAAAGTGACTCACCCAAGGACACCCAGCTTCCGGGCCTGGCTAATTCAAGAGCTTTCAAGATTTCCCTTTTCCTATCTTTCTCCTTCTGCCTTTTCCTCCTTCCTCAGCCATTCATATCCACAGGAGACCTACCCCTGTGGCCACCTGTTGGGATTCTGCGTGTCCTTCAAGGCCCAGCTGAAATGCTACCTCACCAGAAGGACATCCCAGGCAGTGGAGTCCAAATGCCTCTCACCTCTGCAGCCTGGAATTATCCATCAGGGTATTCTAATCAGCCGCCACAAATATCTCTTAGGTATTAGGGGCTGCAGGAGGGACCCTTCTCCAGAGGCATGACCCATAGACAAGGCAATGCTTAATGCAGAGGGACCCCAAACGGTGGCAGGTCAGGAGAGCACTAGGCTCTCCAGGACACATGGCATGGAGGCAGAGGCCTGCACCTCTGCGTGAGCTCTGAGCTCTCCCAACCTCTGCCTCTTGCCAGCTATAGGAGAGGGGGCTGCACCTGGCTAATTTGGATGGGTTCTCTTCTCTCAGGGGTTGTGGTCAAGCAAGTTATCCCAATGGGCTTGTACCTTTTCTTGGTTTTTATTTTCTACACTGATGAAAATTTCACAATTTTTGCAATTTTGAGGTATGAAGAACAAAGAAGCATGTTTCACAATTTAGGTAGCTCATTCTGGAGCAATATTGATGGCTTTATCCTATTTCTGAGTTTAAAAAAAAAGTTTTCTCCCGTCTAGGAGGTTTGATGCACATGTGCCACTTCCTCTTCCCCACTCCACCCCCTGTGACTCTACTTAATGTTCCTCTGACAAGCAGCCTCCTCCTTAAAGCCTACTCAGAATGGTAGCTCCCCCACCCAAACTGACAATGACCTTGGGGACTCCTAATACCCTGTCATATTCACTCTTTCACCTTAATGAGAGCCATTATGTGCTAGACACAGTGGCCAAGATAGCCATGAACACTATGGAGTGAGCAGTATATGGATATTCAAGAGGTCAGGGAGCTCAGATCATAGGAAAAGAGATTCTTCCAGGGAACAGAGAGTGTTCCCGTTGACCCACCCACCGATCACATCACACATCCACCTAGAGACCTGTGTCCCCCAGAGAACTCAGCTCAGGACCCTGCATATGACAGACTTAACAAATACTCATCATCTTGGAAAGCCACTGCCAGAAGGGGACTCAGATGCAAAGGCTGTATTACAGGGTGACTGGGGACCAGAGTAGGGAAGGGCCTTCCCCAAGATCACAAAGCAAGGTTAATCAAGGACCGTGGACTCCAGTCCTCTGCTCTGCTCTGCCCAGCCACACAGCTTGTTGCTCTCCTTCATGGGGGTGGAGGGCCAAGGGCGTCCTCTCCCTCTTCGCCGGATGAAGGGAGGCAAACCTTTTCTGCTGTCCCTTCAGAGGCAGCTCCTGGGACTTGATTTCTGGAGGCAGCTACCGCCCCTAACTTGGGAAGAGGGGCTGACTGGTCTTCAAGTCAGAAACTCTTATTCTAGACCCAAGACAACCTTTAATTGAGGGGCAGTGGGCAAATCATTCAGTCAAACAGGGTTCTTGATACCCACTTTCCGGGACCGCAGTGGAGCCCACTGACAGCCCAGTGGCTAAGAACCAAGTCAAACCCAGCTCCACAGACCCCTCACTGCAAGAGAAGACAGCTAAGGCCCCTTGCCTCTCTGTGAAGTGGGTGGGGGGCTGCAGTGAGGACTAAATTGGCAGATAAAAGTGGATAAAGTTGCCAGGCATGGTGGTTCACGCCTGTAATCCCAGCACTTTGGGAGGCTGAGGCGGGTGGATCACCTGAGGTCAGAAGTTCAAGACCAGCCTGGCCAAGATGGCAAAACCCCGTCTCTACTAAAAATACAAAAATTAGCCGGGCGTGGTGGCCCGAGCCTGTAATCCCAGCTACTCCGGAGGCTGAGGCAGGAGAATTGCATGAACCCAGGAGGTGGAGGTTGCAGTGAGCCAAGTTTGGCCACTGCACTTCGGCCTGGGCAACAAAACAAGATTCCATCTCAAGAAACAAAAACAAAAACAAAAACGAAAAACTGATAAAGCTCTAGGCTCAGAGTGTAGCAGACAGTAAGTGCTCAACAAAAGCCATGTGCAATTCCCATATATATGTACAGGACTGTTAAAAACACTCCGTTTGTAGTGACATGTGTCGGGCCTAGCTCATCTGCAAAGATTATAGGTGGTCCCCATAATCACTCCCTTGCCTAGTGACAGACTCTGACCCCCTAGCCACACCCCCTAAGGTCTGGCTGTATCCCACTTCTCCTGCAGATGGCGCTGGACCACAGGAGCCCACGCTTGCTGACCATTCCCACTGGGCAGCTCTAGCCCCCTCACATTGCTTGGCCTCAAATCTTCATTCAGACAAGCTGTGGGCCGATTACTGGACCTCTCTGAGCCTCAGTGTCCCTATGTGTAAAATAAACTGATGATGATACCTACTTTATGGGACCTGGGAAGGATGAAATGAGGTACAATGTCGCCAGAAAGACAGTAACTATTAAGCAACTACAAAGAGTAGTAGGTTTATTGCAACCAATACTGATGTTGGCTGAGCACCACCACCTCTTTTTGCCCCAGTGGATAAATGACAACCAAGGGTGGGAGTCAGTCTGGGCTCTCCAAGGAGGCTGTGGGCCGCCCAGCAGGGGGACAGGGACATGAATGAACATGCTTGCAAAATGATTCTGGAGCCGCAGAATGTCATCCAGTTTGGTAGTTTTGAACTCTTTTAAACAAGCACTTTTTTTTTTTCCTAAAGCAACCTCACAGAGACTCCCAATGTCCAAAGTGCACGGGGCAGGCAGGGCTGCTCAGGTGGAGGCCTCAGCTTTCATTCACTGGAGCAAGGACTGATGTCTAAAGCTCAGCAAGCAGCCGACACAGTCTGCGGGGACCCGCGGCTCCCTCCCCAGATGGGGCACTCTGCCTCTATTAAAGCAGCCCATGTCCCCATCTACTTGTCAGGCAGCTGTGCCACGACGCTGAGGTCAACCAAGGCCCCAGGGCTTTTGCACAAGGCTGCTGCACAAGGCTGCTGCCTCGTGCCACCTCCCCAGCTCATTCCCTGACGGCTGGGCGTGGATAGCTGTGTAGCCCCGCCCCCTCTGTGGATGGCCCATTGCCCATCTGGACACCCTTCCTATGCCAGCTGATCCCCTAGGCCCTAGGCTTCCATCATATCACTGACCAAAGCACAGGGCAGTTTGAGTGGGGGTCAGAGGCCTGGGGGGTCTTTGGCTGGAAGGACCCAAGTTCTTAAGCAGCTCTACTACCCCAGGAGTAGAGCTACACCACCATCCTGACATCTGGCCCACAACCCTGCTGCTTCTCCAGAAGGTCCTGAACGACTGTCTCAAAGGCCTTTCAGAATTCAAGACACATGATTTCTTCATTCACTCATTTCAATGAATTCCACATGATGATGATGATATATTACCAGCAATCAAGCTTCTGTTCTGACGAATCACCCCCACCCTAGGAGAGGATGCCTAGGAGCGCCCAATGCCTGTTATCAGGAATCCTTGGGAGGATAAGAGCTTCAGAATTCAGGATGTTTTGGATTTCCGGGTGGGGGAATGCAGGCTCAGAGAAGTTAAGTCACCTGCTGAAAGTGGCAGAGCTGGGACTGTAACCAAGAGAGTTCTGGCCCCTGGGATGGGCAGCGTGGGGACTCCCCCATATAGGGAAACAGATAGACAGCTCTGATCATCCTCCCCACACTCAGCCCCAGGCACTGTACTAGGCCTCAAGGACCAAAGCCAAGGCGGGAGGGAAGAAAGGGAGGCCCGCTCACTCCCCGAGTGCAGAGCTGTCCCACAGGGGCTCCCAGTGAAGACCTGGAGGCTTCCCACCCCCAGGGAGGGGAACCTTGCCCAGTGCTGTCCTTGTCTGTGCCTCACTCCCAGCCGAGGGGGCAGCCCCTAGGGAACCAGGGATCTGCATTTCAGCACCGCCACCTGGACACTCAGGAGCCCCACATCACCAATGGTCTCAAAGGCACTGCTTCTCACCTGAATACGAAGCACTGAGCAACATGCCTAGCACATAGTAGGTGCTCAATCAAGGGCGGGTTCCTTCCCCCAAGCCCAGCATCTATTTGTCCTTGCATTCTTCCTCCAGGCCTGTCTTCATCACCCTCTCCCCTTTCAACAGACTGACCTGGGCTGCTGCAGATGGGCATGTGGGCCTGGCAGAACTTTGTCACCCGTTAAGCCCTCAGCTGCCCACTGGGGAACCCCAAGACAGTACTCAGGATGGAGGCAGAACCCTGTGGGCCCTCCCTCCACCAAGGCCCGGCTCCTCCCATGGCAGTTTCTAAGGCCCATCCCCAAAGAGAGAGCCTTGGAGAAGGGAGACTGTTTTGACAGGCATGTCTCTCATTATCTTTCTGGGGCTTTGCCCGAATGCCAAAAGCACATCTAAATAAACAAGAAAGGGAGGAGAAGATCCCATCCAGATCCTGCCACCTCTCTCGGCTCCAGGAGGGGAGAGATGCTGGGTGCACGAGCTGGCAGGCCGACCTGACACCGCGGCAGGCTGGTGGGGGCACTAGAAAAGGGCTGGGGGTGGTGGGGGTCCTGCTTCCAGAGTCACAGAGTGAGAGTCAGGAGGGCCCACAGAGGGCAGCCAGGCCAGTGACACTGAGGAGACATCTGAGGCCCAGAGGGCAGTGGGACCTGCCCAGCGTCACCAGGCAGAGCCATTAGAACCTGGGTCCCCTGCTCCTTGCCCAGTGCTCTTTGCATCTTCAGCATCCACGCTTCAAGAACCTCCCAGTCTGCCCACATTTCCTCTTTCTGGGCCACAGTCTTCCCATCTACAACACTAGGGGCTAGACTGGGTGATCACCAAGCTCCTTTCCAGCGCTGATATTTGATGATTCTATAAAGTCAGAGCAGCTGCCAGGGTCAGGGTGCCTGGGCCGCCCCAGGCTAGGCACTAACGGCATCAGGGAATTCTCTGGCTTTGCCCAAATCCTTCAGATGCGCCATTCCTCCTGCCCTCCCCTTCCCTGTTCCCCGGTCTCTACCCTCAGCAGGCTGCCGGGCTTCTCTGGCCTCCTCCCCTCAAGGGTATGCACCATCAAAGAGAGTCCCAGCTGGAGAATGACTCACTAATGGAATGTCAGACACTGTGACAGGCGAAAGAGGGGAGGCACCTTAAGCTGGGATTAAGTTGGTGCCTTCCTGGTGGCCACCTACTCACAGGCCACCCTATGCCCACAGAATCCTCTACAATCTCATACCATTGAGATCGCCACATATTCCGCCTGGAGAAGTTAGCCAGACTACTTAAGTCATACAAAGAAAACCAATTCATAGGCCTTGAGAGCCTTCAGGGAAGCCCCAGGAAGAGGCTGGACCCTGACACTCTAGGGTCACTGTTGAGTTAAAATACTGCCTGGAAAGACACACTTAAACATGTTCTCATAGAGAAATATACAGGGCCAGAAACATACACAAGTTCAAGGACAGGCATGCATACAAATGCACACAGGAAAGGCATCCCACAAAGAAATGTATGTGTAAGCATACAAGTACCCCAGTACCACCACACATACAGACACACACAAACACATACACATTGATCAGCACACACACGAATACACACATACACAGCCATGAAACATACAAGCTAACATACAAATACACTGAAATAAGCCAATAAATATACACATGTACTCAGCTATCATCAGGCACCCGCAGAATTGTGCAGACACACAAGCTAAACACGCTGGCCCTCAGGTGCTCACATTCACAACCAGGACAGGAAGGGCAAGTGGCCCAAGAAGCTCCAGAGTTGGGAGCCCAGATCTCAGGACCAAGGCAAGAAAACAGCTCTTAACGGCTTCCAAGATAACTCCCCCTGCTTTTCTCGCAGGGCTTCACTTTGTG
Source organism: Pan troglodytes (assembly GCF_028858775.2). Classification (NCBI taxonomy): domain Eukaryota; kingdom Metazoa; phylum Chordata; class Mammalia; order Primates; family Hominidae; genus Pan; species Pan troglodytes. The sequence continues at coordinate 16,752,681 of NC_072409.2, forward strand.
GCAGTCTTTGAGGACAACTTGTTTGCTTCTCTCACACTCAAAGCTCGTTTTTACAGCTTACAGCTCCCGGAACCTGTGACTTTTGGAGTTCTGTTCCCTGGCAAGAGCTGAAGGTCCCTGCCCTAAACATTTCTCCTGCCCATCAGCACACCTGAAATTCCACTGTTTGACACACCTCTTTAGGTCCTAAGGGTAATTCAATCTCTAGGAATCCCCAGGTAAAATGTAAATAATTTTCATCCTTCCTCCGGAAGAGGGTGAGAGCAGGGGATTCCACCACTTAATGGCTCTGGGGCCTTGGGCTCATGACTTAACCTTCTATGCCTGTGTCCTCTTCTGTAAAATGGGGACAAGGTAGTTGTGAAGATTCAGTGAGATCACGCATGGAAGAAACTTAGCCCATTTCCCTGCATACAATAAATACGAACTGCTATCATTGCGGTCATGATCACTTTCATTGTCATAGTTTTTTGTTTTTTTTTTTTTTTGAGATGGAGTCTCTCACTGTCCTCAGGCTGGAGTGCAGTGGCGCGATCTCGGCTCACTGCTCTCACTTCCTTTGACCACCAGAGACCAGCCCAGCCGTTAGCCAGAAGGGCCTGGGCTGTTCCTCCTGCCTGGGAAGGAAGGCTCTCCACACCCTTCAGGTACCTCCTCAGTCTTTCTCTTAGAGGCCTCCCCTGATGTCCCCACACTAGGCCAGGTCTCCCTGTAGACTTACCACAGTTGCAATTATAAGTGTGTTTGTTTAGTGCCTCCCCCACCCCATACTGGACTGTCAAGCCTCCAGAGCAGGGGCCATGGCAACCTGGGTCTCCAGTGCTGGACGCCTGGCAGGTATTCTCTCAATATTTCTTGAATGAATTCACAAATATTTAATGATGTAAAAGGAAAAAGATAAAGTGCTCTGTGGGGCTCTTTAAAAGGATTTCACTTGGGAGCAATCTGGGCAGACTTGCTGGAGGAGGCAGCTTTTGACAGCATTTTAGAAACATTGAAGGTGGGACAGCAGGTGGGCTTGCTGAGATTGGCTGGGGCAGGATAGCCACATACAGGCATTCCAGGCAGACTCACAGCATAAGCAGAGGTGTAGAGGTAGGACAGCGGGGAGTCTGGCTGCCCTGGGAGGCCCCTGGAGTTATCACAGTTCCCTCTAGCCTCCAAGTTACACACCACCACCTGAGCCTGGGCTTGTAATCCCTTCCCCAGGGCAGAGGACACCCAAGTAAAGGGGAACCCTAAGGAACACTGAGAGTCTAACGGAGGAAAAAGAGGGGAGCCCAGATTTGAAGAGGGTAAAGGTGAAGCTGGGAGGGGAGCTGAGGACGTCAGCAGAGCCCTCCTGGTACCTGCCAGTGCCCAGGATTAGGCGGGCATCAGCGAACAGAAACCAGTTATGCATTCCCAAGGTCTCAGCTTGGGATGTGACAACCCAGAGCAGCCAGGGAGTGACTCATTGTCCCATAAATCCTCCAGCTGACACTTGCCTTAGCATAATAAGCCTGTCCCAGAGGTCTGGATGGCTACAAACACCTCATCAGCTCTTTAAGCTCTCAGCCAGCCCTGGCTAAGGGGTGGGGAGTTGGATACCCAGGGCCTCGTGGCTGCAAGGAAGCCGATTCCACCAGGAGGTTACACCCCTGCAGCAGGGTCTATACTATCTCCGCCTGCCTGCACGTCCTATCACTGAGGTCCCAGCCAGTCCTCCCGGGGCTTGCTGACTTTAGTGCTCATTCCCCAGCAAAACTCCCCTATCCTGTGCTCTGTGCACTGCATGAGTGGCAAGAAAACCACGTTTGGAGTCTACAAGTCTGGGGTCAAAACCCAGCTCTGCTATTAATACTAATGAGGGCTCTTCCAACACGCTGCTGAGAATTAGTCAGATGTATTTAGTAAGCCCTGTCTAAGCTTCAGGCACTGTATTAGAGCTTCCCATGACTTCTCTTTAATTCTCACAACCCAGTGTGCAGATGGGAGAACAGAAGTTCAGAAAGGGCAACTAATTTGCACAGCACCGCACGGTCAGGAAGCGGCAGAGCTGGGTTCAACACAGCAGACAGGCTGCCCCAGAGCTAAAGCTCTCATGTAATTCCATTACCAGACTGAGGCGCTGAGCCAGCACCTAAGCTGCTCTGTGACTCAGTTTCCCTGCTGTACAATGCGGGGATTAGTCTAGCTGATCTCTGAATTCTTTCCAGCTTTGTTGTGCCTCCCTGGTGACCCATTTGCAGGTGACAACATATGGGGGGGAGTCTCCTGGGGACAAAGGGGCACTAATGGTGGGACTTTCAGGTTTGCGCTGGGCCACAGGGAGCTTCTGTTGGGTAGGATTCCCCTGCACTTCCAGGCACCCAGCTGGCCCGGGTGGCCCCAGGGCAGCAAGGCAGGAAAGAGATGCTATCTTGTTTCTCTCCCTGGACCAAGAGCCACCAAGGAAAAAACAGGACCCCAGGGAGCTCCAGGACTGAGGACCAGTAAACACTAGTGGGAGGGAGGGGTGGGGGAAACTCCATAAATCCACCCGAGTAAGCAGTGCTTTTAAAAGCCCTTTTCACTACAGAATACAAAATGCACCATTTTGGGAGAGGATTTTATAGGCTATTTCTCCTGGGTGATTTACCATCTGCGGGCCAAGGTTCACCTGGGAGTCCTGGCCTCAGAAGGCCCATGGGTATGGGGTGGAGTCAAGGTCAGTTTCTTTTTTTTTTTTTTTAGACAGAATTTCACTCTGCCACCCAGGCTAGAGTGTAGTGGCGTGATCTCAGCTCGCTGCAACCTCCACCTCCCGGGTTCAAGCTATTCTCCTGCCTCAGCCTCCATAGTAGCTGGGGTTACAGGCATGCACTACCACGCCTGGCTAATTTTTTGTGTTTTTAATAGAGATAGGGTTTCACCATGCTGATTTACCATGCTGGTCTAGAACTCCTGACCTCAGGTGATCCACCCACCTCAACCTCCCAAAATGCTGGGATTACAGGCATGAGCCACCACGTCCGGCACTTTTCAAGGCAAGGGCTGGTGTCCTTGCTGGCCTCTGGTGGGCTGGGTCACTTGTCTTGACCTGTCCTCCCAAGGCAGGGGACCACTCTGGCCTCAGACACACAGTGTGGGGGCTGGCAGAAGTGTGGGGGCTGGCAGAAGTGGAGAGGTCACGGCTCACCCTCTTCCCTGCTCACCCTGCGCTTACTCCATTTAATTCGTTTACTCCCTGTCTCTCTCTGTCTCGTGCACCTTCATTCCACAAGCCCCTCATGAGCCTGCCGCAGGTGAGTCCTTGCCCCAGTGCTGGGAGTTCAGACAAATCAGAAACAGTCCCTGTCCTTGAGAAGGTGACCACCGTCTGGTGGGAGAGACAGAAGTGATGGATCATGAAGTCACAGAGTCCGTGAGGGAGCGTGTACAGATGGGGTGTTCTGCAACCTGGACAGAGCCCTGGATGGCACTAGTGAGCTCTGGAGACAGAGAGAGATGGGGAGGAATTGTGGGTAGAAGGATCCGCCCACACAAAGGCATGGAAGCTGGGACAGCCTGGGGGGCTTGAATGCCAGGCTGGGGAGCTGGATCCCCCACCCTGCTGGGAGCCATCTAAGGTGCTGGAGCAGGGGAGTAACAAGCTCAGCTCGTTTTAGACGTTCTTTAAGCAATTCCACAGGAGAAGTTACTCATCCCGATGCAGAGCCTTGTGTTAGAAACAGATGTCACTGCTGCCACCTCCACAGAGGGCCTCCTGGCTTTGGAAACAACAATTGCCGCTTGACAACTCAGATATAATTATGTCTGTAATCCCACCAAAATACCACTTGATCGTTTCATTTTCATAGCATGAGGAGGTGGGAAAATGAAGGCGTCTGAGCCTTGCCCCTGACATGCAGGCTCCCCCACCTCCCAGGAAAGGGGAGGACCTGCAGGGCCACAGGGCAGGATGGCAAGAGGAGAGCAGTTCTCTCCTATCCCAGGGGTGTCTGACCCCTAGGGCCAGGCCTGCTCAAAGTAGGGGCAGGACAAGATAAGGCAGAGAGATGGGGAGGCCTGGGTCCAAATCTCAGCTCTGTCCCTGCAAGCCGTGTGGCCCAGGACAATGCACCTCCCCTCTCTGGGCCTCAACATCCTCGTCCGTAAGATGAAGAGAAAAACAGCACTGACTAGCAAAGACTGGGCTGCATGCTATGGTCCAGGCGCTGTGAGAACTTCAAGATCCAGGCCCATGAGAGGAGCCATCCTCAGCTATCTCTTCACTCCCCATCTGCCTTGATTTTGTCACCTTCTAAGAGTGAGATTTGTGTTATCTGAGCCTCGAGTTATAAGGATTAAATGAGACAATACTTAGAAAGTGCTCAGCACAGGGCCTGACTCAGAGTACTATGCAGAACAGGATTCAAAATCCCCCATCGTACAGACAGCAGAGGTGGTAGAGCTGGGATTCGAACCCAGGCCAGTGGGACTTGGAGTGCAATCTCTGACCACCACCCTGCCTCTCCCACAATGCCCGCCTTACCCCCTCTCAAAGCAGTGGTAGGTGGAACAGGTGCCTATAACCCATCAAAGGGTGGCAGTGACTGAGTATCTGTTGGCCCCAACCTGGTGACCACAGTGCAGCAGCCCTGCCTGACAGATCACATGCTGGTCCACCTCACCCTGTGCCCTTCCTCTTGGTGGACAGCTGTCTCAGCCCCAGACCCTGTTCCATCCAGTGTCCCTGACCAGGGTCCCCTTTCAGAACCCCTGGCTTTCTGGTCAACCCAGGCCCAGTTGGCACAGCCAGTCATGCCAGGCCCAGCCATTGACAGGTGCTCCCGGATCTGAGCTGCTCCCAGCCCCCAGCAGTGCGTTCTACACCTTGTTTAGCCAGCTAACACCTTGTTGCGCCGGCTCCCTGTGGCCCCGGACACACAAACCCCTGGGACTTCAACACTCACTGGGAGGAGCCACCCAGAAGTCCACTTGCTACCCTCTGCTGCCCCCAACTGGCAGGAAACCACCCTGCGCAGACACCTCCATCTCCATCTGAACTCACCACCTAAGAACTTGGTCTCTGGTCCCCTAGGAACCCCTCCAGCCCCTCTCCACCTTCTACTGCCAGGGCTGAGCCCTGGAAGTTCAGTCAGGGGTGATGTTGCTTTGGGGCCGTGACGGAAGGGTATGGAAGGGGGAGGGGTCTGCCCAATTACCTGGGGCTCTGGAGGAAATGTGGGGTGGAGGTGCACCCCTCACACAAGCAAAGGGAACAGGTGTGGGGAATGCTGCCTTGTGCCAGGCACTGAGCCCTCACAGCCACTCTGTGGGGAGGGGTTCCTGCCCATTTACAGACAGGGAAAGAGAGTGGGGCAACTTGCCTGAGCCATCCTACAGAAGGGAGCAGTGGCCAAGATTCTAATCCTGCTCCATCCTTGGGTTGGGGGGACTATCCCTGGGAGAGGCCAGCACTGTACCCCAAGACCCTGAGTGGGTGTGAAGAGAGGAAGAAAGGCCCCCACAGAGAGCATTCCACCTTCCAGTTACTGAACCTGGCAGGGATTGGGGTGGTGGCCTTTACACCTTAATGGGAACCAGTTCACCTGATTCCATGCTGCACAACAGGCTTAAGTGCAGGGCTGGGGAAATGGAATTTACAGGGATGGACTTCTGATGTATTTGGAAGACCCCAGAGCAGGAAGAGGAGGGGGTACTGAGGCTGGCTTGTTCCCTTCACTTCCATCCTCCCCACTCACACTGCCCAAGCCAGCTGCCACTTGCCAGGATGAGGCAGGAGATTCCAGGGATCCTTGAAGTGGGCTCTTCCCCCTACCCCTGCCCAAGGGCATTCTGAGCACAGATGTTGGGGGGGGTTGGAACAGGCTCCTGAGAACCTGCTTGAGAAAAGCAATTTGCTTGTCCCCCCAACCCCATGCTGGATCCCCACCCAGTCTTGGTCTCTGCCCACTGAAGGAGCTCCAGACTCTCCTAGCCTGGTCAAGTATGCTGCACTCCATGTCTGCTCTGGCCTACTCTGGCCCACCTCACCTCCCTTGCTGAGGACCTCATACTCCTGTTAATATGGCCTTAGATCCCATCTGCTCTGTTCACTGCCATGGATCTCTTGTCTCTTCCATTCCAGCCACTTCCTCACATTTCAGCCCCCAAACTGCTCTCAGTTCCTGCTGTCATTTGCTCATGCTGTTTCCCATGTCCTGGCCTTTGCCTGGAATGTCCTTTCCCCTTCACCTGCCTGGAAATTACTTCACCAAGCCCCGCTGGCCCTTCTGTATTTCTGCAGGTAGCAACTACATTTTCATCCTCTTTGTATCCTCAATGACTGGCATAGGCCCTGACACATAGTTGGTGGTGATGGCAAATTTATCGAAAGAAAGAATAAAGAAAGGTAAAAGGAGAGAAGAAAGTAAGTTCGTTCACACCGCAGCAAGGCTCGCAGACCAGAGCTGGGCTCCTGCCCCTACCACCCACCAGCTGGAGACCTGCTGAGGCCAGGCCTCTCTCCTCCCTAAGCCTGGGATCCTCAACTAAAATGGAGCTAATGAAACCACCTTCCTGTGTATTAATGGGGTGGGGTGACAGCCTCCCAACCCTACCAATACTGCAGCAGTCCCACCTCTGTCCCAGGCCTCAGACTAGCCTGGTCTTGGATTCAGGAGGCTCCAAGACCCCCTGTCCCCAGACTTCTGCCCCGAAGACCATCCTTGCCACACCCTGGCCACCCCGGACAACTCCTGAGTCCCACCTTCCAACACTCCCTCTGCAGAAAAGGGGGATGCCCCCCGCGGAAGGCAGACACAGACCAAAATGACAGTAATGTTCCTTTTGGGTTTGAATAGTTTAATACCAATCAGCCTCCGTGAAGGGCAGGGATGGAGGGAGTGAGGGTGGAGGGGGCGGAGGGGGCAGGGTTTGCTCTTCCACCACCCCGCCCATCCGCTGAATACACGCCGGATGCTGGGTCAGGAGACTGACTCACAGAGCGGAACTAAGCAAATTCCTCATACTTCAAGGAGAAAACTGGGGCGCCCATGGTGGGACCCCACCCAGGGGTCCAGCACTACCGCCCTGTTACAGCCAGGACCGCGTGGCTGACATCCCTCCGCTGGTTGATGGGCCACAAACATAAATATGTCCCAAGTGAACGACCATCTGAGATGGACCCACAGCAGCCTGGGCCAGTGGAGGGAGCCCCAGCAAGTATCCTGGGCAAGCTGCTCCTCTCCAGGCCTCAGTTTCCCCATATACCCTGGGACAGATCTGGCTTGTCTGATTTGTGAGCCTGGCTGGCTTTTCTGTTCCCCACCCCAACAGCCACCCGGAGCCTCCGTAGCTTGGAAGGGGCACAAATGGGGGGCAGCGGGGCCGACTCTGCAGGGAGCAGAGAATGCCCCCTCCTGGACCTGAAGTCATGCATTCCTCCTTCAGGCAGCCCTCAGCCCAAACTTCGGGTCCCTCTACAGCTGGGGCTGGGGCCTGGTGGCCAGGAGGGGGCAGTGTGCAGATGAGCGGGAAGGAGCTGTCATGGGGCTCCGAGGGCAGTTGGACCAAAGAACACCCATTCCTCCCAGGAAATGTGATGGGGGCTGGGAGAAGGGCTCAGCTCAGACGGGGTGGCTGATGTCCAGGTGCTGGGAGGAGAGGACAGGAAGGAGTAAGGGGTGAGGACCACTGGATGCGGGGGAGAGGGACAGAGACCTGGGCTCAACTCCAGGCCCTACCCTCGACATGCTGTGTGACCTCAGGAAAGGACCCTCCCTTCTATGATTCTCAGTCCCTCCTCTGTATAGGGAAGGGTTGAACCAGTTAATTTCCAACAGCCTTTCCATGGTGACATGGGCGGGAGGGTCACCCACTAGCTTGCATGTTTGTGTTCACATGCCTGTTTCTTGAGTTTGTGTGACAGAAAGACAGCTGAAACATGGGGAGGGTGCAGGGAGGCTACAGGAGTGAGAAAAGGGGTGAGCAGCTGGAAAACCTGAGGTCCACAGCTCAGAGGTCTACTGCTAGCTCCACTCACAGCCATCATCCACTGTGGTTCTTGTATCCTGCAGGAGAAAGTCCAAAGGCTTTAGCTCACCCACCAAGGTCTCTCACTCTTCTCTCCAGGCCCTGAACCCATCCAGCACTCCAATCACACAGGGCCATTAGCTTGTTTCTTTCTATTCACTTCACTAACTGAAATACTCTTCTCCCTTGGTTCCTGACGAACTCCTATACACCCCTCAAAGCCCAGCCCCAAGAGTCCCTTCTTTGAGAATTCTTCCCTGTCCTTCCTGGCCAGAGATAACTGTTCCTTGTTCTGTCACAGCATCCTATGCAGGGTGTGCACAACCAAGCACCCAATAAAAGTGAGTTGTTGAAAGAAACCAAAGACCTGCTCCTAGAAGCATCCATAATCAACCCAATGTTGAGTTTATCTGCAGTTTCTGCCAGACCCCTGGGCCTTCCCCTCCCTGACACTTCTCCTTCTCCATCTCGCAAAAAATAGCCCTGAGACCTAATTTCAGCTAAACCTTCAAACATGACTCTCCACTTTCAACTTCCCGAGGAGGAATCAATTGGCTGTCAAGTTTCCCTGAGCCTCTGCCACCTCCCACACCCCGGGCCTGCCAGCCATCCTCAAGGTTGATGGGAGGGGGGTGGGGGCAGAGGAAGGAGGGAGGGAGGAAGGACCCAGCCCGCAACAGGGAAGGTTGGGGCTGGGGAAGGGGGCAGGCTAAGGAGCTCGTGGGGAGACCAGGAAGAGTCATCAGCTCTTTGCCTCCCAAATCAAACCACGGCTCCTCTGCCATGGAGTGGCAGGAGAGAAAGAACAGCATGCTGTTGCTGCTAAGGGGTCCAGGGCCTGGGGAAGCTGGGTGGGCACATGCAAAGCCCCCAGACCCAGTCTGACCATTGGTCTATGCAGATCCAGGGCCCCAGCTTGCTGCCTGCCACCCTTCCCTCCTTCCCTTCCAGGAGACACTACTGGCACAGAGCAGACAGACCTGGGTTTGAATCTCAGGAGCCTGAGAGCTGATGGCCACAGATGCACAGGAAGCTTCTCTGGTCATCTACTCCCAGGCCCCTTCCCCCATCCTCATTCAGGGCCCCCTATAACTTGCAGGGCACATGCCAGCCTCGTAGCACTGTGTGGTCCTGGAGAGCCACTCCCCTACCCCCCAACTCTCCCTATAGGAGGGAGGGAGTTGTCCCAGATGGGCAGAAAAGTTCCACTCCTGAGCAAGCCACAAAGCTGGTATGAGGCTGTGCAGGGCCTGAAACCTGGGTCGGGGAACTCTCTAGAGCCCATTCTCTTAGCTACTGCACCAGAACATTTAAGCACCTATTTATGCCTGAACTGTACGCTGCCTTACAAAGTCCATCCCCCACATTTCACAAAAGGGGAAACTAAGGCTCTCCCAGGGTCATATAGTCTACAAGAGGCAGGGGCAGGACTAGCACTAAGCCTTCAATGCCCTACAAAGTGGCTGCAGGTCCTCGGCTGACTCACAAAACGAGGAGGGGTGGCATGTGAGGGTGTAAACAACTCAGGCTCCTGAACCGCTGTCAGCTGGGTGGTGACCTCTGACAAGCCCTTCCCAGGCCTCAGTTTCCATGGAGAAGGTGGACAGGCTGAGCCTTGTAGACCTTACACCGTGACTCATTGATTCTCCCTAAGGAGCACCCCTGTAAGAGATGCTGACAGCCCGCCATCTGGGTTTGAAATGGCAGTGAAGGTGGCAGTTATTCCAGTACATCCTGTGGCATCTCCCCTGCCTCCCCGAGGCAAAACCATGTTTCCTGGGTTCCCTCGAGGGTCTACACAGAGCAAAAGTCAGCTGAGCACGTGAGGACGTAGCTTTTGGGAGCCTGTAAGTGAGCAAGTGTGTGCTACGGGCTAGGGGAGGGAGGCGGGTGCTTCTGGCCCTGCACAGGGTCTGTGTGAAGGACTGTCCCCAAGGCCCAGGCCAGGGGACACTGGCCTTCCCCCAAACACCTTGTCCTCTGCCTGTACTCCAACCCTCCTAGATCTTTACTGATGTTTTACAGCCAACAATGGAAACCCGATTTGGATGTTAATGATGGATTTCATCCATGAAACACGTACCATGGGTCAGACTTGGGCGACCACATTCACCAAGTCCACAGTCCAAGCAAAGTCTGTCATTCCACATTTTACTGTCAAGAACACAAGGCTCGGAGAGGCTCAGTGGCTACTGAGATCACATGGGTCATGGAAGATCTGGGATTTGAACCCAGATCCCCACCTCTGAGTTCTCTAGTCCCCTCAGCTCCCAGCACCCAGCCCAGAAGAGAATCTCAAATCACATCCCTTAAGGACCAAGGTGCCCAGGAAAGGACACAAAACGTAGATGTCCGGCAGTCCTGACTCAGGAGCTGAGTGACACCAGCTAAAGAATTTCACCTCTGAACCTCAGTTTCCTCACCTGTGAAATGGGCACACTAATAGTGCCTCCCCTAGAGGGTTGCCATGAGAAGTGGGCAAAACGACCACCTTGAACACGCTCTCCATCCTGCAGACCCTAACCGGGCAGGTGGGACTGTGAGTTGAGTCCCAGGCAGCTCGAGATTCCCAAGGCTGGCTCTGACTGAAGGTGGTTTCTACCCTGGGAGACAGAATGAAGACACCACTACAGGGAAAACACTGGTCCTAGCTGTCACTTAAAGAGCTGCAAATTATAAAAACTTTAAGGTGTGATAAAACCCCTATTAGAGCAACTCAGGAAAGGGAAATAGCCAGAAAAGCGATGCTGATGGGGTTCTGGGGGGGGTGTGGGGCGATGGATCCGCCTCCTAGCCTGAGGATGGGTGTGCTTCATGCCCTGGAGTCACAGAGACCTGGGGTCGAATCTTGGTTCCGCCACTTAGTAGCAGTTGGAGCTTGGGCAGCAAGTGACTTTACCTCTCAGAACCTGTTTCCTCACCTGGGAAATGGGGTAACGAATGTTTCAGCTGTAGGTGTGTCTCCTGGATGAAGAGAGATCAGGTAGGCTGGGCGTGGTGGCTCATGCCTGTAATCCCAGCACTTTGAGAGGCCGAGGTGGTAGGATCACCTGAGGTCAGGAGTTCGAGACTAGCCTGGCCAACATGGTGAAACCCCGTCTCTACTAAAAATACAAAAAATAGCTGGGGGTGGTGGCAGGCTCCTGTAATCCCAGCTACTCGGGGGGCTGAGGTGGGAGAACTGTTTGAACCCGGGAGGCAGAGGTTGCAGTGAGCCAAGATCACACCACTGCACTCCAGCCTGGGCGACAAAGCAAGATTCTGTCTCAAAAAAAAAAAAAGGAAAAAAAAAAGAGATCAGGGATGTAGGACAGTGAGCCCAGTGCCTGACACACAGTAGGCACTTCATCAATGGAGGCGGCTACTATTACTAACTATTATTAGTCATCGTTCCCTAGGGCTCCCCTGAAGGCCCACCCTGCCTGCTGTGGCCCCAGGGATCCAGAGAGATCAGAACTTGGCCTTCGCTCCAGCTGATGGGGGTCACCCTTGTCCCAGCCTCCAGGCGCGCTCCCTGCAGGCTGGAGACCAGCTTCCTGAGACCCCCTGGCCAAACTCAGGGCCATGACCCTGAATCGTCTCAGCGCAGGCTTCCTCCTCATTGCCCACGGGCTCAACCCCCAGCTGGGGACTCAGAATCACCTCCTGGAGAAAGCTTGTTAAAATGCAGATTCCCAGGCCCTGCCCTGGCCCAATGGACTGAAATCTTAAAGAAGGACAATAAACTAGTTTTTAAGGCATTTTTATAACATATTGGCAGTGGAGAGAATCAGTGGCCCTGGGGAAAGCCCCATCCCTTTGGCCTGGTACTAGAGGTTCCACGTGACCTTGACTCGGCCAGGCCTCCCAGCCTCACCTCCTACACTGTCCTCCAGATCCCCTCAACGCCAGCTCCACCAAGCAGTTCTGCATGCCACAAACACATCAGCCCCTGACCTTATGAGCTCACATTCTCATGCTGACACTAAGTATTAGGAAACAGAAGAGCAGGCTGCTGTGATGGCAGAAAAGCAAGAGGGCTTCCTTGAGGTGGTGTGGTCAGGAGCTGATATCTGAGCTGATGCCCAAGGGATGAGGAGCCAGCCCTATGGCAAGCACAGGAAATTTCTAGGGTGCCTCCATACCTTTGCAACTGCTGTTCTCCCTCCCCGGAAGTCCCTCTTTCTCTGTCTCTGTCCTTGCCTAGCCATTTTCTACGGACCCTTCAAGATGCAGCTCAAAAGCTAGCTCCCGTGGGACCCCCTCCCAACCCACTGGGAATAGCCAGTCACTTCCAGCTCCCTTGGAGCCCCTATATGATGCTCTCCAGTGACAGCCAGGCCTGCACACTCTCTGTTCCCGCTGCCCAGAACCTTCTTTCCTCTGCTTGCACACAGCAGGCATGCCAGAATAACTGATGAGTGAATGAATGGATGAACAAACCATCCAACATCCACCTGCCCTACAGACCTGAGCTCCCTGGAGAAAGGAATGTGTCTATGTCATCGCTGCGTTTCTGGTGCCTGGCACAGCCCTGGAGAGAGGTACACACAGTAATGCTCCTGAATGAGGGAGTGAAGGGACCCAGAACTCTGGTGTGTGTGTGTGTGTGTGTGTGTGTGTGTGTGTGTGTGTACATGCAGAAATGCAGAAGGGTATGAACAGTCAGACGTTAAGGGTCATTGGGTTCTGTTTCCATAAAGTTGTTTAGGTTTGTAATTTTTAAAAAGTCTGTGTGCTGGTGGGGACCACTCAGTTCAATAGCTATGATATATATTCTGTGTTTTGTCGGTTCTAAGCCATCATCAGTTATAATATATAGCATTATTTTATGTACCACCAAGAAAGATTTAAATTATGGTATGCCATGAGAGGTGTTAAAATATATGGAAACAAAAATAGTGCATCTTTTCGGGGTTGCAGAAGCACAGTGTGTGTGTGCCCTCAAGGGTACATTTATCTAAACTAACAAGAGCCTCTTCTCTTTCCGGGCCAGCTCAGCGCTGGGCCCCATAGCCTTCGGTGCTGTCTGTCCTCCACCTGCCCCCTCCCTCTCAGGATGGGACCCCCCCATGTGGCCCCCGGGACCAGGGCTGAGCCACGGAGATGGGAGCAGCTGAGGGATCGGATACCTAGAGCAAGGGAGGCCGGATGCTCTCCGGGTCCATGAGGCTCCAGGAAGGGGGGCCGTGGGGTCACAGAGCAGCACCCCGGGCGAGGTGGTGATGGTGGTGGCAGTGGCGGTGTTGGTGACGCAGAGATAGTTACCGTGACCCGGAACGGCGTGGCGGCCGAGGGCTCCATGCTGGGGCTCTTCTCGGAAAGGCTGCCAGGCAGGCTGCGCCGAGAGCCCGGCCTTTCTTGAGGCGACTCTGCCAACAGAGGAGGAGAGAGAGGTTGAACAAGAACAGCCAAGGCCACACAGCTAGGGCCTCCTGCCACTCCCATCCCAGTCAGGACAACAGACAAACCGGTCCCTAGAAAATGGTCCAGGCACTATGGAAAAGTCTGGCAGTTCCTCCAAAAATTAAAAATACAAGTACCACATGACCCAGCAATTCCACTCCTGGGTATAACCCTAAATAATTGAAAATAAGTACTCAAATACCTGTATGCAAATGTTCACAACAGCCAAATGGTGGAAACCCAAGGGTCCATCAGCAGAAGAATGGACACACACACATGGTATTGACATGCAAAGGAATACCATTCTGCTCTAAAAAGGAATGAAGTTCTGATTTAAGCTGTAATGTGGATGGACCTTGAAAACATTATGCTGAGTAACCCAAAAGGACATATTTTGTATGATCCCATTTATATGAACTATCTAGAAGAGGCCAATTCGTAGAGACAGAAGGCAGATTTGAAGTTAGCAGAGGCTGATGAGAGAGGGGAACAAGGAGTTATTGCTTAATGGTACAGAGTTTCTGTAAAGGGTGATGAAGAGTTTTAGGAATGGATAGTGGTGATGGTTGCAGAACATTACAAATGGACTTCATGCCACTGAACTGTACACTTAAAACTAGTTAAAATGATAACTTTTATGTTTTACATATTTTATCGCACTTTTTTAAAAAGGGGGGAAAAAGGCCTGGCACAGTGGCTCACACCTGTAATCCCAGCACTTTGGAAGGCCGAGGCGGGAGGATCACCTGAGGTCAGGAGTTCGAGACCAGCCTGGTCAACATGGTGAAACCCTGTCTCTACTAACAATACAAAAATTAGCCAGGTGTGGTGTTGTGTGCCTGTAGTCCTAGCTACTCGGGAGGCTGAGGTGGGAGAATCACTTGAACCCGGGAGGCGAAAGTTGCAGTGACCCAAGATCGTGCCACTGCACTCCAGCCTGGGCAGCAGAGTGAGACTCTGTCTCAAAAAGAAGCGGGGGGAAAGGTTCCCCAAAACCCCCACTCCTTGTAATGTAGTGGGCTCCCTGTCACTGGAGGCATATAAGCAGACAGATAACTGAGCCATCTCCTGGGATGCCACACTTGGGGAGCTTGGATGACTTCTCAAGTTTTCTGTTTGTTTTAGAGTCAGGGTCTCACTCTTTCGCTCAGGCTGGAGTGCAGTGATGCAATCATACTCAACCAGCCTAGAACTCCTAGGCTCAAGCAATCCTCCTGCCTCAGCCTCCCAAGTAGCTGGGACCACAGGCACACCCCAACACACCTATCTAATTTTTAAAAAAAATTTGTAGAGATGGGGGTTTCCTTTGTTGCCCAAGCTGGTCTCAAACTCCTGGCCTCAAGCGATCCTCCCACCTTGGCCTCCCAAAGTGCTGGGATTACAGGGCTCAGCCACTATGTCAGCCCCCACGTTTTTTCAAACATGAGAATCTGTGACTTCTGGCTTCCAGTTATTTTCCAGAGGCTTTAAACTTGGGAGGCCTACAGAGGCCAGCAGGAAATCCAGAATCCAGGAAAGCAGCCAGCCACTCGGCGCTAATTGGTTACTGCTACATCACAAGGAGGGGCTCAGGGCAGCCATAGCTGCCATGGTTCAAGAGAGGCTGATAATCTGGGTTTTTCAAAATACGAAGTATTCTGACTCTTAAATGGTGACAGCTCATTGAAAACTTTTAGTCACGGCCTTAGCACACCTACATAAAACCTCCTGAGTCTGTCCAACCTGCCAACCTGGCCACTTTCCTCACTGGTTCACCCACAATAGCGTGGCACCAGCTGCCTCTTTGCCATTGCTACAGAGGTGGCCCCCAACAGAGGACTCCCTTCCTGCTCCCCTTCCCCAGCCTGGTCCATCCTGCAGGCCCTGGAGGAGGTCCTGGGTGACCCCCTCTACTTCCAGCTCTTGCCTCGCTTTTGGCTCCTACAGCAATAACTAGACCTGAGTCTCCTATCAACGCTCTCATTTGCAGTGTGTGTGCGTGTGTGTGTGTGAGTGTGTGTGTGTGTGTCTGCAGAACTCCTAACACCTACGCCTAAGCTGGTTGCATCTCCACCTCCCCAGCACCCTGCATGGAGCCTGGTGCGTGGGGGGTGCCTGGGAAAGACCTGTTGACTCGCAAGGGAGAAGAAGGACAGGGCAGAGGTTTCCCTGGTAGGTGTGAACACACAGGGGTGTGGAGTGAGACGGGAATGCCCAGACAAACACATGTGCATGTTTATATTCATGCAGATACTCCAATGTGTATACTCCCAGACCCACCCCAGGTACATATTGAGCAGGGGACGTGCGCACACACACACAGGACAGATGACATGGGGTTCACACAAGGAGCAGGCTTTCCAGAAGGCAGAACAGGATGCTGGGGCGCTGTGTGCTTTCCAGGCCATTCCCTCCACACAGTCACATGGACAGGAGTCCACAGAAGCACAGGCTTCATCCTAAGCCTTGGCTCATGGCCAAGCAGGCAAAGCTGTCCTGAGACTGGTTCAGGCCCGCTGACCTCCAGGCAGGCCTGGGGCAGGCATTGACACCAGGTCCAGACCATCCAGCCCCAGGCACTTCTTCCAGAAAAGCTCCCTTCCCACATGGCTCATCCTCAGCCTGGCGCCGTCTCTTATGGCCCTTGCTGTTCCCGCACGGTGCTTCCTGCTTAGAACTTTCCTTGGACCTCCTCCTCCACAATCTCTCTAGTCACAGCCAAGGGATAACCACTCTTTCTGGAGGTTTTGCTAGGAAAATTCTTCCCGTGCTCTCCTGTCTGCCTTCATCTCTCACCCCTTCGCACCACCCACCTGGAGCACCCTCCTGTCCTCTGTGACAGCACATGCCACCTCCCTCTGGGAGGCTGTCACCCATAACCTGTGTCCCATCTGCTATACTCAGCCAAGCTACCAATGACCAGAGCAGAAGCTGAGGCTCAGGGTGCAGTCACCAGCCCAAGGTCACAGGGCTACTGAGCACCAGAACAGGAATGAGGGTCCAGTGTATCTGGACCGAGTCCATGGCTCCTTCAGCCCTAAGTCCCATGGGTCCCAACACCCAGCCAAGGGGCCAACGCATAGGAGGTACTCAGGGCTTAGTCTCAGGATGCAAACCTTAGCCAGAGGCAGACCCCCAGGTTCAGCCACCTTTCTAGGGAAAGCGGTAGAAGTGGGAGATGGGCAGTGCCAGGCACAGTCAGGACCCTAAGCCCGACTGCTTCTAATGCCCTCAATGCCCTCAGAAAGAAGGGACTCCTCACCCTGGCACCGAAAGCCATTCTACCTCACACACTCTCTGGCTTCTGTTCTTGCTAACCCTCTTTGCTGTACCTGCCACGATGCAGGAATGTCCCACCTCCACACCTTTACCTATGCTCTCCCCCTCCCTAGAATTCTCTTCCCTGGAATGGCCTCCTGCGGCAACTGTCATCCTTTGAGCTCTGGGGCAATGCTGGGGGCGCCCAGCTCACTTTAGGCAGGATGACTCACAACCCCGCACATCAGTCAGCCCTGCAGACTTGCTACTTGGCGTCTCGGCAGGAAGATGGGTTGTCTGTTTCCCACCCCCACCCAGAGCCAGGCACCCTGCAGTGCTTAGTCAAGATGCCTCCATCAAACCAACAAACACGGGGTACCCACTGCAGTTATGAAACCTGGTTGGCAGAGTCAGGCTGCCCCACAGGGGTCTTGGGATCACCGGGACAACAGCAGCTGGAGCTTCCAGGAACTACCCTCCCTCTCCTGACACATACACACACACACACCACACACACACACACACCACCCCTGGCCACAGCTTTACACTTTCCTGGGTAGGTGGGCCCTCACCACTCCAGGCAAGAGGTGCATGGAGTGCCCTGGTAGAACACTGGGTGCCCAGTGAGGATGTCTTTCCACTGAGACCAACACTGATGCCCAGAATCCTGCCTCTTGCCTCCTGGGTCTGGGCCAGGAAGCTCTCAGAGGTTGCTTGGTCCAATCTCCCATTCGACAGCTGATGAAGCTGAGACCAGAAGCAAAGAAATGTGTGTGTGATCCCTCAACAACAGGTCTATAGCAAAGAGTGCTCCCAAAAGTCTTTAACTTCCATTCAGAAGCCCTGGCTACACCCCTCCACCTGAGAAGCTAGGAAGGCCAGCAAGGATCCCAGGTGGCCGGAGGATAGGTGCCCACTCTCCCTCCTGCACAGGGCAGCTGGCTCTCCTCCCTGACCTCTCCAGTCTCCCAGCCCACACCCAGGGCAAGGCCTGCACTCCATACGAAACTGGAGGGGAACCTGGGGCACCTTCCCAGGTATCTCCTGTGTGGTCCCTAGTTCCATTCTCCACCTCTCTGTGCACTGCCTTCTGCTCCAGGGCACTGGCCTGTATAGACTCTATGATCTGAGCTTCTAGACCCTCAACTTCCATGTGGTTTGGCCAAAGAGGAGCCCTGGCAAGAGATGAGGGGAGGAGGGAGAGTCGTCTGGGCTGCCTGCCTCCTCCACGGAAGGTCCCAGCCACCATCGGGATGACCCTATCTTCTGGACCTTTGCCTCCCAGCAACCATGCTCTCCCCTCCTCCATGGGGCCTCAGGGAAGCAGCCCCTGCTGTCCCTAGCTTTGGGGTCCTGCACTGCCCCTGTGGTTCCCAAGGCCTGCCCACACCTTCATAAGCAGCCCCTCTATTAAACGCTCCTCTAATCACCATAGTCTGAGGCACCACCTGCTTTTCTCCAGACCCCGAATTGATCCACCAGGTGGGAGCTCAACTGCCTGGGAGTCACCCATGGAGCTGATGGGACCTCCTTTACCCACAGATGGGGAAACCAGGCCCTGAGAGGAGCTGTGATGTGCCCGTGGTCACACTGAACATCGAGGGCAGAGTCTGGGCCAGGCCAGGCTCTCTCCTGACCTGACACCCCACACACCTTCCCCACGGAGCCAGCCACCTGCCGCAAGCTCTAAACACAAAGTTAATGAAGACATGGATCGCTGGGTTCTGGACCCACGTTTCTCAATGTTTTTTCATTGTCACTCTCCCTTAAAAATCTTCTTAGACACTTTTTTCCTAATTTCCCCTCCATAAAATTTTAATATCACAGACATACAGTATCTTTTATGTACTGTGTGTATACTGGGCTTTGTACAGAAAGGTTTTTTTTCATCTTCTAGCCCAAGGACCAACTTTTTGCCTACTTAGGGGCAATCTCGCCCCTGCTGAGAATGCATGTTCTGGACCCTTTCAAATGTAATCCCACAGGACAACCTGGGCAGCTCTATAGTGAGTTCCATTTTCCAGATGTAGAAACTGAAGTTCTGAGAAGCAAAAGTGACTACCTCTAAAAGTCCTCCAGGGAAGAAGCAAGAGTATATGCCGAGAGTCCCTTAAACTGCCCCCAAACCCACACTTCCAGCCCCAGCGAAGATGGAGGGGACATGGAGCATGGGGTCGGGTGAGGAGCCAAGCTGACACCAGGAGCCTGGATTCAACCCTGACTCTGCTGTGTGACTCCATGGTTGCCCCTTTCTCTCTCTGAGCTGATTTCATCAATCCAATGAGTCAGAGAGTAAGAGCAGTGGTCATCTCCAGTCCTTGGAACCAAGTAAAAACAAACACACGCCCTCTATTATTTTACACAGGAAAAGAAGGCAGGGAACTGATCCTGAGTTCTAACTCTGGACCCTGGGGATTCAGCCTTGGGGTCCTAGGCCCCAGCATGCTGCCTTTGGCCTTTCATTTTGCAGCAAATCTTTTCTAATTTGGGCAAACAGACACTGGGAGGCCTGGCCTCATGGTCCCATAGGTCTAGCACCACAGCTGGTGCCACTAGAAACCCAGAGAGGTGAAGTGAATCTGCTAAGATCACACAGTATGAAAGTGGCATTCCTAGGGTTAGATCACGGGAAGGGAGACCCAGCCGATCTCTTAAGAGTGCGCCCCAGACCTTCGAGCATGATCCAGCAGTCTTTCCTCCTTGGCTCAAACTCATTGCATGACTTCTATGTGACCTCTCGGTCACCTAGTCTGCAAAATTAGGCCATGGGACCAGCTGATCCTGGATCCCCTTTCCTCTAGGAGGTGGAAAGGGTCTCCATTTACCAGGCTGTCTTCCTATTCTTGGAAGCCACAGCTGGAGAAATGCATTTTAACCTTCATGTGTTTGCAAAAAATAAATAAAATAAAATCAGTTTCATTCAAATGCTGCTGGCTTGGTTGCCATGGATACCACCTAATCATGAAGGATGACTGTTACTTGTTCCCATGGAAACACGGCGGCCTGAGGAACATCCTGTAATTTCAGACAAGACACCAAATTTCAGTTGTCGGGTTGCATTGCCCAGATCTTAATGCTTAAAAGCAGGTAGAGGCAGCAACCTCTTAACGCTAACGTCAGGAGAAAAGAAGTTGGCAAGAGTGTAGAACAAGGAGGTGCTGGACAGGGGTGTCCCTGTGTCCTCAGCAGTGATCGGGAAAATGCAAATTAAAAGTCTCAGATGCCATTTCATACCTTTTGGAAAGGTCCTAGACCAGTCCAGAATTTAAAAGAAATTAAGTAAAAGAAATGAAAAAGAAACCAGTCTAGAAATTAAAAAGAACTGCGACTCCAAATGTTGGCAGAGATGCACAGAACACTTTCATCACTGCTGCTGGAGTGAAAAGGGCTTGAAGAACAATTACACAATAGCCAGTAGGAACCGACAACACATATGTGCTAGGGCCAGAACCTTCCCTCCTACTCATCCAGTCAAGAAAACTGCTTCATCCTGCACACGTGGAGATCTGCACAAAGATACTGACCGCAGCACTCTTTGTAGCAGCAAAAAGTTAGAAGCAACCTAAATGTCCACCAATAGGGGAACAGTCATTCAATAGAACATTACACAGCAAGGAAGGGAGGACACTATTCACATGGAACACAATGGCACTACAAAGGACCTAGAGCTATAGAGATCAACATGAATACAACTCAGCAATATGATGTCGAGTGAAAAAAATCAGTTGCAAAAGGAAATGGTGTGTAATCCACTTATATAGCATTTTTTTTACAAGAATGTTCACAGCACCTTTATTTTTAATAGCCCCAAAACTGGAAACAACCAAACATCCTTCTATAGATGAGTGGTTAAACAAACTGTGTTGCATCCAGAATGAGTAAGGCAGAATAATGGTCCCCCAAAGAAGTCCGCACTCTAATTCCCAGAACCTGTGAATATGTTGCCTTACATGGCAAAAGGAATTTGGCAGATGTGGTTGAGGTTAAGGATTTTGAGATGGGAAATCATCCTGAATTATCGAGGTGAGAATAATCTAATGATATGAGTTTGTTGTTGTTGTTGTTGTTGTTTTGAGATGGAGTCTAGGTCAGTCGCCCAGGCTGGAATGCAGTGGTGCAATCTCAGCTCACTGCAACCTTCGCCTCCCGGGTTCAAGCAATTCTCCTGCCTCAGCCTTCTGAGTAGCTGGGATTACAGGCATGCACCACCATGCCCGGCTAATTTTTGTTCTTTGTTTTGTTTTGTTTTTTTGGTTTTTTTTAGACGGAGTCTCAGTCTGTTGCCAGGCTGCAGTGCAGTGGCACGATCTCGGCTCACTGCAATCACCACCTCCCAGGTTCAAGCGGTTCTCCTGCCTCAGCATCCCGAGTAGCTGGGACTACAGGTGTGTGCCACCATGCTCAGCTAATTTTTGTATTTTTAGTAGAGACAGGGTTTCACCATGTTGGCCAGGATGGTCTCGATCTCTTGACCTCGTGATCCTCCTGCCTCGGCCTCTCAAAGTGCTTGGATTACAGGCCTGAGCCACCACGCCCAGCCTAATTTTTGTATTTTTAGTAGAGATGGGGCTTCACCATATTGGCTAGGCTGGTCCTGAACTCCTGACATCAAGTGATCCGCCAGCCTTGGCCTCCCAAAGTGCTTGGATCACAGCCGTGACCCACTGTGCCCGGCCAAATGACATGCATTCTTAAATGTGGAAGAGGGAAGCAAGAAGGTGAGTCAGAGAAATGTGATGAGGAAAGAGGCAGGAGAAATTCTAAGCCTGAGAGGAACTCCATCTGCTGTTGCCAGCTTTGACACAGACAGAGGTGGTCACGAGCCAAGGAATGTGGGTGGCCTCGATCTAGAAACTGGGAACAGCCCTCAGCTGATAGCCAGCAAGAAAACAGAAACCTTAGTCTTACAACCACTTGGAATTGAATTCCCCTAGCAAGGAATTAGCAGTGAAATGGGTTTTTCCCTAGAGCCTTCAGAAAAGAACGCAGCCTGCTGACACCTTGATTTTGGTCTGGCAAGACCCATGCCAGAGTTCTGGCTTGCAGGGTTGTAAGATTAAAAACCTGTGTTGTTTAAGCCGCTAAATTTTAACTTGTTATAGCAGTCATAGAAAACAAATACACACACTATGGAATACTACTTAGCCCTAAAAAAGAAACACAGTATTGATACACACGAGAACTTGGATGGATCCCCTGGGCATTATGCTGAGCGAGGAAAGCCAGTATCAAAAGGTCACATAGTGTATGATTCCACGTACACGGCATTCTCAAAGGGATAAAGCAATAGAGATGGAAAACAGATTAGTGGTTGCCAGGGGTTAGGGATGGTGGTGGGGCAGGCAGGTGGGTGTGATGTTAAAGGGGGAGCACAAGCGACATCTTCGTGGTGATGGAATAGTCCTGGATGCTGACTGCAGTGGTGGTTACTCAAATCTACATACATGATGAAATGGCAGAGAACTATACGCAGGCATGGTACCAATGTACACGAAAGATCTGGAATAAAAGCCCCTGACATCGGGAAGCTGGCTTGGCATTCACGGCTATACCACGTTATTCTCCTTTTAGACATAATCGCAAAAGACACCTCAGACAAGGTTACTCTGAGGCCATGATGAAGTGAGACAAAACAAGGTCACTACCTAATTTTTGTTGAAGTAACCCATAAAGACAAGGTCACTGTGCCACCCACAAAATACCAATCATCACCCTCTCTTGGCTGAAAGCAGTGACTGCTGCTACTTTACCAGTCACAGCTTTAGCCCCCAATGCCAGCCTCCTCTCCCTAGAGATAGGATTCAAGCTACACAGTTATAGACTTGCCTCTGCCTTCTGACAGCAGATGCAATTCATCTAGTGTGAATCCCACTCCCTTCGACCTCCCCCAAGTCACCCAACCAAAACCCAGATCCTATACTAGGTTCTTCCTAACACACTCTTTCTGAGATGCCCCATGGTGCGTGCTCTCCCTCATTGCAATGAGTAATAAATGCAACTTATTCAACTACAGGTGTGCTCTTGGTGGGTCTTTGGCTAGAGGGCAACTGCAGCTGGAGGATCCGTCCTATAGTTATGTAAAATGCAACCATCAGAGAAAACTGGGTTTTTGGGACTTCTCTGTACTGGTTTTGCAATTGCTTGTCAATCTATAATTATTTCAAAATAAAAGGTAAGGCTGGCTGGGTGCGGTAGCTCACGCCTGTAATCCCAGCACTTTGGGAGGCCAAGGTGGGCAGATTGCTTGAGGCCAGGAGTTCGAGATCAGCCTGGCCAACACTCAGCCTGGCCAGCATGGCAAAACCCTGTCTCTACTAAAAATACAAAAATTAGCTGGGCATGGTGGTGGATGCCTGTAAACCTAGCTACTTGGGAGGCTGAGGCACGAGAATTGCTTGAACCTGGGAGGTGGAGGTTGCAGTGAGCCAAGATCACACCAATGAACTCCAGCCTGGGTGACAAAGCAAGACTCTGTCTCCAAAAAAAAAAAAAAAAAAAAAAGTAAGGCTTACTATGGACCCTTTAAGCTGAAATACATTTGCTGTCTATGTGATTAACATGATGTTTTACTTTGTTTACGTGTGCATGCACTTACATAGAAAAATATCATATTACACAGTAGCCAAAAACTTGTTATCAGACGTTCTCTTTGGAGAAGGGGACGGGCTATGAACGGAAACAGATGACTGTACAATTTCCTGAATGAAAAATAATTAAGACTTCCCAAAACTAATAGTAAAATTAAAATATAAATAGGTGATATGACTCAGCACAAATTGTACTCGATGAATACATCTGAAGAGAAAAGAATAGAAGGAAGAGAAAATACAAAATCAGAAAACAAAACAAAACAAATTAAAATCCACAACAGCCTGGGTGCAGTGGCTCACACCTGTAATCCCAGCACTTTGGGAGGCCAAGGCAGGAAGGCTGCTTGAGGCCAGGAGTTCAAGACCAGCCTGGGTAACACAGCGAGACCACCATCTCTAAGAAAAGTTAAAAATTTAGCCAGGTGTGGTAATGCATGCGTGTCATCCTAGCCACTTGGGAGGCTGAGGCAGGAGAATCACTTGAACCCGGGAGGCGGAGGTTGCAGTGAGTGGAGATCGTGCCACTGCACTACAGCCTAGCGACAAAGCCAGACTCCATCTCAAAAAAAAAAAAAAAAAAAATCAACAACAGCTCAAATGGTGATATGGTTTGGCTCCGTGTTCCCACTCAAATGTCATCTTGAATTGTACTCTCATAATTCGCACATGTTGTGGGAGGAACCCGGTGGGAGATAATTTAGATCACGGGGGCGGTTTCCCCATAGCGTTCTGGTGGTAGTGAATAAGTCTCATGAGGTTTGATGGGTTTATCAGGGGTTTCTGGTTTTGCATCTCTCTCATTTTCTCTTTCCACCACCATGTAAGAAGTGCCTTTCACCTCCCGCCATGATTCTGAGTCCTCCCCAGCCACATGGAACCGTAAATCCAATTACACCTCTTTTTCTTCCCAGTCTTGGGTATGTCTTTATCAGCAGCGTGAAAACAGACTAATACAAATGGCCAGTTAGAAAAAGTGGATCTGGCCGGGTGTGGTGGCTCATGCCTGTAATCCCAACACTTTGGGAGGCCGAGGTGGGCAGATCACTTGAGGTCAGGAGTTCAAGACCAGCCTGGCCAACATGGCAAAACTCCATCTGTATTAAAAAAAAAAAAAAAGAAAAATTAGCTGGGTGTGGTGATGCACAACTGTAATCCCAACTACTCAGGAGGCTGAGGCAGGAGAATCATTTGAACCTGGCAGGCAGAGGTTGCAGTGAGCCGAGATCCTGCCACTGCTCTCCAGCCTGGGCAACAAGAGTGAAACTCCGTCTAAAAAAAAAGAAAAAGAAAAAAGAAAAAGAAAGAAAGAAAAAGTGGATCAGAGAAGTCCAAAGATCAGGAATCAGGAACATACCTGTGGGTGGGGAAACATAGCTCCCACGTGGAAAGTGAACTGGCTAGTGCTCCCCAAGGGAGGGGCCAGGTGAACTGAGCAGGAAGCCAAAGGTAAAAAACACCATGCAGGCTGGGCGTGGTGGCTCACGCCCGTAATTTACCCCAAAGTGCTTTTCCCCAGCACTTTGGGAGGCCAAGGTGGGTGGATCATTTGAGGTCAGGAGTTCGAGACCAGCCTGGCCAACATGGCAAAACCTGGTCTCTACTAAAAAGACAAAAAGTTAGTCAGGCATGGTGGTGCACACCTGTAATCCCAGCTACTCAGGAGGCTGAGGCAGGAAAATTGCTTGAACCCGGGAGGCAGAAGTTGCAGTGAGCCAAGATGGCACCACTGCACTCCAGCCTGGGTGACAGAGCAAGACTCTGTCTCAAAAACAAACAAAACACACCATGCAACAAGTCATGGAATCTTCAGATTGTTAGAACTTTCCAGACGAAGAGCTGTCCAGCTTATGCCTCTGTGTACGTCTATTTAAGTGTGTGTGTGTGTGTGTGTGTGTGTGTGTGTGTGTGTGTTGGGGCTGGGGATGGGGGATGAAGCCAGATAAAGAGTTTGCTGAAATAATGCATTGATAAATTGGCAGCTCTCCTGGCTCCCACTGCACACTTTTTCTTTTTAATTTTACTTTTAGTTCTAGGATATATGTGCAGAACGTGCAGGTTTGTTACGTAGGTATACATGTGACATGGTGGTTTGCTGCACCCATCAACCTGTTGTCTAGGTTTTAAGCCCCACATGCATTAGGTATTTGTCCTCATGCTCTCCCTCCCCTGGCCCCCCAACCCGCCGACAGGCCCCGGTGTGTGATCTTCCCCTCCCTGTGTCCACATGTTCTCATTGTTCAGCTCTCACTTATGATTGAGAACATACCACTGCACACTTTTTCTAGCTCAGCCTTTAGGCACGCCTCTCTGGGACAGGGAGGAGAGGTGTTGCTTGGAGGTTACTAAACCTTACCCATCTGTGCTACGCAGAATAATGTTCCCCAAGGAACCATGCGTCCCAATCCCTAGAACCTGTGATATGTCACCTTCTACGGCTAAAGGGACTTTGCAGATGTGATTAATTTAAGGATGTCGAGATGAGGAGATTATCTTGGAATACCTGGGTGGGCCTAAAATAATCACACGGGTCTTTACAAGAAGGAGATAGGCAGGTCAGAGAAAGCAATGTGATGATGGAAGCAGAGGTGGGAGTGACATGGGGCTATGAGACAAGGAACCAGGCAACTTCCAGAAGCTGGCAAAAGCAAGGAAATGGATTCTTCTCCAGGGCCTCAAGAAAGAATACAGCCCTGCTGACACCTTGATTTTAGCCCAGCGAAAATGATTTCAGACTTCTGTCCCCCGGAACTGTAAGATAATAACTTTCTGTTGCTTTGAGTTACAAGTTTGTGGTAATTTGTTACAGCAGCCACAGGCACTAATACATCCATGGATCCAGGCTCAACATATTCTAGTTACATTAAAGTAAAGATAGAGAGATAGAGGTTCAGATCATCATCTGATTCAGGACTATGGACTTTCAAGGGCTCCCATCTCTCCTCTTTCAAATCTACAAATGCCTTAATGAAAGAGAAGAGCTTCCTTTTAGAAATATCACACTTATTCCCATATAAGGTAAGCTTTGCTCTTTCTCCATAATGCGCCTTTTATCAAAAGACATATGCGATAGAGCTTGAAAACCACAAAAATATAGGATACCTTGGTTGCTTATTTCATAATATAGCTTGGAGATGTTTTCACATCTGTACACATGTTATCCTTTCATACAGTCACTCCACACTCTGTGTATTTTACCTTTAGTATAGGTACTAAGTACATCAGTAATACTTCTTTAGGGTATATAAATTCTAATTATAGCACTCCAGAGGGAACCATGATTATCAAAACCTAAATATCCACATGTATTATTTAATTCATCTTATTTTTCATTTCATTCATTAACTGTAAACTATTTTCCCCCCAAATTTCCACCTTAGTAATGTTCTGCACTTTTGTTCTTTTATTTATTTATTTTCATTAGAGACGGGGTCTCACTATGTTGGCCAGGGTGGTCTCCGACTCCTGGCCTCCAGCAATCCTCCTTCCAGCCTTGGCCTTCCAAAGTGCTGGGATTACAAGCATGAGCCACCATGTCCAACCCATGTTTATTTGAAATCTATATTATTAAATTAGAACAACATGGCTATATGAAATAACAGGCT
This sequence comes from Pan troglodytes, assembly GCF_028858775.2. NCBI lineage: Eukaryota > Metazoa > Chordata > Mammalia > Primates > Hominidae > Pan > Pan troglodytes. Next base: position 16,779,475 of record NC_072409.2, read on the forward strand.
TATTTTTTCTAACAAATATAAACAGGCATAAGGTTTTAAGTGTGTACATACTGGCTTTCCATATAATTTTGAAACTTTCTTTACCTTTCTGTATTTGACAACTTGGAAGTCAAATTTTAACTTATCTCCAAAGTTCTAATTTAATGATTTGATACTAAAGCAAAACTGAATTTCAGTCCTTTGTGTAATTTTTAGCCTCTAGAACAGTTGACTCAGACTGTATATAAGATCCTGTAGGGGACATGAGATTATAATTTGGGAAAGCTACAAAGAAGATCATTTTATGTTCTAGAATAGATCATGATTTTATGTTCTAGCATAGATGATTTTATGTTCTACAATAGCCCTAGGAAGTTAGCGGGAAGGAGAACTGATATAAACCTGAAGCTTATTCTGTCTGCTATGCCATGGATCATAGAGTCCTTTGTCTCTGACCCAGGTGTCTCGTGTCTTCCGCCAGCACTCATGAAACTACCTGTTTAACTTGTTAGCTGCAAGTAAAGTAAAATCTCAGCCACTTCAGTGATTAGCCAAGAGCACAAAAATATACTTAATAAACTTAACACATAAGAGACTAGTAACTCAGAAACTCTGCTGAGAGACATTAAGGATCTAAATAAAGAGATATACTACATTCAAGGGTTGGAAGACTCAGTATTGCTTAGTTGACATTTCTCCCCAAACTGATCCATACAGTCAACATAATCCCAATCAAAATCCAAAATAAAAATTTTGAGGACACTGACAAGATGAATTTTAAATTTAGATGGCAAACCAAAGGACCTAGACAGCCAAACAAACTTGAGAAAGAAGAAACAGGTTGGGGGACTTACATTACCTGGTCTCAAGAAGTACTTTGGTCTTGAAACATAGCTAACTTACAAAACAGGGTAGTATTAGCATAAGGATAGACATACAGATCAATGGAACAGAATAGAGTCTAGAAATAGACCCATACATACATGGGCAATTGATTTTCAAAAACAGTGCCGAGGTAAATTGATGCTGGAAAAGATATGTTTTTCAACAAATAGTTCTAAAACAACTAGTTGTCTCTATGTAATAAAAATGGATCACCAGGAAATGTGGAGAAACAGATCTAAGAGAGATAATGACTGTGCCACGTACTTGTATTTTTATCCTAAAATCGACTCCTGAATTAAGAAACATCAGCTCCACCTTTAATCAGAGGAAACTGAAGTTCAAACCATGACCATACAGCTAGGAAACGTTGAAAACAGGATTCAAGCCTGGCTATCTCTGAATCTAAGGGTTGCCCCAATGTGGGAAAGGAATGGCACTGTGCAGAGATGAGTGAGAAGACAGTGGTCCCAAGTGACTCAGGAAGCTGAGTTCGCGCCTGGCCCTTGGCCTCTCTCTATGTCCCCAGGGCCCAGCTCAGTCCCAGCTACCTGGCAGAAAGAGATGAGGGATGTTGATTTCACGTTTTGGTTTTATGATGTTGAGTTTGGAGGTGGTACAGGTACAGTGTCCTGAGGCCATGGAACTATGATAGCCTGCTGTCTCCTAAAGGGAACTGGGATCGAGTTCCAATGGTCTCTAAGCTCAGGTGGTTCAGAATCAGAGGAGGTTGCCCACTGCTGCTGGGGAGTGGAGTCTGGTGGGAGAGAGACATGGGGACAACTGTAGAGGGCTCAGCATCCAGCCCACCATTCCTGCCCGGAGGATCCTCAACATAGAGCACTCGGGGGCAGGGCACAGCAGCTCCTCAGAGGGGACGTGTTTGGCTTGGAGCTGGTATTCCAGAGGTGGGGCAGAGGTGCTAATGAGACACATCCTTCCCAGTTACATCCCAGGATGCTGGGTAGGGCCCTTCCGCAAGGACAGTGCAAGGGTTTGCTCCCTTGTTGGTCTCTGGTTGGCCGCGTTAATAGTCTGGTGTAGCCTAGTATAAATCCTACAAGGTTTTCAGCATCTGTCGACCTTGTCCCCAGGTTTTCCTTTTGCTTCTCTACTTGAGCTCCCTAACAATTGCTTTTGACAGCCCATGCTTCCTATTCCTTATCTCCAGACACGCCTCACTTCCAAAGAATTCCCAGCCTTCCAAAAATCTCTGGATTTCCTGAACACTCCAAGGATGAATTCACCGGCCCAAAGTCTTCTCTCAACCCTGAGTTTCTTTTTCCTTTTTTACTTTCTGAGGATTTCTAGTAATTTGAGTCGGCAGTGTCACTTTCCCCATTTTTTCTTCTGGAGTTTTCTTCCCACGATTCTTTTCTCTGCATCTGCAGGGCCCATTCCAGGGCTGGCAGAGAGCTGGCATTTACTCTGTGCTGCTGGAGTTCAGGAAACTAAGGAGGTCTCAGGGTGTCCATATGTGTTTGCTCCTCTCTGCCATGTGCAATTTCACCATATCCATTTTTAAACACACAATGCAATTCGACACACTTGGAAGCATAGGCTTCTATGTAAAAGCAGAAAGCACATGTAGGCAGGATACCCACCACCTTTAGGTGGCCAGTTATGTCTGGAGAGAGAGTAGGTGGCTTTAGCTGTATCTTGGGCATCAGCAAACTTTCCATAAAAGGCCAGATAGCAAATATTTCAGGCTTACAAGTCCATATGGTCTCTGTCTCAGCTATTCAACTCTGCCACTGTAGCGTGAAAGCAGCTATAGACAATACACAAATGAATGAACATGGCTGTGTTCCAATAAAACTTTATTTATGGGCATTGAAATTTGAATTTCATATAACTCCCTATGTTCTCCTTCTTCTGACTCTTTGTTCCAACCCTTTAAAAATGTAAAAACTATTCTTGGCTCACAAGTCATACAGAAACAGATGAGGGGCTGGGTTTGGCCAGTAGACCACACTGTCCTGACTCCTTCTGGACCTGAATCATTTCTATTTCTAAGAAAGATAGAAAGAAAAGAGAAGAGAGGCAGGTATGGCAATGTTAAGGTTTGTTCAACCTGAGAGGTGGGTGTCTGCAATATTATTTTCTATGCTTTTCTGTTCTACTTTAGAATATTTTAGAATTTTCAAAAACTTAAAGAAAAGAAGGGGAAGGGCTGGAAATAACCCCCCAGTGATCCCAGAGCTTATTGGTGGGTGCTGGATTAAAGGTGATTTTTATTTTCTTCTGTTCTGTAATAGATATTTACTGCTTTTTGTAATCTTAGGAGTTGGGTTTTTTTTTTTTTTTCGAGACAGGGTCTTACTCTGTTGCCCAGGGCGGAGTGCAGTGGTGCGATCATAGGTTGTCACAACCTGGAAGTCCTTGGCCCAGGCAATCCTCCACCCTCAACCTTTTAAACAGTTAACACCACAGGCCTGTGCCACCACAACAAAAAATTTTTAAATTTTCTGTAGAGATGGGGTCTCACTATGTTGCCCAGGCTGGTCTCAAGCTTCTGGCCTCAAGTGATCCTCCCGCCTTGGCCTCCCAAAGTGCTGGGATTACAGGCATAAACCATGGTGCCTGGCCGTAAACATTATTATTGTTGTTGTTGTTGTTGTTGTTTCATGTAGATGGAGGGGTTTGGCCCAAACTGGTGGTCTGTCTCCTGGGGACCTTCCATAACTTCTGGAAGAGAGCCTCTTCCAGAATTTCCCCGACACACAGGAGCCGGAGCACTCCCTGTGCTAGTAAAACCTGCCCTTCCCTCTGCAGACAGCATTGCCAAAGTGGGGGAGGGGGGCCACAGCCTGGGTTCTCTGAAGCTCAGGGTCCCAGGAGAGTTCAGAGGCTGCTGCTGATGGGGAGAGACACTTACCCCACCCTGTTTGCTGCTAAACCTACAATTGTGAACAGGTTTCTAGATACCAGGTGGAACCATGACTGTATTGACAGTTAATGGGAAATCCAAGCTTCTCTTGCACCCCCATTTTCACCAAACTTCTCCAATCCTGTCCTATTCTGCACCCCACACCTCCTCTCCCCCAAATAATCGATCCCCTGCAGGCTCCAGCACCTTTCTCGCCTTCTCCTGAAGCTGCTCCCTGAAAAGCCCCTTGCCCAGTCTTGTGCCAAAACCCCTGCAGCATCAGCATCCAAGGCAGGCCCATCAGCCATGTCCACAGCCTGCCGGGCACCCCCCACCCCAGCCCTCACTGACCCTCATCTTCCCCCTTCTTCACGCCTTTCCAAGGGCCTTATCCCACCACCTTATCCCACCACCAGCTCCCACTCCTCTCGCTGTAAGGACGACCCCTGGACTTCTCCTTCGTGGGTGTCAGCCTACCATCCTGTGAGAATTCCAGGAACTAGTTCAATGTTTATAAATAAAAACTATGAAGTAGCATAATATGAGGGTGGGCAACACAGAACCACTGACTTCTTTTCTTGCCAAATATAGATGTTTAAAAAAAATGAACACCATTCAGTATGGTGCATACTAGACATTTATGCATTGCATAAAAGGAATGTTCTAACCCCAAAGAATCCAAAGACCATCATCTCAGAATAAAAAAGAGGCATCAAAATGGGTTACTGAAGTGAAATGGATGTTATGGGAAACTCGCTGCAATGCCCTTACAGTCCTCATTTCACCGCAGGCCAGGGAGAGATCGTGGCAGGAGCCCAGCACTGGCCCTCAGATGGCGGCATCCTCTCTCCTGTGTCAGCCCTTCCAAACTTCCCAGCTCCTCTCCACCTGCCCTCTGCCTTCCCCCATCCTGCACCTGCCGGCCTCCTTCAAATTCCCCAGGAAGCAGACTGGCCTCCCTGCTCCCTCTTCCCACTTTCTTCTCTCTGCACCATACCAGTCTAGCTTGAGGGTTGTTAAGAGTTATTTTCCTAAATCACAGCTCTGGTAAGTATAGTGAGGGTTAAACATCCTGGACTCTGCCACTCAGTAGCTGGGTGATGCTGAGCAAGTCACTTAACCAGTCTGAGCCTCAGTTTTCTCATCTAGAAAGTGGAGCTGATAACACCACCTGGGAGAATGATGATTTAAGGCAGGATGCATGTAAAGGACTTAGAAGAACCCCTGGCGCTGTGTAAGTGCTCAAGACATGGAGATCACTGTTATCATTCCTGTTATTTTCAAAATCCTTCCTTTGATTCCCAGTGGCCTGCCAGGGGCTGTTCTCCCCTCTTTGCTCACCACTCAAGGCCCTGCCTACCTTTCCAGTCATACCATCTGCTAACCTTATGCCAAGACTCTTCCCCTTGGCCTCTGAGCTCCCGAGGGCAGGGGCTGGCTATATCTGCTGTGGCAGCCCCTGGCACCCAGGTCACACATACTAGGTGGCTCGCTAAAGCTCTGCTGCTCTGAACAAGTACCAGTGAGACCTCAGATGGCGGCAGCCTCTCAGGGTAGGGATGCCGAGAAACCACCTAGGTGGGTCCAGTCCCCACTGGCATCATGTTTTCTTTCTTTTTCTTTTCTTTTTTCTTTTTTTGAGACGGAATCTCGCTCTGTCACCCAGGCTGGAGTGCAGTGGCGTGATCTTGGCTCACTGCAAGCTCAGCCTCCCGGGTTCATGCCATTCTCCTGCCTCAGCCTCCCGAGTAGCTGGGACTACAGGAGCCTGCCACCACGCCCGGCTAATTTTTTTGTATTTTTAGTAGAGACAGGGTATCACCATGTTAGCCAGGATGGTCTCAATCTCCTGACCTCGTGATCCGCCCACCTCGGCCTCCCAAACGTTTTCTTTCTAGATCAGCCCTAACTGATTTGCAAGCAACCCCTCAGACTTTGGGTGAACAGCTAATAATGACAATTCTCCTGGCCTATAATGACACCCTATGCTGCATCATATCTATCTGTTACCTGTGCTTCTGAGCCCAGAGATGTTCAGTGACTTGTCTGCAGTCACACAGCATTTATGACCTAGTCAGGACTCTGTACACGCTCCTAGGCCAAACTCTGTGTCCCCAGAATAGAGGTGTAAATGGATAGAAAACCAAGCTTATTCCAGATTACCAATTTATTGGTTTCCAGTCTCCGAACCCAAAGTCCACAAATCCCCATGCCAAGCAGGACAGTAGGAAGGAGTCATCTCCGACTGCCCAGCACCCTTGGGCCCCAGTCTCTCCTCTTCTCCCCTCTCTCCCTCATCAGCCAGGGGCTTGGGGAAGGAAGGCAGAGCCTTATGGCCCCAACATCTCCCTCCCTGTGCTCTGCCTTTTTCATTTCACAACTATGTCGGCACATCGCCTCCAAAGGCCAAGGAAAAAGAAATAGCACAGCCCAGATGCCGATAGTACTCTCCTGTCTGTCAGGGAGAAGAGAAGAGGGAAATAAAAGCTAACAAGGCTTCCAAAAGCAAAATCCCCAAACCACCTCTCAGGTACCCAGCAGCTGTCAAAGTCAACACAGGAACCTGGCGAAGGGAGGAAAACCCATCCCCAATAAAACCCAGGCAGTTGTGGATCTGAGATTCGGAGACTGAGCACCGCCGCATTTCCAAGGGCGTGATGGGCGTCCTCGGTGGCGCTTCTCTGCTAACATACAGGTGGTCTGTCTAGACCGAGGAACCAAGCCTGTCTTTGCTGAGTATCGAGTCTACTTTTTTTTTTCGTTATTATTATTTGGAGGGCTGTTGAGATTCCCTTGCTTCCTTATTTATGCAACTGGGAAATCACAGCACAGAGAGCTGCTTCCAAACTGAAGGCCACATGGGCCAATTTCAGATGGATAATTAAATATTGAACAAACGCTGAAATGCCTCTACTGAATCGGGATGGCTAAAAATAGCCACCCCACCACTCCTAGAGCGGGCACGCGATACGTGGGCATCTCGGCTGCTCATTCTCAAACCCCTCCTCCCTGCAACTGTCAAGCGCAAGCTTCCAGGGAAACAGAGGAGGCAGAGGGAAATAGACTCCCCGAATACCTACTTAATGGAAAACAAAACTTCAGCTCCCAGCAAGCTCTGAATGTTCCTGACCAGGAAATACTCTCCCTTTCCTGACATTTAACCAAGTGGCCCCGAGAGGGAGGTGCAGGGGAAATATCACAGCCATTGCCTTTCTCTTAAAAATAGTCAAAAGGCTTCATGTCATTTCTAAAGCAAAACACGTATGCAGCCTGGGATGTAAGCGTGTTTGTGTCAAGTTCAACAGTACACGGGAGTTGAATCGCCATTCTCTCCCCACAGAAGACCCAACCAGGAGCCCAGGCACTTCAGTTTCCCTATCTGGGCTCATCTTAGGGAAAGCAACAAACTACACCGACACCGAAACAGGATACAAAGGGATCTGAGTTCCAGACCCGGATTTCTTGTTAACATCTTTAGGTAACCACAGGCAAGTGGCCTTGGCTCTGTGGGCCTCAGTTTCCCCAGTTGTCAAGGGGAACAGTTGGCTCCTGGTACTGGAGCCATAAGTATCCATCTCTCCAACCTCCCCATTCAGTAGCTGGGCAAATAGGCTCCAAGCCCCTCCCTGTACCCCCAGGTCTTAGTAAGTACAGAATTAAATAGAAGGATGGAGATAGAAGAACGAAAACCTGAACCACTGAGACGAGGAGCATGCCCTGCGTCCATTCCAGCGCTCTCTGAGTTGCAGCAACCAAGAAAGTTAGAGGGAGCCCTGGGGCTTCTGAGCATGAGCTTTTGAGTCCAGTGGCCTGGGTTCAAACCAGTTATTTCACCACCCCGACAGGAAAATGCAGAGGAAATATCACACCCAGAGCTCCGTTTCCCACCTGGCAAAGGAAAGTGACAACAATAACCCCTACCTGCTAGGAGGATTGGAGAACTGAGAAGAGACATGAGATAATCAGGAGTAGCTCTTGGCATGGGGCCGGGCACACATTCAGCTTGGTGAAAGGGAGCTGTTCTCTTCCTGATTATTAAAGGTGATGAGGGTGGGTCAGGAAGGACAAAGGCAAGGGCAAGAGGTTGACATTCCAGCAGATTCACTGGGGCCTGTGGCCTCCTTCGAGGACCTAGAGAGCTCTGGGGATTAGGCCTCAGGTGTCTGCCAGGCTCCAGGGACCTCACACCAGACTCTGAACCCTCAGCACTAAGGGCTTTGGTGGAGAAACATGGCTGAGGCCCTGAGACCTGTCGCATGCCCTGGGAAAGGGCATGGTTGGCAGGACATGAATGACAGCAGGATCCAGGGGGCAGGGGCAGGCCGGGGAGGTCCCACCTGAGCTATCCCAGGCAGGTGGAGGAGGCAACCAGATGCCAACGGGGCCACTCCCCTGCCTCCCTCCCAAGCTTTGACCAAGACTGTGAGAGACAATTGCCATGAACACCCAGTGAAGTCATTGGCTGTGAAGGGAAGTGGCCTTCTCAAAGCCAGGGCCTGACCTTAGAAAGGTCTGCCTGCCCACGGATATCGCAAGGTGAATCTCAGGACCTGGAGGTGGGCAGAGCTGGGCTCCACCATTTCTGAGCTGTGTGGCTTTGGGCAAAGCTTTCATTCTCTGGGCTACAGTCTCCTCACCTATGAAATGAGGATAGTATCAGTATCCATCTCACAGTGTTGTTCTGAACACTGCATAAGACAAGGCAAGTTCAGAGTTGAGCTCATTGCCAGGCACGGAGCAGGCACGCAGCACACAGGAGCCGTAACAAAAAGGAGCCATTTTCACCCTCATTACACAACCTGAGAGGGAGTGAGCTCCCCAATCCTTGAGGTATGTAAGGGAGAGGAGGGACTGGAAAGGCTAGGGCCAAGCCCCAAATGAGAGATTGTGTCTCAGCAGAAACAGAAGAAGAGACAAGGCAGAAAAGGGCATAATGATTTCACAGGTGTCATCCAAGGTGGAGGCAGAGAGCCAGGCCTAGGGCCCTTGCAGGGAACATTTGAAAACTGGGGAACCACAAAACCCCCCCACCTCAGGGCTGTTCTCAGGCTCGCCCAACTCATGAAGTTCAAGCTGTTGCCCCAGAGGCCTCTTGCAGACCTTATCAAAGCCAGGGTCCCAGCCAGGCACGGTGGCTCATGCCTGTAATCCCAGCACTTTGGGAAGCCGAGGCGGGTGTATCACCTGAGGCTGGGAGTTCGAGACCAGCCTGACCAACATGGAGAAACCCCGTCTCTACTGAAAATACAAAATTAGCCGGGTGTGGTGGTGCATGCCTGTAATCCCAGCTACTCGGGAGGCTGAGGCAGGAGAATCGCTTGAACCCGGGAGGCAGAGGTTGCGGTGGGCTGAGATCGCGCCATTGCACTCCAGCCTGGGCAACAAAAGCTAAACTCCGTCTCAAAAAAAGAAAAAAAAAAAAAAAAAAGCCAGGGTCCCCTGAGAAGTTACCCACCCCCCATGGTGGCACACAGGTCCTTACCTAACTGTTCTCTTGGTTAGGAACCAGTTGTATGAAACCATCCTCTCCCACCACGCGGGCAAGATACAGAGGCATGCAAGAGGGGTGTGTATAGGCACGGAGGAGGACCTGACCATCTCAAGAGAAAAACAGGGCCTGGCAGGTGGCTGGACCCCTAGAAAAACTCAGATGAAAACATGAACAACATAATCAAAACCCCTCATGGCTATGGGTATAGGCATTCCAAGAGGCAGGAGAGCAAGATTAACCCCCCTCGACAGATGGGGAAACTGAGGCCCTATGATGTGCCCAGTCATGCAACCAGTCCGCGGCTGAGCTGGAACTACAGCCCCTGCCTCCCACTAACCACTGCTCTGTCCCCTAGAAAGAGACTTGTGCCTAGTGCACAAGCTGGCCTCCCCAACAGACTGGGGGCTTGGCAAGGGCTGGGAGCACATGTGATTCATCTGCATGTGCCCCTGCACCCAAGCTGAAGCCCAGCTTAAGAGGAGCTGACTGGCTGAATGAATGGGTCAGAACTTTATCCAGGGCTAGAGGAAAATTTCTGTTTCTCCTAGCAGCCCTGGGGAAACACAGGGGTCAGAGACAAAACTTTTCTTGATTTTGGTGTGACTAGGTGGGGAGGCACCTTGCTGATGATACCCTTCTGGGGAAAGGATCCCCCCAAAACCATGGGACATGCCCAGCCTTCAAGTGGAGTTAGGGACACAGTGGGAAAATGCAAATGGCCCTCACCCTCCGAAGGTCACTGTTTCTACCCCACCTCCAGCTACCCTCCAGCTTCGTGCTCTACCCCCCACCACAGCAGGTCTCACTCTGCCCATCCTTCAGATGGGGAAACTGAAGCCCAGAAAAGGGAAGAACCTAAGTCCCTTATTGGTCAAACTAGGGAGACTGCAGATACTGTCCCTCACTCACAGCCCTACCAGGGACAAAGCCCTGCTCCCTTCCCCCAGCCTGGCCACCTGCAGAACCTGGCAGCAACCAACTCTTCCTTGCATTTTTCTGTTTCTGAACAAATACACAGCCTGAGTTCTTGGTCATTTTCCTTCTCTGCTAGTGCCAGAGGCCAGAAAGGGTGTGGGGGCAAGAGTCTGATCCAGGCTGAGATGCTAGGCACCACCCACTCCTCTGAGGTCTGATGCTACCACACCATGGGACCAAGCCCCCATGTGGATGGGGAGACTGAAGTTCAAGGTCAGAAGGGACTGGCTCAAAGGGCACAGGGTGGCTTCCTCAGCCTGAGTTTCTCCCTGGGTGGGGCCCTGCCCTCAGGTGGTGGTTGTGGCTCTGGGGCAGAGTCAGGCGTCTGAGGCTTTAGTGGAGGGAGGGCAATGGCTGCCCTAGCTGCCTCCCACCAAGGAGGAGGAGGACAGGGTGCCTCCAGCCTCCACCCTACACCCTGGCTGCAGCTGTAACTAACTCCTCATCACTCCAGGCCTTCTTTTTTTAAAAAAACAAACAAACAAACAAACAAAAACAATATTGAGACAGGGTCTTGCTATGTTGCCCAGGCTGGTCTTGAACTCCTGGGCTCAAGGATTCCTCCTGCCTTGGCCTCCCAAAGTTCAAGGCCCTTTATCAAATCCAAACTACTGTTGCCTGCTCTTCTCCACCCACTCACCCAGCCCCCTTCCCAATCCACTCCCCTCCCCAAACCCAGGAGGAACTCTATTCTCAATACCCAAGCCGTTTTCCTTCTCCCTGACTGCGCAGTCTGTTCATTCTGTCCAGAGAGAAGACAGTAGCTCACCCTCAGCTGCAGCCTTAGTCCCAGGCACTGGCTTCTGGCCCTCACATGACCCTGTCACTGCTAGCCCCATTAACCACACAAGGTCACTGAGGCTTGGAGAGGTAACTGGCTGTAGAATAGTTGTGTGCACAGCTGAGACTTGAACCCAGATCTGACTCAATTACTCCCTCTGCGAAGGGAAACCCTATCCATTTTGTGAGATCCCATCCAAATGTCACCTCCTCTGTGAAGCTCTCCCTGATCTCCCTAGATATAACTTCTGTTCAGAGACAGTCTCCTCCCCACTCTGCAGGCTGTGAGCTCCTTCAAGCTGGGACACAAGCAGTGATCCTGTGTATGTGGGGTCTGGGAGCTGGGGCTCAGGTGACAGCCCCTGACACATTGATTATCCCCTGCCTGGTCAGCTGAGCAGGAGGTCAGCTGAGCAGGAGCGCGACTCCCATTACAGTCAGGGATGGAACTGGGCTGAGGTGAGAAGAGGAAAAGGTCACACAGGGCATTTCTGAGGCAAAGGAGGGGCGGGTGGGTGAGGTGACGTGAGGTGGGTGCAGAAGGAGAGGCCCTAGGGTGGTCTGAACAGTACTGGGCATTTTCAAAGCTCCCATTTCTCAGTTTCTTCACTGAATCCTCCACATACGGCAGGTCCATTTTACAACCAGGAAAACTAAGCTCAGAAAGGGGAAATGACTTGCCCAAAGTCACAAAGCTTGAGCCCAGATTCCCGGTATCCCAGACCAAGTCCAGCGGGAGGGAGTAAGTACAGAATTAACAGTACTAAGCCTTTCTCCAGGTCTTAGCAAGTACAGAATTAAATAGGACAGAGATAGAAGAACCAAAACCTGAACCACTGAGATAAAGCCTTCCCCAGGAGTACTAAAGGCTTAGTACTCCCTCTAAGGAGTACTAAAGGCTTTAGTACTCCCTCTAAGGAGTACTAAAGGCTTTAGTGCTCCCTCTAAGGAGTACTAAAGGCTTTAGTGCTCCCTCTAAGGAGTACTAAAGGCTTTAGTGCTCCCTCTAAGGAGTACTAAAGGCTTTAGTGCTCCCTCTAAGGAGTACTAAAGGCTTTAGTGCTCCCTCTAAGGAGTACTAAAGGCTTTAGTGCTCCCTCTAAGGAGTACTAAAGGCTTTAGTGCTCCCTCTAAGGAGTACTAAAGGCTTTAGTGCTCCCTCTAAGGAGTACTAAAGGCTTTAGTGCTCCCTCTAAGGAGTACTAAAGGCTTTAGTGCTCCCTCTAAGGAGTACTAAAGGCTTTAGTGCTCCCTCTAAGGAGTACTAAAGGCTTTAGTGCTCCCTCTAAGGAGTACTAAAGGCTTTAGTGCTCCCTCTAAGGAGTACTAAAGGCTTTAGTGCTCCCTCTAAGGAGTACTAAAGGCTTAGTACTGTTAATTCTGTACTTACTAAGTAACTTAGTACTGTTAATTCTGTACTTACTAAGACTTCAGGAAAGGCAGGAGTGGGGGGATTGCAAGCTTTGAGAGACCCTTGAGGACTGAACTACCAGCACACACCTGTGCACACACTTAGCCTCAGCTTGAACCCTTCTGTGCACAGGGAACTCACTACTTCCTGAGGAAGCCCTGGACTGCACAGCGCTACTCAGACCTGACTGTGGGAAAAGTCTTCCCCATTCTGGTGGAAGCAAACGAACACTACCTGCCTGCTTCATTTACCCTCACACCGACAAGAAAACTGAAGTTCAGAGGCAGCTCAGCCCAGGTCACACAACGGCAGCCTGCAGGGTGGGAATGTGGCCCCTCTTGGTCTACCAGATTCCCTGCATGGCATTTGTTGGCACAGGGCCCGGCTTCCCACTTTCAAGATAACCTGATGGTGTCAATTCGGCCCAGGTCCCTGCTAAGGCGCCGTCTTTCTCCTCCCTTCCACCCCACGGGCACCCTCGGTGGGCTTGAACCTCTGCCTAGGACTCCAGCCTCCCCAGAGCCCCTTTGAAGGCCTCCTCCTCCCAGGGGCTTCCCTCCCTCCTACTCAGCCAGGGAAGGAAGTCCCGGCCCCCACCCGCCCAAACGCAGCCCCCGGGATCACACGCATTTCCAGCCGAGGATCCTGTTACTGGAAAAAGAAAATGCTGCTCGCACCTCCCCCTCCGTCTCGTCCTGCCTCCTGAGCTTGATGGAGAGAAACTTTGCAAAGGAGCTGGCGCCCACCCGCTCGAGGGGTCACGGTTCCTTCCCTGAGGTCCACCCACTTGTCCTAGCACCCAAGAGGTGGGGAGCCCGTTAAGTTCCTGGAAAGGGAAGAAAGAAGTCCGCGGCCTGGGCTGGGAAGGCAAGGTGTGGGAAAGCTCAGATCCACCCTGGGTTACTTTATTGCCCGGCTGCTGAGTAAACTGAGGCACAGTGGGGTAGGAGGTCTGATCTGAGATGCGGAGAAAGATTCCAGGCTCCCCTCTCCCTGTCCCTGGCTTGAGAGGAGACCCTAGAGCCTCGGCTTCCCCCGGCGAGAGGAGGACTAAGCAGAAGCTGGGGGAATGGGGGGTCCGGCAGACTCAGGAAGGGGCGGATGAGGAAACCCCCGGCAAATGGCTGGAAGGAGGATCCCGGTCCCTAGCATCCCAGGGCATCAGGTGGCTTAGTGGCCTTAAGAGGGTCTAGGGGTCAGGGGTCGGGGTGGCGCCTACCCCTGGCAGGCCGGGTCCGGCTGCGGGAGCGGCTCCTCTGTCGCTGCAGCCGGGGCCGCCTCAGCAGCCGGTAGTAGTAGGAGGACCTCCCGGTGCTCTTCCTGGCGCTGCCGCCCGCGGACATGCTGCCGCCCGCCGGGCACCGGGCCGGGCCTGGGCGCGCTCACACGGGCCCCATCGGCCGCTCCGGACAGCCCGGCGGGCGCCCCCGCGTTCTCCCGCGCTCGCCCGAGCGCCCGCCGAGGCCCTGGCTGCCCCACAAAGTCGCTCAAACTCCTCCTCCGCCTCCTGCCCCCTCCCGCTCCCCGAGCAGCCGGCCCCGCGGCGGGGGCTGGGGACCCGGAGGCCGGGCTGGCACCGGCCCGGAAAGTCAGTGCGGGAGAAATCCCGGCCTGGAATCGGCGGGGCGAGGCGGCCCGGAGTTTCCCCGGGACCCCAGACGGGTCCTCCCGAGGGTTCTGGCTCCCACCCCCGGCCCCGAGGGTTCGACCGTCGACCTGAGGGCGCACCAGGCACCCAATCCCGCCAGCGCGGGTAGACGGTGCACACCTGCTTGTGCGCTCTCCGGAGCCCGGGGTAGGACGCATGCTTGGGGACGGTCACCTTCAATTAGGGTCCGTTCCTGCCCCAGGCTCGCTGGGCTGAGAAACGACCCTCACTGCTCCGCAGGCCCTAGCCCAGCCAGGTTGAAAGACTCCCCTGTGATGCAGGGTACTTGCCTCTTCTTTACGTTTTAAAGGTTGTCCCGTCTGATACACGTATCATTTTTATGTAATTAAAATTACGGTGGCTGTTTCAAGCACTCAAAGCACTGAAGGCAGGGCAGAACAATCCCTACCCTACTGTAGGCACCAGAAACTCAGGGTGGCAGAAGGAAAGGTGCCAACTCCCTCTATTGCATTGGCTGAAAAACTTTCTCCAAGTCACTCCTCAGCTCAAGAGCTTTCCGTGGCTCCCCAGAGCACAATGGCAATACGTCTAAACATCCTTGTTATTTGGACCCCAAATAATCTTGCCCCAACCAAAGTCCCCTCCAGCCTCACCTCTGCTCCCCCTAATTCTCACTTCTCTTTGCTGTGCTGCCAGCAGGGACTGCCTTCTTGGCTATTTTCTCCACCCGACCAAAGTCCACCCTTTCAGGACCCAGCTCCTCCACCCTTCCCTAACCATGGCCCACAGTGATCTCTCTCTCTCCCCGCCCCTTATCTCTTTAGCAACATTCGTCGTTTAAATTATTAAGACACCTGCCTGAGCTGCCTCCTTTGAAGTACAGAGGGGGAAACTGAGGCCTTGGCAAGGAGGTCTTGCCTCAGTCACATGGAAAGTGGCAGAGGCAAGTGGTCTTAGCCTGGGGCTCTCAACATTCAGACTTAGGGGTGGGGGGTGTGAGTCACCGCAAGTGCCTGAGGCCGGCTAGGGGATCTTCCTCCAGAACAGTGGGGAAGGTGGGGCCCTGGAGTGGGCGGGGCCGTCTGGGCAGAAATCCAGGCCGGGTTTTGCACCTCACAGGGGAAGCCCCCTCCCTAGCGCTCTCAGCCCGCGGGGAGGGCCCCTAGTCCTGCGGAGCCTGTCTCACAGCTGGAAGCCAGGCGCCTTCCCTGACCAGGGGGGAGGGGCAGGAGGGGTGTTACTCCACCAAACTCAGTCTGAGGAGTCCAGAGCCATCAGCTGCCCTGGTCCCCTCTTCCCCGAATACTGGCCAATCCCACAGGAAGATGGAAAACCAGGGTGCCCAAGAGGACACCCTTAGCCTCCTTTGGGTTAGGCCAGGGGTGCCCAATCTTTTGGCTTCCCTGGGCCACACTGGAAGAAGAAGAATTGTCAGGCCACACATAAAATATACTCACACTAACCATAGCTGATGAGCTAAAACAAATAACAAAAAACAAAACCACACACACAAAAAAACCTCATCATGCTTTAAGAAAGTTTATGAATTTGTGTTGGGCAGCATTCAAAGCCATCCTGGGCCACATGCAGCCGGTAGGCTGCAGGTCAGACAAGCTTGGAGGCATTGCCCTATCTCCTTTCAACAGCAGACATGGTGCAGGAACGTCTCTAAAAAGAAGCCCCTGGACAGAGCGCACACACAGTCACTCAGTCCCCAGGCAAGCTGGGGGTCTTGTTAGCATGCATCCTCCTCTGGCCAAACTGCCAGAACCCAGTTCAGTGCCTCCTCACATAGGTGGGGTTCTGAGCACCACCTGTCCACATCTTGGCACTTCCAGGCATGACTAACCTCCGTAGCCAGGTCCACGGGTTCTGGGGGTGAGGGACTCCCAGGAAGTCCTACTCAGGACGGGGGCAACGGTCCTGCTCCCAGGGCCTGAGTTCATCTGGCCCATTTTGTTTCCCAAAGCAGGAACCCTCTGATCAGCCAGGTTCCAGCCCTCCCTGGAGGGGACCGGAGGCTCACAATCAACTCACTGTTATCAGTGGTGTGGGCAAGTGGTCTTAGCCTGGGCCCCCAACAGGAAGTCTGAGGAGTGTGCGTGGAGGGGAGAGGGGGCAGTAACTTGGAACTCAGGACCTCATCTGTAAGCACAGCTGGGCTCCAAAGGTCTGGCATGGTCTCCCCACTTCAGCTTTTCAAGTCCTTCTCTGTGCCTTAGTTTCCCTACCTATAGGGAGAACGTATGGACCCCCAATCCATCTGCCTTGTGGAGGAAGGAGGGTCAGCTAGTGAAATGGAGGAAGCTTGTGCATTTCTGCCCTTGGGACGGGAATGGGCATCGCCAACCAGCTGAGCCGAGCATCTCCACGGGCCTGGGGCAGGTACTCTCCGGGTACTGAGTGGGAAGGGGGCAGGGCAGGAGCTAGGAGAGAAAGAGCCCAGGCTCCTTTTCCTTCTTCCTGGCCCAGGAACAGGGCAGTTAAAGGCCGCTCCCTGTACAGCCCAGCAGGGGACCTGGAATCAATCCTGCTGGGAAACTGGCCCCCCATCTGCTCCCACCCCCGGCGCCCCTGTGGCTTTCTCTCTCTGAACAGGAGAAGCCCTGCTTCCAGTGCCCACCACCACCATTGCTACCACTGCTTCCTGTGACAGACCAACAGATCGGACTTTCCAGCGCTGCCAACATGAGAGCCTCAGTACCTACAGGGCTAAAGGTCTGGTCTTATTCTCCCACCTCCAGAGGGGCTCCTGAATAGGCCCAGCTCCCACCTCTCCCATGTGCTGCTTTAGCGGGGACAGGGCTGCAGCCCCCAAATCACCTTCACTCAGTGAACAGGCATATTTCTGAGTTTCCCTCAAGACACTCAATTTAGTGGGTCTGGATGGGGCCTGGAAACATGCAAGTTTAGTAAGTAGGGGCCAGCCTCGGCCTCCCGAGGTGCCGGGATTGCAGACGGAGTCTCGTTCACTCAGTGCTCAATGGTGCCCAGGCTGGAGTGCAGTGGCGTGATCTCGGCTCGCTACAACCTCCACCTCCCAGCCGCCTGCCTTGGCCTCCCAAAATGCCGAGATTGCAGCCTCTGCCCGGCCACCACCCCGTCTGGGAAGTGAGGAGCGTCTCTGCCTGGCCGCCCATCGTCTGGGATGTGAGGAGCCCCTCTGCCTGGCTGCCCAGTCCGGAAATTGAGAAGCGTCTCTGCCCGGCGGCCATCCCATCTAGGAAGTGAGGAGCGCCTCTTCCCGGCCGCCATCCCATCTAGGAAGTGAGGAGCGTCTCTGCCCGGCCGCCCATCGTCTGAGATGTGGGGACCGCCTCTGCCCCACCGCCCCGTCTGGGATGTGAGGAGCGTCTCTGCCCGGCCACCCCGTCTGAGAAGTGAGGAGACCCTCTGCCTGGCAACTGCCCCGTCTGAGAAGTGAGGAGCCCCTCCGCCCGGCAGCCACCCCGTCTGGGAAGTGAGGAGCCTCTCCGCCCGGCAGCCGCCCCGTCCGGGAGGGAGTTGGGGGTTCAGCCCCCTGCCCGGCCAGCCGCCCCGTCCGGGAGGTGAGGGGCGCCTCTGCCCGGCCGCCCCTACTGGGAAGTGAGGAGCCCCTCTGCCAGGCCACCACCCCGTCTGGGAGGTGTACCCAACAGCTCATTGAGAACGGGCCATGAGGACAATGGCGGTTTTGTGGAATAGAAAGGGGGGAAAGGTGGGGAAAAGATTGAGAAATCGGATGGCTGCCGTGTCTGTGTAGAAAGAAGTATACATGGCAGACTTTTCATTTTGTTCTGTACTAAGAAAAATTCTTCTGCCTTGGGATCCTGTTGATCTGTGACCTTACCCTCAACCCTGTGCTCTCTGAAACATGTGCTGTGTCCACTCGGGGTTAAATGGATTAAGGGCGGTGCAAGATGTGCTTTGTTAAACAGATGCTTGAAGGCAGCATGCTCCTTAAGAGTCATCACCACTCCCTAATCTCAAGTACCCAGGGACACAAACACTGCGGAAGGCCGCAGGGACCTCTGCCTAGGAAAACCAGAGACCTTTGTTCACTTGTTTATCTGCTGACCTTCCTCCACTATTGTCCTATGACCCTGCCAAATCCCCCTCTGCGAGAAACACCCAAGAATGATCATAAAAAATAAATAAATAAATAAATAAAAAGTAAGTAGGGGTGTGGGTACTAGGGCTGGCTAAATCAGATCTGACCTAACCCCACCACCAGCACCTTTACCCTCCACTCAAAAGCCTCCCAAGGCGAACTCTCAGAGACCAAGCTGTGTCAAAAAGCGACCACCTCCCACTTGTACCCCAACCCATTTCAGCCCCCTTGGTCATCCTCCAGACACTCTATCCCATCACCAGTCTTCGCCCTGTTGGTGGGACCTGGACCGCTGCCACCAAGCTCTTCCCTCTGCACCCACCTGGTGAATTCCTGCTTACCCTTCAGGACCCAGCTCAAGCATCCCCTCATTTTTTTATTTTTAAAATTTTTTATTTCCATAGGTTTTTGGGGAACAGTTGGCATTTGGTTACATGAGTAAGTTCTTCAGTGGTGATTTGTGAGATTTTGGTGCACCCATATCCCGAGCAGTAACTTGGGATACACTAAACCCAATTTGTAGTCTTTTATCCTTCACCCCCTTTCCACCTGTTCCCTGAGTCCCCAAAGTCCATTGTGTCATTTTTCTGCCTTTGCATCCTCATAGCTTAGCTCCCACTTATGAGTGAGAATATATGATGTTTGGTTTTCCTTTCCTGAGTTACTTCACTTAGAATAATATTCTCCAATTCCCATCCAGGTTTCTGGGAATGCCATTAATTCATTCCTTTGTATGGCGGAGTAGTATTCCATCATATATATACATATATACCCGTATATATACGGGTATATATGTATATATATGGGTATATATATGTATATATGTGTGTATATGTATATATATGTGTGTGTATATATACATTTTTGCAATTGCAAATTGAAGCACCCCCTCCTTAAAAAAGTCTACTCTGACTCCAAGGAGAGACACCCCCCTCCTGGCTCCTGGTATACCCCACTAGTCAGTTTGAGTAATGGGGACACAGGAGGCTACTTGTGAAGACCAGGGAGGGATGGACCCAAAAAATTCCCCTCTAGGCAGAAAACCATCAGCATCCCTGCTGGAAAAGAAGCAGTGGGTAGCATCAGAGCTGGGCTGAAAGTCCAGGTACATCATGGGCCAGGCCAGGGCTCGGTCAGCAGGGGCACCAGATGCAGGGGAGGGAGGCTAGCCCAAGGCAGCCTTGAGTCCCTCTGCGGTGTCAGGGTTGAAGTCAGTGAGAAAAGAGAGAAAAAAAAGCATATTGCCAAAATTACCTTTGAAAAGCCTTAAATTGCCCATAAAGCATAGTTTTTCCTCCAATCTTAAGACAGATCACCCATTTCTGCAGCTAAGCACAAAACAGAAGAGCACAGCCTTCATTGATGGGCCATTCTGTACAGGGGGGATGATAACAGCAACCACAACCAGTTATCTTCAAACACCAGCCTCCCCCAGGGAAGGAGAGATGCTCATGCGTGGGGCACCACAGAAACCCAAGGCTTCTTAACAGAGGAGGGTTACAAGTTTGACCTCAAGAGGTTTGTTTGAGGGGGGAGTTTGGGTTTAATCCTAATCATTGTAGCTGAACTGCATCTAGCATGCACTGTGTCCCAGATCCTGTTCTCAGCATTCTACCCACATCATCTCATTTAATTTCAGAATAATCCTAGGAGGCAGATGGTTATTTCTTTTTCCAGAAGAAATGTCAAGAGGCAGAGAGAGGGTAGGTGAGTTCCCTAAAGTCACAGGGCTTGCACTAGGAGGCAGGATTTGAACCCAGGGGGCTGAAAGGAGCAACGATCATAAGGTTGAGCAGTACGGAATGCAGAGACGGGGGAGTGGAAACAGTCTAGAACTTTCTTTAATAGCCAGCTTTGTCAAGGGACAGGAGGAGGCTAGGGGCGACAGGAGTCCTGACAGGGGAAGCATCGGAGCCCACACTAGGCCACACACAATGGGTGTCTGGAAGGCTCAGACCTGTCAGGTTTCCTGTTGGGATGAGGGTGGGTGGTGGTGACCGGGGAAGTCCCCAGCCAGGCAGGCCTGCACACATCCGCCTCCCAGGACAGTCTCAACCTTTCAGTCTCTGGAGCTCTGGGCAGGGGTGGGGGTGGGGGGGACAGAGGGTCAGGGTGGGGGGGGTGGCGGGACACTTGTGGTTAAGGTCATGGCCTCTGCCCCAGGAGGTGGCCTGTCTGGCAGGCAATGACGACTTCCTGCATCCACTGTTCATCTGGGAATAAGGCTGGACCAGGAGCAGGATCTTCACTAGGAAGATGGGGGAGGCTGGGGCCAGGTCACCCCATTCAGGGAAAAGCAAAGACAAGCCCCAAGAGGTCACACTAAAGCACTCCAGGCTAGCCAGGCGATCACCACTGCCACCGCCCCCCAGACTTCCTCCCAAAAGCCACCGATATATTTAATGACATCGTTTGCAGAAAACGGTGCAGTCAGAGACAAGATGACCCCAGGCTTGGATGGCTCTGCCCCTCTCAACACAGGCGGAAGTGGGGGACCAGTCAAGCGTGGACATTTGAACACACACAGACAGAGCCTCGGGGAGTGTGAGTGTTTTTCCAATCAAGTCACCCAGGGCTGGGCCGAGGGCAGAGCCCTCGGGACAGGCCGGAACTCTAAGAGGGGGTCACCGTGTGATACCTCTGGGTCTCAGGTTTCCACGTGTTAAATGGAGATGAGACAGCTCTGTTCAGCTCACCTCCCAGAGATTCCATCAGGATCTAAAAATCTCCCCATTCCCCAAAGGGCCACCTACAGGTCCCCTCCAGTCCTCCAGAAGCCCAGAGAAGAGGACATGCACATCTCCCTCGTACACGTCAACAGCCTGTCATAAAGCCCCGGAATGTCCGAGGTAGAAGGAACCTTGAGAGAAACTGATGAACGGGGGAAGCTGAGGCCCTCAAAATCAGCTGCTTACCCAGAGGACCCTCCCTAACCCATGGCAAACTGGGATCTCTGCAATCACTGAGGGTCTGGTTGGCTCTCTCATCCCAGCACAGAGCAGTCAGGGTGGGGCAGCATCCCTTCCTGAAGATGGGGAAGTGAGGCCAAGGGAGGGAGCGACTCACCCAAGGTCACATGGGGCTGGGGATTAGGGTGGGTTCCACCTTGGAACCCAAATACAGCCGCCAAGACCACCTCTCACCGTCGAGAGCCTGGACCACCTCTCCCAGAATGCCTGCTGCCTTCTGCCCACAGGAGCCCTGGGCTTCCCCTCCATACTGGCTGCCCTGAAGTTGAGGGCTCCAATCCTGTGGCCCAGGGGAGACTAATCCACTCTCCAGGCCCCAGCCCCAGCCCTCCTTCCTCACCCCAACCCTAGCAGCCGGCATTTCAGCCCAGATGGCCAAGCCTGGAGCCACTCTCTCTGTGTACTTCCTCTCCCTGCCCTGACCCAGAAACGCTGCCAAGCTCCAGGTGGGCCCTGGGCCCCAGTGACGCCCACAGCCCCTCCTTTCTCCCTGGCCCAGGCCTGGGGCTGAGGTTCCAGGTCTCTGGGCTTCTTCCTCCCCCTTCAGTAAGGGCCCAGACAGCTCCCCACCCACTGGGAAACCAGAGGGGGTGGCATATGGTCCCAGTGTGAGGTCAGGGAGCCCCCTCCCTTCTCAAGCAGGCCTGCCTGGTCATCTGTGAACCATTTCATGGCTGGCACTGGCCTGGGTTCCAGGGGAGGGCCTTGCTCAACTCCTGCAGAGCCCACAGAGGAGGACAGCTGAACAGGCCCTGTAGTCAGCTCCTAGGAAGCCCCCATTCAGGTGGGGGATTTGGAGTGATGAGCCTTCCCCTCTTCGCTGTGTGACCCCAGATCACTGCCTCACCTCTCTGTGCCTCCATTTCCTAAGGTATAAAGGGGTATATGAATATTTTGTGAGGTTGTGGAAGAGTCAAATAACATAGTGGATCAAAGCCTTGCGTATAAACTGACAAGCAGCTTCCCCTCCTGGCTCTTTTCTTTTTCTTTTCTCTCTTTCTCTCTCTCTCTTTTTTTATTTTTTATTTTTTTGAGATGGAGTCTCGGCAAGCCCAGGCTGAAGTGCAATGGCTCGATCTCGGCTCACTGCAACCTCCGCCTCCCAGGTTCAAGCAATTCTCCTGCCTCAGCCTCCTGAGTAACTGGGATTACAGGCGTGTGTCACCATGCCTGGCTAATTTTTGTATTTTTAGTAGAGACGGGGTTTCGCCATGTTGGCCAGGCTGGTCTCGAACGCCTGACCTCAGGTGATCCACCTGCCTCAGCCTCCCCAAGTGCTGGGATTACAGGCATGAGCCACTGTGCCCAGCCTTTCTTTCCTTTCTTTTCTTTCTTTCCTTCTCTTTCCTTCCTTCCCTCCTTCTCCTTCCTTCCTTGTTTCCTTCCTCTTCCCCTTCCTCTTCCTCTTCCTCTTCTTCCTCCTCCTCTTCTTCTTCTTTTTTAGACAAGGTCTCGCTCTGTTGCCCAGGCTGAAATGCAGTGGTGGGATTATAGCTCACTGCGACCTCGAATGCCTGGGCTCATGTGACCCTCCTGCCTCAGCCTCCCGAGCAGCTAGGACTACAGGCGTGTGTGCCACCATGCCTGGCTAATTTTTTAACTTTTTGGTAGAGACACGGTCTTGCCATGATGCTCAGACTGGTCTCGAACTCCTGGCCTTAAGTGATTCTCCCACCTTATTGTCCCAAAGCACTGGGAGTATAGGTTTGAGCCACCATGCCTAGCCTTGGCTATTTCTTTTCTCACTAATTTGTGGATTGGTTGAGAGGACAGTCCAGAGCTGATCAGTACAGCTCCCAGCCCAGAGCAGGCTCTTAGCAACAGTGGGAGAGATGATGGCAACATTCGAAAAAAGTGGCTGAGCCTATCTGACCTGGAGTCAGCACTGAGAGAATTTGGAGAAGAGAGAAGTCCTGGAAGACTGCCTGGAGGAGGAGACACTGGCATGGAGCTAGACGGCTGAGTAGGAGTTGACTGTGTAGCGAGCAGAAAAGTATATTCTTGGAGGGAGAGACAGCATGAGAAAAGCCCCAGAGGTGGAAATGAACAAAGCATGTATTGGAGACAGTGGGTAGGATGGTGAGGCTGGAGCAGAGGATACAGTGAGGACTAGGGAGCAGGCTATGTGAGGGGTGAGATCAGGGAGAATAGACAGGGAGATAGATCCAAGTTGGGGTGAGGCCCAGGCAGCTTCTCCAGAGGGGAAGAAGAGAAGTGGTAAGGGCAGAACTCTGGTGGGAGATCTGGGCTTGAGGCTTAGATTTGTCACTGTGTGGCTGTGCAACCTTGAATAAGTCACGGTGCCTCTCTGATCCTCCCTCTGCAAAAAATGAAAGAAGGGGATGGCTCCATATGGCAGGCTTACAGGTGTGGGGCTGGACTGGATGCCATTAACTACATTGGGAGCATTCAGAAACAGATTCCAGGGCCCCACTCCCAGCATCCCTGAATCCAGATTTTGATGGGTAGGGCCAAGGAATCTATATTCTTAAAAGAGCTTTCTAGTGGCTTTCTTGGGGAGCCACTGGCTAAGATAGTTCTGGACTCAGCTTGATAACTTTTCAATCTCTGAATGTGCCAAACATGGTCCCACCTCAGGGCTTTTGCATCTCCGGTTCCTGCTGCCTCATTCCCACAAACCCCAGATCTTCAGATGGGCAGCTCCTTCCTGTCATTCAGGCCTCAGCTCAAATATCACACCCTCAGAGACCTTCCCTGGACCCCTTATCTCAAGTGCCTTTGCCCCGATCTCTCCATGATATCCCATTGCCCTGTTTTATTTTATTCCACATAGCGCTTCCTGAAACTATCTAATCTGCGTATTCAGATGTTCATTAATTTGTTTCCCCAGACTTTAATGAGGACAGGCACCTTGTGAGTCCAGTTCACAGCCATATGCCCAGTGCATAGAATAGCACTCAATAAATGTGTGATGAACGAGGTGCATGAAGGGAGCTGGGCTCAAAGCCCCTGTTCTTTTTTTTTTTTTTTTTTTTTTTTAAATAGAAAAGAAGCTGTGGTTCCAGCACTTTGGAAGGCCAAGAGAGGAAGATCACTTGAGCCCAGGAGTTTGAGACCAGCCCTGGCAACACAGTGAGACCCTGTCTCTACAAAAAAAAAAAAAAAAAAGCCAGGTGTGGTGGCTCACGCCTGTAATTGCAGCACTTTGGGAGGCTGAGGTGGGTGGATCACCTGAGATCAGGAGTTCGAGACCAGCCTGGCCAGCAATGGTGAAATCCCATCTGGAAGCCGACACACGAGAATTGCTTGAGCCCGGGAGGCAGAGGTTGCAGTGAGCTGAGATTGCACGACTGCACTCCAGCCTGGGCGACAGAGTGAGACTCAGTCTCAATAATAATAATAATAATAATTAGCCAGGCATGGTGGTGTGTGCCTGTAGTCCCAGCTACTTGGGAGGATGAGGTGAGAGGATTGCTTGAGCCAGGGAGGTTGAGGCTACAGTGAGCTATGATCGTGTCACTCTACTCCAGTCTGGGCAACAGAGGAAGACCCTGTCAAAAAAAAAGAAAGTGAGAAAGAAAGAAAGAGAGAGAGAGAGAAAGAAAGAAAGAAAGAAGGAAAGAAAGAAAGAAAGAGAGAGAGAGAAAGAAAGAAAGGAAAGAAAGAGAGACAGAAAGAAAGAAAGAGAAAGAAAGGGAAAGAAATGGACAGAAAGAAAGAAAGAGGAAGGAAGAAGGCAGGCAGGCAGGCAGGCAGGCAGGCTGGCTGTGGGACCAGGAACAAGTGACCCACCTCTTGAGGCCTGGTGTGACACATGGATGGCAGGCTGGAAAGTTTATTTTGAGTGGCAGCTGAGGATGGTCAGCAGGCCAGGGTGCAAATCCTGACCGTGAAGGAACTGGCACAGAGTTTGCACTCGGTGAATGAATGGATGGATGAGTAAATGCCTTCACTTTGCTATGTGCCTTTGAACAAGGCTCCTCTGGCTCACAGCCCCAGCCTCCCCTCCTACAAAATGGGGTTGGCCTGGGTGGGTGTTCAAGGCCATTGGGTATTGACACTCAGAGCCTCTGTGTCCAATCTGGAACATAAATGGGAGCCATAGCTGGTGTTAGAGGAGAGGCAAGCACTGCCAGAGCCACGGTTCTCACATTTACTGGCCTTTCCTGAGGATCCCACCTAGCCCATAGCTGGCATCCTAAGGCCAGGTAGGTGGGAATTAAATGGAGCTTCTGCCATCCTCATTCCTCAAATCCCCTTGGGAGTGAGAACAATCCCAGCTCTGCCCCCATCTTGGGAAGAGCATTTTGTCTGGAAATTCTACCAGGAAAACAAGGAAGGGTTGGGCCCCTATAATTTCTGCACCTGCTCAAACAGGAAGTAGCAGAAAGTTTGGGGCCAAGAAAAACAAGTTCAAGGTCATCCTGGAAATCAGCATCCCCCATAGCCAGGGAGTCACCCCATCCCAGGAGGAGCTCTCTTGGCGATTAATGATTAACAGACAGATGGGGTATAAAGAGGGGATGGCCCAGGACCCACCCTTTAGCCTGTCACCAAAGGCTTAAGAGGAAGAAAAATTCACCTAGTCTTGTCTAGCATACCTTTGGTGACAGGGAGCTCACTACCAAACCAGCCCCCCATTGCCCTGAGAAAGTATGAAAGTGAAGCTGCCTTCCCACAACTGGGAACTGCAGAAGGCCTCAAGAGATCTAGTGGTCAGCCCACTCTCAAGTCAGAGGTCCAGAGGCTCAGGACTGGCCCCACCCCACACCATAGGCCTGCCCACAGGTTCCCAGCAGCAGAGGAAGCTGTAACAGGCAAAGTAAGGAAGGGCCAATTGGAGAGTTGGGGCTGGAGTTTAGCCTGCAGCCCAGCCCCTAGTCCCTCCTGACTCTGATGCTGAACTTGGGGAGGGGCTGACCTCTGATTGATCCTCATTTAAAAGCCCAGAGGACATGGTGTGGGGGGAGGTGGGGAGGCCTGAAGTCACCCCAATCCCACTGACAGTCCTAGGGAGGCAGCCTGGGCAACAGATGCCCTCTCCTCTTCCCCTGCAGCCTCTGTCCCGGGAAGCTGTAAGGAAGTTTCACAATGTTCTGGGCCTGCTTTCTCTGATGTCACATTTCTTGTGTCCTCCTGGTGCTCCCTCTCTCATTGTTGCCCCCCTGACACAGGCTCCCATGCACACACAGGCCCATCTTCCCACCCAGGCCCACACCTACCTCTCCGGAACAGTGGGCTCTTTCTAGATCCGCACTGCCCAGCCCAGGCCCACACAGCAGCGGGGAGCCCTCAGCAGGTGCTGATCTGCGCTGCCCCCTGCTGGGCTATGGAGCCCTAGGATAAAGTCCCCCTTGCCCCAGGCATCACCCAGGACTCCCAGGGCTCCTGGGGCGATGCACAGGAAGGACCCCTGAGTGGCATGGCATAGGATTCCAGTCTCCTAAGCAACTTGGGCCAGCCTACCCCATGCCCTCTGGGCCCCTGTTCCCCTGATGCAAGGAAGGGGATGCCCAGAACTTCAGATCTTGGACTTTGAGACATTCCAGTCCCCTGGGATGTGGGTTAAAGTGCAGACACTTGGGCCCACCGGGCAGAGTCTAAGTTAGCCAGTCTGGGGAACAGCCCAGGAGTCTGCATTTTTCATCAGCGGGCAGTGGTCCCACAGGTGATTCCAAAGCAGGTCATCCGTGGGCCGCACTGAGCCTCACTCGCCCACCTGTTGCTCTCTCTCAGGCTTTGAGACCACAGCCCCCAATAAAGACCTGAATCTGCTTTGTCCAAACTGCAGCCTGTTCCTTTCTTTCAGCACCCCATGTGCTGCAGGCAGGGAGGGGTTATAAACCTCATGGTACAGATGGGCAAACTGAGGCCCAAAATGGAGAACACCCAGTTTGAACAGTCCCTGATCCACAGTGAGGCCCCCAGCTTCCACCTCCCTCCGCAGGCTCCCCATGTGGTCTGGATTCTGGGGCCCAGCAGGTCATCTAGGGCTAGGCAGCAGCCGTGACTGGCATTCTTTGTTCTGGTCCCTATGCCCTCTGACCTCAGCAGGTCCTGGGCTGATTAAAATATCCCCTTACAGCTCTGATAGGCATGGTATCCCCTTACAGGGCAGAGAGGGACACGGTCCCATCTAAGGCAATACAGCCAGCTTGCCGCTGTGCTCTGACCACCCTCGGGAGCTGCACACTGCTAGCACAGGGAGATTAGAGGACTTTGGCCTAGAGGGTTTGCAGAGACCTGCTAGAAGAAAGCAAAGCTCAGAGAGGGCAGAGTTGCCCAAGGCCACTCAGTGCATACTTAATCCCAATTTAGTGCTTCCCCTTTGTCAGGCAGTGTCAATTCAGCAAGTCCTTCTAATGACCAAAAGCAGTGAATCCTGTTACTCTCCCATTTTACAGGCACAAGAGTTGATTAGTGGCAGAGACAGGATTCAATCCCACACAGCCTTGACTCTAGTCCTAGCCTAGGATAGTGGTCAGTGGATATGGCCCCAGCCCTACTCCTATCTTCCCTCTTACCACACCCTACTCCTATCCCTTCCCCAACCACCCTGGCCCCCAGCCCTTCACTGCTTCTTTCCTTTGTGTCTTTGCTCCCATGATTCCCACCTCCTAGGATACAGGACATGGGGCTGGCTTTGTAGACTTGGAGCCTGCTCTGTGAAATGGGCTCTTCTGAGCTCCAAATTCCAGCTTGAGGCTGTCCACCTCATCACCTTCATTGACATCTCCCAGAACCAGGGCATCGCCATCTCTACCTTTGGGGACCTCCATCCCCCCGAACTGTCCCCCCAAATCCTCCGCTGCCTCCTCAGTGTGGTTCTCCATAAAACAGCCAGAGTGAAATCTGAAACACAGCCCCTGCCCTAGCTGCGCTGGCCCTGCTGGCCTTTGGCCACTCTTTCTGGCTCACCTTCCCTGCCACAGCTCTCTTGAGCCACCTGGCTGACTCGCATTCACTCTTCCTTTCCAGAAAAACCACCACTCCCCTCTCTCAATTCACCGCCTCCTCCACAGCCCTCCTGCAACACTCTCTCTGAGCTCCCTGCGCCTTTCCTCCAGGGAGCCCACTGCTTTGTGCAGTGCCATACAGGCATCTCTCGGTATCCCAGGGGTATTGGATCCAGGATACCAAAATCCAATCAGATACCAAAATCCAAGCACGCTCAAGTCCCTGACATTAAAATATAGCATATGCATACCCTCCTGTATACTTTAAATCATCTCTAGAATACTTATAGCTAATACAATGTAAATGCTATGGAGATAGTTGTATTGTTTAGGTAATGATGACAAGAAAAAGTCTGTACATGTTCAGTACAGATGCAATTTTCTTCTACCTTCAATCCTCGGTTGGTTGAATCCACAGATGCAGAACCCATAGATTCGGAGGGCCGACTGCATATTTTTTGATGATTCATCTCACATCTGTCTCTCCTGGCACACTGCTCTCCCTGAGGTCATAACCCAGTGCCCAGCTTGGCATTGTCACACAGCAGCTGCCAATTGGGGGAGGGAGGTGTCACCACTGAGTACATAGGAAGTGTGCACATCAGAGCCCCTCGGACCCCTGGGCCTCGTGCATCATGAACCTGCCAGGCTCACAGCAAAACAGGGCCAAATGCCTTCCGCCCCCACCCCAAACAAGTCACTGCTCAGGACTTCTTAATTTTCCTCCCCACAGGTTGCAGGGCTTCTCATTCTGTGATTTATAGCCCATCATATAAATTCCCCCATTATCTTTCACAGGCAGCGCTCGGCCTCTCTGCCATTTAATAATACATTTGGCTCGCTGGGCCTCTCCCGGGAGAAATCTAAAGCTTGGCTGCAATTCAGGGGCAGGCAACGCGGAATTCCAAGGGGTCATTTCAGACCCAAACCTTCAGCAGGTGTGAGCCTCCTACTCAGGGGCTAACTGGGCAGGGTCCCAATCCCTCTCCCCTCCCTTCCTCCAACAGAGAGACCATTGGCTGAGACGTCTCAATGTCCACTGGAGCTCTAGTGGCCAGTTTTACAGCAGGGGAGACCCTGCTTCTTCCCCCACTAGACTCAGTGGTTTCAAGGCTCCACAGCCATGATCTCAATCTACCTTTCCAATTCCCCGAGCAAGGCAGGAACCCATCGGAACCGTTTCACAGACGAAGTGGCTTCTCTGAAATATAGGGAGGTTGCCCCAGCCCTGCCCACTCCACGGGTGCTTGCTAGGCTCAGCCAGCAGAGAGTTCAAGGGTATCCTCTGTGCCAGGCACTGCACCCAGTGCTTGACTTGAATTGTCTCATTGCATCCTCACAAAAGCCTTCAGAGGGAAAAGGTGCTATTATGCCCATTTTGCAGATGGGGAAATCAAGCCTCAGAGACACTAAATTTCCCTAGGCTCCTCCAGGAAGCAAATAGCAGCTCCCTGGGGGAAAGTCTTACTGGAATGAAGGATGAGAAGGGGCTGGAGGCTACAGAGAACTCATGGCTTCATGCAGAGCCCTGCATTACAAAACAAAGTGTCCAGAAGGAAAAGAGAGCTCAAGGCTTTAGGATCTGACAGTCCAGGGGATAAATCCTACCCCTGGGGGTTCTCAGCTCTGTGACCTAGGGCAAGTTCCCTAACCTCTCTGGGCCCAAACTCCCCACTCTGTAGAATCTGAATACTATCCTCCCAGAACTGTCACAAGACTTGAATGAGACTGCACTCAGGAAGCTGCCTGGTAAACTGCCCAGTCCTGCACCGTGTCATTTTGGCTTGTTAGAACGGAGGAATCAAGACGTGGTGTAAAGACATGCAAAGACTCCTCCAGGCTGACATGGGACTGGCAGTTCAGAACAATGTGGGGATCTGGGCAGAAGACAGGGCTCCTCCTCAGCCCCATGCACCCACAGGCCAAGCTGCTTACCTCACTCTCGTACCAGCCACCTCCTGCCCAGGCTTGGGAGAAACCAGACAGCCCTCCTGCTCCCGAGAGCACAGATCCCAGCGTTGCTCAGCTGGGGAGAGCAGCAAGGACTGGGCGTAGGGGCACTCCAGGCTAGCCCAGGCCAGGCCTCCTGCCTCTCCTCCCACCCAGCCACCAGGTCTACTTCCCTCCTCCCTCCTGCTCCTGAAAGTTTCTGCTTCCACTTTATAGTTTCCGTGGCAACCACTTCTCTTCCTTTGATTGTTTCCTTCTTCTCAGTCACTTTGCCATCTTATGCTAAAAGGAGAATAAAAGCAGGCCAGAGCAGGAGGTCTGGCCAGGAGGAAGAGGATGGAGAGTGACAGGGCCAGGGGTGGGGGGGTGACCTCTGCAGTGCAGCCCTGGTTCCACCCCCAAAAGACATCTGAGGCTGGGCACCGTGGCTCACGCCTGTAATCCTAGCACTTTGGGAGGCCGAGGCAGGTGGTTTGCCTGAGCTCAGGAACTCGAAACCAGCCTGGGCAACATGGCAAAACCCATCTCTACTAAAAAAAAATACAAAAAATTAGCTGGGCATGGTGGCGTGTACCTGTAGTCCCAGCTACTCAAGAGGCTGAGACACGAGAATCACTTGAACCTAGGAGGCAGAGGTTGCAGTGAGCCGAGATCGTGCCACTGCACTCCAGCCTGGGGAGACAAAGCAAGACTCCATCCCCCAGACCCACCCCCAAAAAGACATCTAAACAGGGGACTGTCCCTTGGGAAGGTCCTCTGCAGCAGGGTCCCACAAATGTGACTCTCCTGGGCAGACTGCCTGCCAGGCCCTGCAGGGGATGCCCATGGCTGCGTCTTTAAGGCTCTGCGTGGGGCTGGGCCGAAACCCGCTCCCCACTGTCTTGTCTTCACCCAGAGTGCTTTGTGTTTGAATGGCCTCCACCCTCAAGCCCCACCCTCTCTAGCTCTGGATATCCTTTCTTGTCCAAGGCCTCGCTCCCATCTCAGCGCCCCTCCTTCCTGTGGTTGCCCTGGTGCTTCCTAACCTCTCTCTCAGGTGGCCTTCTTCCCTGCAGACAGGCCATGTTGGCAGCAAAGCCAGTGCCTCCTTCACTCCGTTTCCATGCCCAGGCCCTGCACGGGGCTAAGCACACAGTAGGTCCACAGGAGGTGGCCCTGAACCTACGGCCAGAGAGACCAGAGTTCCAGTTTCAGCTCTACCACCAACTAACTGTGAGCCCTTCACAGATTTACTCTTGAATTTCGTGCTCCTGGTGGTAAAATAAGGATGGAATTAACTTCCTCACAAGATGTTGGAGGCTGAAATGAGTTTGTGGGGGGTCTGAAAGAGCCTGGAAATTTCTGAAGTGCCCTACCAGGTCCGAGGTTATTTTTAGGCATTGAATTAGTGCTGTCCAATGAACAGCCCCGGGGTCTCCTTGACCCCACACATGGCTCTCTTTCTCCCCCTGCTGACCTCCTGAGGCATTGACCGGCCACACGGAGGCCTGGCCTCTCCAGCCCCCTCCACGCCATAGCCACCCTCTGCCAAGCTTCCCCTTCGCACATAGACATACACGCACATGCACACACATACACACGCGCACACACACACACACACACACATATACACAGGTCTGAGGCTGGGTGGGCCGCACTGGCACACAGGGCCCCATGGTATCAGGCATCAAACCTGCCTGGTGTTGGCTGTTCTGGCTGAGGGGGCTGGGGGTGCCTCTGAGGTGCAAGTCAGCAGGGAGCAGCCGAGCCCACGGGGTGAGGGTGGGAGTGGAAGAGCAGCTTTCTCCCAGCCTAGCCACAGGTGGTGGCTGGGGCGGGGGCAGGACCAATAGGGCTGTCCACTGCCTTCTCCTATTGCTACCATCTGCTTCCTTTAGAGGCTAGACCACCAGGGCCAGGGGTCTGGGTAGGCTACCCAGTTACATCTCCCGGAAGTGCTCTCCCCAGAGAAAGGTGCTCCTCTTCCACACTCCCACGAGGGCCTCCCCGCTTCCTCTTTGGCGCTGACAGGGAACTCCACCCCCACTGCCCACCCATTCTCAGACCTGCGCGTCACCCCTTCCAAACCGCGCACCGAGGCTGCACCTGCCCAGGCTTGTGCTGGAGTGAGGCTACTTTCTAGGCACAAGGGGACACCTGGGGCCACATTGGCTCAGGGTGGGGCTCCTGTGTACACTGAGGGTGGCCATTTCACCCTCCTCCAAAGACCTGCAGGGTTGAAGGACTTTGAGCAGATTCAGAAAAAAACAAAGACTTGTGAAATGTCAGAACTAAGAGAGTAAAGGCGGGGTCAAGTGTGGCCGGCCGGGGCCTCTGCCTCCTCCACCTCTCCTCTTTCTGGCCCTACTCCTGTCTTAAAAGCACAGGATTCCCACATTGTCATTGGGAAGCCAGGCCATTCAGCTCCTACCCCGGGGTGCATAGGGGACCCTTCCTAGGAGTTGGCATGTGAAAACCAATGCAAGTCATGGCATGGTCTCTGGAGGACCCTTCAAGAACTGTGTCCCTTTGTGTCCTGAGAGGGCTCTGACACAGTCCCTGTCCTCAGAGAGCTGACAGTCTGGTGGGACACATAGGCTTCCACAGAGAGTCTCGAAAAAGGGCTCAAGGCAGAGGGACCACAAGGGAGGAAGTAACTAATTTTGACTGACAGGGAAGGGAGAAATCAAGAAAGGCTTCACAGAGGAGGTGGCATCTGGGCCAAGCCTTTGAATAGGACTCCAAGAGGCTGAGGGTGTTGAGGAAGAGAGCAGCAGCCCCAGACCCATGGCAGAGACCTAACTTGACTTCCCTTATCCAAATGCCATGTACTTAGACCATGGTGAGGGTTTGGGCCTGGAGGATGCTGTCCTGATGTCCCCTTAGCTGAGCCTTAAATCTCCCACAATGGTCCAGAATGAGGCACATCCAGGCCAGCTCCTGTGGCCAAACCCTGGGGCAATGTCTGTCCTGGTCACTGCTGTCTCTGGGCAATGGTCTGAGAGCACCAAGGGGGATAGAGCCTGCCAGGTCTTAAAAGCCTAATGAAAAGAGTCTCCTCGAGTTCCCAGAGCAGCCCATTCCAGGATTTCACACCACCCCACAGTCAGCCAGGAAGTTCTTCCTCCTATCTAACCTACATCTCTCTTGCTGAAACGTACACCCACCTTGCTTTGGAGACACAGGAATAACAAAGCACAGACGCTGAACGGCCTCACCAGGCACTCTGTTTGCAGCAGAGGTGGTTTGGTAGGGGGGGTGGGGTCAGTGGGCAAAGACACAACCCCTGGCTCTGACAAGAGAGAACAAGGCCCTCTTTGTGCACATGATTAATTTATAGGCCTGGGGAGGGTCAAGTGGGAATGTCCTCTCTCTGGGCCTCGAAGGCTTCCCTGACCCAATTTAGAAGCTGCGTTTATTGTATTGTTCATGTCAAACCTTCCCGATGAGGTCTCTATTCCCAGCGTGCTCATGAATTTTTCGGGAGTTTAATAGTGCACAATTTGAGAACAATTTATTAAGAAGATTAAGCCCCCCAAATACGCATCCACATGCTCTACAAAACAGCAAATTTATTCTCCGGCATCAGTGGGCTCCCACTGCCCGGAGCAGCTGGAACCCCTCAGTCTGGGAGAGAGGGAAGCTGAGCAGGGTTGGGGAGCCCCCCGAAAGGGTCTAGGGGAAAGTGCATATGGAATTCCAGGACCCCAAGTATCAGCCCCAGTGTGAGCAGGCCCAGAGGTGAAGCTGCTCCTGCAAAATCCCACGTTCAAAGACCCCACCTTTGTCACACCACCTTGCCCACGGCATCCCTCTTCAGGGAGGCTCCAGCGCTCACTCACAGTGGGACGCTGGTCTAGACACTTCCTGCTCTGAGACTTAGAAACCCAAGTGGAGCTCCCAGTGTCACTCTCTGAGGCCTGTCTCATTCACTGCACCTTCCTGACCCTGGGAACTCCTGGAGGAAAAGAACGGGGTTAGACGGCACCAGGTGTTGGAATGAGATGGAGTTTGTGTTTGACCCTTCCTGGGGGGTGGGAGTCTATGCTGGAGGGGCCAGAGGAGGCCTTGCTAAGGGAAAGCTGGGCAGAGGAGGTGAGGGCAGGGGAGGGGGTGTCCTGGCCCCAGCCCTTAGGGTCAGCGGGGAAGAGAGCACCTGGAGACCTGGTCTGTGCTCAGATACCAGCTGCAGAGACCCGGGCTTTGGTGCTGATCTGAAACTTCAGACTTGGCCGCGTTTGTCCCTGCATCTCCTCCAGTCCACTGGGTCACCAGGACCCATCTGTTTTATCACCGGTAATAAACACAACCAGAGCTATGGCGTGTCCAGAGCTTACTCTGTGCCAGGCACTGTGCTGAGCTTTAAATGCCTTGTCACATTTTACGCCCGCAGCAACTCTGCGAGACAGGTGCTGCTATCACCGTGCGTCTTAGATGAGCAAATTAATTCGCAAGCGTAACAAACACGCCCGAGGCCACGCAGCTAGTAACCCGCAGAGGCCACGATTCAAACCCAGGCGGTCAGTCCCAGCCCCAGAGGTCTGAGCCTCCTGACCTTCCACCTCATTCCATGGCTGGGACGGCCCCTGTCTGTCCCCACAAGGACCCTGGGCTCAGTTCAGCTCTCCACATTCCCCATCAGATGACTGCAAGGTGTCAACGATGGCCACCCAGCCTCCTGCCCATCGTCTCCCATCGTCTCTCCACACAGCAACCAGAGGGTCTGTCCTCGAACCCAAACCTGCCCTGCTCCCTGCTGATAGCCCTGCCATGGTTCCCTGGGCCAACAGCAGAGCGCAAGCTTCTTTTTTTTTTTTTGAGACGGAGTCTTGCCCTGTCGCCAGGCTGGAGTGCAGTGGCACAATCTCAGCTCACTGCAACCTCCACCTCCCGGGTTCAAGCGATTCTCCTGCCTCAGCCTCCCAAGTAGCTGGGGCTACAGGCACACGCCACCACGCCCAGCTAATTGTTGTATTTTTAGTAGAGACGGGGTTTCACCATTTTGGCCAGGATGGTCTCGATCTCTTGACCTCGTTATCCGCCAGCCTCGGCCTCCCAAAGTTCTGGGATTACAGATGTGAGCCACCGCATCGGGCTGCAAGCTTCTTTGCCTTGCATTCAGGACTTCCATTCCCACCTCCCTCTGCTCTCTCCCGTACCCTCCAGTTGAACCCTGCTCTTCCCTGGGCCCCACTCATGCCCCAGCCTTCTGGTCTCCATTTCTTTGCTTAGTCTGGTCCCTCTCGGCCTGACCTGCTTTCTCCTGTCTCTTACGTCAAAATTTTCAAGGCCCAAATCCAATGCCACCTCCTCCACGAAGCCTTCCCAGGATGGTCAATCAGGTCCCAGTGGTGGAAGTGACTTCTCTCTCCTCTGAACTCCTGACAGTGCAGGGAGCTGTTCAGCTGTCTGTGTGCCTTGCCCCCTCCCATAACCAGGCCAGGAGCTCCTGGAGGGCAAGGTCCTCTCTCACCAGGAGCTGCTGTCCCCCAAAGGCCAGCACAGAGATGGGTACAAAGAGCAGCCTTGCCCAGTGCAGACTTCAGTCCATTCGACAGTCAAACACCTCATCCCTGTCAGCATGGGGTAGCCCCCAGCCTGTGAGGGCCCCTCCCTGGGCCTCAGCAGGAGCCCTTTACCTTTCTTAGGTGCCATGGGCCCTTTGGGCTCTAGTAAGGTCTAAGGACCCCCTCTCAGAAAAATGTTTTTAAATACATAAAACAGGCCGGGCGCGGTGGCTCATGCCTGTAATCCCAGCACTCTGGGAGGCCAAGCCGAGTGGATTGCCCAAGGTCAGGAGTTCGAGACCAGCCTGGCCAACATGGTGAAACCCTGTCTCTACTAAAAATACCCAAATTAGCTGGGTGTAGTGGTGCACACCTGTAATCCCAGTGACTCGGGAGGCTGAGGCAGGAGAATTGCTTGAACCCGGGAGGCGGAGGTTGCAGTGAGCCAAGATTGCATCACTGCACTCCAGCCTGGGCAACAGAGCAAGACTCCATTCAAAAATATATATAAAAATTAAAAATTAATAAATAAAAATACAAAAATTAGCCGGGTGTGGTGGCACATGCCTGGTTATCAAAAAAAAAAAATTTTTTTTTTTTTTATGAGATGGAGTCTTGCTCTGTTGACCAGGCTGGAGTGCAGTGGCACAGTCTTGGCTCACTACAACCTCTACCTCCCAGGTTCAAGCAATTCTCCTGCCTCAGCCTCCCAAATAGCTGGGCTTACAGGCACCTGCCACCACGCCTGGCTAATTTTTTTGTGTTTTTAGTAGAGACAGGGTTTCACCATGTTGGCCATGCTGGTCTCAAACTCCTGACCTTGTGATCTGCCTGCCTCCACCTCCCAAAATATTTTTAATGCTATAGCAATATATGTGCTTCTTTATTAATGCCTTAGAGAACAAGATCTGGGGCTAATAACTATTGTAATTTTGAAGTACGGTGAACAAAAATGTTATTTTAGGATACCCATGACAACTGGGTATCTCATGTCCTATTATCAGGTCCACAATAATAGGACATGAGAATTTCTGCAATTCCTATGATTTCTGCAACATCGTAGAATGGCTAATGCCACTGTGGTTGATCATCTACATTTATAATTGCAGGAATTACCATTTGTAATTCTAATTAATGGTTCTTGAAAATAACAGTGGGATTCTTTTTTTCCTATTCCAGTTCTTGGACACTCTGGAGTCCATCCTGAGACTCACTGGGTCCCGGAAGCCCTGGTTAAGAAGCCCTGGCTGAGAGGCGGGGGTTTAAGGGAAAAGAGGAGGATTTGTCTCAGAACCCAAATTCTGGCCTCTAACTGGCTGCCGAGGCCCTGACCTTCTCCAGTCCTGCATCTCCACCCACCTGCCTCAGTGACATCACAGAGGAACCCAGCCTGTGCCCACAGCCTGGTTGTCCCAGCTTATCTGAAGCCCCTCAGTGGGGTGAGCTTAGCAGAAGCCTCCAGGGAATGACTCCCTGGAGCCAGAGTGCCCCAGACAGCCCAGCTCGGGGCTTCAGGGGCCCTGGCCGCCTCCCAGGCACTTATTTTATGTTCAGAAAGAGCAAAGCTGACAGGTAATAAATGGACGAGGAGGACTGGAGTGGGCTCTGACTGTCTGCCCGGCGCCTGCCCGGCCAGCCCGCCATACCCACCACCACCCTCTCAGGGGGATGAGAGCACCATTAATTACCCAGGAAGAAAGGGCGCCATGAGGACGCACCCAATGTTGCTTGGGGACATCATCTATGGCCGCATTTTCTGAGAGAAGCACCAAGCCTGAAGCTTGGCTGTCACCCCCACCACCCTCTGCCATCAGCCGGCCAGGCTTTCCTTCTCCCCAGGTACTCCAGGGCACCTTCCAACTTGGGTCATGCCCTCAAAGCCTCTTCACCTGTCCAATGTCCCTGAGGGATTGCTTTTTGCAGGTAGGGCCCCGAGGTGGGCCCCTGGGGTGGGACCCAAGAGTGAAAGGGAATCTATCCCATCATTTCTGTCGCCTTCACCAGCACCTTGGGTCCATCACTGAGTCTGGGGGGTTCTACTAGGGAAGTGTCTCTGGCCTCACCCAGACACCATGGCCAACTCTAGCCATCACTCCAGGCCCAAGTGATTGGGTTACCTTCAGGTGTGACCACACCTGTCACCTTTTGCAGGTCGGTGCCAACAGTTCTCCAAACAGGAGCTCAAGCCACCGTCCCACTTGCCCTGTGAAGAAGGAACTGTTATCATTACATTTTACAGACCAGGTAACTGAGGCTCAGAGAGGGTAAGTGACTGGCACAGCTGGTAACAACAGAGTCAGGGTTTGAGCCCAGTCTGTCCAGTTCCAAATCTCCCCTTTAGTAGCTTTCTGGACATCAAGTGGTCATCCTGCAACCACAGGTAGCCAAAGAGCCTCTCTAAAGAAGGTTTGCCAGGCCCTCTGCATGCCCCGCTTTCCCTCCCCTGCCCCTGCCGAGGGGCTGCCTTGGAGCCCAGAGACACTGCCTCTTCATTCTAAAACTCCCACTGGGCCCAGTCCCACCTCTTCCAGGAAGCCTTCCCTGATTGCCCACACTCTGCAGATTCAAAAGTCTTCCAGTGCCTCCCACCCTTAGCAGAAGCTGTCAGCAGTGGCCACCAGCAGCCCCTAAGTTCTCTCCTTATCACCTCCAACCACCACAACCATAGCCAGGACCAGGTGCCCTACAGGGTCTCTTTTAAACCTGGAGGAAGATCTCGCTAGAAGATAAATGGGTGACCCCATGGCTTGTGCCAACCTTCCACCCAGAGGCAGAGTCTGTTCACACCTGGGCAGGGGGGCATCTGCCTCAGGATCACTAGGATGGGGGGTGTGCCCACCTAATCCAGTCTGCTAGGATGACTAAGGGGGGCTAGGAATCACATCACAGCCACTCTCTGAGCTAGGAGAAGCCCTGAGCCAGCATCTCCACTCAGCTCCAGGAACAAAGTCAGCAGATTCACTGCACCCACATGGAGCTTGAGAAAACTCAGAGAAGGGCCAGGCCCACGGCCAAGGCCAAGGCAAGAACCACAACCTCTGCTCCAGGTGCGTGGCAGGAATAACAGCAGTGTCGTTCTTAGCAATGACCACTTTCCTCATAAATGTGCTTCCTGCAGACAGAGGGATGCTGGCACCCAAGCCTGACGAGACCCACAAAGGATGTTCCCTGAAGCAGAACCCCCACGGAGGGGTGGCTAAGTCAATCTCATACTGCAGAAAGTTCTACGCAGCAGATAGAGACAGTGAGGTGGAATTCTACAGCTGAATTAGAAAAATGTGTCCAAATATCTTACTGAACGAAAGAAGCAAGTTGCAGAACGATACATGACTTTAAAAAAGAAATTTAAACAGAATCATATTATTCTATGGATATATACATGTGCATGAAAGTGCAAGGCAGCACTGAGAAAAATGCCCTCCAAAGGCCTCCCACGCATTGGCTAGACTCTGCTGCCAGGGGCCCACCCCAACTCTGCCTCAGCCCTAGCCCAGCCCCGCTCTTCATACACAGGAAGATCATGACCCACCGACTCTCACATCCTGCTGCCAGGAGAGTACACAGCCACAGTCTTTGCAGAGAGTGAGTAGGCAACATGGATCAAAAGTTAAAAATCCATAAACGTCCATTTTAAATTCATAGATTCTCCTTCTACATGCTATCCTTCAGATAAACTCTCACAGGCATGTAAGAACAGATGTACAAGGATGTTTATGCACTCCGGTTTGAAGCAGCAGACAAAAAAAAAAAAAAAAGCACCAAAACTGTAAGCAACGTCTGTGTCCGTCACAGGGGGCCTGGTTGAATAAATTATAGTCTCTCCTGAAAATGGAATCCTGTGTGACCGTTCTGCAGCGCGAGGTGGAAATGTGTATACCGACACCATGGACTCGAGGTGAAGATGCACGGGATACTTCAGGATGTGTGGGATGATCTCCCGGGTGGATAGATTCTTACATATGCTTCTGTGTGTGTGTGTGCGTGTGTGTGTGTGTGTGTGTTGAGTAGGGATGAAGAAAAAAGGCTTAGTTTTCAGTCTATAATATTTGATTTTATTTTTAATAAACAAAATCATGACATGCCATTTTTATAGACTAAGAAGCAGATTTTGGTGCAGGATGTTGATGGTGGGGGAGGCTGTGCTTGTGTGAGCACAGAGAGTAGATGGGATCTCGTACTTTCTGCTCAATTTTGCTGTGAACCTAAAACTGATCTAAAAAATAAAGGCTATTTTTTAAAAAATAGATTAAAAGTCTTTAGAAATTCAAAACACAAGAGAACCTTTTCCTCCAAAGTCAGTGCTTCTCCAGGTTGAATCTTCCTGTGCCTTCGTCATTCTTGAGCAAGAGCCACTCTCCGAAAGCTCAAACCAGGGGGTGCTGTCAAGGTTTCTCTTCTGGCTGGGCGCGGTGGCTCACACCTGTAATCCCAGCACTTTGGGAGGCTGAGGCAGGCGGATCACCTGAGATCAGGAGTTTGAGACCAGCCTAGCCAACATGGTGAAACCCTGTCTCTACTAAAACTATAAAAATTAGCTGGGCATGGTGGCAGGTGCCTGTAATCCCAGCTACTCGGGAGGCTGAGGCAAGAGAATCACTTGAACCCGGGAGGTGGAGGTTGCAGTGAGCCAAGATCGCACCACTGAACTCCAGCCTGGGCAATAGAGCAAAACTCCACCTCAAAAAAAAAAAAAAAAGGTTTCTCGTCTGAAGTTTGGTCTACACTATCTTGTCTGCCCAGAGTGCCTCACATCTTCATTTTTACCAATACAAATATCCTGCTCCATGAAAGCCCATTTTGGATGCCCTCACCCCCAGAAACACAGGCTCTCTGAGGACAGTCTGTGTCCTGAATATATCTCTGCAGCCTCCAGGGATGCCCAGTGCCAGGCACAAGGCAAGAGCTCATTAAACGTGTGCCAAGTCACTGGATGCCCTCCTCTGAACACATTAACATTTCTGAAAGCCCCAAGCACTGTCTAGACATCTCTCTGGGGCCACTCATCTTGCCTTGAATCATAATTCTGCCTGCCCTTCTTAGTAGGGAGCTCCTCAGAGGGGGCTCCCAGGGCCCACACCCCATGTGTGCCCCAGCCCTATAGCCCACTTGGCTCAGGAATCACAAACGCAAATGCCAGTGTGAGCCAGGAGGGAAAGGAAAGGAGAGAAGCAGGCTTGGCCAGGCAGGCTAAATGGGGAACACACTCCAGCCCACACTGTCCTATTGGAATGTGGGCCCACGATGGCCGGAAGATCAAGTTTACAAGAAGCTACCAGATTTGGATGTAAAATCCTGATTGTTCAATGGAGACAACTAGATCACATATTAAAATAAACACACACCATACAGGTCACAGCAAATAGGGCTGAAGGCCAGACTGGCCCAGACTCCCTGCCTGTGGTGCCCCAGGAAGCAACAGTTCAGAATTGGCATCATTGGGAAAAAAAAAAAAAAAAAGCAGAAAGCCCTCCTGATCCTGCCATCCCATCAGCCCAAACTCCAAAACCTACTCACTGCAGAACCCAAACCTCACTGCCAAAGGGAGATTCAAAGCCCAGCCATTGGCCAGGCGTGGTGGCTCACGCTTATAATCCCAGCACTCTGGGAGGCCGGGGCAGGCAGATCACCTGAGGTCCGAAGTTTGAGACCGGCCTGGCTAACATAGCAAAATCCTGTCTCTACTAAAAAGGTAAAAATTAAAATTAAAATTAAAAAAAAAAAAGAGTTCACCAGGTATGATGGTGCGCACCTGTAGTCTCAGCTACTCGGGGGCTGAGGCGCAAGAATCGCTTAAACCCAGGAGGCAGAGGCCGCAGTGAGCCAAGATCCCACCACTGCACTCCAGCCTGGGCGACAAGAGTGACTCTGTGTCAAAAAAAAAAAAAAGCCCAGCCACTTTGGTAGCATCTATGTTGGCACTGCAGCTCCCAGCTGTGTGACAGGGGTGAATGACTTCACCTCTCTGAGCCTCTCTCTCTGAGCCTCTACTTCCTCCTCTGTAAAATATGGGGAAAAACAATAACTTCCTACGGATGTTATGTGGACACGTCACAGAGGGGCTGACTGCCAAAGCAGGGCCCCTCCCTCCCCATCTCAGCCCCTCATCCATGCCCTGGATGGGG
Organism: Pan troglodytes; assembly: GCF_028858775.2. Lineage (NCBI taxonomy): Eukaryota > Metazoa > Chordata > Mammalia > Primates > Hominidae > Pan > Pan troglodytes. The sequence continues at coordinate 16,821,005 of NC_072409.2, forward strand.
CAGGCAGTGCGAGTGCTTAGCCTCCGAGATCCTGGCCCAGGAAGGCCTGTTTATAGCAGCGTGCTCTTCTCGCAGCCCCCTAAATCCCCACAACAGAAATGAATACTTATTGAGACTTACGTGCCTGGCACTGTGTTAAATGCTTCACGTACGTTCCTGTCTTTTAACTTTCTCAGTAATTCCAGAAGGTAGGTACAGTTGTGTGTTGCATAATGATGGAGATATGTCCTGAGAAATGCATCATTAGGCGATTTTGTTGTTGTGTGAACATCATAGAGTACACTTGCACAAACCTAGATGGTGTAGCCTACTGCACGCCTAGGCTAGATGGTGGGTAGCCTGCTGCTCCTAGGATACAAACCTGTACAGCATGTTACTGTACTGAATACTGTAGGCAATTGCAATACAATTGTAAATACTCATGTATGTAAACATAGAAAAATACAGTAAAAATATGGTGCTAAATCTTATTGGACCACGAACATATATGCAGTCTGTCCTTGACCGAAATATCATTATGTGGCACATGACTGTATTTTTACCTCCCCATCTTACAGATGAGCAAACTGAGCCTCAGAGAAGTGATCTGACTTGTCCAAGGCTGGTTTGTAAGTGGCATGGTCTGGATTTGGCCGTAGGCTATTTCAGCAATCTCAGCCACCACTCCATCCTGCTCCTCAGGTGCGTGCCTTCCTCCTTGCCACGAACCTCTGTGACTCCTACAAGCTGCCAGGTGTTAACCTGGTCAGTCCTGGGGACACCAGGAACAACACCAGCTCCTGCCTCTGGGCAGCCCCACTGGGTCCGTGGCACAGACAACCATAGACTCTGCCTGGAAAAGCTGCTTCATGGAGAAGGTGACACCTGAGCCAGGGCCAACAGGTGCACAGGTAGGTAGTGAGCTGGTGGCACTAGGAGAGGAGTGAATCTAAGGTACCTCCAAGTCTTGGGGCTGAGGGGTGGGAACTGCAGTCCAGACAGAACTAACTGGGCTGGGCCCAAGGCAGGTGAGAGAACAAATGGATGGTTTCTCTCATTAGAAAATGTACAAACATGGAGGCAAAGGAAGGAGAGAAGCAGCTTACAGATGTGAAGTAAACTCAAAACCTTAACCCACCTGGTCAATATGGCAAAACCCCATCTCTACTAAAAATACAAAAATTAGCCAGGCATGGTGGCATGTGCCTGTAATCCCAGCTACTAAGGATGCTGAGGCAGGAGAATCACTTGAACCCAGGAGGCGGAGGTGGCAGTGAGCTGAGATCACACCACTGCACTCCAACCTGGGCAATAGAGCAAGACTCCATCTCAAAAACAAAACAAAACAAAACAACCTTAACCCTGGCCAGGCATGGTGGTTCATGCTTGTAATCCCAGCACTTTGAGAGGCCAGGTGGGTGGACCACTTGAGGCCCAGCAGTTCAAGACCAGCCTGGGCAACATAGCCAGACCCCCATCTCTACAAAAAATACCAAAATTAGCCAGGTGTGGTGGTGCATGCTTGTAGTCCCAGCTACTCTGGAGGCTGAGGTGGGAGGATCACTTGAACCCAGGAAGTCAAGGCTGCAGTGAGCAGTGAACATACCATTGCACTCCAGCCTGGGCAAAAGGGCAAGACCCTATACCCCCCACCAAAAGAACAACAACAACAACAAAACTGAACTCTTAAACCTGAAAGCTTAAAACCTACCCTTGGGGTTGCCCTGCCTCAAAGAGGAGGCCTCTCAAGCTAGGTAAAGTCCCCACTGGCCCTGCACCACCCCTGGATGTTAAATCTGGTGGGGCTGCGACCTGGGTCTAGGGTAGGGACTGGCCATGCCGTGTCACAGCGAGGACCCTGGCTTGGCAATCTGGGGCTGACCTCAGGCATGTCAAGCCAATGTCATCTGCAAAACTGAGGTGAGAAAGAGAGCAAAATTGCTCTCTTAAGTAAGCATCTCACTTGCTTAAGAGAGATGGCGCAAGGCTCAGATTCGGCAGATGGGACCCAGGGCGCCCCACGTGCACACCCCCAGGCACCCACATGCTCATTCTCAGGAATGCCTCTGCCCTTGACTCTTAAGGCTGTGAGCATTAAACAAGGGAATCAAAGTAAGTCAAAGCCCTGGCAATGGCACTATTCCCATCCCCCTTGCCCATAAACCCCACAGTACTTGTCACAGTCTTGGCCAAACCTGCCGCAAGCTGGCTGTGAAATAATCTCCTCCAAGGGATCAAGTGACCATTTGCTGTCCTCCCTCCTGGGGGCAGGGGGTGCGGTGGTGGTGGTATTTTTCAGCTATTAACAATTGACATCTGTTAATTATTAGTTTGTGTACTTCTGTTTTGCTTTCACCCACACCATTGCTCAATCCACCCGGCAGCCCCAGCCCTGAGAAGTAGAAATCTTACCTCCCGACAGAGAGATAGGAAAGCAGAGCCCCGATACGAGGGCAGTGGAGGGCTCCCGGCCATGGAGCCCAGCGTATCTGACAAAACCCACGTAACCTTCGAGACAGTGAGTCACAAGGAATAGAATTCTGCCCTGTGTCAGGTATTGGAGGTCCCCATCCTGGCCTCCTCAAAGCACACACTTCTGGAGGCAGCCATCTTGCCCCTGAGAGGCAGTTTTCCTAGAAGGCAAGATCCCCCTCTTGTAGACCCCAGAGATTCCCAGACTGCAAAAAGTATTGCTTCTATGGAAGGAGCCAAGGGGAGGGTAAGAAACACAAACGGGGCCGGGTGCGGTGGCTCACGCCTGTAATCCCAAAGCTTTGGCAGGCCGAGGCAGGCAGATCACAAGGTCAGGAAATCGAGACCATCCTGGCCAACACGGTGAAACTCCATCTCTGCTAAAAATACAAAAAATTAGCCGAGCGTGGTGGCACACGCCTGTAGTCCCAGCTACTCGGGAGGCTGAGGCAGGAGAATCGCTTGAGCCCAGGAGGCGGAGGTTGCAGTGAGCTGAGATCGCGCCACTGCACTCCAGCCTGGGCGACAGAGCGAGACTCCATCTCAAAAAAAAAAAAAAAAGAAAGAAAAAAGAAAAAGAAACACAAACAGGGTCAGGCATGGTGGCTCACATCTGTAATCCCAACACTTTGGGAGGCCAAGGCAGGCAGATCACTTGAGGTCAGGAGTTCGAGACCAGCCTGGCCAATATGGTGAAACCCCATGTCTACTAAAAATACACACACACACAAAAAAATTAGCCAGGTGTGGTGGCATGCTCTTATAATCCCACCTACTTGGGAGGCCGAGGCAGGAGAATTGCTTGAAAAATGCTTGAACCTGGGAGGTGGAGGTTGCAGTGAGCCAAGATTGTGTCATTGCACTCCAGCCTGGGTAACGGAATGAGACCGGTCTCAAAAAAAAAAAAAAAAGAAAAAAAAAAAGGAAAAAAAGAAATACAAACAGCCATGATATTCTGATGGGAGACAGGGGACTGGACTGCACGAGGACCTACGTCCCTTGCAGGCTTTGTGAATGTGATCAGATCCACAGGCAGGCACCGGGCTGAGGGGAAGGCACACCAGGCAGGGGAACTTTGAGAAACACAGGCAAGGCAGTCTAACAGGTAGAGGCCATGGAGTGGGCTGTTCAGTCAGCTGAGCTCCTGGGCACATAGGAAGGAACTGTTGGCAAGGAGGATCCTACTGGAATTTGGAAGAAGGGCCCTGAAAACCGAGCTGAGAAGTCTGGATTATATCTCAGGGAAAATAGGGAGTCCCTCAAGCAGGGACTTGATTATACCTTGAGCAGGGGAGGGACCCCTCAGACCAAGGTCCAGGGACTCCCCCTGGAGGCAGCGTGGAGAAAACAGGAAGCTGCACCAGAAGGGGCTGTGGCTGGGCTGTCCCCTAATGGGCAGTGAGGGCAGGGATGGGGTGTAGGAGATGGTGCCCAAGGGGAACCACCAGACTTGCAGGTAGGAAAAAGGGAAGGGAAGGAAGGAAACGCTTGGGTGTGGTTCCCTGTCCCAGGGGCTGGCCAGTGCGGTCTTCCCCTCAAAGAGGAAAGTTGGGACCTGGGGGAGCAGGTGAACGCGAGAGAGGAAGTGGTTGTTAGGAGAAAGGAAGGGCCTTTCATGTTGGGCTGGTTGATGTGCTTTTAGAGCAGCCAGTGAAAAGCACTTCTCTCCATCTGAGCTCAGGGGAGGTTTACAGACTGTGTTGGGAGTAGCCCAGGTTCAGGGGTTGTTAATGCCCTGGGCATGGGTGGGGCTCCCAGGTGAGAGCTGGTAGGTGAGGAGGGTACCCGGGGTAGGACCTCAGAGGGTCAGGCGGTGTCAACAGAGAAGTCTCAATAGAGAAACATCTGAGCCACCGGAAGAGCACAGTGTCTGGGAAGGCAAGAGAGGGCAGCTGGAGGGGCAGGACCCCCCCAGGGTGGCGGCCAAGGCCCCAAGCAATAACATAATATCAAAGTTTACATATATTGAGCTCCTTTTACATGCCAGGTCTTTAACCAGGGACCTGATATGTATTAGCTACCTCACTGATACTTCCAAGAACCTACTGGGGTTAGCACTGTTATCCCATTTTACAGATGGGAATGTCAGCAAAGAGCAGCTCAGTTACTCAGCAGGTCAAGCCTCATCCTAAACCCATTCAGACTCCAGAGCTCACACACACCTTTAACCACACTGCATGTGGAGCAGGGGGATGGTCGGCGTTTGTGCACCAGTCAGTGGCTGGCATTTTCAGTGTGGAAGGAGCTGCTAGAAGCCAGAAAGTAAACAGGTGGAAGCAAACAGCCACACCTCCAGCTGGGAAGGGTGGGAGGGCAGGGGAGCCTGGCCAGGGCTCCAGCAACTTCCTCCAGCAGCTGGCCCAGGCAGCGGGAGTCGGAGCCGCCCATTTGAGCGGCTGGATCCGGAAGGCTGCAGCAGGGGGTCAGAGCCGGGAAGGACCTTTAGTTCTTGTTCTGCCTTCAGGATCCAAACTTGGAGAACAATGACCACTAAAAGTGATTCAATGATGACAATTTTTGACTGTTGCTAAGTTTAGCACTCTGGGTGGGGCAGGCACCACGTCTTATAATGCACATACTTTGGCTTCCACCACCAACCCAATGTTGTATCCCAGTTTAACTCCATTTCCACTTCCACCCAAATAGGGGTTCTCTTCTTAGGGCCTTGTCATGGGAGAAAAAACAAAGAATAACTTCCTACCTAAGGAGGCCTTAGCGATGAATGAGATCTCTATTTAGTATCCCATTAGTACCTAATACCTAAGCTATTAATAGAAACGGCAATGCTTACCCCAAAGGAATGAATCACTAATGGTGGAATTTCAGACACCAGAGGTGGTTTACACGTGCTCCCGAAAATCATTACTGGGATCACAACATACTCCACCCAAGTGTAAGGACATTTTCAATTCTTACCAAGGCCCAACTAGGAAAAAATCTTAAGAGTTACCTCCTTTTCCAACATCTCCTCTTTCAGAAGTGTGACATATAATCTGGGATAAATTTATCTCAATCTGCCCCAAAACTGTGCCTGATACATGGTAGGCACTGAATAAATATGTGTTGACACCGTTAGCACAGGCAGGGGCCATGCAGCTCACTCTTGTCACAGTTAAAGGATATGAAGGCCAGGCTCAGTGGCTCACGCCTGTAATCCTAGCACTTTGGGAGGCAGAGATGGGAGGATCACTTGAGGCCAGGAGTTCAAGACCAGCCTGGGCAACATGGTAAAACCCCATCTCTACAAAAATTACAAAAATTAGCGGGATGTGGTGGCGCGTACCTGCAGTCCCAGCTACTCAGGAGGCTGAGGCATGAGAATTGCTTGAACCTGGGAGACAGAGGTTGCAGTGAGCTGAGATCACACCACTGCATTCCAGCCTGGGCAAGAGAGTGAGATCTTGTCTCAAAACAAAACAAAACAATACAAAGGACACGAAGCTCTCCCTGGAGCCATCAGAGTGCCAAGAGCCACACCTTCCAACAATCACCCTTCATCATGGCCTCCACATAATAATTTATCTGTCAGTCCTTAGGATGGAATCACAGCCGGTCAGAAAGGGCTCCCAACCACATATAGTTGGCTCTTTAAGGTTTGGGGAAATCTTGCAACATCATTTAGGTTCAATCCAATTGTTTTCAACTCTTAAAAGTACTTCTACAACACCAAAATTGGGACCAGATTAGGGATGCCGTACACACAGCCCCTGCCCCGCCACCCCCACCACCAAGGCAAAGGCACAAATAATTAAACCGATTATGATGCTCTTTTCTGCTGAGCCAAGATGTGGTTTCAGAATCTTTCTCAATGCACAGGGCTTGCTCTGTTTAGTTATAGGAGCTGATGTGCACCTGGATGTCACGCCTACAGCGTGAATTCCTTTTGGGAGAAAAAAAAATGTTTCTACAAAAATCCATTGAATTTGGCTGGACACAGTGACTCATGCCTGTAATCCTAGCACTTTGGGAGGCTCACCTGAGGTCAGGAGTTCGAGACTAGCCTGGCCAACATGGCGAAACCCTCTCTCTACCAAAAATACAAAAATTAGCTAGGCATTGTGGCAGGCGCCTGTAATCCCAGCTACTCAGGAGGCTGAGGCAGGAGAACCGCTTAAACCTGGGAGGCTGAGGTTGCAGTGAGCCGAGGTTGTGCCACTGCACTCCAGCCTGGACAACAGAGCGAGACTCTGCCTCAAAAAAAAAAAAAAAAAAAAAAATCCATTGAATTTACCATTCATGACATGCACATTGTATGTTTATGAGGCTTTTGTTGTTTTTGCCTGTGTCTGCTCCCTCCTTCTTCTGGGGCCAGCACCCTCATTTCCCTTGGGGACTCCCCTTTCCCCATTCCCAGCTCAGTGGAGAAACTGAACCCAGAACTGGGGGGAAATGGGAAGAGAGAGACAGACAGACAGATAATCCCATCGTAATCCATTTGGGCCTCCTTGGGTTTTTAGGTAGGTGAGCCCATAAAATCCCTTCCACTCTGGCCAGCTTGAGGGGGGCCTTCTGTCTTGTACCTAAAGCGCCCTGGCTGACCTCATGCAAGCACTGAGCTGGCCACAAAAGGTGATCCCAATGTGACAAAAGGTCCCTGTCCTTTAGGGGCTTCTCAGTCTAGCAGGTGATTAAACATAGACTCAAGTAACCAGCCATGGAGTTGAAAATCCAGCTAAGAGCTACGATGGAACCAGAGAAACCAGCTCCCCTCCCATGTGAGTATGCACCCCGCTCTTCCACTGGGCATCTGATGAGCTCCTGACCCCCCATTCAGGCTCACAGGAATCCTGGACCAGCTATCAGGAGACTGGGTATGAGGCCTTGCCCCACTGTTAACTCATGGTGTGAACCAATCACCCTGGGCCTCGATTTCCTCATCTGTAAAATAGGAATGAAAACGCCAAGTAACACCAGGCCGAAGGCCATGGAATGGAGCTGCAGTGTCCAGACCTCAGTGGGGAGGGTGGTCACTATGACAAAGGACAGGCTGCCTCTGGGGCTGGACCCAAACCAGTGCCCCACAGGTTCCTTTCCCTTGGGTGAGGTGCAGAGAAGAGAGACTCCACGGAAACCGCTGTATTGGGCTGTCCCTCCCACAGAACGCTTGAGATGAGAGAGCCTGAGGAAGCTTCTAGTCCAAGCTCTTCCTCCCACATCCAGAGTATTCACTCAATTGAAATTGGGGAATTAGCTAGGGGAGCATTTCTAGGAGCAAATTTACTCGCTACTCCCCTCACCCTTTTGTTTTGTTTTGTTTTTGAGACAGAGTCTTGCTCTGTTGCTCAGGCTGGAGTGCAGTGGCCCAATCTCGGCTCACTGCAACCTCCACCTCCTGGGTTCAAGCATTCTCCCACCTCAGCTTCCTGAGTAGCTGGGATTACAGGTGCGTGCCACCATGCCTGGCTAATTTTTGTACTTTTAGTAGAGATAGGGTTTCACCAGGCTGGTCTCGACCTCCTGACCTCAGGTGATCTGCTCACCTCGGCCTCCCAAAGTGCTGGCATTACAGGCATGAGCCAGCGTGCCTGGCCACCCTACTCCCTTTTTATTCACGGAACAGATAAACCTCTCCAGTCACCCAGGCCCCTCACACTGAGGTCCACCCTTCATGACCTTCTCTGTCCCCCTATTAAGCCAGGTGCCCTGGCCAGCCCTCTTCTCCCAGGGGACAGCAGTGCCTGGGGCAGCAGGGTCTGGAGCCAGTACCTCGGTCTGCCCAGCAGAAAGGTCAAGCCAACTGGGAGCCGCTGCTCTCTTTAAAGGCTCTCCAAGGAGTTTCTGCCACCTCCCAGGCTCCCTGGCAGACCAAAGGTTGACGGTGAGGGCCAGGGTCGGGCCAGGGCCGGTACTCAGGACTGACCTGCCTGTGGCGAAGAGTGATCAAGCCCATCAGACCTGACAATTTGCCTTTCAACTCCTTACTTCCCTTCAGCAAACCCGCCCCAGTTCCACAGGCAGGAGCGCTCCCATGCAACCCACACACCTTCCGTATAAGTGGGGAAAAATTCAAAGCTAAAAAATACTGTTCCATCCCTGTCACCAACCACCACCAGCAGAGCCGCTAGCCGCCAACGCCTTTAAAAACGCCTATGTGGGTATCCCCCTGCCTCTGCACCCACACCTTCCCCTAAGAAACGTTCAGAAGCTCTGAATTACCAAAATCAATTACTCCAAGAAGGAACTCAGGCAGACAGGCACTAGAATAAAGACGGCAGATAATTCCCACTGTCAGGTAATTGCTCCCCAGAGAATTTCAGATAAAAAAGAGGACTCTAAAAGAGAGCATTTTCCCCCAGAAAGGCAGGAGAAGGCTGTGCCTCAATAAACAGAAGGCTCTTCTCTTCCCTGCAGCCTTCCCGCCCCTCCCTCGCCTGCATCCTGCAGGAGGCAACCACATAGGGCCACAGGAATCCCCAGGGATCAGGGTGGGAGGAAGGTGGGGTCGAATTTTGGGGTCCCAGGCCCAGGGACAGGGCTGGGTTCTCAAAGGACATTTGACTCTCATGTCCCTTCTTGGGCAGGGACACAACAGGGTCCCAAGGCTCCTGTTACACATGGGCCCAGGGACACAAGATTAGCAGTTAATCTGTCTCTATTCCATATGTCCATCTCGCCACCTCGACAAGGCCAAAAGATCTTTGAGGCCGGGCACAGTGACTCACACCTGTAATCCCAGCACTTTGGGAGGCCAAAGGAGGTGGATCACTTGAGACCAGGAGTTCGAGACCAGCCTGGTCAATATGGTGAGGCCCTGTCTCTACTAAAAATATAAAATTAGCCGGGCATGGTGGTGCGCACCTGTAATCCCAGCTACTCGGGAGGCTGAGGCAGGAGAATCGCTTGAACCAGGGAGGCCAAGGTTGCAGTGAGCTGAGATTGTGCCACCGCACTCTGGCCTGGGCAACAAAGTGAGACTGTCTCAAAAAAAAAAAAGAAAGAAAGAAAGAAAGTTATTTGAAAGCAGGTCCTTGGCTACCATGTCCAGCCCTTCCTTGCCACCCAGCCTTGGACACTCATTATAAAGGACCTGCCAATTGACCCAAGAGGTGATGGAGTGGTAGACACTGGGATTTACCTGAGGCTAGTCACTGAGTTCTCTGGGCTTTGGTTTCCTTCATTATAAGAGGAGATAGCATCAAACTGTTATATAGATGTCTACAACGCCACCTCTCCAGGAGTGTCGCAAAGCTTATCAATAGGCATTCCAAGAAGAAAGTGTTCTACAGTCAGAGGTTTGGAAAGTTCTGGAGTAAACAAATCTCAGCAGGTTTCTTTACTGCAGGATTTCTCAGAACCTTTAAAATTGTTCATGTGGATTGGTACTATACAAAATAGGTACATAAAGTATTCAGCAGCCTTTTCTTAACCTTCTTTTCTACAAAGCATCTTACCAGGTTACCATTCCATGGAACATACTTGGGCCGACAACTATTGCAGACATAAGGCGTAACAAGGATACACTAAGGCAGTTAAGGTTGAGGGGCCATAGGAAATTTCATGGAGGGCACAGTGCTTGAGATAACTTCTGAAAGGAAAAGAGGCCCGGCACGGTGGCTCACACCTGTAATCCCAGCACTTTGGGAGGCCAAGGCTTGTGGATCACCTGAGGTCAGGAGTTCAAGACCAGCCTGGCCAACATGACGAAACCCTGTCTCTACTAAAAATACAAAAAGTAGCCGAACGCGGTGGTGCACCCCTATAGTCCCAGCTACTCAGAAGGCTGAGGCAGGAGAATCGCTTGAACCTGGGAGGCAGAGGTTGCTGTGAGCCAAGATCGCAACACTGCACTCCAGCCTGGATAATAGAGCAAGACTCCATCTCAAAAAAAAAAAAAAAAAAAAGAAAGAAAGAAAAAGAAAGGATTCTATGGGCAGAGACCAAATAGGGGATGTTCCAAATAGTAGAAACCGCACAACAGAATTGCAGAGGTGGGGCCGGGCGTGGTGGCTCACGCCTGTAATCCCAGCACTTTGGGAGGCCGAGGCAGGTGGATCATGAGATCAGGAGTTTGAGACCAGCATGGCCAACATAGTGAAACCCCGTCTCTACTGAAAATACAAAAATTAGCCGGGCATGGTGGCACATGCCTGTAATCCCAGCTACTTGGGAGGCTGAGGCAGGAGAATCACTTGAACCTAGGAGGCAGAGGTTGCAGTGAGCCGAGACCATGCCATTGCACTCCAGCCTGGGCAACAGAGTGAGACTCCCTCTCAAAAAAAAAAAAGAAAAAGAAAAAAGAAAAGAAAAGAAAAGAAAGAAGTGCAGAGGTGGGAGAGTCCTGGACACATTAGGTCCTGGTTATCATCTTGCAAGAAGGAGGTCAAGGCTAGAAAGGTAGGATGGGAAGGGTCTTTGGGTAAAGAACATGATGAGGATCCCTGTGTTAAAAGTAATGGCATACTTACCAGTGCTTACCATGTGCCAGGCATTGTGTGAAGCAAAACTATTACAACATAGACCTATGAAGCTGGTTATCTTGTATCCCTTGTTTTAGAACCCAGGAAAATTAAGTGGCCGCAGTTAATTCCCGCAGCTACTAAGTGGCAGGGCAGGGATCTGAAGCCCCCCAGCACATCAGTTTCAACCCCATGTCTTTATCCAATCTGCTTCTCCACCCTAGAGCCATGAGGGACAGGGCAGAAGCCAACACCATCAACACTATCAAGCTGCGGAGAAGAGCCACTGATTTCTTGCCATCTGAAGCCTTCTCCCTGTGCCTTGATTTTTAATTTGTATGCCATTGGACAGAATTTCTCCAACAAGTGCATAGGTCATTTGTTCTGAATATTTAAAAGGAGTCTTTTCAACTATCCCAGCACTTCTCCAATAAGTGCACAGGTCATTTGTTCTGTATTTAAAGGGAGCCTTTTCAACTATCCCTCCGCGAGTTTGCGAGAAGTTGCCCAAACACCAAAAACCACATGTGGCCGAACACATCAACATCCTCGACAAGATTTATGTTCCAAGCACGTGGCTGCTGCCTTGATTTATGGGGCCAGTGGAGCTGATCTAAGAGGAAGCGAACCTCTCGGGGGAAGGAGACATCATCATCATCAGATATCTCAATAATCATCTCAATCACAGTAAAAAAAAGGCACCGGGCCACTTCCCGCCCTAGCACTGGAAAGGAAGTGAAATTATTTGCCGTAATTCAATTTGGTAATTAACTAAACAATGCAAAGAGAAATTCCAGCAAGGATATAAATACTTTAAAAATCCCTGCGCTAGTTGGTGAGGAGGATGTCAACAACAAACAGGAACTCCAGGGAAGGCAAGAGGCGAGGGCGGTCAGGTCGGGGTAAGGTGGGTCCCAAGCTAAAAACAACAGTGGCCAAAGTGGTTTATAATTACAGACACTACTTCATGCCAGCTCTGTGCTAAGCGCTTTACACACATTACCTCACCGAAGCCTCAAAACACTGAGGAGCCCAGGCAGCTGCAGAAGGACCTGCCTGAGGGCACACAGTGGGAAGTGACAGACTCAACTCTTATCCCAAACCTGCATCTTCTCCTTCCACATCCCTCTGTTTCCTGTCCAAAAGCATAGCCTAGATAAATGGGGCTCTAGGAATAGCCAGGACAAATGGGGAAACTGAGGCAGGATTTGACATCCCCCCTCCCCCCACCTCCCCAAGTGTCCTAACTGCCAAGCTTGGGGGCTCCCAGCTGACCTGGCTGCAAGACTCTGATGGAGAACTGGGTAAGCTCGGGAAAAGTGATTTTGCAATCCTGTTTGCAGAAACCTGAGCAGTTGTCCTCCTGGGCCTGGCTCTAGCCTTTCTTCCTCTGGGAAACCCACTTGACCTCTTACCTCCCCCCACCAACACATACACACAACACACAAACACACACACACTGCTGTCTACAGCAACTTCACCAATTTGTGGCTTCCCCAAAGGCTGAGCAGGCTCTCTCTCTAAGGAGGACCCTGGCGGTTCTCGGAAAGGAGAGAGGGAGGAGCAGCAGCTGAGACTTGTTGGAGTTCCGCCCTGCCCCACCTTCACCCCGCATGCCTGCTTCAACAAACACTCACCCCGGTGACTTACACAGCAGAAACAAGCTCACGGGGACTGTGGATACCATGCAAAAGATAAATTTCAAGCACCTTAAAGAAATCTTTTTCTCTATTATCCCCTTTCTCTATTGATCAAAGCAGCTCCCTTAAAAACCCATGTTCAGACACCTTTTTTTTGGCCAGTTTGAGACCCTGTGTATCTCCAAGAGAAAAATCATTCACATTAAAAATAATAATTTTTTTTTGAGGCAGGGTCTCACTCTGCTACCAAAGTGGGAGTGCAGTGGTATGATCATGGCTCCGGCTCACTGCAGCCTCAACCTCCTCCCAGACTTAAGCGATCCTCCCACCTCAGCCTCCAGAGTAGCTGGGACTACAGGCACACACCACCAGCCCCAGGTAATTTTTTTTTTTTTGTAGAGACAGGGTTTTCCTATGTTTCCCAGGCTGGTAGATTGACTCTTTAATTCAGATCTTCCCCTACCCAGAACTACCTTCACCAAAGGCAGTAAGTTCTGGAAAGGGGTATGGCCAGAGGATCCCAAGACTGCTATAAAGTGCATTAAGAAGACCATCAGTAATAATAATGCAAATAATAAGTAATAACAAAACTGTAGCATTTATTAAATGTTTATGATGTGCAGACACTGTACTGTGTTCTTTCTTTGCATGTATAATTTTAATCTAGGCTGGGCACAGTGGCTCATGCCTGTAATCCCAGCACTTTGGGAGGCCGAGGCAGGTGGATCACTTGAGGCCAGGAGTTCGAGACCACCCTGGCAAACATGGTGAAACCCTGTCTCTACTAAAAATACAAAAATTAGCTGACTGTGGTGGCACACACCTATAATCCTAGCTACTCAGGAGGTTGAGGCAGGAGAATCACTTGAACCCAGGAGGCAGAGGTTGCAGTGAGCCGAAATCGCACCACTGCACTCCAGCCTGGGCGACAAAGTGAGACCCTGTCTCAAAAAATTAAAAAATAATAATAATATAATAACAGCCCTAAAAAATAGGTATTATTATCCTCAATTTATAGTTAAGAATACTGAGGATCAGAGAAATAAGATAACTTTGTCCAAGGTCAAACAGCTGGTAGGTAGAGCAGCCAGAACCCAAAGCCAGGTCTGTCTGATGGACCTTAGACCACACACACACCCTTAGCCTGTCTGCTGTACTCAGCTTCCTTGGGGTGGGAACGAGTTACTTGGTGCTTCCCCTAGCTCCTACTCCAAGCCCAGGATTCAGTGGCCATCAACAGATTTCTGTTCCAAATCTGAATCAAAACCTATGGTCAAGGCCAGGCATGGCAGCTCATGCCTGTAATCCCAACACTTTGGGAGGCTGAGGCAGCCAGATCACTTGAAGTCAGGAGTTCGAGACCAGCCTGGCCAACATGGCAAAATCTAGTTTCTACTAAAAATCACAATTAGCCAGGCGTGGTGGCAGGCACCTGTAATCCTAGCTACTCAGGGGGCTCAGGCAGGAGAATTGCTTGAACCCAGGAAGCAGAGGTTGCAGTGAGCCAAGATTGCACCACTCACTCCAGCATGGGTGATGGAGTGAGACTCTGTCTCAAAAACAAACAAACAAACAAACAAACAAATCTTATGGTCACTCCACTCAAAAGGAAATCCCTTAGCAAGCCCCTGCCTTGAAGATACCTTCTAGGGGAGGATGGGAAAGGAATTACAATCAACATTCACAAAGCCAGTGACCTACAGGGGGTGGAAAGAGATGGGCCCAGGACTGGCGGTCCGTGAAATCATCTTCAAATATGCCCTTCCTCTCGTGGAGCCTGCATACCGCTGTACCTGCTCTCCTCTGCGCCCCCCTCTGACTATTCAAGGACAGCACTACTCAAGGACAGTGGGGAGACGGAGAACGATATCAGTGTAGAAAAAGACCCTTCATCCATCACCTTCCCACCCCTCACGTGCTTAATTACACCTGGTTTCTCCATACTTACACTTCCACAATCCCTTAGGAGGTAGCCCTGCAGCTAGAGGGCAGGGCAGTAGAGTGCCTGACACGAGAGGCTTTGGAGTTGGGAAGACCTGCATTCAAACCCTGGCTCTGCCCTTCCCAGCTGGGTGACCTTAGGCAAGTCACTCCTCCTCTCTGGGACTCAGTTTCCTCATCTGCAAAACAGAGGTGAAAACAGGATCTCACAGGTCTATTGTGAGAACTAAATGGGCTGATGAGCCGAGTGGCTGGTCCATGGGAAGTACTCAGAAAGTGTGAGCTGCTAGGTATTATCATTACAGCCCAGAGAGGCCATGCACCGTACTCAGGGTCACACAGCCAATGTGAGGCAGAGCAAATGCTAACACCAGGTTCTGGCTCTGGTCCAAGCTCCTTCCTAACACAGAGCCACTATCCTGGGAAGCTGTGAGATGGCACAGTACAAGTGCTTATCATGGCTCAGCAGCTTCCCCAAGCCCACAGTTCATGAGCCAAGTACAAAGTCCCAACCAACAGGTTTGTTTTTCTTATACACACACACACACACACAAAATCAAGTGGCTCAGAGTGAAAGTTCCCAAACTTTGGCATCCTCCCCTATCCAGAGGTGAGTAGTGATCTCATCCCTGTGACTAAGCCACACCGACGCCAGGAGCCCTCTCTGGGAACCTGCAGGCTTGGCGTTGCTGGCTCCCAGCCCCAGGAGGAGCCAAGGCTGCAAAACTGGGATTCTTGCAGAGCCGGGAATTCTTGGCTCTTGGAGCTGAGAAGCAGGGTGGCTCTGAGAAGTGGGTGATGTTGCAGCCAAGGACCAAGATAGCCCTGGAGATCCAGGTTTGAATCCCAGCTCTGCCAGGAACTTGTCATGAAGTTTTAGGCAAACCCAGGCCTCTATCCCCCTAATTCTAAAATGGATAGATTGCACCAGAAGATTTCCAATGGTCTGTCCAGCTTACATCTTGCTTAGCTCCTGTCCTGCCCACCAGGGGCCTTGGCCTAGCTAGGGAAGGAGCAAAGAGTTAATAAACATACAAGTTAGAGGGCCATGGGCACTAAAATGTACAGAAAAGGTCAGTGTTGCTGGAACAATCAGTGCAGGATGC
This sequence comes from Pan troglodytes, assembly GCF_028858775.2. Lineage (NCBI taxonomy): Eukaryota > Metazoa > Chordata > Mammalia > Primates > Hominidae > Pan > Pan troglodytes. The sequence goes on from NC_072409.2 coordinate 16,836,539, forward strand.
CTGGAGAAGTTGGAAGCCGAATGGGGGTCCCAAAGCGGGAGGGATGGAAGTGAGAAGTGGAGAAAACTGATCCTGGTGGTCTGGGAGCTTGTCAGTGGCAGGGTGTCAGATGCACTAGACAGCCTGTAAAAGTTTCAGTGAGTCAGGTCGGGCTAGAACTTCAGCCACTACCTCCTCCCTGTCACTTAATTCCTCCCACCATGGGGAGGACAGATAGATGGACAACCAGGAGCACCTAGATTAAAAACTAGAAGGCTGGGCGCAGTGCCTCACACCTGTAATCACAGCACTTTGGGAGTTCGAGGCGGACGGAGCACCTGAGGTCGGGAGTTCAAGACCAGCCCGGCCAACATGGCAAAACCCCGTCTCTACTAAAAACACACAAAAAAATAGCTGGCCGTGATGGCACACACCTGTAGTCCCAGCTACCAGGGAGGCTGAGGCAGGAGAATCGCTTGAACCTGGGATGCAGAGGTTGCAGTGAGCCGAGATTGCGCCACTGCACTCTAGCCTGGGCAACAGAGCGAGACGCTGTCTCAAAAACAAACAAACAAACAAACAAAAACTAGAAAAAGCCGAGAAACCTAGTTACAGACTTTGCCCCAGAGTGGGCTCCTCCCCAAACCAAGAGGCAGCAGAAAACAGGGTGCTCCCCCTAGCACGATGCAAGGTTCCATAAGGAGAGGTCAGGATGGACAGGTGTCTTCTGAGGGTTTAAAAAATATATATTCTGTCAAACACCATAAAGTAATACCTACAGCAAAGCCAGTTAGCACATCATTGCAATGCATGGTTGTTACAGCAGGAAGCTACTGTGCTCTGTAATCCTCAATGGCTCCCTATTGCCTATAGCTTTATGTTCACTATCCTTATCATAGCATTCTAGGTCCTCGATTTGGGGTCCTGATGGTACTTTTCTGCTTTATTCCCATCACTACCTTACCCCCCCAACTCTTGCTCCAACCAGTTACAGTCCTCGGCTGCTCCCCAAGCCCATCATGAGCCTTTGCTCCCTGGGACCTCAATTCATTCTTAGTCTCCCTGCCATCCTTGCTGCTTTGCTTAAAAATCTACCCCTATTGTTTCCACCAACCCGCTTCCCTCCTGGAGCCTGTTGACTCTCATCTGGCTTCTCCTAAGAATATAAAACACAGACCTCAGGGGCTGAGGATCAGACAGGTTCTGCCACTGAATTTGGGGTACAGTCTCAAGTAAGAAATTGGGCACGCACCTCCACACGCTCATTTATAAAGCGGGCAGTGCAACCTCTCCCCATGTCAAAGGCTGCCGAGCCACTCAAGTGAGATAATGGAGCCATAGGGCTCTGCACAGCGTCAAGTGTGACACGAACTCAAGGGATTAGGGTGTCTATTTTTAACTCCCCACATCCTGGCTGAAAAACAAATCTCTCACACACCCTGCAGATCCCTATCAGAGGGGCTGACAGAGCCTTTTGGGAATTCTCTCCTCCCGGAAGCAGCGCCAGCTTTGATGGCGTTCCCTCTGCCGGGAAAGGCTCTGAGGTCCCTGCTCTGGCCAGGGCCTGCTTCCATTATGTCTTCTGGCTGGGTCCTGCTGCTCCCGGCAAACAGCCGTTGCCTGGTAGACTCAGTTGTCACACATTCTACAGCCAGTGATAGTCAGACAGGGTCACCAAAGATGCTGAGAAGAGTCCCTCATTCATCTGCTTATTTATTTACTTATTCACATTCCCTCCCCTCCCCTCTTAAGAGGTTGGTCTTGCTCCAGGGTCACCCAGAGGGGAAAACCATGAGGCACCTGTGCTAGGATGCCTCTGTCTAAGGACAGGGGCAGGGGCAGAGACAGATAAACTGATAAGGCAACAGTAAGTAGGACAGGAAGTAACAAAGGAACGATGGGGTGGTGACTCATGTCTGTAATCTCAGCACTTTGGGAGGCCAAAGTGGGAAGATTGCTTAAGTGGGAGGATTGCTTGAGGCCAGGAGTTCGCCAGCCTGGACAACACAGCAAGACCCCATCTCTACAAAAAATAAAAAAATTAGCTGGGCATGGTGGTGCTTGCCTGCAGTCCCAGCTACTTTGGAGGCTCAGATGGGAGGATTGCTTGAGCCCAGGAGTTCAAGCTACAGTGAGCCATGATTGTGGCACTGCACTCCAGCCTGGGTAATAGAGCAAGACACCATCTCAAAAAAATAAGAAAAACCCAAAGGAATGATAGGAGTATGTGAACATAAAACCAGACCATCATCAATCTCTCTCCTCTCCCTCCAGTACCCTAGCATCCATCAGACCTCACTCCAAGATGAGTCTTTACTAGGTATCAGCCACTGTCACCTACAAGGAGAGGGGGCTTCCTACTTCAGGACAGAGATCTCTGACCTGGTCCCCTGACCCATCTGCGCAGGTGTTCGCTACGTTCATAAGAACACTGCCGGCCAGGCATGGTGGCTCATGCCTATAATCCCAGCACTTTGGGAGGCCCAGGTGGGTGGATCACTTAAGGTCAGGAGTTTGAGACCAGCCTGACCAATATGGTGAAACCCCGTCTCTACTAAAAATATGAAAATTAGCCAGGCGTGGTGGCATGCACCTGTAGTCCCAACTACTCGGGAGGCTGAGACAGGAGAACTGCATGAACCCAGGAGGCAGAGGTTGCAGTGAGCTGAGATCACGCTACTGCACTCCAGCCTGGGCAACAGACCAAGACTCCATCTCAAGAAAAAAAAAAAAAAAAAAAACAAAGAATGCTGCCATTCTCCCTGGTCCCACCTCCCTCACCCCCCACTGCCTGAGTTCACACTCATCCAATGATGGTAACAGGGAAAATGATTCCAACACAAGAATGTCAAAGAAAAAAAAATCCTCACTCTGAATTGGGAGCCGTCAATAAGGAGAGCGTCCTTCCAACAGCCACTCTGAGCCCTGCCCGTGAGCACTGGACCTGGAGTGAGGGGAGTCAGGGAAGTCCTGAGCTGCATCCTTCCAGCCATGGGAGCTGAGCTGTGTTTCCTCAGAGCCTTGGTTTCCTCAGCAGAAAGTCACAGAGGGACTGGGAGGGGACCCTCTGCAGAAAGCACCTTGCACACCAGAAAGTGTGATATAAATGCTTTGTGTTGTAGCATACATTATTATTATTATTATTTTTGAGACAGAATCTCACTCTGTCACCCAGGCTGGAGTGCAGTGGTGCCATCTCAGGTCACTGCAACCTCCACCTCTTGGGTTCAAGCAATTCTCCTGCCTCAGCCTCCTGAGTAGCTGGGATTACAGGCATGCACCACCACACCCGGCTAATTTCTTTATTTATTTTTTTTCTTTTTGTATTTTTATTACAGACGGGGTTTCACCATGTTGACCAGGCTGGTCTTGAACTCCTGACCTCAGGTGATCCCCCGCCTTGGCTTCCCAAACTGCTGGGATCACAGGCATGAGCCAGCACACCCAACCTTAGTATATATTTTTGATCCTCATTTTTTTCTTTCCCTTTTGGCCTCTGAGGCTCAACAGCCCTCTCTGAACTCAGGGACAGATGTTTCTGTGGACTTTCTGGCCACAAATAACTGTGCAACCCCAGAACAGTTATGTGACTCCTCGATGTCCATGTCTGTGGGGACCATGTCTGTGGGCCCCCGACACAATCCCAATAACCCCCACAGGCCCTTCACAAGTACTTTTTAAACACTCTTAAGAAAATGCTAAAGAAGCTGGGTGCGGTGGCTCACGCATACAACCCCAGCACTTTGGGAGGCCAAGGTGGGAGGATTGCTTGAGCCTAGGAGTTCAAGACCAGCCTGCGCAATATAGTGAGACCTCATCTCTACAAGAAGAAAAATTTTTAAATTAGCCAGGCATGACGGCAAGCGCCTGTAGTCCCAGATACTCTAGGGAGGCTAAGGTGGGAGGATCACTTGAGCCCAGGAGGTGGAGGTTGCAGTCAGCCAAGATCATGCCACTGCACTCCAGCATGAGTGACAGAGTGAGACCCTGTCTCAAAAAAAACCAATAATAATTCTAAAGAAGCAGGTGAATTTGGCTATTCTCATTTGAGACCTGAAATTCAGCCTGCAGGTGGGGACTGACACTGACAGGTGGCTTTCCCTAACCTGCTTTTAGGCCGGTCCCCCTTGATGCCACACAGCCAGAATAAAGTTTTTTTTAAGAAGCAGATCAAGAACAATCCAAATGATGGGGCCGGGCATGGTGGCTCATGCCTGTAATCAACACTTTGGGAGCCTGAGGCAGGTGGATCACTTGAGCTCAGGAGTTCGAGACCAGCTTGGGCAACATGGGGAAACCCTGTCTCTACAAAAAATACAAAAATTAGCTGGGCATGGTGGCGAGCACCTGTAGTCCCAACTACTTGGGAGGCTGAGGTGGGAGGATCATTTGAGCCTGGAAGGCGGAGGTTGCAGTGAGTCAAGATCGCGCCACTGCACTCCAGCCTGGGCGACAGAAGGAGACCGTGTCTCAATTAAAAACAAAACAAAACAAAACAAAAATCCAAATGAGGCAGAGAAGTTCTCTGCAAACCAAAGGCATCTCTCTTCTGTCCCTTGCTAGAGCCAGCCCTGCCCAGAGCAGACTGCGAGGCTCTCCACTTGACTCTGTTGAGGAGGGGGGTGCAGGCACGGCAGTTGGAGCAGGAGTGGAAAAATCATGCCTGATTCAAAGCTAGTCCAACTCTACAAAGCTTTCCAAGCATTCACTAGGGCATTCACTAGAGCAATTTCTAAAGCCCAGAGCCCATCACGGGGGACAGGCAGCGGACAATGACAGGCAAAGCAGGGCAGTTAGTAAGAAAGAGCTACAAGCCCGGAGGAACAGCTCACCCTTACGGGGGCAATGAGAACAAATGGAGGTGAAATTGGTGCTACACCCAGAGGGGCAGGAAGAATTTGGGCAGTAAGCAGTGGCAGAGAGAAAAGGGCATTCTGGAAGTCACAGGCCAAGTCCAGGCAACATAAAACCTGAAGAGCAGAGAAAGAAGAGGCAGGGAGGAAAACTGGAGCCAGACATGGGGCCGTGTTTGCCAGGCCAGGGAGCTTGGCTTTGATCTCGTGGTTAACAGGAAGCCACTCACATGACAGTAAATGGCCAGCAGAGGCTGTGGTTACTAAGGGCTACTGTAGGAAGCTGGGTTGCTGGAGGCCCACCTGGGATGGGAAACAGGCAGCTGGACCCCCTCAGCCAGCTGCTCGCCCCAGGGAGAGGTTAGAACCGTTCAGGTCAGATTCAGGAAAGGCTGAGGAAGCCCAGAGGAGAGACATGTGATGGCTTGGAAGGGAGACAAGGCTCTCACATGTCCCCCTTGTCTCCTGGTCAAGACTACCCAGGGCTGATAGGGCCTGCAGTGGGGTTGGCCCTAGTGCCCCCACGCTCCCCCTTGGCTCCTGCCCTTGACCCCCGGTCATTCCCACCGTCACCTTCTTGCAAGGATCAGGGTGCAAAACACTGTGTAATTCTAAGGTAAGTGACCTCCCCCTTCCCTGGGCTTCCTCCACTACCTGTCCCCCTCTGGACTGCCCCCAGGTGTCCTGGCCCCACTGGCCACCATTCCCATAAGAGCCTTTCTGGCCCCTTTCATAGTAATTCCCATGGAGCACTCTGCCCTCCAGCCCAACTCAACCCCTCACCCATGCCCTGAGCCCATCATGAATACCTCTCCCTAGAAACCCAGACAGGAAATGCAGACAGAGCCCAACTTGTAAATGTCAAGGTGGGAAAGAACCTCAAAGATCTAGACAAAAAGCCCCACCTTCAGCCCCTTTACAGAAAAGAAACCTAACGTTTTAAGAGATGACCAGCCCTGCCCAAGATCACACAGCCTGATCGTGGCCCAGGTCTTCAAGCTTCCAGGTGAGGGCTCTGGCACCAAAGCCACAACCAGATAGGGCAGAAAAATAGTGAGGCATGAAAAAGACTGCAAAAAAGGCCAGAGTGCCTTATTGTCAAGGCACCTGGATTTAGGTCCTGACTCTTATCACCACTCCCTCCCCTGCCCACATACACACATTAGGGCTTTGGACACGTCACTGCAGTTTCCTGGACTCCAGTGACCTCTTTCATAAAATGGGTGTTTAATAATTTGTGCTTTCAGCAGGATCAAATAGGTCCAAGGCAGAACAAGCACCCTGTCTACAGCACAGGTGGTAGGCCAGAATTGTGATACAGCTGGGGTCTATGCAGGCGATTCCTTTACCCTGTATCTCTCCTAGTGAGTCAGCCCAGGCCAGGCAGCCTCGGGCCAGACATTTCCCCAAAGCTGCCCAATGGCCCACAGAGCGGTCTTCCAAGGGAAGGGATGGAGATTGAAAACATAGATAGACGCACAACAGAACCACCCCGCTCCTCTCCCCACGAGATGCAGGCCCAGCACCTTCTGGCTGGGAGGGCCAGAGGCCACAGTAGGAGGATGGAGGAAGAAGGTGTTGAGGGGAGGGAGAGGTTTCTGCCAACCCCTCCAGGGTCCTCACCACTCTGGGTGAAAAAACAGAGCAGAGGCTGGGTACAGTGGCTCATGCCTACAATCCCAGCACTTTGGGAGGCTGAGGCAGGAGCATCAGGAACTTAGGAGATCAAGACCATCCTGAGCAACATAGCAAGACTTCATCTCTACTAAAAATTAAAAAATTGGCCAGGCGCGGTGGCTCACGCCTGTAATCCCAGTACTTTGGGAGGCCGAGGTGGGCGGATCACGAGGTCAGGAGATCAAGACCATCCTGGCTAACACAGTGAAACCCTGTCTCTACTAAAAATACAAAAAATTAGCCGGGTGTGGTGGCGGGCGCCTGTAGTCCCAGCTACTTGGGAGGCTGAGGCAGGAGAATGGCGTGAACCCAGGAGGTGGAGCTTGTAGTGAGCTGAGATCACACAACTGCACTCCAGCCTGGGTGACAGAGGGAGACTCCATCTCAAAAAACAAAACAAAACAAAACAAAAAAAATTTAAAAATTGGCTGAGCATGGTGGCATGTGCCTGTAGTCGCAGCTACTAAAGAGGCTGAGGTGGGAGGATCACTGGAGCACAGGAGTTTGAGGCCTTAGTGAACTATGATAGTACCACTACACTCCAGCCTGGATGACAGAGTGAGACCCTGTCTCCAAAATATAATAACCTGAGCACGAGGGCCTCGTCTAAGGCACACCAATCCTAGAAAGCAGAGGCCAGTGATCTTGGGGGTGCCACAGGTCTGCCCGCAAGTACACCCACTTGTGGCAGGAGAAACTTCACCAGGGCTCCCGTCAGCCAAGGGCCTGCTCCATTCCACCCACCAGTGGGTGGAACAGCATGCCCATCTTAAGTTGGGAGAAAGCCCTAGAAAGAAAGAGTAACCAGCTCCAGAGAGTGAAGCCAAGACTAAATTCAGATCTGTTGAAAACTATATTCCACGTTCTCTTCCTAAGAGTACCTTAGTGCTATGGTCCTCGAACTGTGACCTGCAGGAAAATGGCCTGGGTTGGGGGGGAGTGGGAGTGGCGGGTGGTTTAAAGTGGAGATCCCAGGCCTGGAGTAGAGATGAGGGATCTGCATTTTAACAGGTGCTCTAGGTGCTTGTGATAAAAGCATTGCTGGCACACACCAGTCCCAGGAGCACACACACACACGCGCACACACACACACACAAAGGCATGTATGCAAGCAAGGATCAAAAGCGAAGCATGTGCTCTAAAGACAGATACAGATGCTGAGTTTGGTGCACAGCCCAGCCAGCCCCTTACCAGTTGTAGGATCTTGGGTAAGTCCCTTAACCTCTCTAAACCTGTTTCTTATATGCAAAATGAGGATAAGAAAATAATCAACCTCATGGGTTTGTTTTATGGGTGCAAGAAAATAATATGTGTAAAGTCCTCAGGGCAGGGTCTGGCATATAATAAACACTCAATAAATAGTGCTATGATCATTACCAACCTTAGTGCCTGTGTGTTGAATGCTGAAGGGACGGAACAGAATGCCAGGCACCAGGGGACCACAGTGAATAATTGAGACAGTAAGAGATGCCCCAAGGGTTATTCCAGAACCAGTGGATAGAAGTCATAGAGACAAAGATTTCTGTCCCAAACCGGAAGAATGTTGCTCAATCATGAAACCAAGAGTTTCCCAATCATGAAACCAACTGTCTAGTGAACTCACCGTCACTAGAGGATCCTAGCAAAAAAGACTAGATGTTCACCAAGTGGGGACACAGCACCAGGGAAGGAAGAATGGGGGGATAGGAGGGCCAGGTGATCTTGAAGGTGACTTTGGGCCAGGTTCTGCAGGTCAGCCCTTTTCCCCATCATGCTGGTTATTTAGTTCATTTGCTCTTCCTTGCCATTTACAATAGTTACCTCCAGGTGTCTAAAAGGGGTGGGGAAAGGGGGAAAGATCAAGATAGACAGAAGCCTTGTACATTCTGAATAGTTCATTGCAGGGATAAGAATGTGTGAGGCTGTTTAAACCTGAGCCTACAAACCCACTAAAATTGTGGGTGTGTGCATCTGTGCACTTTTCTCAAAAGGGCTGATTAAGAGGGGCTGGTCCTTACCAACTTTCTGGGGGAGAGGAAACTGAGGCATGAGGATGCTGGCTCTCTCAGACAGCAAGAGGGCACAAGCTCCAGGGTATAGATCGGCTGCTTAAGATGGCTGTCCTACGAGCCAGGCACCTTCCACGCCTCACCTAGAAAAAACCTCCCTATATCCCCCTTGGACGGGGCCCTTGAGCTCTGAGAGGTTAGGAAACCTGCCCACAGATACACAGCTAGTGAGCAGCAGGGGCTGATGTTGGAACCCAGATTCCCTGGGCTCCAGAGCTAGGTGTTTGGTTCCATTTTTTTACTCTTAGGTGTTCTGTCCTGGGTCAGTAAAACACTGAAAGGAGTTAACATTAGGGAGGAATAATGTTAAAGGTTGGTCCTTATTGGTGACAAGCTACCTACTCACCCACTCACAATAAAAAATTAAGGTAAAATTTCCCTCCTTAATAGCAGAAGGGGCCAGAGGGAGAGGAGTTTCCATATGGCTCACACCAGATAGCTCAAGAGTGGACCATCCTGAGACCAGAACACCCTGCAGTCATTCCCACCAGGCTGAGCACTGGAAGCAGGTGGCGTTGGTCCCTGTTCCCACTCTGCTTAGCCCAAGGTGTTTTCACGGAAGGTGGGGTCCAGAGCAGCCCAGGAAACGGAAAAGAGACCTCACTTCAACGACCCAGCCCTGCCAATCGCCTCCCTGATAATTTAGGATTGGCTAGGATTGAACAAAAACACCCAAAACTTGGGTGCCCCAGGGGGTGCCTGGCTCTGGATAGAGAGGTTTGGTTGGCTGCCCTATCACCAATTCCCAGGGTGAGCTGAGGAAGGTCTGAAGTTTGGGAGACCGCTGGAAGCCTTGGGGATCGGTAGGCTGGCACCCCCCACCCCCAACTCCCGCCGCCCGCGGGCCCCAGCTGGGGGCGCCTTCCTCGCGATCCCCTGTATTGTACTCTCCCAAGAACCCAGCGCTAGCCCTGGGTCCCGGCGGTCGAGATCTGGGCAGGGCGCACAGGAAAGTTTAAAGGCTCAATGCATCGCGCAGATTTCCTTGCGGGAGAGGGGACTGTAGGGGAAAAGAGGGGTAAATAAAGCAAAGTCGCCGCCCATTCCTCAGTCCCCTACCCCAACACCTCGCATCGGAGCCCCCGGATCCTCTCGAACCCGGGATGCCGCTCGGATCCCGGCAAACCACCGAGCCCCCCTCCACCTGAGCCGCGGCCCCCAGCTTTTACCTCTACGCGCGGGCCGGGCCGCTGGGCGCTGCCATCCCAAAGGCTCCGGAGCCTGAGCGGCCCAGGGCCAGGGTTGCGAAGCGGCGGAGTCGCGGTGTCGCCGGGCGGCTGCAGGAAAGTTTCCTTCGCGCCAGCTGGGCCGAGTGGAGCGGGGCGGGCGGAGTAGGCGGCTGGCCAGGCAGGAGCGCGCTACGGCCGGCTCCGCGCCTCCCCCGGCGCCGCCGCTCTACGGCTCCCGGGCTCCCGCGGCCACCCGGCCTGCCCAGCCCTGCCAATCGCAGGCCCAGCCGCCCACAGCTCCGCCCGCCAGGCCCGGGACCCAGCGCAGGCGGGGAGCGGAGGGGCGGGGGCGCACCTGTTTGGTCAATCGACCTCCCCACCACCGCCCCGCCCAGGCCGGACTGGGCAGAGCCGAGGCCCTCCGCTCCGAGCACACGCTCCCCAGCCTGGTGCGGGCCCGAGATGCCGGCGGGACCACACGCCCCCTCCCCTCCCGGAGTCCCCAGGCCTCCAGGAGTCCAGAGATAACCTCTGCTTCCGTTTCGGCGCTATGAGGGTACGGGACCGAGGAGTGGGCCGCGACTTTGCTTTACTTATCCCTCTTCCACCCTAGAGCTCCCCTTCCCGCTAGAATCTTCCCGCATCCGCTGACCCCTTAAACTTTTATGTGCGCCCTGCGTGGATCTCCAACCTCAGGAGCCGGGGACTAATGGGGGGAACTAGAGCTTTGGAAGGGACAGTGCGGGGTGTCACAGGGAAGGCACCCCAGCACTCCCACCAACAGAAACTCCCGAGGACTCCAGCTGGCTGGAGGGAACGTCCCGCGAACGTCTGCGACCCGCTTCAGCAAGCGTGACTGAATATTAAAGCGTGACTATCTTATTGACCCATTTCCCAGATAGGCACACTGAGGCCAGAGCGGGGCGAAGGCTTTTCGGACCGTGGTGGCGGGACAGCGACGTTTTCCAGCTAAAGGTGGGTTTGCTGAGAGCTCCTGCCTCCTTTTCCCAGCCCTACGCGGATGCCTGTGTTCGTCCTCACCTTGCCGCCAGTCGCGGATCTGGGGCCAAGGAGGAGAAACAGGCCCCGGGCAAGTGACCGGGTAGGGCGAGGGCGCGCCTGGAGGCGCACGGCCTTACCTCCGCAGCAGAGCGTGTCCTTGCAGAGCGCGCAGGCTGGAGGCCCCAGCAGGGGCAGGGAGGCCCAGGCGAGGGCGCGGAAGGAGGCACCGCCGGCTCCCATCTCGGACGGCCTCGGCAGTGCCTCGGCCAGCGGGCCTGCCACCCTCCGCGGCACCTGTGGGGCCAGCGCGGTGCCCGCGGCCTCCGCCTCCGGGGTCGGTCCCGGGCCAGGCCCGGGGTGAGGGGTGTGCAGGGCTCCCGGCTCCTAGAGCTGTCCCGGCTCAGAATCCAACGGCTGCTCGCAGGTCGAGCTGGGCAGGGCGCTATTTTTAGCGAGAGCTGCTCTCCCAGTCGTACAGACAGAACCAGTTAATTCGGCCGCTGGGGACGGGCCTGCACGGTGAACTCCCCGAACGGCAGCCGGCAGCCGGAGCTCTGCTGAAAGCTGATCCTTCGCATTCCTGCCTCTCGAGGCGGGAGGGCGGGAGGACGCCTGTAATTCCAGGGGGAAGCCAGCGTCCTCTCTGAAGACAGCGCCTGGGCCCAACTGCACGCCAAAAATGGGGCTCTTTAAATTGGCTCTGAAACCTGGCGCGACTTGATGCTGATGCCAAGCCGCAGACGATGTCCCATAAAATGTCCATCTACTGTCTCACCCTTCCCACCGGTCTCCAGCACTGGGAAGAGCCTCCCAGAAATGGGGTCTCAGCCCCAGCACCCGCCAGAAGCTGGCACGGTCATCATTCAGGAGCTACTTGTTGAATGAAGGCAGGAAGGAGTGAAATCCGATACCAGGGTCAGTGGAAGTCTTCGGAGCATATGCGATGGATGCACAGGGTGGCTTTGAAATCTTATAGAACCCCTAATCCAACACTTTCTGGCTGTGCAACCTTGGCAAATCATCTCACCTCTGTTTTATCTTCTCAGTTTTACCTTCTGCCTCAGTTTTATCTTCTGCAAAAAGGGAGTTTTAGAACTCCAAGAGATAGTATGCAAGAAATCCTTTTGTAAACAAAAGCATTATGTAGATGTTCATGTAAAACGTGATGAGAGAGCTGCAAAGGTGAACACAAGTTTCTACTCTCAGGAAGTCACTAGCACTCCTCTAATTCGAGAGAGGAGGTGCTAAGGACCCCAAAATGTACAATCACAGCATCCGGTATTAGCCCAAGGGTAGATAAATTGGCCAGTGGACTAGAATAGAGGCTGCAAAAATAGACCCATACAGGTATGGAAACTTGATATGTAGCAGAGATGGCCCTGCAGGTCAGTGGGAGAAGGGTGGACTTTTCTATAAATGGTGCTAGAGCGATAGAATGTCCATATTAGAAAAAGATGAGCTGAATCCCTACCTCACACCATGCATAAAAGATCAGTTCCAGGTGTACTGAAAACTTACACACACAAAAAAAACTCATGATAGTCAAGGATGTCTTAAGACCTCAAAAGCATAAATCATCAAGAAAAACATCAATACATTTAATTAAAATTCAAAACTTCTGTTTATCAAAAGATGATATTTACAACATAATATCCAAAATATACAAAGGCCTTCCACAAACCAATTTGCTAAAGAGGCAATAGGAGATTGGGCAAAATATATGAACAGGCAATTCACAGAAAAAGAAACATGAATGGCCAATAAACATATGCAAAGATGGTCAGTCTCACTAGTAATCAGAGAAATATAAAACAAAATCCCAGTAAAGTGCCACTTCACACCTGTCAGATTGGTGCAAAAACAAAGAAGTGGGACAGTAGGGACCTGGAGTCTGGAGAACTGTCCTGTGCTGCAGGCAGGAGTGGAAATGGGTACAGCCACTCTGGGAAACAATTTGGCAGCATCTAGAAATGTTGAAGTGCACATACCCCAGTGACCCAGAGTCTTGACATAGAGAACCTCTTGCTCATTGCAATAATGATAATACTAGTAAGGAATTTGAAACAGCCTCCATCCCTAACAGAGGAAGAATGCATAAACAAATTGTGGGGTAGTCAGCAAAATCCTATACTGCAGCAAAAATAAATGATTAGAAATTCATTATGAATCTCAAATCTCAAATAAGGGGAGGGAGAACATGTTGCAGAAGATCAAATTTCTATAATATCATTCATATAGTTTTGTTTTGTTTTGAGACAGAGGCTTGCTCTGTCGCCCAGGATGGAGTGCAGTGGCGCTATCATAGCTCACTGCGGCCTCGAACTCCTGTGCTCAGGTAATACTACCACCACAGCCTTCTGAGTAGCTGGGACCACAGGTGCAGTGGCACCACATGCAGCTAGTTTTTTGTTTGTTTGTTTGTTTGTTTTTGAGATGGAGTTTCACTCTTATTGCCCAGGCTGGAGTGCAATGGCGCAATCTCAGTTCACCGCAACCTCTGCCTCCTGGGTTCAAGAGATTCTCCTGTCTCAGTCTCCCGAGTAGCTGAGATTACAGGCATGCGCCACAATGCCCAGCTAATTTTGTATTATTTTATATTTTTTAGTAGAGACAGAGTTTCTCCATGTTGGTCAGGCTGGTCTCGAACTCCCCGCCTCAGGTGATCCACCTGCCTCGGCCTCCTAAAGTGCTGGGATTACAGGCATGAGCCACCGTGCCTGGCCTAATTTTTTTATTTGTAGAGAGAGGGGTCTCTCTATGTTGACCAGGTTGGTCTCAAACTCCTGGGCTCAAGCGATCCTCCTGCCCCAGCCTCCCAAACAGTGTTGGGATTACAGATGTGAGCCACTGTGCCTACCCTGGCTTCAAGTTCTATTCCTGTAATTCCACAAACTATGTGACTGGTGGCATGAACCGCCATGCCCAGCCTTCGTATAGATTCTTTAAACATGCCAAACAGAATACCATATATTCCATAGGAATGCACAGATATGGTAAAAAGTATAAAGACATTCAGAGGAATGATAAATACACCATTCTGCAAAGTTTTTACCTCTGGATAGAGGGAGATGTTCGATAGGAAGGAGCTTCACACATTCACACATCTTAGTAAGGTTTTCTTTCTTTCTTTCTTCTTCTTCTTTTCTTTTTTTTTTTGAGACAGCATCTCTCTCTTTCAACCAGGCTGGAGTGCAGTAGCATAATGATACCTCACTGCAGCCTCAACCTCCCAGGATCAAGGGATTCTCCCACCTCAGCATCCTGAGTAGCTGGGACTATAGGCACACGCCACCATGGCGGGCTAATTTTTGTTTGTTTGTTTGTTTGTTGTAGAGATAAGGTCTCACTATGTTGCCCAGACTGGTCTCAAACTCCTGGGCCCAAGCGATCCTCCTGCTTCAGCCTCCTAAAGTGCTGGGATTACAGGTATAAGCCACCATGCTCATGCTAGGTTTTATTTCTTGACCAGGATAGGAGACACACAGTGTTTGTTTTATTCTTCATCACTTTTTTTTTTTTTTTTTAAGGTGCAGAGAGTCATGGTGGGAGGCCACATAAAACCCAGTCCTACTCCGAACTTCAGTTTCCTTATTTTAATAACCTGGTCATCCTTTCTGGGAAATACCTAGCACAAAGACTGGCTCATGAGGAAGTGCTCAGTAAATCTTAAGAACATGAATAGCCCAGTCTGCAATCTTCACTGGGGTCCTTCACACCCTAGTCCCAGTCAGGTGAGACTGCCCCCACCCAAGCACCACCATACAACCAGGTCTCCCAAGTTCACCAAGCTCTATCATGCCCCAGGAATTTGCACACACTGTTTACTCTTCCTAGAATGCCTGTCCTCCCTATCTCTACCCAGTCAGTGCCTACTTCTCCTATTATAATCCAGCTCAGGCATTCCAGCCCATGGAAAGCAGAGGGTTCCCACAGAACCCACCCACTCCACCGTCTATATTTATCATATTGTAGATTGTTGCACCTTGCTATGGGTCTGTGTCCTGGAGCAGACTGTGAGCTCTTCCAGGTCACAAACCTTGCAGCCCCACCACCTGCACGAGGCCTGGCCTCAGGAAGGTTTATTGAATGAAGAAAAGGACTGAGTGACCCAAAAACTCAGAAACCAAAAGGGATCATTCTAAACTGTCAAAAGGAAAAAGCAACCCCACCACCTGCTGGACTGACTGCTTGGTCTTCATTGAGTGTTCTTGATGGGAATGTGAACTTCAAAGTCAAAGAGTGCTCGGGGCCTATAATCCCAGCACTTTGGGAGGCCGAGGCGGGTAGATCACCTGAGGTCAGGAGTTCAAGACCAGCCTGGTCAACATGGTGAAACCTCATCTCTACTAAAATACAAAAATTAGCTGGACATGGTGGCGCACACCTGTAATCCCAGCTACTAGGGAGGCTGAGACAGGAGAACCCCTTGAACCTGGGAAGTGAAGGTTGCAGTGAGCCAAGATCGCACCATTTGCCCTCCAGCCTGGGCAACAGAGCAAGACTCCATCTCCAAAAAGAAAAAAAAATGCTGCATTCATATCCAAGCTGACCCACTTGCCAGCTGTGTGACCTAGAGCATGCTACTACATCCCTCTGAGCCTGTTGCTGGGTTTACACAGCCAACATTGACTAGAGATTATCACAAGGGGTTATTATAAAGATTCAATGAGATCATAGTGGCAAAATACATGGCTCCTTTCTTGGTACAGGTAGCAGTTATATGACTATGGTCAAGAGGAAGTTGTTTGCAGGGGAGGATGGAAGGAACTTGATCAGGTTACTATGAAAGTGGGAGGGCTGGGCATGGTGGCTCACGTCGGTAAACCCAGCACTTTGGGAGGCCAAGGCAGGCAGATCACCTGAGGTCAGGAGTTCAAGACCAGCCTGGTCAAAATAGTGAAACCCCATCTCTAATAAATACACAAAAATTAGCTGGGTGTGGTTGTACATGCCTGTAGTCCCAGCTACTCAGGAGGCTGAGGCAGGAGAATCGCTTGAACCTGGAAGGTGGAGGTTGCAGTGAGCCGAGATTATGCCACTGCACTCCAGCCTGGGCAACAGAGTGAGACTCTGTCACAAAAAAAAAAAAAAAAGAAAAAAAAAGAAAAAAGAAAAAGAAAATAAAATAAAACTAATAAAGAAAGAAAGAAAGTGGGAGGCTGATCAAAAATTCCAGGGGGCTGAGCACAGTGGCTCATGTCTGTAATCCCAGCACTTTGGGAGGCCAAGACAGGAGGATCACTTGAGCCCAAGAGTTCAAGACCAGCCTGGGCAACATGGCAAGACTCCATCTCAACAAAAAAATGAAAAGACAATTAGCCGAGCATGGTAGCATGCATCTGTGATCCCAGCTTCTAGGGAGGCTGAGTTGGGAGAATCACTTGAGCCCAGGAGGTCAAGGCTATAGTGAGTCATGTTCACGCCATTGCACTCTAGCCTGGACAACAAAGTGAGACTCCGTCTCAAGAAATACAACAACAACAATAAAATTCCAAGAGAAGCCAAGCACAGTGGTGAGCACGCCTATGGTCCCAGCTACTTGGAAGGCTGAGGCAGGATGATCTCTTGAGCCCAGGAGTTTGATGCTGCAATAAGCTATGATCATGCCATTGCACTCCAGCCTGGGCAGCAGACAAGACCCTGTCTCAATTACTTAAAAAATTCAGGAGCGTTCTCCAGTTCTGAACAAAAACACACCCAGGGAGGCTGGCCCAGGAGATGAGAAGGTCAAAAATATGCATGAAGTTAGTGCTTCTGGTGCTCTTTCCTCCTGTCCTTTGTCCCACCCCCTGGGTGAGGCGCTGTACAACACTTTAGAACTATAGACCCTCCTCTCTGTCTGCCCATCCTCTCTGGCTCCCTCCAGTCTGTTCTCACATGTAGCCCAGGGATTCCAATCTGGACCCGTCTTTGCCTTGCCAGCTTCCATCTGTAGGGGCGACAGAGCCTGCAGCACCTTCCCCAAGGGATGTGTCTGGAGTGATTTGCCAAAGGCATCGTCTGCACTATATCTGCAAAATCCACATATGTCCACTGGTCGAGTTCTTCTATCAAGGCAACATACAGGATAGCAAATTGCTTATGGTTCAGACTCTAGACGATGAATTGGCTAATGTTACATGTTGTACAAGCTAACAAATATATAAAGTTGACAGGGCTATATGGTCACTGGAAAAGAACAACATGTACTTCAAGGGTTCCAATGAGATTTTCTGAGCTAATGTGCCAATCCTCTTTGGTTCAGCTCTCTCTGGACAATGTAATATTATCCTGGTGACATGGACATTAGCCACTGGGGCACTTTGTCCCATGCAAACGGCCAAGCCAGACAGGAAGCTGACCCAGCTTAAGATCTGCCACCTTTCTTTTTTTTTTTTTTTTTGAGATGGAGTCTTGCTCTGTCACCTAGGCTGGAGTGCAGTGGCACTATCTTGGCTCACTGCAGCCTCCACCTCCCGGGTTCCAGTGATTCTCCTGCCTCAGCTTCCCAAGTAGCTGGGGTTACAGGTGTGTACCACCATGCCCAGATAATTTTTGTATTCAGTAGAGATGGGGTTTCACCATGTTGGCCATGCTGGGAGGCTGCTAGAAGTAGTCCCTCAGTGCTTAGCTCTTGAGGGTTGCCTCTGCTGAAGACAGCCAGCTCCCCAGAGGTGACACCTCCTTCCTGGGGTGTCCTACATCCAGTGACTGGCCAACCCAGGGTCATAAAAGTTTGGCACAGCTCAGGATGACTCTGAAGGGCCATCCCAGCTCCAGGTGTAGGGTGGGCTGAGGCTTGCACTGACTGCATGGAAGCTCAGTTCCTCCTTCTGCCCAGTCCTGCTCCCTTCTCTTCCCTTCCCTTCCCTTCCCTTCTCTTCCCTTCCCTTCCCCCTTCACCCTTCCCCCTTCCCCCTTCCCTTCCCTTCCACAGGTGTTGAGCCGGAGAGCAGCCCTTGATGGATCTCCTATGCACGAATACCTCTTAGAGCCTGCTCCTGGGGAACCCCACTAGGGATGAGGAGGACGGGAAGCACTCGCTAGGTGCCCAGCTGGTGGGAATGACCCAGCAGAATGTCTGATTTTGGGGCTGCCAGTAAGAGAGGTGTACTGATCTCAAGAGGTGCCTGATCTCAAGGGATCAGGAAAGGTTGCAGGAAGGATGGAGAGGCCGGCTCCTCTTGAGACAGAAGCAGAAGTTGGAAGCAACTTGGGGTGGGGAGGAGGTCAGGAAATGGAAGGACTCACGGTCTTGACATTTTTTCCCCTATGCAGCCAGAAGTAAGGTTTGCTGCTAAGGGGATGGGTAGATAGTAAAACAATTACCTAAGAAAGTAATCACTGTAGTGCATGATAATTATTGCCACAGCAGTGGTAAGGAGTTCAGGGCTTCAACGCATGGATAGGAGTTTACCAGGCTGTGTGCCCACAGGGGAAAGTCATCATGGGCAGAGAACCCAGCTAGGCACTGATGTGAGGAGATGGGGGTAGGATTGCCAGATGAAATACAAGATGCCAGGTGAATGTAAATTGTATATAAACAATGAATTTTTTTTTAGTGTAAGTATATCCTATGCAATATTTGGGACACACTTATACTGAAAAAACTACCCATTTTTTTTATCCCCTTTTGGCGCCCTCCCTGGAAGCAGCCTTATCTACCAGTGGGTCTCCCACACTCCCACCCAGGCATTCTCAGGTTCCATCTTACTCCTCCTTTACTCAACCACCTCTGGTGGCTCCCCATTGTCCAAACCCTCAATTGGTCATTTGAGGCCCTCTGTTTCTTGACCTTCAGCTACCCTCTCAACCCTATTTTTTTTTTTTTTTTTCTTTTCGAGACAGGATCTCACTCTGATTGCTCAGACTGGAGTGCAGTAATGAGATCTTGGCTCACTGCAACCTCAACCTCCCAGGCTCAGGTGATTCTCTCACCTCAGCCTCCCAAGTAGCTGGAACTACAGGCATGTGCCACTACGCCTGGCTAATTTTTGTCTCTTCAGTAGAGTCAGGATTTCATCATGTTGGTCAGGCTGGTCTTGAACTCCTGGGCTCAAGCAATCTGCCCGCCTCGGCCTCCCAGAGTGCTGGGATTTATAGGCATGAGCCACTGCACCTGGCCTCAACCCCATTCTTGAACCCCTACTTTAATCCCCTGCCTCCGGGTTTTTTCCTCAAGCTGTTTCCTCTGCCTACACTGCACTTTCCCAAATCCGCTCTTCCAGGAAGTCTCCCAGATCTACATTCCCTGTGGGTGGATGGAAGTAGTTATCTCCACTGATTATCAGCAGTAGCACCAGTTCGCTTCTCTGAGCCTTCATTTCCTTGTCTCTAAAATGGGCACAATATTGTCTCTTTCATCAGTTTACTGAAGGGACAAGAGACTGTTAAGAAAGCATCAGACACACACCCTTGAATGCTGACACCCTCCCTGCCTGTGCCTAGATCACTGCCTGGCACCCAGTGGGCACAGAGTCATGTTTGCTGAATCAAATTGACTCAGAGGTCCTGAGCTTTTACAGTTTAACTTGCTTCTTGGAATTACCATGCCCAACAGTGGAACTTGGACAAATTCAATTTCCTGTATTAAGATGATCTGAAAAGGGATGCTTAATGAGGTCACTGCAATTTTTTTTTTTTTACTTTGTCACCCAGGCTGCAGTGCAGTGGTACAATCATGGCTCACTACAGCCTCCACCTCCCAGGCTCAAGCGATCCTCCCAACTCAGACTCCCAAGTAGCTGGGACTGAAGGTATACACAACCTTGCCTGGCTAATTTTGGTATTTTTTTGTAAAGAAGGGAGTCTTGCTGTGTTGCCCAAGCTGGTCTCGAACTCCTGGGCTCAAGTAATCTGCCTGCCTCAGCCTCCCAAGGTGCCAGGCCACTGCAATTCAGGCTGCATAACAGGTTTCTCCCCTGTAGACAGGGGACAAACCAGCTCCCTGCAAAGGGCCCATTTTGGACCCAAACATGGCACCCAGTCTCTCCAACTGGAAGCAGGTAATATCTGCCACTCACGTTTCCGTCTCAAGCCCTCCCAATCCTAGACCACAAAGGATGATTTCTTATAACTATTAGCATTAATTACCCAACTGCAACGCTATAGAGAAGCGATTCGATGAGCCTGTGATTTTCGCACAGTTATTTGTCTCAAGTAAGTCACCTGAAGTTCATCTGCCATCAGGATTCATGGTTGTGTTCGGTAATCATAGGGAATTATTTTGCTAATAACAGAGGTACCTTGATCTAATTTAGTTTTAATGCCAGGAGGTGCCCTCCCAGAATAATCAGCTTCAGGGCAATTCCAATTTCCAGGTTTGTTACACGTTCTGGATAGAAGATTCAATTCAAGGAGGCTGAAGTTACTTCTTTATCACCCAAAGTCATCTAGGGGCGAAATGGTAGCCTACCTCTACGTGTGTGCAGAAAAATGCAGGGAGAGGCCCAGCGACAGGGAGCCAGGGTGGGCTCCCAGCCCAGAGGAACGACTGGAAGCCACTGATGGGTTAGGACTGGGTCAAGTTAGATCCGTAACTAGGGTTCCTGGTAGAACCCTAATTTTTCTTACATTCATTCATTAACCCATTCTAATTTTTTTTTTAAAATCCCTAACCCTCACCCAGGCTGGAGTCCAGTGGCACGATCTCAGCTCACTGCAACCTCTGCTTCCTGGTCTCATGTGATCCTCCAGCCTCAGCTTCCTGAGTAGCTGGGACATCAGATATGCACCACATGCCTGGCTAATTTTTGTATTTTTTTTGTAGAGACAGGGATCTTGCTGCCCTGGCTGGTCTCGAACTCCTGAGCTCAAAGCGATCTGTCTGCCTTGGCCTCCCAAAGTGCTGGGATTATAGGCGTGAGCCACTGCGCCCAGCCAATCTTGTGCATTCTTTTATTCTATTTCTACCATCTCTCCTTGGCAAGACCTAATCTTTGCAGTTATTAATAGAGTCCAAATAATGATAACAAACCCTCGTGCAGCCCTGTTCTAAGTGCTTTAATCCGTATCAACTCATTACATCCTGTGAGGGAGGTGGATGCTACTATTATCCTCATTTTGCAGATGAGAAAACTGAGGCAGAGAGGTTAAGAAACTTGCCTCAAATCACATATCTATCTAGTAAGGAACAGAGCTGGGATTTGAACCTTCCCCAAGTTCCTATGCAAGGAAGAATCCTGAGCCCACCAGGAATTGTTCAGCCTCGACTCTGTGCTCTCATTGACCCCTCGCCATTCTGGGACAGAGGTGTTGTTGGCCGCATTTTATTGAGGAAGAAACTGAGTCTCAAGAGGTCATTGATTTGGCCAAGTTCAATGCAGTGAGTAGATAAATGGAGGAGTTGGGACTTGAACCCTGAGATTCTGATTCTAAACCTAGTGCTGCTGGGCACAGTGGCACACACCTGTAGTCCAAGCTACTCAGCAGACTGAGGCAGGAGGACAGCTTGAGGCCAGGAGTTGAAGGCTGTAGTTGGCTAGGATCGTGCCTGTGAATAGCTACTGCACTCCAGCTGGGGAAATGCAGAAAGACCCCACCTCTAAAAATAAGTAAAAATAAATAAAAATAAACCTAGTGCTGCCTTGTCCAAAGCTGGGAAATTTATGGCATGTTTTTGAATGGCTTTGGCAGCAGCCTAGCTATCATTAATTAAGTAAGTGCACGGTGATTGTCCTCCCACAAATCCCCCTCCAGCCACTCTGCGCCCTGCTTCCCACTTTGGTCCTCTTCCCTACTTCCCACCCTTTGCCCCAGAAACTAAGTGTCCTTTGTTGCTATTCCCTGTTACCCAACAAAACCTACTTTCAGATTCCTGATCATTCCCTCATATGTTTATACTTTCAACAGAGGGCTGTGTGGTCCAGCAGGAGGGGCCAGGAGCTAGAGGTAGCTCTGTCACCCTGTCCTCCCTGGGCACTTGGGATGAAACCTGTTTGTCCCTAGGCCTTGTCTTCTAGTCTTTACAAGGGGAAGAGGTTAGACCAGTGTTCTTTAAACTACTTGAGCCATGGAACTCTCATTTTATTTACTTTTTTTTTTTTTAGAGACAGGGTCTTGCTCTGTTGCCCTGTCTAGAGTGCAGTGGCGTGATCACATTATAATTCACTGCAGCCTCAAATTCCTGGGCTCGAGTGATCCAGAACCGTCATTTAAATGAAAATTTTCAGGCAAGCCCAACATTTGTATTATTATTATGATTATTATTTTGAGGCTGGGCGTGGTGGCTCACACCTGTAATCTATCTCAAAAAAGTTTTTATTTATTTATTTATTTAGAACAGAGTCTCACTCCGTCGCCCAGGCTGGAGTGCAATGGCACGATCTCAGCTCACTGCAACCTCCACAGGACCAGGTTCAAGTGATTCTCCTGTCTCAGCCTCCCGAGTAGCTGGGATTACAGGCGTGCACCACCACGCCTGGCTATTTTTTGTATTTTTAGTAGAGACAGGGTTTCACCATGTTGGCCAGGCTGGTCTCAAACTCTTGACCTTGTGATCCTCCCACCTCAGCCTTCCAAAGTGCTGGGATTACAGGCATGAGCCACCATGCCTGGCGTCAATGTTTGTATTCTATCGGATGCTGGTGAGCTGCTCTAGTCCAAGCTGGGTTCAAGGAAGGAAGTGTCTCCTACACGCCAACTTCTGAGCTTCTCCTTGGACACAACGGGAAAACCACTGGCCTAGACAGAGCCTATAGGCTCTTGGGGCTCTTAGAGACAGGAATCTGGGATCCACGGATGGCAGGTGATGCCGAAGTGCTATGCGGGCAGCTAAATGCCCACCTGGGACCCCCCACCCATCCCCCCAACAGCTGTCCCGCCTTGTTGGCTAAACTGTAGAGGGGCCTGCCAGCAAAGCCAGCCTGTGCCCAGGACCCTGCCTCTGGGGCACTGAGCTGTCCAGGGGTCTCACCACAGAGAAATAGTATCTGCTCTGATGCTCAGGGTGTGCAGTCTGTCTGTTCTGGCACGTTCCTCAGTGGCCAGAAGAGCCGGCTCCTCCCCTACCCCTGTTACCCATTTGTTTTCTCTTTCTTGGCCTCTCCCTTTTCTTGTTTTTTAAACAGAGTCTCACTCAGTTGCCCAGGCTGGAGTGCAGCGGTGTGATCTCAGCTCACTGCAAACTCCATTTCCCAGGTTCAAGCAATTCTCTTGCCTCAGCCTCCCAAGTCGCTGGGACACCACAGACGCCTGCCACCATGCTCGACTAATTTTTTTGTATTTTATGTAAAGACGGGGTTTCGCCATGTTGGCCAGGCTGGTTTTGAACTGCTGACCTCAAGTGATCCACCCACCTTGACCTCCCAAAGTGTTGGGATTAAGGGGTGAGCCACCGCGGCCGGCCAGCTTCTCCCTTTTCTAAAATTATGTTTTGTTTTGTTCTGTTTTCATGGCTCCTTCTCCTTCCCCTTCTCCTTCTTTCAACAAATGCTCGCTGGTTACTGGTCTCAAGCTTTCTGTCCCAAGCCTAAGGCTACAGGGGAATGAGACAAACATGAGGGCTGCCCCCAGGGCAGAGCCTTCACCTGGAGACAGCTGCATCCTGCAGTGACTGTGGCCACCATTGCACTAAGAACTCATTCACAGGGGCTGGGAAGGCTTCTGGAGGCAGTGGTGAGCAAAAGGGCACTAGCATGTGAGTAGGAGTTTGTCCCGTTTCGGGGGTGGGAATGAATGCACGTAGGGAGGAGGCAGGTGTTTCCGGCTCAGAAGAGAGTCATGGAAACTGTAGAGGCTTAGCCAGCCCAAGCGTTTGAGGAGCTGTCAACAGCTAGATTTGGCTGAAGCATAAAGTGGTCATTGGGGGGCTATCAGGAGTGGGACGAGGTAAGCTGCCCAGGGTGCCAGTGGCCAGGGGTCTGGAGAGCCTGTTCCAGAGCTGGGAACAGATCCTGAGGGTCATGGGGGCGCCAGTGGAGGTTTGCAGCAGGGGATGTGGGGCCAGACCTGCAATGTAGAAGCACACCTGGCTGCCCACAGTTGGGGGTGAGGAGACAGTGAAAATGGGGCTTCCCTTCCTTCTCACCCCCCACAGCCCGCACCCTCCTCTGAATGCTCCGAGCAGCCCTGGTTCCCTCTGAGACTCAGCATGGGGACAGAAGGAAGGGGGCTTTGGGCTGCCGGCTGCTCATCCCACCCTGGCCTGGCCCCCACCTCAAGGCAGTCCCTGACCTCTTCACCCCCAGGACCACGAGTCAGGAAAAGTTCAAAGCTTGCTCTCCCCCAGCTGGGATGTTTTGATTTCTGGGCCCTCTGAAAATGGCCCGTTTGTGCTGAGGTGCTCAGGCAGATTAGCTTCCAACCCCCTTTCAGCCCTTTCTATCTGAATCCTGGCTCTGACAAGCCCCTTCCCCAGCCCTGCAGCCCCTCTTGGCCCCAGATGACTGTCCTCACTTCCCCCCACGGCCCCCAACCGTGGTGAAGGAGGGGGAGGTCCTATCCCCAAACACAAGCTCTTTTGTTCCGACCGGCAGCTTGGCCCTCAGCCCTGCACCCGCTGCTGGTGGAGTTTCCTAGCACTTAATGAGCCCGGGGTCAGCTGAAGGATGGGGAGTTGGCATTGAGGGGCTGGGGACAGGGGCTGGAGCACAGGCGATTTCTGGCTGCAGCTTTGGACCTGTCCCTCCTCTGCTCAAATCTCTCCCGTGGTTCCTGCCTACTTTACTGGGACTGCTGAGGTGAGCAGAGACCCCAGGCTCCTTGTAGCTCTCACACAGCCTCTCCTGCCTCTCCCTGGAGCAGGACTAGGCACGTGGGCTGCTCAGTGCAGACTCAGAGCAGGGATGCACACAGTGGGAAGCACGCAGGCTTTGAAGCCAGCAGGACCAGAGTTCAAATCCTGACTCTGTCACTTCCTGGTAGTACAACCAGGGACAAATCACAAATCTCTGTGTGCCTCAGTTTCCTCCCCTGTAAAATGGGGCTACGTTTTCCAGCCAGAGTTCTATGAGCTCCGGCACAAAATGCTCATGCACCTTCCCTTCTCTTTCTCTTATTCCCTAAGAGTCTGACCAGCTCCCCTCCTGAAGGTGCAAGGTGCAAGGAAGATAGTCAGAGCTGCCCTCCTCCTGCTCCCCCACAAGTTGAGCGTGCACTGGGCTGCCAAGGACATTGGGGGATGGAGACCTTTAATGCCACAAAACAGGGAACTGGAGGCTGAGCAGGTCTGGCGAGGGTAGCCAGTCCAGGAACCCCACTACCCCCTTGGCTCTGGGTCTTCTTGGCCTCCCTCCTTGGGCTAGGCTTCTCCTGCTGGGATTGTGAGCTCCCAGAGGTGGGCAGCCACCCAGCCTCACCTGAGCTGCCTCAGGGGTGGTTTGGGTCTTAGCAATTCCAGGAAGACCCAGCACAACCCTGTTCCTCCCCTGCCTGAAACTATTCATGGCTCCTCCCAGTGCAAGGTAAAGCCCAATCTCCTGATCCCGGCATTTGAGGCCGCTACCCCAGCCCAGCTGACCTCTCCAGGCCTGCGCACCTGGATTTTGGGGTACAACCTCACTGAATCACTCAAAGTTCTTAGATGGGCGGCCAGGCGCGGTGGCTCACGCCTGTAATCCCAGCACTTTGGGAGGCGAAGGTGGGTGGATCACGAGGTCAGGAGATTGAGACCAGCCTGGCTAACACGGTGAAACCCTGTCTCTACTAAAAATACAAAAAATTAGCTGGGCGTGGTGGTTGGCGCCTGTAGTCCCAGCTACTCAGGAGGCTGAGGCAGGAGAATGGCGTGAACCTGAGAGGCGGAGCTTGCAGTGAGCTGAGATCGCGCCACTGGACTCCAGCCTGGGCAACAGAGTGAGACTCCATCTCAGAAAAAAAAAAAAAGTTCTTAGATGGGCTACTCTGTAGTTCTCAACTCCAGGCCTTTCCCCTGTGGTTCCCTCTGCCTGTTCACTACCTCCATCCACCAGGCCAACCTCCGTATTTTGTTTTGCTTTGTTTTTAGAGATGGGCTCTCCCTGTGTTGCCCAGGCTGGTCTCCTAATCTCAAGCGATCCTCCTCCTTTGGCCTCTCAAAAGTGCTAGAATAGCAGGCACGAGCCACTGTACCTGGCCTTAGGTCTCTGGTTATGTTTAAGGTCAGCATCTTCTCCTTCCCACCTACCCCTAGAGGTCTCTCCACCCTGGGATGTCACTGTAGCCTTGAGTGCCTGTTCTAAGCTCTTCCCTAAAGCAGAGACCCAGCCTCATGCCTCCCTGGGTGCATGCTTCCCCTCTAGCACCCAGCATGGAGCTAGCACAGAGAAGGCACAAATTAAAAGAAGTGAACCTGGGCAGGGAGCAAAGACCAGGGCTCCAACAATCCTCCTCCAATTCCAGCAGCTGCCCCTTAGAGTCACCTGGTGGGGCAGGGGAGGAGGGAAAAAAGGAGGAGGGGTTTATACATTCCATCGCCCAGGCCTCCTTTAGACTAAACTGAATCCAAATCTCTAGGGTGAGGCTGGGCATCGTTCCTACCCAGAATGATCCTGAGGCAGATGAAGGATTAGAACTTTCTGGAAGATTGAGGTTTCCTTCCCCCGACCCAGGTGCAGTGGGCAAGGTGAGGCCAAGTCCTGCGGGAGGCTTTGAGTGCTCCTTAATACCCCACTGTGTGTGGCATTGATTGGAGGAGCGCTTTATAGCTTGCAAAGTACTTTGATTTGCATCAAGTCATTCGTTCATTCATTATTCATTCAACAAATATGCAGCAGAAAGTGCCAGGGCCACAGAGATGAAGCTCCAAGGTGTGTGGCAGAGACAGGCACGTGGACTGACAGATCGATGGACAAGGCCATAAGGTGTGACAGGGCTGCCCCCAGAGCCCTGAGCAGAACCGGTCAGGGGCACAGAGGAGGAGGGTATTGAGCCTATGTTGGGGAGGTCCCCTGGTCTGGGTGGTACCGGCAAGGCAGAAGGTCCAGGTAGGGGCTGGCAAAGGTGTGGGTGGCAGAGGTGGATTTGGTCCTGCAGTGGGCAGGGGTGTGAGGACACACAGATGTGAGGAGGGATGGTGGGGACTGCAGAGGGCCTGGCCTGGTCATCTGGTGGCTTAGCTGGGAGCCTACAGGAAAGACCGAGAGGGGATGAAGAGACAGGCGAGAGGAAACCCAGGAGAGGAGACTGTGGGGTCCTCAGGGTGGGGGGGTAGGAGAGAGATTCAAGCAATGGCAAACACAAATGATTATAACTACAGCCAAGATCAACTGAGGCCTCATTCTCTGCTAGATCAGTTCTCAGAATTTTTTAAATAAGCATGAACACTGTTACTCCTCTCAATAACCTGTGACAGGAGTACCAGGGTAACCATCCCATCTCACAGGTGGGAAAACTGAGATTCAGAGAAGTTACATCATTTCCCCTGGTAAGGGGCAGAGATCTGATGGTGCGGGGCTCCAGGGACCCTGCCCTGACCTACCCCCAACCAGAGCCTCACCCGAGAGGACTGGTAAGATGGTGCCCCAAGAGAAAGCCCTGGATTCTGCAGTTGGTATTCCATTGGTGGGCCTGTTCAGAGCAGCTTTGGGGCAGGGAGTGGTGTTGAGTTGCACAATGCCAGTGGGGAAGCAGAGATCAGAAGGACATGGGCTGGGAATCCCAGCTACTCGGGAGGCTGAGGCAGGAGAATAGCTTGAACCTGGGAGATGGAGGTTGCAGTGAGCCAAGATCATGCCTCTGCACTCCAGCCTGGGTGACAGAGCAAGACTTCGTCTCAAAAAAAAAAAAAAAAAAAAAGACATAGGCCGGAGAGGATGAGGCAGTGAGGATGGGATGGGAGAGACTTGGGCCCGTTGCAGGGCCGGAGAAAGGGCCAGCAAGGGAGGTCGATGCGGGGGGTCCTCATACAGGCAGGAGGGTGGGCAGGAGGTGCAGAGCCCAGGGACCAAGGTTGGCCTCAGCTAGGGAATTGACGGAGGGAGAGGAGAACTGAAGCAAAAATCCCCCGGGGCTTGGAAGGGCCACGGAGAAGCTGTCGGGGGCTCGAGCCTCACTTTTCTCTTGCTGCCGGGCACGGTAGGCCCTCAGCCAAGTCTGTGTTCCCCATTCTGCTGGGGAAGGGGAGCTTTGCAGGAGTCACTAGGGGGAGAGGAGGGAAGAGAGGAGCAGGGGGAGCCCAGCAGGAGGGAGAAAGAGAGAGAGAGAGGCAGAGATACAGAGAGATATATAGAGATGACTGAGACAGAAAGACTGAGAGAGATAGGAACAGAGATAGAGAGACAGAAAGACAGAGACAGAGATAGACCCAGAGAGAGTCTCTGAAAGGACTACCCATCCCCTCCCTGCTGTCAGGGACCAAGTCTGAAAGAAGAGGCTCAGAAGGGTTTGGGGGACAGCCACCCCTACCCCACCCACCACAGAACTGGCAAAGGAGAGACTAAAGGGGCTCTGAGCAGGGCACCCACCCCCCGGTTTCCCTGGTGCCCTGGCTTCAGGGCCATAGAGTCAGCTTAGCTTCTCAGTCAAGCACAGGCCTTCCCAGGAGGGAGAGATCTCCACCTCTACCCCCGCCTGGAGGCAGGAGGATCCCGACCCGGGACAGCCCCCAAGGACCCCTGAGTGACGCCCTGACCTCAGGCTGCAGGGCCTAGAGCCTGGTGCCTGCTCCCTCTGCTGAGCCACCCACCCTACTGACCTCTGGCTGCCTCGGGCTGTTGTTTGAGGTCCCTGCCCTCCACCGCCACCTAAGAGCTGTGCCCTCCATTTTCCATGCCTAACACCCCACCATTAGCAAAGAGCAGTGTGAGGCCATTTGTCACAGAGAGAGCATGGGAGGAGAGAGAGAGGGTCTTGGGCAGGGCTGCGGGTGGGACAGCCACCCCCAGCCATGTCAGTCCCTGCAGTCCCTGGCCGTGGCTTTTCTAGGGCACAGACCAACTCTTTCTGGTGCAGTCTGTGGAACCCCAGAGCGGGAGTGTGGGCCCCCCACGCCCTCACGTGCTCACTCACGGGCTCCTGAGGAGACAGCCTGCCGAGACAGAGGCCCACTGGCAGACACACCGTGGAGCTCCTGCACTCACGCACGCCTGCCCGTGTGCGCACACACAGAGGCGCCCTGGGAATGTAGGTCACCGGCTGGAACGCTTCGAGCCTGGGGTGCTGGCGATCCGGCCATCCAGCACAGGCTTCCAGATTGGACAGAAATCCACCCCCCCTCCACCCGCCTCTTCCCCGACTCTCCGGAGACAATCTGACCCAAAGCTCCTCAGACTTGTGTTTTCTTTTCCCCAGAATCCCACTGGCTGGGGCTGTGTCCAGGGGAGGGGGCAGGGCTCCTTGTCCATGCAGCTTCTTCTCTGTGTCTGTCCCTGTGCTGGGCGATGTGGAGTCTACAAGACATGGAGGGATGTGGCTCCCACCTTGAAGAGTTCTAAGGCAGAGCCCGAGAGATGTCCTCAGACCAGAGGCGAGTAATGGTCAAGGGGGAGAACAGAGCACTGCTTTGTCAGGGCCAGGCTGGCTTCCTGGGGGAGGTGACAGGACCCTGGTTGGGCAGTTGAGTGAGGGCTTCTGCAAGCCTGGGAAAGGGAGTGGTTCTGACACACGCTGGGAAGGCCCCAGCAGCTCCCCTCCCTCCCTTCTGGAATCCAGGCCTCTCTCAAAGGTGACCGTCACCAACTTCTCTAGAGATAGCCACTGGATGGCCCTGCAGGCCCTTCAGGCACAGCAAGCCCAGAACATCGTTTCCCCTTCCCCCCCAGAATCTGCCCTTCCACCCAGGTCCCCATGTCAGTGTGGACACCAACATCTCCTGCCACACAGGCCAGAGATCAGGGTTATCCTGACTTCTTTCTTTACCCACCCAGCCTCCCCTCCAAGTTTTCACTGTGGCTCACCAAGCAGCTCACAGCCCAGAGATGGGGACAAGCAGTAAAGCAAATGGACTTTACTCATCAAAGTGCAGTGGGATAGCAGAAAGCCCAGGGAGCCTAGGCAGCCCGAACAAGCTAGTCAGGGAAGGCTTCCTGGAGGAGGTGACCTGAGCTGAGACTTCAAGATGGGCAGGATTGACCAGGCTGGAGGGGTAGTAGGGAAGGCTAAGATGAAAGAGTGTTTCAGGCAGGGGTAAGAGCAAGTGCAAAGGTAAGGGAGAGAGAGAGGAAGATTCAAGGCAGAAATTAATTCATGATGATGGGAGTGGCAAGAAAGTGGGGTGTGGCTTGGAGATGAGAGCAGAAGTGTATCTGCAGGGTCAGACCATGAACTGCGTTAAGCTCTGTTAATGAGTTTGGATTTTATCCTGCTGCAGCGGTGGGCCCTGTGAAGTTTTTTGAATGCCTATGAGTGGCCCCTTCTGGCTGTGCACGAAGGATGAGTTGGGGGGACAGGTAGAGATGGACAGCCCCAGGAAGAGGCAAGGCAGCTGCGCAGGTGTCCAAGGTGAGGCCTGGCCTGAAGTGGAGGCTGGAGATGGAGAGTCGGGGTGGATCTCTGGACCTCTTAGGAGGTAGCATGGACCGTAAGTGGGCCTGGTTTCATCTTCTCTGACCTCCATCTTCCCATGATGTAACAGAGAATGGACAGGAGGACCTCAAGAGACCCTTCCCCTTGGGTCTCCCTACACCTTGGCCATTTGCTATTTGTTCCAGCCTCCCTGGGCTTCCAGAGTTGAGACCTTGGGAGGAATCCCAGCTGGGAAGACCACAGCTCTGGCTTTGGAAGGCCCAGGGTGGGCTCAGCAGCCCAGGGCGTATCCACCCAGCAGAAGGAACAGACTGGGCAGTGGGAGCAGAGGGCTAGACTCTGGATATCCTGCAGTCAGCCCAGGGAGGCCAGTGAGGGGAAGCTGGGGACACACTGGGCCTGATGTGTGGGGTCCACCTGCCTCTTTGGAATAAGGAGGGCTGTGGCAGCCATCCAGCAACCTGAGCATGAGTCAGGCCACATTACTTGAAGGACCGATACTCAAGCGAGTGTGTCAGTTTCTTCCTCTGTAAAACAGGAATTGAACAATATACCGAGAAACACATTCGGTGATAGGAAAGCTTAGGGGACCCGGATCATGCTACAGATTGACTTAAAGATCTTCGACTCTGCACCAGGTCCCGTGGCGGAGGAGCCAGCCTGAGGCAGTGGCTGTCCAGGACCACAGAAGAAGGAAGGATCTATCCTGCTTAGTCCTCACAAGAGAGGAGCCCTGCCCGGTGGCTGCTGCTGTCCCCATCCCTCCGAGGCTCTGAGAATCAACTGGCCTGGCTCACAGGTCACACGGAGGCGCAGCAGATAGAAGCCCAGGCCTGGGGTTGTTAAGTACAGTTCAGGAGGGGCTCTCCAGGAGCCTATGGGAAGTGAAATGTCCGCGTCCTATGCACACAGGTGCTCCCTCCCTTTCCCTGTCCCTCTCTCTGGGGAAACCAACTCTTCTCTCTTGAGCTTTATCCTGGCTCTTCCCCGACCTGCTCCAGGCACAGGGGCTCCCTCCTCACCAGCCAACCCCCACTGCAGCCTCAGCCCCTGACCTTGTTATGAGGCCAGCTGCTCAGGCTTGTGTGTGGAAATGACCTAAGCCCCTCCCGAGCTGGCCTCTTTGTTGTTTATTGTCTGTTCCTCCTGATTGCGCCTCTTCCCAGAGTCTCAGGGCAAGGGGAGGGGGCGTGTGGCTCTACCACTCATCCAGCTGCCCAGCTGGGCAAGTTCAGAAGCCCCCCGCATGGCTGGCCAGCAGAACCGAGGCCCCCCTGGGCATGGGAAAGGGCCCTGGATTGGGGGCCAGGAGACCCAGTGGGGTGGTGGGAGCAGCCCAAAGTGGAGAAAGCACACAGGATCCTGGGAGTCCTGGGTTTGAATCACAAGTGTTCCTCACTCGCTGCGTGGCAGGGCCCTTCTGAGCCTTGACTGTCTCCACTGAGCTGTGGGGTTGTTCCTTCCTCTGTGAGGAGTCAGTGGAGAACATTTAGCAGTGAGCCAGGCACACAGTAAATGCTCATAAATAGGACCCCAGCTCTGCCTCCTTGGCCTAATTTTTTCACTTACAGAAGGGCTCCAGGTATGAATGTGGCTTCTCTTCCTTCATTTTTCTGAGGCCCAGGCAGCCGGGTCTAGGACAGAGCCCTCGAACAAGATGGAAGGGACCTAGATTCTGGCGTCCCTTCCCCATTCCAGGCAGGCTAGGCTGGTGTCAGTTTCACAGATAGGGAAATGGAGGCTCGATGAGAGCCCAGGTCTTTGGCTGGCACCTGCTGAGTGAGCCGAGTGGCAGAGCCAGGAGGAGGCCTCAGAGGGAGGGCAGGCCTAAGCAGGGGAAGCGAGACGATGGATGGGAGGCCAGTGGCTGGACACATAGCTGTTATTTTTTACAATTATTATCTATCTGTCACCAGTTGAAGCTAATCCCTCTGCCTCTCAAAGGAAGGCCCAGGGAGTCATGATATCAGGCCCCCTGATGACATTAGGCTATTTTGGCCTCAAATTGTCCTCTCTTCAGACCATCCCTGTCCCACAGCTGAGTCTGCCTCTCGCCTTGGCCAGCTGAG
This sequence comes from Pan troglodytes, assembly GCF_028858775.2. Lineage (NCBI taxonomy): Eukaryota > Metazoa > Chordata > Mammalia > Primates > Hominidae > Pan > Pan troglodytes. The sequence goes on from NC_072409.2 coordinate 16,868,695, forward strand.
CTGACATGGCTCCTGCCACATCTCTGAGCTGCTTCAGTGAACGCTCCCCGGGAGAGAGGATTTTCCACAGGCACAGGGAGGGGCCTCCAGGTGGCAGCTTTGGCACACAATGGCTTTCAGGACTGCAGCAAAATAAAGATATCAGGCTTTGTAGCTGGAGAAAGCTGGGTTCAAATCAGTGCACTCACTGCGTGATCAGGGCCAGTCACGTAATCTCCTTGGGCCTCAATTCTCTCATCTGGAAAATAAGGCTAACTGCAACCCACCAGATGTATTGCAAGGATTCAGAAGACAATGTAGGCCAGATGCAGTGGCTCACACCTCTAATCCTAGCATTTTGGGAGGCCAAGGTGGGCAGATTACCTGAGGTCAGGAGTTCAAGACCAGCCTGCTCACATGGCAAAACCCCATCTCTACAAAAACAGAAAAATTAGCCAGGCCTGGTGTTGCGCGCCTGTAGTCCCAGCTACTCAGGAGGCTGAGGCAAGAGAATTGCTTGAACCCGGGAAGTGGAGGTTGCAGTGAGCCGAGATCATGCCACTGCACTCTAAACTGGACGACAGAGTGAGACTCTATCTCAAAAAACACAAAACAAAACAAAAAAATGCTGGGCATGGTGGCTCATGCCTGTAATCCTAGCACTTTGGGAGGCCAAGACGGGTGGATCACCTGAGGTCAGGAGTTCGAGACCAGCTTGACCAACATGGCGAAACCCCGCCTCTACCAAAAAATTCAAAATTAGCCAGGCTTGGTGACGCATGCCTGTAATCCCAGCTACTTGGGAGGCTGAGGCAGGAGAATCGCTTAAACCCAGGAGGCAGAGGTTGGAGTGAGCCGAGATTGCGCCATTGCACTCCAGCCTGGGCAACAAGAGCGAAACTCCATCTCAAAAACAAACAAACAAACAAACCAAAACAGAAGACAGTGTAGATAAAGTGTCTTTGGATCCTGGCATGGAGTAGGTGCTTACCGAACAGTTATTACAGCAGTAGCATTTGGAAGTTTACAAACTCACATCCACCTGCTTCTCTGCTGGGATCTGCCAACAACCCTGAGGTAGATGCCCATGCTGGTTGTCATCAGGAAGAAATGGAAAGTTCTGAGCTTTTGAGCTGCCTGCTCCACCTCCATGATATCGAAAGCAACCACCCGCTTCTGGAGGGTTTATCCCAGCGGGCTGTCTGAGCCCAACCCCCCCTCCTGTACGAGTCACAGACTCCCCTGACAGGTGTCCAGCCTCACACTCTTTTGCCTCCTTACTCCTCCGGAGCTCCAAGACCGCCTGAAAAACAGGCAGGGCAGGGCTGAGTCTGCCCATTTGTCAGATGAGGAAGCTGAGGCTAAGTCAGGGCAGGGACTTGGTCCAGGCCACCCAATAACCGAGAGAGCTGGGATGAGATGCAGGCCTGCTCTCTTGGGGCATGGGGCCCAGCACCCTCAGCTGACAGCTAAGGAACCAGAAGTCCAGAGTCGGGGAGGATGCCTAAGGATGCAGAGCAAGTTAAGGGCAGGATCCAGCTCATGCCACTCATTAATTCACTCACTCTCACTCACTTATTCATTCCTTCATTCATTCATTCATTCATCCACTGAGTATGTATTGAGTGCCTTCTCAGGACCAGTGCTGTGCAGCACCCTGGGAACCCAGTGGCAGACAAGATACAGCCCCTGCCCTCAAGGGCCTTATAGTCTCATGTGGGAGTCAGGCCGGTGAGCAGACAATGAAAACACACCCAGGCGGAGGAAGCACCAGGAGCTGTCCTGGTAGGAGGACGGTACCCACGAAGTGGAGAAATAGCAGGACTCCAGAAGAACCCGGAGAAAGCATATTTTGCAGGGCAGGACTTTTTCTCTTATGCTGGCCACTGCCAGGCCTCCGTCTTGCCCCCTTCTTTGGAAATCACAAGGCAGACGGAAAGGACATGCTTCTCTGAGCTGGACTTTTCACACAGCTCCAAGGGGCTGGCACCAGAGGGGACAGTCACATCTTGTCTGGCCGTCACCCCAATTTACACCTAGGGAAACTAAGGCCAATCACAAGGGCTCTGCAGGGGTTAGTGCCGAGTTTCTGAGCTCTCCCCTTCTCCTCACCTTCCTGCCTCTGACTGTCCTGTAAAAGAAACCTCTGCTCCTATGTCTGCTCCTCACTACAGCTGTGTCTGAGCCCTTCTTGGCCATGCTCTAAGGGGCTCCCACCGCCAGACCACCCAATAGGGCTCTGCTCAGTCCTGCCTGCTAAGAGGCTTGGGCCTCCAGAACTTCAGTGCCAGTGGCTGCGGATCCCCCAGCATGCCATGGCTGAACCCTTTCAGCCTCTGAACACCTGATGGATGCAATCAGAACTGGGGTCTTCACTAGACGAAAGGCGCTTTGCTCAGCTTGAAGCAGGGAGAGATGTCCAGAGCCTCACCCCCAGCTTTGCAGCTCCCAACCCTTCCCCATCCCCATCAATGTTCCTGAGCCCCCTAAAGGAGCTCAGCTTGCCAACCCCTGACCAAGATTGTAAGTATCAGAGAATGCTCCAAAGCATCACCAGTCTCCATGCCTTTGCACCTGCTGTTCCTTCTGCCCTGGAATGCCTTTCCTTGCCTTTTTGCCTGCACCAACTGCATTTGTTCACTCACTCATTCAACAAGCATTTGTTGGATGCTTACTCCTGCCAGGTGGAGAACTATGCTCTGGGGATCCAGATTGCTTAGAGACTCACGGGAGATGCAGGTGAAACACATCAGCATGCAATAATGTGTAGTGCACATATGAACACGTCCATAAAGGAAAAGAGGGGCTATGAGAGTGATGCATTGGGGGAACATGGTTTAAGGAGGGCTTCTCTGAGGAGGTGACTTTTCAGTTGATACTGGGAAGAGGAGGAGGAATTAGCTCAGGGAAGAGAAAGAGGAAGGATGCTCAAAGGCCCTGAGGGGAGACAGCTTGGGGGCGTGAGGAAGGTCAGATCCGATGGCGGGAAGCGAGGGAGTGAGGGGTGAAGGAGGAAGAGTTCAATCATGAAGGAGCAGAGGAGGCAGGCACTGGCAAAGGGACCCTGTGGGCAGCAGCAGGAGAGAGAGCCCCAGGAGAAGGGGCCAGCCAGAGATAATGGGAGGAAACCCCGAGAGCAGCCTGTCCCAGAAGCCAGGCCGGCACTGTGGCTCATGCCTGTAATCCCAGCACTTTGGGAAGCCGAGGCGGGCAGATTGAGAGAGCCCAGGAGTTTGAGACCAGCCTGGGCAACGTGGGCAAACCCTGTCTCTACAAAAAATACAAAAATTAGCCAGGCATGGTGGTGCATGCCTGTAGTCCAGCTATTCTGAAGGCTGAAGCAGGAGGATTGCTTACACCCAGGAGGTCGAAGCTGCAGTAAGCTGTGATCATGCCATTGCACTCCAGCCTGGGTGACAGAGTGAGACCCTGTCTCAATAAAAAAGGAGGGTGTTGTGGACTGAACATGTGTATCCCTCCCATCCTCAAGTCATATGTTGAACTCCCAGTGTGGCTCTGTCTGGAAATGGGGCCTCTAAGGAGTAATTAAGGTTAAATGAGGTCATAAGGATGGGGCCCTAGTAGGATTAGTGTCCTTATAAGAAGAGACAAAAGGATCACAGCACTTTGGGAGGCTGAGGCAGGTGGATCACTTGAGCTCAGGAGTTCGAGACCAGCCTGGGCAACATGGCGAAAACCTGTCTCTACCAAAAATACAAAAAATTAGCTGGGCATGGTGTTGTGCACCTGTGGTCCCAGCTACTCGGGAGGCTGAGGTGGGAGGATGGATTGAGCCTGGGAAGTGGAGGTTGCAATTGAGCTGAGATTGCACCACTGCACTCCAGCCTGGATGACAGAGTAAGACCCCATCTCAAAAAAAAAAAAAAAAAAAAAAGAGAGAGAGAGAAAAGGGCTGACTGCTGTGGCTCACGCCTAGAATCCCAACACTTGGGACCCTGAGGCATTGGAATTGCTTGAGCCCGAGAGTTCTAGACCAGCCTGGGCAACATAGCAAGACCCCATCTCCACACATGCACAAAAACTTTAATTAGTGAGGTGTGGTGGCGTATGTTTGTAGTCACAGCTATTCAGGAGGCTAAGACAGAAGGATCCCTTGAGCCTAGGAGTTCAAGGCTGCAGTGATCTTTGACCACATCACTGCAAAATGTTATTATTACTTCTGAGATGGCGTCTCGCTCTCTGTCGCCCAGGCTGGAGTGCGGCAGCGTGATCTTGGCTCACTGTAGCTTTTGCCTCCCGAGTTCAAGTGGTTCTTATGCCTCAGCCTCCCGAGTAGCTGGGATTAAAGGCATGCACCACCACGCCTGGCTAATTTTTTGTATTTTTAGTAGAGATGGGGTTTCACCATGTTGGCCAGGCTGGCCTCAAACTCCTGACTTCAAGTGATCCACCTGCCTCAGCCTCCCAAAGTGCTGGGATTTCAGGCATGAGCCACTGCGCCCAGCCTTCTGTTTTAATTTCTGTTTCTGAAATCTTTGTTGTGTGAGTCACCTTGTCTATTTTGTTACAGCAGCCTGAGCTGACCAATATAGAGGGAATCATTGACTTCTTCAGTGGAGGAGTCACCTCTGCCAGGAAGCCTTTCTGGATTCCAAGTATAGGGTTAGGGCTTCCACACGCCTTGACTTCCCCCATCAGTGCCCCTGCATCTCTCTCAGATTAGCCTAGGAAAGTCACAAAGTTTGATTTGTTCTTGAACACCAAAGCCCAGTCCAGAACCTGAAAGTAATTGTTAAATTGATGAATGTAGAACCGGGGCTCAGACTGGGGAAGTGACTCACTGAGACCGCAGTTTTCCTGTGCTGCCCTGACCCAGGATGGCCTCCTTCAGCCCTGGACCCCTGAGGCTGGCTGGGTGGGAGACCTTGGCTGGAAAAGCCAGACCCCTCTCCAGCTGGGCCTGGGATTGCTCCCAGAGAGCCTGGGCTCCACTCCATGCCTGCCTGTCCCTTTCCTAAGGCCCCCTCTGTCCCTTTCCTCTTCCTCTTGAATCCCTTACCTCCCTGCCTGGCCAGCTTCCAGGAGATCAGCAACCGGCCTCGTGACAGGCCAGGACAAGGAGCTGATTGTGCATGGGGCCTTTCCATGAGGGTGGAGGCAGCCTCAGTTTCCAGCCTTGCCCAGCCCAGAGGCTGCTACTAGCAAATCTGGAGGACAGCAAGTGGGGACTGTGGGTTCCTGAGATATCCCTGGCTGGGGCTGGTCCTTCCCATCCCCTCGCCTGCCTCTTCAAAGGTCAGTGCCCTCCCTAGGGGAGCATCCAGACATCCAATGAGTCCATACGCATCCCGATGCCAAGCTTCCAGTGAACAGCTCTGGAGGCAGGCAGGCCTGTCCCACACCCTCAGGCTGTCTGCCCCTGGCCTCCCCAAGGACCGCATCACTCTGAATTTAGTCTGGGATCGTTTGTCTGTCTCCCATTCTAGACTGGGAGCTCTTCCAGGCCAAGGGCTGCTCTCCCTATTTTTTTCCCTCTCTCCTCCCTTTGTATTCTCCTCCTCCTTCCATTCACTAAGCACCAACTATTTGTTAGGACTGAGTTCCTCATTCCTACACATCCCTGACCCTGACACAGGGCTTGGCACATGGAGGTCACTCTGCATGCATCAACTGCCCCCCCCGTCCCCCGGGCCCAAAGATGCCAGGTCTGTGGGCTGGGCCTTGCCAAGCTTCCCTGAGGGCTGCAGCTCCAAACGTGGCAAAGGGCCCCTCTCCTTGGAAAGGGCTGAGCTCCTGCAGGAGGAAGGAAATTTGGCCTTGAATCTGTGCCAGGCAGCCAGGCCTGGATGGGGTGGGGGAAAGTCCGGAGAAACAAGAACTTGGTTTTCTTAGTAGAACTGTGGTCTCAGGAGGACCTGAACCCCTGGAAGGCTGACCTGACCCAAGCTGGGATGAGGTCGCCCTGCAATTACCACCTCTTCCGAGGCCAACAGGACTTCTCCCTGCTGAGTCCCAAAACCTGCTGCCCCACCCCCCCATGACCAGCCTCGGTGCCTCGGCCACACTCTTGCACTCTTGCGTCCCTCCTTGGTTGTCCAGAGACAGCCAGGCTGTGCCGGGCATCCCAGCCAAATGTGAGCTCTCTGGCCAGGCTGAGTAGTGCAGGAGCTGAGTTACTGCATCCCTGGAGCCCCAGGCCTGCAGAAACCGCCACGAAGGAACCCTTCCGAGTCTTATAAATCCCTCTTCCAGACTCTGCATGGGCTCTGTCCCGAGCAACTTTTCCCCAATAATGCATGCAGAGCTTCCAGTGGCCTGGGCAGCTCTCCGGTGGCAGCCACTGGGGCCCTGTCACACGGGGAGTGCTTTCAGCATGAGCCCTGGCCTTTAATTACAAGGTATGTTCCTGTTGCCTCTTCCATCTATATTTATCCGCAGGATCGCACTAATTGAATTCCCCACAGCACAGGGCAGGCCTGGCGAACAGCGAGGCAGGCAGACAGGCAGGGGGGCTGCAAAACTTCCTTCCTTTCCTTCTTGGCCAGGAGCAAAACAGAAGCAGCTGAGAAACTCTCTCTCCCTCCCCTGGACCTTGTCAATGCCTGGAGTCTGAGGGGCTGCCCGCTCCAGGGACCCTCCAGCCCTGAGTCTCATAGCCCAACGCACCCATGCCCACCCATGGGTCCCAAGACCAGACAGTGCCCAGATGCCTGACTGCCTCCCTGCTTCAACTCAGATTCCTATAGCAGAGAAAAGTCTGTTGAGCAGAGAGGCTGAAACCCCCAACTCTGCACTTTGCTGGCACCGTCTTACCGTAGGAGTCGTCTTGGTCCAGAAGGGAGTCGGGCTCCATGGCGTGTGGGCCCCCAGCCCCTGGCCCCACCTGATTTATGAACCGAGGCTGTCTCCATGAGCATCTGGGTTCCTCCTTTTGTATTCCATCTGGCGGCTTTTCCAACTAGATGACTGGGTATTCCTGCAAGCAGGCCCCTTTCCAGCCCTCGCCTTCATACAGTACATTTAAAGTAGCAGTAACCTCTTTTTCCTCCCCCCGCAGCCTGGCTGGAAACATTAGAAGGGACTGAGGCAGCGAGATGTCTAAAATAGGAAGACGCCGGGACGGTTGGCCTGGCTGCCCGTGATGCTGGCTGCGGGGATCTGGCCCGGCTGTGCAGATGGAAAAGCTAAGAGGTGAGGCTGAGACGGGCTTAGCATCTGGAAGCCGGCTCTGGGGCCCAGGGGGTTTGCAGGAAGCGGGGAGCCCAGCCCCCCAGGGGAGGGGTTGGGGGGTCTGCTCTGTTTACCCCCAGTGCCCAAACCCCAAGGGCTTCTCCCAGGCCCTGCTGGAACCTCCCACTCAAATCTGTTCTACAGACATTTCCCGCAGTGTGGGGGATGCAGAAATTGACTCATCCATCCATTCAGTTAGTCACTAAATATTTTTTGAGCATCTAGTCTGCACCAGACACCGTGCCCGGTGCTGAGTTTGCAGCAGGGAGCGAGGCACAGTGCCTGGCTTCTTGGAGCTCACAGGAAAGCAGGTCATTGCAGCGCAGTGTGTGGTGCAAGAGCTGCAGGAACAGAGAAGGAGCGCCTCACCTGGATGGAAGAGGTGGTCAGGGAAGGCCTCCTGGAGGAATGGGCACGTAAGCTGGGGCCTAAAGGATGAGAAGGAGTTAGCCAGGTACAGAAGGAGGGAGTGACCTGTGCAATAGCCCTGAGGTGAAAGGGTGCGTGGGGCGTTCAGTGCCCCCCAAATAAGTTCCAGGTGGTTGGAGTAGAGCAAATGACGCGAGGCTGGTGAGAGATGGGACGGGGGAGCCAGGGAGAGAGGCAGGAGTGGGTTGGACAGAGCCTTTGGGGATGACTCCAGGCCTGCCTGGAGGAGGGTCTGTGAGAATGACATGATCTGGATTGTCCCCTGGGAAGGCCTCCCTGGTGACCTTGTAAAAGAGGGGAAGCCACCAGACCACCAGGGGAGAGGGAGATGCAGGCTCCACGGCCACAGCTGTAGGAACCCTGGGTGCTATTTATTAAGCAGGCACCAGAGGTGAGCACCATTTCAAGTATTTGCCCACATTGTCTCATACATTCCTCACTATGGTCCCTTCCAGGAGAAACTCTAGTTCTCCTATTTTACAGATGGGGACAATGCAGTTTAGAGAGGTGATGTGACTTGACCAAGGCCACAGTTGTGAGTGACCACCAGGGCAGGTCTGGACCCCAGAGAGTGCACAGCCTTGGTGCTGGGATGGTGGGGAGGACAAAGATGCATCTCAATCAATCTGCATTCAATCTGCATCTCCTAGGCGCGTGGTGGCTCACACCTGTAATCCCAGCACTTTGGGAGGCTGAGGCGTGCGGATCACCTGAGGTCAGGAGTTCGAGACCAGCCTGGCCAACATGGTGAACCCCCCCATCTCTACTAAAAATACAAAAAAATTAGCCTGGTGTGGCGATGCGTGCCTGTAATTCCAGCTACTTGGGAGGCTGAGGCAGGAGAATCACTTATATCCGGGAGGCGGAGGTTGCAGTGAGCCAAGATTGTGCCACTGCACTCCAGCCTGGGTGACAGAGCAAGACTCCATCTCAAAAAAAAAAAAAAATCTGCATCTTCCTCTCCCACAAGCCCACCCAGGCCACAGGGCAGTACCGTGGGCTTATGGGAGACAGCTTCATTTGGGCTCAACCAGGGAAGGCTGCCGAGAGGAGGAGGTGTTTGAACTGGGCAGAGAAAGAAGAGCAGAATTTGATGGGCCAAGCAGGGAAAAGTGAGGGCGTCCCAGTTAGAGGGAATGGCACAAGCAAAGGCGTGGAGGCAAGAAGGTAACACACAATGGAAATGACAGGTGACTGGGAGGAAGTCAGGGCTGATAAGCAGGTTTGGGCTAGATCAAGAAAGGGCCTGGAGTGCCAGCCTGGGGGTGTGGGTGTGTTCCAGAGGGTGACACACAGCCCCAGCAGGCATTTGTTCCAGGGAAATGACCTCCTTCTCAATGGCTGCCTGGGAGCTCCTGCAAGTGGCTCCCCGCAGCCTTCTTAACGCTCTGCTCTGAAAGCAGGAGAAATCCTCTATCCCCACAGCATGGCTGGAACACTAGAAGCCAAGCCTTGGTGACCTGGTTTTTGGAGACATGGCTCTGGTGCTGGGGTGGAGGAGACATTTAGAGAAGGGAGATACAGGGAGACAGGGAGTGAAGGCAGGAGGCTAACAGGAGGGTCCAGGCCAGGGGTGGCAGGGAGGTAAGAACCCACCGGGCTTGCTCCTGGCCACCTACTGCTGCCCAGAGCAGCCAGTGGCTGCTGACGTGGTTGGCCTGGCTACAGGGAGGTTCCTTCAGTCACTCGTCACCCCTCCTCCCCAACCTCGGATGACAGGGATCCCAGCTCCCAACCTCCCGCTGCCTTAATTACAGGGAGACTGGCCCTACCCAGGCTAGCTGCAGGCACCAGGCTCCCTGGCTCTAATCAGTGGGTAGGGCAGACGGGGGGTTGAGGAGGCAGAAGGGGGAAATCAGGTCCTTGGACCACTAGCCAGTGGATGGATTCAGGTCCAGGTCTCCCTAGTCCTCCAAGGCCCCAGGGGATCTGCGTGTCCATTTGTACATATGCACACGTGGTCTCTTTTCAGATAGAATGTGGTGGTTAGCAGGATGGGGCTGAAATTGACCATCTGGATTTATATCCAGGCTCTGCCACCAACTAGCTGGGTGCCACTGGGTGAGTTACTCAACTCTTGTGAGTCGCGTTGGCAGAATGGGGCTACTCAAGCCCTTACTTCAGACAGTTATTGTGCAGATGAAATGGGGTAATGTGCATCAAAGTCTTAGGGCAGGTCTGGGTGTGTCTTAAGCACTCAGTAAAGGGCAGTGCTCTTCCTCATACAAATTTTATCATCTCCACAGCTTCGTAAAGGAAGCGTGGGAGAACATGGGCCCATTTTACAGATGAGGAAACTGAGGCTCCAAAAGAAAGGACTCAACTTGAGGGTCTACATGGAGGCTCAGGATGCACCCTTCACTCGGCTGGCTGTACCCCCAGAAACTGCTGAGAGCAGAAGTAGTGGGAAGAAGATCTGGACCCCAACTCTGGCTGTGCCTCCAGGCAGTGCTGTGACCTAGGGAGAGGGTCTTGCTTCCCTGGGCCTCACTTTCTTCACCAGTCAAGGTACAGACTTGGATGACCCTGACAGTTCCCACCTCCCAATCCATTTCCCTCTTGTTATGAATTAGACATGTTTAAGTACAACCAGAGCTCCTACCCTCCAGGGATTAATCGTGTTGAACATCGGGCACTAGGCTCTGCTTCCCTCCCTTTGTGATAAGAGACCCATCTACTTAGTGGCTGCGTAACATTCCACCCTTTGGCTGTGTCACACCTGCTTTGAGCCAATCCCCTATTGATGGACACCTAGGTTGCTGCCAGTAGTCATGATGACAAGCAACGCTGCAAGGACTATCTTGACTGTACTTCTGTGCGCATCTGTCTACTGATCTCCTTAGGGGAAAACCCTAGACATCAACTTGCTGGGTCAAAAGGCGCCTGTGTTTGCAAAATTCCCAGTGTGGCGGCAAAGCGCGTGCAAGCCCCCTCTGTTCTTTTATTCATTCCACCAGCTGTTGTTGAGTCTGATTTTGTGCCCGGCCCTGTAGAAGGCCTGGGATGGTGGGTGTCCCTGCTCCTTTGAATTTCCACCCTAGCTGGGGGGAGACACGCACGCTGTCTGGTAGAAAGGAGTGCTATTCAGAGAATTAAATGGGGGCTGCACAACAGAGCGGGTGATATCCAAGCAGCAACCTGCCAGGCAAGCAGAAGCCAGCCATGCAGAGTTCAGGGGCCGAGCATCCAGGAGTGGGCAGAGCTGCTGCAAAGCCGGGGTGAGAGTGAGCTGGCTGAGCAGGAGGGTAGGAACAATGGCCAGCATGGCCAGGGCTGGGAACAGCTGGAAGAGTAGTCCAGGAGAAGAGGGGAAGGTCACAGAGGCCACCTCTCCAAGGACCTTGTGGGCCAGGGGATGTGGGAGCCATTGCAGGTTGAAGCAGGAGAGTGACATGAGAGGTTCCCTGGCTACAAGGGGAAGGTGGCCGGAGGAGTGGCCAAAGAGGATGCAGGAGGCCAGTGGGTCACTGCTGTGGTCCCTAAGGAGAAAGACCTCAACCAGGGTGTTGGTAGCAAAGGTGGGGAAAAGTAAACAGATTCAGGATACATGTGGGGGCCGGGCACGGTGGCTCACACTTGTAATCCCAGCACTTTGGGAGGCCGAGGTAGGCGGATCACGTGAGGTCAGGAGTTCAAGACCAGCCTGGCCAACATGTTGAACCCTCGTCTCTACCGAAAATACAAAAATTAGCTGGGTGTGATGATGGGCATCTGCAATACCAGCTACTCAGGAGGCTGAGGCAGGAGAATCACTTGAACCCAGGAAGCGGAAGTTGCAGTGAGCTGAGATTACATCATTGCACTCCAGCTTGGGTGGCAGAGTGAGACTCCGTCTTGAAAAAGAAAAAAAAGATATATGTGGGGACCTCACGCACAGCCTGACAGATGTGGAGGAAGAGAAAAGAAACATGTCCAGGCAGACTCTGAGGCTCTTGGCCTGAGCAAGTGGATTGGTCCATGGAGCTGGGAGAGGCTGGGTGGAGAGGGGTAGGGCTGGGCAGAGGGAACTCTGCTGTGGTGACGATAAGTTTGAGAAATGTAGACAGACATGTGGCGATGTCCGGCAGGTCACTACTGGCTGCGGGATCAGAGCTCAGTGGAGTGGTGGGGACAGAGGGCATAGCTCTGGGAGCCATAGCTCCCACCAGCCCACTACATGATCCTGTTCCAGCAGCAGCAGGAATTCCCAGGTTCCAGACATGACCTGTCACTCCATGTAAAGGAAGGAGCTGAGGAGTCACTGGTGGCAGCTGGCCCCTCGAGTCTGGCTGCGTGGAGGGATGTCAGCAGGAGGGAGTGGGTGGACCAGGGTCCTTCAGTGGGCATCAGGGAGAGACAGCAGCACCTGGTGGCCAGCTTGTTCATTGGCTGCCCTGTTGGGGAGGATGTGGCCAGTGAGGGTGGCACAGCAAGACGTGGCATCTGCCCCACTCACCCCCTCTGCCCCTGCCAAGGCCTGGGCTGGGTGGAGATGGGGGAGCCAGACACAAAGGAATAATTGAAACCAAAACCCAGGGGCCTAAAAGCTGTAAGAAGACAGGTCTAGGGTAAAGGAGCAGCATGAGAGAGGAGCGATCTGCTCAGCCGGATCCAGAAAGCCTTTGCAGAGGTGGGGCCAGCCCAGTTGGACTATGAGGGATGAAGAGGAGTTCATCAGGCAGACTGGAGGAGGACGGGCATGTGGCACTACTGTGTATCAAGGCATGCAAATGTGTGACAGCCTGGCTGTGTATGCTTTCAGGTTATTTTCCTGCTGTGAGTTCTGATTTTTGTTTTGTTTTGTTTTGTTGAGACAGAGTGTTGCTCTGTGCCCTAGGCTGGAGTGCAGTGGCGCAATCTCAGCTCACTGCAACCTTCGCCTCCCAGGCTCCAGCAATTCTCATTCCTCAGCCTACCAAGTAGCTGGAATTAGAGGCACACGCATCTGCACCTGGCTAATTTTGTATTTTTTGTAGAGATGGGGTCTCACCATGTTGGCCAGGCTGGTCTCAAACTCCTGGCCTCAAGGGATCTGCCTGCCTCAGCCTCCCAGAGTGCTGGGATTACAGATGTAAGCCAATGAGTAAGCCACTGATTTTCTAGCTACATCCTGCTATTGAAGGCCAAATGGAACCCATAGAGGGCTCAGAATGTCTTACTCTTCCTGAGATTCGGAGCCAGGGTGGAGACTGACCTAAGGCGGGGGCACTTTCCTCAACCCAGCACCACTTCTGCAGGACACGGACCCTAGCCATTTAGCCAGACCCACGTGGGCTGGAATCCGGCGTCGGCTCTGGCTCCGGTGCCTCCCGACTGGGTTTCTCACCCCGAGGACAGGTAGCAGAGCTTAGTGATTTGGAGCTCAGGATCTGACATCAACCTGCCTGGGTCCAAATCCCAGCTCCCCATTTTCCAGCTGGATGACCCTGGGCAAGTGATTTCACTCTTTAGTGCCTCTGTTTCCTCATCTGTAATCGAGGATAAAAATAGGCCATGCCTGGAGGGCCATTAGGAGAACTAATGAGTTAATTCAGGTAGAACTTAAAATAGAACTTGGGGCCAGGAGAGGTGGCTTATGCCTATAATCCCAGCACTTTGGGAGGCCGAGGTGGCGGATCACCTGAGGTCGGGAGTTCGAGACCAGCCTGACCAACGTGGAGAAATCCTGTCTCTACTAAAAATACAAAATTAGCGGGACATGGTGGCGGGTGCCTGTAATCCCAGCTACTCAGGAGACTGAGGCAGGAGAATCACTTGAATCCGGGAGGTGGAGGTTGCGGTGAGCTGAGATCGCACCATTGCACTCCAGCCTGGCCAACGAGCAAAACTACATCGCAAAAAAAAAAAAAAAAAAAATGGAACTTGGACCAGAGGAGGTGCTCAGTGAATCTAAAATCCATAGCCCATAGCACAGCCTGCCAGGCCCTGCAAAATCTGCCCACCACCTCATCTCCCCCTCCTCCCATCTCTTTCCCCTCTCTCCTTGTCTCCCTCCCTCTCTCCTCCTTTCCCTTCTCTCCTTTTCCTTTCTCCCTCTCCCTCTCCCCCTTCCCCCAACCACACGGGCCTCCCAGTTTTTCTTTGCACTGCCAGGTGCATCTCACCTCAGGGCTTCCCTATTTCTTCTTTTTTTCTTTTTCTTTTTTTTTTTTTTTTGAGATAGAGTGTTGCTCTGTCATCCAGGCTGGAGTGCAGTGGCCCGACTTCAGCTCACTGCAACGTCTGCCTCCCAAGTTCAAGTGATTCTCCTGCCTCAGCTTCCTGAGTAGCTGGGATTACAGGTGTGTGCCGCCATGGCTGGCTAATTTTTGTATTTTTAGTAGAGACGGGTTTCACCATTTTAGCCAGGCTGGTCTGGAACTCCTGACCTCAGATGATCTGCTCAACTCCACCTCCCAAAATGCTGGGATTACAGGTCCCTCTATTTCTTCTGCTTGGGGTGAGAGCCCCCTCCCCCATGTTCAGGTCCTGGCCATATGCTGCCTCCTTTAGAGGCTCCCCTGATCACCCTCTCTAAGATATCATGACCCCTGCATCCCTGCCCCTCCCATTGCTTTGTCCGCCCCTGTCCCAGCTTTAGTTTTCTTCCTGGCCCTTCAGATCCCACCTGACATTATTTATATATTTATTTGTGTATCATTCTCCAGCCCCTGCTTTCATGGAAGCTCCAGGCTGTATCCCCAGCACCTAGAACTGTGCCCAGCACAGTGGGCCCCCAATAAACATGTATTGAATAAAATATTTGGCCGGGTGTGGTGGCTCATGCCTGTAACCCTAACATGTTGGGAGGCTGAGGCAGGTGGATCTCTTGAGCCCAGGAGTTCAAGACCAGCCTGGGCAATATGGCAAAACCCCATCTCTACAAAAAATACAAAAATGTGCCGGGCTTGGTGGTACACGCCTGTAGTTCCAGCTACTCAGGAAGCTGAGGTGGGAGGATCACTTGAGCCTGGGGTGTTGAGGCTGCAGTGAGCCATGACTGCACCATTGCACTTCCGCCTGGGTGACAGAGCAAGACCCTGGCTCAAAAGAAAAAAAAAAAAGTATCTGTGGAATGACTAAGCGTTGGCTGAGTTGTTATTTTTTTTTCCCCAGTCCCTCTCGCCTTGTATGCACTCCATCCAGGAGCCCTTATTGAGGTACTGGGTTCCTTCTCTGTCACCCAGGCTGGAGTGCAGTGGCACAGTCGCGGCTCACTGCAAACTTCACCTCCCAGGTTCAAGCGATTCTCCTGCCTCGGCCTCCCAAGTAACTGGGATTACAGGTGCAGGCCACCATACCCAGCTAATTTTTGTGTTTTCAGTAGAGACAAGGTTTCACCATGTTGGCCAAGCTGGTCTCAAACTCCTGACCTCAAGTGATCCACCCACCTCGGCCTCCCAAGTGCTGGGATTACAGGCGTGAGCCACCGCGCCTGGCTCTCCCTGCATCTTAATGCTTTTCTGGTTGGACTGGGTCCTCCCCACTTCTCATTCAGGGCTGGTACCCGGGGGCCAGAATGGGAGGAGGGAGACCAGAGGGTCTTGTACTCAGAGAGGCCTGGTACTCTCCATGCACCTCATATATCAACCTTCTAAAAAGGTTTTCTGAGCCCCATTTCACAGATAGGAAAACTGAGAGGCGTTCAAGGGGCTGAGAAGCAGCAGAGCTGGGGTTTGAATCCAAGTCCGCCTGACAGGAAGTCATTATTCGCCCCAAGTAAACACCCAGTGCCTCTTAGCCAAGGAGGGCAGAAGTATGTCTGGGTGGGGGTGGCAGGGAGGTGTGGAGGTGGGAAGGGGCCTTCAAAGAGGGAATGTCTGAGCCAGGCTTTGGTCTGCTCCCTGGTGGTCTCACCTTACATCCCGGGCCCCTCCCACAACCGCCCTTCTCCAGCCCCCGCATTTAGGGAGGCGGTGGTCTCTGCTTTATTATTATTTTTGCAAACTTTTATTTTAGGTTTAGGTGTACATATGCAGATTTGTTATATGGGTAAACTCATGTCACAGGGGTTTGTTGTACAGAGGCTTTCTTGACTCATCTAAAGGCCTTGAACCAAGGGTTGGCACCGCCTTAGGAATTCTGAGCCAGCCCCAGGGGACGAGGGTGCATTGCCGGCGGCCCTGTCATCGGCTCCCCAGGGCAAGCAGGGGCCACAGACAGCCAGCTGCCCCATGTGTGTGCTTGCCTAGGGTCCTCGTGAGTTCCCACGTCCTCTCAGGGAATCCCGACTGTCCCAAGGAAACCCAGGCTCAGAGGAGGAAGTGGCTAATCAGCCTCACAGAGGGAGGATGTGACAGGCACCACGCTTTGGGGCTGGGTTAGAAATTTGAGTCCTCCGCTGTGGTGCGGCTGGGGAAGTTAAATAACTTGGCACTCCCTCCCCCAACACACAGCTGATTCCAGGGCCCAGACTCTCAACCACAATGCCCTGTGGCCTCCTCCTAGTGCCGCACAAATGTGAGGTGGAATTATTAAACAACCTCAAACCTTTCCAGGAAAGAAGGCAAGCTATAAATAAATGCCTGGAGTTGGGGGATTTCCAGGGCTGAGTGGACGGAGATGATGGTCTAGGGTCCTCAAAGTTCCTGGAAATCATCAATCAGTTTCATGATGAACTGTGGGGCTGGACTTGAGATGTGTTGGCTGCTGGGTCCCACGGCTCTGCCTCGTGTTCCAGGAAGCTGTTCCCTGGATTCCCGTAGCAGGCACACAATTGTAGGAGGTCAAGGCAGGGATGAGACACAGGCTTGTGTGGATGGAGTGGGATCTTCAGCAGCTGGCAGGAATAGGGCCCTCTGTCCCCTTTCCCAGCCCCCAGAGCTTGGCCTTGGTGAGGCACAAGGGCCTGGCCATCATCCAAGAGAACCCCAGGCTTCCTGAGCTCTGTGTTGGAAGCAGCTGGAGATCTCATCCAGTAAACCCTCCAACAGGGCAGCAATCTCCTGACATCCTTGATCTAAACTCCGCTTGCTTACCTCCTCAAATGGGGAACTCCCTACCTCCAGGCAATCCTGGTCCTAGCTTTTCTTTTTCTTTTCTTTTTCCTTTTTTTTTTTGAGACAGAGTCTTGCTCTGTTGCCCAGGCTGGAGTGCAGTGGCACAACCTCGGCTCACTTCAACCTCCACCTCCTGGGTTCAAGCGATTCTCCTGCCTCAGCCTCCTGAGTAGCTGGGACTATAGGCATACACCACCACGCCTGGCTCATTTTTGTATTTTTAGTAGAGACGGGGTTTCACCATGTTGGCCAGGCTGGTCTTGAACTCCTGACATCAAGTGATCCACCTGCCTCAGCTTCCCAAAGTGCTGGGATTACAGGCGTGAGCCACCACACCCCGCCCTAGCTTTTCTTTTTTGTTTCCATTTGTACAAATGTATGAGGTACATGTGCAATTTTGTTACATGCATAGATTGTGTAGTGGTCAAGTCAGGGATACTTATGGGGTATCCATCAGGCGAACAACATCCATTTTACTCAGTAACTAATCTCTCATCCTAGTTTTATTCTCTGTGGTCACAGGGAGTGATTCTGCCCCAGGGAAGCCCCTGAGGTCATCAGAACTCCCCACATGAGCTCAGCTCTCTGCATTCCACCTGACCCTCCTCCCCAGCCACCCTTCCCCATGCTTCTTGGCTAGTTTTCAGGTTTTGTGGCCAGTCAGGATAAACCTCAAGAAGCTTGGAAGCATTTCACCAACCCGGCAATGACAGCAGTTTATGCAATTCAGCAAACTTTCACCAGAGACTATGCCAAGTGCTGGAGACACAGAGATGAATCAGTCAGTCACTGCCCGTGAGGCTCTCCACTCAGACGGGGATTGGGAGGGTGGGGAGGGACACCCGAGGCATCAGCCAGGAGGGGGCTGGATCAGCAAAGTGAGCCCACCTGGTGGAGGGGATGGTTTGAAAGGATCCTTTAGGGTAGCTAATTTCCCAGTGACAGAGAGGGCATTTAGGATAGGTGGACACAAGAGAAAAAAGCCAGACAGGCCACAGAGCTACTGTTTGGCCCCAAGCAATATATTATATGTCGGGGTTGGCAAACTTATTCTGTAAAGGGCCAGGTGGTATTTTAGGTGCTCCAGGCCATGTAGTCACGGATGCGACTGCTCAACTCGCCACTGTAGCTTAAAAGCAGCCATAGACAATATGTCAATGAATGAGCATGGCTGTGTACCAATAAAACTTTATTTGTTGACACTGAAATTTGAATTTCCTGTCATTTTCTTGTGTCATAAAACAGTACAGTATTATTTTGATTTTTCCCCCCAACCATTTAAAAATGTGAAAACAGGCCCTGTGTGTATGTTCATGCCTGTAACCCCAGAGCTTTGGGAAGCTGAGGCAGGTAGATTGCTTGAGGCCAGGAGTTCAAGACCAGCCTAGATACAAAAATTAGCCGGGTTTGGTGATGTGTGCCTGTAGTCCCAGCTACTTGGAAGGCTGAGGCAGGAGAATCTCTTGAACCTGGGAGGCGGAGATTGCAGTGAGCCGAGATCACACCATTGCACTCTAGCCTGGGTTACAGAGTGAGACTCCATCTCCAAATAATAATAATAATACCAGCCTAGGCAAATAGTGAGACCCCATCTGTACAAAAAATAAAAAAGTTAGCCTCAGGTGTGCTGTGTGCAGGAGGATCCCTTGAGCCCAGGAGTTTGAGGTTACAGTGAGCTATGATTGTGCCACTGTCTTCTAAGGCCTGGGTGACTCTGTCTCTTAAAAAAAAAAAAAAAAAAAGCCAACCTGGGCCACATAATGAGACCCTGTCTCAACAAACAAAAAATTTGTCGGGCAGGTGTGGTGGCATGTACCTGTAGTCCCAGCTACTTAGGAGACTGCTGAGATGGGGGGATTGCTTGAGTCCGGGAGGTCAAGACTGCAGTGAGCCATGATTATACCACTGAACTCCTGCCTGGGCAACAGAGTGAGCCACTCTATCAAGAAAAGGAAAAAAAAAAAAAAAAAAAAAACGGCCAGGTGCTATTCTGAGCACTTTAGGAGGTTGAGGCGGGCAGATCCATTGAGCTCAAGAGGTTGAGACAAGCCTGGGCAACATAGCAAGACCCCTTCTCTACCAAAAATACAAAAATTAGTCAAGCAAAGTGGTGTACACCTTTAGTCCCAGCTACTCAGGAGGCTGAGGTGCGGGGAGGATTGCTTGAGCCCAGGAGGTCAAAGCTGCAGTGAGCCAAGATCACACCACTGCACTCTAGCCTGGGTGACAAAGTGAGACCCTGTCTCCAAAAAGAAAGAAAGAGAGAAAGAAAGAAGGAAAGGGCCGGGCATGGTGGCTCACACCTGTAATCCTAGCACTTTGGGAGACCGAGGCGGGTGAATCACCTGAGGTCAGGAGTTTGAGATCAGCCTGGCCAATGCGGTGAAACCCCATCTCTACTAAAAATACACAAATTAGCTGGGCGTGGTGGTGCACGCTTGTAATCCCAGCTACTAGGGAGGCTGAGGCAGGAGAATCGCTTGAACCTGGGAGTCAGAGGTTGCAGTGAGCCAAGAGGGTGCCATTGCACTCCAGGCTGGGCAACAAGAGCGAAACTCCATCTCAAAAAAAAAAAAAGTATCTAAGCCAGTCAGTGGAAGTGTCCTTTCAAATCCTGCTCCCCATCCAGGGGTGACCACTCCCCATCCAGGTGGGTGACTGTGAGTTCAGCCCCTTTCCAATGCACACAGACATGAACACATGGGCACACACGCACCCACAAGCTTCATTATTCACACCACACATAGCTCATTCCACACGGTGGTTCCGTGACATGCTTCTGTCACTTAGCAACTCCCCCGTGTCTTCCCATCTCAGCACCTGGATCCATCCTCTTTGATCTTTGTATTGACCACCAAGCATCACGTGGCAGGCTGTGCCACCCTGCACCCAGGTGGTCCCCTACCATTGGGCATCCAGGCTGCTCCCTTCTCTAGGCAATTACCAGCCATGCTGCTGTGACCCTACAACATGCGGTTCTAACTCTGTGCACTGTTGCCAGCCTTTTAGTCAAAAAGATTCTCTGAAGCAAAAGTGCTGTGTTAAAGGGCACAAGAACTGAAGTTTTGGATCAGCGTGGCATCCTGTAGCAGTTTCCTGTCTTGCTGCCAGGAACAAGCATTGCAAACCCTCTGGGACCTGGGGAAGTCCTGTGGGGTGGTCAGGAACTGAGACCTCAGTGTCTCAGATGCCCCTAGGAGACTCTAGGGCTCAGGCATCACCAGGGTGGACAGACCTGCCTCCTCCTGCAAAGTTGGGCCAGGTACCTGTCTTGGTAGAAGCCCTTGGGGACAGTTTATCCATCCATCCATCCATCCTTCCATCCATCCATCTGCCCATGCATTCAGCAAGTATTTCCTGAGCCCTGATTAGGTTCAAGTACTCGGGCTATGGTGGTGAGTACGATCATGTGTCTGCCATTTAAATCTTCACTGTCTGGTGAAGGAGGCACTTGTTCATTCATTCATTTATTTAGCAAATATTTATCTGGGTCTACTACATGCCAGATACCGTTCTAGATACTGAAAATACAGCAGGGAACACAGGGCGTGGTGGCTCACGCCTGTAATCCCAACACTTTGGGAGGCCAAGGCAGGAGGATCAGTTGAGGTCAGGAGTTCGAGACCAGCCTGGCCAACATGGCAAAACCTCGTCTCTACTAAAAATACAAAAATTAGCCGGTGTGCACCTGTAATCCCAGCTACTTGGGAGGCTGAGGCAGGAGAATCGCTTGAACCTGGGAGGCAGAGGTTGCAGTGAGCAGAGATCGTACCACTGCACTCCAGCTTAGGTGACACAGCGAGACTCCATGTGATGTTGAGAAAGGGAAGCCTGGGGGACATTTGGGGGCTGGGCGGCGGGGTGTGCTTCCGGGAGGAGGCAACATTTAAACTATAGGTCTGAAGGATGAGTCAGAGTTAGCCAAGAAGAAAAAGGAGTGAAAAGGTGTTTGAGTGAATGGGAATGGCATGTGGGAACCTCAGAGGTAGGAAAGTGCCTGACAGGTTGAAGGGAATGAAGGGATTAAGTGAGATGGATCATTGGGTGTTGGCGGTGGTAAGGAACCTCAGGAGTCAGGCTTAGGGACTTGGACCTTCTCCTGAGGGCGATAGGGAGCCATTGCGTGTCTTAGGCAGGGAGTGGCTTGCTCAGATTTGCTTGTGGGAGAATTCAGAGACAGATCAGAAACACTCAACCTCAGCCCAGAGGGGCCCAGGCAAGACCCCCCTCTCCCTCCTCTGTAGTTCCCTTGACGTGTGAGGTGGGTCAACACGGCTTGCACTCCCCTAAGGACCCGAACCTAAGGTCCTCTGGAGGCAGGCCCCAAGCCTGTCCTAACAAGTGCCCTGAGAGCCCTCCAAGCCTGCTCTGGGAATCCAGTCTTGTCGCCGGGAGACACGAGCCCATTTGACTCCGGGGGGCGAGGTGGGCTGGGCGGCACCACCGCGTGAATGCTCCGGAGCTACCCACGGAGGCGACTGACTGGCTGCCAGCGTGCGCTCCGGATGCCACCTGGTAAGGCTGTCGGCGGGAGGCCAAAGAAATCAATCAGTTCCCGAAGACACGCCGCCCCCTCCCTGCCACGACGGTCTCCTGCCCTCGGAGCCTGGAGAGGCTGGGCCGTCCCCGCAGCGCCACCGTGTGGGCGAGGTGGGTCACGACGGCAGGTGGTCGGGGCGCTCAGCTGGAGGTGCTGGTGCTGGGGAGAGCGGAGGACACCGCGGGATCGGCAGGCGTTGGGGACCCCACGGCAGCCATCGATCCTATTCTCATCACATAGTTTCAAATTAATTTTTTCAAAACGGAAACATATTTGCGGCCTGTTTGTGACTTGTAATTATTAAGTAATAATATACTTACTGAAAACAACATGCAAACTCCATGGACTATAGAAAAAGGCAGGCATGGGCAGCTTCCCTGCAGAATTCCATCCCACCACAACCTCTGATTGCATTTTGGCAAACAGGCTTCAGATTATTTTTCTGGCTTCTTTTTTTTTTAAGTCAGGGTCTCGCTCTGTCGCCCAGGCTGGAGTGCAGCGGAGCGGTCATGGCTCACTGCAGCCTCCACTTGCCTGGGTCAACCAATCCTCCCACCTCAGTCTCTCAAGTAACTGGTACTACAGGCACGCACCACCATATGTAGGTAGTTTTTTTATTATTATTTTTGTAGAGACAGGGTCCCACTCTGTTGCCCAGGCTGGTCTCAAACTCCTGAGGTCAAGCAGTCCTCCTGCCTCAGCCTCCCAAAGTGCTGGGATTACAAGCATGAGCCACCATGCCCAGCCCAGATTTTCTTCAACAGAAAGAATATATATATATATATATTCACACGCACACAAATATATATTCACACGCACACAAATGAGGTCATATTGCATATGCCTAATGTTCTGCCACTTGCTTTGCTTTTTAAACATTTTTATCAACTGTGGAGTTCGGAGAAAAGAATATTTATTTAGATTGGGCTTGGTGGCTCACACCTGTAATCCCAGCACTTTGGGAGGCCGAGGTGGGCGGATCATGAGGTCAGGAGATCGAGACCATCCTGGCCAACATGGTGAAACCCCATCTCTACTAAAAATACAAAAATTAGCTGGGCGTGGTGTCATGTGCCCATCATCCCAGCTACTCGGGAGGCTGAGGCAGGAGAATTGCTTGAATTGGGGAGTCGGAGGTTGCAGTGAGTGAGCTGAGATCGCCCCACTGCATTCCAGCCTGGCAACACAGCAAGACTCCGTCTGGAAAAAAAAAATTATTTAATATACGTGCAGTATATGAATCAGGTTGAAGTGGGACACTGTGTGCCCACCGTCCAATTTAAGAACATTTTAATTACCCTGAACTTTCTTTTAAAAAAATATTTTTCCCTCCTTTCTCACCTTATTATGGATTATATGGGTTTTTTTGTTTGTTTTGGTGGGTTTTTTTTTTTTTTTTTTTTTTTTTTTGGACAAAGTCTTGCTCTATCACCCAGGCTACAGTGCAGTGGTGCGATCTCGCTCACTGCAACCTCCGTCTCCCAGGTTCAAGCGATTCTCGTGCCTCAGCCTCCTGAGTAGCTGGGATTACAGGCACCCATCATCACGCCTAGCTAGTTTTTGTGTTTTCAGTAGAGACGGAATTTCACTATGTTGGCCAGGCTGGTCTTGAACTTCTGACCTCAAGTGATCCGCCCACCTCGGCCTCCCAAAGTGCAGGGATTACAGGCGTGAGCCACCAAGCCCAGACTGATACAGTACTTTTAATTAATCCATGGCATTGCTTTATTAATTGGTTAGTACTCCTTTCTTTTAGTGGTTATCCTAAAGATTATAATGCGTATCCTTGACTTATTAAAGTCTGCTACAGACAAACTCTCACTGCTCGTAGGGAAATGCAGGAAGCTTAGACCACTTAAAACTCCATTTACCCCCTCCTGACTTGGATGCTATTGTCATCTGTTACCATCTGCTATTTGAATCCTTTATATATTTCAAACTCCACAAGACCTAATTATTATTGTTTTATACAGACAATATTTGTTTAGATTAACCAAATATTTTCTCTCTCCATTGGCCTTCATTTCCTCCCAAATCTCCAAGTTTCCATCTGGGATCCATTTTCTCCTGCCTGAAAATCACCCTTTGCTAATTCTTTGATGGGGACGTGCTGGTGATAAATTCTTTCCATTTTTATTCGTATGAAATGTCTCGGTTTCACTTGAATTTAAAAAAAAAAAATTTCTTTTTCTTTTTATAAAATCAGATCTTCTAGAAGAGGCCACCTTTGTTTTTGAAGAGTATTTTTTGCTGGGTACGTTGGTGTAGGCTGGCAAGAGAAGGCAAGAAAAGAGAGAAAAATAACCATGTAAGTGGGACAAATAGAAAACAAACAGTAAGACCAGTGGCCTAGACCAGGCACAGTGGCTTACACTTGTAATTTCAGCAATTTGGGAGGCCGAGGCAGGTGGATCACCTGAGGTCATGAGTTCAAGACCAGCGTGGCCAACATGGCGAAACCCCATCTCTACTAAAAATACAAAAATTAGCCGGGCGTGGTGGCACAAGCCTGTAGTCCCAGCTACTTGGGAGGCTGAGGCAGAATTGCTTGAATCTGGGAGGCGGAGGTTGCAGTGAGCCTAGATCACACCACTGCACTCCAGCTCGGGTGACAGAGCAAGACCCTATCTCAAACAAAAACAAAAACAAAAACAAAGGCGCAAATCAGATCTGCCTCTCAAAGTTGCTGGAGGGACAGCATGGGGCCAGGGGTAGGGAAAAGCAGGTAGCGACAGGGGCAGAGAGGGGTGGGGATGAGAGTGGGCCCGTATGTGACAGGACACTCCCTGGGATCAGTTCTTCAGAGCTGGGGGCCCGGAGTTGAGGATGGGAGTGGAGAAGGGAGATGGGGCAGGGGTAGACTCTGGAGTTTGGCAGCCAGGGGAGCCTCAGCGGTGGAGCTGAAAGAGCCCTGGAAGCGGTCCTTGGAGAGTATTTGGGGAGGAAAGCAGGGGGTTGCTAAGGAAACCATCCTACAACAACCCACTCCAATCGGAGCTCATTGAAGTTCCCGAATAAGAACTCTCTTCTCTTTCAGGGTGCAGCTTCCTACCCACATCTGCACCTCTGAGGGGGTGTATGTATGTGCTGGTGTGTTTGTGTGTTTGCTTTGTGTGAGGGGTTTATGTGTTCTTGTGTGTCTGTGTGCAGCCCCTCTCACTGCATAACCACTTTACCCCCATGGCCTGGCTTTCTCTGCTCAGGGCCTCGTATATGCCCATTCCTCTGCTGGAAAACCCTTTCCCTCCCCTCCCCTTTGCCTGGTGCTCTTCTGCCCATTCATCAAGAGGAGGTGGAGCCCACACCTATAATCCCAACACTTTAGGAGGCCAAGGCAGGAGGATCCTTTGAGCTCAGGAGTTTGAGACCAGCCTGGGCAACATTGTGAGAATCTGTCTTTACAAAAAAAAAAAAAAAAAAATTTAAATTAGCCGGGTGGTGGCACTCACCTGTAATCTCTGCTACTCAGGAGGCTGAGCTTGAGCCTGGGAGGTTGAGGATGCAGCGAGCAGTGATTGCTGGGTGACAGAGCAAGATCTTTTCTCAAAAATAAAAAACAAAGGAGGGTGAGGGGGAGGGGTCTTCTCCCCCAAAAGCCTTCCCTGACCTCCTCACACGTCTAGTGAGGGGCTCCTCTGGTATTCTCGCACCTCTGCCCTGGGCTTCTTCTCCCCCAGCACTGATCACGTTGGGTGCTAATCTCTGGTTCTTGTGTCCATGAGTTCCTCAAGGGCAGGACAGGATCTTGTCTATTTCTATATCCCTGGCACCAGGCAGGACCTGTCACAGAGGCTCAGAGGATGCTTGTTGAATGAATGAATGAGGGAATAAGTTAATGACCACATGAACAGCCACTTCTTCAGAAGGGTTTGGGACACAGGCAGGTCTTCCTCGTTCAACCCAAAAAAACAAATTGTCATCGGAGCTGGCGGGTCCTTTAGAGATGAATCCAGAGGCCAGGTGCGGTGGCTCAAGCTTGTAATAGCACTTTGGGAGGCCGAGGCGGGTGGATCACCTGATGTCAGGAATTCGAGACCAGCCTGGCCAACATACTGAAACCCCGTCTCTACTAAAAATACAAAAATTAGCCAGGCATGGTGGCAGGCGCCTGTAATCCCAGCTACTCGGGAGGCTGAAGGAGGAGAATCACTTGAACCCAGGAGGCAGAGGTTGCAGTGAGCCGAGATCGCGCCACTGCACTGCAGCCTGGGCGACAGAGTGAAACGCCGTTTCAAAAAACAAAACAACAACAACAAAAAAGAGAGATGAATCCAGGATCCAGCAGCATGGACCTTACCTGGGAGCTCATTAGAAATGCGGCTTCCCAGGCCCCACCCCAGATCCACTGCATCAGAATCTGCCTTTAAAAAGATTCCCAGGTGACTCACATGCTCTTAAAAGGTGAGCAGCTCTGCTCCCGAGGGCTCCACCTCCCATTTTATAGACAAGGGAACTGAGGCCTGCAGAGGGCCGGGGCCTGGCGAGGCCTGGGCAGGAGCAGGACGTCAAGCTGGGCGGCCTCCCAGCGGCTCCGGTCCCCGCCCCGCGGGTCCACCTGCTTCCCGCCCCTCCTGGCCTGTCCAGACCTTCCCAGCGGCCTCCTGAGGTCTTTGCAAGGAGCTCGCACTCCCCCTGGCGGGCATAGGGAGGGACGGCCTGGGCTGAGCTGGCCGAGGACGGGGGAGAGATGTGGCCTTAGGGACCGGGCAGGGGTGGAGAGGGCCGGCAGGGGGCCAGGGTGTGAGAGGTGGCCGGGTTAGCGCCCCTGCTTTGGAGAGGCTGCCTGAGCTCATCTTGGCTACTCACCACGCGCCACCTGTGGAGTCCGAGCCTCTGCTCGTCTCCTGCCAGGGGAAAGAGTAAGAATGGAGCCCACCTCACTCGCTCCTCGTGAGGATCCCATGAGGATGCGCCGACGTGAGGGGCCAGCGGGGTGGAAAGCCTCCCGCCTGCAGAACACCCGGAGCGCCTCCGCCTCCATCCCAGGTGTGGGCGAAGCCGGCCTGGGCCCAGCCCAGCGCTGCGCCTCAACCCCTCGCCTCCCACCCATGGAAGAGGGGGTTTCCAGAGCCCCCAGCGGCCCTCCCCTCGCACTGGGGGTCGCAGGCCCACGGAGAAGGCTGTAGAAACGCCCACTCCTCGGCGGTGGTTGGGGGGAGGGTGCCCAGTCCCTGAGGCCCTGGGATCCCAGAGCCTGGATTCCGGAGTGGGGTGACTCTGGGGGGCAGGAAGTGTCGGAAAAAGCACGTGCTCTGGAGTCAGACAGACCAGGTTCAAGTCTGGCTCAGCCACAGACAGGCCAGTGATCTCGTGGCTCCTGCCTCAGTTTCCTCGCTTGTGAGGGACCTTCCAGGACTGTTGTGACACTTATGTGAGGGCTGTTGAGCACCCTGCACATAGTAGGCCCTATGGTCATGGTCACTGTTGTAACTCACAGCGTACAGTAGGGACCAGAGGATGGGGTCAGTCGGGTGGTCAGCGGAAGATGCCCCCTCACACCAGGGCACTGTCACGCCCAAGTACAGGGGCGGGGTCTCTGAGTCCTTTCTGGGCAAAGTTGTGATATCAGGGCAAAGGAGGGTGGGGGAAGGGACCGGTAAACGAATTGGAGCATGTTTTTGTTTTGTTTTGTTTTGTTTTTTGAGACGGAGTCTTGCTCTGTTGCTCAGGCTGGAGTGCAGTGTGCCATCTCGGTTCACTGCAACCTCCGCCTCAGTTCAAGCAATTTTCCTGCCTCAGCCTCCCAAGTAGCTGGGATTACAGGCACCTGCCAACATGCTCGGCTAATTTTTGTATTTTTAGTAGAGACAAGGTTTTGTCATGTTGGCCAAGCTGGTCTCAAACTCCTGGCCTCAAGTGATCCGCTGGCCTCAGCTTCCCAGTGCTGGGATTATAGGCTTGAGCCACCACACCTGGCCTTTTTTTTTTTTTTTTTTTTTTAACAGGCTCTTGCTCTGTCCCCCACACTGGAGTGTAGCAGCTCACTGCAGCCTCAAACTCCTGGGATCATATCATCCTCCCACCTCAGCCTCCCCAGTAGTAGGGACTACAGGTATGCACCACCATTCTCAGATAATTTTTACAAAAATTTTTGTAGAGACAGGGTGTCCCCATGTTGCCCAGGCTGGTCTCTAACTGGCCTCAAGTGATCCTCATGCCTCAGCCTCCAAAGTAAATGGGACCACAGGCAGGTGCCACCGCACCTGGCTGAGGAACACAGGCTTGAGCTGGGCAGATTGAAAGCCTGATGTCCCCCTGCTCTCACCACTGGGCTGCTTTCCAAAGTGCTAGCTTTGAGGTCAGTGGCCACCAACCTTCCCAGGTGGGGTCTTACCCTGAAGCCATTCTGCTTCTGCTTCACCCACAGGCCTTTCAAAGGGAAGCCCCACCACGTGACCCTAGGCCCCCTACCAGGCATGAGCCCCTGCCCCAAGGACACCCTTGCAGGTCTGTTAGTGACCTGAGTGGCTTGGCTAGGAAAAATGAGCTGAACCAAACCAATATCCTGCTGAGTTGTGGAACTGGGAAACCAAGAGAGTTGAGCAGCAGGCCAGGTGACCAAGCACTCCGCCTTGCCCAGGACTTTCCTGATTTTTAAACTGAAAGTTTATCTTTCTAATAAACTCATATATATATATATATGTATACACACACACACACATACACACACGTATCCTACTAGTTCTGTCTTTCTGGAGAACCCTGACGAATTTATATGTCTGTGTGTGTGTGCGTGTATGTGTGTGTATGTATATATTAAAGATGAGAGACTGGCCGGGCACAGTGGCTTATGCCTGTAATCCCAGCACTTTGGGAGGCCAAGGCAGGGTGATCACTTGAGGTCAGGAGTTCGAGACCAGCCTGGCCAACATGGTGAAACCCTGTCTCTACCAAAAATATAAAAAATTAGCCGGGTGTGGTGGCGGGCACCTGTAGTCTCGGCTACTCAGGAGGCTGAGGCAGGAGAATTTCTTGAACCCAGGAGGCAGAAGCTGCAGTGAGCCGAGATCACACCACTGCACTCCAGCCTGGGTGATAGAACAAGACCCTGTCCCAAAAAAACAGGGCCAGGTGCAGTGGCTTACACCTGTAATCTCAGCACTTTGGGAGGCCAAGGTGAGCGGATCACAAGGTCAGGAGTTTGAGACCAGCCTGGCCAACATGGTGAAACCCTGTCTCTACTAAAAATACAAAAATTAGCCAGGCATGGTGGTGTGTTTGCGCCTATAGTCCCAGCTGTTTGGGAGGCTGAGGCAGGAGAATTGCTTGAACCCGTGAGGCAATGGTTGCAGTGAGCCGAGATTGCGCCACTGCACTCCAGCATGGGCAACAGAGCAAGACTCCATCTCAAAAAAAAAAGAGAGAAAAGCATATAAATTTATTTCATATGAGTTTTATGTAAGTTCTATGTAATACAGGAGCTTTCATAAAGAAATGAAGACACAAAGAAGCCATTAAACCTGACTGTTTTTATGCTAGGTTTTTTTGTTTTTGTTTTTGAGACAGAGTCTTGCTCTGTTGTCTGCTGGAGTGCAGTAGCGCACTCATGGTTCACCACAGCCTTGAATTTCTGGGCTCAAGTGATCCTCCCACCTCAGCCTCCTGAGTGGCTGGGACTACAGGTGCGTGCCACCACACTCAGCTAATTTTTGTGTTTTTGTAGAGATGGGGGTCTCACTGTGTTGCCCAGGCTGGTTTTATGGTAGGTTCGACAAAGCAGAAAGTCACGGAAGAATGGGATAGACAAAGAGCTGAGTGTAATCAGCTAGGGGAAATTTACTGAGGCCTGTTCATTCAGATTCCTCTTGACATCCTTTCATCTTCAGAGTTTAGGAGGCTCCTTTCCTCCGGGTAGAGAGGGCACCTCTCACAAGTGGGTTTTATGACCTGATCAGGGGAAGGTCAGAAAGTCTTTCCTGAACATGCCATTTCTCAAATTCCTTCAGCTTGAAATAGTCAATATGCCAAGATGGGCCTGGCGCAGTGGCTTACGCCTGTGATCCCAGCACTTTGGGAGCCCGAGGCAGGTGGATCACAAGGTCAGGAGTTTGAGACCAATCTAGGCAATATAGTGAAACCCCGTTTCTACTAAAAATACAAAAAATTAGCTGGGCATGGTGGCGGCCACCTGTAATTCCAGCTTCTGGGGAGGCTGAGGCAGGAGAATCACTTGAACTGGGGAGGCGGAGGTTGCAATGAGCCAAGATCATGCCATTGCACTCCAGCCTGGGTGACAGAGCGAGACTCCTTCTCAAAAAAAAAAAAAAAAAAAAAAAAAAAAAGCCAAGATGCCATATTGGGGGTATCCTGCCCTGAGCCCTGTCAATATTAGCACATCGTGTTTATCCATTCATCTGTTGGTGACCTTGAGTTATTTCCACCTTCTCGCTGTTGTAACTAATGCTGCTATGAATGATGGTGTGCAGACATCTGTTTGAGTCCCTGCTTTCAATTATTTTGGGTCTATAGCCAAGAGTGGAATTGCTGGATCATATGGTAATTCTATGTTTAACTTTTTGAGGAGCCGCCAGACTGTTTTCCACAGCAGCTTCTGCTAAGTGTTCTTAATGCCTTATCTCATGAAGCTCTGGCAGCCACCACCCACGAGGGTGGCCCTGTCCTGGCCCACTTCACAGGGGAGGACAATGAGATTCAGATGGATGAAGTGAAGTGTCCCAAGTCCCTCAGCTAAGAAACACAGAGCCAAGATTCAAACCCAGATGGACTGATTCCATGAGCTTGTGTCACCTGGCCCTGGGGTGACTTGGGTCTCCATATTGGCAGACTAGGGACTAGGAGGGGAAATAGAAGGGCCACCAAAGAAAGGAGAGGAAAGGCACAGGAGAGAAGCAGAATGCCATAGCCCTGCAGGGCCCACCTCAGCCCCCCACCAGCTCCCTGGCTCTGGGAGCCCACCGGTATTGGGCTTCCTGGATAGAAAGGATGGATCTGTCTCTGCCTATCAGCCTCTCTTCTGGATGTCCATTTTCCATAAGGAACTCCTAAAACCTTAGTCTAGGGGATTGAGTTGCCTAGAAGTGGGTGGAGACACAGACCTAGGCAATCAGTGTAATTCTTTCCCCCTGGCTGTGGTGATTGGTTCAGAGAAGGGCCGGGTACCTCATCTGGCTCAGTGAGACTTGTGTCTGGCTGGGACCATGGTTAGAACTGATAAGAAGAGAAAAACTGCTCACTGGCAGCTGAGAGGGTGGGATTGAGCCAGAGGTTGAATGAGCAGGGAGGAGGCAGATGAGGGAAGCAAGATGGAGTGCTGGATCCAGCAGTACCTGAAGCCAGCATAAGCCAATACCTCCTCCTCTTCCTTCTTTTGCTCGAGGTTAGCTTGGGATTTTTGCCATTTGCATCCCAAGGCACCCTGATTTGGAGATTTGGGGGTGTTGAGAGAATCTCTGCTCCCTGGCTGCCCTACCTGTGCTCGTGCCATCCACTTCCCCTTCTGTGAGCTGGTAGGAGCAGTCCTGTTCATTTCAACCACCTCAGCCAAACCAAAACAGAGGGACCTCACCACAGCCTGGAAGGAACCGAGAGCCTGAGACAGTGACTCGGTGGTTATGGGGCTGAGACCCTCACCGGAGCCTGGCACAGTGTCCTGATAGCAGGACCACCCAGGCAGGGTGACAGAGGCCTCCATTCCAGGGAGGAGCCCTGGAGCTAGTGATGCTGGAAGGCAGATGAATGAGACTGTACCTTTCCAGACAGCTCGGGGCTTAAGAGAAAGACTCAGTTCCCAGGCTTCCACAGGGACCACAAACTCAAAGTACTCACAGAGTCCCATAAATCAAAAAATCAAGTCCTGTGAAGGGGAACCAACCCTCTTGATAGTTTTGTGTGGGGGGGATTTTTTTGTTTGTTTTTTAGACAGGATCTCACTCTGTCACCCAGGCTGGAGTGCAGTGGTATGATCATGGCTTACTGCAGCCTTAACCTCCCGGGCTGAAGCAATCCTCCCACCTCAGCCTCCCAATTAGCTGGGAATACAGGTGTGTGTCACCATGCCTGCTAATTATAATTGTTGTTTTTGTAGAGATAGGGTCTGTATCTTGATAGTCTAAACACCTCCAGGGGTAAGGCTAGGCCAGCAGAGAGTGGGCCATGCAGCCCACATGGTCTTGGCCTCCTTGGAAGCGGTGTACTGTCTTTGGATTGGCGTGATGGGAAGGCTGTCACCAAGGGCATTCTTCACCCTCCGCTCTGTCATCTTCCCCTGGAACCCTCCACTGGGCCCAGGGGCACCTTATTCCTATCTCAGTACCAGCGTCCTGCTTCTCTTAAGCAATTGGTTTGTCATCCTTCCTAGACTTTGGACATTGTGTAAGTGGCCACATTTCCCTTTTCACACCACTTGCTAGGAAGCTTAAAGTCAATGTGTGGCAAAAGTATAGTGATGAGGGAATACAGCCCCTCATAGCAAAAGAACGTCATGCCACATGGCCCAAAAGTTACAAGCTAAACCAACAGAAATATCCTTCATGTTTCACTCCTTCAGAATCATATTCCCTTTGTCTTCCAAAAGAATACTGTCTTTTCAAATGTGTATCTGAATCTTTTTTCACATAAATACTTTATTTTGTTTACTGAAACTCTGTTTGTTTTGTTTTGTGTTTTGAGACAAGCTCTCACTCCGTTGCCCAGGCTGGAGTGCAGTGGCCTGGTCACAGGTCACTGCAGCCTTGACTTCCCAGGTTCAAGTGATCCTCCCGCCTCAGCCTCCCAAGTCACTGGGACTACAGGTACCCACCATTGCACCCAGCTAACTTTTTAAATTTTTGTAGAGACAAGGTCTCACTATGTTGCCCAGGCTGGTCTCAAATTCCTGGACTCAGGTGATCCTCCTGCCTCAGCCTCCCAAAGTGCTGGGATTATCGGCATGAGCCACTGCGCCCGGCCTCTCCTTGTTTTTAAGATGCATATCTGAATTATTTTTCAAATCTGTGTTACAAGGTTCTCCCTCCCCTGTACATCTCAACATGAGCTCCAGAAGGAGGTGGTGAGTGTATGTATGTGTGTGCGTGTGTGTGTGTGTGTGAAATCATTTATAAAGAGAACATGTAAAACTGATAGGCTGAGAACGAACATGAGTTGTCACCCAGCCATGGCTGGTGGATGTTCCCCGCATTCCTTTGTGCCCGAGTAGACCATAAAAGCCATCTTCAAAATTACCTGAGTTGGCCGGGATTACAGGTGGCTCACACCTGTAATCCCAGCTCTTTGGGAGGCTGGGGTGGGAGGATAGCTTGAGGCCAGGAATTTGAGACCAGCCTGGGCAACACAGTGAGACCCTTCTCTTTATAAAATAAAATTAAGAAGTTAGAAAAAAAAAAATCCGGGCCGGGCATGGTGGCTCATGCCTGTAATCCTAGCACTTTGGGAGGTCGAGGTGGGTGGATCACCTGAGGTCAGGAGTTCGAGACCAGCCTGGCTAACACGGTGAAACCCCGTCTCTACTAAAAATACAAAAATTAGCTGGGCGTGGTGGTGTGCGCCTGTAATCCCAGCTACTCGGGAGGCTGAGGCAGGAGAATCGCTTGAACCTGGGAGGTGGAGGTTGCAGTGAGCAGAGATCAGGCCACTGCACTCCAGCCGGGGTGACAGAGTGAAACTCCATCTCAAAAAAAAAAAATCCTGAGTCTGTGGTCTGTTTCCCCCACAGTAGATCCTTATGTTCTGCACTTTAGCTTTGTTCCTGGATCCTCTGTGCTCCCACCCTTGTGCTACTTTCTTGTTTTCCCCCTACTCTTTTTTTCTGCTCTGGTTGTGTATCGCGCATCCTCGGAAGCTGCCTGAGGTCCTCTCTGCAGCAAGGCAGGGAGCAAACCAACCAATCAACCAACCAATCAGACAATGTACAACTGGATTGCTGGGCCCTCTGGCCTGGGTCAGAGAGGCTGAAGCCACAACCAGGTCCTCGTCTTTTTTTCCTTTATTCTTTTTTTGAGACAGAGTCTTGCTCTGTCACCCAGGCTGGAGTGCAATGGCACAATCTTGGCTCACTGCAAACTCCGCTTCCCGGATTCAAGTGATTCTCCTTCCTCAGCCTGCCGAATAGCTGGGATTATAGGCATGTGCCATCATGCCTGGCTAATTTTTGCATTTTTTGTAGAGACAGGGTTTCACCATGTTGGCCAGGCTGGTCTCAAACTCCCGACCTCAGTTGATCCGCTCCCCTCGGCCTGCCAAAGTTCTGGGATTACAGATGTGAGCCACTGTGCCCGGCCAGGTCCTCGTCTTTCTAGTACCAGCCAGAAGGTGGCATTAGAGCAGCTCCCAAATGTCATGCAAGGGTCAGAGCCAGGGCAACCTCAGGTATGGATGGGATAGTGGTTGCAGATGGGCCTTGAGGACTATAGAGGGAGGCGAGCAGGGCAGAAGAGAGCTGAGAAACAGCAGCAGTCTGCAGGCTGACACCATCCTCAGGCCTCCAGGGCGAATTAACGTCAGACAGGCCTTCTAGGTCAATGTCAGGAGCAAATGAGAGAACAGATGGAATGTGCTCAGTGCCGGACATGGAGGTGCTCAGGAAATGTTGGAACTCTCCTTCCCCATGTTTTCCTGGAGGATTGGATGGCTTTGCCCTTTAAAAGGCCAGTGCCAGGCCAGGTGTGGTGGCTCACAACTGTAATCCCAGCACTTTGGGAGGCCGAGGCGGGCGGATCACCTGAGGTCAGGAGTTTGAGACTACCCTGACTGACATGGAGAAACCCTGTCTCTACTAAAAATACAAAATTAGCTGGACATGGTGGCGCATGCCTGTAATCCCAGCTACTCAGGAGGCTGAGGCAGGAGAATTTCTTGAACCTGGGAGGCGGAGGTTGCAGTGAGCTGAGATGGCACCATTGCACTCCAGCCTGGGCAACAAGAGTGAAACTCCATCTCAAAAAAAATAAAATAAAATAAAATAAAAGCCAGTGCCTGGGGCCCAACCCAGGTCCAGTCCATGCTGTTACCACCATATTTCTCCCTTGGCATCGTGAGCCCACCCTCTGCACGACGGACCCCTGCGAGACAAGGCCGGTCCTTTTCTCTTGCAGCTGCTTGTTCGGTGGTGAGATTCAGGGGGTGGGAAGAGATGGTAGGAATAGCTGAGCTTGTCCCACTTTTCATTGTCCTTCTTGTTTTTCTTCTCCCAGAAGAGGAAGTCAGTGGGAAGGGCTCTTTGCCGGGAGCCCAGTTTGTCCCCAGCAGTGAGCCTCCGTGGAAAGAACAGCAGACAGAACCTGAAAACCTTATTTTGTATCTGCTGGTGCAGTTGAAAGCTTGGACTTGGCCAAATGTGGTGGCTAATACCTGTGAGCCCAGCACTTTGGGAAGCCAAGGAGGAAGGATCGCTTGAGCCAAGAACAGACTGTGCAACATGGGGAGATCTTGACTTGACAAAACAAACATTTTTTTTTGGCCAAGCGCGGCGGCTCATGCCTGTAATCCCAGCACTTTGGGATGCCAAGGTGGGATGATCACCTGAGGTCGGGAGTTCAAGACCAGCCTGGGTGGCATGATGAAACCCCGTCTCTACTAAAAATTCAAAAATTAGCTGGGCATGGTGGCAGGCGCCTGTAATCCCAGCTACTCGGGAAGCTGAAGCAGGAGAATCCCTTGAACCCGGGAGACAGAGGTTGCAGTGGACAAGATTGTGCCATTGCACTCCAGCCTTGGCAACAGAGCGAGAATCCACCAAAAAAAAAAAAAAAAAATCTTCTATCTTTTGGCCAGGCGAGGTAGCTTATGCCTATAATCCCAGCACTTTGGGAGGCTGAGGTAGGTGGATCACAAGGTCATGAGTTCGAGACCAGCCTGGCCAACATAGTAAAACCCTGTCTCTACTGAAAATACAAAAATTAGCTGGGCATGGTGGCGCATGCCTGTAGTTCCAGCTACTTGGGAGGCTGTGGCAGGAGAATTGCTTGAACCTGGGAGGTGGACTGAGATCATGCCACTGCACTCTAGCCTGGGCAACAGAGCAAGACTCCATCTCAAAAAAAAAAATTTTTTTTTTAATTAGCCAGGCGTGGTGGTCCATGCTTGTAGTGCCAGCTACCTGGGGGACTGAGGTGGGAGGATTGCTTGGTCCCGGGAGGTCCTGGCTTCAGTGAACCATGATCACACCACTGCACTCCAGCCTGGCAACAGAGTGAGACTCTCTCAAAGAAAATTTTTTAAAAAGAGAAAAGGAAACATGGTAGTTAACCACTAAGGAGGTAAGGGAGGACTTGAAGGAATTTTAAAATAACAAAGTAAAGCCTGGGTGCAGTGACTCACGCCTGTAATCCCAGCACTTTGGGATGCTGAGGTGGGAGGATCACTTGAGGTCAGGAGTTCGAGACCAGCCTGGCCAACATGGTGAAATGCCGTCTCTGCTATAAAAAAAAAAAAAAAAAAAAAAAAAAAAAAAAATTAGCCGGGCGTGGTGGCAGATGCCTGTGATCCAAGCTACTTGGGAGGCTGAGGCGTGAGAATAGCTTGTACCTGGGAGGCAGAGGTTGCAGTGAGCTGAGATCATGCCATTGCACTCCAGCCTAGGAGACAGAGCAAAACTGTCTCAAAAACAAACAAAAGTAGATAACAGCTGCTATTTCTAGGGATGAGGGTGAGGGTAAATATTCAAGGAAATACATCTTTCCTGTGGTACTTTACTTCTATTTGAAAAAGGGGCTCTCTCCGTTGTCGAGGCTGGAGTGCAGTGGCACAATCACAGCTCACTGCAGCCTCAACTTCCAAGGCTCAAGCGATCCTCCCACCTCAGCCTCCCGAGTAGCTGGGATCACAGGCTCACGCCACTATGCCTGGCTCATTGTTTTGATTTTTAGTAGAGATGAGGTCTTGCTGTGTTACCCGGGCTGGTCTTGAACTCCTGGGCTCAAGCAATCCTCCTGCCTCAGCCTCCCAAAGTGCTAGGATTCTGTAATCCTAGGTGTGAGCCACTGCACCTGGCTGTCCTATGGTGCTTTTAAAATTTTCTCTTTGCCTTTGGTTTCTGACTATCTTATTCTGATGTACTCTAATGTGGCTCGTTTGTCTATATTTTGTTTTGGGTTTGCTGAGCTTATTGAATTTATAGTATGATGTCTTTTGTTAGATTCAGAAAAGTTTTGGTCTTTATCGCTTAACATATTGCTTCTTCCTAATTTTCTCTTTCTCAAACCATATTTATATTATGATAGATCTTTCATGTGTGTTGTATTTATGTCTTATGCTCTTTTATGTTTTAGTTTTACTTTTTTTTTCTATGCTTCAGTTTGGATAGTTTTAATCACACCCATCTTTCAGTATGCTAGTCCTGGCTTTACTTGTTTCCAATCTTCTGTGAAACCCATCTATGGAGTGCTTATTTTCTTTCTCTCCTCTTTTTTTTTTTTGTTTTGTTTTGAGACAGAGTCTCACTCTGTCGCCCAGGCTGGAGTGCAATGGCACAATCTTGGCTCACTGCAACCTCCCGGGTTCAAGTGGTTCTTCCGCCTTAGCCTCCCAAGTAGCTGGCATTACAGGCACCCGCCACCACGCCTGGCTAATTTTTGTATTTTTGTAGAGACAAGGTTTCACCATGTTGGCCAGGCTGGTCTTGAACTCCCGACCTCAGGTGATCCATCCACCGCGGCCTCCCAAAGTGCTGGGATTACAGGCATGAGCCACCGTGCCTGGCCTGGGATGCTTATTTTCAGCATGTAATTTTTTAGTTTTAGAATATTCATTTGATTCTTTCTTTCTTTTTTTTTTTTTTTTTTTTTTTTTTGAGAGAGAGTCTCGTTCTGTCACCCAGGCTGGAGTGCAATGACACAATCTTGACTCACTACAATCTCTCCCTCCCTGGTTCAAGTGATTCTCCTGCCTCAGCCTCCTGAGTAGCTGGGATTACAGGCGACCGCCACCATGCCTGACTAATTTTTGTGGGGGTTTTTTTGATACAGACAGGTTTTTGCCATGTTGGCCAGACTGGTCTCCAACTAACTCCTGACCTCAAGTGATCCGCCCACTTCGGCCTCTCAAAGTGCTGGGATTACAGGCATGAGCCACCACGCCCAGCCTCATTTGATTCTTTTTAGAAATTCTAGTTGTCTAAAACAAACAAACAAACAAAAACCAAACAAGGAAAAAAGAAATTCTAGTTGTCTCTTAAAAAACACTAACGTGAAAGGAACTTTAAAAAGGTGGTTGGAAGCTCGATTCTCACAGTTGGGTTTCATTGAAAGGTGATTGAAGTGTGTGCAGAGCTCTCATCATACCATCAGCAGAAAGCATATTCTTTGAGACTTAGCAGCTTAAAAAGAAAAGTCCTCCAATCTCAGGCTGGTCACAGTGGCTCATGCCTGTAATCCCAGCACTTTGGGAGACCAAGGTGGGCAGATTACCTGAGATTGGGAGTTCGAGACCGCCCTGACCAACATGGAGAAACCCCGTCTCTTCTAAAAATACAAAATTAGTTGGGTGTGGTGGTGCATGCCTGTAATCCCAGCCACTCAGGAGGCTGAAGCAGGAGAATCGCTTGAACCCAGGAGGCGAAGATTGCAGTGAGCCGAGATCGCGCCATTGCACTCCAGCCTGGGCAACAAGAGTGAAACTCTGTCTCAAAAAGAAAAAAGAAAGAAAGAAAGAAAAGTCCTCCAATCTCTTGCTTGGGGTAGGGCATGGAGGAGACACCCCGGGCTGTTGGCATTCTGGGAGCAGGCGAAGGAAAAAGGTCTGGAATCCTGCCATTCAGAATGCGTATCCCTAATCCCCGTTTGCAGTCTTGTTCTCTGCTGTGCCTGGTCTGAACAAGTCTGGGGCCTTTTGAGTTCAATTCCTCCAGGAAGAAAATGCTGTTTTTACACCTGTGGGTTTAGTCATCTGGCTGCATGGGATAGGGAGAAGGCTTGGGAGACAACTCCTCCATGTTCAGACTTCCAGCCCCACCCTGTTCCCTCCAAGACTTGGACCTCTCGGGGATGTTTCAGGACAAATTGGCCTTGGTGTCTCCTCCGTGGGCACTTTGGGTCATAACCACTGGTGACCTTGGTACTTCTCTGTTAGCATGCCATCTTCCAAAGGTTGGTTGGAATCTTTACTTGGCAGATGCCTCTTCTCCCAGCTTCTTTGTCATCGTAGGTCAGCTTAGATTATTCCTTTACTGTCAGGTTAGTGGTGTCTGAGGAGGGAAAGCAGATGCATGCCTATGGCCAATCCACCATGTTTAAGTGGCTCATGACCAGAGCAGATTTGCCTCCACTCCCCGCTCACCCTTCTAATCTGGCCTCTGCCCTCACCACTCTGCTGAAACTTCCCTTATCAGGTCCCCAGTAGCTGGATCCAATAGACTATGTTTTTTCTCCGTATTATTTGATGTCTTGGTAGCACTTGACACCGTCAAGCTCACTCTCCTTCTTTCAATGCTCTCCTGTTTTATCTGCCAGGGAAATATTTTGTCCCAAAGACCCTTCCTGCCTTTCTCCTACCTCTTTGGTCTCTGTCTCTGCTTCCAATGTGCTGGCTTCCCTTCCTTCTGCTTCTTCGAAACCATGACTATTCTCAGGGGTCTGTTCTGGTTCCCTTCCTTTCTCACCCTGCACCCTCTCCCTGAGTGTGTATATCCATTCCCATGGTTTCAATTTCACTCCAAAGGCTGATCTTTTCCAAATGTCAACCTCCAGCTCTGACCTCTCGCCTGAATTCCAAACCTACATCTCCAGCTGTCCCTAGACATCTCTTCTTGGATGGCCTCAGGCTGTTCAGATCCACACGACGGAAGCTAGACCCTGCTTCTCCTTCCTCCCAAACCTGCCTCTCCTCCTGTACTTCTAGCTCAGAAGTGGTCACCACCAGCCGGGTGCAGTGGCTCACACCTGTAATCCCAGCACTTTGGGAGGCCAAGGTGGGCGGATCGCTTGAGGTCAGGAGTTCGAGACCAGCCCAGCCAATACGGTGAAACCCCGTCTCTACTAAAAATACAAAAAACTTAGGCGGGCATTGTGGTGCGTGCCTGTAATCCCAGCTACTCGAAAGGCTGACGCAGGAGAATCGTTTGAACTCAGGAGACAGAGATTGCAGTGAGCCAAGATTGTGCTACTGCACTCCAGCCTGGGTGACAGAGCA
This sequence comes from Pan troglodytes, assembly GCF_028858775.2. Lineage (NCBI taxonomy): Eukaryota > Metazoa > Chordata > Mammalia > Primates > Hominidae > Pan > Pan troglodytes. The sequence goes on from NC_072409.2 coordinate 16,907,872, forward strand.
AGACTCCATCTCAAAAAAAAGAAAAAGAAAAAAGAGGCCAGGTGTGGTGGCTCACACCTGTAATCCCAGCACTTTGGGAGGCTGAGATGGGCAGATCACAAGGTCAGGAGATCGAGACCATCCTAGCTAACATGGTGAAACCCTGTCTCTACTAAAAAAAAAAATACAAAAAATTAGCCAGGCCTGGTGGTGGGTGCCTGTAGTCCCAGCTACTTGGGAGGCTGAGGCAGGAGAATGGCATGAACCCAGGAGGCAGAGCTTGCAGTGAGCTGAGATCGCGCCACTGCACTCCAGCCTGGGCGACGGAGTGAGACTCCATCTCAAAAAAAAAAAAAAAAAATAAGGAAAAAAATAAAAAAAATAAAATGGTTATCACCATTTGTCTAGTGGCCCAGAAACTTGGATGTCAAACTTGACTGCCCGTTTTCTGTTTCCACACCCAATTAATTGCCAAGACTCACTGCCTTTACCTTTTTTTTTTTTTTTTTTTTTTTGAGACAGAGTCTTGCTCTGTCGCCCAGGCTGGCGTGCAGTGGTGCAATCTCGGCTCACTGCAACCTCTGCCTCCCAGGTTCAAGCAATTCTCCTGCCTCAGCCTCCCAAGTAGCTGGGATTACAGGTGCCCAGCACCAAGCCCAGCTAATTTTTGTATTTTTTGTAGAGAACGGGGTTTCAACTTGTTGACCAAGCTGGTCTCAAACTCCCAACCTCAGGTGATCCACCCACTCAGCCTCCCAAAGTGCTAGGATTACAGGCGTGAGCCACCGCGCCCGGCCTGCCTTTACCTCTTTAATAAATCCCGACCAGTCCACCCACTCTTCCTCCACACAGCCTGTCTCTCAGCCCAGCCTCAGTCTCCCAGCTGGTCTCCTCCCTTGGGTCCTGCCCCTCAGTCCTGCTGCTGCCCATCTGCTCAGACGCAAATCTCATCCTGTCACTTCCCTTCTGAAAGCCGCTGGAGCCAAATGCAGTGGCTCACACCTGTAATCCCATCACTTTGGGAGGCTGAGGTGGGCGAAGCACCTGAGGTCAGGAGTTTGAGACCAGCCTGGCCAACATGATGAAACCCTATCTCTACTAAAAGTACAAAAATTAGCCAGGTGTGGTGGCAGGTGCTTGTAATCCTAGCTACTCGGGGGGCTGTGGCAGGAGAATCTCTTGAACCCCGAGGTGGAGGTTGCAGGGAGCAGAGATCATGCCACTGCACTCCAGCCTGGGCAACAGAGTGAGACTCAGTCTCAAAAAAACAAACAAATAAATAAATAATAATAAAAAGTAAAATAAAAAGCCTCTGATGACTTCCACTACCTAGGAAGTTGGTCCAAATTGGCCCTAGGCTGGAGTGGTCAGATTCAGCAAATAAAGATAGAGGATGTCCACTTAAATTTGAATCTCAGATAAATACGAAATCCTTTTTTTTTTTTTTTTAGTATGAGTACGTCCCATGCAGTATTTGGCATCGGGGCCTCCTGCTCCCTGCACTCTTTCCATATCTCCAAACTTATTACTTGCCACATTGTTTTCCACATGTAAAATTTGGGACAGACTGGACTACATGAAACTCCCTAGGCTGGGCACGTTAGCTCACGCCTGTAATCCCAGCACTTTGGGGGCTGAGGCAGGAGGATTGCTTGAGCCCAGGAGTTCGAGACCAGACTGGGCAACATGGTGAGACCCTGTCTCTACAAAAAATAAAAAAATTAGGCTGGGCACGGTGGCTCACATCTGTAATCCCAGAACTTTGGGAGGCTTAGGCAGGTGGATCACTTGAGGTCAGGAGTTTGAGACCAGCCTGGCTAACATGGTGAAACCCTGTCTCTACTAAAAATACAAAAATTGGCTGAGTGTGGGGGTGCGAGCCGATAATCCCAGCTACTCGGGTGGCTGAGGCAGCAGAATCACTTGAACTCAAGAGGTGGAGGTTGCAGTGAGCCAAGACTGTGCCACTGCACTCTAGCCTGGGTGACAAAGTGACACTCCATTTTTTTTTTTTTTTTGAGATGGAGTCTCGCCCTGTCGCCCAGGCTGGAGTGCAATGGCATGATCTCAGCTCACTGCAACCTCTGCCTCCTGGGTTCAAGTGATTCTCCTGCCCCAGCCTCCCAAGTAGCTGGGATTACAGATGTGCAACACCACGCCCAGCTAATTTTTTTGTATCTTTAGTAGAGACGGGGTTTCCCCATGTTGGCCAGGCTGGTCTCAAACTCCTGACCTCGTGATCTGCCCTCCTCAGCCTCCCAAAGTGCTGGGATTACAGGTGTGAGCCACCATGCCCGGCCGAGACTCCATCTTAAAAAAAAAAAAAAAATCCGGGCATGGTGGCACAAGCCTATAGTCACAGCTACTCAGGAGGCTGAGGTAGGAGGATCATCTGAGCCCAGGAGGTTGAGGCTGCAGTAAGCCAAGATTGTGCCATTGCACTCCAGCCTAGGAGACAGAACAAGACCCTGTCTCAAAAATTAAAAAAATAAAAAGAAGCTCCCCAAATAGGTTAGACATTTCCTCATTGACATGCTCTTTATTCCTGCTGTTTCCTCCACCAGAAAGGCCATTCTCCCTTCTCCCCCAGTCCATCTTTGTTCATCTCTTGGGTGTCAGGACACTAGCAGTCCCTCCTCTAAGATTCCTCTCTGCTCCCTCAAAATGGATCAGCTGCTCTCCTGGGTGAAGGGAGGCCCCTGTGTGCCTGGATGGCAACTCCACCCTCTGGACCGTCATGTCAGCTTACTCATTGTCTCTCTCCCCTGCAGTCAATGAGTCGCCAGCAACTCTGTGCCGTACCTGGCTCACATCTGGCTCAGCCCACAAAGCCCCATCCAGCTGGAAGCTCCCGAGGGCCCTGGGCCTTGGCAAAGGCCCCAGCTTTCTTCTCACTTTCCTGGCCTGGGTCCCAGTCTGACCATTCACACTTCCTCCTTGCCTGAGTTCCCACGAAAAGTGGCCTCCACCGCCAGCCCCCTGCCCAGGACCAGGTTACAAAATGCAGAGGCAATGGAGGCTCCAAGCCAAATTTCCAATGGGCCTGCCATTAAATCACCAACAGCATCTGTGTGTACATCTGGGACAGATGCCGGCAGCTGAGGCCACAGGGCGCATGGCTTTGTCACACTGGGTCAGCATGACCTTGGTGGGAGTGTTGGCGGTGGAGCTCAGACCTAAAGTTAGGACACTTGAGTCTGAATTGCCGCCCTTTCTAGCTGCCTCAGTTTTCTTGTCTGTAAAATGGGGATAATAATGCTTATCACACAGGGTGTGCGATCAAGGAGAGTGATTCACACACACAAGGATATCTAGCAGCAAACAGGACTCTGGCTCTGATCATCACTTACCTTTCTTGAGGCTGGTGGCAGCAGGACCTATGATCAGAACACTGTTTGTAGGTTTCTTCTCCTAGAATCACCAACCAGGCCCAAGCAACTTTATTCAGAGAGGAGGATAGTCATCCAGCCCAGACAGCATCTGCCTGGTGAAAATGGCTCCAACTCAACCACCCAAGTGGATGCAGCAGAGTTGTCAAATCAAGCTAAGGGTGAGAAGGACTTAACAGGGATAATATAAAGGCCAGAGGGCCATGCTCTGGCCTGGGAGTTGGAAAGTCTGAGGCTTCCTGGCTTCTCAATGTTGGCCCCTCCACCCCTCCTCTCTGCCTGAGCCTTCTGCAGACACCCGCTGAGCAGTCACTGCTGCCAGCCAAGACCCTCTCTCTGCCTCAAGGTTCCCCTGGAGACTTTCTTGTGGCACCTCTCAGCACCTCTTGTAATTTGTAGCATTTACTTACAGACAGGATTACAGGTTTACCCTCTATCTCCCCCTCCAGACTGCAAATGCCTCCAGGGCAGAAACCTCTCAGTTTACAGATAACAGCAACCAGAAGTGATCTACCAGCAGGTAGCTCATGCCTATAATCCTAGCACTTTGGGAGGCCAAGGTGGGAGGATCACTTGAGGCCAGGAATTTGAGAACAGCGTGGGCAATATAGCAAGGTCCTAACTCTACAAAAAATAAAAACTTAGTTGGACATGGTGGGTGTGGTGGTATGTGGCTGGGGTCCTAGCTACTTGGGAGGCTGAGGAGGGAGGATTCCTTGCGCCCAGGAGTTTGAGGCTGCAGTGAGCTGTGATTACACCATTGCACGCCAATCTGAGTGACAGAGTGAGACCCTGGTTTTTTTTTAAAAAGGTGTAAATTCTTGAAAAGAAAAATAATGTTTAAAAAAAATTTTCCTGAGGCAGGAAGATCTCTTGAGCCCAGAAATCCAAGGCTGTAGTAAGCTATGATCACGCCATTGCATTCCAGCCTGGGTGACAGAGACCTTGGTCTTTTTTTTAAAAAATTATAAATTTTTGAAAAGGAAAATTAAAAAAAAAAATTTTTTTTTTTGAGACGGAGTTTCACTCTTGTTGCCCAGGCTGGAGTGCCGTGGCACAATCTCGGCTCACTACAACCTCCACCTCCCAGGTTCAAGCGATTCTCCTGCCTCAGCCTCCTGAGTAGCTAGGGTTACAGGTGCCCACCACCATGCCTGGCTAATTTTTTGTATTTTTGGTAGAGACCAGGTTTCACCATGTTGGCCAGGCTGGTCTCAAACTCCTGACCTCAGGTGACCTGCCCGTCTCAGCCTCCCAAAGTGTTAGGATTACAGGACCCTTGGCATGAACAGACTGGGCGCCATGAATGGCAGCAGGAGGCAGACAGGCTCCTGGGTGGGAGAAGGCAGGTCCCTGGTGAGGCCCCACCTTCAAGCCAGGGAGGGCCTGAAGCCTGGGGGCTGGGCTGCCAGTCCCATGGAAAGGAGTGGGAACTTGTGGTGCTTTTTCTAGGCCCACTCATGGCCACTCATGGACCAATTGGTGCACACTTCCTTCCCTCCGAGGAAGGGCACGAACCCTCAGCTCCTCCTTGGCCTCCCTCCCCTGCTCATCGGTGTTCAAAGTCTGGAAGGGGCTGAGGTGGCAGGCGGCTTGTGTGTCAGCACTGCACCAAGTGTACCCACACCCGGCCGGGCTGTGACAGCGCCTGGGCTCAGCCCCAACCTCACTCCAAGATCAAGGAGAGGCCAGGCAACGGGAGCAGGAACTTCCAAGCCTGCGGGGGAAGGGGGTGTCTTCCCAGGCCCCCGAGAGTACAGAAATGCCTGGGTCCACAGCCACGGCTTGGGCAGCTGCCGCTGAGCCTAGAAGGGTGGGGCTCCTGCCTGCTCCCAGTCCCCAGCCCCCAGCCCCAACTGGCTCCATGGAGTATGCAGCGCTGGCCACACCTCACCCACTGTAGCCAGTGTCACAACAGCGGTTTCTCTAGACAGGCCACCACTGCCATCACCAGCACTTTGGGAGGCTGAGATGGAGGATCATTTGAGCCTAGGAATTCAAGACCAGCCTGGAATGCATAGCAACATGGCAAGACCCATCTCTACAAAATATTAAAAAATTAGCCAGTGCACACCTGTGGTCCCAGCTGATACATGCCGGGGCACACCTGTGGTCCCAGCTACTCAGGAGACTGAGGTGGGAAGATGGCTTGAGCCCGGGAGGTGGAGGCTGCAGTGAGCTGAGATTGCATCACTGCACTCCATCCTGGACAACAGAGTAAGATCCTGTCTTGAAAAAAAGTGTTTACTTTTATTATTTTTGTTTTTTTGAGACAGAGTCTCACTCTGTTGCCCAGGTGGAGTGCAGTGGTGCAATCTCAGTTACTGCAACCTCTGCCTCCCAGGTTCAAGCCATTCTCCTGCCTCCTGAGTAGCTGGGATTACAGGCCGCCACCACATGCCCAACTAATTTTGGTGTTTTTAGTAGAGATGGGGTTTTACCATGTTGGTCAGTCTGGTCTCAAACTCCTGGGTTCAAGTGATCTGCCCACCCCGCCCTCCCAAAGTGCTGGGATTACAGGTGTGAGCCACCGTGCCCAGCCAAAAACATTTTTTAATGAAAAAATATTTTAAAAAAGAATTCTTAGGCAAACCAAAGACAACAGGAAAAACAACAAGGAGGGACTAGAGGAATTTATTTGAAGCCTGTGGCACCTACAGCTGCAGGAAACATTCCAGACAGCCCGACTCCTCAGTAGATTAACATGAAACCTCACACTAAAAGCCTCATTACCTGGGTTCCTACCACCAGATACTCGATGGCTGGCTTTCTACAACAAATCACAAGGTCTGCTAAAAGGCAAGAAAAAAACACGGCATGAAGAGGCAAAACAGGCATCAGAACCAGACTCAGATATAAAACAGAATAAGGAATTATCAGATAAAAATTTTGAAATAACTCTGATTATATTGGCAGAGACTCACTCCTTTGACCAAAATATTAGTCAAGCTCCTCTGAGTTCTCTGCTTGATGAGGCCTTCCTTGGGCTTCCCTTTCTGTCCTTGCAGAATCCAATTGGAGCAGGAATCCTGCTAGGTCCGCTTACTGAAAATCCCTCCTCTTGGCATCTGACTAACCTGGCCAACCTTTGTCAGGAGTCCTATCAAAGCCTGGGTGCAGTGGCTCACACCTGTAATCCTAGCACTTTGGGAGGCCAAGGCAGGTGGATCGCTTGAGCTCAGGAGTTCAAGACCAGCCTGGGCAACATGGTGAAACCTTGTCTCTACAAAAAATACAAAAATTAGCTGGGCGTTGGCCAAGGCACAGTGGCTCACTCCTGTAATCGCAGCCCTTTGGGGGGCTGAGGCAGGCAGAATCACCTGAGGTTAGGAGTTCAAGATCAGCCTGGCCAACATGGTGAAACCCCATCTCTACTAAAAATACAAAAAAATTAGCCAGGCATGGTGGTAGGTGCCTGTAATCGCAGCTGCTTGGGAGGCTGAGGCAGGAGAATCGCTTGAACCTGGGAGGCGGAGGTTACAGTGAGCCAAGACTGTGCCATTACACTCCAGCCTGGGAGACAAGAACGAAACTCCATCTCAAAACAAACTAACAAAAAATAGCCAGGTGTGGTGGTCCAGATTAGAGGAGACTAAAGAGAAGCAATAGCTATAACTAACCCAAGGTGTGATTCAGAGAAAATATGATGAGGGTAAATTCAGGGAAAATATGATGAGGGTCTGTGGAAGACAACAGAACTGTATCGACCTTAATTTCCTGATTTAGTCACTAGCCTGCAGTTATTTTTGGGGGGAAATACAGACTGAGGCATCTAGAGGTAAAGGAGCATCAATGTGGGTGAAGGGTGCATGGGAACTCTGTATAATTTGTATAATTTTTACAGTGTTTCTGCTTGTCAGAAATCATGTCAACAAGAGAGTGAAATATTTAAAGCATTGAAAGAAAAAACCAGCCGGGTACACTGGCTCACACCTGTAATCCTAACACCTCGGGAGGCCAAGGCAAAAGGATCACTTGAGCCCAGGAGTTCAAGACCAGCCTGGGCAACAAAGTGAGACTCTCATTTCTACCAAAAAAACACGAAAATTATCTGGGCATGGTAGCACGTGCCTGTAGTCCCAGCTAGTCAGGAGGCTGAGGTAGAAGGATCGCTTGAGCCTGGGAAGTGGAGGCTGCAGTGAGCAATGATCATGTCACTGCACTTTAATCTGGATGACAGAGTGAGATGCTGTCTCAAAAAAAGAAAAAACAAAATAAATACATAAATAAAATTGGAAAATGCAGACAGTACAGTTATATAATGAAAACTGTCTCTTCCCCCAACTATCTTTTCCCCACTGTTGATAATTTCTTGTGATTCTTCCCAGAAAAAAAAAAAGCTTTATGCACATGTCAGCACGTATATATATTTTTAAATTCTGTATATGCTTTTTTAAAATTTTGCTTGAAATGGGTCCAAACTATACTTCCTATTCTGCATATTGATGTTGCCTGCTAGTAATAAATCTTAGAGAACTTTTTATATTCCTATATTCAGGTCTTTCTCATTCTTTTAAATAGTGCCATTGCATTCCATCCTATGAAAGGATTACACTTTGTTCAATCTGTTGGTTACTACTGACTACTTTTCTCGTTTTCAGTTTTTCACTGTTGCAAATGACACTGCAAAGAACATTCGTATACATTTCTCTCTCCCTAAAACAGTTTTCAGCCTGACACCGTGGCTCATATCTGTAATCCCAGCATTTTGGGAGGCTGAGGAGGGAGGATTTCTTGAGCCCAGGAGTTCAAGACCAGCCTGGGCCACATAGCGAGACCTCATCTCTACAAATAATAAAAAACAATTAGCTGGGCATGGTGATGCATGCCTGTAGTCCCAGCTACTCAGGAGGCTGAGGCAGGAGAATTGCTTGAGCCTGGAAGGTCGGGGCTTCAGTGAGCTGTGATCTTTTTTTTTTTTTTTTTTTTTGAGACAGCCTCACTGTCACCCAGGCTGGAATTCAGTGGCATGATTTTGGTTCACTGCAGCCTCTGCCTTGGGGTTCAAGCAATTCTCCTGCCTCAGCCTCCCAAATAGCTGGGATGACAGGCACCTGCTACCATACCTGGCTAATTTTTATATGTTTAGTAGAGACAGGGTTTCACCATGTTGGCCAGGCTGGTCTAGAACTCCTGACCTCAAGTAATTAAAAAAAAAAAATTCTCACTCAGCCAGATGCGGTGGCCCATGCCTGTAATCCCAGCACTTTGGGAGGCCAAGGCGGGTGAATCACTTGAGGTCAGGAGTTCAAGACCAGCCTGGCCAACATGGTGAACCCCGTCTCTACTAAAAATACAAAAATTAGTTGGGTGTGGTGGTGGGCGCCTGTAATCCAAGCTGCTCGGATGGCTGAGGCAGGAGAATCGCTTAAACCCAGGAAGCAGAAGTTACAGTGAGCAGAGATCACGCCACTGCACTCCAGCCTGGGTGAGAGAGAGACTCCATCTCAAAAAAAAAAAAAAAATTCTCACTCATAAGTGGAAACTAAACTATGAGGATGCAAAGCTTAAGAATGACACAATAGACTTTGGGGACTCAAGGGGAAAGGGTGGGAAGGAGGTGACAGATGAAAGACTAAAACTTGGGTTCAGTGTATACTGCTTGGGTGATGGGTGCACCAAAATCTCATGAATCAGCACGAAAGAACTTATTGTGCAACCAAATATCACCTGTTCCCCAAAAACCTATGGAAATAAAAAAAAATTTTTTTAATGTTTTAAATTAAAAAAAAAAAGGTTTTCTTTTGAAATGTTCTTTTGTAAATTACCTACAGAAAATTTACAAAAAAATGTACACTCGGCCGGGCACAGTGGCTCACACCTGTAATCCCAGCACTTTGGGAGGCCAAGGCGGGTGGATCATGAGGTCAGAAGTTCAAGACCAGCCTGGCCAATATGGTGACACCCCATCTCTACTAAAAATACAAAAATTAGCCTGGCGTGGTGGTGCGCGCCTGTAGTCTCAGCTACTCAGGAGGCTGAGGCAGAAGAATCACTTGAACCACAGAGGCGGAGTTTACCATGAGCTGAGATTGCACCACTGCACTCCAGCCTGGGCTACACAGTGAGACTCCATCTCAAAAAAAAGAAAAAATAGGTACACTCTTCACCAGCTTGCCTTAATGTTAACATCTTACATAATTGTTGCACAGTGATTAAAACCAGAAAATGGGCTGAGCATGGCGGCTCATGCCTGTAATCCCAGCACTTTGAGAGGCTGAGGTGGGCAGATCACCTGAGGTTGGGAGTTTGAGACCAGCCTGACCAATATGGAGAAACCCCATCTCTACTAAAAATACAAAAATTAGCGGGATGTGGTGGCACATGCCTGTAATCCCAGCTACTCAGGAGGCTAAGGCAGGTGAATCACTTGAGCCCAGGAGGCAGAGGTTGCAGTGAGCCAAGATCACGCCATTGCACTCCAAACTGGGCAACAAGAGCAAAAGTCCATCTCAAAAAAAAAATGAACATTGATATAATACAATAGTTACCTACATTTTTCCACTAATATCCTGTTCTAGTCCAAGATCCACTCTGGGATTCCATATTGCATTTAGTTGTTTTATTAATCAGAGTTTTCCAGAGAGATGGAACGAATAGGATGGATAGATAGATAGATAGATAGATAGATAGATAGATAGATAGAGTTTATTAGTCCATTTTCATGCTGCTGCTAAAGACATACCCAAAACTGGGCAATTTACAAAAGAAAGAGGTTTATTGGACTTAGAGTTCCACATGGCTGGAGAGGCCTCACGATTCATGGTGGAAGGCAAGGAGGAGCAAGTCACATTTTAGGTGGATGACAGCAGGCAAAGAGAGAGCTTGTGCAGGGAAACTCCACCTTATAAAGCCATCAGATCTAGGGCTGGGCACCGTGGCTCATGCCTGTAATCCCAGCACTTTGGGAGGCCAAGGCAGGCAGATCACGAGGTCAGGAGTTTGAGACCAGCCTGGCCAACATGGTGAAACACCATCTCTACTAAAAATACAAAAATTAGCCAGGAGTAGTGGCAGGCACCTGTAGTCCCAGCTACTCGGGAGGCTAAGGCAGGAAAATTGCTTGAACCTGGGAGGCGGAGGTTGCAGTGAGCCAGGATAATGCCACTGCACTTCAGCCTGGGTGACAGAGCAAGACTCTGTCTCAAAAAAAAAGTTACTGATCCTTGTTTTGTTTTTCAGAGTCAAGGAAACAAGCTATGTACAGCCTTTAATAATTAGGTAAGGTATAGTCTTGTAAACAAAATTTGGAGCATGTTTGTTTCTTTCTGCCTGACTTCTCCAAAATTTGGAAACTATTTGTGAGTACTCTTAACTTATGGCAATATAGTTGTTTGCATCAGTGCAATAAGAATCCATTTCATTTTGCAACAGGACGCAATTGGAGAAATTAGTTGTTTTACTGGCTTTGACTGGAAGGGTATGCTTCCCTTGTAAATCAAGCTTGACTTACAGTGACAATAAAAGCCCCTTGGGAAAACTGGCCTCATACCTTGTCCACACCGTCCCCATACAGGGTTCCTAAGCTGTGGTGAATAGAGATTGTCACTTTCTCACAGGTCTAAGAACCCCATATTTTTGGAACTATAAGAAGAGAGGAATTCACCCAATTCATAGGTATTTGAGGGTACAAACCCATGGCTAGGTGTGGCTTTAAAAACTCCTATCTGAGATTTCTTATGGAACAGAGTTCTATCAAAGCCAATTTTAAAAGCCTATATAAAAACAATTATTCTTGTTGCACTTTATCCAAATAATCAGGCCAAGTATAAAACTAAAGTTTGGCTGGGCATGGTGACTCACGCCTGTAATCCCAGCAGTTTGGGAGGCCAAGGCAGGTGGATCACTTGAGGTCAGGAGTTTGAAACCAGCCTGGCCAACATGGTGAAACTCCATCTCTACTAAAAAAACAAAAATTAGCCAGGCGTTATGGCATGCACCTGTAATCCCAGCTACTCGGGAGGCTGAGGCAGGAGAATTGCAGAGCGAGACTCCATCTCAAAAAAAACAAAAAAAAAAAAACTAACATTTATTTTGCAAACAACTCAGTCCTATCATGATTTGTTTTTAAAAAAAATGAGGACCAGAGAGAGACAAATTATATTTCAAAACTTATACACTTGTCATTGAATTCTAATCTCCTTGGTTGTTTTTAGTTCTTGCCTACATTTTAGACTAACCCTGCTTATTCCTGTAAACCAACTAGCAATCTCTGGCTGCAGCTCAGAAAAAAAAAAAGAAATGGGTAATGTAAAAATCTAGATCAGTATTCTAGTTCTGAGCAATTATCCTGCAAATCCTGCCAGGTGATGGGAGTAAATAGAGTTCCTATAACCCAGAGTTTTCTTTGTTTTGGAAAATAGAACCAAAGAAGTTAACCAAAGCCAAACCCCATGCATCCAAATCTTAGCAGGCAGAAATACAGCTACCAGTTATCTGGGCATGTTGGCAGCCTTGGGATTTTTGGCTGTCCTTACCCCCACCCCTTTGCTTTGTTTTAATACATGTCCTCTAATAATCCAAATTGTTTCTTCTTTCCTAAAGGCTATCAAGCTCCAAATAGTGATGCAAATGAAACCACACATGGATGCACCTTTCTTCCAAGGACTCTTAGACTGACCTCAGTAAGAACCCTACCAGCTGTTCCCCACACAATCCCCCTCTCCAGTAGAAAGTAGCTAGAAGGATCATCTCCCCACTTCCCTAACAGCAGTTATGGTCTTCACTCCTGAGGAGGGGGAATGAGAGAGGAGAAAGGAAGAAACTGGTGAGGCAGGCAGTTAGGGTGGATTCTCAGTTAAATTCTTTCAAACAAAAGAACAGCCTGAAAAACGAAGCTGCACAGCCATTGCAGTACATTGAGCTCCACAGAGACAGTGCCGGGGCAAGTGAGAGCCAGATGGGCTCTCACTTGCATTTTTTTGTGCAAACTTGTCTGGAGAAACATAAGAGAAGCACCCAGATGCTTCAGTCAACTTCTCACAGTTTTCTAAGAAGTGCTCAGAGAGGTGGAAGACCATGTCTGCTAAACAGAAAGGAAAATTTGAAGATATGGTAAGGGTGGACAACGCCCATTATGAAAGAGAAATGAAAACCTACATCCCTCCTAAAGGGGAGATAAAAAAAGAAGTTCAAGTATCCCAATGCACCCAAGAGGCTTCCTTTGACCCTTTTCCTGTTCTGCTCTGAGAATCGCCCAAAAATCAAAGGAGAACATCCTGGCCTGTCCATTGGTGATGTTGCAAAGAAACTGGAAGAGATGTGGAATGACATTGCTGCAGATGGCAAGCAGGCTTCTGAAAAGAAGGCTGCAAAGCTGAAGGAAAAGTATGAAAAGGATATTGCTGCATATCAAGCTAAAGGAAAGCCTGATGCAGCAAAAAAGGGAGTTGTCAAGGCTGAAAAAAGCAAGAAAAAGAAGGAAGAGGAGGAAGATGAGGAAGACGAAGAGGATGAGGAGGAGGAGGAAGATGAAGAAGATGAAGATGAAGAACAAGATGATGATGATGAATAAGTTGGTTCTAGCGCAGTTTCTTTTCTTGTCTATAAAGCATTTAACCCCCCTGTGCACAACTCACTCCTTTTAAAGAAAAAAATTGAAATGTAAGGCTTTGTAAGATTTGTTTTTAAACTGTATAGTGTCTTTTTTTGTATGGTTAACCACTACCAAATGTGTCTTTAGATAGCCCTGTCCTGGTGGTATTTTCAATAGCCACTAACCTTGCCTGGTCCAGTATGGGGGTTGTAAATTGGCATGGAAATTTAAAGCAGGTTCTTGTTGGTGCACAGCACAAATTAGTTATATATGGGGATGGTAGTTTTTTCATCTTCAGTTGTCTCTGATGCAGCTTATACAAAATAATTGTTCTGTTAACAGAATACCACTCTGTAATTGCAAAAAAAAAAAGTTGCAGCTGTTTTGTTGACCTTCTGAATGCTTCTAAGTAAATACATTTTTTTAATACAAAAAAAGAAAAGAAAAATCAAGCTGCAGACACAGATAAGAGAACTTGCATGGGGGCTTGCCTAAGACATGCCCACAGATGCACAGATAAGAAAGCCTACACAGGTAACTTGCCTAGACATACCTGCAATGGAAAATTCCATCCCCTGACACAGGCGCAGTAAGGGAAACAAAGCAATATGGAGTAACTCAAGTTAAAGGCCCGCATGCACATTAGGAGCATGGGGTGGAGCTAGTAGAAATTCGCACCTTATGCAAATGAGATGTCCAGCCCTCATCAGTTTCCTATAGAAGCCTTTGCATTCAACTGTAAAAATAGCAACCCTCTTTTGGGCCCCCTCTCCACAGTGGAGAGTTTTCTTCTTTTGCTTATTAAACTTTCATTCCAATCTCACCCTTGGTGTACACACATCTTAATTTTCATGGTCACGAGACAAAGAACTCCAGATGATACCTCGAACAATGAGAGACTGCTACATTATGGTGCATTGGTGAGACTGTAACACTAGCTTGGGGAAAACAATACTGTATAAATATCAGATGTTGATTCAGTGCTTAGGCAGCCTTTTCAAGACCCTTGTCCCAGCCATATTGTCATCTAGCTGGCACTGTAACTGAGTCTACGAAAAACCATGCCACCATTCTGTCAAGCCAGATGCTTCAGGATGATGGGAAACATGGTAAGACCAGTGAATTTCATGAGCATGGGCTCATTGCTGCACTTTTCTGGCTGTGAAGTGTGTTCCCTCATCAGAAACAGGCTGGATATGGTGGGTCATGCCTGTAATCCCAACACTTCAGGAGGCTGAGGCAGGAGGATTGTTTGGGGCCAAGAGTTCAAGGCTGTAGTAAGCCATGATCATGCCATTGCACTCCAGCTGGGTAACAGAGTGAGACCCTATCTCAAAAAATGAAGAAGCAATGCTATGTGGAATATTATAATTGATGATGGATAAGGCATTCCATAAGTCCAAATTCATATCCAGAGTGTCTGGTCCAGTAAGGACAGAATGCTGCCCCTTCCATGATGGGAGAGGACCAATGTAATCAACTGCCATCAGGTAGCTGGCTAATCACCCAGGGGAGTTGTGCCATTGCAGGGACTCAGTGTTGGTCTCTGCTGCTGGCAGATTGGACACTCAGAGGTGGCAGTAGCCAGGTCAACTCTGATGAGTGAGAGTTCAAGCTGCCGAACCCATGGATAACCTCCATCAGTGCCACCATGACCACTTTGTTCATGAGCCCATTGGGCGATGACAGGGATGGCTGGGGAAAGAGGTCGACTGATATCCACAGAATGGGCCATCCTATCCTCTTGAATATTAAAACTCCTCCTTGCTGAGGTCACCCTTTGGTGTGACCTCACATGGGGCACAAATATCTTCACACCTTTCCCCACTCAGAGAGGTCCGTCCACATAACTCTTCCTCAAATTTCTTTGTCACTGATGTTCCAACCATGTTTCTTCCAAGTTCCTGACCATCTGCCAAACCATTGGCTCCAGCTCATGAATTGGTTTACAGTCACACATCTGACCATTTCTCCTTTCAAAGCAAAGTGCACAACCAGGCCCACTGCCCAAAGTCTTGAACACTGAGAGGATTTCCCTTCATCACTGTCCTTCAGGGTGTCCCAGAGAGGGGCTGTACTGCTGCAGCGTCCACTTGTGATTGATGCCTGCATATTGGGCCAAACTATCTGTAAACCTGGTCCTACTCTTCTCTTCTTTTGTCAGCTGAATATAGGAAATTCCCCCATGAGCCATAGGTGCAGGCTGAAAGAGCCAAGGAAGGGTAGCAGGAATGGGGACCATGGGAATTTGGGCCACTTCCTCATGCAACTTACTTGTGCCTTTAGGACCTGCTTGAGCCCTGTCATGTATCCACCACTTCCATTTGACGATGGAGTGCTGCTGTGTATGCCCAACTTTACAGCTTGGTGGGTCAGATAATGCCCACCGAGTCACATGATAACTTGGCGGCCCATGGTCAAGCATCCAGCTACTACAAAGTCCAGCCGCAGGCCAAGAGCTGTCTCTCAAAAGGAGAGTAGTTACGTGCAGATGATGGCAAGGCCTGGCTCCAAAATCCTAAGGGCCTGTGCTGCAATTCACCTATAGAGGTTGGCCAAAGGCTCCAAACAGCACCCCTCTTGCCACTGACACCTCAAGAACCATTGGATCTGTTGAATCATACGGCCGAAGTGGTAGAGCTGCTTGCACAGAGAAGTGTCACTTTCCCCTTATCTCTTTTCCCCTCCATGGCCCTTCGTCCCCACTGTCCTCATGTACCTACCTGTTGCAGAGTCTTCTCCTGTTCTGGGTCCCACTCAAAACTAGCAGCTTTTTAAGTCACTCAATAGATGGGCCAGTGTAACATACCCAAGTGAGAAATATGTTGCCTCCAAAATCTGGTACCAGATCGACAATGTAGATATACTATAATATATAATACATATGTATTAGTCTGTTCTTGCAATGCTATAAAGAAATACCTGAGTCTGGATAACTTATAAGAAAGGAAGTTCAACTGGCTTACGGTTCCACAGGCTGTACAGGAAGCATGGCAGCATCTGCTTCTAGGGAGGCCTTAGGAAACTTTTATTCATGGCAAAAGGCAAAGCAGCTTTTACTCATGGTGGAGGGCAAAGCGGGAATGGGCCTTTTAACATGGCAGGAGCAGGACCAAGAGATGGTGGGGGGAGATGCCACATACTTTTATTTATTATTTATTTATTTATTTGTTTATTTATTGAGACAAGGTCTCACTGTGTTGTCCAGGCTGGAGTGCAGTGGCCCAATCTTGGCTCACTGCAACCTCCACCTCCTGGGCTCAAGCGATCCTGCCTCAGCCTCCTGAGTAGCTGAGACCACAGGTGCACACCACCATACCCAGCTAATTTTTTGTATTTTTGGTAGAGGTGGAGTTTTACCCTGTTGCTCAAGCTAGTCTCAAACTACTGAGCTCAAGCAATTCAACTGTCTTGGCCTCCCAAAATTCTGGGACTACAGGCATGAGCCACCACACCTGGCCCACACACTTTTAAATAACCAGATATCAGGCTGGGCGCGGTGGCTCACACCTGTAATCCCAGTACTTTGGGAGGCCGATGTGGGCAGATCACAAGGTCAGGAGTTCGAGACCAGCCTGACCAACATGGAGAAACCCCGTTCTCTACCAAAAATACAAAAATTGACCGGGCATGGTGGCAGGTGCCTGTAATCCCAGCTACTCAAGAGGCTAAGGCAGGAGAATCGCTTGAACCATGGAGGCGGAGGTTGCAGTAAGGTGAGATCACACTATTGCACTCCAGCCTGGGTGACAGAGTGAGACTCCATCTCACAAAAAAACAAAAACAGGCTGGGCAGGTGGCTCATGCCTGTAATCCCAGCACTTTGGGAGGCCAAGGTGGGTGGATCACAAGGTCAGAGTTCAAGACCAGCCTGGCCAACATGGTGAAACCCTGTCTCTACTAAAAATACAAAAATTAGCTGGGCACGGTGGCATGCACCTGTAATCCCAGCTACTTGAGAGGCTGAGGCAGGAAAATTGCTTGAACTCGGGAGGTGGAGGTTGCAGTGAGCTAAGATCATGCCACTGCACTCCAGCCTGGGTGATAGAGCAAGACTCCGTCTCAAAACAAAAACAAAAATAAAAACAAAAACAAAAAAACAACTAGATATCATGAGAACTCACTATCACCATGACAGCACCAAGGGGGATGGTGTTAAACCATGAGAAACCACTCCCATGATTCAATCAATTCCCACCAGGCCCCACCTCCAACACCGGGGATTACAGTTGACTGAGATTTGAGTGGTGATATGGTTTGGCTCTGTGTCCCCACCCAAATCTCATCTTGAATTGTACTCCCATAATTCCCACATGTTGTAGGAAGGACCTAGTGGGAGATAATTTGTACCATGGGGGCAGTTTCCCCCATACTGTTCTCATGGTAGTGAATAAGTCTCACAAGATCTGATGGGTTTATCAGGAGTTTCTGCTTTTGCATCTTCCTCATTCTGTCTTGCCATCACCATGTAAGAAGTGCCTTTTGCCCTCTGCCATGATTGTGAGACCTTCCCCAGCCACTTGGAACTGTAAGTCCAATTAAACCTCCATATTTTGTAAATTACCCAGTCTCAGCTATGTCTTTATCAGCAGCATGAAAATGGACTAATACAGTAAATTGGTACCAGTAGAGTGGGGTGTTGCTGAAAAGACACCCCAAAATGTGGAAGCGACTTTGGAACTGGGTAACAGGCAGAGGTTGGAACAGTTTGGAGGGCTAAGAAGAAGACAGGAAAATGTGGGAAAATTTGAAACTTCCTAGAGACATGTTGAATAGCTTTGGCCAAAATGCTGATAGTGATACGGACAATAAAATCCAGGCTGAAGTGGTCTCAGATGGAGATGAAGAATTTGTTGGGAACTGGAACAAAGGTGATTCTTTTTATGTTTTAGCAAAGAGATTGGTGGCATTTTGCCCCTGCCCTAGAGATTTGTGAAAATTTGAACTTGAGAGAGATGATTTAGGGTATCCGGTGGAAGAAATTTCTAAGCAGCAAAGCATTCAAGAGGTGACTTGGGTGCTGGTAAAGGCATTCAGTTTTATAAGAGAAGCAGAGCATAAAAGTTTGGAAAAGTTGCAGCCTGACTATGCGATAGAAAAGAAAAACCAATTTTCAGGGGAGAAATTCAAGCCGGCTGCAGAAATTTGCATAAGTAGCAAGGAGCCTAATGTTAATCCCCAAGACCATGGGAAAAATATCTCCAGGCCATGTCAGAGAAATTCATGGCAGCCTCTCCCACCACAGGAGGGAGGCCCAGGAGGAAAAAGTGGTTTTGTAGGCAGGCCCAGGGTCCCTGTGCTGTGTGCAGCCTAGGGACTTGGTGACCTGTGTCCAAGCTGCTCCAACTATGGCTGAAAGGGGGCCAATGTACAGCTTAGACTATGGCTTCAGAGGGTGGAAGCCCCAAGCCTTGGCAGCTTCCACGTGGTTTTGAGCCTGTGGGTGCACAGAAGTCAAGAATTGAGGTTTGGGAACCTCCATCTAGATTTCAGAAGATGTATGGAAACGCCTGGATGCCCAGGCAAAGGTTTTCTGCAGGGGCAGGGCCCTCATGGAGAACCTCTGCTAGGGTTGTGCAGAAGGGAAATTTGGGGTCGGAGCCCCCACACAGAGTCCCTACTGGGGCACAGCCTAGTGGAGCTGTGAGAAGAGGGACACTGTCCTCCAGACCACAGAATGGTAGATCCACTGACAGCTTGCACCATACGCCTGGAAAAGCCACAGACACTCAATGCCAGCCCATGAAAGGAGCCAGAAGGGAGGCTGTTCACTGCAAAGCTACAGGGGTGGAGCTGCCCAAGACCATGGGAACCAACCTCTTGCATCAGCGTGACCTGGATGTGAGATCTGGAGTCAAAGGAAATCATTTTGGAGCTTTAAAATTTGACTGCCCCACTGAATTTCGGACTTGCATGGGCCCTGCAACCACTTTGTTTTGGCCAATTTCTTCCATTTGGAACAGCTGTATTTACCCAATACCTGTACCCCCATTGCATCTAGGAAGTAACTAGCTTGCTTTTGATTTTACAGGCTCATAGGTGCAAGGGACTTGCCTTGTCTCAGATGAGACTTTGGACTGTGGACTTTTGGGTTAATGCTGAAATGAGTTAAGACTTTGGGGGATTGTTGGGAAGGCGTGATTGGTTTTGAAATATGAGGACATGAGATTTGGAGGGGCCAGGGGCGAATGATATGGTTTGGCTCTGTGTCCCCACCCAAATCTCATCTTGAATTGTACTCCCATAATTCCAATGTTTTGTGGAAGGGACCTGGAGGGAGATAATTTGAATCATGGGGGTGGCTTCCCCCATACTGTTCTCATGGTAGTGAATAAGTCTCACGAGATCTGATGGTTTTATCAGGGGTTTCCGCTTTTGCATCTTCCTCATTCTCTCTTGCTGCTGCCATGTAAGGAAGTGCCTTTCTCCTCCCACCATGATTGTGAGACCTTCCCCAGCCACGTGGAACTGTGAGTCCAATTAGACCTCCTTCTTTTGTAAATTGCCCAGTCTCTGGTATGTCTCATCAGCAGCATGAAAACGGACTAATGCTAGTAGGGACACAGATCCAAACCATATCAATATACATAAGCATATACAAAAAAAAGAGAGAGAAATGTGTGTGTGTGCATTAGTCAGAGTTCTCCACAGAAAAAGAACCAGTAGGATGTGTATATAGAGGGAAATATATTTATTTTAAGGAATTGGCTCATGCGATTATGGAGGCTGGCAAGTCTAAAATCTGAGAATAGACTGGCAGACTAAGACCCAGGGCCCGATGCTGCAGTTCACATCCAAAGGCATCTGTTGCAGAATTCCCTCCTGCTCGTGGGCCATTTTTCTCTGTTCAGGCCTTCAACTGATGGGCGAGGCCCCACTCGCATGATGGAGGCCAATCTGCTTTACTCAAGTCCACTAATTTAAAGTTTTTTTTTTTGAGATGGAGTCTCACTCTGTCGCCCATGCTGTAGTGCAGTGGCATGATCTTGGCTCACTGCAATCTCCACCTCTTGGGTTCAAGCGACTCTCCTGCCTCAGCCTCCCAGGTAGCTGGGACTACAGGCAGGCGCCACCACGCCTAGCTAATTTTTGTATTTTTTAGAAGAGATGGGTTTTCACCATGTTGACCAGGCTGGTCTCGAACTCCTGACTATAGGTGATCTGCGCGGTGGCATGAGCCACTGCACCTGGCTTAATTTAAATGTTAGTCTCATCCAAAAACACCCTCATAGAAACATCCAGAATAATGTATGACCACACATCTCTGGCCCAGTCAAGTTAACACATGAAGGTAACCATCACAACTGGTATATGAGTACACAGAAACACAGTCCCTAGCTCTGTCTGTGGAGAAGGACTAGAATGCATGACACCTCAACAACGAGGACATTCTGCACCCAGATTTTACTTTCAAATACTGTTCCCTAATAAAAGAAATAAGGACTCCATAGAATTTCTCCTCCATTTTCTTGAAGAAATGGTTGATTCCAGGATTGGAACAGGGAAAATATAGATGAAATTAGAAGATGTTGTAGCATCCGAAAGTAAAGAATAACTTGGCCACAAGCAGTGGCTCATGCCTGTAATCCCAGCACTTTGGGAGGCCAAGACAGGCGGATCATCTGAGGTCAAGAATTCGAGATCGGCCTGGCCAACATGGTGAAACCTCATCTCTACTAAAAATGCAAAATAAATAAATAAATAAATAAGCTGGGCATGGTGGTGCATACCTGTAGTCCCAGCTACTCGGGGAGGGTGAGGCAGGAGAATTGTTTGAACCCAGGACGGGGAGGTTGCAGTAAGCCAAGATCATGCCACTGCACTCCAGCCTGGGTGACAAAGGGAGACTCCATCTCAAAATAAAAAAAAAAAAGAAAAAAGAAATTTGAGGTCAGGGAAATTCAGTAACCTACTCAAGACTGTATAGTTCTAAATCACAGTGGCAAAACTTGAACTCATGCCTGCCTGACATCTGAACCACATGGTTATGTACTTTACAGAACATCTGTCTTGCCCCCGTGGTCCATCCCTGCAAACCTGGTTTTTCGTTTTTTGTTTTTTTTTTTTGAGATGAAATCTCGCCCTGTCACCCAGGCTGGAGTACAGTGGCACAATCTCAGCTCACTGCAAGCTCTGCCTCCCGGGTTCATGCCATTCTCCTGCCTCAGCCTCCCGAGTAGCTGACTACAGGCGCCCGCCACCATGCCCGGCTAATTTTTTGTATTTTTAGTAGAGACGGAGTTTCGCCGTGTTAGCCAGGTTGGTCTTGATCTCCTGACCTTGTGATCTGCCCACCTTGGCCTCCCAAAGTGCTGGGATTACAAGCATGAGCCTTTGCGCCTGGCCGCAAGCCTGGTTCTTAATGAGTTGTTGACCAGATCTCGTATGCCCAGCATTTCCCATGCTGGGTGGATATAAATAGACACTCTGTGCTCTAACAAGTCAAAGTCTTGGTTCCCCAGGACTTCTCAGCACTTTAGCATGCACTGTGACTCTCTTCAGAGAATGTGCAGGATGCAGATTGTCTGAACTTACATAAGCATGAAACCGTTTTTTTCTTGCAACATTTGCTAACATCCCAGGTATTATATCCTCCGGCCATACCTTGACTAATATCACCCTTGAGTACTTAGGGACAGTGCGATCCAAGGGGGTCTTTCTTTGGGGGTGAGGGGTAATTACATTTTCTTGGGAGGCTTGCAGGCTGGAAAGCATCCACAGGCCGAAGGGGTTGGTGTTTTCAGGCCCTGGAAGAGCTGGCAGGAGAGTAGATAAGGGCATCAGGGCCCGCCTGGCTCACTGTATGTCAAACTCAGCCAGCAGCTGCTTCCGCTGCATCCTGAGGCTAGCTCTAACGGCAGATAATGCTCCCTCCCCTCTTTACATGGTGGGGGAGTTTGGCCTCCACTGCATTTCCTCTGGCTCAAGAGGCTAAATGTGGTTTCACTGCTGTCTGCCATTGGAAAAATTTGCCTTCCATGCTTTATGGGGCCTGGCGCGGGTGCGGTGGCTCACACCTGTAATCCCAGCATTTTGAGAGGCCGAGGTAGGCAGATCACTTGAAGCCAGGAATTCGAGAGCAGCCTGGCCAACATGGTGAAACCCTGTCTCTATTAAAATTACAAAAAGTAGCCAGGCATGGTGGTGGATGCCTGTACTCTCAGCTACTTGGGAGGCTGAGGCAGGAGAATCGCTTGAATTTGGGAAGTGGAGGTTGCAGTGAGCCGAGATCATGCCATTGCACTCCAGCCCGGGTGACAGAGTGAGACTCTGTCTCACCAAAAAAAAAAAAAAAAAGGCTTTATGGGAAATATGCAAAAGGCCCCAGAGACAAGGAGACAAGCAGCTCTGTCTCAACACCTCTTTTTAGGTAATCAAGGCTGCCAAGGCTACTACCTTGCACAACTCCAGGAGGCACTGTTGACTTAGAGTACATGGAGCACAGTGAATGGTGCCCATTGGGATCCCTGCTAGTCCTGCAACATCCTCTGGAATTGTGCAGTGTGGTGGCCTTCATGGTGTTCTTTTTCATTTCCTGTGCCAAAAATCAAGGCGTCATTTTGCTAAAAATAGGAAAAAATAATAAATTTCAAGTAATGTTTTGCCTCTAAGCATTTTCCAAAATGTCTTAATGAGTCTTAAAAAAAAAAAGCAGGGGGGAGGAATGGGCGCCATGGCTCACGCCTGTAATCCTTTGGTAGGCCAAGGCAGGCAGATTGCCTGAGGTTGGTAGTTGGAGACCAGACTGGCCATCATGGTGAAATGCTGTCTCTACTAAAAATACAAAAATTAGCTGGGCGTGGTGGCAGGCACATGTAATTCTGGCTACTTGAGAGGCTGAGGCAGGAGAATTGTTTGAACCTGAGAGGCAGAGGTTGAGTGAGCCGAGATCACGCCACTGCACTCCAGCCTGGGTGACAAGAGCAAAACTCCACCTCAAAAAAAAAAAAAAGTCCAGGCGCGGTGGCTCACACCTGTATTCCCACCACTCGGGAGGCCAAGGTGGGCAGATGACCTGAGGTCGGGAGTTCGAGACCAGCCTGACCAACATGGAGAAACTCCGTCTCTACTAAAAAATACAAATATTAGCCAGGCATGGTGGTACACGCCTGTATTCCCAGCTACTCAGAAGGCTGAGGCAGGAGAATCGCTTGAACCTGGGAGGCGGAGGTTGCAGTGAGCTGAGATTGTACCATGGCACTCCAGCCTAGGCAATAGAGCGAGACTCTGTTTCAAAAAACAAAAACAAAAACAAAAAACACTTGACCCTGAACTTCAATGTCTAATTCCTAAAGTAAGAATAATCACACATATTTCAGCAAGTCATTGGGAAACTGAATGAGGAAATGCATGGAATGCTCTTTGGAAGCTATGAAGCACGATATAGTTATAGTAACCATGGTAACAACAATGCGTTAGTGAGATGTAAAGTTGCGCACAAAGCACCAGTAACAAATTCCCAATCTCTGAGGAATTCTGTGTACTTGGCGGCAGTTCCTATGGATTGATAACCACTCATCCTACAGATATATTTCACAGTCAAATCTATGCCAGGCTCCAAGCTTAGGTTGGGGATATCTATTAAGAACTGCGGAGAGCATAAGATTTTACCCTACATGGTAGCTAACTTGAGTGCTAACAGAACACACAAGATTCCTGGGTCAGAGACAAAAGATTTTATTCCTCACAGCATGAGAAGCAGCATAAGTATCAACATATTTGCATTAGTTCCTCTTACCCCCAAGTCCCACGGGAGTAGGGCTGCCAGATTTAGAAAACAAAAATATAGAGCACCCAGTTGGATTTGAATTTTAGATTAACAATGAATACATTTTTAGCATGTCCCAAATATTGCCTGGGATGTGCATATACTAAAAAAGTATTCCTAAAAAAAGTATTCTTTATTTATCTGAAATTCAAATTCAAGGGGAAGTCTTGTATTTTAACTGGCAACTCGACATGGGTGACACAGATGAGTTCAGCTGTATGAGTTCACCCACAGTGAGTTGCATTACAAGAGACTGACACTGATTTGAAGAACCTAAATCTTTTATAATCTTTTATAAGGGCAGTAAGCATGCTTGCCCTTTAATTCAGAGAGCCACAGGCTCTGCCTTCCAAGGCTATTTGCATGGAAAGGTAGTCCAGAACAAAAGGCAGTCAGTGGCTCTGCTTGTAAGACTTGAAAAACCACTGGAGAATTGGCTCCCAATGCACCCTAGTGAACAGGTGCTGGGAAAGGGATTTGGCTGTGGCTTCAGTATCTTGAGATAAATGCTTGTCAGTGGGGCTGGTTTCCATCATATCCCTCCCCTAATTCCCACCCCCACTCCACTTTCAGTCTGATTTCTTTGCAGGGAGAGACGAGGTTGTATGGTCACAGAGGAGTAAGTCTGTCAAAAATAAGAAATGGACGAGAATACATACCCTCCCATTTCCATTCATTCAGCAAATGTCTAGTGCCTACCATGGTCCAGACACTGTGCTAGGCACTGGGGCTGCAACAGCAGAGGATACCCAGCCAGTCCTTGCCCACATGGCACTTCAGTCTGATGAATTTGTGAAGGGACCTGGAAGAAAAATGACAGCTCCACGGCCGGGCACGGTGGCTCACTCCTGTAACCCCAGCATTTTGGGAGGCCAAGGCAGGAGGATAACGAGGTCAGGAGTTCAAGACCAGCCTGGTCAACATAGTGAAACCCATCTCTACTAAAAATACAAAAATTAGCCGGTCATGGTGGCATGTGCCTGTAGTCCCAGCTACTTGGGAGGCTGAGGCGGGAGAATCGCCTGAACCCAGGAGGCGGAGCTTGCAGTGAGCTGAGACCACGCCATTGCACTCCTGCCTGGGTGACAGAGTAAGCCTCCGTCCCCCCAGCCAAAAAAAGAAAGAAAAGAAAAATGACAGCTCCTTTTTGTAAAGAAATAGCTCCAATTGGGAAGCCCCTGCTCACTTCTCTGCCATGGAGGCTTCAGCGGTAGGCTGAATCTTCCTGCAACTCTTCAGTATGCCTCCTGTGTCTCCACTGCCCCGACTTTGTTCCAACTGTAGCTGCTGCCTAGCAAGGCCTCCCCTCTGTCCCACTTTCCTCCTCCTAATATCCTGCTTTTCCTTGGAAAATTTTAGCTCAAATCTTGCCCCCATCCAAGAACCCTTCTTAGAATGACTCTTCCTGTCTTTGTATTCCCACTATAGATTTCAACCTTACACTGAGCATGGATAACAACCTGCTTTGGATCAGAAGCCCCGGGAGAGCCGGGTGCGGTGGTCGTGTCTGTAATCCCAGCACTTAGGCAGGAGGATCACTTGAGAGCAGGAGACCCTGTCTCTAAAATAATAATAACAATTGTTATTATTATTTAAAGAAGAAGTAGTGGAAGAGACCCAGAGCCTGAAAGCTGGGGTCACACTCCCTGGGTTTCAGGTCAGGCTCTGCCACTGTAAAGCTGAACAACCCTGGGAAAATCACTCTACCTCTCTGGGTTCCAGCTCTGCCATCTGTCTAGTAGGACCATAGTGAGGACTGAATGAGGTCATGCAGATAAAAAAGGCCCGCACAGAGCAACATGCTCACTCCTTAAGTCATAATGAGGACAATGATGCTAAACTGCTTGTATATTCCATTTATTTTAATTCCCCGCAACAACCCTATCTGGCAAATGTTATAATCTTCATTTTATGGATGGGAAAACTGAGGCTCAGAGACAAGAAGTCTCTAGCTTCTCTGTACAGAGCATTTTTTTTTTCCCTAGATGAAGTCTCACTCTGTTGCCCAGGGTGGAGTGCAATGGTGCAATCTTGGCTCGCTGTAACCTCCGCCTCCTGGGTTCAAGTGATTCTCATGCATCACCCTCCCGAGTAGCTGGGATTACAGGTGTGCACCACAATGCCCCGCTAATTTTTGTATTTTTAGTACAGACTAAAAATTTAGTATTTCACTTAATTAACTAAATTTAACTAAATTTGGTACAGACTAAAAATTTTATATTTCACCATGTTGGCCAGGATGGTCTCAAACTCCTGACCTCAGGTGATCCACCTGCCTCAGCCTCCCAAAGTGCTGGAATTACAGGCGTTAGCCAATCGGGGCCCAGCCTTCTCTGTACAGAACTCCAGTTGGCTCCCCTAACATCATGGCTTGCTGTTCCTCATCTCCAATGTGGGAAGAAATGGGTTTTTTGCACGATAAACATAATTTGTGGACATTTGAACCCTTGTTGTCTTGGCAATGCTAAAGTCATTTTGAGCCTTTGCAGACGTGTGCAGCTCATTTCCTTCTGCTCTTGCTCGGCCTCTCCCTCCCTCCTCCTCCATCAGCCTTGCTCTAGGGCCAGACATGTGTTTTGGGGTCCGAGTCCTGCCCTGAGGCCTCCTGCTTGCCTAGGTCTGGTTTGTTCCTGGATAGTCGGGTCTCTGAATTTCCCGAGAGGCCTGAGATGCTGAGAGCCAGCAGAAGTGGACAGGGCAAAGAGTGCCTGGTTCCAGTTGGGGAATGTAACCTGCTCCTGATCCCCCAGGTGTTCACCAGGGACTCATAGCCCTCTCTTCTAAGTTCTGCTGACAAATACAAACCCTAACCCTAACCCTTCCACTCACTTGGCAGCAAATCATACTCCATCTCCATTCTTCAAGTTAAATTAAAACCAACTGCTCCAGGAAGTGCTGTGTCGTCAGGGATGCTGGGGATGGATACAGGCATCACAGAGAGAAGCCGCTGTTTATGTTTTCCCTACCGCCAATGCCATGCTGCTAGCTGCTGTGTGGCACTGCTTGGGTGACAGTCTTCTGTATCTATCCACTGTGGCTGCCTCATATCACCCAGTTTCTGGTTCAGGCCACCGTGATCCTTCTAAGCATGGGGGCTCAGCCAGCAATTTCATCTCACAGTGCTGAGCTCAGCCACTGGTGCCCTGGGGGTTTGCGGTGCCCACTCACTGCCCCTTCCCCCCAGGGGGAACTCTCCTTTTCATCCCCTAGAAACATTAAGCATGCATTCTGCCCCTTTCTCTGACCCGAGGCCTCAGGGCTTATCCGGAAGGTTAGGAACTTAGAAATGCAAAGGGCTTGTATACTCTCTTTGGTAGGGAGGGTGCTTAAGCTCCCCGCCGAGGGTGGGAATGTCTTCCATTCCTTCCTGAGCCAAATAATCTCCCCTTTTTGCAATACTCAGCAGCTCAGATTGGCTCAGCCAAGGGGTCTTCTTTCTACAACAGCGGGAAAACAAAACCCAAGCTCTCTGTGGGCCAGCACAGCACCCGCAGCCCCTTAATCCAGTCCCCGTGGATCCGCCTGAGAGACAGGGTCTATGAATCCATTTTAGAGATAGACGAGCTTTTTCATAGTGAGCAACACCGTCATCAGAATGGCTGTTGCTGGCCGGGCACGGCGGCTCACGCCTGTAATCCCAGCACTTTGGGAGGCCGAGGCGTGGATCACTTGAGGTCAGGAGTTCAAGACCAGCCTGGCCAACATGGTGAAACCCTGTCTCTACTAAAAGTACAAAAAGATTAGCCGGGCGTGGTGGCACATGCCTGTAATTCCAGCTACCCGGGAGGCTGAGGCAGGAGAATCGCTGGAACCCAGAAGGCAGAGACTGCAGTGAGCCGAGATTGCACCATCACACTCCAGCCTGGGCGGCAGAGTGAGACTCCATTTCAAAACAAAATAAAAAGACCAACCTGGGCAACACAACGAGACCCTGTCACTCTCTCTCTCTCTCTCTTTTTTTTTTTTCCCTGAGATGGAGTCTAGCTCTGTTGCCCAGGCTGGAATGCAGTGGTGTGATCTCGGCTCACTGCAACCTCCGCCTCCCG
Organism: Pan troglodytes; assembly: GCF_028858775.2. NCBI lineage: Eukaryota > Metazoa > Chordata > Mammalia > Primates > Hominidae > Pan > Pan troglodytes. The sequence continues at coordinate 16,935,589 of NC_072409.2, forward strand.
GGTTCAAGCGATTCTCCTGCCTCAGCCTCCCAAGGAGCTGGGACAACATGCATGAGCCACCACATCTAGCTAATTTTTTGTATTTTTAGTACAGATGCAGTTTCACCATGTTGGCTTGGATGGTCTCGATCTCTTGACCTCATGATCCGCCTGCCTCAGCCTCCCAAAGTGCTAGGATTGCAGGCGTGAGCCACTGTGCCTGACCTGACCCTGTCTCTTACAAACGTAAAAAAAGCCAGGTGTGGTGGCATGCACCTGTCATCCCAATACTCAAGAGGCTGAGGTGGGAGGATCGCTTGAGCCTGGGAGGTTGAGGCTACAGTGAGCCAAAATGGCGCCATTGCACTCCAGCCTGGGCAACAGAGATCCTGTCTCAAGGAAAAAAAAAAAAGAATCTGAAGCTAGGTGGATTATCTCAGGCTTGTTCTACTACATACAAATTTTATTTCTAATGCCCAAAAGATAACATGCAAACTCTCGAGAAGACCTGGTACGTTAGCTTTTTTAAATGTGTGTTTTAAAATTGTTTTTATGTACTTAATTTTAAAAATACATAAGACATTCTCATGAAACAACAATCTGAAAGTGTAAAAAGGTTTACAGGTCAGGTGTGGTGGCTCATGCCTGTAATCCCAGCACTTTGGGAGGCCGAGGCAGGCGGATCACAAGGTCAGGAGTTTGAGACCAGCCTGGCCAACATGGTGAAACCCTGTCTCTACTAAAAATACAAAAATTAGCCAGGCATGGTAGCACCTGTAGTCCCATCTACTCAGGAAGATAAGGCAGGAGAATCACTTGAACCCGGGAGGCAGAGGTTGCAGTGAGCTGAGATTGCTCCACTGCACTCCAGCCTGGAAGGCAGAGTAAGACTCTGTCTCAAGAAAAAAAAAAAAAAGGAAAAAATATAAAATGCAAACCCCTGGTCTTCCCCTTCCAAGCCTCCCTGCTGTGACTCCTCAGCTGGCCTCTCTGGCCCAATGTCCTCCTGCAGGGATCTCACGGTCCTTTTCCCGTGCCAGGGCACACATACTTTTCCCTGCCCCGCACTCCTTCCAAATGCTGTCTGTTCATTCCACTTCCTCCAAGACTCTACTCTCATGTTCCCTTCTGCTTCTCCGGACCAACCTTACCACTCCTGGGAATTTCTTTAAAACACCTCCCACCAGGCCCCCAAGACCTAGGAGTTTCCCCACCTGCGTGGGGCTGAGAAGCAAGTGAGAGAGCTATGGGAACAAATCCTAGCTCTGCAAATGCCAAGCTTGTGATTGTGAGGAAGTCACTGCCATCTGGATCTCGTTTCCTCATCTGTAAATTGAGGGCTGGGACTGGCCATCTCTCAGGGTTCCTGGGCTGTGTGTTTTTCTAGTTCTGTGGAAGTTTTGCACTTCCTTTATCTGGTATTTCTGTGAAAAAGGCTCATCAGACTTTGGGGAAATTGATCCTCCCCCTGCCTCCCAGCTCACTGTTACTGACATTTCTCTTCCCCACCAAGATCTCAAGGAGGGCATTTTCCCTGCCAAGAACATTCTGGAAGTGCATTCCAAACCCTGCCTGCCAGAGGCCACCTCACCTTGGTGTTTCTGACATGGAGAATCTGAGGAAGAAAGGGGAGGACAGAGGGAGGACAGGGTGAGAGAGGATGGGAAGAGGAAATGCAAGAAATGCAAGAGGTGGTTATCCAAGTCACTGGGGAGGGCCTACCAGTAGTAGGCTCCAGGTGAGCTTAACAGAAGTGTTAGGCCAGGCGTGGTGGCTCAAGCCTGTAATCACAGCACTTTGGGAGGTCAAGGTGGACAGATCACCTGAGGTCAGGAGTTTGAGACCAGCCTGGCCAACATGGCGAAACGCCGTCTCTACTAAAAATGCAAAAATTAGCCGGGCATGGTGGCATACAACTATAATCCCAGCTACTCAGGAGGCTGGGGCAGGAGAATCACTTGAACCCGGGAAGTGGAGGTTACAGTGAGCTGAGATCGAGCCAGTGCTCTCCAGCCTGGGCAACAAGAGCGAAACTCCATATCAAAAAAAAAGGAAGTGTTACCGGTGGAGGGTGTGTAGGTTCTTGGCATTCTGAGCAAAGAATTGGACAAAAATGCAGAAACAAAGCAAGGAAAAAATGAAGCAACAAAAGCAGAGATGTATTGAAAATGAAAGGCGCAGGTGAGCCAAGATCATGCCACTGCACTCCAGCCTGGGCCACAGAGCGAGACTCTGTCCCAAAGAAAAAAAAAAAAAAAAGACAACCTCAGAACTGAAATGTGATCCTGGGAAGGCTACCAAACATGTAAAAGGTTTACAAAAATTTGCATTGTCATGAATTATTATAATCTTTTATAAGTCATTCAATCAGTTTGCAGAGAGAGAGAGGGGCCAGAAGTCCAACTGGTAGGAAATTCTTACCCTAGGCCAGCGCGGTGGCTCACACCTGTAATCCCAGCACTTTGGGAGGCCGAGGTGGGTGGATCATGAGGTCAGGAGTTCAAGACCAGCCTGGCCAAGATGGTGAAACCCACCTCTACTAAAAACTACAAAAAGTAGCCGGGTGTGGTGGCAGGTACCTGTAATCTCAGCTACTCCGGAGGCTGAGGCAGGAGAATCGCTTGAACCTAGGCGGCAGAGGTTGCAGTGAGCCAAGATCACACTATTGCACTCCAGCCTGGATGACAGGGCGAGACTCCATCTCAAAAAAAAAAAAAAGAAAGAAAGAAATTCTTACCCTATTGTTGGCATGTTAGGTTTCTGGGTTCTTTCTCCTTGAGCGGCCCAAATGATGCTGCTCGACTGTATGCAAACAAACACATTGCCATGAATTAAGAATATTCCAGTGGCTCACGCCTGTAATCCCAGCACTTTGGGAGGCTGAGGCAGGCAGATCACGAGGTCAAGAGATTGAGATCATCCTGGCTAACACGGTGAAACCCTGTCTCTACTAAAAATAAAAGAATTAACTGGGCATGGTGGTATGTGCCTGTAGTCCCAGCTACTCGGGAGGCTGAGGCAGGAGAATCCCTTGAACCCAGTAGGCAGAGGTCAGGCTGGTCTTGAACTCCTGACTTCAAGTGATCCGCCCACCTCGGCTTCCCAAAGTGCTGGGATTACAGGCGTGAGCCACTGTGCCCGGCCTAACCATGTTTTTAATAGCCAGTGAGCATCAGGTGCTCACCTAAACATAAGGAAGGATATCAAAGTTAAATACATAGCTATTTTTGCCAATAACTCAGAAGATTTAGCTAATAGTATTAAATTAACTCTCATTTGTCAAAAAAAAAAAAAGCACGCAAACCAAGATCATTTTGTTTTGGCTGGGTTTATAGTTTTATAACCTTCTATGCCAAACTCTGACACCTCAAAGTATTTAGCAGAGACAAATACAAAGTCCAGACAAAAATGTATGCTGACAATTCTGAAGGCATTTCTATTTTACCAATAATTTTAAAACCAGCTTGCTTACTAAAGTTATACTTAAGTCATGTGAACTTGAAAATTGCTTAGACTTATTTAGTTAATTTATGAGCACTCTTTTATTTATAAGCCAATTTGGTAGGCACAAGATATAACAGTAAGTGTACCTACAAATAAACACATCTAGACATGTACATACCGACACAAACAAAGATCCAATAGCTTGGAACTGTAGCCATGAGATAGCAATACAAGCTCGCTGGTTTTACTTTGTTTGCCCCAATAGATAATCCAATGAAGGCTGTGAACTAAAATTTTGGGTAAAGTAGTTTTCATGGCAGTTTGATTTTTTTGTTTGTTTGTTTGTTTGTCTATTCATTTAAGACTGAGTTTCGCTCTGTCACCCAGGCTGCAGTGCAGTGGCGCAATCTCAGCTCACTTCAACCTTCGCCTCCTGGGTTCAAGTGATTCTCCTGCCTCAGGCTCCCAAGTAGCTGGGATTATAGGCGTGTGCCACCATGCCCAGCTAATTTTTTGTATTTTTAGTAGAGACAGGATTTTACCATGTTGGCCAGGCTACTCTCGAACTCCCGACCTCAGGTAATCCACCCATCTTGTCCTCCCAAACTGCTGGGATTACAAGCTAGAACCACCTCGCCTGGCCTGGCAGTTTGATTTTTATTTGTATTTATTTTTTCTTTTTTCTTTTCTTTCTCAGTCTCCAGCCTCCCGAGTAGCTGGGATTACAGGTGCACGCCACCAGGCCTGGGGAATTTTTCTATATTCTGTAGAGACGGGGTTTCGCCACGTTGCCCAAGCTGGTCTGGAAATCCTGAGCTCAAGCAATCCGCCCACCTCGGCCTCCCAAAGTGCTGGGATTACAGGCGTGAGCCACCGCGCCCGGCCGAATTATTTAAGAAGCGAATTTCTTAGTCTATGAAAATGACGTTCAATGGCAAATGGCAAAATGAAGTTCTGACTTTTCCATCTGTAAAGTAGATTGATATGAGCGGGAGTGAGAAGACCTTGTCGCTATCAGTATAAGACAAGAGAACTGAGGGCAGCCAGTTGTGGCCACAGCAACTCTCTGAGTGAATTGCTGCCACACTGGGCACAGAAGCGCACACTCTGAAATCGAATGTTTGGATTCCTTTCTACATAATTCTAGTAAAGAGTTATTCCACAGCCTAGGGGCTGCCTTAGAGCCCCATTTGAGACACTCTGGGCTCACAGATCATGAAGTCAGTGCGCAAACGCGGGCAGACCCTGAACCAGGTGCCCAACGCCCAGCCCTCACTTCGAGAGCTCAGGACTCTCGCAAGAGCGACTCCAGCCCCGGCCTGCCGCTGTCTACATTCGCGCTCTTCCTTCCTCGGGAAACAAACGGCGGATCAGACCTCCAAAGCTCTGAGTTTCCCAGAGTTTGGCCGTGCGCCAGCGTAGCGCGGCCCCTCCCAGCAGCACAGCACAGACCCCACCCCATCCTCCAATGCCCGGGGTTCCTGCTCTATCACCTACACCACCACCACCACCACCACGTGCAGGCCCGAGAAGGCAAAAGAGGCCCAGCCACTCTCACCGGAGATTTTATCCGCCTCCCCGGCACACACACACTCTCACTCACGCACTCGCTCGCCGGCCTTCCAGCTGTCTGTGTCCGGGGCGGGGACCGGCTTGGCACCGACCGCTGCGGGCGGGGCAGAGCGCGCCGCCCGCTGTCAGCGCTCGCCGGCTCCTCGCGCCCCTGCCCGCTGCGCTCTGCCCAGAGCAGAAGCCCGGCCGGCCGGCCCACGGGCGGGAGGACGGGCCTCCGCTCGGGCGGAGGCGGCGCGGTGGCTGATCAGAGAGCGGAGGGCCTCGCCGGGGCCGGGAGCTGGGCGCGGTCCTGCTCAGCCCAGCTCGCCGCGCGCCGGCCCTCGGCGCCCTGGTTCTGCGGATCAGGTGGGTCCCGCGGGGAGCCGCCCAGGTCCCCGGAGGCCACGAGCAGGACACGGACGGGGGGCTCCGCCCTTGGGAGAGGGTGGTGAGGGAGTGGAGGCGGGCCGCTGCTCCGGCGCTGCCCGGTGTCTGCCCTGCCTGTGTCCCTGCTTTTGTTCTTGTCGCTACCTCGGTGCCAAATCGGACCCAGTTTCTGTCCCCCTGTCCCCATCCTGTGGCCGTCCCTCCCTCTGTCCAGCCTTCCAAGACTGGAGCCTGAGGAGCTGCAAGCTGAGGTTCCCCCACGGGTCCGCGGGGTTGGGGTGGAGGAAGAGAGGGGAGACGCAGGGGACACAGGATGCGACCAAGTAAGTCGCAGTGAGTAAGGGGTCTGTCCTTGCCTGTGGGGCAGGACAGAGGAATGGCTCTTGCCCAGGACAAGATAGGAAGGGGGCGCCTCTGGGAAGGGGAATCTGGGAGTGGGGGGATAAAGTGAGGGTCGCAGGAACCCCAAGGAGGAGGGGAATAGAGAGGGAGATGTCAGAGAGCTTCGGAGAGCCGAGGACTCAGTCAGACGCCCAGCATGGGGAAAGTTTCCGACACTAACTTTGGCATCCGGGGTGCCCGCAGCACTGGGGCGATGGGAGGCGGGAGTTTCCTCCAACTCTTCAAACCTTGCTCCTACTCGAAAAGGACACCACCCCGCGTTTGGAAATGGCAGGAAAACGGCTAAACACAATGATTGCACAAACTCTTGAAGAAAGTAAAAAAAAAAAAAAAACAGTAAAAAGAAGAAAAAAATGTCAGCGCGCAAAGAGCCAGAGAAGCAGAGGGATTTGAGATTCCTCGATCTTCCCGCTGTGGCGGCCGGGAGGGACGGGGAGGCGCGGAGGGTGTGAGGGCCGCTCCTCCCGGCAGGAAGGAACCGAGACCCGAGGCAGGTGTTTTGAGGCTTTGCTCTTCCTTTGCACTCCTTCGGGCTCCTGAGCAGGCCTGGCTGCCTCCTTCCTTTACCTGGAAACAGGCGTGTCTGAGGAGGCAGGAGATGTAGGGTGCAGCCCTGGCCTGCCGCTTGCTGCCAGTAAGGAGCCACCTTCCCAGACAGAGCCTCAGTTTCCCCGATTGTGAAATAAGGATACTACTGGAGACCTTCCTTCCAGTCTCTGAGTAAGGAAATGCAAGTGCATGGCGAAGGAGGGCTCTGGGAGTGGGTGGTGTGGAGGACAGGGTTATTCTGCTGCATTTCTATACTTCTTTGACTACATCAGGCACTTTCTACCTCTTTCGGAGTTACATCTGGGTGAATTTTGCCTCCTCTACCAGATGGGGGGCAGCATGTGGATCTAAGTTATCTCATTTACATGTAACAGGTGCTCAATGACTGAATAAGGCAGAGCTGAACAAGTCCCTAGGGATTGCCCAGTCCAGAAGTTTCAACTCTGTCCTGTAAGGCCCGGCATCCTGCCTCAAGGGCCACCATGGTAGGGGAGGGGAACCTAGAGGACAGGGCTCTGGCCCCTTCCCTATCTTATTTCAGACAGAACCAGTTCCATTCTTCCTTTATGTCCTCTATGTATTGGGAAACTCCTGAGAACGTTTTTGATGTCAGATTGCTCAGATCCAACCTGATCCAGTTTTTGGTGGAGTAGCTGAGGTCCAGAAGTGTGCAAAGTGATTTGGGCAAACTTCTCTAGTGGCCACACCTTACCAAGAGACCTGTCCCCTAAATAATAGGCTAGGAGCTGCCTTTGTCTGGCCATGGTGGCTCTGAGCAGCCATTTCCCCAGCTCTTACCACCAGCTCTCCTACACTCCAACTCCAGGGCCACAGGGCTGCCTTCTGGCCCTTCTGGGAGAAGCAGCCTGTGAATCTCATCCTCTGAGCACTTCCAGGCCTTTAGTGGGACCATTTATGTGAGTTGGTCTCACAGGTTGAGGTAAAAAATAATGAGGTTCCCTGGCCCAACTGAGTAGACTAGGTACCTGGCTGTGTCCCTGCTTTTGTTCTTGTTGCTACTTCTATGTCAGAACGGACTCAGTCTCTGTCCCCATTCTGCGCCCGTCCCTGCCTTCGTCCAGCCTTCTAAGACTGGAGCCTGAGGGGCTGTGGGCTGAGCAGCCCCTCAGGCTAATCCATTTTCTAGTTGAGGAAAGGAAGGCTGAGAGAGACCAAGAAACATATGGGCACTCAGCAACTAAATGGCAGCTAGGATTTGAATGCAGTTCTGGCTCTAAGGTTGGTGCTTTTTCCATTACATCACCTCTCATGATGGCTAAAAAATGGCTAATGGACAAATGTCATGGAGATGGGGCAGAGGTGAGGGGAGAACAACCGAAGGAGGGGGCAGCTTTCAGTAGGGGACTGGACATTAATAGAGGTATAAACTCATAAATATAATTTTATCTGAAATGAATGTACTCTTTGCCCTGTACTTTCCTTTTATTTTAGGTTGGATATGTATAACTTATTTTCTTTCTTTTTTTTGAGACAGTCTCCCTCTGTTGCCCAGGCTGGAGTGCAGTGATGCTATCTTGACTCACTGCAACCTCCACCTCCCAGATTAAAGCAATCCTCCCACCTCAGCCTCCCAAGTAGCTAGGATTACAGGCGTGCACCACCACACCCAGCTAATTTTTTAATTTTTAGTAGAGACAGGGTTTCACCATGTTGGCCAGGCTGGTCTCGAACTCCTGACCTCAGGTGATCCACCCACCTCCGCCTCCCAAAGTGGTAGGATTACAGGTGTGAGCCACCATGCCCAGTTGTAAAACCTACAAATCTTACGTGTTTGATTTGACAACTCTTTTTATTTGTTTGTTTGAGACAGAGTCTCATTCTGTCTCCCAAGCTGGAATGGTGGGATCTTGAATCACTGCAATCTCTGCCCCCTAGGTTCATTCAAGCGATTCTCTCTCTTTTTTTTTTTTTTTTTTGAGACGGAGCCTTGCTCTGTTGCTCAGGCTGGAGTGCAGTGGCATGATCTTGGCTCACTGCAACCTTTGCCTCCTGGGTTCAAGCGATTCTCCTGCCTCAGCCTCCCGAGTAGCTGGGATTACAGGCACCTGCCACCACACTGGCTAATTTTTTTTTTTGTATTTTTAGTAGAGTTGGTGTTTCACCATGTTGGCCAGGCTGGTCTCAAACTCCTGACCTTGTGATCTGACCACCTCAGCCTCCCAAAATGATGGAATTGCAGGTGTGAGCCACCACGCCCGGCCTACCTTCTATTTTTTAAGATTGAATTTTAAGAGTTTTTGGAGAAAATAACATGAGTCAGGGCAGAATAGGGATATGGTGATATGGAGATGGTGATATGGAGACCATTATGGGCCAGGGCTTGGGAAGGAAAGAACTAAATGGTGGTTGGAATAATGACCTCAGGAATAGGGATTTCTGGGCACTAATATGTTATGTGAAAAATAAATAGACTTTTGTGGCCAAAAGCTAAGATTTGGGGGTTGTTTGTTATGCAGCATGGCTGCAGCAAAAGCTAACTGATACACATTATATAGATGCAATAAGTGCAGATTGTGATGAAACTTTCATGCCATGATAAGGAGTTGTGAGCAATGGGGAATCAACAGAGAAGTAAGGAAAATCACATAACAGGTTAGTCTCTATGGGTCAACTGGGATTTAAAGACCTGGTACTTGTACTCTGTGGGCCAGGCAAATTCATCCATGTTCATGGCTTTAAATGCTACTTCTGTAGCATTCATCTTATCTCCAACTTTGGGCATCTAATTCGCATGTTTAACTGCCCAATGGGCATCTTTGTTTTGAATGTCTCAAAGGCACTGCAAACTCAACAAGTCCAAGCTAGAATTATCTTATGGTGGCTTTCCATCACGGGTCACTGTATGAATGATGGTGCCACTAGCTGAGAGAGTAAGGGAGAATGAATGTTTGGGGAGGGGAGAGATAATGAGTTTAGTTCCATGCTAAATGGTTCAGAGCAGTCCAGGAAGATAAGGATTAGAAGTTGCATTGGGTAATTAGGAGATTACTGGAACATACTGAGAGCAGTTTTGATGGAGTGGAGGGTAGGCAAGCTAGATTGCTGATAGGTGAGGAGGACATAATGAAAACAATGAGGATAGTCAGCTCTTTCTCTTTTTTTGAGATGGAGTTTTGCTCTTGTTGCCCAGGCTGGAGTGCAGTGGCATGATCTCAGCTCACTGCAACCTCCGCCTCCCGGGTTCAAGCGATTCTCCTGCGTCAGGTTCCCAAGTAGCTGGGATTACAGGCATCCACCACCACCCTCAGATAGTTTTTTGTATTTTTAGTAGAGATGGGATTTCACCGTGTTGTCCAGGCTGGTCTCAAACTCCTGACCTCAAGTGATCCAGGCTGATGCCTCAGCCTCCCAAAGTGCTGGGTTTACAGGCATGAGCCACCATGCCTGGCCCAGGATAGTCAACTCTTTCCAGAAGTTTATTTGAGGTCAGGAGAGGCCAGGTGTGGTGGCTCACACCTGTAATCCCAGAACTTGGGGAGGCCAAGGTGGGCAGATCACCTGAGGTTGGGAGTTCGAGACCAGCTTGGCCAACAAAGTGAAACCCCATCTCTACTAAAAATACAAAAATTAGTTGGGTGTGGTAATCCTGTAATCCCAGCTACTTGGAAGGCTGAGGCATGAGAATTGCTTGAACCCGGGAGGTGGAGATTGCAGTGAGCTGAGATGGCACCACTGCACTCCAGCCTGAGTGACAGAGCAAGGCTCTGTCTCAAAAAAAAAAAAAAAAAAAAAAGAATGATGTAGATTTGGTCCATGCACTGAAGGCAAAGGGGTCATCATGTAGTATGCTCAACCCAGGTTTCTTTCTTTTCTTTCTTTCTTCCTTTATTTGTAAAAGATGGGGTCTTGCTTTGTTGCCCAGGCTGGGGTACAGTGGCTATTCACAGATGTGATCTCATTACCAATCAGCACGGGAGTTTTATCCTGCTCCATTTCCAACCTAAGTCAGTTTACCCCTCCTTAGGCAACCTGGTGGTTCCCCACTCCCAGGAGATCACCATATTGATGCCAAACTTAGTGCAGACACCTGATCTATCTGCATAGTACACTGCAGCCCAGAACTCCTGGGCTCAAGTGATCCTCCCACCTCAGCCCCCTGAGTCCTGGGATGGTAGGTGTGAGCCACCATGCCTGGCAACCCAGAATTACTTCTAAAAGTCCTTTCAGTTCTAAAAAGAAGAAGTGAATATCTGTTGTCTAAATCTCCAGCCAAAGAGCTGATTGGCTCAGCTTGTCCAAATGTGGCGAGGAGACCACAGACCTCTGTCACATGCAATCAGACCCAGCCATGACAGTTTCCAAGGCTTGGGCTTTAGCAGCCATTATGCCAGTTTTCATTGCCAAACAGAGTCTCAGGAGGCAGAGGCGGTGATGGCAGTGGGGTGGAGACCCATTGCCTTCTGTTCAAATTTTGTGCCACAGGGCAACCCCACACAGACATCCACAAGAGACTTTGGGGGTGTGCACGTGCTTCCTGGGGTTCCTCTCTGAAACCCTGTGTGGCTGACAGATATGAATGGCAGGAAAAGCATGGGTCTAACTCAGAGAGTGAGTGGTCTGAGATGGAGGAGGAGATTCCAGAGAGAGTGAGCCTAGCGGCTGGGTGCAGTGGTTCACAACTGTAATCCCAGGATGCTGGGAGGCCAAGGCGGGCAGATCACCTGAGGTCAGGAGTTCGAGACCAGCCTAGTCAACATGGCGAAACCCCGTCTCTACTGAAAATACAAAAATTAGCTGGGCGTGGTTGTGTGTGCCTGTAATCTCAGCTACTTGGGAGGCTGAGGCAGAAGAATCACTTGAACTCGGGAGGTGGAGGTTGCAGTGAGCTGAGATTGTGCCACTGCACTCCAGCCTAGGCAACAAAACAAGGCTCTGTCTCAAAAAAAAAAAAAAGAGAGAGAGAGAGTGAGTCTAGGAAGCTGAAGGAGGATGGGGTGTCCAGGAGGATGTGGTCAAGAGGGTTGAATAGTGGAGAGGTTGGGTAGAAAAAATGGATCCTGGAAGACAGCGGCTGACAGAGATCAGAGTGGGTTGACAGTAAGACCCCCGAGGGAAACAAAAATAATTATAAAATTATTATGATAAGATTTCTCTACACTGATGCATAGTTTCAGAAGTAAGACCATGTACTCATCTCATGTGAGCCTCACAAAAGCCCTGAAGTTGGCAGAACAGAAATGATTTTCCCCATTTTGCATGTGGGGAAACTGAGGCTTAGAGTTTTAATGTCTTGGGCGAAAAACCTCAAAAATTAAGTAGCAGAACTGAGGCATGAAAGCCGGGTCCTGAAGCCAAACATAGGGTGGCTTGGAGCCCTCGGTGGGCACAGGTAGGGAATGGAGGTAGTTCACGAGGTAGCAGCTGCAGTGACCTTCCCTGGGGCATAGCAGGGCTCCTTCCTGGCTTTACTCAGACTGAAATCAGCCAGAGAGAGTGAAAAGCAGCAAATGGAAGAGGCTGGGCAGAGAGAGGCCAGATCCTGTCCTGCAATCAGTTCCTTTTTTTTTTTTCTTTGGAGACAGAGTCTCGTTCCGTCATCCAGGCTGGAGTGAAGTGGCGTGATTTTGGCTCACTGCAATCTCCACCTCCCAGGTTCAAGCGATTCTCCTATCTCAGCCTCCCAAGTACAGGCACACGCCACCACACCCAGCTAACTTTTGTATTTTTAGTAGAGACAGGGTTTCCCCATGTTGGCCAGGCTGGTCTCAAACTCGTGACCTCAAGTGATCCGCCTGCTTCGGCCTCCTAAAGTGCTGGGATTACAGGCACAAGCCACCACACCCGGCCTCAAGATTAGTTCTTAATAAGAATTTTTCAATCCACCTCTGTCTCAGTGCTCTCATCTTCAGGGGGGCCTGCTTTAAAAGCCCTGAACTCGACCGGGCGCGGTGGCTCACGCCTGTAATCCCAGCACTTTGGGAGGCCGAGGCAGGCAGATCACCTGAGGTAGGGAGTTCAAGACCAGCCTGACCAACATGGAGAAACCCCGTCTCTACTAAAAATATAAAATTAGCCAGGCGTAGTGGCCCATGCCTGTAATCCCAGCTACTAGGGAGGCTAAGGCAGGAGAATTGCTTGAACCCGGGACGTGGAGGTTGTAGTGAGCCGAGATCGTGCCATTGCACTCCAGCCTGGGTAACAAGAGCAAAACTCCGTCTCAAAAATAAAATAAAATAAAATAAAATAAAATACCCGAACTCGGCTCCCCTTAGGGGTGAGGCACTGAAAAGAGCTCTGGGCTGAATGTGAGGTGGTCACGTCCCACCCCGTGCTGGTGCTGCTAGCTATGGGTACTGTGGGACAGTTTCCCCATCAGCCAAATGGTACAAGACCCAAGTCTAGCCAGCTTCTCTCTGAGCAACGCCTGCGATGAAACAAAAGCAGGAAAAAAAACTCTAAACACATAGGAAATGGATGCTCCAACCAAAAACCTGCAAGGGAAATGCAGCTGTTGTTCCCAAAGAAATCCCAACTTGGGGGCCCCTCTTGCCAATTTGGACACCAGGAACTGAGGTGCTAGAAGAGGTACCTGTTCCAGAGACTTATATTGTGAATCAGATACTCATTCAGCATTCACTGAGCTACCACAAATCCATTCATTCATTTATAAATTCACCCAGAATTTACTGAGCACCTACTAGGTCCTGGGCTAGATACCTGAGATGTCACCATGAATGAGATAGACACAATTCCTGCCCACATGGAGGCCATAGCTTAGCTTGGGAGACAGTTGCACATGGCTGAGCATGGTGGCTCACACTTGTAATCCCACTTTGGAAGGCAGAGGCACGCAGATCACTTGAGGTCAGGGGTTCGAGACCACCCTGGCCAACATGGTGAAACCCCATCTCTACTAAAAATACAAAAATTAGCTAGGCTTGGTGGTGGGAGCCTGTAATCCCAGCTACTCAGGAGGCTGAGGCATGAGAATCACTTGAACCCAAGAGGCAGAGGTTGCAGTGAGCTGAGATGGCACCACTACACTCTAGCCTGGGTGACAGAGCTAGACGACATCTCAAAAAAAGAAAACAAGAAAAAAAAAAAACTAATTGCACAGTGACAGCCACAAAGAAGTGCAGAGCGTGTATAACAGGGGCCTGATCCTGGCCAGGGAGGTGGCCAGGGAAGGCTTCCCTGAGGAAATGACCTTTCCACTGAGCCCTTCAGGAGTTATAGGGGGAACCGGGTAGACAGTTTCAGGCAGAGGGAAGAAGCAAGGAGAATCAATCGCCCTGCTCTTCCTCCAGCTGTTCCGGAATCTAGACGGCCCTGGTGGCTGGAGGGGCACAGAGAAAGGAGCAAGCCTGGGGTGAAGGGTGATGTTGGGGCTGGCAACATCTGTGAGCAGAGAAGCAGCTGCCTGACCTTCTCTGGTTTGCATGGTTTGCCCCAGGGAAACCATGAGTCCTCAAGTGGCAGGCCAGCTGTCCTCTGGAGGAATTCTCCTGGCATCTGTGGGAAAAGCCAAGACACTTTCAAAATTAGGAGTGGGGTAACTTTTAAGGAGGCCTGGCTCCCCGAGAGCAGGGACTGGGCCTGGGTTTGCTTGTGGTTGCCTAAATCTCTGGCTGTTTATAGATTGGTGTTTGATGTAGCAAACTCTGTCTGCGTATATTCACCAGAGCCATGCAGAGAAAGGGAGAATTAATATTTCTATGTGCACATTTAATCAAGTGCTTAGGAATTCATTCCAGGGCATGAAAATTCAACATAGGAAGTGCTCAGAAAATGTTTGGGGCAGCTACATTGAGTAGCAAATGAGAAGGCATATAGGCCAGAGGTCACGGTTGTATGCAACAGAGGGAGATTTCAGCTCACTGAGGCAGAAGACGCCTGTCTTGGAAGGGATGTTTTGTTGTTGACAACATCCTTCAGAAGGCTAGAAAACAAAGCTGGCCAAAACCAGTAAAGGCCGGGCAATAAACACAAGATCTTGTATAGGAGCTAATTCTAGCTCTTGCTGCTGTGAGTAACGTTGCTCTAGCACCTGCCTCCATGCGGCTTCCTTAGGTTGCAGAGCCACTAACTGGCCAGGCCTAGGTCAGTCCTGCATTCCAGGTGTAAATGAATGGACTTGGGGAGGATCCGGCCCGTTGTGCTCTGGTGGTGGGTGAGGGGTTGCTGATACTAAACTGGGCAGCCACAAGACCACTGATGCCACCAGAGATGGGGAACCTTGTAGTGCCACAGAATTCTGCTGGCCTAAGGAGGGTCACAGGGCCACAGCTGAGGGAGGGCAAAAGCCTTCTGGGGAGGTTTCAGATGAGATCGGGTGCATTCAGAGTGGTATGGCCATAGACTTTCTGGGGAGCTTTCAGAACAGCAGCCTGACACTGAGCAGTTTAGTGAAACTCAAAATCCGCCTGTGTAAAATAGGTTGGTTTTTAGAGCTAAGTGTCTATTGCCTGGCATGTGGTACTATTGAATGGCTGTGCTGTTATCATTATTATTAGTAGAGTAATAGTAATTCCACCCAGGTGTTACCACAGCAGTTATGTCCTTGAGGGAAAGAGAGCTAACGCAAGAAAATCTAGAGAAATTCAGAAGTAACCACACACATTGATACATAGAAATTCTTCGCAAGTTCCTTTAAATGTTTGTCTCCTCAGTATACTGAAACGGGGATTTGATTTACCAAAAATAATCAAATACATGAGTCACCATCTTACAGACCCTTGATACCTACTGTTAAAGAGAGTAGTTCTTTTGCAGGAGCAGACAGAGCTTCTTAGAGATCCCAGACTTGCTTCACTAAGGAAGGCTTAGCAAAGGAAGAAGAAAGTTCACACTCCTGTGACTGGGGGCAACCCCACCCCACCCCCAACAAACACACACACATCCCCAGGAGAGTTGGGCTTCACCACCATACTCTTCCCTGCCACCCAAAGAATGCAGCTTCCCACCAACACAGAACGCCTGCTGGCAGTGTTGTGCTAGGAAGTGTTTCATGACCAGCTCTTTGAAAAATGGAAGCTCTGGCATGTGGTCTTTGCCAATTTCTATAGTGTCAATATTTCCACCAAGTCCAATTTCAAGTTACCACCACTTGAGGAGCTGGGAGTAGGTGCACAGTAGCACATTGATGTATAGTATTTTCCACTCTGACTAGATACAATAGATGTAAGTAACTTCAAGAGTATAAAATGAGGCTGGCCACAGTGGCTCACACCTGTAATCCCAGCACTTTGGGAGGGGATGGTTTGTGTACGGGAGTTTGAGACCAGACTGGGCAACATAGTAAGACCTCACCTCTAAAGAAAATAAAGGATTAGCTGGGCATGGTAATGTGCACCTGTAGTCCCAGCTACTGGGGAGGCTAAGGTGGGAGGATCGCTTGAGCTCAGGAGACAGAGGCTGCAGTGAGCAGTGATCATGCCACTGCCCTCAGCCTAGGCAACAGAGTGAGACCCTGTCTCAAAAAAAAAGAGTATAAAATATAATAATTAGGAAGTGATGAGTTTTTATGATTACTTTTGTTCCTAATACAATTCATTTAATTGTAAGTTTATATAATTAAATTTTTTAATAAGGCCTATGTTTAACAACTGGGTTACCAAATTCTTGAAAATTTAACATGCAAGCCAGCATGAACCAACTCCATCACACTGCTGGCTTGGGGGATCCCAGAAAGAGGTCGGCACAAAGAGGTCATCCCTAAATAGTGACCCCTACCCCTCCTTATCACTTTCAAGATGTGAACATCCTTGTTTTGTTTTGTTTTGAGACAGACTCTCGCTCTGTTGCCCAGGCTGCAGTGCAGTGGTATGATCTCAGCTCACTGCAACCTCTGCCTCCTGGGTTCAAGCGATTCTCCTGCCTCAGCCTCCCCAGTAGCTGAGATTACAGGCATGCACCACCATGCCTGGCTAATTTTTTTGCTTTTTGAGACAGAGGCTAATTTTTTTGCTTTTTGAGACGGAGTTTCACTCTTGTTGCCCAGGCTGGAATGCAATGGAGAGACCTTGGCTCACTGCAACTTCCACCTCCCGGGTTCAAGCGATTCTCCTACCTCAGTCTCCCAAGTAGCTGGGATTACAGGTGCCCACCACCACACCTGGCTAATTTTTGTATTTATATTAGCCGAGACAGGGTTTCACCATGTTGGGCAGGCTGGTCTCGAACTCCTGACCTCAGGTGATCCACCTGCCTTGGCCTCCCAAAGTGCTGGGATTACAGGTGTGAGCCACCATGCCCAGCCCCAACATCCTTTATTTGTCTTATAACCCTTGCGTTTGGTTCAGAGCTGAATCCCCAGGGTTTAGAACGGTGCTAGCCTGCATGTGGTAGGCCCTCAATGAACATGAATTGATTAAATGAAGAGAGGCAGAACATGGAGACTTCAAGAGTTCACATCCTAACAGGCTAAGGCAGGAGGATTGCTTGAGGCCAGGAGTTTGAGACTACAGTGTGCTATGACCATGTCTGAATAGCCACTGCACTCCAGCCTGAGCAATGCAGTGAGACCCTGCCTCTAAAAGAAAACTTTAAACACACACACACACACACGCACACACACACACATCCACAACCTGCCTCTGGTTGAGCCTGTTTCTGCATCTGTAAAATTAGGTTCCCTTCAGCTATAAAAAGTCTATACCTGGTAGGCCTGGCGCGGTGGCTCACGCCTGTAATCCCAGCACTTTGGGAGGCTGAGGCAGGCGGATCATCTGAGGTCAGGAGTTCAAGACCAGCCTCGCCAACATGGTGAAACACCATCTCTGCTAAAAATACAAAAATTAGCTGGGCGTGGTGGCACGCACCTGTAATCCCAGCTACTTGGGAGGCTGAGGCAGGAGAATCGCTTGAACCCAGGAGGTGGAGGTTGCAGTGAGCTGGGATCATGCCACTGCACTCCAGCCTGGGCGAAAGAACGAGACTCCACCTCAAAAAAAGAAAAAAAGTCTATACCTTGTAAAGACATCCTTTCTGCACAGCACAGCCAAACAGAGATCCTCAGTGGAGCATTTTCAAGGGTGGGCGCTAGTGCGCTGGTTCTTAGGACTGTAGGTTTGATTCTTTAGCTTTTTTTTTTTTTTTTTTGAGACAGAGTCTCACTCTGTCGCCAGGCTGGAGTGCAGTGGCGCGATCTCGGGTCACTGCAACCTCTGCCTCCCGGGTTCAAACGATTCTCCTGACTCAGCCTCCTGAGTAGCTGGGATTACAGGTGCGCACCACTAAACCCGGCTAATTTTTGTATTCTTAGTAGAGACAAGGTTTCACCATGTTGGTCAGGCTGGTCTCGAACTCCTGACCTCATGATCTGCCCACCTCGGCCTCCCAAAGTGCTGGGATTAAGGTGTGAGTCACTGCGCGCAGCCTGAGCCTCATCTTCAACTCATGAGGCTCAGGGGCAGAGGTGGGAACAGAGATCAACCCAGGACCAACATCTTCTCCTGCATCTCACTGCTGTCCTCTCTGAAAAGTTGTCCCCTCTGGGGCAAACTAGGAATGGGCTGAGGACTCTTCCTTTGCTAGTGAATCTGGGTGCAGCTGGTGGCCTTCTCTGTGTGCCCGACAACCTGGGGCAAGAGACAACCCCCAAATCCATCTGCTTTGGGGCGGCATCAAGGATTTCCTGTCTCTTCCCCCAGAGTTTTCTTTCCTGGCTGTGGGTGGCTCAGGCTGGTCTTCAGATTCGTTTTCTGAGACGTGCAGCGTGGACCTGGTCTGAAGAGCAAATAGGGGTACCTGAGTTCTGCTCACCTCTTCTGCAGATGGGCAAACCGGGAAAGGAAAGTCATCCAGACACCAGATTAAACAAATAATGAGACAATTATAGCTCATGTGTACTGGCCATTTTTTTTACTCATGCTGGGCATATTCTAGCCACTTTATAAAAGCCCTGCCTTTTATGCAGCTAGAAAAGCCAGGTGGTAGGGATTGTTATCGTTGTAGTTTTACAAGGGAGGAAACTGAGGCACGAAAAGATTAAGACATTTGTAGGGCCACATCGTATGGGAGAGACTTGGGACTGAGACACAGGCAATGAGATGGTGCCCTTCATCACAGCAGAGTGCCGCCCGCACAAAGAAACCTCACAGAGAGCAGGGAGCCAGCCCCCTATGCAGCCCCCTCACCCAACAGATGGGAAACCCTGGCCCAGAGGGGTGTGGGGACTTCCCTAGGCTCACTGGGTCCAGACTGGAGCCCAGGAGTCCTGACTGCTGTCTTAGTGCTCTCTGCACACCACCTGGGGCTCCACCATCCCCAATCACCAGGGGACCTCCTGAGACTGGGAACCTGTTCATTGTGCACTGCGGACCTCCTGTGAATAGACCCACGTGGGTGTGGTGTAGGTGGTCCAGCCAGATAGCAACAGTGTCCTCCTCCCACACTGAGAAAGGTCTTGGGGCATGGAGTTCTGGCTTCAGCTGTAAAGTTCAGAAACACTGTTCTCCTGTCAGATCGCCCTTGCAGCAGAGAAATGGGCCACTCATCAGCCTCTGTCACATCTCCTGTTTGTGAGCCTGGACTCAAGTGGAGTTTTAGGTGAAGGGCAAAGGGCGTGGAAGCAGAGCCTTCCTTACTGGAATACAATTATCAGAGGGGAAAAGAGCCTAGAAGTTTCCACCTAAACCTTTGTTTTGTGGATGCGGAAACCGAGGCCTAGAGAATGCAAGAAACTATCCTAGTTCATGGTGTGCACAGGAATCACAAATGGGTTTTTGGTGGTGGTGGTGGTGGTGTTTTGAGATTATATAATCTTAGAATGGGAGAGCTAGCAGAAACCCAAGCTGTTCCTCAGTCCACTTCCCCATGTTCCACAGATGTGATCTGAGGGTGGGTGGATGTGGGTGCAGAGGGGAGGGGACCTTCCCCACTTCCCTCCTTCTTTGAGCCTCTGTATCTTCATGTGTAAAATAAAGCCCAAGGCCCTGCTCTGCTGATCCCATACAGACATCCACCAAAGGTCTTTGTGTGTGCTAATCAGCGTGGAGGCTAGCACTGAGCAGGAGGGGGCTGCTGGGCTGTCTCCCATTTCTCTCCAGAGCCCGGCCTGAGTCCCAGGTTTGGGGAACCTTGTCTTCACCCCACTGCTTTCCTATACACCGCCATCCACTCAGCACTAACTGCATTTTGGCAACTCCCTCTATCCCATCAACTCAGGAAGACACGTATTTCAAAGGAATATAATGCTAGACACTTTACACGTGACAACACTTAACCTTCACAACAACCTTGCAAAATCCTGTTCGTTCACTAGTTAGGACGGGATACTGAAGTTCTGAAGGAGGCTGCCTGGGGACTCTGTCACATAGCCAGTGGGGTGGGGGACTCTCGGGGGATTGTCCCAGCTCCTCACGGTTTTCCTGGAGGCTCCATTCTGTCTGCCTGCCTTGTAGCCAGCACTGAGCAGAGGGCAGGGGAGCCAGAGAAGGTAGGCCATGTGGCCTGGGACCAAGGACACCCTGGCAGGCAGACCTGTTGGCTGCCCTTCAAACTCGTATTCTTTTAAGATTTGTTCAGCATTTATCTGGGGTGGGAAAATGGATTTGCAATGAATACAAATCATGAGCCTCTTCCAGATTCCAAATTCCATTCTACACCGGACTGTTTTCCAGAAGCAGAAGAAACAGAAATTCATGGACAGAGTCACTTTCCCAGGGGCAGTGAGTTAATGTCCTGGAGAAACACTGGCTGTTCCTTGCTTTTCTGTAGCTCTCTGTTTCTCTTTAGTTTGTGTTTGAGCTTTTCCAAGCCAGACGGCTTCTGGGGAGGCTCATTAGAGGGTTTATTTTGGTTCTGGTTTTGTTTTAAATTGCCTTAAATATAGACAAGAACAGCTAGTCTTAGAGAGGAGGACCACTCTGCGTGTCATTTATTTTGACTGAGCAGCTTGGTGTGTACTTCAGTTGGCATCCTTGAACTTAGTTCCTTGTATTAAATAAGGAAAGTATCGCTCACATTTACATAATAGCAACAATGAATTTTTTCAGACTGTCAGTGTCAGAGAACCACCAGATTTATTTACTTAAATAACTTTCTGTCTGGTTACAAAAGTAATATGTTCTCATTGTAGAACATTTGAAAAATGTAGACAGCAGCGGTACCTATAATCCCAGTACTTTGGGAGGCTGAGGCAGGTGGATCACCTGAGGTCAGGAGTTTGAGACCAGCCTGACCAACATGGTGAAACCCCGTCTCTACTAAAAATACAAAAATTAGCTGGGCATGGTAGTGGGCACCTGTAATCCCAGCTACTTCAGCCTGGGCGACAGAACGAGACTCCGTCTCAAAAAAAAAAAGAAAAATGCAGAGGTAGAAGGGAAAAACAGACCACTCTCCCACAATCTCCTTGCCTGGTGTTCACCACTGTTGCCATGTGAATCTAGTTCTGGCCAGAATGTTTTCTTTTTTTAATTGTCGTAAAATATACATAACATGAAATTTACTATTTTAACCCTTTTTGCAATTTTTTAATAGATTCAGTGGGTACAAATGCAGTTTTGTTACATGGATATACTGCATAGTGGTGAGGTCTGGGCTTTTAGTGTATCCGTCACCCAAATAGTGAACATTGCACCCAATAGGCACAGTGAGCCCAAGTCTATGCTCGTAACCACCATGTTCTGCAGCCCCTCAACCACCCTGAGAGGTGGGGATTATGATTATCCCCTTTACACAGATCAGGAAGACAACCAAGTTGCTCTCTTATTTGCAAGCATCGTCAAGTAGGACTTTTTCTACCTCTCTAAACATGTTTAGGATTAAATGAACAGCAACAACTTGCAACCTTTGTGTCTGTAGCATTCTTTGCCAAGAACACTTAATCCTCACACCTCCACAGAGGTAAGCAGGTTGGAGATCGTGACCTTCAAGTTTCCCAGCAGGAAGTGACCTGGGACACGAAGCCAGGGCTCTTTACATTTGGTCTGCAGCCGCCTCTACAACACTGAGGCCCTATAATTCTCCAACTCAGGATGTGGAAGATGGACAGATACTGAATGCTGGCTGTTATCTGATAGATCCATGGGCTGTTCGGGCTGTAATGATGAGATTAATCAACTCGGGGCTGGGCACGGTGCCAAGCTCTTACCTGGGCAGCCTCTGGACAGCTTTGATCAGCAGGACTCCAGCCCGAGGCTCATTTGCTACGGTTCTCTGGCTTTCAATTAAGGAATGACCCTAAATGTGTGCTCCTTTGTTTTGAGAGTTTGAAGATGAAAGTGTGTCAGGGAAGGAGGAGGGCCGTGTTTGAATTTTCTAGAAATTGAATTGTCTGCCTTCCAGGTTTGCACACTCTCTGCCAAGCTGTGGCTGACCAGCCAGGAGCCTTATTCATCTGATCAGTAGTGTTCCCTGGAGGCGCCTGGGTAGGAAGAACAGCATTGGCTCCAACGAAAAGAGGTCCCAGCTGGTGACCTCGAGTGAGTCACTGAGACTCTCAGAGCCTTTGTATGTTGACCTTTGAAAATAGTGAAGGGCCCTGTCCTACCACTTCACAGGTGATTGTGACGATCCATTGAGATAAAAGAGAGAGGCTGCTCTGTAAACTGTAAAGTGGGAGGCACATGAGACCGGGGATCACTGCTTGCTCATGGAGAGGACCAGTTTATCTCATCCTAGCTCTTTAGGTTTTGAAATCAATTTTCCTTCCCTTCCCCACTGACCATACATAGGTCCATGAATGGCTTTTAAAATTATTTTTCTTTTCTTTTTTTTTGAGACAGAATCTCGCTCTGTCACCCAGGCTGGAGTGCAGTGGAGCGATCTTGGCTCACTGAAACCTCCTCCCCGCCTCCCGGGTTCAAATGATTCTCCTGCCTCAGCCTCCAGAATAACTGGGACTACAACATGTGCCACCACACCCAGCTAATTTTGTAATTTTTTAAAATTTATTTTTTTGAGATGGAGCTTTGCTCTGTTGCCCAGGCTGGAGTGCAGTGGCACAATCTTGGCTCACTGCAAACTCCCCCTCCCAGGTTCAAGCAATTCTCCTGCCTCAGCCTCCTGAGTAGCTGGGATTACAGGCGCCCACTACCATGCCCTGCTAATTTTTATATTTTTAGTAGAGACGAAGTTTCACCATATTGGCCAGGCTGGTCTTGAACTCCCAACCTCAGGAGATCCACCCACCTCAGCCTCTCAAAGTGCTGGGATTACAGGCATGAGCCACTGTGCCCAGCCGATTTTTAAATTATTTTTTTGAGACAGGGTCTCATTCTGTCTCCCAGGCCGGAGTGCAATGGTGCAATATTGATTCCCTGCAACCTCCACCTCCTGGTCTCAAGTGATCCTCTCACCTCAGTCTTCTAAGTAGCTGGACTACAGGCACATGCCACTATGCCCAGCTCATTTTTACATTTTTTGTGGAGATGGGCTGTCACTGTATTGCCTAGACTAGTCTCCATCTCCTGGGCTCAAGGGATCCTTCTGCCTCAGCCTCCCGAAGTGCTGGGATTACAGGTGTGAGCCACTGTGCCTGGCCTCCTAGATCATTTTAGCACAACAGATTGTCCCTGAGCTCCTCCTGAGGTGTTTGTGGTGCCTGGGATTGGGGAGGCAGGGCCCATCCAGGTCCTGTGGCCCTAGCGGGGAAAGACAGTGCCCAGGAGAGCTCAGCTCCCAGCAGGAAGATTTCTGATTTCTGTTACTTTTTATTCTTTTTTTTTTTTTTTTTTTTTGAGACAGAGTTCCGCTTTTGTTGCCCAGGCTGGAGTGCAATGGCATGATCTCGGCTCACTGCAACCTCTGCCTCCCAGGTTCAAGGAACTCTCCTGCCTCAGCCTCATGAGTAGCTGGGATTACAGGCATGCACCACCATGCCCAGCTAATTTTGTATTTTTAGTAGAGACGGGGTTTCTCCATGTTGGTCAGGCTGGTCTCGAACTCCTGACCTCAGGTGATCCACCCGCCTCAGCCTCCCAAAGTGCTGGGATTACAGGTGTGAGCCACTGTGCCCGGCCACTTTTTATTTTATTTTTTTTGAGACAGAGTCTCACTCTGTCTCCAGGCTGGAGTGCAGTGGCGCAATCTTGGCTCACTGCAACCTCCGCCTCTGGGTTAAAGCAATTCTCCTGTCTCAGCCTCCTGAGTAGCTGGGATTACAGGCACATGCCACCACACCCAGCTAATTTTTGTATTTTTAGTAGAGACGGGGTTTCACCATGTTAGTCAGGCTGGTCTCAAACTGCTGATTTCAGGTGATCCACCTGCCTCAGCCTCGTAAAGTGCTGGGATTACAGGCATGAGCCACCGCCCCCTGCCAGTTTGGCCTATTTTTGAACTTTAAATAAATGGAATCATCCAGTGTGTACCTTTTATGCTGGGTTTCTTTCACTCAGTGCTGTATGTGTGAGATTTTCCTTGTTGACGTGAGTAGCTGTAGCTCGCTCATTCTCATTGCTCTAGGTAGAATCCCACTGTGGGACTAGGTGACAACTTACCTGTTCTGATGATACGCGTTGGGAGAGCATCTAGTTTGGGGTGTGCTATGAAATTTTTTTTTTTTTTTTTTTTTTTTGAGATGGAGTCTTGCTATGTCGCCCAGGCTGGAGTGCAGTGGCACGATCTCGGCTCACTGCAAGCTCCGCCTCCCGGGTTCAAGTGATTCTCCTGCCTCAGCCTCCCGAGTTGCTGGGACTACAGGCGCCTGCCACCACAGCCGGCTAATTTTCTGTATTTTTAGTAGAGATGGGATTTCACCGTGTTAGCCAGGATGATCTCGATCTCCTGACCTCATGGTCCACCTGCCTCGGCCTCCCAAAGTGCTGGGATTACAGGCCTGAGCCACTGCACCCGGCCAACTATGAATATTCTAATGCATGTGTCTTGGTGAACATCCACACACTTTCGTTTGGGTGTGGAACTGGGAGCAGAACAACAGGATAGGCAGGTGGGCATCTGTTTGGCTTA
Organism: Pan troglodytes; assembly: GCF_028858775.2. Lineage (NCBI taxonomy): Eukaryota > Metazoa > Chordata > Mammalia > Primates > Hominidae > Pan > Pan troglodytes. The sequence continues at coordinate 16,959,781 of NC_072409.2, forward strand.
AATAGCCACAGGAAGGATTTAAGCAAGGTATTAGGAAGACTTCTGGACCCTAAAGGTTGTGGCCAAATAACTCATCCCCTTAAGAGGCGGAAGCTGTGAAATTTCCTTCTGGGGAACGGGAGGAAGAGGCTGGATTAGGCACTACTGAGCGATCGGGGGGGCCAGTCCTTGATTCCTTCCTGTCTGGCTTTGGTCCTCTGTCTTTAGTCTGGGGTTTCCAGACTGTACTCCCTGGAGATGTCTCAGCCACGTGGGAGGATGAGGAAGGGGCTTTGAGCATCATTTCCCTGCTTTAGCCAAAGGACTCCGTGTGCTCTGTTTCAGGTCGTGGGGATTCTGAGAATGATTTTGTTTGCTTTTTGAAAAAGTTTTAGCTGTTTCGACATTTGAAAATCTACTGCCCACCGGGCATGGTGGCTCACACCTGTAATCCCAGCACTTTGGGAGGCTGAGGCGGGCGGATCACGAGGTCAAGAGATCAAGACCATCCTGGCCAACGTGGTGAAACCCTGTCTCTACTAAAAATACAAAAAAATTAGCTGGGCGTGGTGGCACATGCCTGTAGTCCCAGCTACTCGGGAGGCTGAGGCAGGAGAATCACTTGAACCCAGGAGGCAGAGCTTGCAGTGAGCCAAGATCGCGCCACTGTACTCCGCCCTGGGCGACAGAGTGAGACTCCATCTCAAAAAAAGAAAAGAAAAGAAAAAAAGAAAGAAAGAAAATCCACTGCCCCTAGGTCCCTTCCAGCTGCAAGATTCTATTTTGGGAGCAGGAGGTGGGTATGGGAAGGGTTAAGCATTATTCAGCCGAAGAGCGGAGTTGAGCCTTGGTGACCTTTTAAAGTTCTTGTAGTGTGCTTTGTGCTGTGGGAGATCCCGTAACATTCTATGAAAATGTAGTGTTCAAACCAAACAGCGACTTCTGAAGCCTAAAAGATGTAGAGGAAGGACTTAACTTTGAGGAACATTTAGGTAGAATTTCCACCAGTCTTGAGGACTCTCAAGATAGCCCTTTATCCACTCCTCTGTGGTGTGTGTGTGTTTGTGTGTGTGTTTTAACGTCTCCATTGGCTGGTCCTAGGAGCAGTCACTTGAAGTTGTTTGGGTCCAGAATGGTTTCCATTTTTATCCAGGAGTGTGTGATGTGGGCCCCCTTGGTGTCCCTCTCAAGGGTGGGTGGTGGCCTTTCTTCCTCCCATACTAGGCCCAGTTTGGACCACGGTTTTGCTTGGCAAGGAGGCTGGGCCGCTCATGGATCCAGAGAGGAACATTTCTGCCTTGGCACACAGCTCTGAGTCAACAGGCCTGATAAACAGCTCGTTTCCCAAAGGCCTGCAAGGAACAAAGCCCCTGGCTGCTGAGGGCTCTGTCTACTCCCCATCTCCTGAAACAGCTGTTTATTCTTTTGACAGGAGTTGAAACCAGCACCTTCCCTTTCTCTGAGTCCTGCCTCCTTCTGCAGAAGGGAGCTCAAAAGAACTTTGTTGTTTTGCCTTTTACTCTGGGGTGAAAGCGGCAGACGATGAGGTACGTGAGATGGTGAAATGATTTGCTTCTGCCATGCTAGGGTCACGGGTGGATCCCCCTAAACTCTCGGTGGCCCCCTCAGTAGTTTTGGAAGAGGACCAAGTCCTTGTCTGTCCAGCAGTGGATCTGGAAGCAGGATGCCGGCTCAGGGACTTCACTGTAAGTTCAGCTTTATTTTGCTCCCCTGGCAGGACCTCACAGGGCTGCAGCCAAGCTGCAGCCTGGAGTTTTTCCTGAAGGATTTAAGTTGTTAATGCAGGAGCAGGGGGCGAGTCTTGGGGCTCAGGGGTGAAGTTATGGATGGAGGCAGAGCCCTCTCAGAATTGTGTAGCATCTTTCATTTATCTTACTTTGGTTCTCTGGGAAAAACCCTTGCAGTGATTTCTAGACCAGGCAGCATGGAAAAGCTGGCTGGATTCAGCCTTTAGATTTCCCAAAGGGGATTCGAGAGAAAGCACTGTAAGATATACTTCAGAGAACAGGTCGTTCCATTTGAGATGGCTGGAGCGACAGTGGGCCATGTATTCAGTCTGAGACCTGTCTCTTATTTTCTTGTGTCTGTTTACTCTGACCCTTATAATGAAAAACAAAACTGGAGACAACCTTCCATGCACTTCCCCTGCTTCCCCGTGAATTGTATCATGGAAGCATTTCCTTGTAAGACCCACCAGCTCACTGAGGTTTTAGGATAATAAGGCATCTTCCTCCTTACACCCAGCACCATCCCTATGCCAAGGGCTGGGCCTGGGAGGCAGGCATTTTAAATCTGGCACCAAGACTTCTGGGCATGCCAGTGATCTCTGGCAAGCTATGCCCCTTTGCTAAAGCTCAGTTTCCTCAGCTAAAAAAGCCACACTAAGGCCACCGCACTGACCATTGTGAGGAATAAACAAGATGCTGTGAGTGAGGACACCCCACACCACGCACACAGAAGGTGCCTGGAAATGCTAGGAGAGTTGAGCTGATGCTCACCAGCTGGTCCAAGGAAGAGCTGGCCCCATAGCAATTAACCCATGCAGAAGCCTTCATGTTTTCTAGAGCAACAGAGTGGTTAAAAGAGAGGGCAGTAGAGCCTGGCTCCCTGGATTTGAACCCCAACTCCACCACCTTATGCTATGTGACGCTAGGCAAGTTACTTCACCTTTCTGAGCCTCTGTTTTCATATCTGTGAAATGGGGATAATAATAGAGTAACTTCACTGGGTTGTCATGGGGCTTAACTAAGAGACTCCTGAAAAGGGGTTTAGCCCAGGGTCTGGCCTGGCCTGGCTTGATTGGGGAAAATACAGGTGTTGCAGGGTTTGAAGCTGATTCCATTTGGGGAGCCCTCTTTAAGAAGAAGAATGGGCTGGCCGTGGTGGTTCATGGCTGTAATCCCAGCACTTTGGGAGGCTGAGGCGAGCAGATCACGAGATCAGGAAATCGAGACCATCCTGGCTAACACGGTGAAACCCCGTCTCTACTAAAAATAAAAAAAAAAATTAGCCGGGCGTGGTGGCGGGTGCCTGTAGTCCCAGCTACTCAGGTGGCTGAGGCAGGAGAATGGCATGAACCTGGGAGGCGGAGCTTGCAGTGAGCCGGGATTGTGCCACTGCACTCCAGCCTGGGTGACAGAGCAAGACTCCGTCTCAAAAAAAAAAAAAAAAAAAAAAAAAAGCAAGGTTGCAAATGCAATGTTAGGTATGGAAGTAAGTATCTGGAATATGAGAAGTGATATCACAACAAATAACAAAGACTGACAAACATTCCAAATATAACAAAATCCAGAAAACAATGACATAAGAAAATGATGTAAAACTAATACAAAAATGATTAGTATTACTTAACTGTCTGATACACCTGTCATGTTTGGGCTACATACTCTGACTGCCACTTTATCTGACAACAGTTTTCTAGAATCATTTCCAATAAAAGAGAAAAGACAGATAAATCAGTTTTGCCTGTGGCATGGTTAATCAATGGGTGCTTTTTATTACTGAGAGTTTAGAGGAATTTATTTTAGCTTCCCAATTTGTTATTGGCAATGCCACTTCTCTAAGTCATTTGACAGTTTCTCAGGTGGCTCCAGCCAGATCATGAGAAAACTCAGCCCTGGATCCTTGCTAGGCACAGTGAGGCAGACAAACCTGAGTGGAGCATGAGGTGGCTGTGAGACCTGGATCATAGTGACCCCTGAGCAGGGAGCAGAGACAGCAGTGTGTAGTTCATCTCCTTCTTCTTGAGGCCAAAGGAGGAGGGGCCCAGGTGCTCAACAAGGTCCACCTGGGACCGGTTGTTTCTGGGACCTAGGTGGGTGTGCAGGTAATGGGTCAGCACCCCAGCTCAGCCTGCAGCCCCTGGACAGGCACTGAGGCTAGAGAGTGACTTTCCCAGGCAAGGCAACACTCTTTACCTCTGGGAAGCATTTGGGGCTTTCTCATGCTCACCCTAATGGGAAATCAGGCCCAGTCTTGCAAGGGGGCTTGTGCACGTGAGGACCCTGACACCTAAGCTTCATTAGCTCCTGGTAAGTCAGCCTCTGCATTCAGTGCATATTGGTTGGTGGTTCCTATGCATGATCTGAGCCAAAAGGCTGAGAAGTGATAGTTGATGAATCCTATCATTTGATCATCACACCAAGGAGCCCGTGTAGGTCACTGCAGCAGGGTTAGCTCTATGTGGCTAAAAGAACTGCCCTCAAAAAATGAGGTTTACATCCCTGAGGCTGATTTCTCATGCACATCCTGGGTTCATCAGAGAAGCCTACTGGGGAATCTTAGCTCCAAAGGACTTGTTTCTGGGCCAAGGAATCTGAGGCCAGAGAAACTCGTGACGCCAGTTTAGAAAGCTGGCACTGTGTTGGTGCTGGGGCTGACCTGCAGGACTATGACAAGGCTGGGGACGGGGTGAGGCAGGGGTGGAGCAGGGAGGTGGGGTGGGGTGCAAATGGAGGTGCAGCTGGTCTGGTCAGAGCCGTGTTCCCGGGATAGAGCGGGGTGTGGAGCTGACTTTATCACAACATGCAGTTGGCGTGTGGACTCGCTCCTGACTGTTCTGAGAGATGCTGCCCATCAAGATTCCCCTCTCAGATGAACTCACAGCCCTGCTTTCACACCAAGCTCTGAGCCATGCATTTCTGAATCTCTCCCATTAAAAAGCATCATCATTATTATAGGTACTGTGTGGGGGGCATTAACAGACCATGGGCACAGTATGCTTTCAAGAACCCTTTGAGGAGGGTGTTAGAATCTCCATTTTGTATATGTAAATAGAGGCTCAGAGCGTTAAAGTAACTGGCCTAAGGTGTACATCTAGGACTCTGCTGATTTAAGAGTCTTTGCTCTTAGCCTAATTTTTACCTGGAATGCTGGAGCTGAACACTCTCCTTTATAATCAAGGATATGGAGGACTAAAGACTAGAGTCTTGTCCAAGGTCAATAATACCCAGTTAATTACTGCACCCTTCCCCATTCCCTTACCTGTTTTCCTTCTCTTTGCAACACTGTCACTACCTGACATTATATATCCTGTTGAGTCTCTTGACTCCCATTGGAACAGAAGCTCTATGATAATCTTGTTCACTAAAGCATCTCCAGTTCCAAAAACCATCTGGAGCACAGTAGCCTAGTCCATGTTTGTTAATGAATCCATGGCAGAGCAGAACTGGAGTGCCTCAGAACTCTCCTTACTCATTTGTTCACCCCAAACACTTGTGTTACAGGAAGGGGGCCTGGATCCAGACCCCAAGAGAGGGTTCTTGGATCTCACTCAAGAAAGAATTGAGGGTGAATCTGTAAAGTGAAAGCAAGTTTATTAGGAGAGTAGAGGAATAAAAGAATGGCTGCTCCATAGGCAGAGCAGCCCCGAGGGCTGCTGGTTGCCCATTTTTATGGTTATTTCTTGATGACATGCTAAGCAAGGGGTGGATTATTCATGGCTCCCCTTTTTAGACCATATAGGGTAACTTCATGACATTGCCATGGTATTTGTAAACTGTCATGGTGCTGGTGGGAGTGTAGCAGTGAGGAGGACCAGAGGTCACTCTCGTCACCATCTTGGTTTTGGTGGGTTTCAGCCGGCTTCTTTACCGCAAACTGTTTTACCGGCAAGGTCTTTATGACATGTATCTTGTGCTGGTTTCCGGTTTCATCCTGTGACTTAGAATGCCTTAACCATCTGGGAATGCAGCCCAGTGGGTCTCAGCCTTATTTTACCCAGCTCCCATTCAAGATGGAGTTGCTGTGGTTCAAATGGCTCTGACACTTGGGATGCTCCTACTGGGAGCCAGGGCCTGTGCCAGTCTGGACCCATCACAATAGCCTGAAAGTGATTAAGGCTCAAGCGGAGAACGGGTGGGCTCTAGGGGCCTGATGTAGGAATCTCAGGCTGGGAGGAGAATTCTTTAGCCTGCAGAGAGGTGGAGCCTGCGGAGAAGGCTTGGTTTCTCCTGCCACCACTTTCACCCTGCCGGATTCCTGCTCTCTGAGATAATGGCTTTTCCATGGCATCTGAGTGCATGGCATTCAGCTGAGAGGTTCACCTTTTCCCCTGGCACGAGATGGAGAAGATAGGATCTGCTAGAATTCCTTTCAGAGTGGAATTCTGTTTGGAAGGAATTACCTTGATGCCCTGTTGGGGTGGAACTGTGAGATTCTCAGAGGGTGTGTGTGTTGTTCTGTGTGCGAAGGATTGGAGGTGGGTGGTAGGGAAGAATTCACTTATGGGCCATATGGAAAAGTCTGTCTGACACTACAGGGAAACAGAAGCGGAAAAGGAGGAGGGTGAGGGTAGAGGGAGGAAGGTGGAGAAATGACAGGCTGTACAATGTGACCCTGCCTTGCAAAATGCCTCTATATTTTTAGCATAATCTGCACACATTCCAGGAATGGGGGTGAGAGTGCTTGCATTTGGGAAGCAGTGCAGGCGCTGAGTTCTGGTTAACTGAGTTCTACAAATGGTCTGGGGCCATAGGATGGATTCAGAGAGAAAGTATAAGAGTATTAAGGCAGAGGGTCTGAGAGATGGCAGGAGGGCTCTGGACCATTGCAGGCTGTGCAACTGGGGCTGGCCTAGTTCACCCAGTCCTCTGAGGGGTGGGACCCAGGGGACATCAGGGTTCCACTCTCCCACTTCAGACAGGGTGTTAATAGTTGGCAGGTCCTAATTCTGTGCTCCACCCCTTGAAAGGAGAATTTTAGAACTTTCTTTTCTTTTCTTTCTTTCCTTTCTTTTCTTTCTTTCCTTCCTTCTTTCTTTCTTTCTTTCTTTCTTTCTCTCTCTCTCTCCTTCTCTCTTTCTCTCTTTCTCTCTTTCTTTCTTGCAGGATCTCACTCTGTCACCCAGGCTGGAGTGCAGTGGCTTGATCACAGCTCACTGCAGCCTGGACCTTCCCAAGCTCTGGTGATCCTCCTACCTCAGCTTCCCCAATAGCTGGGACTACAGGTATGCACCATCACACCCAGCTACTTTTTGTAGAGAGGGGGTTTCCCCATGTTGCCCAGGCTGGTCTCGAACTCCTGGGCTCAAGCAATCTGCCCATCTTGGCCTCCCAAAGTGCTGGGATTACAAGCATGAGCTACTGTGCCTGGCCCAAACCCATGTTTCTTACTGGTGGGTAGGACAGTGAACCACCAGTCTTCAGAATTACACAGTTGAAAATTCAGAGAGACAAACACACAAGGGAAGAACTTTTAGACCACAATGGCTGCCAAATGCCTCATTTTTTTGTCCAGAGAGAAAAATAAAAATGTTTTAAAAGACCCATTGGCCACCCTGCCAACCTTTCCTCCCTGGAGGCTTGGATTCCAGATTCCAGGAAGCATGTCACCGCCTATTTGTAGTGCTTTGCTGAAGGATGCAAAATTGGCTCATTCAGACGGCTTCCAATTGTAAATCTTTTTTTTTTTTTTTTTTTTTTTTTGAGATGGAGTCTTGCTCTGTCGCCTAGGCCGGAGTGCAGTGGCATGATCTTTGCTCACTGCAGCCTCTGCCTCCCGGGTTTAAGTGATTCTCCTGCCTCAGCCTCCCAAGTAGCTGGTATTACAGGCACGTGCCGCAACACCCAGCTGATTTTTATATTTTTAGTAGAGAAGGGGTTTTGCCATGTTGGCCAGGCTGGTCTCGAACTCCTGACCTCAAGTGATCCGCCCACCTCAGCCTCCCAAAGTGCTGAGATTACAGGCTAGCACCCGGTCATCCAATTGTAAGTCTTAAACAAGAGTAACGATTGACCACAGCAAAAAAGCAGGCAGATTCAAGCCATAGATAAGCTCCAGAAAGAAGTGGGCTTCGAGAGTTGCTTCTGATGCTAATTTTTGGAATAAAAAAAAATCATAAACATCTGTGTATTTGGAGCGGGGATTTGGAGGTATGTCTGATTCGGGCTATCCCTGATGTAAGCGCCAATGTTTCCAATCGTGAGAGTTTTCACCTTTCTCTGCCTAACGTTCCTTACAATTTGCATTTGATCCTCAGCAGGTGGGGTTGGCAAGGCTTGGGACACACAGCCAGCCTCTCTGTTGCCTCCTCGGCACACATAGGGGGTTGTAGCAGCGCCTGAGGCTTGATCAAAGAGAATCAAAGTCACATCCCACTTCTGAGGCATCCTTAATCAGGCTATGACACAGAACAGATGGGTAAACCTTTAGAGTCCTTCATTTGCATTTATTTGCACTTCATTGTATAACATGTTCTTATTCCAAATCCCTCCTTTCTTTCCTTCAAATCTGTTTTGAGCACTTGCTAAATACCAGGCACTGTGCTATCTCATTGCATCCTCCCAACAGCCTGTTTTATGGCTATCAGTAATAAAAACTAGTGGACTTTTTTTTTCTTCTGCATTTATACTATGCCAGGCACAGTGCTAAATATTTTATGGACAACATTATCTCTTGTAATCATCACTATTAATTTAATGTGATCCAGTAGAGGTCCACAATCCCTTATCTGAAACCCTGGGGCCAGATGTGTTGGAATTCAGAATTTTTTGGACATGGATTATGTATCATATATAACATTCCTGGTGCAGCAGCACCACATAATAAAATACATCAGTATTTATGCATAGAAATGTTTAAACAGTCTCACTCAGTGGGATAAAGATTATAAATGGCCTCATGTCAGTTAGGGCCTTGATGCCAATTGAATTACAAAAAGGTGTTGGGTTTTCAGAGCTTTCTGGAGTTGTTGATGAGGGCCACTGCTCAGGGTTACCCAGCTTCATTTGTCAAAGTTGAGACTCACATCCCCACATCACTCCAAAGCCTGTGGCTACCACCATCCCCACTTCTCTGGAAGTGAGGACATCGGCACAGAGAGGTGGCCACAGCCTTAGGTTTTTGCACCCGAAACTAAGACTTTTCCAGCACTCAATGCTGGTGCTTCGGATGCAGACTCTAGTGACTTTTCTCAGCAGTGGGGGATGAGTTGCCTGCAGCCATCTGCCTTTTCTGACTTTGCCACGGGTCTGGGGCTGTATGTGCTGGCTCATATGGTACTTAGAGGGAAGAGGCCTGAGATTAGCTTTACCCAGCAAACTCGTCATCTCAGGGTCTGTGGAATACTGCCCATCACAGTTGTGTGGAAAGCTGGAAGTTGGGTTATAACATTGAATTCAGCCCGGCTTTTTTGTTTCCAAACAGAGCTCACTTTCTGAAGATCCCACTCTTTCTCTTCTTTAACTGGATTTCATAATAAAGGGTTTGTAAGATATGAGATCTGAGTCTGGAATCATCTAAGAAATCTCTTTGAAAAGAATTGGAAAATGACCTGTGTCCAGAGGACAAATTTAAGTATCATTCTTATTTGATTTCATTCACTCAGCAAACATTAATGGAGTGCCTCGTGTACTCTATGTGAGGCACTGGGGATTCAGGGTTGAATAAAACACACCTCTTGCACTCAGGAAGCTCACAGACTAACTGATACCGGAGGCAGAGCCACCTCCAAAAACAACATGTACAGCAACGTGAATAGACAGGGGGAGCCCAAGAAGAGAAGGGGGACTCAGCTGCTGGGTGGGCAGGCGTGGGATGTGGTTTCACAAAGCAATGACATTTGGTGTGTGGCTGGCCACTGTCTCCTCTTAGCTTCCAGAGGTCCACAGTCTTGGTTTTCTTCCTCCCTCCCAGGTTTCTTCTCAATCCTACTTCAAAATGTTGACATTTTCAGGCTTCAGCCCAGGGCCGGCTTCTTTCCTTTTCCTCTCTCTACATTCTCTCACAAGGTAACCTTGTAACCGCCCAAGGGGTTCACCTTGCCCGCTGCCTAGACAGAGCTGATTTATCAAGACAGGGGAATTGCAAAAGAGAAAAGAGTAATTCACACAGAGCCCGCTGTGTGGGAGACTGAAGTTTTATTATTACTCAAATCAGTCTCCCTGAAAATCTTATGACCTCCAGAATAATGGCTGGTAATATTTAGAATTCCAGCCCCTCTCATTCTAACTTGATGGCTGGTAGCCTTCATTCATTTTACAAGAACAGTTTAGCTTTTGGGAAGGGCTATTATTTAAACTATAAACTAAATTCCTTCCCAAGGCTAGTTAAGCCTACGCCCAGGAATGGATGACAGGTTAGAGGTTAGGAGCAAGATGGAATTGGTTAGGTCTGATGTCTTTCACTGCCATAATTTATTTAGTTATAATTTTGCAAAGACAGTTACAGCCTCATTCATTTCCTTCACATTAACTACCTTCCATATGTGAACAACTCTTCCAACTGCATGTCTAGCCCATATCTCTGTTGAACTTCAGACTTGAATGTCCGTTTGCCTCTTGTCATCTCCATTTAGGAGTGTGTAGACACCTCAAAATTAACATATTCAAGTGGGAACTCATGATTCTTACCCCTCAAACCAATTCCTCTTCCATCCTACCCATCTCAGAAAATGCTACAATTGTCCACCTGACTGCTTAGACAGAAACCTTGTTTCTTTCTTCTCCCTTGTCCCTGACACCTACATGACCAGCCAAATCCTATCAATTCTCTTGCCAAGGTATATTTTGATTAATCTACCACTTTCCATCTCTCTACCTCCTTTTTAACACAGGCCACTGTTATGTATTCTTTTATGTGATGGTCAGTCCAGTGTGATCACAAGAGGAGACACAGGAAAAGCTCAGGAAAAAACAATGTTTATTATGCTCACGGGTCCCAAAGACAGGAGGCATAGCACACCATATGGGACCACATGGGACCACATGGGAAAGACACGAGGGTGGTAAGGAGACAGAAGACAGGCAGCAAGGGGAAGACTGAGGCCAGAGCCCTTATTGGGGTTTCCATGGGAAAGACAGCGCAGGGTGAACACTTTAGGATGGACTAGTTTGAGTAATTTCAGAGGGCTTTAAGCTCTAGGGATGGCCCCTAGTTGTCCGGTACCTGGCCCTGATGGGATGCTTAAGGCCAAGTCATATTGCCTCCTGGGGTGTGCAGGGCAGGTGAAGATCTACAGCTCAGGATTGGTTCATTTGTATATCAAAGGCATGCTTCTAGCTGAGCCCTGGCTATCTCTAAGAACTGGCTAGTCATAGAAGAGGACATTATCTCCTCAGCCAGAGAGGTTTTTGAAGATGTGAAAACATCATAACATATAGCCAAGAAAAAAACATGTATGCAATACAGCCACCCCTTCGTTTTGGCCATCAGAGTAGTCTGCCACCTCATTCTCCACGCTGCTGTCAGCTCTGATCCACCCTCCACACCCCAGCACACAGGCAGGCATCTCTGCATGAAGTTAAATCTGGTTATTCTCTGGCTTCCAAGGTGCTTGTGGCTCCCTTTCCTCCCTCCCATGCCTTTCATGGTCTATTTGCCCTGTCCGCCATCCTGTTGCCAACTAGCACCCCTCCTTGGATCCAGCCATGCTGAGGTGAGAGTATTTTTCTTCTTTAATGCTGTCTGTTTAAATACAAGAAGTTTTTTCACCTGTCAGCCTGTTACATATGCTGCTCCCAAAATAGTCTCATTCCTTCTTATGGTGCTTTTCATCCTTTTCCATCCCTCTTTATCCCTTGGGACTCGACTTTACTTTTACCTACACAGTGAGCCTTCCCTGATCACCCACATTAAAGTACTTCCTGGCCTGTTATTCTTCACACAGCACCCCTGCTTTTTTAAGCAGTTTCACGCAGCGATCAGGGAATATCTATGCACCTGCTGTGTATCATTTTTTTTGCTTGCCTGTGAGTGTGATGGGGCTACGCTGGGGGTAGCTGGGAAGTGGATGAGGCCTAGCTTGTAAACCCAGGGTCATTTTCTCCTCTGAGCAAGGGAATGTGTTATCAGTATACCACGGGCATGGAGGTTGGGGATGGGGTGGCTCCTCACAGTCACGAGATAAAAGGTGGGGCGATCAGACTGGGGAGGCAACTGGAGTCCCTGGGAACCATGTACAGCTACTTCCATTGTCTCCTACATCCATGGCAGATAGGGATACCTCCCCTCTGAGCCCCAGTGTGGCCTTAGCACCCTTGCCAATGCAGGCAGCCTCCTCTATTAACCAAATTGGCATGATCTGCCACTGCAGGTCTATGCAATTTAAGGTAGAACAGACTCCTCAGCTCTAGTTAGATCATCCTAAATGTATCCTTTTAGAAAGAATTAGGTGGGCATGTAAATTAGTTCAACCATTGTGGAAGACAGTGTGGTGATTCCTCAAGGATCTAGAACCAGAAATACCAGTTGACTTAGCAATCCTATTACTGGGTATATACCTAAAGGATTATAAATCATTCTGTTATAAAGATACATGCACACATATGTTTATTGCAGCACTATTCACTATAGCAAAGACTTGAAATCAACCCAAATGCCCATCAATGATAGACTGGATAAAGAAAATGTGGCACATATACATCATAGAATACTACGCAGCCATAAAAAAGGATGAGTTCATGTCCTTTGCTGGGACATGGATGAAGCTGGAAACCATCATTCTCAGCAAACTAACACAGGAACAGAAAACCAAACACCGCATGTTCTCACTCATAAGTGGGAGTTGAACTATGAGAACACCTGGACACAGGGAGGGGAACATCGCACACCGGGGCCTGTCAGGGGATGGGGGGCTAGGGGAGGGATATCATTAGGAGAAATACCTAATGTAGATGATGGGTTGCTGGGTGCACCACCATGGCACGTGTATACCTATGTAACAAACCTGCACGTTCTGCACATGTATCCCAGAACTTAAAGTATAGTAGTAATTTAAAAAAAGAATTGGGTAAAAGCATTTTTAAAAAACCGCCTCTTGAAGTTCATTGATTTAATCTGTTCTTTTTTTTTCTCCCCTCTTCTTTTTTCCTAGGAGAAAATAATGAATGTCAAAGGAAAAGTAATTCTGTCAATGCTGGTTGTCTCAACTGTGATCATTGTGTTTTGGGAATTTATCAACAGGTAATTATGAAACATGATGAAGTGATGTGGATGAAAATACTGCTTTGATTCTATCCTACTAGTATCATCCAAGTTGCCAGGCTGAATTGAAATTAGGATTAACTAAAACCATAAATAAGGGATTCCACCCTTCCTGAATCCCTAAGCCCTGGACTGTCTTTAAAATCGTTAGCTCTCCCAAGTGACTTCTGGCTAACTACTTATCTTCCTTCCTGCCTTGTTCCTAATATCATAATTTTTGTAACAGTAGGCTAGATCCAGAGAAAATGAGATCAAATTAAGCCCAATGTAATTTTAAATAACTTGTATAATCAAATATGGAAATTACCTTAAGAAATTTCGGACAGGAATTCCATGAAAAATCCACCCTGAATTTTGAAATCCTGAAATATTTGCAGAGTTTAAAGGAGCAACTTAAGTTGTTGACTTTTGCTGCAAAATACATACTGAATTGCTAGTGATTCATTTGTGCCTGGCTAAAATCTTTGAGAGAGAGAGAGTGTGTGTGTGTGTGTGTGTGTTTAACTTTGAAAAGCAAAATGAATTAAGCATTTCTAAGTTTTCAAATTCATCTATGGATTCACCCCAAATATATGAGCTACCTCTGTGCCTTTTGAAACTACAATGCCTTGGACATTCCAGCTGGAGAGGCTTCTGACAGAAGTCTTCACAAGCAGCCACAGAAATGCCTGATGCCTTTGACTCAAAAGACTGGAAAAGCTCAGCCTTAAGGTTCAAAAAATCTACTGTACAATTGAGTTGTACAGAGCTATTTTGGTACCATTAATATTTTCATAGCGGAGTGTTTCAGTGGCCCCCAAGTTCAAGATGGTAGCCTGGATTAACATTCGAATATCTCTTTTGATTCTTTTTTTTTTTTTTTTGAGACAGAGTCTCTCTCTTGTCACCTAGGCTGGAACACAGTGGCATGATCTTGGCTCACTGCAACATCTGCCTTCCAGGTTCAAGCAATTCTCCTGCCTCAGCCTCCTGAGTAGCTGTGATTACAGGCGTGTACTACCACGCCCAGCTAATTTTTGTATTTTTAGTGGAGACAGGGTTTCACCATATTGGCCAGGCTGGTCTTGAACTCCTGACCTCAAATGATCCACCTGCCTCGGCCTCCCAAAGTGCTGGGATTACAGGCGTGAGCCACCGTGCCCGGCCTCTTTTGATTCTTAAATTCTAAGATTTGATGAGCTAGGAGGACTGTCTTGGTTACTAAAAATGGAACCGTGCCTTTAGGTGCATCAGTAGCAGAAGAACTCTCCGAATGCTGGAGCCATTAGTCCCTGTGGTGCTGCACAGATGTAACCATTTCCGGAATGTTGCTTTGTTTCATTCTGCACAACTCATTTTAAGAAAAACATGACAAACTAGAGTGTGACCAAGTTAAAAGGGTCTGGAAACTAGGTCTTTTGAATTGAGAAAACTGAGGGGATTTAGTTCAAAGAAGAGATGACTCAGAGTTTTGTGTGGGGACCCTGGAACTCTCTTAGGCAACTGAGGGCTGAGGACGTTTCCCACTCAGACTCTAGAGCTAGGCTGCTCCTTGGGCAAGTTACTTAGCCACTCTGTTCTTGTTTAGTTTCCCTATCTTTAAAAATTGGGGATAATAGGCTGGGCATGGTGGCTCACACCTGTAATCCCAACACTTTGGGAGGCCAAGGAGGACAGATTGCTTGAACCCAGGAGTTCAAGACCAGCCCTGGCAAAATCACAAGACCCTGTCTCTACAAAAGTAAAATTAAAAAGTTAGCCAGGCATGGTGGTGCGCACCTGTAGTCTCAGCTACTTATGACGCTGAGGTGGGAGGATCACTTGAGCCTGAGAGGTTGAGGCTGCAGTGAGCTGTGGTCCTGCCACTGCACTCCAGCCTGGGTGACAGAGTAAGGCACTGTCTCAAAAAAAAAGTTGGGGGAGGGATTATAATAGTACCTGCCTCATAGGGTTGTTGGGAGAATTAAATAAGTTATTGTGTATAAAGCACTGGGAAGCAATGCCTAGGGCTTAATAAACAATAAATGCTAGCTGTCATCCTCCTCCTTCTCTTCCTCATCATCATTTTAGTTCAGGCCACTATAACAAAGTACCACAAGGTGGTTTAAGCAACAGGAATTTAATTCTTTCAATTCTAGAGGCTGGGGAGTCCAAGATCCCCAGTGAGGGCTCTTCCTGGCTGGCAGATGGCCACCTCCTCCCTGTATCCACACGTGATGGAGAGCAAGTAAGCTACTGCCTCTTCCTCTTCTTGTAAGGACACTAATTCCTTCATGGGGGTCCTACTCCCACGACCTCATCTAAACCTAATTACGTCCCAAAAGCCCCACCTCCAAATATCATCGCACTGAAGGCAGGGCCTCCACATACGAATTTTGAAGAGATACAACATTCACTTCGTAACAGTCATCATCATCATGATCTGCTCCAGAGGGCAGAACAAGAAAGGAGATTTTGGTAAATAGAAGAGCTCTAGCAGTTGGAAGAGTCCAACAGAAGAACAAGTACCCTTTGGGGTTCCTGCTTGGAGTCGGAATGTCTGCTTGGATAACCTTCAAGCTCTGAGTTTGAACACTTGATCAGATAACTTTGGTGTTTGGAATTGTAGCCAGAGTTGTACGTGCATAACTGAGCCAAAGGCTGAAACGTGCATGTATATACCAGCCTCTCTGGGCACACTCTCTCTGCATGGTAGCCAGAGCAGGTTCTGGCTGCTCTTCAGGCTAATCGTCTGGCACCTGGACTCTGGCCACAACATCCTCTGATGTGCAGAATCCACTTGAACATCTGCAAAAAACTTCAAGGGGAGGAGTTGTTTTTTGTTTTTGTTTTTGTTTTTGCCACTTTACGAATTGGCCACATGATAGGTTGAGGTGAGCCGAGGACACAAACCTTACACAGGTAGGCAGCACTAAGCTAAAATGGATTAAAAATAACTAACTCAAGCATGTCAACCAATTAGTAAATAGAAGAATTGTCAGTAAAGCGTATTGAAAGAATATCATCTAGGATAGCATTTGATTTCAGGCTGGATGAAAAAGTAATCTTCGAATTTTAGAGAATTAGAGGAAGCCTTCAAAATTATGATGAAATATTCATGATGGTGGTGATCATGATGGGAACTACAAGTTATTGAGGGCATGTGCCAGGACCCTTGCTATGCATTACCTCCGATTCTTTTTGTTTTGTTTTGTTTTTGTTTTTGTTTTTGTTTTGAGATGGAGTCTCAGTACTTTGGAAGGCTGATGCAGGCACATCACTTGAGGTCAGGAGTTCGAGATCAGCCTGACCAATGTGGTGAAACCCCGTCTCTACCAAAAATACAAAAATTAGCCAGGCATGGTGGTGTGTGCCTGTAGCCCCAGCTACTCAGGAGGCTTAGGCAGGAGAATTGCTTGAACTCAGGAGGCAGAGGTTGCTGTGAGCCAAGATCGTGCCACTGCACTTCAGCCTGGGCAACAGAGCAAGACTCCATCTCAAAAAAAAAAAAAAAAAAAAAAACCTCAAGGAGGCAAAAATTATGTTTGGCTTGGAGGAGGATCCATTGTTCTGCATCCATTCACAAATATTTATTGAGTATCCACTATGTACCAGGCACTGTGCTAGGATCATATCAAGCAAGGCATTGAAAAGGTGGCATTTGAGTGGAGGCTTAAAGCATGAATACATGTTTAAAAGCCACTGCAATGTGGATATTGCTGTGACCATTGTGCTGTTGAAGGATTCTGGAGAGGAGGGTAAGGAGAAAGGTTGTTGAGGAGATATGAAAAGTTGGTGAACCTGAATCTATAAATCCATGGCCTGAGTGCCAGGTAGGGTTATGAGTGCTAGGTTGCAGCACTTGTAGGGGCTTAAGAGTCTCACTGCCTTCATTAGTTAAAGAAATGCTTTTGGGGGCTGTTCTATAGAAGGCTCTGAGTTGGCCATGGCATTAGGCTCTGCAGTTGATGCTTTTTTTTTCTGGAGGAAGATAAATCCTGGGGGAAGGATGTCTGGGCCACGGCATTTCCGTCCTTTCAGGGCCTTCGTCATCACCAGGCACCTGAGTAGGTGGCAGGAGAGGACCCATCTCTGCAATGGAGAGCTGTCTTCTTTTTAAAAGAGCAAACAAACAAACAAAAACAAAACAGAATTTGAGGCCAGGTATGATGACTCACACCTGTAATACCAGCACTTTGGGAGGCCAACGGGGGTGGATCTCTTGACTCAGCAGTTTGAGACCAGCCTGGGCAACGTGACAAAACCCCGTCTCTACAATACACACACACAAACACACAATTTGAGATTTTGCAGAAAACTGTTTCCCCTTGAGATCCTGAAGTGGAAATTTCCATCCTCCTGATGTCATTGGTTATGCCTCAAAGGAAGGTAGAAACCAGGAAGCAGCTAAAACCCAGGCTCTTAGCTCAGCCCCGGGCTCAGTGATAATGGTTACAAAATCGCCTTTCTCAGAATTAAAAGTAACATGATATGTTTTTATTTCTTTTTTGCTTTTAGCACAGAAGGCTCTTTCTTGTGGATATATCACTCAAAGTAAGTGCTTTGAATTCTAGATTTCTAGGGGATGTTTCCCACAGCCACTCTGGCACCCCCTACAGTCCATTCTTCACACGGCAGCCAGCCATGGTGTTTGGCCAAAGTCGGAGGGGTGGGTGGGTGGATTCCTCGGGATCTGGAATGTTATTTCTGCAGCTTCTGTAGACTTATCTCTATAGAACCATGGCTTGTATCTTGCCCTCAGTTCTCCTCAAAGTTCTCTTAAGCAGTGTCATTTGGGGAACATTCCTGTCTTGCTGATAAAAAGTATCCGGGCAGATATTGTCTATTATTCTGCCCTTTAAATGTTATATAAAGACCCATGCAAGAAATTGCTCTAAGAATAAAAATCAGGAAAAAAATTTGAGCCTCTTGAGAAACTAGTGTGTATCATTAAAATTTTCTTTTCGTATTTTTTGAAAAGAAAATGAGAGCCATGTAAACCTTTATATTTCCAATGGTTGGGTTGGTTGTCAGAAAGCTCAGAACAAAGTATTGCACTTAACTGCTTGTACTTACCCCAGCCTTCATTTCTGATATACTTTATCCCCTGGTGTGAAATCCTGGCTTTTGTGCCCACATGTCATGTGACCTTGGAAATTTGCTGAAATCCACCCAGCCAGTATCTCAGCTCTGAAATGAAAGTAAAGGTGAAACTTTTCTTTGGGATGACTGGGGTCATGTGAAAATATATACCTGGGTGATGAAATCAATGTATCTCTTTCTGTTCTCTCTTGTGTTTTTTATTCTTGTGTTGTTTTTCTGTTTATTGTACCTACGTATTGGAAGCCATCTCAAACACTTCCAAGAGTTAATAGGCTTTAAAACAGGTTTCATAATATTATGCCTGTTCATGAGTTAGCTCAGCACCGTATTTGTCCATCGGACTTTCCTCTTTCCCCATCCTCCAGAAGGCCCCCACCTTTTCTTTTCTTTCTTTTCTTTTTATTTTTTTTTAATTTTCTGAGATGGAGTCTTGCTCTATTGCCCAGGCTGGAGTGCAGTGGTGCCATCTTGGCTCACGGCAACCTCCTTCTCCTGGGTTCAAACAATCCTCCCGCCTCAGCCTCCTGAGTAGCTGGGATTATAGGCACCTGCCACCACGCCCGGCTAATTTTTTGTGTTTTTGGTAGAGATGGGGTTTCACTGTGTTGGCCAGGCTGGTCTTGAACGCCTGACCTCAGGTGACCAGCTGGCCTTTGCCTCCCAAAGTATTGGGATTACAGGCGTGAGCCACCGTGCCTGACCCCCCACCTTGAAGAGACTTTCACAATGAATGAGACTGTGGAAATTTTCTCAAATGGGTGGCTATAGTGGCTTCTAAGTAGTTTCCTGAACTTCTTGCTCAGTGACCCTCAGATTTCCTGAGGCTGTTACTGCTAACCTTTGGGCAACCCGAATTTTTCTCTAGACTTTTACAACAATCTGAATTCTGCTGGTTTTAGCTAAAGAAACATAGAAACATGCACTGGTTTTTCATGAAGCGTATAACTTGTTACAGTCATTTTCAACTCATAAAGCTCTTATATGTATGCTATTTCATTCAGTCTTCAAAATTACCTTCATGGTAGGTCTGTTATTAGTATTATTAACTATACTTTTTGGAGGAGAAAGCCAAAATTCAGAGAGGGAAAATGTCCTATCACAGTCACACAGCTAGTAAGTGGCAGATCTAGAAATCAGGTTTATGCATTAATACCACCCCCACTCCAGCCCCCTTTTCCCTTCTCTTCCTCTAGGGCCCCCAGGATGAGCTGAGGGCTGGGGGCTACCCAAGGGAGGAGAGATTGAGGGAGTCTCAGGTCTGTTCTCTCTCATTCAGCTAGAGTGTCTCATTTCTGTCTGTTTTATAAATTGGCATTTTAAGTTTTTTTGTTTTTTTAAAGTAATCTCGGCTATAGAAAGAATTTGGAAACCCTAAGTTTGGGGACACCACATTTTCTAAAAATATTTGTAAACTTTTTCATTTCTTAGAAACCCAGAAGTTGATGACAGCAGTGCTCAGAAGGGCTGGTGGTTTCTGAGCTGGTTTAACAATGGGTAAGGCGATCAGACAGCTGTCAGTGTTTGCCCACCCACCTGGTGCTTGCAGAGGGTCCACACACAATGGTTTCATGTTCATGACCTTCTCAGTCACTCATCTTTCTTGCTTATTGAAATTATATGAAGAATATTTTGTGAGTGGGACTAGGACATTTGAGGGTTGGTTTTGTTTTGAGACAGGGTCTCACTGTCACTCAGGCTGGAGTGCAGTGGTGCAAACATAGCTCACTGCAGCTTCAAACTCTTGGGCTCAAGTGATCCTCCTGCCTCAGCCTCACGAGTAGCTAGACTACAGACATGCACTACCACATCCAGATAAATAAGTTTTTCGTTTTGTTCTGTTTTGTTTCAGTTAACTTGGGGGCTGAGGCTTGGGCTGAAGTTTATTTATTTATTTTTATTTTTTTGAGATGGAGTTTTGCTCTTATTGCCCAGGCTGGAGTGCAGTGGCATGGCCTCGGCTCACTACAACCTCCACCTCCTTGGTTCAAGTGATCCTCCTGCCTCAGCCTCCCAAGTAGCTGGGATTACAGGCGCCCACCACCACACTCGGCTAATTTTTGTATTTTTAGTAGAGACAGGGTTTCACCATGTTGGCCAGGCTGGTCTCTAACTCCTGACAGGTGATCTGCCCACCTTGGCCTCCCAAATTGCTGAGATTATAGGCGTGATCCATCATGCCTGGCCTGGGTTAAAGTTTAGATTGCAGGAAAGACAATCATAAACTAAAATGTTCTTAGAAGAATTGTCTTATCAAGTTTCCCTCACCTCCCCTGAAATAACCTGAGGGTTGCTGGGTCATTAAATTGTTAACTGTGCTGACTTGGAAGGGTAATGAGTTGAGTACTGCATCTTTTCATCAAAAATATGTCTTTATGAATAAACGCTTAGTGCCTAGAGCCTTTTTCTGGTCAGTTCACTTAGTGCATGCATAATCTGCCTTGGAACACATTTCCACAAGATATTCACCAGTTCTCTGACCACCGCAATCACCTTCCCTGCCTTACCTGGTTTACTTTCCCTTTGTACTTAGGATCCACAATTATCAACAAGGGGAAGAAGACATAGACAAAGAAAAAGGAAGAGAGGAGACCAAAGGAAGGAAAATGACACAACAGAGCTTCGGCTATGGGACTGGTTTAATCCAAAGTAAGAAAAGCGGCGTCACTCCCTGTGCAGCAAATCCATGGCCCTGCAGGGGGTGGTGCGGCAGTGGAGGCAACAGTGCCATTGAGAACATTCCTGATTTAGGAGAAAGAGCCTTAGCATATTAGACCTTTAACAGTAGACATATGTATATGTGCATCTATTTGATTGTGATGTAAAGTATATTTCTCACTGTGAGTTATGGTCAAAAACACTGTGCTAGGCATTGTGTTAGGGAGAGGAGACAGGAGAAATCAATCAACATGGTTGTATTTGAGAAGTTCATGGTCTTATAGGGGTCGTTACTGTAAAACTATTATTTGCCTAGATTGGTAGGAGGCAGGATCAACTGGAAGGATGTGGTTCTGGGAGTGAGGAGATGGGAGCTGTCCAGGGTGACTTTGAGACCTGAGAGACTGGTGGGTGGTGGTGCCATTGGCCAGAAAGGGGACTGGAGGAGGAGACACAGGCCTCAGAGCTGGGGGAGGTGGGGACCTCCATTAGGAATGCATGTGGATGCAGGTGCTTATGGGACATCTGGACAGAGTCACAGGGTGCTCCTGAGCTTAGCAGATGGTATGTGCTGGAGATGTGCAATGAGGTATCATCAGAGTAATCAGGAGAGAATGGAATCCTTTTTTTTTTAATTTGATTTTTAATTGTTATTCATTTTGAGACAGGGTCTTGCTCTGTCACCCAGGCTGGAGCGCAGTGGTGCAATCGTGGCTCACTGCAACCTTGACCTCCCAGGCTTAGCCTCCTAAGTAAGGAGGCTTGGTGTGCGCCACCACGGCCAGCTAATTTTTAATTCTTTTGTAGAGACAGGGTCTTACTATGTTGTCCAGGTTGCTCTTGAACTCCTGGGCTTCAGTGATCCTCCCACCTTGGCCTCCCAAAGTGCTGGGATTACAGGTGTGAGCCACCATGCCCAGCCTGAAAATAGCATCTATCCCATTGTGAAGGAGCTTGGGCTCTGGAAAGACTGAATATGTTCTGGCAAGTTCTCTTATTGTTTGGGGATAAGGGATCCACGCCAGTGTGGAGGGATGGGAATTTTGGCTTCCCATATGTCATTTGATGATCTGCACAACAGGGTAGGCATCTCTGAAATGCTAAACCACTCATAGAAATGTGAGAAGATGGAAGCATTGTTGCTTTGATAAAGCCCCTTAGATGGGGGAATGAGACTCCCCCAGGGACAGGCTAGATGGGCCAGAGATGGTCCCCAAAGGCCCTTCTAAGGAGAATGGGGCAATTTTACTGTGGCACTTGTTCTTTGCTGAGCAGGACTTGGGAGGTGGGTCTGGGGCTGAATGACTGGGGGCAGAGAGGAGGGACAGACCATAGTCACCAGCTTTCACCCTCTTCACTCTTCCCCTTGCATGGCTTCATCTCCAAATGAATAGGGAGCAGATATTTATTTTTAATTTATCTTATCTTATCCTTTATTTATTTATTTACTTATTTGAGACAGGGTCTCATTCTGCCACCAGGCTGGAGGGCAGTGGCACAATCATGGCTCACTGTAGCCTCCACATCCCAGGCTCAAGTGATCCTCCCACCTCAGCCTCCCAAGCAGCTGGGACTACAGGCATGCGCCACCACACCTGGCTAATTTTTGTATTTTTTGTAGAAACGGGGTCTTGCCATGTTGCCCAGGCTGGTCTTGAACTCCTGGTTTCAAGTGATCCCCTGCCTCGGCCTCCCAAAGTGCTAGGATTACAGGCATAAGCCACTCCTTCTGGACACAAGCAGATTATTTAAAGAATGTTGGTTTGAAGTGGCACCAAATTTAAGTCTTCTCAGGGCATTTAAGTCTATTTCTTGCATAAATGAATGATTGGATGAAGGAATGGATGAACAAATAAACATACTTTGTATAAATGTATCCTTTTTGGCTCATGCCTGTAATCCTAGCACTTTGGGAGGCCGAGACAGGTGGATTGCCTGAGCTCAGGAGTTCAAGACCAGCCTGGGCAACATGGTGAAACCCTGTCTCTACTGCAAAACAAAAAATCAGCTGGGAGTGGTTGTGGGTGCCTGTAATCTCAGCTACTCAGGAGGCTGAGGCATGAGAATTGCTTGAACCCAGGAGGCAGAGGTTGCAGTGAGCCAAGATCATGCCACTGCACTCCAGCCTGGGCAACAAAGCGAAACTCTGTCTCAAAAAAAAAAAAAAAAGTATCCTTTTCTGTAAACTACCTAAAACCACAGTATATTGTGCATATTTCCATATCAAGGTCGCTTTGCTTCC
Organism: Pan troglodytes; assembly: GCF_028858775.2. NCBI lineage: Eukaryota > Metazoa > Chordata > Mammalia > Primates > Hominidae > Pan > Pan troglodytes. The sequence goes on from NC_072409.2 coordinate 16,982,660, forward strand.
ATGACACCACATCCTCATTTGTGACCATCTCCCGAGAGGGGCAGCTCCTTCTTCCCAGCTGTCAGGGATTAGAGTTTATGGGAGCTAAGTCCAGCATCCTCTTCTCTGTTCTTTATATACTTTTTTTTTTTTTTTTGAGATGGAGTCTCGCTTTGTTGCCCAGTCTGGAGTGCAGTGGCGCAATCTCAGCTTACTGCAAGCTCTGCCTCCCGGGTTCATGCCATTCTCCTGCCTCAGCCTCCCGAGTAGCTGGGACTACAGGCACCCGCCACTGCACCCGGCTAATTTTTTTGTATTTTTATTACAGACGGGGTTTCATCGTGTTAGCCAGGATGGTCTCAATCTCCTGACTTGGTGATCCACCTGCCTCAGCCTCCCAAAGTGCTGGGATTATGGGCGTGAGCCACCACGCCCAGCTTATACACCATTTTCCAATGTGCTCTCATCCATTTTCATGGCATTAGGTACCATTAGTGAGATTAGATACCATCCTACATTTAAATCTTTAGCCCAGATTTTGCCTTTGAGCTGTGACTTGTGTCTACCTGTCTGCCTGACATCTCTGCATGTCTCACATGGCCAGAATGGATTTCTCAATTCCACCCCACCCTTGTTCTCCTCATTTCCCATCCCAGTAAATGGCTCAAGACACACAGTCTGGGAGACCTTTTCCTCTGTCTACCTCACGGTCTAATTCATTAGCATGTTCTGTCAATTCCTCCTCCGAAATCCTTTCCACTTCATCCCCTTCTCTCCACTCGACAGCCGCCATGCCATCCCTGTTCATGTTGCCATCAGCTTTTCTCTGTGTCCTCGTTTAGCCAACCTGCTGCTGCTTAGAGGGAATTCAGTCAATAATGAGTTGTGTTGGACGCAGTGGCTCATGCCTTTAATTCCAGCACTTTGGGAGGCTGAGGCAGGAGGATTGCTTGTGTCCAGAAGTTCAAGCCTAGCCTGGGCAACTTAGTGAAACCCTGTCTCTTCAAAAAAATAAAAAATTAGCTAGATGCAGTGGCGCATGCCTGTAGTCCCAGCTACTCAGGAGGCTAAGGTGGGAGGATCACCTGTATTCCACATCTTTTTTTAACCTACTCCATGATTCATAGAATTTTAATGCTTCCGGCTGGGCATGGTAGCTCACGCCTGTAATCCCAGCACTTTGGGAGGCCAACGTGGGTGGATCACCTGAGGTCGGGAGTTCGAGACCAGCCTGACCAACATGCAAAACCCAGTCTCTACTAAAAATACAAAATTAGCCAGGTGTGGTGACCCATGCCTGTAATCCCAGCTACTCAGGAGGCTGAGGCAGGAGAATCACTTGAACCCAGGAGGCAGAGGTTGCAGTAAGCCAAGATCACACCATTGCACTCCAGCTGGGCAACAAGAGCCAAACTCCATCTGAAAAAAAAAAAAAGAATTTTAACTCTTCTTCTACCCACCCCTTGGGTACCAAAATGTGCCATAAATAAATATATAAAATTTAAAAGCTGCCAATAACCTAGGAAGGTGTGTGCTTTGGTTAGGGGGCCCTTTTATTTTGGGGGAAGCTTTTGTGGAACTTCTCACACTGGCATCACACCGTTGCATGTCCTACGTGGAAGGAAAGCATCTGAGCAGCTCTTTCCTGGCACTTTTTCCTTTCTTTTTAGTGCCCCATCTTTGTGATCTTGGACTTCTCTGGCAGTTGACATTATCAAAGACTAGCTTTTCACATGTGTGAGCTGCCCTCCGTCACTTCTTTTTTGGGGGGTTTTGTGGGTTTTGATGACTAAGACTCCTTGATGCAGCGGTTCATCCAGGAAGCTGATCTTGATCTCATTCTCCCTCCGCCCCCATCTCCCCAGCTGCCTGCATTTTCAGGCTGTTGTGTGGCTTTGTAGTCAGGGTCACTGACCTGTTGGAATTGTCAGTGGAATCAAATAATTAACAGCTGGGAAATAGAATATTTTAATTTTTAATTCAACATAAATTTTTAATGTTGCTATTTTTTCTTCCAGCTTGAAGGAATCCAAATAACTAAACTGGACTCTGGTTTTCTGACTCAGTCCTTCTAGAAGACCTGGACTGAGAGATCATGCAGTTAAGGAGTGTGTAACAGGCGGACCACCTGTTGGGACTGCGAGATTCTCAAGGGGAAGGACTGGGTCTCATTTCTCCCATCTCAGCGCTTAGCAGGATGACCTGGTATAGAGCAGGGAACTGGGAAATGTGGGTCAGGGGATCAGACACCCCAGTTGGGTCTTTTATATAAATTAAATGGCAAAAGGCTCCATACCCTTCTCCTTCTTTCCTACCCTCCACTTTATCTGCAAAATGGGAATGATGATAACACCCACTTCATAGAATGGTCATGAAGATCAAATGAGAGAATAAAAGTCAAGCACTTAGCCTCTGGTGCACAATAAGTATTAAATAAGTTATACCTATTCCTCCTTTTCCTTTTTTAAAAATAATATTACCAAATGTCCAGCTTATACACAGTTACAAGACTTAGCTAGTGGGCTATGTTAGAGCTACTAAAAGATCTTTGACAAGCTAAAACTAAGATGCAATGAATGAGGTGTAACGAACAAGAGAGTTTTAAGTTCAGAAATGGTTACAGAAGTATAAGACAGCTGTGTGGGTGTTTTTTGGTTTTTGGTTTCTGGTTTACAATCTCGTCATTCAACAAAGATGGGAGTTTTATAGAACTAAAAGCACCATGTAAGCTACTAAAAACAACAACAAAAAAGGCTCATCATTTCTCAGTCTGAATTGACAAAAATGCCAATGCTAATAAAAATGATTACTTTTTATTTTATATTGTTGTTTATTTATTTATTTCGAGATGGAGTTTCACTCTTGTTGCCCTGGCTGGAGTGCAGTGGCGCGATCTTGACTCACTGCAACCTCTGCCTCCTGGGTTCAAGCAATTCTCCTGCCTCAGCCTCCCAAGTAGCTGGGATTACAGGTGTGCACCACCACGCCTGGCTAATTTTGTATTTTTTTAGTAGAGAAAGGGTTTCACTATGTTGGCTAGGCTGGTCTTGAACTCCTGATCTCAAATGATCCACCCGCCTTGGCCTCCTAAAGTGCTGGGATTGCAGGCATGAGCCACCGCGCCCGGCTTATTTTTTAAGTGGAAATAGGGTTACCTTTAGATCTGGACAAACCTGGGTTTTAATCCCAACTTCATCAGCAGAGAAATGAAAAGGCATATAAGAAATAGTGTACGTGGTAGCTCAGCTCAGAGCATGGACTCCAGAGTCAGAAGATCTTGTTTAAATCCCAGCTTTAACCCCTACCAGCTGTGCAACCTCAGGCAAGTTGTTTGACTTATCTGTGCTAGTTTCTTCATTGATAAAATGGGAATCAAAATAGCACCTACCTCAGAAGGGTGAGTGAGCCCTTTGCACAGTGCGTGGTCCCAAAGGAATTGCTCAGTGTGTGTTAGCTTGCATCATTAGTGACCAGCTGTTTGGCCTTGGACAAGATAATAAGCTGCTCTGAGACTTGGTTTTCTTCCCTGGACCATGGACATGATACATTGCAGGGCTGTTGCAGAGACTAAATGAGAAAGTGTATGTGGTGGGTGCCTGGCACAGGTTGGTGCAGAGTGCACAGTAGCTTCTTTCATGATTGAAGGAAACCAAGGGCAACTGTGTCCTCCATGCAGCAGGCGTACCTGGGGTGCTGAGGGCAGAGCTAAGTCTTAGAGTTTGAGACTCCAGACAAGATGTGGTGAACCAGGAGAGCACCCTGAAAGTGTTTCCCCTGTCTGCCATCTGGACAAACCTGGAGCAATTTCAGCATTGGGGGTGAAATGTAGGAAGCAGGCCAGTTCCAGCTGTGGTGGAATCTGGGAAGCAGACTAGATGTCATGCCTGCGGCTGGGGTGGGAGGGCAGAGTCAGCTCAAGAACTACAGGGTGCAGCGTTTGGGGACAAGGGACAGGAGGCCTGAGAGGAGAGTCTACTGAGGCCCCTTTTCCACTCTGAGGCTGGGATGAGGCAGGGGATGACCCAGCTGTACTATCAGCCTCGCTGTGGGAAAAACCCAACTTTGCTGATGGGTAGGGCGGTTCTGTGAAAACCCAGGCCTCCACTGGCCGTGCTGGCCCGACGTATTTGCTAACCTCTCCTTGACAGCCTCACCAGGACCACGGCAGTGCAGCCAGTAGGGATCACCAGGACTTTGCCCCAATCACTTGCCTTCCTGGGGTTGAACTAAGACGCTGCCCACAGTGAATCCAGTAAAGTACAAGCAAATGCCAAGCAGGGTGCCAGGCCCATACTGGGGTTTGAATCTAAATGACCCTGTGCCAGTCTCTGCTTCCCAATGGGGAAAATGCAGCCACCTCCTGAGCCAATAGGGAGTCAGAGCCTCCCCCTGCCTGGAGCTCCACCCTCATGCTGGGGCCCCTGCGGCTCTGTGCTTTCTGCATTTACCCTTCAGGACTTCAGGGTTTTGTGCTTTGTTATAGCTTCCTGTTTTGCTTTGGCCTTGCCAAGTCCCGTTCCAGCTCTCTGAGCACAGCACAGAGCCCTCCCTCTCACCCCTTTTGTGTTCCTAGTAAAGATGCTCCTGGTCTAAGGAGAAGGTCCTTGCCAGAGCCCTAGGCTCCAGTCTTGGCCTTGCTGGGCCTCCGTCAAATGCCTTCCTTTCTGGCGCCTTTGTCTCCTGGTTTGTAAAGTAAGCAGTAACATCAGAATCCCTTTAATCTGGGGCCCTTTTTGTCCAGTGACCAGGTTCCCACCCAGATATCTCTTCTAGCAAAAGGCAAATGGAAACAGCTTTTTCTCTTTCTAATCTAATGTCACTCTCTCATCCGCCTGTATCAAGGCTTAGGATCTCCTTAGGCTCAGATGACATCCACAGGGATAAATAACACCCAAAGGTGCTACTAGTAGCTTAGGAAGGGGCTGGGAAAGTAGGGAAAGGGATTTAGAAGTAGGAAGAGAAAAAATAAAGTAGAAGAGGTAAGAAGGTATGAGATGTAGAGATAAGAGCCTCATAAGGGCCCCCCAAAATAGCCCTGAGAGGGCTAGGCCCAGTGGCTCACGCCTGTAATCCTGGCACTTTGGTAGGCTGAAGCTGGCGGATCACCTGAGGTCAGGAGTTCAAGAGCAGCCTGGCCAACATGGTGAAACCCCATCTCTACTAAAATTACAAAAATTAGCCAGGCGTGGTGGGGCACGCTTATAATCCCAGCTACTTGAGAGGCTGAGGCAGGAGGATCACTTGAACCTGGGAGGCAGAGACTACAGTGAGCCAAGATCCTGCCACTGCACTCCAGCCTGGGTGACAGAGCGAGATCTGTCTTAAAATAAATAAATAAAATAAAATAAAATAAAAAGATAGCCTTCAGAGGCACCTGAGCCAAAGCCTCATCTTCCTTACCCAGAAGATGCTACCCCTGCAAATGGCATACCTCCCAGCCAAGTGTTTGGCGTTAAGCTACAGTCAGGATTCAAGGACAGTCCCTGCAGATCATAGCTGACCCCCCTTATCCTTGGACAGTCTCTGCCCCACAATGGCAAAGCTGCCCTGACTCAGGGAACTCTACGTTTTATCACCAGGAAACACCCAGAGGTTGTGACAGTGACCAGATGGAAGGCGCCGGTTGTGTGGGAAGGCACTTTCAACAAAGCCATCCTAGGAAATTATTATGCCAAATAGAAAATTACCGTGGGGTTGATGGTTTTTGCTATTGGAAGGTAGATGTCACTGATAAAACTGTCCTTGACTGTCTCTTGTTCCACTGTCAAAACATTTGTGTGGAGACTCCTGAACTGATGGAAGCCAGTCATGATTTTTTGATTTATTAGATAGGAGAATGTTTTCATGGAACTGGTTCAGTCTCCTTTCTGCTGAGGCCCTAAAATGCTGAGAACAAAATAATAGTAGGTAAGTCCACTCATTCCTACCTCAAAATGAGGGCCTTGGGTTGCAGGAAAACATGTCTGTTCCACCCACCAAGCCCAGGGTCAACAGCATACCCACAACCACCTCCTCCCTGACCACCATGGCTTCCTTTAGAAATTCCACAAGTGCTAGCTGCTAGACAGCCCAGAGTGCATCATTCTTTTTCCTATGCTCTACGGCCCAGGACCAACTACAGAGAGATTTATAGCAAGTTCTAGGTGCTGAGTGACCTAAGCACAGTGGCTTTCCACGCTGGAACACAGCTGACCACTCTTCCATGGGTTCCTCAGATCACTTCTACTTTTTCTCTCATGGAGGATTTGGCCCTAGAAGATTTGCTGGTCAGAGCTTGCTCTTCCAAAGGTTGGATAGGTTCCAGTTTCAACTCCCTTGTTCAGAACATATGATGCAGAAAAACTACGATCATTCTTACTTGAAAGTTCTAGCTCTAGGCCAGGTGCAGTGGCTCACACCTGTAATCCCAGCACTTTGGGAGGCCGAGGTGGGTGGATCACGAGGTCAGGAGATCGAGACCATCCTAGCTAACACGGTGAAACCCCGTCTCTATGAAAAATACAAAAAATTAGCTGGGCGTGGTGGCACATGCCTGTAGTCTCAGCTACTTGGGAGGCTGAGGCAGGAGAATCTCTTGAACCTGGGAGGCAGAGGTTGCAGTGAGCTGAGAGCATGCCCCTGGGTGACAGAGCAGACTCTGTCTCAAAAAAAAAAAGAAGAAAAGAAAAGAAAGAAAGTTCTAGCTCTAATGTTAGTTATTAAAGATAATCCATTTTGCTTTTTTTGGAGAATTTTCCTTTTTTTTTTCAAAATAAAACTAAAAGTCCAATTTTCCTATTTTTTTTTTCTGCCCTCTGGGCCTTTCCCTCTGTATCTCTTCTGAAGAAGCTTCATGGAAAGTCGATTCCTTTGCCTTGTATAAAGAGAGTTGAAGGCTCAGGTTGATCTGAGCTTTGCCAAGGTGGGGCTTAAAAGAGAGCTCTGTAAAGATCTGATAGTTCTCCAAAGATAACCTTCCCCAACCCAGAGCCCAGCAGCTATTACTGTTCTGTCATTAACAATACCAATCAAGTTCTAATGTCACTGAATGTGCTGATCCTAGGGACCTATGTGGTCTCTCTAACAGAGAAAGGTGACTGTGGAGTTTTGACATGTTTACTAGAAGAATCTCTACTCATATAGGTTGGGAGCCACCTAATTAGATTAGGTGAACCATCCAGCTCACCTAATCCTTTGGCACAAAAGGGGATAACCCAGCCACGTTGCAGATTGATTTGATCCTGGTGTTTCCAAAAAGAACAAAACGTTGCCCAATGCCCCACAATGGCTTCAGCCATCCAGTTCCAACTCTGCACAACTAAACTGTAAATTGCACATCCTGGTGAAAGCATTCTGCCCTCAGCTCTGAGACAAGGGAGGACTGTTTGTACTCAGCAGCAATAAATCTTTACAAGTGGATTTGGACTTTTAGGAGGTGTAATGTTTGGTTTTTTTTCAAGCAACAATGCATGGAGCCAACTGCAGTGCTTTAATCTCTAAACAATGTGAAACCTCAAAATGAATCTCTCCTGTACTAAACCGCCCCCCACCCCACCCCACCCCAGTATTGTTTCCCAAGCTTCAGGGCACAATAGATTTTTCTCAAAGTCCCAGAATACTGAAGGATTTCCTGGCCACTAGCCACAGAGCCACACTGAAGTCCCTTTTTATATTCCTCAGATATATTCTCTTCATTTAAAGAATCAATACTATAAACCCTTGGATTACCACATGCCAACATTAAAAGCACACTTTATTTTGGTAACAAATAAAGGGAATCCAAGCAGCAACAAAAAGCGAAAAGAAGTGCCATTCACTATTACTCACAAAACACCATGATTGGCCAGTAGTGTGATCAGCACATTAAATTCAGTCCACGTGTGTTTAGGGTTTGGTCAAGTTGTATTAAGCCATCTGGCTTATTCTTCCTCTTCCTGGTAATCTCCATAGCATAGCTTCACAAATAGTCTATAGCTTAGGCTTACAGAAGACACCAATAAAATGTTTTTCTTTTCTTCTTCTTTTTTTTTTTTTTTTTTTTTTTTTTGAGATGGAGTCTTGCTCTGTCGCCCAGGCTGGAGTGCAGTGGCACCATCTCAGCTCACTGCAACTTCTGCCTCCCAGGTTCCAGCAATTCTCCTGCCTTAGCCTCCCAAGCAGCTGGGACTACAAGTGTAAGCCACCACACCCAGCTAATTTTTGTATTTTTAGTAGAGACAGGGTTTCATCATATTGGCCAGGCTGGTCTCAAACTCCTGACCTTGTGATCCACCCGCCTTGGCCTCCCAAAGTGCTGGGATTACAGGCGTGAGCCACCGTGCCCGGCAATGGGAGACGGCGTGCAATGCTTTTCAAATGAATAGATGAATAGTTAAAATACCACTAAATACCTACTAGAATGGCCAAAATTCAAAACACTGACAACACCAAATGCTGACAAGGATGTGGAGCAACAGGAACACTTATTCATTGCTGGTAGGAATGCAAAATGGTACAGCCACTTTGGAAGACAATTTGGCAGTTTCTTACAAAACTAAATATATTCTTACCACACAATCCAGCAATCGTACTCCTTGGTATTCACCCAAATGAGTTAAAAACTTATGTCTACACAAAAACCTGCACATGGATATTTACAGAAGCTTTATTTCATAATTGCCAAAACTTGAGAGCAACCACGATGTCCTTTGGTAGGTGAATAGAAAAATGAACTAAGTCACATCCAGACAATGGACTATTATTCCATGCTAAAAATAAATGAGCTATCAAGTCATGAAAAGATATGTTACTAAGTAAAAGAAGCCACACTGAAAAGGCTACATGCTGTGTGCTTATATGACATTCTGGAAAAGGTAAAACTATGGAGACAGTAAAAAGGTCAGTGATTGTTCAGGGTTGTTCAGGGAGGCAGGGATTAATGAGCAAAGCTCAGAGAATTTTTAGGGCAGTGATGCTATTTTGTATGATACTATAATGGTGGATACATGTCATTATACTTTTGTTAAACCCTTAGAATGTACCACACCAACAGTGAACCCTAATGTAAACTATGGATGTTGGGTGATAGTGATATGTCAGTGTAGCTTCATCGATTGTAACAAATGTATCACTCTGGTGCAGGGATGTTGATAGTGGAGGGGTGGGGCTGTGCAAATGTGGGAGTAGGAGGTATATGAGAACTCTGTACTTTTGGCGCAATTTTTCTGTGAACATAAAACTTCTCTAAAAAAAATAGTCCTTATTTTTCCTTTTTTAAATTTCTTTTAATTTTTTTGTCTTCTCTTTTCATCTACATTTACTCAGCCACCGAATGTGGCTTACTGCTAACATAGTCCTTTTTTTAAGATAAAGTAGTTAAAATAAGGTTAAATCAGAAGTTGCTCATTCTAGTATTTGGATGGACTAGTATTTTGGATGATGGTGTGTGGACAATGGATTGGTGTTTTAAGTGACTAGTGGGAGGCTCATAGGATGACTATGTAACATGAAGGCAGATCTAGATCTCATAACTCATTCTCTGTACCACAGAGGACAAGAGAGTGCTGCTGTTTGGGCTTAATGCATCCCCAGTGGATCCAAGGGTCATGTCACCCTTGTATCTGGTCTGGCAGTAGCAACATTGGGGTTTATGTTAGGGCTTTTGAATGGAGATCAAGAACTAGTACCCCTTTTGACTGTCCAAAATCTGAACCAGTTGGTAAATTGGACAAAGGGGTAAGGAAGGCAGAGGGTGGTAAATATTACTTTCATTATAGTTAAAGCTGATATTGGAGAATGTGGCTTATATCTGCAAACCCTGGGCCTCCTAAATATTTAACCCCCAGAGTTAGAAAGACTTAAGCATCCAGGCACCTACAGGCCTCTGGATGTGAGAATAGATCCTGTACTAAGCTTCCTGTAAAACCCAGAGCAGTTGAGAACACATGCTCTCTTGGACTGGCTGGCTCCTAAGAGCCAGAGGAGAGGAAGGATAGGGTAGTGCATGTCTAGTTCTAGTTGCTCTTCCAAAATTGGCAGTGAGATAAGTCATTCCAGCTCCCCACGGACTGAGTGACTGAATGGTGGAGAGTAGCCGGGGTATTACACTAACATGAAAACACACCTGGGGTGGGAGAAATCATTCTCCTACTAACCATAAAATATAGACAAGATGATTTTACATCATGTAGTTTCTTTCAGGAATCCCAGCATGTGGTTTCTTTCAGGAAACCCACATGTGGGTTTTTTCAGCTTGTGGTTTCTTTCAGGAATCCCAGAGGATAAATGTTTTGCTTTTCTTCTTTGTTTCAGATATAGTGAGCATTACTTGGAGGAGTTCATAACATCTGCTAATAGGTACTTCATGGTTGGCCACAAAGTCATATTTTACATCATGGTGGATGATGTCTCCAAGGTGCCGTTTATAGAGCTGGGTCCTCTGCATTCCTTCAAAATGTTTGAGGTCAAGCCAGAGAAGAGGTGGCAAGACATCAGCATGATGCGTATGAAGATCACTGGGGAGCACATCTTGGCCCACATCCAACACGAGGTCGACTTCCTCTTCTGCATGGATGTGGACCAGGTCTTCCAAGACCATTTTGGGGTGGAGACCCTAGGCCAGTCAGTGGCTCAGCTACAGGCTGGCGGTACAAGGCAGATCCCTATGACTTTACCTAGGAGAGGTGGAAAGAGTCAGCAGGATACATTCCATTTGGCCAGGGGATTTTTATTACCATGCAGCCATTTTTGGAGGAACACCCATTCAGGTTCTCAACATCACCCAGGAGTGCTTTAAGGGAATCCTCCTGGACAAGAAAAATGACATAGAAGCCGAGTGGCATGATGAAAGCCACCTAAACAAGTATTTCCTTCTCAATAAACCCTCTAAAATCTTATCCCTAAAATACTGCTGGGATTATCATATAGGCCTGCCTTCAGATATTAAAACTGTCAAGTGATCGTGGCAGACAAAAGAGTATAATTTGGTTAGAAATAATGTCTGACTTCAAATTGTGCCAGTAGATTTCTGAATTTGAGAGAGAAATATTCTGGCTACTTCCTCAGAAAAGTAACACTTAATTTTAACTTCAAAAAATACTAATGAAACACCAACAGGGCAAAAACATACCATTCCTCCTTGTAACTTGGGGCTTTGTAATGTGGAAGAATGAATCTAGGGTAATCAGATATAAATTCCCAGTGATTTCTTATCTATTCTGGGTTTGGGGGAAATACTATCAACTGAACCAAAAATAACTTGTCATAGGCAGAGATAAAGCCAGAAACACTCTACACATGCCAGATGACATCTGGAGAAAAGGGTGCTAAGGGAAGCGTTTGGCAGCAAGATATGATTGTAAGGGGTTGTCCCTTGAGTTCAATGTCTGCCTATTTCTGATGGGTCTAAAGCAACATGGAGTTACTGTGCAGCAGAGCTCTCAGTAAAGACACCATTTGCCTTGGCAATCCTCAAAAAGCTTCAATAGCAGATTGCTTCAGACCATCTGTAGTCCGTCCTTTTCTCATCTGGATGTTGTTTGGCTTCTGTGCGAAAGATTGGTGGAGTATCCCAGTAGATATCATGGTGGTGTGTGATCAGAGTCCCAAGGAACCTGAATGAGCCAAGGTGCCCAGCATGAAGTCAAAACAAAGCCTTGACATGAGTTTGCCATGAAATAGCGAAGAGAGAGTGGAAGAGAGGAGCCAATCACTGTGGGGCAGTGCCACCCTGAGGGCACTTAGGGTATGGGGTTGGTGCTTAAATACATCACAGATCCGGGTACTGAATGGGAGGAAGTGTGGGTGATTTCCAATCTCATTGACCCTATGTTCAGGGACTTGAACGGAAGATGTTTCTTGTGTTGCCTAAGTGGTATTCAGTCTACCAGACTCTGCAACTTGCATCTTCAAATCCTTGGTAAAGAGATGTGGATGGTGTCAGAGAAGGCAAAGGCCTGCAGTGGATTGAAGAGGCTTGCAAGCAGTTCTGTTTCTAGGATGTGGGCTTCATCAGAAGACACTCAGTCACCACTTAGCTAGTCTAAACCTCAGGGTTCCTCAGCCCATCATACCCCAACTTGGAGGACTGACATCAAGGAGTAGACTGGAGAAACAGCCCTCCCATCAAGTAACCTCTTGTTCTCTCCTGCTCCATCTGCACTATGGAAGTGTAACAATTAGACATACTTGGCAAAATGGCTAATTGATTTGGTAACAGAAGCATGAGCCATAACAATGGAAGATCTAGTTATCATGACTGAACAGCTTAACATTCAATTCCCTTCTCTAAGAGAAGCTGTGAAATCCTACATATTATTTAAAGTTAACCAAATCAATGTAAAGGGAGTTAGGAGACAGTGTGTACCTATGCACATATATTTATGTTTTGCTTGTGTTCCAGTCTCGGTCATTTGTTTCCATTTTCAAGCAATTTATTTGAAGAGCCATTGCACTAGCCTGATGTATACTGCAATGAGCTTCTTTGATAAAATGAAACTTAGATTTTTCTCGACCATTTCACCGTGCCTCCTACTTCATTTTTTGCCAGAAAATCTCACATCCAACAAAACAAAACAAAAACCCTGAATTAGTGGGCTTTGAAAAGGAAAAAGCAGGGCTTTGAAAAAGTAGATCACACATCAGTTAAGACTCCTGCTTCTCTATTAGTCAGGTTGTCTTGGATTCAGTCTGGAGTAGGCAGAGCTTAAGGGTTTTTAAGTCCTGACCCAAAGAAATGATCTAGCCTGAAAGTTTAGAGCAAAGGACTAATGTTTACTTTTAAAGGAATTTCTTGATTTTTTAAAAAAACTTCATTAAAGTTTAAATCTCCAATGGACAAATTCATAATCTTGTTCATCGTTATTACTAAACTTTTTTTTAAATGTCCCAATTTACAATTAAATAAATTATTTTCTCAGTATATTCTGGTCTGGTCATGGATTGTGCATTTCCTCCCAAAGATATTCAAAATTGTCAATTAGAGAATTTTAGGTTTTCAGACTCAGAAAAGTCCTCATGCCCTTCTGAAAATGTGTCCACTATTACAAAAATAGAACAGACTTGGGATTCCCAAATTTTTGTTTGTTTTTGAGACAGAGTCTCACTCTGTCACCCACGCTGGAGTTCAGTGGTGTGATCATGGTTCACTGCAGCCCCGACCTCCTGGGCTCAAGTGATCCTCTCACCTCAGCCTCCTGAATAGCTGGGACTACAGGCACCACCACGCCCCACTAATTAAGAAAAAAACGTTTTTATAGAAATGTGGTCTCACTATGTTGCCTAGGCTGGTCTCAAACTCCTGGGCTTAAGTGATCCTCCTGCCTTGGCCTCCCAAAATGCTGGGATTACAGGCATGAGCCACCATGCCCGTCCAAGGGATTCCCCAACTTTTAAGCAACAAATACTTATATAGAGCTTTCCACAGCAATGCGCTGAAATAATGAACTGCCAGTGAAAGAATCATTAGGGAAAGGCTTGCCCCTGAAGCTCAGGGTGGGGCATCAGGGCAGAGGAAGAAAACAATGCCATCACCATATCTGGGGATTATTAGTCCTGACCTCTGGGGAATATATCTGGTCAAGTGGGAAAGTCTGGATTTCCAGCAGGTGTACTTATACTAAAAAATTTAAAGATGACCAGGCTAATTTAGTGAGATGCACTGAATATGCAACAGGGCATGATTACCTCATAGTGGAGAATTAGTCTCATTTCATAAAAGAGGAAGATGAGGTCCAGAAAGGTTTTAGACTCGGAAAAGTCCTCATGCCCTTCTGAAAATGTGTCCACTATTAAAAAAATAGAACAGACTTGGGATTCCCAAATTTTTGTTTGTTTTTGAGACAGGGTCTCACTCTGTCACCCATACCAGAGTGTGGTGGTGTAATTATGGCTCATGTGGCCGCAACCTTGAACTCGGCTCAAGTGGTAAGTGGTAGGTGACTGATGTGGGCTTCATCAGAGGACAGTCGGTCATCAGCTGGTCCCACTGCTTAGCTAGTGTAAACCTCAGCGTTCCTCAGCCCATCATACCCCAACTTGGAGGGTTGACATCAAGGAGTAGACTGGAGAAATAGTTCTCCCATCAAGTAACTTTTTGTAAGTGGTAAGCGACTGAACTGAGGCTCAAAGCAGGGAAACTCACAGGACAGATGTGTTGACAGTGCATTCAGAGGGCCATGTTTCATATCATGGAAAGCACAACTATATATCTTCCCAGGCCTCTACCATCTCCCACTTTTTATGCATGAAACCTGCCCCAAATGCATTAAGTAAGTTTAAAAGCATCATGTTAAAAAAAATCGGTTAGGCACGGTGGCTTAACCCCCATAATCCCAACACATTGGGAGGCCAAGGCAGGTGGATCATTTGACTCCAGGAGTTTGAGATCAGCCTTGGCAACAGGGCGAAACCCCGTTTCTATAAAAAATACAAAAATTAGCCAGGTGTGGTGGTGTGTGCCTGTAGTCTTAGCTACTCAGGAGGTTGAAGTGGGAAGATCACTTGAACCCAGGAGGTGGAGGTTATGTGAGCCGAGATCACGCCACTGCACTCCAGCCTGGGCAACAGAGACCCTGTTTCAAAAAATAAAACATTGTTATCATTCTTATCTTTACATTGTGCATGGAGGGCTGATGTAAGCACCATGGCCATGCACTGAGCAGTTATATCAGGGCGGGGCTTCAGGAGGTGTGATCAGGCAGAGGAGTAGGTGGAAGGAACAAACCATACTTGCTCCTTCCACTCCACCTCAAATCTGGGAACCACATTCAGCCAAAAGGGGAAAAATGTGTTCAAGGCCTGAAGGATTTCTCTTTGTCCCTCTTTGCTCTCTCTTAGCCAAAGCCACCACTATCAGGAACCTCAACTATGGCAGTACTTACAAGCACTTATTTAATGTACTGTTTGTTAAATGTGCCTAACATAAACAAATAACACTGGCATGATTGCATATTAACAAGCGTGAAAAGTCATAGAAAGTGAATGTGTAACACACTATACATACCTTTTAAGGAAAGAAAAGAGTCAAGTAGGGATCCACTGGTGAATGTCTGAGATCTGAAAGAGTGCTGATCCAGGATTTAAACCCAGGACTGTCTGCCTATAGATTATCTTACTATAAATCCTGTGCTCTTTCCACAGCTCCACACTTCTTTCTCACACTGTTTTACACACACACACACACACACACACACACTTTAACCATCTTATTGTTGAAATTGGAGATACCAAAGAAATCAACATCAATGCTCTCAATGCTTTTGTTAGGCATTAAAGAGAGGGGATTTAGGAGACCCCAAACTCTTTAAAGGCAAAATGTAAGTCTAAAATTGGAGAAAGAGGAACATGAAACCTGACCAGGTATGAGGCATAGGTAGTACCAGGGCTAAGGGAGTATGAAAGAAGGATGGCTCAGGGAGGTGGAAGAAGCCTCAGATAATCTGACTCTGAACTGAGCTTTGAAAGGAGAGAAAGGGTCACTGTGAAGAGTGGATGGAATGAGGTTTCAGAGAGGCAAGCAGCAGGTGTGAAGCCCAAAGTGCTACAATAAGACCTTCATGGAAATCCACAGGAATGGTGCTTTGGGACCGGATGAAATCACCTGGCAGAGCCTGTGTGAAAAGGGCTGGCTGACCACCCCATATTCACCCAGCATTTCTGGTGCTCTCTCTCCCTTCTCAGCAATCCCTGATCTCCTTCAGGGAATTTATGTGATTTCTATGGAAACTGGTGCCATGCTTGAAGCAAGTACCCTTGGCTAAATCAATCCATCAGGACTTTCCATTTCTCTGGTGACAACTATTGATTCAAGGGTGGGCAGGTGACCTAAAGTAGTCAAAGTGAATTTCAAGTCTTCTACTAGAAATAAGGACACGTGTAAAAATAGGGGCTGCTGGACAAGGGAAGTCCACCTTAGGATAAAATTGACAATAGGAAAGGAGGAGCAGAGACACTGAAGGAAACCCAGGCCCTGGTGACAACTTTGAGCCATTGGATCCAGCCTTACCTAAGGTCTGCACTGTCTGTGGGCTTTTCAAATGCATGGGCCAGTAAAGTCCCATGATTGTTTAAGCCAGCTGGAATTGGACTCTCTCTTACTTATAACTGACAGTATCTCCATTGAACCCCTCTAGGATGATTAGCTCCTTAAAGGCAGGGCCATAGTCTGCCATTGCATTAGCTCTAGCACCTACTGCATCACCTATTTCAGAAGTACTCCTTAACAAATATTTACTGAACAAATGAATGAATGCACCAACATCCATTCCGATCATGCCTTGATATGTTTTGCTTTAGTTGGAAGGTTTTACATTTTTGATTATAGACTGTGTGTCCTATTAAAAAGCAAGTGTTTGGATATCTGGCACCTGGAACTTTTCCTCCTGTAGTATACAGTATGGGAACTCAGGAGTTACAGCCTGGGCTGTAGGCTTAAGCTCCAACTTGGTGCCATAAGCTGGTGGATTCAGTGCTACTTCAAGGTCAGCAATGTGTAAAATAAATTTGCTTCATCAGCATAAAGCAGTGGTTCTCAGCCTGGGAATCACTCTCCTCTCCATCCCACGGGACATTTGGCAATGGCAATGTCTGGAGGTATTTTTGGTTGTCACAGTTGGTGGAGGAGTGGGTGCTATCTACATACTGGGTAGAGGCTAGGAATGTTGCTAAACATCCTGGGCAACATGGCAAAACCCTGTCTCTACACAAAATACAAAAAGAAAAAGAAAAAAATTAGCCAGGCATGGTGGCATGAGCCTGTAGTCCCAGGTACTCGGGAGGCTGAGGTGAGAGGATCACCTGACCCCAGGGGTTCAAAGCTGCAGTGAGCTATGATTGTACCACTGCTCTCCCACGTGGACAACAAGTGAGACCCTGTCTTAAAAACAGAACAAAACAAAACCAGCCAGGCACAGTGGCTCCTGCCTGTAATCACAGCACTTTGGGAGGCCAAGGCAGGTGCACCACTTGAGGTCAGGAGTTCAAGACCAGCCTGGCCATCATGGTGAGACCCTGTCTCTACTAAAAATACAAAAATTAGCCAGGTGTGGTGGTGGGCACCTGTAATCCCAGCTACTCAGGAGGCTGAGGCAGGAGAATCGCTTGAACCAAGGAGGCAGAGGTTGCAGTGAGCTGAGATTTTGCCACTGCACTCACTCCAGCCTGGGCGACAGAGCGAGACTCTGTCTCCAAAATCAAAACAAAACGAAACAAAAAAACAAAAAACCATCCTACAACAAAGAATTATCTAGCTCAACATGTCATTAGTACCGAGTTTCTTGGACTTCAGTAATAAACAAACATTGGGAACTAATATGCATTACACTCGCACGTCTATACCCTGGGAATAGTCCCCTGTTGCCATCAAGAGCCTCTAACTCACCTCCTGGTTGTCCGCTAACATTCACAGCTTTAGAGAACACAAAAGTAGTTCTCTATACTGGACACGAGAGGGCAGGAATTTCCAAAGATAACCCTGTTATCCTAAGCGACTGCAGTGATTAAAAATATTCTTTTCCGGAGCTGGTGAAGACTCTGCACATTTGTAGAAATAGATGTTAATTTTGCATACAAATGAAAATGGCAATTAATATTTAAAGGATGTGGCTATAAAAAAAACAGCCTTATTAGTTAAAATAAATGAGTTTGACAATTAGTTCAAATAAGCCTTAGCTATATAAACCCCAAAAGGAGTTTACTGGGAGACTATTGGAGAATTCTGTGAATAGAAGGGAGAATTGACAGGGGAGCAGGGGTGTGCTGAAGCCAGCTTATACTGGCTTGTGAGAGTCTATTATAGGCAATACTTCCCAGCTCCCTGTTCAGTGACATCACTGTGATAATAGGCCGTGGTGGGAGTATTTAAACCATGGGAGTCAACACACACTAGAAACCAGGGCTCTTTTTCCTTTCCTTAATTTCCTTCTTTCTTTCTTTTTTTAAAGTGTCAGTTGTTAAAAATTTTACCAGTATATCACTGCAACCAGGCCATGAGTAAGAACCAGGAAAGCTTAGGGGCCTCTGCAACTGAAAATTGTGGACTCTCCCTAGAGGTCTGCCATTAATATGACTCAGTTCCAACTATCTCCAGTCTCAGGGTTTCTTCCTTCAAAATTCTAAATTCCTAGGAAAGAAAACTCAAAAGTCACAACACCACTCCTGCTCCCAGCAGCTGTGTCCTGGAGTATGTTTACTGGAGAATGATTATACTATGGGCAGTTCTCAGAGAAGCACATATTGTTGTGAGCTGGGTATCTACCCTCTAAAAGTATCTACCACTTTCCACTTACGGCTGTCTGGCTGTCAATCACTTCTTCCCATACATTCAAAATATTCCCTTCTACCATGATCCAAAAATGTTATATACTACTCCAGCACAGCCCCTTCTCCCAACAGACCACTGAATCCACAGATAATGTCAGAGGCCAGGCTACTCAGAGTCTACTTCTCCAGATAGTGATCATTTCTCCTTTGATCCTTTAGACAGCTTGTATGACTGTTCTGCAATCTGTGACAAACGGCAAGTTTAGCTCATATCCAAACACACTACAGTGAGAGACAAGGAAGAAAGAGAAGGGAAAATTGTAGTAACTCCTATTTAAAGAGGAAAATGATGGTTCCTTGCTCTGGAATTCAGTGGGCCTGTGCTGTAAGTTTCCAATCACAGCTAGCCACATTCTTCAACCACCATTCCAGTCTACTTCAGACCCATTGAACTATGTAAAGTATGACTGGTCTTAAGGGCTGTGGCAGCCTGGACCAGGTAAACAGCTTGTCCAGGGTCCCACTAAAAGCTCACTTATTTTACCTTTATCAGGTAAATGGCAAGCAGCTGGACACCCACATGTGTGGGACATTGCTTGCAGGAGTTAATGCCTCTTTCTCAGAGATAGGGGACACGAAATGCTGGTTGTCAAACTTGGCTGTACCCTAGAATTACTTGGAGAGCTAATATTGATGCCTGGGGCCCCACCCAGAGATTCCAAGTCAGGTGGCACAGGGTGAAGCCTGGACACTGGGATTTTTACAAGCTTCCCAGGTGATTCTATAATAGTATGCAGCAAAGTGTGAGAACCACTGGCACAAAATACAGCAATCTGCCTTGTGGTTTCCTACGTGTGGTTTCTTTAGTGTTTTTATTTCTCGGGGGATTTGCTAAACTTCTTGGATCTGTAAGTTTATAATTTTATTTTAAATCAAATTTGGAAAGTTTATGGCTATAATTTCTTTTTTTTTGCATATGATATGACTTTATATTTGAAAAAATCTAAAAACTCCATCAAAGAATGATTAGAACTGATAAATTCAGTAAAGTTGCAGCATACAAAATCAACGTACAAAAACTAGTAGCATTTCCACATGCCAACAGTGAAGAATCTGAAAAAAAGTAATCCCACTTACAATACCCACACATAGAATTAAATACTTAGAAATTAACAAAAGAAGTGAAAGAGCTCTATAATAAAAACTATGAAACATTGATGAGAAAAATTGAAGGGAACACAAAAAAATTGAAAGATATTCCATATTAATGGAGTGGAAGGATCGATATTGTTAAAATGTCCATACTCCCCAAAGCAATCAACAGATTCAATGTAATTCCCTATTAAAACGCTAATAAAATTCTTCACAGAAATATAAAAACAGTCCTAAAATTTATTTATTTATTTATTTATGTTATTACATAATTTTATTATATAAGGATTAAAAACAGGTGAGTATGAGTTTCTAGTCAGTATAACATTTCCCCTGAAGAACTGGAACTGAACTTGAAAGGAGCCTAAGGTAAAATGAATGTTCCATATGTTCATCTAGGCGTTGTGCAATCACATGTACGTGTTTGTCAAATCTCATTCAAGCAAATACATAAGATCTGTGCTTTTCTTTATATGTATTTTACCTCCATTTCAAAGAAGGAATAATAAAAACTTGTTTTATTATTATTACTTCCAAAAAATGTCTGTTCATGTTCTTTACCTGCTTTTCTATGGGTTTTTTTTTTCTCATAAAGTTGTTAAAGTTTCTTATAAATACTAAATATTAGGCTTTTCTCAGATGTACAGTTTGCAGAAGATTTCTTCCATCCTATAGGTTGTCTGTTTACTCTATTGATATTTTATTTTTGTGTGGAGAATATCTTCAGTTTAATTAGATCCCGTTTGTTAATTTTTGCTCTTGCTGCAATTCCTTTTGGCATCTTTGTGAGATCTTTGCCCATGCCTATGTTCTGCATGGTATTGCCTAGGTTGTCTTTCAGGGTTCTTGTAGTTTTAGGTTTTATATTTAAGTCTTTAATCCCTTGAGTTGGTTCTTGTATATGGTACAAGGATTGCGGCCCAGTTTTATTTTATTTTTTTATTATTATACTTTAAGTTCTAGGGTACATGTGCACAATGTGCAGGTTTGTTACATAGGTATACATGTGCCATGTTGGTGTGCTGCATCCATTAACTCGTCATTTACATTAGGTATATCTCCTAACGCTATCCCTTCCCCCTCCCCCCACCCCACGACAGGCCCCGGTGTGTGATTTTCCCGTCCTGTGTCCAAGTGTTCTCATTGTTCAATTCCCACCTGTGAGTGAGAACATGCAGTGTGTGGTTTTCTGTCCTTGTGATAGTTTACACAGAATGATGGTTTCCAACTTCATCCATGTCCTTAAAAAGACATGAACTCATCCTTTTTTGTGGCTGCATAGTATTCCATGGTGTATATGTGCCATATTTTCTTAATCCAGTCTATCATTGATGGGCATTTGGGTTGGTTCCAAGTCTTTGCTATTGTGAATAGTGCTGCAATAAACATATGTGTGCATGTGTCTTTATAGCAGCATGATTTATAACCCTTTGGGTATATACCCGGTAATGGGATGGCTGGGTCAAATAGTATTTCTAGTTCTAGATCCTTGAGGAATCGCCACACTGACTTCCACAATGGTTGAACTAGTTTACACTCCCACCAACAGTGTAAAAGTGTTCCTATTTCTCCACATCCTCCCAGCACCTGTTGTTTCCTGACTTTTTAATGATAGCCATTCTAACTGGTGTGAGATGGTATCTCATTGTGGTTTTGATTTGCATTTCTCTGACGACCAGTGATGATGAGCATTTTTTCATGTGTCTGTTGGCTGCATAAATATCTTCTTTTAAGAAGTGTCTGTTCATTCCTTCGCCCAATTTTTGATGGGGTTGTTTCATTTTTTCTTGTAAATTTGCTTAAGTTCTTTGTAGATTCTGGATATTAGCCCTTTGTCAGATGGGTAGATTGCAAAAATTTTCTCCCACTCTATAGGTTGCCTGTTCACTCTGATGGTAGTTTCTTTTGATGTGCAGAAGCTCTTTAGTTTAATTAGATTCCATTTGTCAATTTTGGCTTTTGTTGCCATTGCTTTTTGCATTTTAGACATGAAGTCCTTGCCCATGCCTATGTCCTAAATGGTATTGCCTAGATTTTCTTCTAGGGTTTTTATGGTTTTAGGTCTAACATTTAAGTCTTTAGTCCATCTTGAATTAATTTTTGTATAAGGTGTAACGAAGGGATCCACTTTCAGCTTTCTACATATGGCTAGCCAGTTTTCCCAGCACCATTTATTAAATAGGGAATCTTTTCCCCATTTCTTGTTTTTGTCAGGTTTGTCAAAGATCAGATGGTTGTAGATGCACACACACATCTTATCAATAGTCAGAGTCTAGCTAGTAAAGCAGAAACTACTATTCTAGGTATTTCAAACAGTGGGGATTTAATATAGGGAATTGGACATGAAGGTGATAAAAGAACTTGGGAGAAATACAAGGGAGAAGAGGCAACCCATAATTTTTAAATAAAAGCAATAATATCCTGAAAGTTGAAGGACAAAAATGTAGGATGTCTAGAAAGAGCTAGAACCTAGCAGAAGTTATCTGGCATGAGGTGACACAAAAGAGAGAGGAGTTTCAGCTACTGATTGATATGGTACCCATAGTGAGGGTGTGGAGGGGACATCCAGGCTTTTCTCCTCCTCCTACCCTCCTCTCTTCTGTTAGTATTTTTCATCAGACAGCAAGGGAGTCTGGGTAATATGGACCTCTGCCACACTGAGCAGAGCACAGGAAAAAATGGAAGATTCAAGAGTAAACAGGCAAATGTCTACTACAGTCCAATCACTGTGCCACAAAGCACCCATTTTTACCCTTCTATCCATACTTAACTTTCATAAAATGACTTAGTGCTTCCACCTACTAGAATTCAATTAACTTTTGCACAAATGGACACTCTCTTCCCAAAAAGATGGAACACAAAGTACCATCTGACATAGTGTCTCTCACCATGTCCAGGAAGCCCACATGAAGTGAGTTCCTCTCCATCAGAACTGTACTTGGCTCCTCACAGTTTTGTGAACTCTGATCTAAACTAATAAAAGAATATCAGTGTAAATAACAGAGAGAGATTCTCCACAGATAATAAGTTTTTTCAGGAGTATACAGAGCATTTGCAAATCTGGGATATGTAGGCTATGGAGCCCACAGGCATATTGAAAGAGGTTGAGGCAAGGGGATGCCTTTAAATGTAAAAGGGAAAAGTATACATAATTTGTTCTGAAACAAAGGTAACTTTGGTTACAGGGGCTTATTGCAGGAGTTAATACCAGTTCATTATTGGTATGTAAGACAAGTGTTCTTGTGCATCTGGCTAGCTGTCCTTGTGACTCATGTAGCAAACTGTGTAAGAGCTCTTCAGAGAGTCTTTGTAATCATTCTTATCATAAGCATGTGTGCATGAGGGCCCTCTCTTGTCAGCCTTCTGGCTTTATTTTTGTTGTTGTTAGGGTTTGACACAAGTGACTCCATTTTGATCCTGACAACTTTCACAAAAATAACTAACATTCCTCATTTTAAAATAATAGAAGGAAAAAAGAAAATAGATAATTGACTAACATATAGAAATATATATTTATGTTTATAATATATAAATAAGAAGAATATGCATGCCTGCTGCAGTCCTCATTTCCATAACTGGTCACAAGGTCAAGTTCATATTTATCACATTTCTTTCACCACCCATTCCATGTTCCTTCCCCTCTGCTAAAAGCTCAGCTAGATACTGTTCTTTACCTGGTGGAATGGCATAATTGTTTTCCCTATGGGACCTGAGTCTTTGATGAGTCTTTATTGGATTGCCACAGTTTTCCCTTAACAATGGCTGTTGGATAAAATTGTAGTAGAAGGCCCCCAGTGAACACCTTGAGCTGTAAATATAGCACCATTCCACTATTGTATAGTAGCAACCAACTTTCTTCTTGATAATTTTGGACCCTTGATAATTGGGTCCCCTGACCCAATACAGAGAACTCCTCTGGCTGTTGATTCAGCATGATGAGAATACAAAATGTCCAAGGGGAAGTCTCAACTTCCAGTCGACGGAATGATGATTCTGTTTCCTGGTGAATACATTTCTTTCTGAGGCTCTAGGGCCTCCAAACCCACTGAACCCAAGCTTGCAGAGATGGAAACAAAAATGACGCCATTGGGTTATTTGGTGTAATTGTAAAAGAGGGCCTCACGCCTCTACCTCATGCATTCTGGCTATGGAGAAGACAGTATGACATAGTAGCCACTATTTTAAGGCATATTCCACATACTTTAGGACAGCACCCAACCACACAGAGTGTTGTCTCACAGCTCACATTGTAACAGAATCTTCAGCAAGCCATTTCACCATTTCATAAAGTGACCTGCTTCCAGTGATGAGTTGCATGGTAAGAGCAATGGACTCCGTGGGTGTGAGTCTATTGTTGCACTTACTTCACAGCAAAATATATCTCTTTAGTCTGAGGCAAAGGATAAAGCCTCTTTGGTCTGAGGCAGTGGATAAAGCTGCAAATGGTGGTCCTGGCAGAAGAACTGTAAGAAAGGAAGGCAAATCTCTACCAAACATATTTTTATTGGGGGACAAATTTCTTACTTTTACATGATGGAAAAGATCCAAGGTAACCAATATGCCACCATGGTCTCTGCTGTTGGCACATTGGGCATTTAGCAGTGGGGATAGCCAGATCATCACTGATGAGAGGAAATCTATCTTACTGAGCCTTGGCACAGCTTCCATCCCTGCACCAATGCCACTTTGTATATAGGCCCATTGAGCAAATACTGTGGTGGCTGTAGAAAAAGGCTGACTGAACTCAGTCACGGAATAGATTATCTCATCGACTTGATTATTGAGAGCTTCCTCTGCTGAGACTGCTCTTTGGTGAGCATGTTCATGTGATACATATATCCTGACACTCTGCCTATTTCAGAAGCCCATAAAGGACCTCGGACTTTCTTGTCACCAATTTACCAATCTGCACAAGTCAAATCTCATATAAACCACTTCCATTTCATGGATCGCAGATGCCTACACCAAGCTTTTAGTTTGTTGGATCAGACAGCATTAAGTTCATGGTGTTTAGAAGAGTCATAGCTCAAGTAAATTTCTTATGTATCAGGCATTCATCTTCTACCTGGGTCATGCAAAATGCCTCACCCAGTGTCTGTATTTGCCACTTGAGTCTGCTAAGTGGCACAGACCTTGCTCTACAAACTGGACTTTAAGTAGACCCTTCTCTTGTCTTGGGCCTCACTCAAAATTGGAATGGTTACCAGTTGCTCAATAAATAAGAGTGGCAACCCAAATGCAGTATATGTCACCTCCAATAGCCAGAGTCCCCCTGAGCATTGTGCCTCTGATTTAGTTGAAAGTGGTGCAAGGCACAGGAACTTGCTTGTCTAGAGCAATATGTCTACATGCTCCTTAGACATAGTGTTGATTGTCAGGCCCCTAAATTTCTATGGGGTTTTTCTTCCACCTCCTTGTATACATTTGTGTTAGAATAACAACTGTGACTCTTGCTATTTTCTGCTCAAAAGATCCAATCAGCTTGTTGCTAACAATAGTATCCTATGAGCTGTTCTGATGATCAAGGACCCTGTGGACTGTATTACAACAACATAGGAGAGTTCACATACCTCTGGAGTTTACTGATGTCTCTGCCAGGTGAAAGCAAACTGCTTTTGATAATCCTCACTAATCAATATAGGGAAAAACACATTTGCCAGCTGCATACCAAATACCAAGGACTATGCTAATTTGCTCCAGCAAAGATACAACTGGAAAAGTAGCTGCCATTGGAGTCAGCACTTAATTTACTTTACAGTGATTCACAGGCATTCTCCGACTCCATCTGGGTTTTATACTGGCTAAGCAGGCAAGTGCTAGGAACCAAAAGCCCACAATATTCAGGTCTTTAAATGGTAGCGCTGATCTTCACAATTACAATTTCTACAGGGAGGTGCTATTAATTTTGATTTGCTGTTTTAGTAGGAGAGCCTTTTCCATTGGCTTCCATTTGGCCCTTTTTACTGTATTAACCATTTCTCCATGGGTCAAGTTCAGATGTAAATACTTGACCAATTGCTAAGTATAAATATTCCAACCATACATTCAGGAACTAGAGCAAAAACCACACAGTGGCTCTTATATACTGGGGTCACTGTGAGATACATTGAGGGCACAATTTATCCCCTATTCTCTGTAAGTCTTCACTCTCTTCAGTAGACCACAACAGCATTTCTAGACCCTAGAAATTATTGGCAACTCAGAACTAGTGTCCATTCTACATTTCCCCCAAGGACATAGGTGTCCTAGCAAATAACCACAGGTCCTCCCTCAAGGTGACATAGCCTCCCTTCAATCAAGGGATTCAAGTTCTGTAAACTAACTTAGGTGTGGGAACATAGCAAGAGACCATAACTTATTGTGGCAACTCAAGTTACATTTCTGCTGACCAGGCCTAGAGTTTTTCCAGTAATATAGAAACGCATCATTTTTATTTAAATCAGAGTCTATTTTAGTATCTCCTCATACTGATACATTTCTTAATGACTTGGTGAAGAAAAATGTCCTCTAAGTCCCACCCCCAACCAAAGAACATAGAGGGAAGGGGAATGGACTGAACATAATAAATTCAGTCACTCCAATATTCCTGTCTCCCTAACTAAACCTTTGGATTTCTCACATAATGCCAGGGAAGTTATGGCATCTCAATCTCATTAATTGTGGACTACCACTGAATCCAAATTTTAGTTTAACAACCAAGAAAATGCTTAGAACCACTAGTAAGATAACATACTAAATCCAGAATCTCAGGTAAATGTCCCTGTTTTAGTAACTTCAGCTCAATCCAATATTATATTCCATTTATCTTGTCTAACAGTCTTACAATCCATTCCCACATGTGTTTCCCTACTAATATACATTAGTGAGAGCTTGAAATTCTTTTAATGTACTATTGGAGCAGATCTTGAATTCTCTCCCTGGGGCATGCTGTGTCTAACTCTAGGTATTAAGTCTACAAGTAATGAAAATAGGCATCACCCTATAAATCAGCTATATTGGATGGGGTCATGAGAGCCTCTATAAGCAGGGAAAGACTTATTTCCTCAGAATACTAAGAGGAGTTGTTTCCACTGACATGGGAACCTCGAGATTTAGAATTTCAAGTTCTCAGATTCATCTGAATCCACCCAAATGTTCTCATCCCACATGAGGGTCCTAGTCTTTCCCAATTCTCTAAATTTAACAAAAGAGATTTTTAGAATATAGAATATTTTGTATATTCAAATTTCATTCTACTTATGTACATCACACAAGTATATTTTGGGTTTTATCCTCAGCCATGTGTGACTATGGCCACACACGGAATTCCTTGTGAAATTGCTAAGGAGCTAAAAGGGACATGCACACACTCGCAAATTAAATGGCACCATAAAAGTCATCTGGTTCTGTGTCCATGCTTTGAGGTGAGAGTTTAAATTTCTAGACTTGTTATTTTACTTATATTAGCTCTCCAGGACAATCAGAAGCAGCAATTCCATCCTATAGACCTTGCACTCTTTATAACCACAATGGAGTACAGAAGCTACTTAATGTCGCAAAGTCTTTCCTTCAATTGACATTTCCTCCCAAGCAATTACAGGTGATAAGATAATTTTAATAACTATGCTACTACTATGTGCCAAACATTTCTAGTTACCCTATTCTACTTTTTAAGGAGGTTTCATGGTATTCCAACTCAAATAAGTGAGCAATCCCAGAATTATTGTGAGGGTCTATTTCTCAGGGCTTTTGGTAGTTTGCATAAATGGCCATTATTATCCATGGCCTTTTGCCTTGCCCCCAGATGACAGTTTTCCAACAGCTAGTTACGTGAATATGAACCAGCACGCCTCCAACAGACTTACCATGAGTGCTCCCTAGCTGAGATTAGCTGAGCCGGGCCCAGATCAACAGAATCACACAAATGACCCATAGATTCATGAGAAATGCTAAAGCATTGTTGCTTTAACCCATTCAGGTTTGGGGTGGTTTGTTATACAGCAAAGGCTGATAACAGAAAACTCCTAGTACTACAAACTATATCAAATAAGGGTCCAATCAGGAAAATATGGGTATTTCAAATGAGAGATTCTCATGTGAAAATTGGTTACACAGATGATGGAATTGATAAGAAGCTAAAAGGGACAGTGAAGAAACTGAGAAGCTGCAACCATCCCTAGGGCTAGAGGGGCAGAGGAAGTCCAAAAGACATGAAGGATGCAGCTTCTGCAAAGGACACTTTGACTTCAGATTTGTGCTTTTTATTTAAGCTCTCTAGTACCATTAGATGCAGCCATTTAATCTGTCTGTTGGCTGTTGGTTTATTTATGTCCTTTATTTCATTAAGTTAATATATACAAAGTTCTTAGAACAGTGGCTGGCACATAGTAAGAGTTATATGAGTGGTAGCTGTCATTATCATTGTTGTCATAATCATTGTATATTTTTATAGCAAGAACCATAATTGCCCTTAGTCCATTTTTTGTTGCTATAACAGAATACCACAGACTGGGTAATTTGTAAAGAGTGGAATTTTATTTAGCTCATGGTTCTGGAGGCTGGGAAGCCCAAGGTAGAGGGGCTGGCATCTGGTGAGGGCCTTCTTCCTCATCATAACATGGTGGAGGACATCACATGGCAAGAGGTCAAGAGCTTGCCAGCTCAGATCTCTCTTTTTCTTCTTATAAAGCCACCATTCTCATCAGAGGGCCTCATCTGATGGCCTTATCTAATCCTGATTTTTTCCCAAAGGCCCCACCTTCAAATGCCATCAACACACGAATTTGGGGATTAAATTTCCAACACATGAAATTTGGGGGACACATTCAAACCACAGCATGCCAAAAGTCTTTGGCATCAATAGTGACCTTATTCATGTGACTGCAGGGATAATTTAATTAGCTGTTTACTAATATATTCCTCAGGCTTCTAGATACTTATTTTTGAATACTAACATGATTTTTTATTGATGCATAATAGTTGTACATATTTAGGGGGTACATGTAATATTTTGATAAATGCATACAGTGTATAATGATCCAATCAGGGTAACTGGGATATCCATAATCTCAAACATGTTTCCTTATCTTGGGAACATTCCAATTACTTTCTTCTGGCTATTTGGAACTATACAATATATTATTTTTGACTATAGCCACCTGACTGTACTTTCAAAGACTAGATCTTATTACCTCTATTTAATTGTACTTTTGTACTTTTTACTCATTAATTCACTTTTCTTCATCTTCCCATACCCCTACCTTTCTCAACCTTTAATAACCACCAATCAACTCTCTACCTCCATGAGATCCATTTTTTTGGCACCCAAACATGAGTGAGCACATGTAAAATTTGTCTTTCTGTGCCTAGCTTATTTCACTTAACATGATCTCCAGTTCCATCCACGTTGCCACAAATGACAGGAGTTCATTCTTTTTTATGGCTTAGTAATATTCCATTGTGTATCTATACCACTTGTTCTTTATCCACTCATCTGTTGTTGGACACAGGTTGACTCAATATCTTGGCTATTGTGAATAGTGCTGCAGGAAACATGGGAGTGCAGATATTACTTCAATATAGTGATTTCCTTGCTTTTGGATTCAAATGAAGATTTCCTTTCCTTTGGGTTCCTTTCTTTTGGATTCAAAAGATTTCCTTTCTTTTGGATTTAGCAATGGGATTGCTGGATCATAGGGTAGTTCTATTTTTAGTTTTTTGAGGAACCTCCATGCTATTTTCCATAGTGGCTATACTAATTTACATTCCTACCAACAGTGTATGAGCATTCTCCTTTTTCTGCATCCTCATCAGCATCTAATATTTTTTGTCTTTTTGATAAGTCATTTTAACTGAGGTGAGATGATATTTCACTGTAGTTTTGATTTGAATTTCCCTAATGATTAGTGATGCTGAGCATTTTTAAATATACCATTTGGCCATTTGTATGTCTTCTTTCAAGAAATGTCTACTCAGATCTTTTGCTCATTTTTAAATTGGATTGTTTGGGTTTTTCTGCTATTGAGTTGTTTGAGCTCCTTACATATGTTGGTTATTAATCTCCTGTCAGATGGATAGTTTGCAATTATTTTCTCCCATTCTGTGAGTTGTTTATTCACTTTGTTAATTGTTTCCTTTGCTGTTCAGAGGCTTTCAGCTTCATGTGGTCCCATTTGTCTATTTTTGCTTTTGTTGCCTATGCTTTTTAGATCTTGCCCAAAAAGTCTTTGCACAAACCAATGTCTTCAAGTGTTTCCCTAAGGTTTTCTTCTAGCAGTTTCAGAGTTTCAGGTCTTAGATTTAAGTCTTCAGTTCATTTTGATTTGATTTTTTATTTGGTGAGAATTAGGGGTCTAGCTTCATTCTTCTGTACATGGTTACCCAGTTTTTCCAGCACCACTTATTGAGGAAACTGTCCTTTTCCCCAAGGTATGTTCTTGGTGTCTGTCAAAAATGAGTTGGTTATAAAAGTGTAAATTTATTTCTGAGTTTTCTATTCTGTTCCATTGGTCTATGTTTCTGTTTTTATGCCAGTACCATGCTGTGTTTGTTACTATGGCTTTGTAGTATATATGTTGAAGTCAGGTAGTGTGATGCCAAAAGAAGTTTTTTGGTAAAGTCTAGGTTTTTCTAAATATGATGTTGTCTGTGAACAAGGATACTTTGATTTCTTCCTTTCCAATTTGGATGCCTTTTATTTCTTTCTCTTGCCTAATTGCTTTGGCTAGGAGTTCCAGTACTATGTTGAATAAAAGTGGTAGAAGTAGGCCTCCCTGCTATATCCAAACCACAGCAAATGTTTTGAATGTTTGTGAGAGCTGAGACAAACCTGGGCTTAAGGCATCATCTACTCCTGAAAAGGAGACAGTGTTCTTAGAGAAAAGGCTTTTAATTTTCCCCCATTAAGTATGATGTTAACTGTATGTCTGTTATACATGCCTTTATTATTTTGAAGTTCCTTTTATACCCAGTTAGTTGAGAATTATTATCATAAAGAATGTTAAATTTCATTGAATGCTTTTTCAGCATTTATTGAAATTATCATATGGCTTTTGCTCTTGATTCTGTTAATGTTATGTATCATATTTATTGATTTGCTTATGTTAAATCATCCTTGTATCCCTGAGATGAATCCCACTTGATGATGGTGAATGATATTTTTAATGTGTTATTGTATTTGGTTTGCTAGCATTTTGTTGAGGATTTTTGCATGTATGTTTATCAGAGATACTGGCCTCTAGTTTGCTTTTTTTGGTTATGTCCTTGTCTGGTTTTGGTATCAGGGTAATCCTGGTCTGTAAAATGAGTTTGGAAGTATTCCTTTCTCTTCAATTCTTTGGAATTGCTTGAGTAGAATTAATAATAAAGCTCACACATTAATCTCTTGTTAAGTGTTGATCACTGGCTCCTTGCTTTGTTCATTTGTGGAGGTCATGATTTCATTTGCTGTTGTTTCTTATAAATGTACATTTATGGCTTCACATTGAGGAATTAGATATTTATTACCATCTTTGTTGTTTGGTTTGTTTTGGTCTCTCTATGGCATGTTTCCTTAGAGGTTCTTTGCAGCTGCCTGTGAGTTCCCTAAGCCCAGATCATTGCCTCCTTTTTGGGACTAGAACATGGTGCCTTAAACCCAGGTTTGCCTCGGCTTTTACAAACATTCAAAGCACTTGCTATAGTTTGCATATTTGGCCCCTCCAAACCTCATGTTGAAATTTGATCCTCAATGTTGGGGATGGGGCCTAATTGGGGGTGTTTTGGTCATGGGGGCAAAACCCTCATGAATGTCTTGGTGTGGTCCTCATAGTAATGAGTGATTTCTTGCTCTGTTAATTCCTTTGAAAGCTATAGAGCCAGTTGTTTAAAAGAACCTGGCACCTCCCTACCTCTCTCTCTTGCCTCCTCTCTTGCCATGTGATTTCTGCACACATCAGTTCCCCTTCTCCTTCTGCTATGAGTGGTAGCTGAGGCCCTCACCAGAGGCAGATGCCAGTGCCATGCTGCTTATACAGCCTGTAGAACCATAAGCCAAATAAACATCTTTTCTCTATAAATTACTCAGCCTTGGGTATTCCTTTATAGCAACAAAAACAGACTAAGACAGCATTGCTGGTCCTAGATTGAGCAAAGGGTTCTAAAGGGAATACCCCAGATGTGTGGGAAGGCTGGCTAGGGGTTCGTGCCCAGAAGACCTGTGGAGCATGTGCCTCCCACAGCGTGGTGCTGCTGAACAGTAACTCTGATTTGGCATCTCCTTTGGCTGAGATAAAGAGCAGAATTTTGAGGGCTGGGGTTAGTACTCCTGCCTCCTCTCTTTGTTTCTAGCTGCCCTCAGGAGTTTTTCTCCCTACAGGAACTCGCAATGCTTCCCATAAGATGAGGCAGGAATGATTTTCCTGCAAGGGAACCCAATGTGATGGTGAAGCTGGCTGCTGGCTTCAATCTCACTTTTTCCAGTGTAGAAACCATGAGTCTGGGAGGAACTTTCCATACCTGGTGCATGGTAGACTGCGGAAGGGTATCATGGATGGAGAGGCCTATTTCTCTTACTGTATACTCGAAGTTTTTCACTTCCCTGTGGCCCTACGGATTGTCTAAGCCTCAACTTTGAGTTCTGAGATATTGCTAGTGATAATCTTGGCAATGGATATTGTTTTTGGTTTTCTGTGGGGGACAGTAAAGCCAGATTGTTTCTTCTTTGCCATTTTGGTGACTTTGCTCCTAGTATGATTTTTTAATTGCCTTTATCTCCAAACAAGGCCTGATAACCAATTCTAGATTCCTCTTATCTCTATGCTGCCTACAATTCTCACTATAGTACCAACACCTGAATTTGTCAGGGCACAGAAACCAATCCTGATTCATCTAAACAGAAAGAATTTATGGAATGGATAAATTCTTGGATATTGGATCAGAATATTAAACTCCCAAATATTAGTGGCCTAACACACATAAGAAAAGTTTCTTACTCATCCTACAGAGCCAGTGAAGGTTGGGGGCAGGAAGTCTATTCCATATTGTCATTTGGGGACCCAGAATGATGGAAGGCCCACTCTCTGGAATGCTGCTGGTCGCCATGTCAGGAGAGACACTAGAGAATCATGCAGGAGCTCTTCAGGGCCTCAACTGGACTTATCACATGCACCTCCCCAAGTCCAAGAGGGCTAGTAAGTGGAGTCTACCAACTGCTAGGAAGGAAGAGAGATCTGGATAGTGGTGAGTAATAGTAATGTCTACTACAGAACAGTAGGAAGTGGCTCACAGTGTTTACAAATAGTTGCAGAGAGAGAAAGAGGATCTGAGGGAGGAAATGCACAGATAAGATCCTGCCATAGGAATAATCTGTTTGAACACCAACCTTGACCCCATCACCCTGACACTCAATATCTCACTACTGACCTCCATACTCTTGGAAACATCCGCTGTAATGTTAATCCTTGACTCCACTTCAAATAACCTCAAACTGAACCCCCTTAAGGGTCAAAGTCTCAGGTAGTTTACATAGTCCTGGGTAGTACCATCTTATTAGCATGGCCTTAGAATGCCAGGTAATTTGGGTCATGTGCCCATCTTTTAGCTGCAAGAAGTGGGAAGAGAAAATTTCTATTTCAACTTCCATTCTGGACAGAAGGATACTGCTGCCTCTCAAATTTAGGATTCCTCCTTTAAAAGGGTGTTCGGATTCTGGGCAGCCAAAACATAAAAATGTGCACTATATAGTTTACATGTTTTACATTTTAAGAATTATATTTTATTTTTTGACTTCCTTCCTATGTGGATATTTTGAGAATTTTATATAAAAAGAATCATGCCATATGTGCTCTTTTTTTGCCTGGCTTCTTTCAAAGAATAATCATTTTGGGGTTTAATTATGTTGTAGCATGTATCAGTACTTCATTCCTTTTTATTACTCAGTATTATTCCACTGTCTGGTTATACTATAATTTGTTTAATCATTCACCTGAACATTTGGGCCATTACCACTTTTTGGCTATTACTGATAAAGCAAGTATGAATAATCATGTATGGGTCTTTTTAGAGACATAAGCTTCCATTTCCCTCAGACAAATACCTAGGAGTGGAACTGCCAGGTCATATGGTAAGTGTGTGCTTAACTTAAGAGACTGTCAAACTTTTTTCCAAAATAGTGGTGTCATTTTACATTCCCACCAACAGCTTATGAGAGGTCTGGTTTTCTGCATCCTCACCAACACTTAGTATGGTTAGTGTTCTCGATTTCAGCCATTCTACTAGGTGTGTAGTGGTATATTATAGTGGTTTTAATTTGCATTTGCCTTAGTTTTCAGAGTTTTGGGTTTTTGAATAAACATCAGCTGTAGCCAGGCAGTACTCCGCACGGGCCTTAAGTAAGATCCATTACAGTGTTGGCTTCAGGTGTGACCCAGCACATTCCCAGCTGCCTTGGCCATGAGGAGAGACTCCTTTTGCTTGAGAAAAGGAGAGGGAAGAGTAAAGGAGGCTTTGTTTTGCAGCTTGGGTACCAGCTTGACCATGGTGGGTTAGAGCACGAAGTGGGCTCCTGGCAACCCCAATTCCAGGCCTTGGCTTCTGGATGGCATTTCTGGACATGACCTCAGCCACAGGGGAGCCCACTGCCCTTAAAGGAGAGACCCAGGCATGGCAACATTCACCACAAGCTGACTGAAGAGAACTTGGGCCTTGAGTGAACATCAGTGGTAGCCAGGAAGTACTTGCCATGGGCTGGAGGTGATGGTGACCATAGGCAGAGACTCCTACTTGAGGAAAGGAGAGGGAAGAGTAAGAAGGACTTTGTCTTGTGGCTTGGGTACCAGCTCAGCCACAGTAGCATAGAGTATCAAGTAGATTCCTAAGGTTCCCAACTCCAGGCCCTGGCTTCCAGATAGCATTTGTGGGCCCTCCCTGTGCTGGGGAGGGGAGCTCACTGCCATGAAGAGGGGAACACAAGCCTGGTTGGATTTACCACCTGCTGACTGACCAGCCCTTGGGCCTTGAGTGAACACTGGCAAGTAGTCAGACAGTGGTTGCTGCGGGCCTTGGGTGAGACCCAGTGTTGTGCTGGCTTCAGTTCTGACCCAGTGCAGTCTCAGTGGTGGTGGACACAGGGGTGCTTGTGTCACCCCAACCCCAGCTCTAGGCAGCTTAGCATGGACAGAGAGACTGCATTCGTTTGGGGGAAAGTAAGGGAAGAGAACAAGAGTCTCTGCCAGGTAATCCAGGAAATTCTCTCAGACTTATGCAAGACCACCAAGATGGTAAAACTATGAGCCTGCAAGCATCACAGTGTTACTTTCCTAGGCTTGGGGTGACCCCTAATGCAGATACAGCTGCAGTAACCAAAGACTTAGATAACAATATCCAATTCCCTTTGAATACTTGGAAAGCCTTCCCAAGGTGGAAGGGTACAAACAAGCTCAAACTGCAAAGACTATAGTAAGCACCTAACTCTTCAATGCCCAGACACTGACAAACATCCACAAGCATCAAGACCATCTAGGAAAACATGACCTCCCAAGTGAACTAAATAAGGTACCAGTGACTAATCTCAGAGTAACAGAGATATGTGACCTTTCAGAGAATTCAAAATAGCTGCTTTGAGGAAGCTCAGTGAAATTCAAAATATCACAGAGAAGGAATTCATAATCCTATCAGATAACTTTAACAAAGAGATTAAAATAATTTTGAAAAATCAAGCAGAAATTCTGGAGCTGAAAAATTTAATTGACATACTGAAGTATGCATTAGAGTCCCACAACAGCAGAATTGATTAAGCAGAAGAATAATGAGTGAGCTTGAAGACAGGCTATTGGAAAATACACAGTCAGAAGAGACAAAAGAAAAAAGAATATAAAAAAATAAAGCATGCCTACAAGATCTAGAAAATAGCCTCAAAAAGGCAAATCTAAGAGTTGCTGGCCTTAAAGAGGAGGTACAGAGAGAGATAAGGGTAGAAAGTTTATTCAAAGGGACAATAACAGAGAACTTTCCAAACCTGGTGAAAGATATCAACATTCATGTACAGGAAGGTTATAGAACACCAAGCAGATTCAACCCAAATAAGACTACCTCAAGACATTTAATAATCAAACTCCCGAAAGTCAAGGATAAAGCAAGGACCAAGCAAGCTGCAAGAGAGAAGAAATAACATACAAAGGAGCTGCAATATATCTAGCAGCAGACTTTTCAGTGGAAACCTTATAGGCAAGGAGAGAGTGTCATGACATATTTAAAGTGCCAAAGGAAAAAAAACTATATTAGAATAGTATATCCAAGCCAGGCGCAGTGGCTCACGCCTGTAATTCCAACACTTTGGGAGGCTGAGAAGGGCGGATCGCTTGGGTCAGGAGTCTGAGACCAGCCTGGCCAACATGGTGAAACCCCGTCTCTACTAAAAATACAAAAATTAGACGGGCATGGTGGTCTCATGTAATCCCAGCTACTCTGGAGGCTGAGGTAGGAGAATCGCTTAAACGCGGGAGGCAGAGGTTGCAGTGAGCCAAGACTACAGCACTGCACTCCAGCCTGGGTAACAGAGTGAGGCTGTGCCTCAAAAAAAAAAAAAAAAAAAAAGTATATCCAGCAAAAATATCCTTCAAACAAGAAGGATAAATAAAGACTTTTCCAGACAAACCAAGCTGAAGGATTTCATCAACACCAGTCACATCCTATAAGAAATGCTAAGGGGAGTTCTTCAATCTGAAAGATAAGGATGTTAACAAGCAAAAAGAAATCATGTGACGGTACAAAACTCACTGGTAATAGTAGGTATGCTGAAAAACACAGAATATTATAACACTGTAACTATGGTATATAAACTATTCATATCTTGAATAGAAAGATGAAAAGATGAACCTATCAAAAATAATAATAATTACAGCAAATTTTCAAGACATAGCATATAGCAAGATACAAATAAAAACAACAAAATGTTAAAAAGCAAAAGGATGAAGTCAAAGTTTAAAGGTTTTATTAGTTTTCTCTTTGCTCACTTGTTAGTGTGTTTTTGAACTTAGGGTTGTCATCAGTTTAAAATAATGGGTTATAAGATGTTATCTGCCAGCCTCATGGTAACCTCAAATCAAAAACCTACAACTTTGGGAGGCCTAGATGGGCAGATTACCAGAGGTCAGGAGTTTGAGACCAGCCTGGCCAACATGGTGAAACCCTGTCTCTACTAGAAATACAAAAATCAGCCAGGCATGGTGGCACATGCCTGTAGTCCCAGCTACTTAGAAGGCTGAGGCAGGAGAATTGCTTGAACCCAGGAGGTGGAGGTTGCAGTGAGCTGAGATTGCACCACTGCACTCCAGCCAGGGCAACAGAAAGCAAACAAACAAATAAACAAACAAACCAAAAACCCTACAACAGATATACAAAAAATAAAAAGGAAGAAATTAAAACATATCACCAGAGAAAAAAGGAATACAGGAAGGAAGGAAGAGAAGACCACAAAACAGCTAGAAAATAAGGCTTCAGACGATCAAACTACCCTGAGCTACAGGAGGAAATTCAAACCAAAGGCAAAGAAGTTGAAAACTTTGAAAAAAATTTAGACGAATGTATAATTAGAATAACCAATACAGAGAAGTGCTTAAAGGAGCTGATGGCGCTGAAAGCCAAGGCTCGAGAACTACGTGAAGAATGCAGAAGCCTCAGGAGCCGATGTAATCAACTGGAAGAAAGGGTATCAGTGATGGAAGATGAAATGAATGAAATGAAGCAAGAAGCGAAGTTTAGAGAAAAAAGAATAAAAAGAAACGAACAAAGCCTCCAAGAAATATGGGACTATGTGAAAAGACCAAATCGACGTCTGATTGGTGTACCTGAAAGTGACGGGGAGAATGGAACCAAGTTGGAAAACACTCTGCAGGATATTATCCAGGAGAACTTCCCCAATCTAGCAAGGCAGGCCAACATTCAGATTCAGGAAATACAGAGAACACCACAAAGATACTCCTCGAGAAAAGCAACTCCAACACACATAATTGTCAGATTCACCAAAGTTGAAATGAAGGAAAAAATGTTAAGGGCAGCCAGAGAGAAAGGTCGGGTTACCCACAAAGGGAAGCCCATCAGACTAACAGCAGATCTCTCGGCAGAAACTCTACAAGCCAGAAGAGAGTGGGGGCCAATATTCAACATTCTTAAAGAAAAGAATTTTCAACCCAGAATTTCATATCCAGCCAAACTAAGCTTCATAAGTGAAGGAGAAATAAAATACTTTACAGACAAGCAAATGCTGAGAGATTTTGTCACCACCAGGCCTACCCTAAAAGAGCTCCTGAAGGAAGCACTAAACATGGAAAGGCACAACCAGTACCAGCCACTGCAAAATCATGCCAAAATGTAAAGACCATCGAGGCTAGGAAGAAACTGCATCGACTAACAAGCAAAATAACCAGCTAACATCACAATGACAGGATCAAATTCACATATAACAATATTAACTTTAAATGCAAATGGACTAAATGCTCCAATTAAAAGACACAGACTGGCAAATTGGATAAAGAGTCAAGACCCATCAGTGTGCTGTATTCAGGAAACCCATCTCACGTGCAGAGACACATACAGGCTCAAAATAAAAGGATGGAGGAAGATCTACCAAGCAAATGGAAAACAAAAAAAGGCAGGGGTTGCAATCCTAGTCTCTGATAAAACAGACTTTAAACCAACAAAGATCAAAAGAGACAAAGAAGGCCATTACATAATGGTAAAGGGATCAATTCAACAAGAAGAGCTAAATATCCTAAATATATATGCACCTAATACAGGAGTACCCAGATTCATAAAGCAAGTCCTGAGTGACCTACAAAGAGACTTAGACGCCCACACAAAAATAATGGGAGACTTTAACACCCCACTGTCAACATTAGACAGATCAACGAGACAGAAAGTTAACAAGGATACCCAGGAATTGAACTCAGCTCTGCACTGAGCGGACCTAATAGACATCTACCGAACTCTCCACCCCAAATCAACAGAATATACATTTTTTTCAGCACCACACCACACCTATTCCAAAATTGACCACATAGTCGGAAGTAAAGCTCTCCTCAGCAAATGTAAAAGAACAGAAATTATAACAAACTGTCTCTCAGACCACAGTGCAATCAAACTAGAACTCAGGATTAAGAAACTCACTCAAAACCGCTCAACTACATGGAAACTGAACAACCTGCTCCTGAATGACTACTGGGTACATAATGAGATGAAGGCAGAAGTAAAGATGTTCTTTGAAACCAATGAGAACAAAGACACAACATACCAGAATCTCTGGGACACATTCAAAGCAGTGTGTAGAGGGAAATTTAAAGCACTAAATGCCCACAAGAGAAAGCAGGAAAGATCCAAAATTGACACCCTAACATCACAATGAAAAGAACTAGAAGAGCAAGAGCAAACACATTCAAAAGCTAGCAGAAGGCAAGAAATAACTAAAATCAGAGCAGAACTCAAGGAAATGGAGACACAAAAAACCCTTCAAAAAATTAATGAATCCAGGAGCTGGTTTTTTGAAAGGATCAACAAAATTGATAGACCGCTAGCAAGACTAATAAAGAAAAAAAGAAGAATCAAATAGACGTGATAAAAAATGATAAAGGGGATATCACCACCGATCCCACAGAAATACAAACTACCATCAAAGACTACTACAAACACCTTTACGCAAATAAACTAGAAAATCTAGAAGAAATGGATAAATTCCTCGACACATACACTCTCCGAAGACTAAACCAGGAAGAAGTTGAATCTCTGAATAGACCAATAACAGGATCTGAAATTGTGGCAATAATCAATAGCTTACCAACCAAAAAGAGTCCAGGACCAGATGGATTCACAGCCAAATTCTACCAGAGGTACAAGGAGGAACTGGTACCATTCCTTCTGAAACTATTCCAATCAATAGAAAAAGAGGGAATCCTCCCTAACTCATTTTATGAGGCCAGCATCATCCTGATACCAAAGCCGGGCAGAGACACAACCAAAAAAGAGAATTTTAGACCAATATCCTTGATGAACATTGATGCAAAAATCCTCAATAAAATACTGGCAAACCGAATCCAGCAGCACATCAAAAAGCTTATCCACCATGATCAGTGGGCTTCATCCCTGGGATGCAAGGCTGGTTCAATATATGCAAATCAATAAATGTAATCCAGCATATAAACAGAACCAAAGACAAAAACCACATGATTATCTCAATAGATGCAGAAAAGGCCTTTGACAAAATTCAACAACCCTTCATGCTAAAAACTCTCAATAAATTAGGTATTGACGGAACGTATCTCAAAATAATAAGAGCTATCTATGACAAACCCACAGCCAATATCATACTGAATGGGCAAAAACTGGAAGCATTCCCTTTGAAAACTGGCACAAGACAGGGATGCCCTCTCTCACCACTCCTATTCAACATAGTGTTGGAAGTTCTGGCCAGGGCAATGAGGCAGGAGAAGGAAATAAAGGGTATTCAATTAGGAAAAGAGGAAGTCAAATTGTCCCTGTTTGCAGACGACATGATTGTATATCTAGAAAACCCCATTGTCTCAGCCCAGAATCTCCTTAAGCTGATAAGCAACTTCAGCAAAGTCTCAGGATACAAAATCAATGTACAAAAATCACAAGCATTCTTATACACCAATAACAGACAAACAGAGAGCCAAATCATGAGTGAACTCCCATTCACAATTGCTTCAAAGAGAATAAAATACTTAGGAATCCAACTTACAAGGGACGTGAAGGACCTCTTCAAGGAGAACTACAAACCACTGCTCAAGGAAATAAAAGAGGATACAAAGAAATGGAAGAACATTCCATGCTCATGGGTAGGAAGAATCAATATCGTGAAAATGGCCATACTGCCCAAGGTAATTTATAGATTCGATGCCATCCCCATCAAGCTACCAATGACTTTCTTCACAGAATTGGAAAAAACTACTTTAAAGTTCATATGGAACCAAAAAAGAGCCCGCATCGCCAAGTCAATCCTAAGCCAAAAGAACAAAGCTGGAGGCATCCACACTACCTGACTTCAAACTATACTACAAGGCTACAGTAACCAAAACAGCATGGTACTGGTACAAAAACAGAGATATAGATCAATGGAACAGAACAGAGCCCTCAGAAATAACGACGCATATTTACAACTATCTGATCTTTGACAAACCTGACAAAAACAAGCAATGGGGAAAGGATTCCCTATTTAATAAATGGTGCTGGGAAAACTGGCTAGCCATATGTAGAAAGCTGAAACTGGATCCCTTCCTTACACCTTATACAAAAATTAATTCAAGATGGATTAAAGACTTAAATATTAGACCTAAAACCATAAAAAGCCTAGCAGAAAACCTAGGCATTACCATTCAGGACATAGGCATGGGCAAGGACTTCATGTCTAAAACACCAAAAGCAATGGCAACAAAAGCCAAAATTGACAAATGGGATCTAATTAAACTAAAGAGCTTCTGCACGCAAAAGAAACTACCATCAGAGTGAACAGGCAACCTACAAAATGGGAGAAAATTTTCGCAACCTACTCATCTGACAAACGGCTAATATCCAGAATCTACAATGAACTCAAACAAATTTACAAGAAAAAAACAAACAACCCCATCAAAAAGTGGGCAAAGGACATGAACAGACAATTCTCAAAAGAAGACATTTATGCAGCCAAAAAACACATGAAAAAATGCTCACCATCACTGGCCATCAGAGAAATGCAAATCAAAACCACAATGAGATACCATCTCACACCAGTTAGAATGGCAATCATTAAAAAAGTCAGGAAACAACGGGTGCTGGGAAGATGTGGAGAAATAGGAACACTTTTACACTGTTGGTGGGACTGTAAACTGGTTCAACCATTGTGGAAGCCAGTGTGGTGATTCCTCAGGGATCTAGAACTAGAAATACCATTTGACCCAGCCATCCCATTACTGGGTATATACCCAAAGTACTATAAATCATGCTGCTATAAAGACACATGCACACGTATGTTTATTGTGGCACTATTCACAATAGCAAAGACTTGGAACCAATCCAAATGTCTAACAATGACAGACCAGATTAAGAAAATGTGGCACATATACACCAAGGAATACTATGCAGCCATAAGAAATGATGAGTTCATGTCCTTTGTAGGGACATGGATGAAATTGGAAATCATCATTC
This sequence comes from Pan troglodytes, assembly GCF_028858775.2. NCBI lineage: Eukaryota > Metazoa > Chordata > Mammalia > Primates > Hominidae > Pan > Pan troglodytes. Next base: position 17,024,159 of record NC_072409.2, read on the forward strand.
TCAGTAAACTATCGCAAGGACAAAAAACCAAACACCACATGTTCTTACTCATAGGTGGGAATTGAACAATGAGAACGCATGAACACAGGAAGGGGAACATCACACTCTGGGGACTGTTGTGGGGTGGGGGGAGGGGGGAGGGATAGCATTAGGAGATATACCTAATGCTAAATGACGAGTTAATGGATGCAGCACACCAGCATGGCACATGTATACATATGTAACTAACCTGCACATTGTGCACATGTACCCTAAAACTTAAAGCATAATAATAATAAAATAAAAAAAAAAGAATAGCAGAAAGGAACTGTTCAGGACACCACAAATAAACTTAACAGCCTATATGAAAGCTACCTAAACAAATATTTTTTTGTCAATAAACCTACTAAGCTGTTATCACCAGAATATAATTGGGATACAAAGTTTAGAACCCCTCCCCAAATTAAAAATGTTAAGATAGCATGGCAGTCAGAAAGGTGATGGTTATACCATTAGGTTTATGAATTAACAAAGGAATCACAATAATTTCTCAAGTACAAAATTCATGAAAGTTTTTAGCTTTTTAGAAACTTACAAAAATGTACAATCTTCCAAAATAAATTATGTTTCTCTTTGCAATTTTGAACCATCTAATTCTACCTATGCTGGATAAAGAATAAATGGATGATAAACTAACGTTATTACTTACACAATGTGATGTTATTATATATTATTATAAATAATGTGGAAATACTTTGGAGGCATAAAATTTTCTTATGAAGAAACACACCCAGACTCTAGCTCAGAAACATATATATGTGTGTGTATATACATATGAGTATATACGTGTGCATATATATGTATGTATACACATACACGTGTATATATAAAACACATATATACATATATAAACATATATGTATATATACGTGTGTGTGTATATATACGTGTGTCTATATATACACAAACACATACACATACATTCATGCACAAAAACATGCACAGAGACTATGTCAAAGGGATATATATATATGGAGAAAAATGAATATTCATCAACTCATTCATCAGATATTTACTACATTTTTCAGTGTTTGGATATGAATTGCTTGTGATTAATCTCCTCAATTAGTATTCAGTCTGTCTAGTATCTGAGTGAACTTAGGTGAACTAGAGATACATAAATCAAATATATATCTCACTTTTATTGATACAAAGAGATGTTGAGTTCATATTTTTAAAAATGCTATGGGACTTTTTTTTTTAAATAGATATTTACTGAACTCCATAGTAAATGTACTCTTTTGGGTGCAGTCAGGTGTAAAAAATGTTAAAAACCATAATTTGTCAGACCGAGTGTGATGGCTCATGCCTGCAATCCTAGTACTTTGGGAGGCTGAGGTGGGCAGATCACTTGAGCCCAGGAGTTGGAGACCAGCCTGGGCAACATGGTGATACCCCATCTCTACAAAATATACAACAATTAGCTTGTCATGGTGGCATGCACTTGTGGTCCCAGCTACTCAGGAGGCTGAGGTAAGATAACTGCTTGAGCCCAGGAGGTCAAGGCTGCAGTAAGCCTTATTCAAGCCACTGCACTCCAGCCTGAGTGACAGAGTGAGACCCTGTCTCAAATAATAATAATAATTTATCCTCAAAGAGCCTACAGTCTAGCAAGGGAGAGAAGACTATTCACAAATATTCCTTTTGCAAGTTTAAAAGTGCTCAAAATCACAAGGAAGACATAACTAAAATGCTATGATGGTTCAGGAAAGGAAGCACTTGCCTCTATAAGAATATGTAATCATACTAATTATGTTTTCATAAATTTAGTGAGGCATCATAGCATAGTTATAAGAAGGCTAGGCACGGTGGCTCGTGCCTGTAATCCCAGCACTTTGGGAGGCTGAGATGGGAGGATCACTTGAGCCCAGGAGTTGGAGACAAGCTGGGGCAACATAGTGAGATCCCCATCTCTACAAAAAACAAACAAAAAAAGTAGCTAGGTGTGGTGGCGTGCACCTGTAGTCCTTGCTATTCAGGAGGCTGAAGTGGAAGGATTGCTTAAGCCCAGGAGATTGAGGCTGCAGTGTGCTGTGATCATGCTACTGCACTCCAGCCTGGGTGACAGTGAGACCCTGTCTCAAAAAAAGAAAAAAAGCTTGTGCCTGTAATCGCAGCACTTTGGGAGGCTAAGGTGGGCAGATCACTTGAGATCAGGAGTTCGAGACCAACCTGACCAACATGGTGAAATCCCTTCTCTACTAAAAATACAAAAATTAGCCCAGTGTGGTGGTGTGCGCCTGTAGTCCCAGCTACTTCAGGAGGCTGAGGCAGGAGAATAACTTGAACCTGGGAGATGGAGGTTGCAGTGAGCCAAGATTATGCCAATGCATTCCAGCCTGGGTGACAGAGAGAGAAAGGAGAGAAAGGGGAGAAAGAGAGATAGTTAGATAGATAGATAGATAGATAGATAGATAGATAGATAGATAGATAGGGAGAGAGAGGGAGAGAGAGAGGAGGGAGGGAGGGGGAGAGAGAAAGAAAGAAAGAAAGAAAGAAAGAAAGAAAGAAAGAAAGAAAGAAAGAAAGAAAGAAAGGGAAAGAAAGAAATGTTATAAGAACTGGAGGTTCTAAAGTCACAGTTATATTTTAATCCCCTTTAATGAGAGAAAAAATTGAAAAAACTGAGGTTTACTAAGTATTCTACAATGATAAGTATTATTGGCCATTAAAACCCTAAAATTGTAAGGAATATTGATGATGACTGTGGCAGACAGACTCTACTATGGTCCTTAATGATCCACTTCTGGTATTCATGTCCTTATGTAATCTACTTCCCCCACGCCCTAACCTTGAGTGTGAGCTGAATGTAGTGACTTGCTTTCAACCAAAAGAATATGACAGAGGTAATGAGATGTCATTTTCATGGTTAGGTTACATAAGATTGTGACTTCTGTCTTGCTACTGGACTTGCTTGCTTGCTGCTTTGGGTGCAGCAAGTTGCCATGTTGGACTCCTTCAGCAAGTAACTGAGAGCAGCCTCTAGCCAACAGCCAGAAAGGAACTGAGGCTCTTAGTCCAAGAACCCTTAAGGAATTGAATACATCTGACAACCACATCAGGGCACTTGAAAGTAGATCTTTCTCCCGTTGAATATTCAGATGAGACCTTACTGGCAGCCAACATCTTGATTACAGCTTCGTGAGAAACACAGAAGCAGAAGATCTAGCCAAGCCATGCTGATTCCTGACCCAGAGTAACCCAAGCCCACTGTTGCCTGACACTCTCCCTCCAACATCGGTGGCAGAAGGCACCCAGGTAGATGTTTCCCACCTCAGCAGCAGTAGCAGAGATGCAGTAAGGAAGCTCATCAGCACCAAGTGACCTGATGAGCAGGCCCTGAGAATTATTGTCTATCCATAGCCCCAGCATCCTCCACCCATAAGCTGGCACTAAGGAGGGCAGGAAAGCACCTTCCACGCCCTCAGGTAACACCAGCAGGGATCAAACAAGAGCCCCACTGGCACTAGCCAGCCCAGAGGTCAGGTTCAGGGAAGCACTCACTGACCCATGGCCTGGCATCTCCCACACTTCACCTAGTGGAACCAGGCCTGAGAAAGTGCACTCACCCCTGCAGGAAGCATCAGCAGAATCAAGTGGGAGCTTCAGTGAACAAAGTGAACAAAGAAGACTCGAATAGCTCTGTATAGGCTCTGAAACCTATATTGCCATTGCAACCACAGCTTCAAAAGTAGGTGAGGAACTATGCACTGTATTAGTCAGGGTGCCCCAATGAAACAGAGTCAATAGGATGGAGACACATATATACAGTCAGCCTTCCATATCCCCAGGTTCCAAATCTGCAGATTCAACCTGCCAAGGGTCAAGAATACTCAGAAAAAAAAATTATCCTGAATAAGTAGACTTTTTCTTCCAGTCATTATTTCCTAAAGCATACAACCTAACAACTATTTATGTAGTTGTGTTAGGTATTATAAGTAACCTAGAGATGATTTAAAGTATACAGCAGGTTGTGTGTAGGTTACATGCAAATACTATACCATTTTACATAAGGAACTTGAATATCCGCAGATGTTGGTATCTACAGGGGTCCCCAAACAAATCCCTCATGGATACTGAGAACGACTGTAGCGTGTGTGTGTGTGTGTGTGTGTGTGTGTGTGTGTGTAGTGATGACACAGAAAGAAAGAGAAAATGTATTATAGGAATTGGCTCACACTGTTGAGTCTGAGAAGTCCCACACTCTGCCATCTGCAAGCTGGAGAACCAAGAAAGCTGGTGGTGTAATTCAGTTCAAACACTAAGTCCTGAGCACCTGGAGGGCCAACGTCTGAGGGCAGGAGAAGATGGATGGCCCAGCTGAAAGAGGGAGCAAATTCACCCTCTCCCTACCCTTTTGATCTACTCAGACACTCAATAAATTGGATGATGCCCACTCACATTGGTGAGAGCAGATCTTCTTTACTCAGTCTCACTGATCCAAATGCTAATCTCTTCCAGAAACACCTTCATAGACAGAAATAATGTTTTAGCAGCTACCTAGGCATCCCTTAACTCATTCAAGTTTATACATAAAATTGACTATCACAGATTATGTATGATTCAATTTACATGAAATTTTGGAAAAGGCAAAACTATAGAGATGGTAAACAGATCAGTGATTGCCAGGATCTTGGGGAAGGGAGGGCTAAATAAGTGAAGCCCATGGGATTTTTCAGGATAGTGAAACTATTCTGTATGATTCTGTAATGGTTGATACATGTCACTATGCATATGTCAAAGCCCATAGAACTTTACAGCACCAACCACATCTTAATGTATGCAAATTTTTGAAAAATCATATAGGGGGTCAGGAGATCACAGGACAGAATATAGAGTGTGACAAAAAATAATCTAAATGTATTACAAATGCATGAAATGATCTCACTGAAGAGTTTGTGAGGAAAACATCCTGACCTAACTTTGGAAATGAGTGGAGACTGTAAGACTAAAAAGGAACTGTACATAAGTGCTGGACTCTAGTTGGTCAAATTGTTGTTTCCATGGGGGTACAGGTTAATAATTCTGAAACCACCATACATGGACATACTGGAATTGAACAGTTAAGTAAATGGATGGTGGATGGTGGGAGCCATGTTTCTTACTGTTGGAATATGAGATTACAGACAAACCAGAGGAGGGGGCCGGAATGATCCATGTGGTAATGCATGAGAGTTGGAGACATCAATATGAACTCATGTTTAGCTTAATATCGATACAAATGAATACATGTAGAAATGTTTATAAACATATGTGTGTATACACAGGTTAGTAGAAACATATATTTCCTTGTTCTGTCAGCTGAGTGGGGCTTAGAAACAATGACACTCCAGTAGCAACAAATAGACCTAGAACCAAAATTTTGGTTTTTAATACCATTCTCCAATAAAAGGAATCAGAGCTCCTTGAAGAAATGGCTGATTCCAGAGGATGGGTATGGAATATGTACAAAAGGGGGACACATTCTCATACCATTTCTGTACATTTTCCCTACCCATGCCCATGATCCCAAGATGATCCTGGAGTATATTCTAGTCCCAGAAGCAAGGAAGTGCCCAAAAAGAACATAATGAAAAGAGTATGTCAAAGGCAAAAAGAAGCCAACTAAAAGAGCTTCCAATGGAACAATTTAAGCAACAAAATAAATAATGTAGAACTGAATTCTAACCCAAAATATAAAACAAACATCCATGAGTCCACACAGATATGAATAAATGAATGATTGCAAAAGAATTCCAAATAATTGATGTGAATACTCTGCCCTCAAGGAGGTAGAGAATAATTTCCCATCCTTCTGGCTTAGTAAGTGTGGGCTGAACATAATGACTTCTGTCCAAAGAGAATAATATAGAAGCAGGGAGGAAGAGAGTAACTTTACCGTGGAGAAACTTGACAAAAACTACCATAGCCAAGTTATTAAGGTTAACATCAACAGTGATAAGCCATGTTGATAACTCGTGTCCTTCATATGATGTGATGAGAATGGCACTGTTATGAGTTAAATTGTGTCCCCCAAAAAAGATGTGCTGAAGTTCTTTTTTTCCCCCAATTTAGAAAGTTTATTTTCCCAAGATTAAGGATGCACCTGCGACACCGCCTCAGGAGGTCCTGTCGACATGTGTCCAAGGTAGCTGGGGCACAGCTTAGTTTTATACATTTTAGGGAGACATGAGACATTAATCAATATGTGCAAGATGTACATTGGTTCGGTCTGAAAAGGCATGACAACTCAAACAGGTAGGAAGGAGGACGACTTTCAGGTCATAGGTAGATAAGAGAGAAAAGGCTATATTCTTTTGAGCCTGATTAGCCTTTCACTGAATACACAATTTACATGTGAGAGGAGGGTAGAGGAATAATCTCTTATGCCTTAGTCTGGCTTAGCGAATCTACATTTTTACGTAAACAACAGGGCAGAGCAAGCAATCAGGTGTGCGTTTGTCTCAGGTGAGCAGAGGGATCACTTTGAGTTCTGTCTTTGACCTGCACCTGTGAAGATAAGCTACCAATTTACTTTGCCAGGGTGAAATTCAACAGAACTGTCTTAGGGTAAAGATCTTGTGGCCCACAAGAAATTTCCTTGTGGATAAATTGTGAGGGAGGTGTGTAGCTTTTTTTTTTTTTAAATCTTTGTGGCTATCTTATTTGGGAATAAAATGGGAGGCAAGTTTGCCTAACACAGTTCCCAGCTTGACTTTTCCCTTTGGCTTACTGATTCTGGGGTCCTGAGACTTATTTTTCTTTCAAATTTCCACCCTTTTCTTTTTAAAAATCTTTCGGAGAAAGCATTTTAGAAGAAAATGAGTCTCTGTTCTCAAGTTTTGTCTACCCCAATCCTTATGAATGGAACCTTATTTGCAAATAGTCTTTGCAGTTACAATTAGTTAAGGTGAGGTCATCAAGGTGGGCCTTAATCCAATATGACTTATGTGTTTTATAAGAAGAGGGAAATTTTGACAGACACACAGAGAGGATAGCTAGGTGAAGACAGAGGCAGAAATCAGAATGATGTATTTATAAGCCAAGGAACACCAAAAATTGACAGTCATCGCCAGAAGCTAAGGAGAGAGGTGTGGAATAGATTCTTCCTCACAGCTGTCAGAAGAAACCAACCTGGTTAACACTTTTAGACTTCTGGCCTCCAGAACTGTGAGAAAGAATAAATTTCTGCTATTTGAAAGTCACATAATTTGTGGTACTTTGTTATGACAGTCTCGTGAGTCTATTATAGGCAATTTATCTATGTGGTCTTCCACCCAAAAACCCATAACTTTAGTGTGTTCTTGATAAACACATCAGACAAATCCCAACTGAGAGACATTCTGTAGGCCCTCGAAACTTTGCAGTTATTAACACTCCTCAAACTGTCAAAGTCATTATAAACAAGGAAAGTCTGAGAAATTGTCAAAGCCAAGAGGAGTCTCAAGAGATTTGATTAGTAAACATAGTGAGGAATCTTGGCTGGGAGCCTGGAACAGAAAAAGGACATTAGATAAAAACTAAGGAAATCAAAAGTGTAGACTTGAGTCAATAATATGCATCAATATTGGCTCATTAATTGCGACAAATGTACTATACTAATGTAAGATGTTAATAATAGGGGAAATTGGGTGTGGGTCATATGGGAACTCTACTACTTTCACAAATTTTTGTAAATCTAAAACTATTCAAAAACAAGTTTAAGAAATGTAAAGCAAAAAATTATTAGCTCATGGGTCATGCAAAAATAGGCAGACCACAGGCCATAATTTGTCAATCTCTAGTCTAGGAAATAAGATCCAACTCTTTTACCAGTTGAGGACATCACAGAGCTAACAAGATTATGTAGAATTCCCAGCCCAGGATCTAAGAGGATAGAAGCTCAGGGAATAATGAGCCTGTGCCATCTTTACATCCTTTTCCATGGTCTTGCCCCAAATCTCATCAAAATGACAGGGAAAAAGTAAAGCATCTACAAGAACAGAGAAAGCATTAGATGAGAGAGGTCACCAATTTTTTTTTTTTTTAAACTGCACTAGGAAATACAACCTAAGGCTGAGGCCCTAAAACAAAGCTGAAAAAAGTATTTTTAAAAAATTTTCTTTGTGACATCAGAAATCTACCATAACTCTTTGGAATTACTTAGCCAGGAGGGTAATTACTGAGCCAGAAAGACAGAGGCTCAGGAGGGTTAGCCCGGCATTTGAGATGACCTTTCCCCTGGGGTCATCTGCCTATTTAATAAAAGTCCTTTAAGAGAATGAGTGGTGCTTTTGAAAACCTTGAGCGGCAAAGGGGATAAAGAAGGGAGTCCAGAGCTCACTGATTATTAATACTGATATGTTAGGGCGTAGGTCTGACATTTTATTTTTTTCTTTTCTGTTTGTTCCCTTTGTTTTTTTGTTTTCTCTGTTTCTCTTTTCTTGCCTTTCTGTGGATTACTTGAACATTTTTCAGAATTCCATTTTGATTTATTGATAGTGTTTTCAAGTGTATCTCTTCATATAGATTTTTTTAAGTAGTTGCTCTAGGTATTACATTGTACATACCTTTTATTGTACCAAGGAAATTTTCTTTTTTCTTGTTTTTTTTTTTTTTTCATTTTTGTCCTGACCTAGTTGGCAGGAAATTTTCTTTTATTCTAGTATGCTAAGAATTTTTATCATGAATATTTGGTAAATTTCATCAAACTGTGTGTCCATGGAGATGATCAAATAACTTTTTCCAGTATTTCTTAATAAAGTGAATTATATTGATTGGTTTTATTAATCAAAATTAAGCTTTCATTTCTGATATAAATTCAGATTAGCCAGGTGCTATTAGAAGAGCTAAAATATTAATAAAAAATTATAACAATACCATGTTCTGGCAAGATACAGAGAAACAACGTATCTCATCCCACCATTACTGATAAAATGGTATAACCACTCTGAAAAGTATTTTGGCAGTTTCTTAAAAAACTAAATATATACAACCATGCAACCCAGGAATTGCACTTTTAGTATTTATCCTAAAGAAATCTTATATCTACATAAAACCCTGCACACCAATGCTCATGGCAGCTTTATTTGTAATAGCCAGAAACTGGAAACAACCAAAATGTCCTTCAATGGGTGAATGGTTAAACAAACTGTGGTATACTAACACCATGGAATACACAAAGAAAGGAACTCAGATAGACCAAAAAGGCATTGTGCTGAGTGAAAAAATATCGTTTCAAAAGGTTATATACTGTATGATTCCATCTATATAATGCTTTTGAAATGACAAAATTAGAGAGGTGGAGAACAGATGAATGGTTGCCAGGGGTTAGTGATGGTAGAAGTGAGGGGAGTAAGGTGAACTATAAAGACATCTTTGTGTTATAACATAGCGTAAGGAATATCTTTGTGAGGACAGAATAGTTCTGCATCTTTTTTTTTTAACAGAGTGTGGCTCCGTCACCCAGGCTGGAGTGCAGTGGCACGATCTTGGCTCACTACAACCTCCGCCTCCTGGGTTCAAGCAATTCTCATGCCTCAGCCTCCCAACTAGCTGCAACTACAGGCGCACACCACCACACCTGGCTAATTTTTGTATTTTTAGTAGAGACGGGGTTTTACCATGTTGGCCAGGCTGGTCTTGAACTCCTGGCCTCAAGTGATCCCACCCGTCTCAGCCTCCCAAAGTGCTGGGATTACAAGTGTGAGCCACTGCTACCAGCCTAGTTCAGTATCTTGACTGTGGTATTGGTACAAGAATCTATATGTGTGATAAAATGGCATACTACTATAAGCACACATTATACTAATGCTACTTTCTTGGTTTTTATACTGTACTATAGTTACACAAGAATTCAACTATTAGGGGTAACTAGTGAAGGCTAATAGAACTCTCTGAATCATCTTTGTAACTTCCCGTAAACACATAATTATTTCAAACTAATTTTAAAAAAATATGTACCCTCAATGAGGTCTTACATGTCTACCATTTTTTTAAAAATTCCAGTAGTCTGTTCCCTCCTTATCCATTTCTCCAGTTATTTTTCTTCACAGCCCTTAATCCCTTATAAGGTACTAAAATATTATGTAATTTACTTATTTTATTTATTATCTATCTCCCCGACCAGAATGTAAGCTTCATGAGAACAGAATTTCCTGTCTGTTCACTGATGTATCCTCAATACATAGTAGGTGCTCAAAATATGTATTGAATGAATGAGTAATGTTTAGCAAAAACATTAGTTGAGTAATATGTAGCAAAAACGAGTTATGGCTGGGAATAGTGGCTCACACCTGTAATTCCAGCACTTTGGGAGGCTGAGGCAGGAGGATCATTTGAGTCCAGAAGTTTGAGACCAGCCTGGGTAACATAGTGGGACCTTGTTTCTACCAAAAAATGTAAAAATTAGCTGAGAGTGGTGGTGCACATCTGTAGTCCCAGCTACTTAGGAGGCTGAGGTGGGAGAATCACTTGAGCCCAGGAGGTCAAGACTACAGTGAGGTAATATTGTGCACTCACTGCACTCTAGCCTGGGCGATAAAGTGAAACCCTGTCTCGAACAAACAAATAAAACCCAACTATCTAGGCCAAGGTCTAGAGCATCATCAGTGCTCAGAAAAGAAGAAAGACTGACAATGTTCTATTTCTTTGCTAGTAGTGGTTTCTATTTAAAAAGACTAATAAAATTGACAAACCACTGGCAAAATTAGACAAGAAAAAAAGAAAGCACAAGTAACAGTATCATATATAAAAGGGGAGCTACTCTTACCAATAATACAGATATTTAAAAGCTAACAAAGCATATTATAAGCAATTTTAATAAATTTGAATATATGGATGAAATAGAAATTATTTTAGAAAAATATAAAATTACAAATGACACAAGAAGAAAACTGTCCCACAAAATAATGCTAGGCCCTTACCTCAGACCATTTACAAAAGTTAACTCACAATGGATAAAAAATCTAAACATAAGAGCTAAAACTATGAAACTCTTAGAAGAAAATATAGGAATAAATGATTATCTTGGATTTAGCAACGATTTATTTCTTTAAAAAGAATTTTTTTTTTTAGAGACAAAGTTTCACTATGCTGTTTCACTATAATACACTGTTTCACTACAGTACAGTATTAAAACCTCAAACTCCTGGGCTCAAGGGATCCTCCCGCCTCAGCCTCCCAAGTAACTGGGACAACAGGCGCACACTACCATGCACAGCTGGCAATGGTTTCTTAGATATGACACCAAAAGCACAATCAAAAGAAAAAAATAAATTAGAATTCATCGAAATACAAAACTTTAGTGTATCAAAGAATACTATCAACAAAGTGGAAAGACAACCCATAAAATGGGAGAAAACATTTGCAAATAATTTACCTGATGAGTTAGGTATGTAGAATATATAAAGAACTCACACAACTCAAAAAACAGCTTTCCACAGTAGCTGAACTAATTTACATTCCCACCAAAAGTGTATAAGTTTCCCTTTTCTCTGCAGGCTTACCAGCATCTATTTATTTTTATTTTTTAATAATAGCCAGCCCAGCGCAGTGGCTCACAACTGTAATCCCAGCACTTCGAGAGGCTGAGGCGTGTGGATCACGAGGTCAAGAGATGGAGACATCCTGGCCAACATGGTGAAACCCCATCTCTACTAAAAATACAAAAATTAGGTAGGCATGGTGGCTGAGGCAGGAGAATCACTTGAACCCAGGAGGCAGAGGTTGCAGTGAGCTGAGGTTGTGCCACTGCACTCCAGCCTGGCAACAGAGCGAGAGTCCATCTAAAATATAATAAAAATAAAATAATAATAATAATAGCCATTCTAACTGATATGAGATGGTATCTCATTATGGTTTTGATTTGCATTTCTCTGACAATTAGCGATGTGGAGCATTTTTTCATGTATTTGTTGCCCACTTGCAGGTCTTCTTTTGGGAAGTGTCTGTTCATGTCTTTTGCTCATTTTTTAAATGGGGTTATTGGTTTTTTGCTTGCTGATTTGTTTAGGTTCCTTATAGCTCTAGATATTAGACTTTTGTCAGATGCATAGTTTGCAAACATTTTCTCCTATTCTGTAGGCTGTTTACTCTGTTGATAGTTACTTTAATTGGTAGCTTTAATTGGAAGCTTGTTACTTTAATTAGGTACCACTGGTCAATTTGTTTCCGTTGCAATTGCTTTTGAGGACTCAGTTATGAATTATTTCCCAAGGCTGATGTCCAGAATAGGTTTCTTAGGTTTTCTTCTATGATTCTTATAGTTTGAGGTCTTACATTTAAATATTTAATTCATCTTGAGTTAACTTTTGTATTTGGTGAAAGGTAGGGGTCCAGTTTCAGTCTTCTGCATATGGCTAGCCAGTTATCCCAGCACCATTTATTGAATAGAGAGTTCTTTCCCCATTGTTTATTTTTGCTGACTTTGTTAAAGATCAGGTGGTTGTAGATGTGTGGCTTTACTTCTGGGTTCTCCATTCTGTTCCATTGGTCTGTGCATCTGTTTTTGTCCCAGTACCATGTTGTTTTGATACTGTAGCCTTGTAGTATAGTTTGAAGTTGCTAATGTGATGCCTCCAGCTTTGTTCTTTTTGCTTAGGATTGCTTTGGCTATCTGTACTCTTTTTTGGTTCCATATGAATTTTAGAATAGTTTTTTCTACTTCTGTGAAAAATAATGTTGGTAGCTTGATAAGAATAGCATTCAATCTGTAGATTGCTTTTAGCCATTTTAACAATATCGATTCTTCTAATCCATGAGCATGGACTGTTTTTCCATTTGTTTGTACCACATATGGTTTTTTTCAGCAGTATTTTGTAGTTCTTGGAGAGATCCTTCACCTCCATCATTACTTATATTCCTAGGTTTTTGTTTGTTTGTTTTTTGCAGCTATTGTAAATGGGATTGCATTCTTGGTTTGGCTCTCAGCTTGAATGTTATTGGTGTATAGAAATGTTACTGATTTTTGTATATTGATTTTGTATCTGGAAATTTTGCTGAAGTTGTTTATCAGTTCTAGGAGACTTTTGGCAGTCTTTAGGGTTTTCTATGTATAGACTCCTATCATCAGCAAAGAAGAAGTCAAACTATCTTCTTCTTTTCCTATTTGGATGTCTTTTATTTCTTTCTTTTGCCTGATTGCTGTGTCAAGGACTTTCATTACCATGTTGAATAGGAGTGGTGAGAGTGGGCATTCTTGTCTTGTTCCAATTCTCCAGGGGAATGCTTCCAATTTTTGCCCCTTCAGTATGATGTTAGCTGGTTTATCATAGATGGCTCTTATTTTGAGGTATGTTCCTTTGGTGACTATTTTTTAGAGGGCTTTTATCATGATGGGATGTTGAATTTTATAAAAAGCTTTTTCTGTGTCTATTGAGATGATCATATGGTTTTTGTTTTTAATTCTGTTTATGTGGTGAATCACATTTATTGATTTGTGTATGTTGAACCAACCTTGCATCCCAGGAATGAAACCAACTTGATCATGATGAATTAACTTTTTAATGTGCTTCGGATTCAGTTTGCTAGTATTTTGTTGAGGATTTTTGCATATACATTCATCAGAGATATTGGCCTGTAGTTTTCTTTTATCATTATGTCTTTGCCAGATTTTGGTATCAGGGTGATGCTGGCTTTATAGAATGAGTTGGAGAGGAGTCCTTCCTCCTCGAATTTTTTGAATAGTTTCAGTAGAATTGGTACCAGTTCTTCACCACATTAAGAGATTCAAGCAGAAAAAAAGTTATAGTATTTCTACATAGATGCAAAATTTCTAAAGCATTTGATAAAACTTAATATCCATTCAAGATTTTTAAACCCTTAAGAAAAAAGAAATAGAATGAAAGTTCTTAATCTAATAAAAAGTATCTGTAGAAAACCAAAGAAAAGTAATGTTTTATGTCAAAAGCTTTTCCTCTAAAGTCAGGAACAATTAAAGGGTGCCTAATATCACCATTTCTATTCTGTGTTGTACTAGAGCTTCTAACTAGTACATGAAGGATAAGAAAAACAAATTAATGGTATAATTATCTACAAATGATAAATTGTATATGTAGGAAAAAGAGATTTATTCGAATTATAAGAGCATTTAGCAAAATCCCTAGATGAATAATCAATATGACAAAAGTAGTTACATTTCCAAACACCAGCCATAAGTTGTTAGCAAATGATTTTTTAAAGATGCCTTTTTAGCCTAAAAAAATCAAGTATCTACAAATAAGTGTACCAAAAGATATATAAGACTTTTATGTCTATTGAAAGACACTAAGGAAAACTGAAGTAAATCGTTATTGGAAGGCTCAATAGTATAAAAATATCAGTTCACTCTAAAATGATTTAATGATTCAGTTCAATCCCAATAAATATTCCCAGGAGGGTTTTTTTTTTTTTTTTGACAGAATTTGACAGACTGATTTTAAACTTTACGGAAAATTTAAAGGCCAAGACTATCCAAAACATTCTTTTAAAAAATGAGGTGGGCTGGGAAGTGAGGAGCCCCTCTGCCCGGCCAGCCGCTCTGTCTGGGAGGGAGGTGGGGGGGTCAGCCCCCCGCCCGGCCAGCCGCCCCGTCCGGGAGGGAGGTAGGGGGGTCAGCCCCCCGCCCGGCCAGCCGCCCCGTCCGGGAGGGAGGTGGGGGGGGTCAGCCCCCTACCCGGCCAGTCGCCCCGTCCGGGAGGGAGGTGGGGGGGTCAGCCCCCCACCTGGCCAGCCGCCCCGTCCGGGAGGGAGGTGGGGGGATCAGCCCCCTGCCCGGCCAGCCGCCCTGTCCGGGAGGTGAGGGGCGCCTCTGCCCGGCCGCCCCTACCGGGAAGTGAGGAGCCCCTCTGCCCGGCCAGCCGCCCTGTCCGGGAGGGAGGTGGGGGGTCAGCCCCCCGCCTGGCCAGCCGCCCCGTCCGGGAGGGAGGTGGGGGGTGTCAGCCCCCCGCCCGGCCAGCCGCCCCGTCCAGGAGGTGAGGGGCGCTTCTGCCCGGCCGCCCCTACTGGGAAGTGAGGAGCTCCTCTGCCCGGCCACCACCCCGTCTGGGAGGTGTACTCAACAGCTCATTGAGAACTGGCCATGAAGACAATGGCGGTTTTGTGGAATAGAAAGGGAGGAAAGGTGGGGAAAAGATTGAAAAATTGGATGGTTGCCGCGTCTGTGTAGAAAGAGGTAGACATGGGAGACTTTTCATTTTGTTCTGTACTAAGAAAAATTCTTCTGCCTTGGGATCCTGTTGATCTGTGACCTTGCCCCCAACCCTGTGCTCTCTGAAACATGTGCTGTATCCACTCAGGGTTGAATGGATTAAGGGCGGTGCAGGATGTGCTTTGTTGAACAGATGCTTGAAGGCAGCATGTTCGTTAAGAGTCATCACCACTCCCTAATCTCGGGTACCCAGGGACACAAACACTGCGGAGGGCCGCAGGGTCCTCTGCCTAGGAAAACCAGAGAACTTTGTTCACTTGTTTATCTGCTGACCTTCCCTCCACTATTGTCCTGTGACCCTGCCAAATCCCCCTCTGCGAGAAACACCCAAGAATGATCAATTAAAAAGAAAAAAATAAATAAAAAATAAAAATAAAAAAATAAAAAATGAGGTGGGAGTTCTTGATGTACTAAATATTAACAATGATTATAAAGTAAAATGATAAAGACAATATGATGTTGTCACAGAAATTGACAAATAAATCAATGGAGCATAACCAAGATAGGCAATGACTCACATATAAATGGACACTTCATATATAACAGTAACGGCACTGCAGAGTCCTAAAGAAAAAAAAATAATCTTTTCAGTAAATGGTGCTTTGAAAACAGAACATTCACATGGGAAAAAAATGAAATGTACTCTTTCATCAAAGTAAGCTTCCATGAGTTCAGGGTTCTTTCAGTTTTGTTCACAGCTGTAACCCCAATGCCTAGAAATGTAACTGCAATATAGAAGGTATACATACTCAGTATTTGTGAAGTGAATGAATGAATGAATGAATGAACGAACGAACGAATAAATGACGACTTTGGAAACAGTTCTCAAGTTTTTAATTCGTCTTCTTTTAAACATCTAACTAGGAAAAAAGTACATGAGAGTTACCACTAGATGGCGCAACATAACAAAGAAAGTAATCAACACATTCTTTCCTTCTGAAAGGAATTGCTTCAAGAAAAGCCTGCTGATGTCACCTGTGCTGTAATAACTCATATTTCAATGACTTATACCCCACTGCACAGATGTTATTCTGTTCTGCTAAGTATTTTAGTTTTTCTTGTACCAGTACAGGTTACCAGTTCCTCCTTCTCCCTTTCCCCACCCTCTCCATCCCTTGGAACTCCCCCAACCTGTATTAACTGAATCTCCCAATGTACTAAAGCCCTCAGGTTTCCAGAGCTGTGAGGTAGTCCACGGTGAGAAAGAATCTGTCCCCTCTGAGTTACACTCTGTTAAACGGGGTCACAGATTAGTGAAACAGTTCTTTCGTATTTTACTTCCAGCCTCCTTTCTCCGTGGGACCCCAGATTGGATCCATTGGGGGGTAGATTTGAATGGCAACTACCATGCATTATCAAGGATCACCATTTCTTTGCACCACTAAAGGCTCTCTTGCCAGGTCATGGTTATCCCAGGAGGTGTTTCAGTGCTTATGCCGATAAGCTCCTGTCACTAATCTGTCCGCCTGTTCATATTAGGCTAGCGTGACCAATTTGTCCTGGTTTGCTGGGGACTTTCACAGTTTTAGCATTGGAAGTCTCACATCCCAGGAAATCGAAATCCCTTAATCTTGGATAAACCAGAACAGCTGGTCACTCTACACTAGGCCCAGATCTCTCTGAACCCCACTCAAGCTCAAACCAGATTGTTTCATACAAGTATATAATTTTTAACCACATACATAAATTCCTGTTCTCTCTTCCCACTCCACATAGTCAGCCACCGAGTCTGTCAATTCCACTTCCTATGTATCATTTAAATTCATTTTCTCCTCTAATTCACACTACCTTACTTAGCTCATGTCTCATCATTTTATTCAGAATTACTAGGTAATCTTAAATAATAGCTCTACCCCTAGTATTGCTCATCTCAAATTCTCCCTCATGGAATATCTTTCATATCAATGTGATGTGATCACATCACAGTCCTGTAAAAAAAAAAAATCACTACTTTTCCCTCAGCATAGGATTTTGTCCACCTTCTTCATATGGTACATAAAGCTCCTTCCAGTATAGCCCTACCTAACATTTCCAGTTTTATCTCCCACCACTCCACTCTTCATACTCTTCACCCCTAGTGCTACTTACTACTCAACTGAACTAATTACTGCTTCCAGAACCCACAATGCCCATAGGCCTTTGCTTCCACTGATCTTATTTTCTAGAATGCCCTCTTGCTTTGCTATCTGGTAATTTACCTTTACTCATCAGAACCACCTAAATTGGGAAGGGAAGTTTGCCCAGACCAAGAGATGCTATGTAGACCAGAAAGAAATATTCAGACAGCTTACAGGAGGACACACATACACGTTTCTTACCATAATACAAGTCCAAAAAAGTTCCTACTTAACAAAATGTACTATTTTGTATACAACCACATATGAAGGGAAAACAACCAAAGTCACATCTGGCCGCTATATCAATAGGTAATGTTACGCAGTCTTTGTTCTCCAAGTTCAGGATTATGGTGCCAGTCCTCGGCCTCTTTAGATTTTGTAGGCAACACAAACCACAAGTGGATGCTCTGCTCTGATCCGGTTACACCAAGTAACTTGTAAGGCTGCTACTTCTGAATGGTGCCTGAAGCAAGAGAAGGCTCTACAGTGGGTCGAGGCAGTGTCATTCCAGTCTGTCTATCCAGTGGTGCTCCAAGTGTCTGTGGTAAGAGTGCTGCATGGCTCCTCAGGCAAGCCTCGACAGGAAAATGACACAACACATAGCTAGCTAACAGAACCACACACTCCTCTGCTCCCTTAAAGAAGCAGCTCATAGCTCACTATTACGCCCTGGTAAAAACTGTTTAACCATGGAATTCCTATTACATGACCTAACAATTACATGACATAACTTGCCCATTATGAACAAGACCTAGCTATAATAATGTGCAGCAGCAATCCATTATCAAATAGACATAGTATGTACAAGATCAGACTCAAGCAAGCTCAGAGCACAAGCAAGTTACATGAGCAGGTGGCCCAGACCCCCACAGCACTTACTTCTGATGCCTTTTGGCCTCTCCCTCAACCAGCACTTGTGGTTTCATGGGGAGCTCCTTATGGCCTGTTGAAAGAGGGGGAAAATACACTTGGGCCTTATCCCTGTCAAAATACCAATGACATTCTTCATAAAAACAAAAAAATCCTAAAATTTATACAGGACCACGAAAGATCTTGAATAGCCAAGGCAAACCCAAGCCAGAAAACAAAGCTGGAGGCATCATACTACCTGACTTCAAAATATACCACAAAAAAAAAAAAAAAAAAAAAAATACCACAAAGCCATAGTAATCAAAACAGCATGGCACTGACATAAAAACAGACACATAGACCAATGAGACAGAATAGAGAACCCAGAAATTAATCTATGTATCTACAGCCAACTGATTTTTGGCAAAGGGACAAAGAACATACATTGGGGAAAGGACAATCTCTTCAATAAACAGTGCTGGGCCAGGCACGATGGCTCATGCCTGTAATCACAACACTTTGGGAGGATGAGCAGGGAAGATTGCTTGAGCCCAGAAGTTCAAGACCAGCCTGGGCAACAAAGGGAGACCCCTCTCTACAAACACACAAAATATATTTTTTTAAAACAGCCAGGTGCAGTGGCATGCACCAATAGTCCCAGTGACTTGGGAGGCTGAGGTGGGAGGATCACTTGAGCCTGGGAAGTTGAGGCTGCAGTAAGCCATGATTGCACCATTGCACTCCAGTCTGGGTGATAAAGCAAGACCCTGTCTCAAATAAATAAATAAATAAATAAATAGTGCTGGGAAAACTGAATATCTATACGCAGAAGAATGAAACTAGACCCCTATCTCTCACCATACACAAAAATCAACTAAAAAGGGATCAAAGACCTAAATATAAAACCCAAAACTATAAAAGTACTAGAAGAAAGATTTTAGGGGAAATGCTTCAGGACATTGCTCTGGGAAAAGACTTTATGAATAAGACCTCAAAAGCACAGGCAACAAATGCAAAAATAAATGGGATTATATCAAACTAAAAAGCTTCTGCACAGCAAAGAAAACAATCAACACAGTGAAAAGACAACTTACAGAATGGGAGAAAATATCTGCAAACTACTCATCTGACCAGGGATTGATATCCAGAATACACAAGAACTCAAATATCTCAACAGCAAACAAACAATATGATTAAAAATGGGCAAGTGATCTGAACAGACATTTTTCAAATGCAAATGACCAACAGGTATATGAAAAAATGCTCAATATCACTAATTATCAGGGAAATGTAAATCACAACCACAATGATATAACATCTCACCCAAGTCAGGCTGGCTATTATCAAAAATACAAAAAAAAAAAAAAGTGCTGGCAAGGATGCAGAGAGAAGGGAACTCTCATACACTTGGTGGGAATATAAACTAGTACAGCCAGTAGGGAGAACAGTATGGAGGTTCCTCAAAAAACTACAAATAGAGCCACAGTATGATACTGAAATTCCTCTACTGGGTATTTATCCAAAGGAAAGGAAATCAACATATTGAAAAGAAACCTGCATGCCCATGTTTACTGCAGCACTATTCAGGAGAGCCAAGATAAGGAATCAACCTATGTGTGCAACAACAGATGGATGAATAAGAAAAATGTGGTAAATATATATATATTTATATACACACACAATGATATATATATATACATATATATACACACATATATATATATGCACACACACACAATGGAGTACTATTCAGTCATAATAAAGAATAAAATCCTGTAATTCGGGGCAACATGGATGGAAATGGAGGACATTACGTTAAGCAAAATAAGCCAGGAACAGAATGTCAAACACTGCATGTTCTCACTCACATGTGGAAGCTAAAAAAAGTTGATCTCATAGAAGTAAAAAGTAGAACAAAGGATACTAAAGGCTGAGAAGAGTAGGGGGAAGAGGGAGATAGAGCTTTGTTAAAGGAAACAAATAGATAGGAGAAATAAGTTATAGTGTTCTATGCCACCATAGGATGACTATAATTAACAATATCTTATAGTTTCAAATAGCTAGAAAAAGAATATTGAATGTTCCCAACACAAAGAAATGATAAATGTTTGAGGTGATGGATATGCTAATTACCCTGATCTGATCACTATACGTTGTATGTATCACAACATAACTATGTACCTCATAAATACGTACAATTATTATGTGTCAATTTAAAATGTTCTAAATAAAAAATTAAAAAATTTTTTTAAACCAACTTGGGCCTGGTTCACAGAAGTGTGTCCACATTACACTAGTACCAGTATACTCCCTCAGAGATGCCACTGAAGGGGAATGGTGAAGGAAAACCCTCCAAGAGGGCAGAAGTTTTGGCAGTATACCTTGAAGTCCCCTCAGCCAGGAAAGAGGGGTGGCCTGTGGTACAGGTGTACACTCATCTGTGGACAGTGAATAATGCTTTGGTCACCTGGTCAGGAAATTGAAAAGAACAAGCCTGGAAGATTGATAACAAGGAAGACTGAAGAAGAGACACACGCACAGATCTTTCAGAATGGGCGCTAAATGTGAAGGAATTTGTGTGAGTGCTTACCAAGGTACATCCACTGTAGAGGAGGCCTCAATAATAGGGGTGAACAAAGTGACTTGTTCTGGGACTATCAGTCAGCACCTTTCCTCATCTTCTGTTTTAATGGGCTTGTGTACAAAGTGGCCATAGTGGCAGAAATGAAGCACAGACCCAACAAAATGGACTTCCCCTTACCAAGCTAATCTGACTGTTGGCACTGTTGAGTTCCCAAATTATCAAGAACAGAATCTAAACTGTGAGTCTCCAATATGGCACCATTTCCCAAGGGGATCAGCCAACTCTGTGTTGGTAGGTTGATTATAAAGCACCCCTTCCATCATGGAAATGAAAGCCATTTGTTTGTGCTAGAATAGACAACTATTCTGTGTATGGATTTGCCTCTTCTGCCCATTGTGTTTCTGCCAACACTACCACATAATTCCTTACTCAATATCATGGTATCCTACTCAACACAGCTTCTAAGGAACACATCTTAGAAGTGTAATTAGAGTTTGCAAATCATGGAAATAACTAGCCTTACTGCACACCCCACCATCTAGAAATATCTGGCCCGATATAACAATGGAATGGCCTACTACAGACTCAGTTACAACATGAGCTGAGAAACATTTTGTAAGGTTGGGACTGTCTTCAAGGAACAACAAATGCTTTGAGCCATTGACCAATGTATGACACTATTTCTCCCAAAGCCACAAGACACAAGTCCATAATCAAAGAGCAAAAGGGAAAGTGGCTTCTCTCACTGTTATACTTCTTCACAGAATTCTGCTTCCCGTAATTTGAACTCAGCTTTATTCCCAAGACAGTTTCCATTGAATTTCTAACAGCTAAATGGCCATTTTAGACTCCATATGCAACTGAACCAATGGGCAAAGAAGGGAATTACTGGCTGGAGTGATTGATCCTGACAACTAAAGAAACATTGGGTTGCTGCTACAAAATGAGGCCACGAAGGACTATATATGGGGATGCCGTCATTCATGGCAACATGGCACCCCTATATTCCCATTGCTGACAGTAAAAGTTAATGATAAACTACGATAACCAAGAAAAGACAGGACCACTGACAATTCAGACCCTTCAGGATTGACAGTTTGGATCACACCACTTGGTATATGCTGGCTCAGAGTACAGGAAGCATGAAATGAGCTGGGGAGGAAGGGACACTAACTACAGGCTCATGACTAGACAGATACAAAGACTAATAACTGAGCGTTATTTCTTACTTGCTTAATGTATATGTGTGTATTTATGTATTTCTGTATATATTAACTTTTTTTCTTCTCCTTTCCCACTGTAATTTTAAAAATTAATGGCAATTGTTAACTTTACAATTTCATCTTTAGGTTACAGAAGGTTCATAAGGGACTTTACTGAATTGAGGAGTAATTAACACATAATCCAGAGGTTAATATAATTTGGGATCATCTGTTTATGGGGAAAGGGTGAGATTGTCAATTTATTTTTTTATGTTTATTTACTTTTTTGAGACCGAGTCTTGTTCTGTCACCCAGGCTGGAGTGCAATGGCACAATCTCCACTCACTGCAACCTCCACCCCCCAGGTTCAAGCTATTCTCGTGCCTCAGCCTCCTGAGTAGCTGGGATTACAGGCATGTGCCACCACACTCAGCTATTTTTTTTATTTTTATGGGGTTTCATCATGTTGCCCAGACTGGTCTTGAACTTCTGGGCTCAAGCGATCCACCTGCCTCAGCCTCCCAAAGTTCTGGGATTACAGGCGTGAGTCTCTGTGCCCGGCCAAGAGTGTCAATTTCTACAAAGGGTAGCTGTATCTTGTTAAAGAAAAAGCTGCCATTTTTAAATTGCTATATGAGAAGCTCAAATATACAGAGAAAGTTGTGCGTGAATATCGAGTAAGCAAAGTAATGAGCTGTCCCAGTTGTTATGCCATTTTCTCTCAGTCCAAACTCACACATTTATACTCTTCTTTATGACCACGGGGCTGGGACTATGAGAGCTATATTTCTACTTTGCCAGTTGGCTTCCTGTTAGTTCTTCAAGGCAGAAGGAGTGAGACAGGATATGCTTCCTTCCTGACAAGTGGCTATCATTTCTAACACTCAACTTTTTTTGGCATTCCTAGAACCAGCCTCAACATGTCTCATCAATGAGCCAGCAAGAGTTAGGCAGTGGCCCCTCCTCAGAAGTCTGAGATGCCTCTCCTTTAAGTTTCCTTTGGTGCAAACTTCCTTTTGTGTCCTCAGCCATAGGAGTGGTAGCTTCTTCCTATAGTTACTATATCTATGTTCAATATCTGCCCCGACCGGTTTTTTTTGTTTTGTTTTGTTTTGTTTTGTTTTGTTTGCTTTTTTGGTTCCCCAAAACCCCGTAGCCAATTCCTTATGTTAAATTATCTCTGTTGAAATACCAAGTGTGGTTTCTGTTGTTCTGGCTTTATCCTGACTGATACAATCATCCTGCAAGTAAAGAACCCAAACCATTTGCAGTCCTAGCTAAAAGCAAAGGAAATATGGAATAAGTGGTAGAAAAAGGAAATGATAAAAATCAACTTCATCCTTGCGACTTTTTACAGCAACAAGAATTGTAGCATTCACGTGTATTTGTTATGTATCTATTAACCAACGATTTCTATTTTGTCCCCTCCCCTTTCCCCTTCCCCCACAGTTTTGCATGGAAAGTGTCAGTGGTTGCTTAATTTACAATTTAGTTTGTAGGTCACCAGGCCACAAAAAGACACATCCAGACCTGATGGGAAGGAATGAGGATCACCAGTAGATCCCAAACTTGAGACGGATACAATGATTGATGGGACTTGGTGTCTCTCCTCTTGTTTGTATGACAGACAGAAGTATGATGGTATTAAACATGGGTAGAAGGGTGAACTTGAATGCTGAGTAGCAGAAGGGGTGAACAATATGGATTCTGAATCCATTTGTCCTCAAATGCATTCCTTGCCCTTCCCTGCTCTGTTTTGTATCGCAAGGGGTTGACCCATTGACTGTGATTCCCAGACTCATATCAGCTGGTTTCTCAAAGATTGGAGGATGAGGAGGGAAGGAATAAACCAGCACATTTCTCCCCCTTCCTCTTCTAACTCAGTCACTTCTCTGGCAGTGACTGCATCTCCTCAGCAGCTCCAGTTCTCATCACACAGGTCCGTAGAGGCCCTAGCCTCCAGTAAATGACCTCCAGCTTCAGAATTCAGTGATTCTTGTCTTCTTTTGTCTTTCCAGGCTACAGGCAATGGTTTTCTGTTGTTACTAATATCTGAATTGCTCCCCTTTCTCCATTAGGTGCTCAGTTCCTCCAACACCTGGTAACCACTTTCCTGCATTAAATTTTCCCTGTTGTAAGTACTAGAAATGATTGCTATTTTCCTGATTGTCCATATTAAAACAGATGATAGATAATCCCACTCTAGACACATTATAATACTAAACTGATACTCTACAACTCTACTACTTCTGAGAATGTTTACGCAAATATGCCTACAAACCTATACAATGAGGTTCATATGAAGTTATTCACTGCAGTATTGTTTGTAAAGCCAAAAATGAGAAACAAACCCAAGACATTTTCTATAGGGCATTGGTTAAATAAATATTGGTACATCTACAGAGCTGAAAAAAAGAAGGACTCTTCCTATGCACTAATATATATCATGCAGCAAGGAAAGCAGAGTACAGAACAGTATCTGCTGTTCTGAGTACAGTATAGAATGGTATTTATAAGATGTATTATACAGATGTATTACACAGATGTAGTAACAGATACATTATCTTTA
This sequence comes from Pan troglodytes, assembly GCF_028858775.2. NCBI lineage: Eukaryota > Metazoa > Chordata > Mammalia > Primates > Hominidae > Pan > Pan troglodytes. Next base: position 17,048,664 of record NC_072409.2, read on the forward strand.
TTGAAAAAGTAATAAAAATTATAAAAATGCATAAAAAATTAAAAAGTGCAACTCAGTCACTAAATGGTAAACATTTCTGATATCAAAACACTCTATAAAATTGTAGGAAAACAAAAGGTGAAAAAGAAAGGAGAGAGAGCAGATACACAGAAAGCTACAGTCCTCCTTTATGTAACTGGTCAAGAAACCATAGTGGATATTGTAACTCCCCTCCTCTACCCATTCAAGTTTAGGTTGCCTTTGGCTAGCTTACGCCAGTTAAGGTTCTTTGCCTGGTGGACTGACTCAAACTTTGACTCCTGAGGTGCCCAAACCCACTTTGTTTTTTGGTAACCTTAGTAACTGGGCATTGGAGTATACAGAAGCACCCCATTGTAATCCCTGCTTTATAGCAGTAACCCTAATTTACCTTTGAAAATCAGGGCCAGTCACACCAGCCAATACTAGAAGAGTTTCTTCTCTAGCTGGGAACTGAATTTCTGATTGATCACAATGCTTTACAAAACATAACAATGGTGCCCAAAAAGTATTCAGTAATTTCATGTATTATATCAATGGCAGAATTATGACAAGCAGAAATGACAAATCTAAACACAGATTAAATATCAATTTTGATGATGATAAAATGTTTCTCTGGCCGGGCGCGGTGGCTCATGCCTGTAATGCCAGCACTTTGGGAGGCTGAGGCGGGTTGGATCACCTGAGGTCAAGAGTTCGGGACCAGCCTAATCAATATGGTGAAGCCCCGTCTCTACTAAAAATACAAAAATTACCCGGGTATGGTGGCATGTGCCTGTAGTCCCAGCTACTCGGGAGGCTGAGACAGGAGAATTGCTTGAACCTGGGAGGTGGAGTTTGCAGTGAGCTGAGATCACGCCACTGCACACCAGCCTGGGTGACAGAATGAGACTCCGTCTCAAAAAAAAAATGTTTCTCCCAGAGCTTCCAAATAAAGAAGGCAGATTGAACATAAAAATCCAGTTTTAATCTCTCCAAAGCCCCACTAAGCTACAGTAAAGGGATTAAAAAAAAAACTCACAAACTCACAGAGAGAAAAAAGAGACAATAGCAACAAAATTGTGGAGACTGGAAAACAGAAAAATGACTTAGGATACGGTAGGAAAAGCCAAAAACTAAGCTGATGTATACCACAGAATCTTCTAAAGGCTCAGGAACCAAGTGGACTTCTGGAAGTGGGGTGGGGGAGTATCAAATAAGGATTGGTAGAATGCAGTTTTAAAATAAATTCTCCACTCCTTGATTTTGGGCTGTACTTAGTGTCTTGCTTCTAAAGAATAAAGTATGGAAAAAGAGTAACTAGGAAACCTTTCAGACACCACCTTAACCAAGTGATCAAGGTTAACATCAGCACTCATAGTCACGAGGATATCATGCACCCCTTATATGATGCAATGGAAAGGGCAGTTCACCTCTGCAGTATTCTTCCCCCAAACCCATATTCCCAATCTAATCATGATAAATCCCAATATCAGACAAATCTAAGTTAAGGGGCATCCTACAAAATACCTGGCCATTATTCTTCAAAAATCCCCAAGGCCATGAAAGACAAGACCAAAAAAACTGGCACAGATTGGAGACTAAGGAGTCATGATGACCAAATACAATGTGATATCCTGAAACAGAAAAAAAGACATCAGCAGAAAAACTGGTGAGATCCTAATAAAGTCTATGGTTTAGTTCATAGCATCATACTCATGTTAATTTCTTAGTTTCAATAAATGCACCGTGATTATGAAAGATGTTAACAACAGGTGAAGCTTGATGAAGAGTACACAGGAACTCTCTGTACCATCTTTGCAGCTCTTTTATAAATCTAAAATTATTTCAAAATTAAAAAAAAATTAATACAAAACTTAAAAGGAGGTAGATCTGTAGTTCCCCTCTCTTACTCATGACATTGAGCAACTACCCCTGCAGAAGACTAGAACTGGTGATCTCTGGAATACAGAATGATAGAAACAGCCGTGTGGCTGGACACAGTGGCTCAAACCTGTAATCTTAGCACATTGGGAGTCCGAGGTGAGAGGCTTGCTTGAGCCCAGGAGTTTGATAACAGCCTGAGCAACATAATGAAACCCTGTCTCTACAAATAATTTAAAAAGAAATTAGCCAGGTATAGCATGCACTGGTGGTCCCAGTTACTCAGGAGGCTGAGGCAGAAGAGTCACCTGAGCCCAGGAGGTTGAGGGTGCAGTGAGCCTTGATGACACCACTACACTCCAGCCCGGGTGATAGAATGAGATCCTGTCTCAATAAAAAGGAAAAAGAAAAAGTAAAAGAAACAGCTGTGGGAATAATTACTCTACTGGAAAACAGGAGCATGATCTGAACATGTGCATACTTAATGCTAAGACTCAATGCCAATCTTAGAACTGGGCGCCTAGGCCCCATACATTACAGGGCCCTATGTATCATCAAGAGAGGGCTATCAACTTATGAAAAAACACACTGGTGTATGTCACTCACCATCCAGCACTCAGAGCTGCCACAGTGCAATCTATAACCTTAAATATTCCCTTTTGTGACACTAACTTCATTTAGGCTCCAAGTAAATGTTTCTCCACAGCTCTTGCTCAAAATAAAAGGTGACTGGCTGGACACAGTGGCTCACATCTGTAATCCCAGTACTTTGAGAGGCCAAGGCAGTTGGATCTCTTGAGGTCAGGAGTTTGAGACCAGCCTGGCCAACATGGTGAAACCCCGCCTCTACTAAAAATACAAAAATTAGCCAGGTGTGGGGGCACACGCCTGTAATCCCAGCTACTCAGGAGGCTGAGGCGCGAGAATCACTTGAACCCGGAAGGCAGAGGTTGCAGTGAGCCAAGATCACACCACTGCACTCCAGCCTGGGCAACAGAGCGTCTCAAAAAAAAAAAAAAAAGAAAAGAAAAAGAAAAAAGGTGACTACCCTGGCATGCTATGTAGGTGTGTGAGTTGTGCCTCTGCTGTCCAAGACTGTGCTTTGGACAACAGAGAAAATTTGGACAAAAGTAGAAACACTTTAGTAAGAGAAAATACAAATAGTTTGACAAATCCTTCCTCTCTGAGAGCATGAATGAAATAGATACTTTACCAATGTCTCAGAGTGTCAAATGTCCCTTTTTTTTTTTTTTTTGGCTTCTCTTCAGGTTTCACTTGGAATATCCAGTGATAATCACTGATTGCTATACTATTCAGCTCTGTTATTCATGGTAGCTGAGAAATAGTCTGTAATATTAAACAATTCATATTACACTTAAAAAAATGTTTTTTAAAATTTTTTTTAGAGACAAGGTCTTGCTCTGTCATCCAGGCTGGAATGTAGCGGCAATAATCATATCTCACTGCAAATTCAAATTCCTGGGCTGAAGAGCTTTTCCCACCTCAGCCTCCTGACTAGCTGGAACTATAGGAGTGAGCCACCATGCCTGGCTAATACCTTTTTTTTTAAGTCTGCATCGCACTACGTTGCCAGTGTCAGAGGCGTTTAAGCCAGAGTGACTCCATCTTTAATAGGGGCTGGGTAAAATAAGGCTGAGAGGTACTGGGCTGCATTCCCAGGAGGTTAAGGCATTCTTAGTCACAGGTTCAGACAGGAGGTCGGCACAAGATATAGGTCATAAAGACCTTGCCAATAAAGTAGGTTGTGGTACAGAAGCTGGCCAAAACCCACCAAAACTAAGATGGCAACAAGAGTGACCTCTGATCATCCTCAATGCTCATTATACACTAATTAAATGCATTAGCATGCTAAGAGACCCTCCCACCAGCACGATGACAGTTTACAAAAGCCATGGCAACATCAGGAAGTTACCCTATATGGTCCAAAAGGGGACTGGCCGGGCACAGTGGCTCACACCTGTAATCCCAGCACTTTGGGAGGCTGAGGTGGGCAGATCACGAAGTCAGGAGTTCAAGACTAGCCTAGCCAATATGGTGAAACCCCGTCTCTACTAAAAATACAAAAATTAGCCGGGCATGATTGCACACACCTATAGTCCCAGCTACTCGGGAGGCTGAGGCAGGAGAATTGCTTGAACCTGGGAGGCAGAGGTTGCAGAGAGCTGAGATGGTGCCACTGCACTCCAGCCTGGGTGACAGAGCGAGACTCTGTCTCAAAAATAAAAATAAAAATAAATAAATAAATAAATAAACAAATGGGGGAAGAACCCTCAGTTTCAGGAATTGCCCCCCTTTCCTGGATAACTCATGAATAATCCACCCCTTGTTTAGCACATAATCAGGAATTAACCATAAAAATGGCCAACCAGCAGCTCAGGCTCTTGCTCTGCCTATGGAAGTAGCCATTCTTTTATTCCTTTACTTTGGTAAAACTTGCTTTCACTTTACTCTATGGACTTGCCCTGAATTCTCTCTTGTGCAAGATCCAAGAACCCTCTCTTGGGTTCTGGATCAGGACCCTTTTCCAGTAACACCAGAACTGATCTTGAACTCCTGGCTTCAAATGATTCTCCCTCCTTGGCCCCTCAAAGTGCTGGGATCAGAGGCATGAGCCAACCATGCTCAGCTCATATTACTTACTCATGAATCTATGCATGTATATGTCTAGGTGTAATAAGTATGAAGCAAGTTATTCTCTTTAGCATAGTGAGTTTTAGGGTCCCAGTTTTATACTGACATTTGGGTGTTAATTCTAGAGTCATAATTAGTTTTAGTTTTATAAGATGTTTACCAGTATTTAATTAAATTTTCAAAACAAATTAGAAATTCCAGCTTTAAATATTTTATTTAAATTTTTATATTCGTTTATTATAATTAGTATTATAAACCAAAAATAAAATTCTAAACTCCCCAATCAGCTGATGGACCCTCCCCTCGGCCAAGGGCATTCCAGAATTAACCTGAAAAACCAGTTCAGGCCATGATGAGAAGTGGGGGTCAGACATGCCTCATTATACCCTCCTTGCTTTGGAATTCAGGTACAGCTGACTAGCATTAACACTAAAACGGAGATCTTAAGACTGACAAAACAGACTTTTTGTAGCAATAGGACACCAAATTCCAGCCTGATTCTAGTATAGCATCACATAATGGATAGCAGACCCTGAAAGAAATTGAAGTATTTTACCCCAAAATGTATTTCTTTGACATATTTTGAAGTGGCCCTGCAAAGCTGTCTCTTGTGGGGAAAATCTGCATTCTATAGAGAATTCCCATTCCTTTCCAGGTCTTTTTCCTGATCCAGGAGAAAATTAACTAAGAGAGTAGCACCTTTTCAGGTCTGATAAGAGCTCTGAAGCCTGCTACCTGGAGGCTTCATCTGCATGATAAAACCTTGGTCTTCACAACCCCTTATTTTAACCTAGACATTCCATTCTATTGATTCTAGGTCTTTAGATAATAACTCTTTCAATCAATTGCCAATCAGAAAATCTTATGACCTGGAAGTTCCCTCCTTCCCCTCCCCATCTTGAGTTGTCCCACCTTTCCGGAACAAACTAATGTATATCTTACATGTAATAATTGATGGTGTATGTCTCCATAAAACCTATAAAATCAAGCTGTAACTTAACCACCTTGGGCACATGTTCTTAGGACCTCTTGAGACTGTGCCTCAGACCATGGTTACCCATATTTGTTTCAGAATAAATCTCTTCAAATATTTGACAAAGTTTGGCGCTTTTCATTGACACATTTAAGAATGATCATTGATCATTTAAAAATGATCCAACGACTGCATATGGAGCATGAAACTAACTGATTAGCTTCACTCGGGGGAAAGAAAATAGCCTACACAATGGAACACTTTTATTAATTACTGTATTTCCACTCTGTAAAAACATGGTAACTTTTATATTTTTTAAAAAGATAAGTCCCACTACAACTGAATTCTAATCACTTAGTTGAATACTAAGCATAACTTAATTATATTACTGTTTGAGGAAATATGTTTAAAATTATCCCTTAATTTTATGAAATGCAGATTATAACATATACTGTTTTCCAGGATTTAGTGTATAGTTTGTCTTTTAATTTTCCTTTCAGTCTATGTACATTTAGCCAATAAATAATAAAAATAGAACCAACCACAGCAATAGCTGTTAAGTTCTTTTCTCCCAATTAAGAAACAATTTTTATTTCTCTACCAAGAAATCACTGTTTACAAGAAACATGAGATAATAAGAAAGTCACTTTGTTTTATCTTTCCAAAAAAAAGGGTAAGTGAAAGGGAAAAAGCAATCTTTTTTTTTTTTTTTTTTTTTTGAGACAGAGTCTCGCTCTGTCACCCAGGCTGGAGTGCAGTGGTGCGATCTAGGCTCACGGTAACCTCTGTCTCTCACATTCAAGTGATTCTCATGCCTCAGCCTCCCAAGTAGCTGGGATTGCAGGCATGCACCACCACACCCAGCAAATTTATATATATATATTTCACCAGGTTGGCCAGGCTGGTCTCAAACTCCTAGCTTCAAGTGATCCACCTGCCTTGGCCTCCCAAAGTGTTGGGATTACAGGCGTGAGCCACCACACCTGGCCAGCAATCATTATTTCTTTAATTCCCAAATATGGTTTGACTAATTTTTAGTAACCACAACCTCTACATTCAGTATAGATTAAAAGAATTCTGATTTCTAGATCATTTTAACTTTTCAGGAGCTATTAATTGTATCAAGAATAAACTTTTAATTTATATTTTGTTAAATCTCAGTATTTACCATAAAAAACATCACATGGCATTGAGAAGCACAAAAAAACACTTAAACATATAAAGAGATATATCATGTTTTTGGCCCTTCAACCATTCATGCAATGCTGACTTCCATCAGAGATTAGCTTATTTAAGCCTGTCATTAAATATCCAGAGACTCTCTGGTTCCCTCAACTAGTTAACTAGTATATTTGGAAGTTCTCTTTCCATCTGAGCCACTTGCCATCTTTTCTCTGCTTTTCAAACTCTATCCATCACTTTCGCCTATGCGTTTCCTTTACCTAGACAGGACCTTTTTGGGCTGGGCGCAGTGGCTCACACCTGTAATCCCAGCACTTTGGGAGGCCAAGGCAGGTGGATCATGAGGTCAGGAGTTCAAGACCAGCCTGGCCAAGATGGTGAAACTCCGTCTCTACTAAAAATGCAAAAATTAGCTAGGCGTGGTGGCAGGCGCCTGTAATCCCAGCTACTCGGGAGGCTGAGGCAAAGAACCGCTTGAACCCGGGAGGCAGAGTTTGCAGTAAGCTCTGATCACACTGCCAAGTCTTTCTGTCCTCAGTGATATAGCCACTGTAATTTCTACACTATTTTTCACCGCAGCTACCTTGCTCTAGCATTCTGAGGGTTGGGCTGTAGAAAAATATGCACAAGCCTCTGCTATACTCAGCTCATCTGTTCACTACAATGTAGGTCAACTGTCCTTAAACCAAACATAGGTTCCTGAAAACTCTTTCCAAATTAAAATAATGAAGCATTTATGATGCCTTTTTAGGAAAATTTACTTCATCTCCAATTGATAAAGGGAAGTTCTCTTTTAATAGAAGAATGTAGATAATAATTGTAGAAGAAATGATACATCAGAAAAATCACCATTTGCCAATGCCCACTCCTCAGTGAAATAATTGACAGGTAATGATCATCAGTGGCTATAAAAATTAGCAAATAAAGCAAATACAGCAAAATGATAGCACCTATCAAATCTAAATGATGGGTAAATTCTTTCAACCTTCCGTATGATTAAAAATTTTTCAATTAAATGTTGGGGAAAAAAGTCTCTCAATTTAAGATGAAGTTTTTCCCAGGAGGATCCATGTTACCTTATAAAAAGGGAACCCTGATGACTGACCCACCAGTCATCTAGGCATGCCCAGATATATCTCCCAATGTGAACTTCTAAGGTAAGTACAGCTTAAGTCTGAGCTCAGAACCCTGCCACACTTGAGTCGTAATTTCTACCTTGTCCCTTCCTCTTTCTGATCCTTTCAGCTCTGTTTCCTCCCATCTGTCTTCAGCAAGATCCTTGAAAACACGTATCGGTTTACTATTGCATAAACACAACAGAGTGCAAGCCAGCACCATCCGAGGAGCTTTTTCAAAATGTACACGCCCAGAGCCTGACTCTCATATATTTCAATTCATTAAATCTTGAGTGGGGCCTGGGCACATCATTTTGGAAACTGTATCCAGATAATTCCGATGGACCTCTCTGAAAGAGAACTATTTCTATGAAGTTATCTTTAGGTTTTTACCAAGTGAATCTATACACATAAGAAGAAATTTAGAAATCAAAAAGAGAAATATCAAATTAGGAAACTCAAAAAGTTCAATTTGCTGTGGTAGTTATTTTATTTTATTTTATTTTTGAGACGGAGTCTCGCTCTGTCGCCCAGACTGGAGTGCAGTGGCGCGATCTCTGCCCACTGCAAGCTCCACCTCCCGGGTTCACGCCGTTCTCCTGCCTCAGCCTCCTGAGTTTTGGGGACTACAGGGGCCCACGACCACGCCTGCCTAATTTTTTTTTGTATTTTTAGTAGAGACGGCGTTTTGCCGTGTTAGCCAGGATGGTATTGATCTCCTGACCTCGTGATCCGCCCGCCTCAGCCTCCCAAAGTGCTGGGATTACAGGCGTGAGCCACCGTGCCTGGCCGCTGTGGTAGTTATTAATGCTGCTCACTTATGTCTAATTCTCCTCTCTTTCCTAAAGCCCTTGAAGTTAGACCTGGTCATGCTACTGGCTTTGACCAATGAAATTATAAGCAGCAGTGGCACTTGTCACTTCTAAAAAGAAATATTTAAGAACCAGTGCAGAAGTCATCATTTCCCTTTTTTTCTGCCTTGGCCATGATAAAACATACGGCAAATGGAGCATCCATCAGCCTAGATTCCTGGGTGACTATAATGAAAGAAGTCTCCCAGTCAAGCCACATAGGACATAAAATGGAAATGAGAAATAAACTTGTTTGTGATAAACTAAGGATATATAAAAGTTGTTCATTAATGCAGCAAACCTAGCCTAACCTGACTGATAAATTGGCAAATCTGTTTTTTCACAGAGGTAAAGCCATTTAGGAGAATCAGTTCTCTCTTCACCAATGACTAAAAATTTACACAGAGAGAGTTGAATAAAGGAAAAGAAGGGAACTTCAGGGCCAGGGAGACTTAAGTTTAAATCCATGTTGTCACCTATTTGTAATAATAAAAAGAATATACAATGACTGTGTAATATACAATTACTTTTAATAACCACTAACATTTATGAAGTACTCACTCTGTACCAGCCACTGTGCTGAGCACTTTACATGAATTATTTCACTTAGTCTTTCATTTTAAAGATGAGAAAAATGACATTAAAGAAGTTAGATAACTTGCCTAAGGTCACAGATTTAGGAAATGGTGGAACAAGAATACTAACACAGGGAATTAGGCCACAAAGACTGTGCACTTAACTATTACTCTGTACTGCCTTCCTGTGTGACTTTGACCAAATTAGTTGATCTCTTTGAACCTTAGTTCCCTCAATTTAGAAGAGGGCTGAGAACTATAATGCAGACTTTTTGCAAAGATTAAAGGAGATAATTATATAAAGCTATTAATATGATTACTGGCATCTAGTAGACCAGGCAGTCTATTATTTTATAGACATGGTAGCCATTATTTTATAGTAGCTAATATTTCACTCATTCACCTCTTCTCTATAAACAGAGAATAGTCAATATAAAGAAAGGTAAAACATGAATGTAACTTGTAAAGGTAACTTGTCATGGCTTATGGGAATTTAGTACTGTAAAACAATAGGTAACACAAATACAAGGATCAAACCTTACATTACAATGCTTGCATTACTTAATGGCCAATATTGAACTGACCATTGCTGACTTCTCAAAACAGGTTTTTTTTTGGTTTTGGTTTGGTTTGTTTTTTTTTGAATTGGAGTCTCATTCTGTCACCCAGGCTGGAGTGCAGTGGCATGCTCTCAGCTACCTGCAACCTCTGCCTCCCGGATTCAAGCGATTCTCCTGCCTCAGCCTTTCGAGTAGCTGGGATTACAGGCACATGCCACCATGCCTGGCTAATTTTTCGTATATTTAGTAGAGATGAGGTTTCACCATGTTGGCCAGGCTGGTCTCCAACTCCTCACCTCAAGTGATCCACCCACATTGGCCTCCCAAAGTGCTGGGATTACAGGCGTGAGCCACTGCACCCAGCCAAAATAGGTTTTTAAAATAAAGATACAGTGTACAAATAGCACCCATAAAACACCCAATAATACAGTAACTGGACCCAGTAGCTCCACAGCTATTATGCTGAAGACCCAAGAAAAAATATTTCAAGGGTAGTAGGAGGATATTTTATGGTCAGCTAGTCCCAAATGACATACTGGGATCAATTCATTAAATATGAAGCTATTTGTTATGTATCTTTTATTTGTTTAACTTCCTCCTTTCTTTTGCTTCCTAATGGTATATATGTTTACAAGAAGCTTTTTTGTCTGGCAGGATCATCAGTGTTATATTCTAAGTCTCATTCTTAAAAATCAATTTAAAGTTATGTAAAAAGGATGCCTGATGTGAATTCATTCAAGAGTGAAACAGATTGAAGTCTGGGTGGCTTACTGATAGCATGCTTTTTAAAAAAATCAACTTTATTTTTTAGAGCAGTTTTAAGTTCACAGCAAAATAGAGCAGAAAGTGCAGAGAATTTCCTTTTATGACTTTTGCTCCCACACACACATACATACACATACACACACACACACACACAGCCTCCCCACAATTAACACCTCTTGCCTTTGTTACAATCAACTAGCCTATATTGACATTTTATTATCATCCAAAGTCCATGGTTTACATTAGAGTTCACTTTTGGTGTTGTACATTCTATGGGTTTTGACAAACACATAAGGACATTCATTCACCATTATAGTACCATATAGAATAGTTTCACTGCCCTAAAAATTCCCTACATTCTTCACAGTTTTTCCTCCCTCCCTCCAATCTCTCACAACCATTGACCTTTCTACTGTCTCCAGAATGTCTTTTCCAGAACGTCATATGGTTGAAGTCATATAGTATATAGCTTTTTCAGATTGGCTCATTTCACTTAGCAATGTGCATTTAAGATTTCTCTATGTCTTTTCATAGCTTGATGGCTTCTTTTTCTTTTCCTTTTTTTTTTTTTTTTTTTTTTTTGAGACAGGGTCTCACTCTGTGCCCAGGCTGGAATGCAGTGGCACAAACATGGCTCACTGCAGCCTCTCCTTTCCGGGCTCAAGCAATCCTCCTCTCTCAGTCCCCCCAAGTAGCTGGGACTACAGGCACGTGCCACCACGTTTGGCTAATTTTTGTATTTTTTGTAGAGATGGGTTTTTGCCATGTTGGCCAGGGTGGTCTCGAACTCTTGGGCACAAGTGATCCATCCACCTCGGCCTCCCAAACTGCTGGGATTATAGGCGTGAGCCACTGCACCCAGCCGATAGCTTATTTCTTTTTAGCACTGAAAAATATTCCATTGTCTGGATGTACTACAGTTTATTTATCCATTCACCTACTAAGAGACAATTTGGTTGCCTCCAATTTTTGACAATTATGAATAAAGCTGCTATAAACATCTGCATGCAGGTTTTATGTGGACATAACTTTTCAACTCATCTGAGTAAATACCAAGGCACATGATTACTGGATTGTATGGCAAAAGTGTGTTTAGTTTTTTTAAGAAATTGACAAACTATTTTCAACAGTGGCTGGGTGTTTAGTTTTTTAAGAAATTATCAAACTGTTTTCTACATGGCTGGGGTTTGGGCCATACTCCTGAAAGATACAATTGCAAATGCTGTAATATCAAATGTTGAAATCCCAAAAGATCAAAATCCCTAAAGTCTAAAATCCCAAAAATCCTGATCCTGATAGACCAAAATCACAATATAATTCTGGAAAGATAATTAAAAAACAATTTTTAAAGACATTTACTTACATTTGTAAAGGAGGTTTGTTTGAGAAACATAAAAACACAACCGAACACTTCATAGGCATTTGAGATTATGGCATTTGGGATTTTGTCTTTCGGATTATGATTGGCACTGTGTAACGGCTCTACCATTATGCATTCCCACCAGCAATGAATGAGTTCTTGCTGCACCAGCATTTGGCATTTGATGTTGTTAATGTTTTGCATTTGAGCCATTCTAATATGTATGTAGTGGTATCTCGTTTTAATTTGCAATTTGCTAATGGCATACAATGTCGACAATTTCATATGCTTATTTGCTATCTGTATGTCTTCTTTGGTGAGTTTTTAGAGTACTTTGGACACCAGTCCTTTATCAAATGTATTTTGCAAATGTTTTCTTCCAGTCTGTGGCTTGTCATTTCATTCTCTTGACAGTGCTTTCACAGATTAAACGTTTTTAATTTAATGAAGTACAACTTATCAATTATTTCTTTCATGGATCATGCCTTTGGTGTTGGATCTAAAATATTCACCTCAAACCCAAGGTCATCTAGATTTTCTTCTATGTTATCTTCTAGGAGTTTCATAGTTTAGCATTTTACATTTCAGTCTATAATCCATTTTGAGCTGATTTTTGTGAAGTTTAAGATCTGTGTCTAGATTCATCTTTTTGCATGTGAACATCCCCTTGTTCAGCACCATTTGTTGAAAACTTATCTTTTCTCCATTGTATTCCCTTTGCTCCTTTATAAAAAAAATCAGTTGATAGTATTTGTATGGGTCTATACCTGTGCTCTCTATTCTGTTCCATTGATCTATTTTTCTATTATTTTGCAAATACCATACTGTCCTTATTACTGTAGCTTTATAGTAAGTCTTGAAGTCGGGTAGTGACAGTCCTCCAACTTTGTGCTTCTTCAATATTATGTTTGCTATACCAGGTCTTTTGCCTGTCCTTATAAACTTAAGAATCTGTTAATAGGCCGGGCACAGTGGCTCACACCTGCAATCCCAGCACTTTGGGAGGCCGAGGCAGGGGGATCACGAGGTCAGGAGATTGAGACCATCCTGGTGAACAGGGTGAAACCCCATCTCTACTATAAATACAAAAAATTAGCCAGGCGTGGTGGCGGGCGCCTGTAGTCCCAGCTACTCGGGAAGCTGAGGCAGGAGAATGGCATGAACCTGGGAGGCGGAGCTTGTAGTGAGCCGAGATCGCCCCACTGCACTCCAGCCTGGGCAACACAGTGAGACTCCGTTTCAGGAAAAAAAAAAAAAAAAAAAAAAAAAAGATTCTGTTAATATCCAGGAAATTATTTTCTGGGATTTTGGTTTGGTCTGCCTTGGATCTATACATCAAGTTGGGAAGAAGTGATGTCTTGGTAATATTGAGTCTTCCCATCCATAAACATGGAATCTCTCTCCTTTATTTAGCTTTTTATATGTTCATCAGAGTTTTATAACTTCCCTTATAAAGGTCTTACATATTTTTGTTAGTTTTATGCCTAAGTATTTAAGTTGGGGGTATTATTGTAAATGGGATTTTGGTTTTAATTTCAAATCTCATTTGTTTGTTGCTGGCATATAGGAAAGCAATTAACTTTTGTATATCAACCTATTTTTGCCACCTTGTTATCATTGCTTATTAGCTCCAGGAGGGTTTTTTTGGTCAATTCTTTCAGATTTTCTACATAGACAATCATGTCATCTGCAAACAAAGGCAGTTCTATTTTCTTCTTCCCAATCTGTATACTTTTTACTTCCTTTTCTTGTCTTATTGCATTAGCTAGGACTTCCAATAAATATGATGTTGAAAAGGGTTGGTCAAAGGAGACGTCCTTGCCTTGCTCCTGATCTTAGTGGGAAAGCTTCAATTTCTTACCATTAAGTACGATGTTAGCTGAAAGATTTTTGCATATGTTCTTTATCAAGTTGAGTAAGTTCCCCTCTATTACTAGTTTGCTGAGAGTTCTGATCATGAATGAGAGCTGGTTTTTGTCAGATGCTTTTTCTGCATCTATTGATATGATCATGTGATTTTTCTTCTTTAGCCTGTTGATATGACAGATTACATTAATTGATTTTCAAATGGTGAACCAGATTTGCATTATTAGAATAAACTGCACTTGGTCGTAATGCATAATTATCTTTATACATCATTGGATTGGATTTGCTAATATTTTGTTGAGGACTTTTGCATCTATGTTCATGAGCCATATTTGTCTGTAGTTTTCTTTTTTTCTAATGTCTCTGTCTGATTTTGGTATTAGATATTAGAGTAATTATGGCCTCATAAAATGAGTTAGGAAATGTTTCCTCTGCTTCTGTCTTCTGAAAGATTATAGAGCATTGGTACAATATTTTTCTTAAATATTTGGTAGGATTTGCCAATGAGCCCATCTGGGCTTGGTGCTTTCTGTTCTAGAAATTATCATTATTAAATCAATTATTTAATATATATAAGCCTATTTAGATTGTCCATTATATAATATTTTGATAAGTCCAATATGTTCATTCCACTCCCATTGTTAAGCTCTTTGAGCAGCTCCATAGTTACCTTTTAAGTTTAGGCTATGCCTTTTAATTCACTGTCATTTTTCAACACCACTGCCTGCACTGTTACTACTTACATTTACCCAAAAGTGTCAAGCTCTGACACACTCCTATGAATTTACAAGGACCTTTCTGTATTCCTGAAGCATCCTATTGTAAGCCATGTTTATCCTACTAAACTCGTGTTTCCCTGGAAGTCTTTCCTGATGTCTCCAAGCAGTCAAGCTGCCCCATTCAACTTGTACAAGAGAAAAACAAAAATTATGTTTTAAAACTACAAAGAGGAAAGTCCAAACTTTTAAATAGTTATTTAAATTTTTCAATTTCATTCAAGATATACAATGAAATAAACTATAATATGCTGATTTGGTTGTGGATTAAGTCCTGTCATTTATAAATTTACTATCTAAGATGGACAGACACATTCTGACACAGCACATCAACAATGATAAAATACTGAACAAAAAGATAACATTTCAATATAAGACAAGGATTAAAATGTACTAAAATTGAAGGGAAACTTCAGTACCCAATTAGGTATATGCTTACATGTGTTCGTATCTAAAAAGTGCATCAGGACAAGTTTGTGTCTTTTTGTCTCTTTTTATTTATTCTGAATAATTAGGAGTTCAAATTCAGGAATTACACAGTGTATGTACGGCAAACAATATCTCCATCACTGACTTGTACCTGACCAAGATCTGTGAAATTTTGGGTAAATGACTAAACTCAGTCTCAGTCTCCTCATGGGATAAAAGTACATCGTAACTGGTGGTGACAGTAAATGATGGTAACGATATTTCTTGAATTATTAAAAGTAATGTTTTATATAGACCACTCTTTCCTCCCACATATGGTATTTGAAACAATATTTTTTTTTTTTTACTATGAATCCATAGTGCTCTGTGAGTAAGAACCTAACCGTTAAATAGAGGACCCCTTCTTCAACACAGTTTCCCCTTTATTCATTTTTAAAACTTTAACAAAAGTAGTAGAATATGGTGAACACTAGATGGAGCATCATTCCAAGTAGAATAATCCTTCCTAACCAAGAACTTTTTAGTATAGCTTAAAATTAAATTATGTCTTGTATATTTCAAAATAGCGAAAAGAGAATAATTCAAATGTTTCTAACATAAATAAAAAACAAACAAGGTGATATATATCCCAATTACACTGATTTGACCTTTACAAATTATACAAATGTATTTAATAATCACATGTGCCCTGAAAATTTATACCTCTATTATATGTCAATTAAAAAGTAAAACTTTCAAAATAATAAGTCATACCTAGAAAAGTAATCACTCATAATTACAGGTCACTGGACACATTTTGCAAGTAAACATAAATGGCTTTGGATATCTCAGGGATGTGGATAGGAGAACACAGACAACACAAAGATGTGGATACACAGTAATCATATGTGATATTATGGGCTGTGTTCCCCCAAAATTCACATGTTGAAGTCCTAACACCATATATCTCAGCATGTGACTATCTTGGGATAAAGGATCTTTAAAGAGGTAATTAAGTTAAAATGAAGTCATTAGGATGGACTCTAATTGAATATGACTGGTATCCTTCTAAGAAGAAGAAATTTGGACACAGACACACAAACAAAAAACAATGTGAAGACACAGGAAGAAGACATTTATCTACAAGTCAAAGACAGAGGCCTGGAACAGATCCTTCCTTCATGGTCCTTAGGAGAAACCAACCCTGCTAACATCTTGATCTTGGACTTCTAGCCTCTAGAAGTGTAAAAAAAAAAAAAAAAAAAATTTAATTCCTGTTGTTTAAGCTACCCAGTCTGTCATATTTTGTTATGGAAACCCTAGCAAGCTAATGCATGTGGAAAGGAATACTAGAATGTGAGATCCACGAGGACAGGAATTTTGGTCTTTTTTGGTCCCTGACGTGGCCCAAACACCTGGAACAATGCCTGGCACATAGTTGGTATGCAATAAATATTTGCTAAGTGAGCTAATAAAAAAGCAGATTAATAAGATTCTTTTCATAGATAACTCCAATAAATAGCACTAATATTACAGTAATGCTTTTTATTTTCATAAGTCCTGAGGATCCGGACTCCCGGTATCTTACCTAGTGCTGTGGTGTAATTAGTCTGCTGCCACAGCCCAAGTGTATAAAATCCTCTGGTGAATCTCTTGTGATGATTCAAATCCTGGAGTAATTTCCTGAAAAAGAGAAGAGCTAAGAAGATAAAAACCTTGTTGTAATGCAATAAGTGTGAATTAATACATATTAAAAAAAAACAGATCAAATTTGTTAGTCCCATCCTAGAGAAAATGTCACAGACAGATGTAATTTGATGGTATTGCTGTTCTCTCAAGGTATTTAGTTAGCTGACTTCCATAAAGGCATCGAAAACATCCTGGATTAGCAATTTAAAGGAAAAAAAAAAGACTTTTCTGTTGTTCTTATTAAAGCACTGCTATGGACACAGGAAAAAGGCTAATTAAATTTCCTTCTGTCTTATTCAATTACGGATTCATGGTGCATATCTGTCTTTAACCTGATCTCTAAGTCTTAATGTTATCACTATTACCATCAATCAATACTTAATTTGGTACCTTGAATATGCTAGGCAAATAACAGCAAAATAAAACATAAAGGAAATATGGAACGGCCAGGCGTGGTGGCTCACGCCAGTAATCCCAGCACTTTGGGAGGCCAAGGCAGGTGGATCACGAGGTCAGGAGATCGAGACCATCCTGGCTAACACAGTGAAACCCCGTCTCTACTAAAAATACAAAAAATTAGCCAGGCGTGGTGGCAGGTGCCTGTAGTCCCAGCTACTCGGGAGGCTGAGGCCGGAGAATTGCTTGAACCCAGGAGGCAGAGGTTGCAGTGAGTCGAGATCATGCCATTGCACTCCCGCCTGGGTGACAGAGCAACATTCCATCTAAAAAATAAAAAATAAAAATAAAAAATAAAGGAAATATGGAACATCTACTCTGATTTTCAAACTATATATAAGTATCCTTCAAATAACAACTAGAGGAAAAATTCACCAAAATTGTAATAGCAGTTTTGTTAGAGGTGATAAGAAATTCTCTCTTCAAAGTACTCACAATTTTATATGTCTCCATTTAAAAAGCATAATGTTTTTTATTTATTTATTTTATTTTATTTTATTTTTTGAGATGGAATCTCACTCTGTTGCCTAAGCTGGAGTGCAGTGGCATGATCTCCGCTCACTGCAACCTCCGCCTCCCGAGTTCAAGCAATTCTCCTGCCTCAGCCTCCCAAGTAGCTGGGATTACAAGCATGCGCCACCATGCCCGGCTAATTTTTTGTATTTTCAGTAGAGGCGGGGTTTTACCATGTTGCCCAGGCTGGTCTCAAACTCCTGACCTCAAGTGATCTGCCTACCTCGGCTTCCCAAAGTTCTGGGATACAGGCACGAGCCACTGCGCCTGGCCATAATGTTCTTTAAAAAAAATCATTCTAACTTCTAATCATTACTGGGAGAAAATTTAAGATTAAAAATCCTCCAAAAGGAGAAAGGGATGTACTAATATTTGTTTTTTTCTAATCTTAAGAGTGAGAAATTGATTTTTAAAGTACATTTAATCAATACATTTATAACAGAATATGCACGAGAAAGCCAGAATACACCAATTTCATGGGCAAGTGAGAGTAAGCATATTTAAATAAAAAATTGGAAACTCTATTCTAAAAGCAGTTTAAAAATCAAGTCAAAGCTTGTTCTTAGTTTAGGGCCAGGAATTAGTTTTAGAACTGATGCAATCTGAAACCAGAGCCAAGAAGTGTTTACCAAAGTCTTTGCCCCAAAGGGAGACGCTTCTAATTCTCCAGAAGGGACACTACACTGTTAAGATTGTCTTGAGACTTGGGCTTAGGTAACTGATAGGGGTACACATATTAAATTCATTTTGAAATACCATTTTCCTTTCCAACAAAAATGAAACCTAAATCCTTTTTCACAATATGCAATTTGTAATCAAGGCCTCCTCTACTGAAGGGTTTAATTAGTTTCTTGTGTATTTGCTCCTCTTTCCTGGGAATGACAGGATAAACGGGAAGTTTATGTCTCCAGGGCTTATTCGTTACAGAATGGAAAAATGAAGCTATGGACTTTCTCAAGGATGATTTAGAGAGAAGGGATCATTAAATTACTGTACTCCCCTCCTTATCTTCTCCAGAAGGCTAACAAAGTGACTGCACAAGCTGCACTCCATCCCAGGAATACAAACAGTTCTTGGCCAGTATTTGACTAAAAGTCAACTGCAAGCTCTGAGTCAGGTTTTGATCACACACTGGAGCCTGTTCCTGCAAGCAAAGATCATCTTAATGCCTCTCTTAACACCTGTTGTGTCTGCTCCAGTTTCCGTCCTGATAGTCACAAAGCTCCAGAGCTGTAAAATCAGAGAGAAAGTCTACCATTTCATATGACCTAAGCGCCACATGGTGTTGGGTAGTACACAGCCAAATATTGAGCACATTAAAATAGAAGAAAAAAGTGCTCCTCCTGAGGGAGATCTTTGTGGTAATGGAATAGTTCTGTATCAATTACTGTGGTTATATCAATCTACACATGTTAAAATGGCACAGAACTATAAATACATTTTGTGCCACTGTCAATTTCCTGGTTTTGATACTCAAGTAAGACATAACTATTGGGGGAAACTGGGTAAAGGGGACATGTGACCTCTCTGTACTGTTGTTGCAAATTCCTGTGAATCTGTACTTATTTCAAAATTGAATGTTTTTATAAGTGCACCTTGTGTACATTAACATACTTTGAACATTGTGCAATAGAACAAGTCTAATGCAAACACAGCCTACTTTCCAAATGTGAGGTCTTCAGCCACAACCCAAGAGAAGGCCTGAGGTTGGGAATGCCCTTGCACATGCTTTTCCCTCTACCTGGGATACCCTTTCCCACCTCCTGCACCGCTTATTCCCCTTCCCCAGGCTGGCGCCTTCTCATTTCTCAGGCGACATCTCAAAGCCCCTTCCTTACAGAGGTGTTCCCCTGTCCTAACCTTTGCTGTTCTCCAAATATTCCACTCCTTTCACAGCTCCCTTCACCATGTGTAATGATTCAATTACTTGTTTGTGGCCCATCTCCCCACTAGAGTATAAGGTAAACTCCACGAGGCCCTTAGCACACTCTCTGCCACATGGAAGATGCTCCAAGAAGATTTTGTTTGAATAAATGACCCCACCGACTGAATGGACTCCCTTGCGGCCAAGGGGACTCCAGAAAACTTTAAAACTGAGTTCCCAGCCAATGACAGGACAGAAGGTCAGACTCGCCTCATTATAACTTCATCGTATTGGAGTTTAGACACAACAGCTGACCAGCATTAACGTTAAAACACAGATCATAAGACTGACAGAACAGACTGTTTGTGACAATAAGATACCAAATTATAAACAAATTATACCTAAGGTCATGCCAGGCAAAGGTTAAGGCACACATCCCTTCACTTAGAGAATAAACTGTGTTCTAACTGCCACAAGGTTGTTCTCTTTCTCTAGCAGCTTAACAAGCACTGGCCTTGAGATAAGCAATATTAAAACAATTTGCAGCTCCATAGGTGGGGCCTAATGGAACCCCTATTCCACCAGCCATCACTACAGCTTTAATTGGACAAGAGGCTGATTTCAGTAACTTTCTCCTCATAGGAAAACTACCGACCATGGACTGGCTCTGGCTAGTTTACACAGACTGCATACTTGCACACCTTCCTGTCCTGAAAAGACCTTTTGACGCATGGGGTCTAACTGTAATACATGTATTGTTATTATTTTTTAGAGTCCATCAGGCTGGAGTGCAGTGATCTGATCATACATCACTGCAGCCTCCACCTCTTGGGCTCAAGTGATCCTCCCGCCCCAGCCTCCTGACTAGTTGGGACCCCAAGCACACACCACCCCACCTGGCTATTTTTTTTTTTACTTTTTGTAGAGATGGGGACATCACCATGCAGGCCAGGCATTTAACATTTAATTGGTAACTCTTCACTCCAAAATGAACATGGGTTGTATGTTACATGCATGTTTGCTCAATGGGCATGCGTCAGGACCACCCTCATGAATATTCATAGCTCCTCCTGTCACCTGCTGAATATGCATGTCTACCCAAGCTGTTCAGCATAAAGCCGCTACTCCAACCCCTCCTCCAACGAAATGCCTGTCTCTGGTCCTGGCCATTCTCCAGCCTGCGGAATGGCCACCTTGCAGGCTGTAACCCCTTACAAGAAATAAAGTCTCCTCTCCTGTTTTTTGTTTTTTGTTTTGTTTTTTTGAGACGGAGTCTCGCTCTGTCACCCAGGCCATCTCGGCTCACTGCAACCTCCGCCTCCCAAGTTCAAGCGATTCTCCTGCCTCAGCCTCCCAAGTAGCTGGGATTACAGGCGCGCGCCACACGCCCGGCTAATTTTTGTATTTTTAGCAGAGACGGGGTTTCAGCATGTTGGCCAGGCTGGTCTCGAACTTCTGACCTCAGGTGATCTACCCGCCTCGGCCTTCCAACGTGCTGGGATTACAGGCGTGAGCCACCGCGCCCGGCCTCCTCTCCTTTTCCAAATTTATACATTTTGATTTTCTTAACACACCTCACTCGAGTTCGTTCACTTCGGCTGCGGCGTGATCTGCCGGCCCTCTCAGCTCAGGCTGACCTCAGCGCCCTCACTTCGGCCACTTCTGTGCCCCTCAGTCTTCTCCCCTCAACTCGGACCTCGCGCCCTCATGACAGGGCGCCATTTTCTTCCCTCTAACTCCTCAGCCCAGAGGAGGCGCCTTGGTCCGGTACCTCTGCCCGGCAAGGCGACTTTTCCTCACTTGCACTTTTGCCTCGGGTCATCCTCTGCGGCTACCTTCCCCACTATCCTCACCATCTGCTCCACGTCCCGTGGCTTCCGCCCTCCCTTCCGGTGCAGGGCCCCGGCCTCATACCCACAGCCTTGGGGGCTCTCGCCCCTCAGGCCACGCCCCTCAGGCCACGCCCCTCAGCCCACAGAACTAGCGGGAAGTGACTGCGAAGCAGTCGCGCTGTGGAGGGACAGGAGGGCGGGGATTGGGAGGTGGGTCCTCCTCGATCCTGGGCGTTGATTGGCCAACTCTCACGAGGGCGGGACCTCGATTGGGGGCGGGGCGGCAATCTGGGTCTTGTGCCTCTGGCTCCTCAGGGCATTCCCGGCGGCTCCGGGTTTGGCAACGAGGACGGGGGAGTGCGACTGAGTCTCGGGCAGCATGGCCGAGAAGCGGCACACACGGGACTCCGAAGCCCAGCGGCTCCCCGATTCCTTCAAGGGTGAGTCCCGCGTCCCCTGACCCTCCCCCGTGGACCGAGCCCCCGCCCGCAGCGTGCGCTCCGAGGTCTGACAGCCAGGCTCCTGGCCAGTCTCCGCTGCTTCGGGCTGGGCGAGATCTCAAAGCCGCGGCTCCTCCCTAGTAAACTGAGCATCACGAACCCTGTTTGGCAGACTGAGGTCACGATGGAGGGGTGGCGGGCTGCCAACGGCACGTTTCCCATCGCACGGGCTCTGGTTATCTCGCGGCCGCCAGATGCCAGGCCCCATGCCAGCGCTGCACTATCTCGTGTCACGCACGCGGACTAGGAAACGCAGAGGGAACTGGCAGCCAGCGAGGCGGGGACCGGGACCCCACATCTCACCCTTTGCCCACTCCCCTTCTTTCCCGACTCACTCTCTCGAAGGCCGCCTCCTCCACCCAGCCCTGGCCCGGCCCCAGGGTGAACCCCCTCCTCCCCCAATCCCACCTCCCGAAATTTAGACCGATTTGCAGAAGGAAGAAGTCTCTCTGGCTTTCTTCTTACCTCTCTTTCTAGCTCCACTTTCTGCCCCATTTTTCCCCCTCCGCTTTCCTCTGCGTTTTGGAGAACTCTCCTTCCCGGCTTTTGTTCCTCGCCAGGAACCCTGAGTTCTCCCACCCTCACCCCCACCCTCCCTTCCCAGTCTTCAAGGCAGGAGCTGTAAGTGGCTCAGTCTCGTTCCCCTGTGGAGGAACTGGTACTCTGGGGAGGGGGTTCCAATAAAGAGAGATGGTGGACCTCTCAGGAGTCCTGGTACCCACTCAGGAGCTCTTAGTGATCCAGAGGAATTACAGTGTTTCTAAAGCTGGAATTTCAGGCAGGAGGGCAGCGAAAGCAATTTAGAGGGCTGGGTGGTCCTTTCCAGGACCCTGCAAAGAACATGACATTGGAGTCATCTATTCTGATTATTTGTAAAGCCAGCTTTATCCACAGCATCTTAGCTATAAGTTCCATTTCCCTTGTCCAGGGATCCCTGTGTTCAGTTCCTTCCCAGGAGCATCAAAGGAATTACAGAAATCTTTATTCCTCACTTTTTGTCTACTAATAACGTTGCAGGATTATCTTCCCAAATGGAGAGTGTAACAGGGAGGAGTTGATGAGAATAATAGCAACCACAACAACAAAAATTGAAACTAAATAGGTCAGGCTCTGTATCACTTTTTTTTTTTTTTGAGACGGAGTTTCGCTTTTCTTGCCCAGGTTGGAGTGTGATCTCCGCTCACAGCAACCTCCGCCTCCCGAGTTCAAGTGATTCTCCTGCCTCATCCTCCCAAGTAGCTGGGATTACAGGCGTGCACCACCATGCCCAGCTGATATTGTATTTTTTGTAGAGACAGGGTTTCACCATGTTGGTCAGGCTGGTCTCAAACTCCTGACCTCAAGTGATCCACACGCCTCGGCCTCCCAAAGTGCTGGGATTACAGGCATGAGCCACCGCGACCCCCCCAGTGCCACGTTTTTTTTTTTTTTTTTTTTTTTTTTGAGACGGAGTCTTGCTCTTTCGCCCAGGCTGGAGTGCAGTGGCCCGATCTCAGCTCACTGCAAGCTCCGCCTCCTGGGTTCACGCCATTCTCCTGCCTCAGCCTCCCGAGTAGCTGGGACTACAGGCGCCCGCCACCACGCCCGGCTAATTTTTTCTATTTTTAGTGGAAACGGGGTTTCACCGTGTTAGCTAGGATGGTCTCGATCTCCTGACCTCGTGATCCGCCCGCCTCGGCCTCCCAAAGTGCTGGGATTACAGGCGTGAGCCACCGCGCCCGGCCCAGTGCCACGTATTTTATGTATATATTATTTTATTGAATCTTCACAACAGATGATGTGGTAGGTATTCTTATCCCCATATTATACTTGATGAAACTGATAGTCAAAGAAGTTAAATTACTTAAAGTCACTTAGTTCGTATTTAAATCTAGATTTGACTGATTCTAAAACTTGAATAGGGAAAAAATGGGTGGTAACTGCCTCTTCGATAGTTAGTTGTCTTTTCCTAGATAAAAAGGTGGGTATTAGCATGTATTCCTCAATACGCTGACCTCCTGGTGGGAAACTGCAGTGGCAAATCTACTTGGAGTTCTTTGAGAATCAACATGATCTTTGTACTTAATGTTTATTTACAGACAAGTGGTCATAGATGAGTTTTTAACTTCCAGTTTTTTTCCTTGGTTCTACACTTAACTACTGTTTAGACAGAAATCTTTCAAGATCTAATGAAAACCACCACTTCCTCTCAAAAATTAGACATACAAATAAAATTTTGCATAGTCTGTGTTTTTTTAATGTAAACCTAGGAAATTTGACGCTACTAGGAAAGGTATTGCTGGAATTTATTAAATAGAGGTTATTGAATGCTTTCCCTGTGCCAAAAGACAGTTTAAGTGCTTTACAAACATTATCTAATTGCATTCTGTAACAACTCTACAAGGAAAAAGTCATTATTCACCATTTCACAATAAGGATACTGAGGCTCACATGGTAAAATCACAGTTTCTAAAATTTTCAGCCCTGTTTCAAACCCCGGCTATCTGATTTTCTGAATCATTTTCCCTATCCCAGAGATGGATACCAAAATGTAGAACCTTGTCTAACTTCAGTACTTTACTTAAGTTGAGAGACAATAAACAAAAAAAGCCTGGAGGAACACAGCTTCAGTGATGACTTCCAGAAGGCTGCTTGTGAAAGAAGCAGTGGAATTTTAAAAGCCTAAACTCTGCCTCTTTGTCTTTACTGAGAATTAGTCCTAGGTAGGTAAATAGCACCAGGCCTAGGGCAAGACTAGTTTTTCTTAAAGGCAATGCATTCACTTTGTAATGAAATAATGCAAGTAATTGCAAAGAATGTATCACTGTAATTAAGAGCCATGTCAACAAATAAAACCCTTTGGGAGACTGATTGTTTATTTCAGTTGTTATAGCCAATCAGATTGGAGAGAACTTTGTAACTTCTTCAATAATTAATCTGAGTTATTCCATCAGTAGTCATAAATTAACTTATGGAAGACCAAGTCTACAAAACTGGCATATTTATTCATGATTAAATAGATTTTTGGTGCCATTTGATGGTATAAATTTTACGTAGTAAAAGACAGTCACTGATTCCTAGTCATCTTTGAGGGAAAAAAAAGATGTTGATAAAGTGATACAGATGGAATTCAAAATCAGTTTTTTTAAGAAGGCATGGAAAAGCAATTTCCTGAAAACTATTGTAACTACAAAAAAAGTGAATACCCTTTCCCTGCGTCTGCCTGGTATCCTGTGCATATCTCTATCATAATGTTTATTACATAACATATTTGTCAGTTTGACTCATCTGTCCCCTCCCCTCCCATAATTAAACTACACTTTTTCTTTTTGAGACAGGGTCTTGCTCTGTTGCCCAGGCTGCAGTGCAATGGTGCAGTCATAGCTCACTGTAGCCTCAAGTGATCCTCCCACCTCAGCCCCTCGAGTAGCTGGGACTACAGGTATGCACCACCACACCCAGCTAATTTTTTTTTTTTTTTTAACTCAGGGTCTCACTATGTTGCCCAGGCTGGTCTCGAACTCCTGGACTCAAGCGATCCCACTTTACCCTCCCAGAGTGCTGGGACAACAGGCATGAGCTACCAAGCCTGGCCTTTAGACCACACTTTTGAAAACAGAGATTGTGTCCTTCTTCACTGTAGTAGCCCAGTATCAAGTACATAGTAGGTATACAAAAACATTTGTTCAAAGAAAAAGGAAGCAGGCAGGGAGATAAAAATCCCCCTGGAGTAAATAACATTGTTAAGTGTTTGCCTTAGCCTTATGTTGGTGGAGCAGTTTTTCTGTTTACCATTTATTTTATTAAGTTTGTTATAACTTAAGCTGTTGATTTTAGGGCATGGCCATTATGTTTATTATATATTATTACAGATAGACTATTTGTCTGGGTTTATATTATCAATAAAAGGATTATAATTGCCAAGATAATATATTGTCCTTAATAAGAAATCTCCTTTTATTTATTAAAGCATGGAAAGAGAAGTTAGAGGTCATGGTTAGTAGAAAGAAGGAAGTGTGTGTCAATAGATAATTTTCTATCGACACACACTTGTTGATAATTAAAATAGATCATTTTAATTAAAATAATTTTCTATTGACACACACTTGTTGCTACATTCTTTTTTAATCTTTCTCTGTCTGCTGGGACTAGTAAAGAAACTTGAACTCCAAGCATTTGGCCTCACATTTCAGAAGATTATCCTTGAAGATACAACCAATAAAGTCCTAAAGTCTCAGACAATGAAAACTATACTGAACTTGTGGTCCAGTTAAAGTGAGCACTATGGTAAGGTAGTAGAATATAGTGAAATGAGAGTGGAATTTAGAATTAAAAGATTTAGGTTGAGATCACCCTACCATCACTTAAGAGATTTGTATGAAGGATGGTCCAAGAACATTTAGAACTCTGACTTACTGCCCCAAGTGTAGTCTGTTTCTCCTCCAGAGATAGAGTCCCCAAGCAGATTGTTAATTGATATTTTCTCCATAGTGCCCAGACCCCAAAAGGTAATTCACTTCATAAAAAGTTTCTTCCTCTAAACTTATCAATAGTAATCTTAAAGTTGTGGTAATAATAATGGCTACTGCTTGTTGAATACTTCCTAAGTGTCAAGCCCTTTATATATTTTCTCATTTTATCTCCACAACAACTGAGTGAAATAAATACTGTTCTTTTCCCCATTTTACTGATAAGAAAATTTAGTGGTAGATTTGGAATCTAACCAAAAATGCAAGCTTTTAGCCACTGCTTAGCTGTTAATCACAGTGAAGAACTGAGAACTTTATCATCTAGTTTTCTTCTGCTTCCATTTCCCATTTTTAAATGAAAACGATGTTACCCTCCAAAGACTTATATGAGAAAAACTTAATTGTGAATAATTTTAAGATGTCCAAGTAAAAGAGCTGGAAAAAAAAAAAAACCTAAAAAGTGGGAGGATTTTTGTTCTGTTTTCATGTATTTCAGGCCTAGATGAAATTTAATTAACTTAATACCCATTATGAAATTGTTTTTCTCTCCAATTTTCCTGAACATAAATGTTTTGGTGCTTCCAGACATGGGCCATGTTCAGCCCATTCTTCTGCTTTCCTGAATTCTCTAACCTTATGTTTGGAAAAGGTCTGATTTTTTTTTTAAAAAAGAAAATACTTGAGGAAAGCAGTTGACAACTACTTGGGGCAGGAGATGGTTCTGTACTGTGTCCCAGGATCCTGTCTGCTGTTTCAGTTTGTCTTATGTGAGAGGCAGTCTTTTTTTTTTCTTTTCCCCCAAAAAAACAACACACTCAACTCATCCAGCAACTATTTAACAAATGTTTTTTGAGTACCTGTTATGTACACTAAGTATCTTCCATATTAGCTTATTTACTCATCACACTAACCTGAGGAGGTAGTCTTATTAGCCCTATGTTTAAATGGGTAGACTGAGGCACAGTTGAATAATAAGGTATTTTCTCAAGATCACACAGCTAGTAAGTGGCAGAGCTATGTGTGAACCTATTATGCTATACTGTTTTCATAAAACCAAGATCTCATGAAGACACACAACTGAATAGAATAATTACAAGTGTGATAAATGTTGTTTTAAAAGGGTAAAGGGCTATTGCAGCATTATTTTAGACTGAGAGGTCTAAATTTAAAATTATTGCTGTTGCTCTTACCTATGTTTTTCCTGTTGTATGGCCTGAAACATTAGAATGCAGGAAAACTACAGAAAATCCTTAAAATATTTAGGAAATAAGACATTTATGCTTATTTACTTTCCTTATTCTTTTTGAGCTAAGCAAAGAATAACTGTTATTGCAAATCTTTCTTAGAAGTATTAGTCCATTTGTTTTCCTTAGTATTTCATAGTAAACACATTTTAAGCTTTGTAATTCAAACCACATAGTGCTTCATCAGTATCGGTTCTTTTGGTCTAGCATTTATAACTATAGATGGATTTTAATAGGGAGGAAAAGTTACAGTCTTCACTCATGGTTTTTAACTTGATACCATCTGGCCTGTAGCTACTCTAGCCCCAAGAATAATTTCTTCTCTAGAGATTTAAGGATAAGGGCATTCGAACAACTAAGCCGTGCCTAATTAAAATACTAATTTGAAAGGCAGGCTATAATGTGTGTGTGCTTGTTTGCTTTGAAATCTTCTGCCTTAAATGAACTGCAAGTTTTGATCTCTAATGAAACACTATCATTTTTTAACATATATTTATCGAGACGCTACCATGTGGTAAACTCTGCCTCTTTCTCACTTCTAGCTTTTTTAATCTATCTCTCTTTGTAGAATTCTGTCTTCATTTTTGTTTCTCCCATTTTTACTCCTCCTATTTCTCTTATTTTCCTTCGCTTCTGTTATGTCTTTCCCTTCTTTGTCTTTTTCTCCTAAAATTCCAGTCATTTGAAAAACTTTGTTATAGTAAAAATTTGATTAATTGAAGAGGAATTTATATTCACTTACTCTACCTGCCCTTTTGCTTATTTTCACCAGGAGTTTTTGTTTATCAGGCCTTATAAAGGCCTTGCTTCAAAATAAGCAAAAGAGAGAAACTGAGAAGCTGGGAAATGTACCCTTATTTGAATAGCTGGAAGAAAGATCAAATGCATTATTTAATTTATGCAAGTCTTCCTCCTCAAATAAATAGTTGGCTGACATAAAACAGGAACAGCGTGTAACAGCCCATTGTCCAAATCTA
Organism: Pan troglodytes; assembly: GCF_028858775.2. Classification (NCBI taxonomy): domain Eukaryota; kingdom Metazoa; phylum Chordata; class Mammalia; order Primates; family Hominidae; genus Pan; species Pan troglodytes. The sequence goes on from NC_072409.2 coordinate 17,077,151, forward strand.
GCTGACTCTGTTTCTGTATGTCCCACAAGTTATGAAATAGCTCTTATATTTTTAAATGATTTTAAAAAGACAAAAGAATACTTTTTCATTACACATGAAAATTATGTGAAATTCAGATTTGTGTCCATAAGTTTTATTGGAACATCTGTGCCGTTTATGTAGGTACTATCTATGGCTTCTTTTGCACTGCAAAAGTAGAGTTGAGTAGTTGCAACAGACTGCAAAGCCCAAAATATTTAGTTCCTGGTTCTTTACAGGAAAAGTTTGCCAATCCTGACAAAGAATCACTGATGAAGAATCATAGTGGCCAAAAGTAACACTTAATCCTGAATACATATGTTTTTAAGAAGAAAGTTCAAAAATTGCCAAGACTTTTCAATTTGACCTACTGTTACCCCTAAAAAGTGCTGCTGCAACTGAATAGCATGTGTTTTTGAGAGTAAACTTCCAGCCTTTCTGTCTTGCCCCACCCAGGCAGGACTGCTCTCATCAATTTACAACATGAAGTGTTTTATTTGCACTCTGTGAAGGCAGAAGGAAAAAAGTGTCCGTTAACTGTTGGCAGTTTAGGTATTTCAGTAATTCCTTAGCCCATCCTTTCTTATTGTATAGGATAATGCTTATGACTCACAGTCAGATTCTCAGCAGAGGAAATCCAGTTATCTTTTGAACTTTACAATAATAAAATCTCAGTGATGAGTGGATTTATTACTCCACGTGATTTCCAGTAGTGCTAAGGTTAATAGATCTGAAAGTAAATCAGCTGATGGGGAACGGGGACAACTACAGCCCTCTGGACTAATCAGCCTGTGTTGTCATCTTGGAAAGAATGTTTAACTGCCTTTCCAGAAACTTACCCAACAAAAATTACTACACAACAAATTTCATTTGTTTCATGGTTTGCTTGGTTTTCTTTTGTTTCTTCCTACAAGGTCTTTAGCCTTATTACTTTAGAACTTCAGGAGGCATATTTTAACACCTACTTCACAGATTTTTGTAAACATTATAAATACTCATGTATGTAAGGAGGAGCTACATGTGGCTAACATGTCATAGGAATTCACAAATGGTAGTTATTAGGAGTAGTAACAAAAGATACCTTCAGAATGAGAGAATTTTAAGAGTTGTATAATTTCATCTTTTCAGAAAAATTAACTTACACAGGAAATAAGCAGGTACAGAAACACTGCTAAATATATATTCAATGCAGCAGTTTCTAAGTGAGAAATTTGGACACAACAAATTTCATCATATAAAACAATGGAATTAATTAATTAATCTTTAATAATGATGAATATGTGCTGATATGAAAAAATGTTCATAACATGGATGGGAGGGAGAAGATTTTAAATCACTGTGTATACCATTCTTTCATTATTGAAAAAATACAGGCTAGAAAAGGTTTAAAAGACGTATATCAAGGCAAAAAACATCCAGAGATAAAGTATAGATAATGTTTCTGTTTGTTGAGCTATCATTTCTAATTTTTATAGTAACTTTTGCTTTTAAAGTAAAAAAGCAATTTTAGAAAATGTATGTGAGTTTCCTGGAGGTAAACCCAACTTGAATGTTCAATACAAAAATTCAAATGTACAGGCTTATGTCCATATTCAGACACTTCTTTGATTAGTTAAAAGTTTATTCTACTGCCATTTTGGTAATAAAAGAAAAAAAAAATACTCTAAATCAGGAGTCCCCAACTCCCAGGCCACAGACGGATCAGATCAGCAACATTAGATTCTCATAAGAGCACAAACCCTGTTGTGAACTGCACATATGAGGGATCTAGGTTGTGTATTCCTTATGAGAACCTAATGTCTGATGATCTGTGGTGGAACAGTTTCATCCCAAAACCGTGTTCCCCAACCCTTTCCTGTGGAAAAATTGTCTTCCACGAAACTGGTCCCTGGTGCCAAAAAGGTTGGGGACCATTGCTCTAACCTATGGCAAAGTAGTATTTACAACCAAGTATCATAGGATCCCTAATTTTTAGGAACATTCTCAACCAGCAAAATACCCACAAGTGGCCGGGTGCATTGGCTCACGCCTGTAATCCCAGCACTTTGGGAGGCCGAGGCCGGCGGATCACGAGGTCAGGAGATCGAGACCATCCTGGCTAACACGGTGAAACCCCGTCTCTACTAAAAATACAAAAAATTAGCCAGGCATGGTGGTGGGCACCTGTAGTCCCAGCTACTGGGGAGGCTGAGGCAAGAGAATGGTGTGAACCCAGGGGGCAGAGCTTGCAGTGAGCCGAGATCTCGCCACTGCACTCCAGCCTGGGCGACAGAGTGAGATTACATCTAAAAAAAAAAAAAAAAAAAAAAAAGTCCACAAGTGTATTAACCAAAATATCACTATTTGTCCCTTTCCCCATAAAACTGGTAGGAAGGATTCAGTCCTAAAGTAATACATGGGAAACTTGAAGGAAATGAATTTCCTGAGATTTTAGTGAGTGAGAATTTCTTTTCTCTTATTCCCAGAAGTGGTAGATGACTAAGGGTTCATTTATAAGCCTGCTAGAGTTTAAGCCTCACCTCTGAGCTATGCATTTATAGCACAACATGCTATAAATAGGCACAGCTGGAATTAAGAGGGCTTCCTCTGTAAAAACATCAGATTTCATTCTCAGAACTCTAGTGATGCATTCCCAACTTAGATACTGTGTACCTTTTTGAGGGGTAACCAGGTGGGGAAGAATTTTGAGAGTTGAAGGTAGGATACTTTCATTTTAAAGGCATTAGAAAAATATGAAAGTGCCATTTTCCCAGTGTATACACTGATTATTTCTAGCCAAGCATTTGATATGTGAAAGACCAAATCCAGTTTTCAAAATGTGTACTTAATTCCTTGTTCCTGGTGATTTGCAATCCCATATACACATCTGGGGTTCTCAAAAACACAGTGTGACACGGGAACTGACCCAAAAAAAACTGGGCTGAACTTTTTGGCTTGTCCTCATGTAGATCATAAATGAACTTTTTGAGAGTCTTTGAATGTCCCAGCCTAGCCAGACTGGGGGCAGGTATGAAGCAAATGGCAAATTAAATTGTTTAAGAGGCTTTTGATCAAAAAGGGTAAATGCTATTTTCCCATTTTTCTTCATGAAGATACAAACACTTAAGCAAAATAGAAGGATTACAGAAAACTATCATCTACATTTACTGATCATTTTATCTGTATTCTACAAGGCCAGCCTAATAATCTTTACTTTCCACCGGTAAGGAAACTAAGGTTCAAAGAGGTAAAGATCATGCAACTAAGAAGTATCAGAAGTGAAATTCAAACATAGTTACTCCTCGTTCTCAGGGAATCTCAGTGTAATAAGGGATATAAATGCACAAGAAATTAAAATATTAGATTAAAAAATAATAAAAGATTAAAATGCTACATTGGAAGGTCAATTAAAAATAAAAAATAAAAGATTAGACAAGATATAAGTGTCATAAGATAATTTTCAAAAAATGCTATCGAGATTCAAAGGAAAGAAAAAGACATATCTAGCTAGAAAACTTGCTGAGAAGTATTTTATTTTATATCTATTCTACTATGCAGGATACTGTGCTAGACATTGAGAATATAAAAGTGAATAAGCAACATCCCTGCCCTCAGGGAGTTTTTACTCTAGTATGTTATGGGAGACTTGGACAGTATTTGAAAAGGCACCAAATGCTGTCAGATAAATAAGTATTTGTGGTCAATCTGTCCTTGTTTGGAATTCATTTCACCCTGGAAACCTAGACCTGTGTCTGTCACAGAGCCTTGAAACTGTCCTTTGCTATAAATAGGCATGGCTGGCATTAAGAGGACTTCCTCTGTAAAAATATCAGATTTCATTCTCACAACTCCAGCCATGCTTTTCAGTTTGGATACTGTCTTGAGAAAGTGCTCAACCATGAAAACATTCTTAATGAGGATTTTTTTTATTGAGGGGTGAATTTGGAACACGGGCTTTGGAGTAAGATGACCCATATTTGAGTCCCAGGTCTTCCATTGTGTGACTTTGGGAAAGTTAAATGTTGCTTTAGGTAACTCATTTGTAAAAGGGAGTTAAAAATACCCTCACAGGGCTGTTGTAAGAGTTAAATGAGATACGTGTCTAAAGTAACTTTAAAAAATGCCTGGGGTATAGACAACCCCTCAAAACAGCCACTGTTGTTATGATCAGTCATGGTAATACTAGATAAAGGTTTCTTCACAAACAGTACTATGGCCCTGCTTTGAATATTTTCTCAATGAATATGTCTGTACCCCCTAAATTATAACTTAGAAACCTCCAGGATTACTTTAGATCATTTTATTTAGGTATACATGAAGACATTTACCTCACGCTATGACACAGGATCAGAAAACTACAAAGTCACATACAACCCAAGTACTCACTATATTTCTGATTTTTCATCCTATGTTTTAGAGCACTTGACCTGGGTGCCAACATGTGTCTCTCTTCTCCCATGTTCCCAGCCTGAACACTCTGCTTATTTCTTGGCCTCCTATTTATTCCAAGCCCCATCTTACTGCCATTTTGCCCTTTCTTCTGAGCAGTAACATGTGCCTGGCATACCTTTTCTCCCCTCTGTCATTAAAATAGCTCCTGAAAATACAGCAGAAGCCTTCCAAGTGGTTGATAAGAAAACCTACTATATCCCTTGGCCTTCTCAGTCCCTATGTCCTCTACAGAAAGGAAAAGCAAACTAAAAATGAGGTTGACACTGGATACAGAAAATAGGAACACAACGCTGAGGTGATGGGAGTTCCCAGGATGATAGTGAAAGCAATCACAGAATGATAGCCGTGCACACCAGATGAAGGAAGTCCACACAAGGCTCTGAGAGAGAATTCTTCCAGAAGATAAAATTGATAGTATACCTGACCTCTTTGAGAGGAAACTTAGGCAACTGATTTAAGGTTGGATCAATAAGTACGTTGAAAACCGAACAAAGGGAAAAAATAAGACAGTAACTCCAGAAAAAACAAAAATAGTACGGGAAGAGAAAACCAGTGATACCTCACTACTTGGCTTAGCTTTAAATTGCACTTACAAATTCATAATATAAAATCTCATATTGATCTAAATGAAGTTATGATGTAATTATATTGGAAAGCTGGGTATAAGTATGTGGTGGGGGTAACGGGGAGGAAAGAGAACGAAATCTTTTTCTGTAGTAGAAAGTTAATAGTCCTCAGAACTGAAAAAGGAAGAAGTAACAAAACAAGCATTTCCTTCCTTCCTTCCTTCCTTCCTTTTCTTTCTTTCTTTCTTTCCTCACTTTGTTGTCCAGGCTGGGGTACATCACAGCTCACTGCAGCCACGAACCCCCAGGCTCAAGCAATCCCCCTATTTCAGTCTCCTCAGTAGCTGGAACTACAGGTGTGTGCCACCACACCCAGCTAATTTTTTTTAAAAAGTTTCAAGTAGAGATGGGAGTCTCACTAGGTTGCCCATGCTGGTCTCAAACTCCTGAGCTCAAGCAATCCTCTCATCTCGGCCTCCCAAAGTGCTGGGATTACAGGCGTGAGCCACCATGCCTGGCAGAAGCATATTATTATTATTTTTTTTTTTTTTAAAGTAGAGACAGAGTCTCCCTATGTTGCCCAAGCTAGTCTCAAACCCCTGGGCTCAAACCCCTGGGATCCTCCCTCCTCAGCCTCCCAAAGTGCTGGGATTACAGGCGTGACCCCTGCACCCAGCCGCAAAGCGTATTATTTAGAAATATGGAGGTAGATATCAAAATGGTCGAAATAGCAAATGTTTTTGAGGAGGAGGAAATTGGAAGAGGTGAGCATGGGAATGCCCTTTTTTGTACTAATCATATAGAATGGTTTGACTTTTTAAACTTTATGCAAGTGTAACTTCAAAAACACAAATGCACAACCACGAAGGCCAAAAAAGAAGGTGAAAGAGAATAGCTACAGGGAAGAAAAATAGGTTACACATTTTATTTATTTATTTATTTTTAAAAATATCATTTAAGGCCGGGCGCAGTGGCTTATGCCTGTAATCCCAGCACTTTGGAAGGCCATGGTGGGCAGATCACTTGACGTCAGGAGTTCGAGGCCAGCCTGGCCAACATGGTGAAACCCCATCTGTACTAAATACAAAAAGTAGCCGGGCGTGGTGGCAGGTGGCTGTAATCCCAGCTACTCAGGAGATTGAGACGGGAGAATCGCATGAACCCAGGAGGTGGAGGTTGCAGTGAGGTGAGACTGTGCTGCTGCCCTCCAGCCTGGGCAACAGAGCAAGACTCTGTCTCAAAAAATAAATAAATAAATAAATAAATATATATATATATATATATATATCATTTAAAAATATGGTGTGTACACTAGGAAAATTTTCAAAGAATATACCAAAATACTTCTGAATTTAAAGTAATTTTTCCCTCCTTTGTTATACTTCTGTGAATTTTTTGCATTATTACCTTTGTAATCAGACGGAAAAGCTGTTGCATATTACAGGAACAGGAAACAATTAGAAATGTGAGAGGAAAACTGTGTACAAAGATGTTCACTACAACACTGTTTATAGCACTAAGAAATCAAACAACCTGTGTAATCAGGAAGTGGGCAATAAATGATGCTGCATAAACCTAGTGAAATATTTTACAGGTGTAATTTTTAAAAAGAGGCTCTAAACAACTTTATACTCCTATCATATGGTTTTGACCTTTATTCGTACTGTACTTCTAGCTAAAATGCTCTAATGCCTTTTCCCTCTTTCCCTTTTCTTTTCTTTTCTTTTCTTTTCTTTTCTTTTCTTTTGACAGATTCTTCCTCTGTTGCCCAGGCTGGAGTGCAGTGGTGCAATCTTGGCTCACTGCAACCTCCACCTCCTGGGTTCATGCAATTCTCCTCCCTCAGCCTGTAGCTGGGTTTACAGGAACTCACCACAACGCCTAGCTAATTTTTGTATTTTTAGTAGAGACGGGGTTTTATCATGTTGATCAGGCTGGTCTTGAACTCTTGACCTCAAGTGATCCACCTGTCTCGGCTTCCCAAAGTGCTGGGATTACAGGCGTGAGCCACCACGCCCAGCCTCCACTTTCTTTTCATTGATATTTTCTTACTATTACATCCTTCAGGAAACCCTCTGACAGCCACCATCACCTCCCCACCCCATTCCTTTCTCACCTCCATCCTAACTGCTTGAGTTAACTCATTCTGTGTCTTCAAGATATTCTGAACAGATACTCTATATCTGTACTTACCACCTAATATTATAATTATGTGTTTGTCTGACTTTCCCACTAAACTTTAACCCTGAAAGCTGGGATTGGGTCTTACTCATTGTTATCATTTCAGTACAAAGCAGAGGGCCTAATAAATAGTAGATGCTTAATAAATGTTTGCTGAATAAAGTAATGAGTAATGTGGAAATATACTTGTGTTATGACATTACATAGATAAGGGAAAGTAGTACTTACACTTCAGGGCTGTATGAGGATTAGATGGGGAAATTCATGTAAAACAGCTGGTGTAGTGCCAAGCACGTAGGTATTCAGCGAATGGTGAGGATGAAGATGGTGGTGATTATGCTAGTAACAGTTGTGAGAGTTGTATATTTTTTGTTTTCAACAGACAGCCCCAGTAAGGGCCTTGGACCTTGCGGATGGATTTTGGTGGCGTTCTCATTCTTATTCACCGTTATAACTTTCCCAATCTCAATATGGATGTGCATAAAGGTAAAGGACATTTCATTCACTTCTGGGAAGGGGTCAACTCCTACCTCCATAAACCTACTTCGTGTGTGCCTGTGTGTGTGTGAGAAAGAAACAGACTGTCTCTCTCTCTCTTATAATTCTTATTTCTTCATCTTTCTTTGGAAAATTTATTCTTCTACCCACCTATTAAAATGGAACCTTAAAACTTCTTTTCAGCCATTGCCCTTCCCCGTGGGCTAAAGTAAGGATCACCATCAAAAATTTCCTGGGGCCAGGGATGTGAGATGGTTCTGAGAGAACAAGTTCTTCAGAGTTAGGATGGTGGGGTTTGACTGCTGGCTTTACTGTTTATTGTGTGACCTTTGCTGTTTCCTCACCTGTAAAATGGGAGAAAGTAACAGTACCTACTTCATAGGAGTGTTGCGAGGATTAAATGAATTATGTGTCTAAATGTACTTATCACAATGCCTGGCACGTCATAAATACCCTCAGTGCTCGTTATTTTTTCTACAAAGTTGTTAATACTTTGATATTTGACTATTATTTACATATTTCTAAGAAGATAAAATATGCTCCAAGCATTTTCAGATCAATTTATTCTTAAGGGAATCAGAAGAAAAACTGTGAAGACTTCAGCTTTTTGTGTTTCTGAATTAACAGTGCATGAGTAATTTTTTTTTTTTTTTTTGAGCCAGAGCCTTGCTCTGTCGCCCAGGCTGGAGTGCAGTGGCGCGATCTCGGCTCACTGCAACCTCCGCCTCCCAGGTTCAAGCGATTCTTCTGCCTCAACCTCCCGTGTAGCTGGGATTATTATTATTATTATTATTTTTTTTTTGAGACGGAGTCACCTTGTGGCCCAGGCTGGAGTGCAGTGGTGCGATCTCGGTTCAAGTGATTCTCCTGTCTCATCCTCCCTTGTAGCTGGGATTATAGGCGCCCACCACCATACCCAGATAATTTTTGTATTTTTAGTAGAAACGGGGTTTCACCATGTTGGCCAGGCTGGTCTTGAACTCCTAACCTCCGTGATCTGCCCACCTCGGCCTCCCAAAATGCTGAAATTACAGGCATGAGCCACCGTGCCTGGCCTGCATGAGTAACTGAATAACAATGTTAACAGCTGAGGAGTGAGATTATGGATTTGTTTCTGTATACTATTCTGTCCTTCCTAAATTTATACAGTGAATATCTATTGCTTTTGTAATCAGTAAGAAAATAATAAATAAGCTTTGAGAAGGTAAACATTGGACATGTGCTTCATAGATATGATCTTGTTCTAAAGAAAAAAGTTGAGGCATCTAATCTGTTTAGAGCAGAAATATATATTTAAGAAGCCATGCATGTATATATTTGTACTCTTCATGTTAAATTATCATTCATGTTTTTATTCTAGATTATAAAAGAGTATGAAAGAGCCATCATCTTTAGATTGGGTCGCATTTTACAAGGAGGAGCCAAAGGACCTGGTCAGTACTGGGATTCTAGATTGTTTATCTGAAAACTAAAGTTCTTTTTTTTTTTTATTATTTTTATGTAGTTGTTTTTTTAAAGACAGGGTTTCATTCCGTCGCCCAGGCTGGAGTACAGTGGCATGCTCATGTCTCACTGCAGCCTTGAACTCCTGACCTCAAGCAATCATCCCACCCCAGCCTCCCAAAGCACTAGGATTACAGATGTGAGCCACCGTGCCCAGTCTAAAATTTTTTTATTGATGTGATTTCCCTTATGAGGGCCTCTTCTACTCTGTCTTAGATAAGAGTTCATGTAGCAGGAGTTGTATAACAATAGCAGTGGTTCTAGCCAATCTTTTGTTACCCTTTCCTTCCTACCCTTCCCCTCCCCTTCCCATTTGAGCTGATAAGATTACCACCTAGGCCAAGAATAGTACAGCTATACAAGTTTGAGCATGAGAATCTCTACCAAAGAAAGACTTTCAGTCATTCATTTGGCAAACTTCAATTAAGCTCCTACTGTGTTCCAGGTTCTGGGAATTCAAGGGAGACTAAAACACAGTCCCTACCATCAAGGATCTTCCTATCTAGTGGTAGGAACCAACAAGGAAACAGATAGCTACAATCCTATGTGATAAGTATTATGATCAAGTACTCACAGAGAGCTGTGAGAAAAGAGAAAACCAGAGAAGTGTTACTGATCTGAACTAGTAGTAGGCTGAGTCAAGGCTTTCTGGAAGTTACATCTTGACTGAGTCTTGAGGTCTGAAAAGGTGTTAACCAACAGGAGGTGTGTGCAGCGGAAATAGCAACATACACAAAGCAACAAAGAGGAGAGTATTGCAGATTCAAGAAACTGCAAGTAGATCAGTCCAGCAAGAGTGCAGGGTGTGAAGAGAGAGGAAGTGGCTGAAGAGGGGAACAAAGGCGGGTTATGCAGGACCATGCGTGGGGGAGGGTTTGTATTTTAGGGGGGATTGCTCTGCTTGCAGCTTAGGAAATAGATTATAGGAGAGAAACTACAAAAAATAGAAAGATGGCCTGGGAAACGATTGCATTGGTCCCAGTGGGGCGGTGGGGAGAAGAGTGATAGCAACAGTAGATTAAGGAAATGAACTCCACAGACCTTAGTGGAGACAGTCAAATGTGGGAAGTAAGCAAGAGCAATCAAAGTTATCATTCCTGGCTTCTGGCTCATTCACGAAGATGAACTGGTGACTTTTCAGTTCACTAGGTTGATTTTCTTAAAACTGAATGGAGAAGTGAACTGATTAGGTTGCTGGTGTCTGTATAATGTGTGTATCTTTGTTGCAGGTTTGTTTTTTATTCTGCCATGCACTGACAGCTTCATCAAAGTGGACATGAGAACTATTTCATTTGATATTCCTCCTCAGGAGGTAAGGGTTTCTTTGAATAACTGAGATATCATATGTGAAAGTGCTTTACAATGAGGGACAGAATAGTTAGAGTGTAGGCTTTATTTATTTATTTATTTTAAATTTTTGTTTGTTTGTTTGTTTTGTTTTAATTGGAGTCTTGCTCTGTCACCCAGGCTGAAGTGCAGTAGTGCGATCTCAGCTCACTGCAACCTCTGCCGCCTGGGTTCAAGTGATTCTCGTGCCTCAGCCTCCCGAGTAGCTGAGACTATAGATGTGCGCCACCACGCCCGGCTAATTTTTTTGTATTTTTAGTAGACACGGGATTTTGCCATGTTGGCCAGGCTGGTCTCGAACTCCTGACCTCAGGTGATCCGTTCTGGCCTCCTAAAGAGCTGGGATTACAGGCATGAGCCACCATTCCCTGCCAGAGCACAGGCTTTAGACCTTGACTGCCTTCAGCATTTCTAGCTCAGTGACCTTAAGCAAGTTCTTTAACTTTTCTGTGCCTCAGTTTCCTCATCCAGAAAATAGACATTTGTAATAGTAAGAACTACCGTATAAGGTGGTTCTGAGAAGTGAGATATATGTGCCAAGTGCTTAGAGCAATGGCTGATAAATAGTAAGTGCTATATAAGTTATTACTGTTACTATTACAGTTGGCCATTTGCATGCATGGGTTTTGCATACAGGGATTCAGCCAACCGCAGACTGAAAATATTAGGAAAAAACTCCACAAAGTTCCAAAAAGCAAAACTTGAATTTGCCATGCATCAAGCATGGCATTGAATCCACATGAATAAAGTGATGTGTAGGTATTGTATTGGATAATAGAAGTAATCTAGAGATGATTTAAAGTGTACAGGAAAATGTACGTAGATTATACGGTTGGCTCCATGGATCAAAAATATTTAGGGAAAAAGCAATTGACAATGGTACAATAATACAAATTTTTAAAAACGGTGTAGTATAGCAACTATTTATGTAGTATTTACATTGTGTTAAGTATTATAAGTACTTCAGAAAGGATTTAATGTATAAAGGAGGATGTGCATAAGTTATATGCAAATATTGTGCCACTGTATATAAGAGACTTGAGCATCCTTGGATTTTGGTGTCCTCTGAGGGTCCTAGAATCAATCTCCCACAGATACCGAGGGATGATTATTACAAAACATAGTGTAATGCTAATGTAAGTATAATAATATCATCATTGTTATTACTATCAACATTTTTACTACCACATTTCTCTTCTATGGGTTTCTGATAGAAAACCCTATTAGTACATTATTTTTTTTTTCTTAAGGTTTTATTCTAGATAAATTGGTTAGAAACCAAAGAATTAGAAACTGCTTGTTGGGCATTTTAGATAAAACATAATATTTTATACTAGTGATTATTTTGTGCCTTTTCAAACTACTTCACAAATATTATCATAGATGAAACTCACGGCAGAATCCCTAGAAAGCATATAGTTGCAGTGAAACAAAGGAATTCCTCCAGATTACAGTGGCAGAGACAAGACTAAAATTGAGCTCTTTGGATCTTTGTATAGTGCTGTTTTTTCCACAGCTCCCTGCTAAATGCATTGTACATGAGCTCCCTCATAGCCCCCGAAAAAGTGATGGCCATCCTGGGAACCATGTCCTTAGGAGACTTAATAATCGTTGCATACAGAAAACCTGAAAACATCATGAAGGGGGAAGGACAGAAGAATGCTGTCAGTGTTTCCTGGCCAAAGGCCAGATACTCAGCATGGTGATGGAGCCTGGCCATGTTGCCTTCTCATGTCACAAATACCAGAAACCAGCTTAGGAACTTCCTTGTTGGTACTGATCCAAGAAGTGGGTGGGGTCAGACTTTATAATCCACCCAAAGTTAGTGATGCCAGGAATCATTTTGCCCACATTTTACTCATAAGAACAAGACTGAGAGTATCACTGTATTCTCTGTATGTTTTCCCATCGTCTAAGGAAGATTGAGTCTCAGAAGGAGCCCCTTTCAGGGTAGCTGGACATTCTGGCATTTTCCACTATAAACATTACAGACATCTGGCAGAGTTGCTGTTTAAGCTTCTGCTTTCCAGTGGCCCTCTCCTCTTCTGCAAACTGCTGAATGCAAAGCAGATTGGAACTTGGCAGCAATCCTTTTTCTGATCCCCTGTGAAGTTTCTGTGAAGGGAGATAAACCCTTGCTGATGATAAACAGTAGGCAGAGAAGCTGTAGCTTTAGAAAGAAGCTGTGGCAAAGTCAAAGTGGCAAGAATTTGGGAATGACACACATTTTCCCATCATGTCATGGGAAATAATTAGTTTTCATACAAGATGGTAATACACTGTACATTTATTTATAAATCCTCCACTTCTCTTCCATGTTAGAAGTATTTTGAGATTACTAAAAAAGGATCACTGCTTTGATGTCTGGCAGGGCTAAACAACCATGTTACAACATTGTTATTATTACCTTCCATTTTCATAGCTGTTTACTCTTTCAAAAGGGCTTCATTCACAAGTATGTTCTTATTTGATCTTCACAGAAATTTGGATAGAATTAGGCAGTATTATTAGCGCCATCTCACAAATGAGGAATCTGTTGGTCAAATGGGTTAAAAACCTTGCTAGAGGCCATCCAGGGACCTGAAGGCAGAGCTGGGACTCAGTTCAGGTCTCCTAACTCTCACTGCTGTGTTCCTCATCGGTCACCGTTCTCAGGACCACATTTCAGTTCAGCTCCTCTCTCATTTATTGACTACCCGCTATGTTTCAAGCACTCTGCCAGTGTTAGAGTTACAAAGAATTGCCCTGAAGAAATTCATAGTCTAAGAGAGAAGTAGAAATGTGAATAAATAATGTCACTACAGTAAGGTGCAGTGGATGTGCAAGGGAAGAGTGCTTAACTCTGCCAAGTAAGCCAAGAAAGTTTCACAGAGAGAAGGACATTTAAATGATCAGTAGAAAGGTGCCAGCCTGATGTTGTTAGTGAGAGAGGCTGGAATTCCCAGGCTGGAGCAATCTTCCTGCCTCAGCCTCCTGAGTGGCTGGAACTACAGGTGTATGCCATCATGCCCAGCTGGCTTGTTTATTATTGTCTAAATTAACTTATTACAGTTAATCAAGTCAATGTTTTATTCAGTAAAGTTACCACCATTATCCAAGATGAAATAATAAGACAGCTCTTATGTGCCAGGAACTTTTCTGAGCACTTGAATGTATTTAACGCATTAATTCTAGCAAGAATGCAAAGTAGGTACTATAATTAATCTCTACTTTACAAATGAGAAAACTGAGTCCCAGTGAGTTTTAAGTGATGGATGTAACTATTTTCCTGGAGCCTCTCAGTCAGATAACGTCTTAGCTTAAAACAAAAATATGTCATGTTTAGCATTTTTATGTAGCATGCTGTAAAATATGTTTTTATGCTGACCTTGCCCTTTAAAAACATTCCCCATGCACTTTTTGTTCCAGTAATATTGTGGAACTTGTAGTTTATCAGACCTTGACTCTCTAGTGCCTCTCTCTTGAATATTCTTCCACTCCACCCAACACCCTCAGAAAAATTGTATTCCTTTCTTCAAGATTCAATTCAGGTATCACCCCTGCCACCCACAGCTGCCCCTAAGAGTTTCCTTTGATTCCCTAACCTCCTTCAAAGGAGGAACCAAGTTTTTTTCCTACCTTAATCCCTGGTACCTAGTACAGTGCCTGCTGTTGAGTGATATCTCAATATTATTTGTATGATTGAATGAATTAATGGATTTGAATAATTTATTTTATTAAATTTTAAAAGATATAATTAACTTTCTGATGCCTTACTAAAGAAAATCAGCTAGTGTTATAAGATATTCTGTAGAATAACATTCCTTACAGTTATGTTAAAAAAAAGTCGTTGACAGATGTAAAATTGCTTCCTTCATCTTGTAGATCCTCACAAAGGATTCAGTGACAATTAGCGTGGATGGTGTGGTCTATTACCGCGTTCAGAATGCAACCCTGGCTGTGGCAAATATCACCAACGCTGACTCAGCAACCCGTCTTTTGGCACAAACTACTCTGAGGAATGTTCTGGGCACCAAGAATCTTTCTCAGATCCTCTCTGACAGAGAAGAAATTGCACACAACATGCAGGTGGGGAGTACCTCAATGCTGTTACCCCCCAGAAGCTGAAAAATGAAGCAAAGAGTCAATGGTTGTTTGAGAACCTTTTATTAATTCAAGTTGTGGGGGTCTGTGACCGTTTTTTTTTTCTTCATAGTAAAATTTTTCAAATTTGGCAGGAGGGGACATTTTTCACATTAGCAGTTCATGAGTTCATAACACTCATGCGTACATTTTTTAAAAATTTTCTTCAGTGTGTATTTTTTTCCAGAATCAGTAATAGCCTTTTTGTTTAGAACAGAGGCTATTCTACAAGATAGTGTAGGTATTCCTAAAGCTTTATTCTGTGTGAGTCCCATGAATTATAACTGTTGTGCTTTCCAGTCTTTCTTGAGTAACAGATATTCAGTTAAGCATAGCTTATTCAAAAAAGATAAAGTGCTATAACTCTGGATTCTTATTATTTGTATAGACTTCATCGTGGGTAAAATCTATGATCGTATTTGATATGCACAACAGCCTATGAAATAGATGTGTGGTTTCATTCCTGACTTTCTAAAGGGAGGAAGTTGAAGCACAAAGGAGTAATATGACTTACACAGAGTCACATTAGCTCAGGAGTTGGCAAACTGTAGCCTACAGGCTGTAGTTTTTGTAAGTAAAGTTTGACTGGAGTATAGCCACAGCCATTTATTTATATATTATCCATGGCTGCTTTTGACTACAACAGCTGGGTTAAATAGTTGAGACAGAGACTACAAATAAACAATCACTATACGGCCCTTTTAGAAGAAGCTGCTAACCCCTGCGTTAGCTTGTTAGCAACAGAATCAGGATCAGTGAGCCAGCCCCTGCGTCACCATTCGTTCCACCGTGGGGTAACTGTCTCTCCACAACTCTCCCCAGCACCTTATCTCCTCCAAATCCCAATGAATACAGCCTCTGTCGGCATCTGGGCTGGGCTGAGCAGATTTAGCTTGCCTTCTCTCTTCCTAACAGTCTACTCTGGATGATGCCACTGATGCCTGGGGAATAAAGGTGGAGCGTGTGGAAATTAAGGATGTGAAACTACCTGTGCAGCTCCAGAGAGCTATGGCTGCAGAAGCAGAAGCGTCCCGTGAGGCCCGCGCCAAGGTAACTTTTTTTTTAAACTTGTTTTTCTTACTGAGTTTTCTCTTTTATTAATAATTATAAAAAAACGTAAAACATGCTTGCTGTAAAAACTTGAAATAATCTTGAAGTGGTAAAGTTAGTAGAAGTGAAAACCCTTCCCGTAACTTCAAATCATATTCCCCCAGAGGTCACCACTCCTAACAGTTGAGTGTATTTGGATTTTATTTGACCAGGTTTTTGGATTACTGGCTTGTTTGTTTTATAAAAGTAGGGTTATACTGCACATGTTGTTCTGCGCTCTGCTTTTTTCTTTTAATATTAATATCTATGGGCATATCAGTACATGTAGAGTTACCTCATTCTTTCATGACTGTGTGTACCATACTTTATTCTCCCAATTCCATATTAAGGTCAAATTAACAGTTCCAACTTCGGAGCAAGTGGGTCATCATTCCATCCATACCACCCATCTCTTACTTATTTTTGGCTTCTTTTTTGTTCTGTTTCTTTTCTCAGGCTCTTTTTCCCTTTTACTGTTTCCTATTCCTCATTCTCTCTTTTCCTCGTTTATATTCTCTTACTTTGACATCTGCCTTTTTTCTTCCTTCTTTTCATCATCATCTGCCTATGTCTTAACCCTGCATGGGTGGCATGGCCCCTCTGGGAGGCACTGAGGAAATATTTGTTAACCTAATCTAGAAAAGAGTATCTTTAAAGGTGATAATGTGTAAAAGTTCAGGGATATCTCACCAAACCCAAGGGTAGGAAGTAGGGGCAAGTCTCACCAAAATTGGAACCAGAAGGCAGTTCAGGGAACTAGTCATTCCCTTTCCTGTGCCCTTTCTCACTGTATCCCTTTCTCACTGTAGATAGCTTGTGGTGGAGAATGTCTCGCTCCCAGGTTTACATGTCTGCCAGGTGAACACTAAAGAACACAGACCAGCCCTAATTCCACATTCACAGAAGAGACAGTCTTTTTGGTCCAACTTTGGTCAGAGTGCAAAGATAGCATAATAATATGGTTCCACAGCCCTATGCCTGTGAATGGGTTGAAGAAGAGGAGCAGTTTTCATAGGAGGAGTTGCTGTGGACTTGACAAATCTCCCAAGACACAAGGAGCAAACCAATTTGTTGTTAGAAAATAGTAGTAGCTGGTCGTCACTGGCTGACCACAGAACCCTGTTCTTTTCTTAGGATGCCCTTTAAGCCACAAACTGGTCACTATAATTTCTTAGCCAGCATCAAATAGGATAGTAGCTCATTTGACATGCGACTTCAGAATTTTGTATTAACCAGAATGTTTAGGTTTGCCTAACATGATGATTGTTGCTTTGTGATGATAACCTGGTAGTACTGCTGAACCCTCAAGTGCCTTCTTTCAAAACTGTTACATTTAGAAGATTAAATTATGTTTACGATGTTATTAAATGTGCCCTATCATCTCCTTATTTTGAAAATTAGGAATTGCTTTTAACTAGAATATGTTATTATGCAAAAGCCTCATTTCCAAACCAGATTGAATAGTAGAATGTACCATACATATACTACGTAGAATGTCAGAGCCCAAAGGATCCTCAGAGATTATCTTCCATAGGTGGCAAACACCTAGCCCAGATGCTAGCACTCCATCCTGCTATTCCCATGCTAGTAATTAACCACAGCACTGTTTTCCTCTGAGCTTAGGCTTGGCCTCAGAACCCTTCTATAGCATTCCGGGTAACAACCCTCAACTGCTTAGAGTTAGCTCTAAAAAACAAAACTTGAGGCCAAGCACAGTGGCTCACATCTGTAATCCCAGCACTTTGGGAGGCTGAGGTGGGTGTATCACCTGAGGTGAGGAGTTCAAGACCAGCCTGGCCACCATGGTGAAACCCCGTCTTTACTAAAAATACAAAGAGTAGCCTGGCGTGGTGGTAGGCGCCTGTAATCCCAGCTACTGGGGAGGCTGAGAAGGAGAATTGCTTGAACCCTGGAGGTAGAGGTTGCAGTGAGCTGAGATTGCGCCACTACACTTCAGCCCAGGCGACAGAGCAAGACTTCTTCTCAAAAAAATTAAATTAAATAAAAAATTAAATAAATAATAAAAACTTAAAAAAAAATGAAACTTGTTTGCCATCCCACTATTCAAAGGAAAAATTGAAGCTCTGAAAAGTTAAGTGACGTCCGCAAGGTCGCACAGTTGATTAGTGGCAGTGGAAATTAGAATTCCCCTCTGCTCCTCATTGCCTCCTCTAGTACTGACTTCCCAGGATGGGCTATGAGCCTCTTCCATAGCATTCTTAAGAGTTTGGAAAGAAAATTTCTATCTTCCCTTTATAACAGTAAGAAAAGATAGAAGAAACCGCTTAGAATTCTGAATTGCCATGCTCCCACTTGGACGGGGCTGTAGGGTTAGTCTAGAAGCAGTCTCATGAACCTGAGCAGTGACTGTCTTGGAGTTCACACATAGAATCACAATGAGCCTAGCCCTTCTGTAAAATACAGTAACCCTGCAACAACCATAGGCTTATTGTATTGAAATTCTCATGGAAAATAGGGGGGTCACAGTTTCTTCAACAAATAAATTGCACAGGAAAGGTGAGATAGAGTGGAATAATCTAAAGATTAAGAGACTTTATAGAAAAATTCCTTAGGCTAATTAGCCATCTGGGAAATGCAAATTCACATTATAAGCGGATGTCACACTAGACAGCTATCAGAATGGCCTGAAAAGAACTGAAAAGAACCAAGTGTGGGTGAGAGAGGAACTAGAACTCTCATATTCTGCTGGTGGCAGTGTAACTTAATACAACCACTGTGGAAAACAGTCTGGCAGTGTCTATTCAGACTGAACATTTGTATACCCTATGAGCCAGCAGCTCCAACTCCTAAGTATGAATCTAACAGAAATGCACTCATATGTTTACCAAAAGGCATGTACTAGAATGTTCACAGCAGCACATTGACCCAAACTGTAGAATACCCAAATGTCCATTCCTAGCTGAATGAATGAAGTCTGGTTTATTCACATGTAGGCATACTACATAGCAAAGAGAATGAATGTAAGTGCTCACACACATAATTTGAGTGAAAGAAGCCGGTCACAGAAGAGGACAGATTCTCCTACGTGTTTCTCTGTATGTTAGGTTTGGTTTCTAAAGTGTTTAGACCAGCTCTTAGTGGCCTGAAATGTAATATCTTTTGTGTTTGCATCAGCTTTTATTTCCTTTTCATAACTCTCAGAAAAACACCTGGCACATGCTTTTTGGGCTCATGTTTCTGGGTGTAGAAGTCTATTAATTGAGAGGGTGGAGTGCAGAAATACAGATCACCTTTCTCTGCCTTTTCCTCTGCCCAGACCACCTGGTCTACAGAAGGAACAGGTAGCACCAATTTCGCATACATGAAAATGCCAGACTTTAAAATGATGTTCTATAAATATGAAATGTTGATTGCTATGAGATTACTGCACATTCGACAAAAGTCGTGCACACCCACAAATAGCTTGCTTTGCTCTCTAAGATCCTATCAACGGAGTGTACTTGGCCTGTATTTAGACAAAGCCGGTGGTGTTGTTTACATCTTTGGCAGCTTGCTCAGTGTGGCTTTTCTATGAACAAAATGTGTGCCCAGCCCGGTGGGTCTGGCTTCTCAGCCAAGCGATTGTGTATTGATTGGTGGTGGGAAATGAGATATCTTTTCAGTTGGTCCATGTCCAAAGAAAAAAGTGCCTAATTGGACATCTGAGATGATATGGAAAAAATGAGAGCCTGCTGCTCTCATAGCAGGGATTTCTGATGTATTCTCTGTAGTGCCTACCTTGGAATACAGTTCTGTGGTTTTCTTTGAGCAAAGCTGGCACTTGTCCCTTCTCACAGACCTAGGCAGGACATGATGGGTGGCTTTGATAAATTAAGGTTTTTATCCTGTGAACTAGATCCTTTCTCTCAGTGAGTACTATATTCTGTATCCTATCTCCATTAATGGCACTAATCTATGCAACCAAAACCTGGAAACCTGGGTCTCAGCCTGTGTCCCCCTTTCCTCCTCCTACCTAGTCTCCAAATTCCACTGATACGCCCTCCTTCGGGGAGGGAGAATAGCTCCCCAAACCATTTCATTCTGTGTCCCCACCACCTGTGAATCGCACTGGCCACTCTAAAGCAGTTCCGCTAGCAGCTTTCACTGCCTTCTCTTCTAACCTCAGACATCCGTCAGAGAGCTTTTTCAAACTAGATCTGATGGAGTTTACTTACCTGCTTAAAATCATTCTGCAGCTTCCCATTGCCTACAGAATGAAGACCAAACACCCTGGCCCTCACTGCCCTTCAGAACCCGGCCCCATTCATCCCCCACCTTTCCCCTCTTCCTGCCATAGTATTCAGCCATTGACAGTTTTCTGGAATATACCATTTTTATACCTCAGTACCGTTTCATGTGTTCTGCCCAAAATATTCTTCCTCACCTTTTTCTAAACAGCAAACATTTTATCCTTTAATATTCAACTTCTATAACCTCACCACGTCACCCTCTGGAAAAGTTGCTTTCTTCTGTGTGCTAGCACTGTGCCTTGTACATATGTCTGTCAGCATTTATCACACTAGAATGAAATGATCTACTTCCATGTCTGCCTTCCCTACCTGACCAGGAGCTGAAGAAGGCTAGGGATTCCACTCTATCCTTAGCTTTTCCTACACAGGGCTTATTAACCCTAGAAGGCCCCCAAATTTTGCTGTGTGAGTGAATGAAATCTCACTGGGCATAAGACCATCACCTCCAATTCTGATATTCATGGAGTATTATGGACCATTAATTATTCAAGATTCAAGTGAGGATAATAACCTGGAGAAACTGTACTTTTAATCTTGATAATTATGGTGTCTTAATACCTTTCCTTCTTCTAGGATTATGAATTAAAGTAACTACCTTGAATCTTTTGTGCATTAAAGCATAGTTGGACCCAAAAATCAGGTCTTGTCACTTGCCATTCCTCTATAATAGCCCCCTTTATTCATTTAACACTTTATATACTTTCTCTGTCTTCCTCGCAAGTAGTCCTCTGAAGTACATGTTAGTCTGCTTTAAGAATGCGAAACTGAGGTTCAGGATGTTCAGTAACCTCTCTGAGGACATTCGGCTGGTAAATGTTAGATTTGGGATTTGAACTCAAGTCCATTTGACTCCAGAACTCCTGTTCTGTCCACTACTCGAGTGATCTTCAAACTTTTTTGCCTGTGAAACCCCTTACAGAATTTAGAAAAACTATAAAGTCCATCAAACATTTTAAATCGGCATGTAAAAATTTTTCATCTTGAATTTATGTACTTGCCAAGAATATAATTCCTGGCATGTTGTAAATATTGACATTTTTAAATAAAACTGTTAACATCATTCTTTTAAATGTACCCAATGAGAAATAATAATGATTTAGTTATCCATTAAAAATATGTAAGTAAACTCTTAACAGTCAGGAGCTTTTTATTGTTTTTTTCTTCTTCTTCTTAAACCTAAGTTTTTTATTGCATCTTCACTTCCGCCAGATTCTTTTCCTAACGTATATTTTGTCATGAATTATTTTATTAACATACTGCAACATATTTAGTCCATAAGTTAGAATTAATTTTTAAAAATTTCCTGTAACTAAAAACAAGGTTCTACAAACATTTCAGAATTTCTCCTAAATAAGAAGTCAAATTTTTTTTTTTTTTTTTTTTGAGACAGATTCTCATTCTGTCAGCCAAGCTGGAGTGCATCAGTGGCATGATCTCGGCTCACTGCAACCTCCCGGGTTCAAGCAATTCTCCTGTCTCAGCCTCCTGAGTAGCTGGGTTTACAGGTGCTTGCCACAACGCCCGGCTAATTTTTGTACTTTTAGTAGAGATGGGGTTTTGCCATGTTGGCCAGGCTGGTCTCGAACTCCTGACCTCAAGTGATCTGCCCGCCTTGGCCTCCCAAAGTTTTGGGATTACAGGTGTGAGCCACTGCACCCAGTACCAGAAGTCAATTTTTACTAGAAATGCTTGTCTTCATAAGATGAATGAGAATTAACTCGTACATGTATAGATGGCTGTTGTTTAATGCTAGAATGAGACAGGATTCAGGATCAATTTTATTCCTATTTTTCATTTTTATAGCTATAAGGACTTTGAAACCTTATTTACATAAATAAGTAGATGGAAATGGAAGTTTTGTTTAAAGTAGTATCATACAGTTCTTAGCACTTTGAATTTATGTGCTAAAAAAATCATATCACAGTCTTTCATCAAAAAATATTTATAATGACCTGTCAGCTTTCAGTTTAGTAAGGTACTCATCAGAGAATTGGAAATGCTGCTGACTTGCAAAAGGATTTGCCTGCAGTCATTAAAGTTACTTGCTTTCTCAATCCTGCACAGTATTTTGAATTATCCCTTTGTTTGTTACCCTGGAAAATGAGAGAAAGGCTATAGTAAAAGAGAATGTCTTGATCCAGGCACTAGTCAGGCAAGTCAGTTTCAGAAAAAGAAGCGTATGGAAACTGAGTATGTAGAAATTGATTTCCTTAAAACTACTCTGGCATACACCCTGGAAAGTTTTGTGGACCACCTGAGGTATACATACCCCCGGTTGAAGACTGCTGCGTGTCCCCATGAGGTTTTCTCCAGTTCAACCCCTCCTTTCACCTGTCCATAGGTTATTGCAGCCGAAGGAGAAATGAATGCATCCAGGGCTCTGAAAGAAGCCTCCATGGTCATCACTGAATCTCCTGCAGCCCTTCAGCTCCGATACCTGCAGACACTGACCACCATTGCTGCTGAGAAAAACTCAACAATTGTCTTCCCTCTGCCCATAGATATGCTGCAAGGAATCATAGGGGCAAAACACAGCCATCTAGGCTAGTGTAGAGATGAGCGCTAGCCTTCCAAGCATGAAGTCGGGGACCAAATTAGCCTTTAACTCATAAAGAGAGGGTAGGGCTTTTCTTTTTCCATATGTCAATTGTGGTGTTCCCAGAATGTATAGCAGTTATAAAAATAGGTGAAAGAATTATTAGCTTGTAAATACTGAGAGATTGGTGATTTATATAAGGTAATCTGTTAGTCTTAAAATAGTTAAAAGTTTGTATTTTTAGATTATTATGTAGTAGGTTAGATCCCTCTTGTTTTGACTTCCACTGACTCATTCTGAACCCCGTAAGCACCCAGGCCAGAGGCAAGAACCTGGGCTGTAACTGCCACCTGACACCGCTGACTGGATAAATGCTTTGCAGAAAGTGATGACCTTACACCACAACCAGCTTCTCTAGGTCATATGTGCCTTACCTCCAGAGAGTCTTTTTTTTTTTTTT
The DNA here is from genome assembly GCF_028858775.2 of Pan troglodytes. NCBI lineage: Eukaryota > Metazoa > Chordata > Mammalia > Primates > Hominidae > Pan > Pan troglodytes. Next base: position 17,100,152 of record NC_072409.2, read on the forward strand.
TTTTGAGATGGAGTTTCACTCTTGTTGCCCAGGCTGGAGTGCAATAGCATGATCTCGGCTCACTGCAACCTCCGCCTCCTGGGTTCAAGAGATTCTCCTGCCTCAGCCTCCCCAGTAGCTGGGATTACAGGCTCATGCCACCATGCCCAGCTAATTTTTGTATTATTATTATTTTTTTTTTAGTAGAGATGGGGTTTCACCATGTTGGCCAGGCTAGTCACGAACTCCTAACCTCAGGTGATCCACCCACCTCTGCCTCCCAAACTGCTGGGATTACAGGCATGAGCTACCACACCTGGTTTGGAGAGTCTTAATTAAGGAAATTTCCCTAATGTTCATTTATTTTCTAAATCCAGACCGTGTTTCAGAATAATCCTTACTTGAGAGTAGCCATTTTCTTGCCTGTACTTGTCAGAACTAGAGGAAATAGCCAAGACTAATGAAAAAGATTACTCTAACCCTTCAAAGACTTTTAAATTCACTACTAGAGTGGTCATTTTAAAAATACATCCATGTTTTAACTTATTTGAGCCTTCTTTATGAGTAAATGATTCCTCCTTGTTCTGTCTTTCAAACCAGCTAAATATTTGTCACAAAAGTGCTTTTTTCTCACTGTTGCCTATTTTCATATATCAGGTTTTAAATAGTTTTAATTTTGTAATAAAATTTTCTCTACGTTCTATATGCAATTGTTATATATCTATTTGAATAGCTGAAGGACTAAAATGCTTTTTTAAGAGATAACTTCAGGAAACCATTATATTTTACTATCTGCATGCTGTTAACTGTGGTACACTGTGAAATATGTTGATTACAAACCCATTCATTACATAGTATAAGGAATTCACAGTATATTGACTCTATAGTGTCTAATGATCTTGGGCAGATACTGTCAAACTTACAATATCTATATAGATGTAGGTCTTTTTAAATTTACCTAGTCATTCTTCTATCATGTATATTGATGCGGAAAGTGGAACTGGTCAGCTCCTCTGGACAACAAATTCTTAGTCTATAATATTAGGAGACATCTTCTGTTTTGCAAATGTCTATGAATCTGAGCAACCTGGCATTCTGCTTACTGGCCAGAAAGCTGGCGGGTGACATTTGTAACATTTCCTCTTTGAGACTCTGAGTTCACCTAGAGAAGTCTAAGCATAACAGCTTTCTTTCCCGGCACGAGCCTTTATAGCTCTCTTTAGCTCAACCACTCTGTCCATCCAGCCACTGGATGTCCCTTCCCCTGTACCCCAATTTCAAGCTTATTTTAGGAAGCCTTGAACTACCATGTATCCTGGCTCCTAGCTGAGTTTATTAGAGGTATGGAGCAGTGCAACTTAAACTCAAGTTGCACTTACATTTTGAATTTTAAAATGATGGTTTTATCTGTTGGGTGAAGTGGTTCACCCTTGAGGACCACGAGGCTCCATATCCTGACTGAAAATCTTTTCTGAGACTTAGAGTAACAGTGCTTTTTGTTCCTTGAGTTCTCCTGTCTCCAGATACCAAATGACCTTGACTTTTCTGCCTTGTGAATTCATAGTCCAATCGGTTGACATTAAATCACTTGGGAGGGACGCACAGAAGGAGCTCTAGGAACACAGTGCCAGTGCAGAATTTTCTCCAGGTGGCCTCCCTTTCCAACAATGTACATAATAAAGTGTATGCACTTTCACTAATATTTTTGGGGTGAGAGTCTGTTTTGGCCTGTATTGAATGTCTGTGGATTTCCGTTTTCAGAAGTAGTACATTAGATCCTCCGGTTCTGAGCTGGCTGGTTGGCTTCTTCGTGTGCTTTGTGGGCCAGGGGAAGGGGACAGGCTGCTGTGGGCCATCTGCTGTCTCCCAGGTCCAGGCACCCTCTGGTGCACTGGCCCACACATTTTCCCTGGGGAGTTTCGAGATCCACACACACCCTCCACCACCACAAAGCTTTAACTGACTTCATTTTCTTTTGCCTTCCTCCAAACAGGACAGGAACCCACTTCTTGCTGTCACCCAGTTGATCACATAGACATAGCCTTTACTTAAAAAGAAACAAATAATGATAAAAAACCAATGTGTTTTACCTGCAACATCTGACAGAACTGTCTTGAATTAGTGGCTACCATTTGGGAGCACCAGTCACTCAGCTCTATGCACAAATACGTGTATGTACATTCTATCATTTTATCTCAAAATGGCTTGATAGACACTTTATTATCACCATTTTGTAGATGAGGACACTGAAGGCTCAAAGGTTAAAACAGCCAAAGTCACATGGTCGGAAAGAAACAGAGCTGGGATTCAAACCCAGATCTGTCTAATGCCAAAGATTTGTGAGGTGTATCAGTGTATCTTCGTGTGACACTGCCTGCCTCTAGTGCCCCCATCCACACACCACCACCACCATTTTGTAGATAGATCACAACTTTCCCCAAGACTATCAAAGTTCATTTGTCTTTACATTCACACCTAACTGGGCCCTAAACTTAAACTTTTGTTTTGGGCCATCCAATTCAGCCAAAGTTCATTATAAAAAGAGGAGAGTCAATTGGGCATTTGTTTGGTTTTTTTTTTTGAGATGGAGTCTGGCTCTTGTCACCCAGGCTGGAGTGTAATGGCGTGATCTTGGCTCACTGCAACCTCTGCCTCCTGGGTTCAAGCGATTCTCCTGCCTCAGCCTCCTGAGTAGCTGGGATTACAGGCGCATGCCACCATGCCCGGCTAATTTTTGTATTTTTATTTTTAGTAGAGATGGGGTTTCACCATGTTGGCCAGGCTGGTCTCGAACGCCTGACCTCAGGTGATCTGCCCACCTTGGCCTCCCAAAGTGCTGGGATTACATGTGTGAGCCACTGCACCCGGCCCGATTGGGCATTTGTAACCACAAATGTCATAACACACTGTCCTGAGCAGGAGGAAACCAGTGTTCCATAGACTTTCAGCTTATGTAGCATTTTAAAATATATCATTTCTTGTGATACTCACAAACCTGCTCTCACAGTTACTTGGCTAGTAAATAGTGAATCAAGTGCCCCTTCCTCTTACTTTCAGCAGCAAACCCCTTTTTTCAAAGGTAACTGCATCAGTAAAAGGTTTACGGTGTCTTTTGCCAGGATAAATTCTTGAGTTCACATTTATAACATTTACTGAATATAAAGTAACTCAATGAGAACAATGAGGCTGTTTTGAAAAACAATATTAGAGTTACAAAAGAGTTCCAATCTTATATTCAGAGTCTACATTCGATTTCTCCATTTTGCTTGTCTGTTTTTATTACCACTTTAAACATGGAATTTGAATCTAATATTTACAAAATCACAGAAGCACCTCATAGAATTCTACATATTTCTGTTTGAAAATCACTGCTCTGGAGTGCTTTCCTTGCTATAGCATCCACCTTATAATGTGACCTTGGATAAGTCATATGTTCTCTCAGCCTCATTTTCCTCACCTGTAAAACAGGGAGATTATAGTCCAGCTGTTTGGGTCTCAGACCTTTTGAGAATGTGTTGGAAGCTACAGAGCTTCGTCTGAAAACTGCACATAGTGTGCACAACACAAATTTGGATGCTTTGGGGGTACACTGGCCCCACTCCCAAACCTATCCAAAGACTTAAGAAATCCTGGGCTAGATCATGTCTAAGATCCAACTACACAGCTATGCAGTTACCTGAAGAGTTTTTACTTTATAGGAACCAAGAAGAAGGCAAAAGGAACCACGGTTGAATGCCAGCACTGTGCAAGACACTTTACACAGCTTTTTTCATGTCCATGCATAATCTCATTTGGCTGTGTTGACCAGGCCACAGGAAAATCCCCGGGGATATTAGTGATGATCTCTTCCTGTGATGTTGTTAACATCCGGTCTACAGCAGACCCAGGCTCAGATCAAGCTAGGATTTGCCTAAACCAGTCACACTGGCTAATAGGATACAGCCCCTTTCAATCTACCCTGTAGCCAGAAGAGTTTAGTGAGAAAGGAAATTGAAGCCGCTGTTAAAACTGTGGTTTTACAATAAACTCTAGAAACATAGTAATCATAATGTAGGCTGCAAATCTTCCCTAAAAGATTCCGGGGGAAAATGACTGGAAATTGAACAGTCTGAAAATTAATTACTGGATGCCACAGAACTGTAAGGAGCCATTACTTTTAATTTTCCGCATCTGGCCCCCAGAAGTCTCCAACAAAATGGCGGTCTACCCAGCATCCATTTATCTCCTCCCTCCTTCCTAGGAGCCATGACTTTGTTCAGATACCTCCCCCTGAGCGCTCTGACCTCAGGAGAAGAATTCACCCCCACCTGCTAGGATGAACCTAACTGGCCTATGAATAATTCCATCCTTCTAGCCCATGATTCCATCAGGAATGATTATGTGACCCAATATGGGTTCTTGAGACCTGAGGAAAGGTTTTCCGTGGACTTGGGAGCAGTTCCTCCTCCCTTTTCTGAAAACTTTTCCAGAAACAGTCCTCTTTTCCTCTGGGCATTGCTGTTCATGGGTGTGGAGCAACCAGAACACCTACAGATAATTTACTACCAGACTAGCAAGGGCCAAGAGAATGAGCAGGAAACTCAGGCCCACTACGTTTAGTCAACCATGAAGTCCCCCTCAACTCTGAACTGATTATGTATGAGAGCACGTAAGTGTGCTTACAGTTTAATTTGGTTTGAGTTAGCCCTCCACTGCTTACAGCCAAAAACATCCTTTCTGATCCACAGTACATTGGGCCTTTGCCTCCGTGGTTGAATACTAGGTTCTGCTGTGGCCTAGCTGCTTTCATTATTTTTAACCATTTTCGAGCACTTACTATAGGCCAGACATTGTGCTAAGCATCACCTCCCTTAATCCTCATGAGAATTCTAAGTGGGGTGACACTGTTCTTATTCTCATTTTTCAGCTAAGGAAATGGCAAAGAACTTAAGATCACACTGCTAATGAGTGGTAGAGCTAGATTTGAACTGAGGTCTGACTCCAAAAGCCAGCTATTAGCCACTGTATTATACCACCTCCAGCTAGGTATTAATACAACATTACCATTTTGCAGGTGGGTAACTTGAGGCTCCAAAAGTTTCTTTTAAGTATTATATCCATAATGCCTTCCACAAAGTAAGTACAAAATATCTGTTCAGCTGAATTGCCCAAGACTGGACACAAGATCCAAGCCTAGCGTTGTCCCTCTGGCATCTGTCTCATTATTTCACAATGATTTTTCCATTGTAGGAGACGATGACGTCTGCAACTGTTAGAAAGATAAAATGTGCGGTTGAAGTGATAGTGCTCCTGATTGGCTTTTCTGCCTTTGAGAGAAAAATAAGAAGGCAGCATCTCAGTGGCCCCAGGCTATTTTCTTTCTCAGAGCATTGCACAACTCTCTTTTGAGGCCACAGCCATACCCTTGAATGCTGGTATAAACTGAAATGAAGAATTAATGGGCAGGTCTACCTGAAATTTTACCTCCCACTAATTTCTAGGAAGTAAGCTAGCTCTGTCTAGACAGGCCTCTACCTGCCTCTCGTGAAAGCCCTAGAAGCTTTGGGTGGTAAATGCCACTTCTGTACCAGGACTTTGTCAAGTTGATTGCTTTGACCATGAAAGCAAACCTTTGGGGATAGGCAAGGCAAGCGTTATGGGATCAAGTCCAAACCCTTGGTATGGCATTCAAAGCCCCAGCCTGCTTCTCAGCTCAGAGGCCTGCCACTCCAGGCTGCTGTCTGTCCCTGAGCACGCTGTTCCCCTCACAGTCCCCTGCCTGTACTAGCTGCACCCTCTGCCTGAAAGTGACTTGATCTTCCCTCCATGTTTCATCCAGAAAATTTCTTCTCCACTACCCTCGACACTTCTGCGATGAATCAGAATCTCTGGAGGAATGGCCCTTGGGGAATCCATGCTTTTAAAAAGTTCCCTGGGCAATTTGGGTGATCAGCCAGCTTTGGAGACAACAGTATAAACACACACACACACACACACACACACACACACACACACACACACAGCCTACCCATCATTTAAGCCCTCATGCTGGTTTCTGTTCTTTTACAGTCATATGCTTGCGAGCTTTCACATCATAACTCAATGGGGATGGAGTGGTGGTGGGAGGTGACACAGAACAAGAGGGGGAGAAAACAAGGTGAGAAGAGACCAAAAGGACAGAGCGGGAGGACTGGGGAATGTCCTCCAGCAGGTTTCTTGGACTGGTTTAGTCTCCCAGGAGAAAAGATTATGAAACAACATAGAAATATCCAAGAGGGACTGTGTGACATGCTGAGCATGAGTGGAGAGTCAGGACCCAGGGGACCAAGAAGGCACAGAAGAGTCCCTTTCCCATACCCTGAAGACCGCAAACTTTGAGAGCATCCGGGGGCAGCTCTTGTGCTGGCAGCTGCTGCAGTTATTTCTCCACATAGCTTTGGGGCAGCAGAATGAATCTGTGGGAACCAGAGGCAGCAAGGAAGGTCCAAGCAGCTGCTACAGGATGTGGCAGCTATGAGGATGCACCCTGCCCGCTTTCTACTGCAGGGCATATAATTGATAAGGGCTCCGACTGCTGGCTTTGAACTTCATCCCACATGTGTCCCAAGGCCAGGCCTCCCAAAGACTGAGTGCAGGGGGCAGATAAGGCACGCCTGCTTACAAGAGACACACAATTCCTTTGCTGGCTGACTTTGACTCTGGCTCAAGAACACTTTGAATTGAACAGATGCTCATGTTCATAGCAGCCTTATGCACAACAGCCAAAAGGCACAAATAACAAAGAGTCCATTGATGGCTGAATAAACCAGATGTGGTATAGACATGCAGTAGAATATTACTCAGCCACAAAAAGGAGTGAAAAGTTGATATATGCTACAACACAGATAAGTCTTGAAAACATTCTTTTAAGTGAAATAAGCCACACGCAGAGGACAAATGTTGTATGATTCCACTTATATGAGGTCCCTGGAATAGTCAAATTCTGAGACTGAAAGTAAAATACAGGTTACCAGGGGCTGGCGAATAGGGAAGAATGGGGAATTGGTATTTAATGGGCAGAGCATTTATATTGGGGATTATCAAAAAGTTTTGGGTACAGAGAGTGGTGATGGCTACACAACACTGTATATGCAATGTTACTGAAATACATACAAGTGGTTAAAATAAATACTGTGTTACGTACAGTTTGCCACAATAAAAAACAACAAAAATGGGACTATACCATTAAATTTAAAAAGAACACTGAATTTGGCTTTGGGACTGCTGACAAGCCTTGCCAATCTTCCTGGATTAAATAAATGACCACTAAGACACTTCCGCACAACCTTCTCTCCCTTTTCTCTCCACCTAGGGTCAGACTTGCGTCGAGGGTCCGATGGCTCTCCCAGTCTTCCTTGGTTCCCCACCTATTTCCTTTCTTTTGAGACAGAATCTCGCTCTGTCGCCCAGGCTGGAGTGCAATGGCGCAATCTCAGCTCACTGCAACGTCCGCCTCCTGGGTTCAAGAGATTCTCCTGTCTCAGCCTCCCGAGTAGGTGGGATTACAGGCATGTGCCACCACGCCTGGCTAATTTTTTATTTTTAGTAGAGGCAGGCTTTCACCATGTTGGCCAGGCTGGTCTCGAACTCCTGATCTCAGGTGATCTGCCTGCCTCGGTCTCCCAAAGTGCTGGGATTACATGTGTGAGCCACCGTACCCGGCCCCTCCCTATTTCCTTTCGCATAGGTATCCCCCAGGACAATCTACACGCCTCTCAACTCACTGTGGCATCGCCTCTCAGGGCACCAGGATTCACGCACAGGGTGGATGTAGCCTTTCTACTAGTTTACAGGCAAATGCTAGGCACCTCTCTGGCCATTCTCAGAATTACCAGGGACACAGGCAGAGAAGACGCCGGCTCTCACTGTCAGATGGGCACAAGGAAACGAGCCACACTAGAGTACACACTTCAAAATGTTTTTATTGGATTTAATTTCCCGAACACAGACATTTTAGACAATTTTGCAAGGACTCTGAATTTTTGCAGGGCTATTTTTGGATGCTGTAAAAAAAAAAAAAGCAACAACACACACACACACACACACACACTCATAGCAGAGTTGCTCTGCTCGCTCTAAGGCCTCTTTGAGGGAAGGACAGTTCCAAAAGGCACTGACCGGTGACATGGGTGGGCCCTGCCCCTCCTCAGGCAGCCAGCTCAGCCATGGCCCTGTCCAAGGGGTCCACAGACCAGTAATCATCATCCCAGCCAAGGAACCAGCCCACGAAGGAGGGAGGCTCAAAGCCTTGCTTCACCACGGTGATGGGCGTCCGCCGATCCCGATTGGCTGGGTCCGTCTCAATGTACCGCTTAGCTGCAGACACACGTGCAAGAAAAGGAAACCCCAGGAATTCTTAGTGCCTCCCACACCAGGAAGAGGGTGACTCAGGACAGGAGTTGACAAAGAAGAGGGTCTATGGTCCTACTGTCCCTACTGCCCACCCCCTGCCCTGGGCACCATCCTCCTTTAAAGGCGTGATACCCACGTGGGCTCTCCGCCACCCTGCTCAGGAACACAGGAAGGAACAGGGCTATGGCTTAATCTCCTGCTTCATAAAGCTTATTACTTTCCCTTGCAGTCCCCTACTGGAAGATATGGGAACCAACTTTTGGGTTCCCAGCTCACAAATCAGATCTATTCAGCTGCCAAGAATCTGCTTTGCAACATCTTTTTCTTTTTTTTTTTCATTTTGAGACACCATCTCATTCTGTCACCCAGGCTACAGTATAGTGGTGCGATCATGGCTCACAGCAGCCGTGAACTCCTGGGCTCAAGCAATCCTCTGACCTCAACCTCCTGAGTAGCTGGGACCACGGGTGTACACCAACACGCCTGGCTAATTTTTTTGTATTTTTTCTAGAGATGGGGTTTCACTATGTTGCCTGGGCTGCTCTCAAACTCCTGGACTCAAGTGATCCTCCTGCCTTGGCCTCCCAAAATGCTGGGATTACATGCATGAGTCACCATGCCTGGCCTGCTTTGCCACATCTAAACCTTGACAAGTTCAGCTCCTGAGTATTCTGGGAACTTGAAGTGACTTTTCATGTCCCTTCCTTCTCCTGGAACAGAGGAGAGGCTTCTTCGAGAAGCCTCAGGGTTTCTGAAGGAACTGATGTGTTCTTCACTATCCCAGGCAGGATTTATGAGGGGCTGGCCCACAGAGGAGGAAGTCCCCACCCTTTCTTGTCCATCAGTCCCCTGGAAAGATGCTCATTCCCAGACCTGTACAGGAGCCACTCCCACCACCCCACAAGCAACGGACCCCTCCCCCCCGCCCCCAGGCACTCGGGTCCTCACCAGAAGTCAAGGCTTCTGTCTTTTCTTCTTCTTGAGAATCCTTTCCAACCCAGACAAAGACCTGGAGATGAGATGAGACAGGAAAGGTACATGAGGACTGCTGATCAAATTCACGGCTGGAGGAAGACTGGGGAGGGGCCAGGTATCAGACCAGACAAAGCCCTCCCCTTTCTAACAGAGCCCATGAACTAAGACTGGAAGGATTTGGAACAGAGGTTGAAGACTGGCAACCTACAAACATGTTTTGTTTGCTCACCCACCACCTTGTGTTAGCCAACAATGTCTTTTTAAACCATTATGACATAAAAATCTAGATTTCCAACCTCTCTTTAAAAATTGGAGGATCTAGCAGCCTGGGCCTTCAAACCTCACTTGAGTCAAGCTGTGTAGCAGCCGCCCCTTTGAGATGAGCCGTTCTAGTTTGCCTCAGACTCCACTGCTCCTTCACGTCTCCCCAGCCCAGCCTGCTTCATTCGTTAACATTGCCAACCAGGTACCATCAGGCATTGAGTTTGAGATTCTTCTCTAAAGGTCCATGAGTTATCTCTTGAACAGCATTCACTCGCTCAACAAATGAGTGGCCAAACGTATTCTCACCCATTTATTTATCCAACAAATATGCACCGAGAGTCTACTATGTGCCGGTCTGTGTGCATCTTTGTCAAAATGGGCCTAAGGCTTGGAATAAAAATAACTCACCCACCACTATCACCATTTTGAGTCTTGTTACAAGTTCTATTACACATTATTTAGCTGATTTTTATGTATCATCTATTTTTATGCATATCTAAAATATTACTTCAAAGAGCACCTATCATTGATAAAATGGCATTAGACAATAAAATGTCAGACTTCGTTTTTCTCACTTTTTTTTAAGACGGAGTCTCACTCTGTCACCCAGGTTGGAGTGCAGTGGCATGATCTCAGCTCACTGCAACCTCCGCCTCCTGGGTTCAAGTGATTCTTCTGCCTCGACCTCCCGAGTAGGTGGGATTATAAGCACCCACCACCAAGCCTGGCTAATTGTTTTGTATTTTTAGTAGAGATGGGGTTTCACCATGTTGGCCAGGCTGGTCTTGAACTCCTGACCTCAAGTGATCTGCCCACCTCAGCCTCTCAGAGTGCTGGGTTTACAAGCGTGAGCCAACATGTCTGGCCCTCTCTTACTTATTTATAAATGTGTTCCCAACTAAAGTGGGAGCCCCTCGAAGGCAGGCATTCTATTTTGCTCATCATAGGATTCTCAGCACTCAGCATTTTGCCTGGAAGACCGTGGTGCTGAATAAATGTTGGCTGACTGAATCTCTAACAGATCAACAAACAGATTAAGTAGCCAATGGATCAATCAATGACAACTGCTGAATGGCTCAAGCTGCAATCATTTTTGGTCCCGATCTTCCAACTGGGGATTCCGAGCATCCCTGTGGGTAGTGTAGAGTCTTATGCCTTCGTGGCCAGCTGCTCCATAACTCTGAGGACTCTGGGAGAAGCCACCTTGATAGGAAAGGTGACTGACCTGACACCCCTGTGAGAACGTAAGCCCTGGGAGAGCAGGAAAATGCCTACTTTATTCATTGCTCTATCCCAGCATCTCAAACATAAAGCACCTGGCACAAAGCAGTGCCCAATTAATATTGGTTGAGTAAGTGAATGGCATCTTCCCCTGCCAAGTCCTACATAATGGCCTTCTCTAGGAGATGAAGTGGAGACAGAGCCCAGAGCCCTCAAACCAGAAGCAGGAGCCCTCTAGAGCCTCTAGGTGACACTGGACAATTTATGCCTGCAAACAAGATGCTGCTAAGTTCAACTTCCTCTGCCAACAGATTTAAAGGAAGAGTTCACGCTCCTGCAAGGTCTGGGAGAGAATGATGAAGGTCATGTGATTTGCCTTTATAGGGCGTTTTGCAGCTTTCAAGGTGAGTGTATCTGCAAGGGAGGTACCGCCACTCCCAGTTTACAGATGAGGAAATGGAAGCTCAGAAAGAAGAATTAACTTCCAGTACCCTTAGAGACTTTTCTGGCAACACCTGGCACTGCCCCCTTTAGGTCCTTCTAGCAACTGATCATAGAACTGGAAGTCTAGTTTCTCCCACTCCCTCTGGCACAGAGAGCCTTCACCTGTCGTTCACCCACCTGGTCCCAGGTGTCCAGAAGCATGACGTCATCCGTTGCCAGGTCTTCCTGCATGAGCTCACCAGGAACCTCTTCAATCTGGGAAGGAACGAAAGAGCATCAGCGAGATGTCTTCCCTCCCCTGGGTGGCCTTCCTTTATCTGCCCCCTGAGGGAGTGGCACAGCTGGCTGCAGCTGGCAGGGGGCCCCTTCCTCTGTGCCACACCATCAGAACTGTTTCTCCTGCCCCTGCTGCCGGCCAGTCCTGTGGAACTCGCCTCCCGAGGGGAAAGCAGAGGTGTGACCTCCGCAGGGGCTCACCACAAAACGTCCAATCTTGTTGGAGCAGGCAAAGAGGCGAGGAGGATGGGCATCCATCTTCTTGTCCTTCAGCCGTGGGGATGTGCGGTAGGCAGCCTTCCCGCCCAGGGCCTCCCAGAAGCCATCTGTGAGGGGAGGCCACGCCAGTTGCCAAGGGATGCCATTACCCCTCTCTCCCATCTCATCGGACCCTGGGACCAGCCCTGCCCAAGCGCAACCAACTGCTCTCCCTCTCCTCCCTCCATCCTAAAAATCCCAGGAGATCCAGAGGGAAGAGGCCTGAGGGAATTGGAAGGTGACGAAATAGAGGCCCAGAGAGGGCAGACTTGGCAGTAGTCACACAGCCAGGACCACTATTGGCTTGAGGCTGACGACAGCATTGAGGGATAAGGACCATTAGCTCCACTCAGCTAATGAGGCAGTTGTGGCTCGGAGAGGTTAAGCAACTCACTCAAGGTCACACAGATGGTAAGTGTTAAGACCAGGATACAAATCTTGTCTGATTCTAATACCTATACTCTTTCCACTATACCTGCTCTGTCCATGTGCAGCCATTTAAATTTAAATTCATTAAAATTAAATTCGACTAAAAGTTCAGTTCTTCATTCCCACTAATTCCCACTGGTTGCATTTCAAGTGCTCAACAGCCACATGTGACTAATGGCTGTCAAACTGGACCCGGCAGATACAGAACATGTCCATCTGCATAGAAGGTTCTGCTGGACAGAGCTGCTTTAGACCAAGTCACTCTTCACCATTTCTGTTAAGCATCAAGCAGCTGGGAATGAACTCAAAGTAACAGTATAAAGACTACAGGCTGGCAGAAGGAAGAGCTGCCCAGCCCACATTCTGGAAACAGAGCAGGCTGGTGGCATTTCTGTCCATGGAGAGTCTAGAGATGCAAGGAGACCACTGCTCCTCTGACGCTATCAGCCCTGCCTACCACCTTTCAAGGCTTCCTAGTGAGGGACCGCCTCCTTCCACAGCCCAACTGCTCCTTCCCACACTGGGCTCTCCTTTCTTTCTTTCTTCTTTTTGAGACAGAGTTTTACTCCTGTTGCCCAGGCTGGAGTGCAATAGCGTGATCTCAGCTCACCGCAACCTCCACCTCTCGGGTTGAAGTGATTCTCCTGCCTCAGCCTCCCGAGTAGCTGGGATTATACAGGCATGTGCCACCATGCCCGGCTAATTTTGTATTTTAGTAGAGATGGGGTTTCTCCATGTTGGTCAGGCTAGTCTTGAACTCCCGACCTCAGGTGATCCGCCCGCCTTAGCCTCCCAAAGTGCTGGGATTACAGGCATGAACCACCACGCCCAGGCTAGGCTCTCCTTTCTTTAGCTCCTGGAGACCTCCCTCTCTCTGGCCATAGCCCTCATTTTAATGCAACTGCTTTTATTTAACATACATTAGGGGACAGGCCCTCGGGTGGGATGGAGGGGAGGATTTAGAGCCCCCAAGCTGAAGGAAAGAAGGGGGAAACTTAATAGCTGCATCCGGACAGCAGCAGGCCCCCCACCCCGGCTCCTACCTGGCTCGCTGCCTTCTGCCACCTGCACAGGTTGGGCCCGCAGCACCCTGAGCAGCTCCTGGGCCCCCGTCTTCTCTGCCTCGCTGGCTCCTGTACCCACCCACAGGTAGGCAGCTGAGGGGGTTTTCAGAACAAAGGCATCGTTGGAGTTCAGTGCACCAGCCTTAGGCAATACCTGGGAGGGTACAGCTTGGTTAATCAGGAACCAGACAAAAAGCCCTCAGCCCCCTCCTCACAGCCCAGGAGACCCCGCAGCAGGACTAGCTCTCAGGTGGGGACTTGGAGGAACACAGCCCATCAGAGCTGAGGGCACAGACTTTGGACCCTGATGGCCTTGGTTGACTCCCATGAGTCACTAATGCACTGTGACTAGCCAACATGATTCTAGAAATCAGGGCTGCATTAACAGAAGTTGAGTGCCCAGAACAAAGGAGGTGAGAGTCCCATTCCCCTCTAGGCTGCTCAGACCATCCTGGGAATCAAGTCCAGATCTGTGCCTTCCTCCGTGAAAGGGATAGTAGGCAACTGGAACGTAATCAGGAATGGCATGCTGATTGTACAGAATGGTAGGTAGTGAGCTGTCCACTACGCAAAGTGTGCAAGGGACACTGGGTATCCTTGAAACAGGGGGGAGTCTAAGACAGACAACCCTGTGGCCACGGCAGGAAAATACAAAAAGCTGCTTCTTACCCCGTCATTCACCATCCCCCACCCCCGTTCCTGTGCCTGGAGATCTGGTCATTGAGCTGGGAGGTTTCAGGGAGGCCAATCCCTTCTGTGTTCCAGGACCTGGAAATTACCTCGACAGCCCGGGTGGCTCCAGCGCTGTTGGCGCGGACCTGGAAGAGGCGGGTGCTGGCAGGGGCTGTCTGCCCGCCCTCGCGGGAGGTGCCGCCCTTGTAGATGATCATGGGCTTCCCACCAAACAGGCTCATGAGGTGGGCGGGCTCCTTGCCTTGGACCACACGGCTCTGGCAGGGAGACAGGAGAGCGAGTCAGGGACCTTGGGGGCAGGCTTCAGTCCTTCTATGTCGCACTGGGCCCATCCCTCCAGACGAAGCCATCATGCTTGTGTCTGTGTGTGGCATGGAATGTGACCCGACAACACACAGGCAGGGACACCAGAATTCCAGGAAGGGTGGAGACAGTGTTATTGTCTGAGGTCCCCAGGGCACTGCTGCTGGGCTGCTCTCCATCTCCATGACGACATGCCTTCCTGATCCTCAGCCTGGTCCAAGAACCAGGAGAGCCTGTGTTTGCAAATGTTCCCTTAAATAGAAGCACAGGGATTGCTGGTGGACATTCTTCCAGAATGCTGACGTCAGGCCTGGGCATGACTGCTGGTGGAGTGGTAAGAACACAGCATTCTAGATCCAGAAAACCCCCTCCTGCAGAGCCAGTGCACCCCAGATGCAGGCAGCAGTCAGGGGCTTGGTGGTGGGAGTGAGGCAGGGAAGATGTACACCCTCACATCTGCTCCTGCCCTGTGTGCGGCACCTTACCGTGGCCCCGGCTAACTATGTCCAGAAGAAAACCTCACATGTACGTCAGGCGTATGGCAGTCGCTTCCCACCACGACCCACCACCGCTGAGTTAGGGCTTAGACCCCAACTCCACCCTGATGGTGAGAACTTGGGCACGTGTCTCAACCTCTTGAGTTCCTCCTCTGAAAAATGCAGCCAAGGATGCTACTCCCAAGGCTGTTGTCAGGATGCACTGAGCTAAGATGGTCATCATCTCATTTAGTGCCCAGCACCCAGTCTATCATAGTCAAAGGTCAGGACACGAACCCCCGATGCCAATCTAGAGCCCTGCCCACTTCCACCGTAGGACGGAGGAAGCACAATTGTTGTCCGCTTCCCCTATATTTCCACAAACCAGCTCTGCTGCCCTCCAGCGCCTGGCCAGAGTGACTTTTTAAACCAGAAATCCCTACACCTCAGACTTATCATTCAGCAACTTCCTGTTGTTCTCAGCATCAAGGTCAACATCGTCACCATGGCCTCTGGTGGTCTGGCCCCTCTGAGCACCTCTCTAGCCTCAAATCATGGCATTTTCCCCTTGCTTTAACACCCAATGCCCCCTCCCACCTCAGGGCCTTTGCATGTGTACCACCCTTTACCCACAATGTGCTTTCCTTCACTCTGCCTGGGCAACTCCTACACATGCATTAGGTCCCAGTTGAACAGTCCCCTCCTGGGACAGGGGTGGGCTTTTCTAATCCAATAGGATCCTACCTAGGATTTACCTCCTTGTACTTAACACATGTGTATAAGGGGGCACTTCTTATATGGCAGGCATGATTCTAAATGCTTACAAATGTTAACTCTTAATCCTCACAGCAATCTTGTGGGACGGTACTGTTATTACCCCTATTTTGAGGACACAGAGGCACAGAGAGGCTAAGTGACTTGCCCAACGTTGCCCAGAGGTGAGGACAGGATTCAAACCCAAGCATGCTGGTTCCACATCCGTGCTCAGCCACATCGCCTCTCCCATGTCTCTCTCCCAAGGTCTTGTCAATTTCACTCACTGCATCTGTCATAGCCATTGGTGTGCATGTGTGTTGAATGTCTACTACCACCCAAGACAGCAAAGTCCACTAGGGCAGGGACAGTGTGTCTGTGTGTCCATGGCTACAGATGCAGTGTGGAACACATGGAAGCCCTAAATAAATACCTGTTCCATGGATGGATGGATGGATGGATGGATGGATGGATGGATGGACAGACAGATGGACAAACGAATGGATGGATGAGAGTCAGACAGATGAGTGAAGAGAAGGACAAGGCTCAGGCTGCAGCCCAGAGAGGCGGTGGGCTGGGCTCACCTGGACAGGGGTACCTCCCAGCTCCTCATCCAGCTGAGCAGTCAGGATGGCAGATGCAGCGACCTCATCCTGGGTAGACTGGGCACCCTGCCTGGAAGGGGAAGTGAGATTCAGCATCAAGGTGCACACAGAGCCCTGAGCCTCTCCCTTGCCCTGAGTCTGAGAAACCTACACATCTCCCTGTTACCAGTAATGAAACAGATAGAGAGGGAAGGGGACTCTTTCAGAACAACGAGAGCCAGGAACCACACCAACACTTCCACTCTCAGCCTAGCATCTTGCCCGCTTACAGAGATCTTAGTGCAACGCATGGATTTCCTTATGCTAAATGTGTCCCACAGGAGACTGGCTGGGTCATCCCATGCTGAACAGCCACAGAGAAGATGCTCTGAGACTCAAATCTGAGATGCAGAAAAGTGGCCAGGACATTTCTCTGGGCGGAAAAGCAGGTCGCAGAATAGCAAGTGTTACGAGAGCCTATTTGTGGGAAAAGATGTCAGTGATTAAGCCTCCCATGAACACGTGCAGAGAGGTCTGCACAGATGTTCACCAAAAGGTCCATCGTGATTGCTCTTAGAGGGAAGATTTAGGGGGATTTTGCCTTTCTATCCCACCTCTTTGCGTATTGTCTAAGTTTTCCATAACCAACATATGTCGTCATACAAGCAAACAAAATCTGACCTATTAATGCGCTGATGCAGCTAATTTTTAAAACAGTCTTCTCACACATTTTGTACCAGGTGAATGTGTTATCTAGTGAAAAAAAAATTTAAGCTGTTTTTAAATGTCTGGGGTTGTCAAATTGAGAGACATTCTACAAAATAACTGACTAGTACTCTTTAAAAGTGTTAAGGGCATGAAAAAAAGGAAAGACCGGGCAACTGTCATAGATTCAGAGACTTTGGAGACATGATGAGTAAATGCCATGTGGGATCCTGGGTTAGATCCCAGATCAGGAAAGAACAGTAGTGGGGGCCGGGCGCAATGGCTCATGCCTGTCATCCCCGCACTTTGGGAGGCCAAGGCAGGCAGATCAGTTGAGGTCAGGAGTTCGAAACCAGCCTGCCCAACATGGTGAAACTCCGTCTCTACTAAAAATACAAAAATTAGTCGGGTGTGGTGGCGCACACCTGTAGTCCCAGATACTCAGGAGGCTGAGGCAGGAGAATTGCTTGAACCTGGGAGGCAGAGGTTGCAGTGAGCCGAGATCATGCCACTGCACTCCAGCCTGGCGACAGAGCAAGACTCTGTCTAAAAAAAAAAAAAAAAACAGTAATGGGAAAACTGAGGAAATTTAGGTAAAGAGTATAGATTAGTAAGTAGTATTGTGTCAATGTTCGCTTCCTGGCTTTGTTAATTGTGCTATGGTTATGTAAGGGTTATGTAAGATGTGAACATAGGTGAATATTCCATTGGGTAATGTCTGTACTATTTTTGCAACTTTTCAGCAAGTGTCTAATATTATTTCAAAATAAGTTTAAAAAAAGAAGGAATCCAGCTTGGCATGGTGGCTCATGCCTATAATCCCAACACTTTGGGAGGCTGGGGCAGGCAGATCGCTTAGAGGAGTTCGAGACCAGCCTGGGCAACATGGCAAATCCCCATCCATACTAAAGTATAAAAAGTAGCCGGGCGTGGTGGTGAGTAGTGGCAAGTAGTCCCAGCTACTCAGGAGGCTGAGGCACGATAATCGCTTGAGCCCCGGGGGCAGAGGTTGTGGTGAGCAGAGATCACACCACTGCACTACAGCCTGGGCAACACAGCAAGACCCTGTCTCAAAAAAAAAAAAATCCAACAGTCAATAATCAGACAAAAAGTTTTAGACTGTATAGTAAGAGAAATACAAGTTAAAAATACACTGAGACACCATTTTATAAACCATAAGATTGGCAAATGCCCAAAAGTTTGACCACACAATCCACGGGTGTGACTATAGGGAACCAGGGACTCTCACAGGTTGCTTGGTGGGAATGTAAAATGCTACAAACACTATCGAGGGAAATTGGGGGCTATCTACCAAAATGACAAGTGCAGTTACTCTTTGACCCAGCAATCTGACTTCTGGGAACTTACTCTAGAGGCATGTCTCTGCATGTTCAAAATGATGTTTGTTTAAGGTTACTAATCACAGCAATGTTTGTAATAGAGAAAGACTGGAATCAACCCAAGTATGCATCATCAAGGAATTTGTTAAATAAACTATAGTACAGCCACCCAAAGGACTATTATGCAACTGTAAAAAAGAATGAGAAAGCTCTCTGTCTCTATGTACTGACATTATTGATCTCTAGGAAGAATGGAGTCAGAAAAGCAAGGTGCAGGGCAATATACAAAGTATGCTACCTTTTGTGTAAGGAAGGGAGGGACCAGGCTATAAATTATTTGCATATGTATTTTTTTTCACGAAGAGTTACTGGAAGGATATGCAAGAGATTAAAGCAGTTACCCAAGAAGGGGTGGGGTCTGGAGAATGGGGTAGAGAGGGACAGGGGTGGGAATAAGATTTCTCAATAAATACCTTTATATTCTGTTTTGATTTTTGAACCATGTAAATGTATTCTCTGTTTTAAAATAATTTTGGGGCTGGGTGTGGTGGCTCACTCCTGTAACCCCAGCACTTTGGGAGGCTGAGGCAGATGGATCATCTGAGGTCAAGAGTTCGAGACCAGCCTGGTCAACATAGTGAAACCCCGTCTTTACTAAAAATACAAAAAATTAGCCAGGCATGGTGGTGGGTGCCTGTAATCCCAGCTACTAGAGAGGCTGAGGCAGGAGAATTGCTTGAACTTGGGAGGCAGAGGTTGCAGTGAGCGAGACCGCACCATTGCACTCCAGCCTAGGCAACAAGAGAAAAACTCTGTCTCAAAATAAATAAATAAATAAACAAATATAAATTTAAAAAAATTTTGGCTTGAAAAATATGTGTGGGAGGATAAACCCTAGTGTGCATAGTACTTGTCATGGATTTGTGGGAGATGTTCTGTTTGTTTCTCCACATTCACTATATCCTACAATAGATGTATAATCATTTGGTAAGAAGAGTTTCAAAGTTGTTTGGAGAAATAAGCAAATGGTGTTGCCCTGTGGACAAGAGCCTCTCCCAGCAGGGAGTGGTGGTCCCACCTCAGACCCTCACACCCTCAGTTTGTCTTCAGCCCTGCTCAGGGCCCAGCCAGTACCCCCACGACACACACCGATGGCCCCAGAACCTCACCAGTTGTAGATTATCTGCCCCTGGCGGCCACCATGGCGGTAGTTGTACAGAATGATGTAGCTGTCGCCTCCATAGAACTGTCCATATGTGGCAGGGTCCACGGGCACCTTGTTGGAACCTTCGATTCTCCAGATCTGCAGGAGCAAAGCTGGGGTCAGATGCTGTGCAGCACCCCCACCCCCCAGCTCAGGCAAGCCAGGAAACCGCAGTGTGGTAGGTTGTGGTTAGGCCATGGGATGAACTTTTAATCACTTGGGCTCGGACTGGAGTTAAATGGTTTGCCCAACTCACAGAGCCACTAGAAGGCAGGGCTGGGACCCTGGGTCAGGGTTCCTGCCTGGGCTCCTCATACTATGCCCTGCCCCAGCCCGTCTGTCCTTCGCTGAGGATCGTCAAGGCAGCTCCAAAGGAATGCAGTACAGTGAGGGGAGGAGCCAGACACAGACCCCAAATCAGGCCCCTCATCCCCTTCCGGGACATGAGACCTCAGACAACTGGCTTAACCACTCTTAGCCTCAGTTTTCCCATCTGAAAAATGGGGATAATCATAGTACCTACCTCAAAGTACTGTGAGGCTCAAACGAGTTTACTCATGAAAGTCTAGCACAGGGCCCGGCACAAAGGGACTGCTCTGTAGGTGGCAGCTGCTCTTATTGTCATAATTATTATTATTATCTTACTAATATCACATTATCTCTATCGTTACTGAGCTGCCTGGATTCTTTCTTTTTTTCTTTTTTTTTTTTTTTTGTTTTTTGAGACGAGGTTTCACTCTTGTTGCCCAGGCTAGAATGCAATGGTGCAATCTCGGCTCACTGCAACCTCTGCCTCCCGGGTTCAATCAATTTTTCTGTCTCAGCCTCCCGAGTAGCTGGGATTACAGGTGCCTGCCACCATGGCCAGCTAAGTTTTGTATTTTTAGTAGAGATGGGGTTTCACCATGTTGGCCAGGCTGGTCTCGAACTCCTGACCTCAGGTGATCCGCCCGCCTCGGCCACCCAAAGTGCTGGGATTACAGGCGTGAGCCACCGTGCTGGGCCTGCCAGGAATTTCATAGGTCACCTGCAGAGGCAGGGCCACCACGAGGCAACCTCAGTGTGACCCCTGCTGGCAGGTCTCCGCAGCGTTCTGGTGACACCGCTTTTTCCAAGTGGTCACGAGGCCCGGCAGCGCCACCTGGTGGAGCTATGGAGACACGGAGTCGTCCAAGTCCTGGGAAACAGAATCCTAGAATCTCTGGATTTTGAACATTCTTGAAGGTGATGGAGTGGGATGAAACCCCACTTTACAAGTGAGAAAGTGAAGCTCAAAGAGGTTATGTAACTTGCCCAAAGTCTCACAGTCAGGCTGCCAGGGGTCTTACACACCGCCCCACCCGAAATATTTTCATTGCATTCTCCCTAGCCACTGAAGCAACGAATGAATGCTAGCACCAAACCAAAAACAATAATATATAAAAATGAACACATTTGTTATTCCTATCATTAGGAATGGAGTCAAGTTTGCCTGAGGCGGATTCTACCTCCTAAACACCTCTGAACCCCACACCCCTCTTCTCCTTCTCCACTGTGACCTTCTTAGTCTCAAGGTCATCATCTTTCCCCTACAGTATTAGAACAAGCTCCTTATAAGCTCTCTACCTTCATTTTCCTGCCTCCAATCCATTTTCTTAGTTTTCTTTTTATTTTTCTTTTATTTATTTTTTAACTGATTTTTTTTCTTCTAATGATATCCTGGAGTCATATTCCAACCCATTTTCACGGTGAGTTTCTAAAGCAGGTGGCCGGGCGCAGTGGCTCATGCCTGTAATTCCAACACTTTGGGGGGCCGAGGCAGGAGGATTGCTTGAGCCCAGGAGTTTGAAATTAGCCTGGGCAACATAGCGAGACCCTGTCTCTATTAAAAAAAAAAAAAAAGATAAAGCATAGATCTGAGCCTGTTGCATGTCTGATTTAATAAAAAGAAAAACCCCTCAACTAGCACCCACTGGTTAGAGGATCAAGTCTACACCCTTGAAATTGGCATTCAAGGCCCCTCCCTGGGGATGCCATCAGCACTAGCCCCCTGGGATAGCTCCCTCCTTTCCGAACATAGCGAGTCCCTCCTGGAATGCCCATCACTCTCCGCTCTTCCTCTCCGGCAGCAAAGCTCTACTCCTCCTCTGAGACCCCACCCAAGGGTTCCCATTTCTGTGCAGGCTGCCCTGACCAACCACCCCCACTGCTTCCTGTGTCCGCACAATCCCCTGTGCTCCCTCCCATCTTCCACTGATCACACAGGTCTGTGGCTATGGTCAACTCCCCTCCCAGACCAGGCACTCCTCGGGGCAAGGTGGGGCCAAGACACTTGGCTCAGGGCCTGATACACAGGGTGCATTGGCTGTAAAAACTAAGTAACACCAAAGAATCTCAGCTACCAAAGTTGTGCAAACCTCAGAGAGAAACCTCCTTGGGGAAGCAAGAGGCAGTGCATGGGGAAAGTGAGGGAGGGGCCTGGACACACCCACCCCACGCCCTAAACGTACCTGTTTCTGGCCTGTGCCATCGTCATCCATGCCGTGCTGGGCGGCCATGGCAGTGGAGGTGTGCAGGGTGGCGGCGTCGAAGGGCACCCGCTCCACGTTGGCGATATGGCTGGAAAGGTAGGACAAGCCCAGGCCATCTGTCTGGTCTGGGTCCCGCCAGTTCTTGAAGAACTGCTTGAACAGTGGGGTCTCACCGCCCTCAGGAAGGACCGAGACCTGGGGAGGGGAGGCAGAGGAGCAGGATGTGGCTGGGCTGCCCAGCAGGGGTCCCCAGGGGAGCCTCAGATACCCCATCCACACTGAGGGTGGGACACCCGCCCTACTCCAGCCCATCCCCTCCAAACAGGACCCACCCCTTCCCATCCTACCTGGCCTCCAAGACTCACCTGAGTCTGCTTGGGGTAGTCCATCTTGGTGATGAAGTCAGAGGCTGTTTTGAGGGCAGCCTTCCTCTCCTCCGTGTTTGCCTGCTTGCCTGTTGGCAGCCAGAGGAAGTGATGGAGGGTTAGAGGCCCGGGATCCTGCTGCATCCTGACCTCTAACAGTCCAGGAGAAGGAGCTGCCAAACTTCCCTCCCTACTCTTCTTAGACTGTGGACAGCCAAGGCCAGAGACCCCCAGAGCCGACCACTCACTAGAGCTCCTGGAGTCCAGCCTGGGGCTGGCCAGTGACACCAATCACAACACTACTGTGGTCCATTTAGTGAGCATGTATTTTGTGCTTAGAACTATGCATAGATTATTTAATTCACAGAATAGTCTTAAGTAATAAAAAAAGTTGCTATCTTTTCCTGAGTATCTATAAGGAAGCTAGGGTCTTAGAGAGATTAAATTACTTGACCTAGGTTACTCAGTGAGTGAGAAGCTGCCACCCTGAGGGCATTCCCGTGCCAAGGAGCTGCTGGCCAGCCAGTGCTGGGCCTCAGTCCCAGCCTTCTCACTGCCAAGGCCAAGGTCCAGATCAGCTGGCCCAGGGCCCAGGGGGCCTAGAGAGTAATAATTATAATAGTGTCTCTCTCTCTCTCTTTCTCCCCACCGTCTCCCTTTCTCTCTGTCCTCCTACTGCCTCCCTCTCCTCTGTCCTCTTCCCAAGATGAGCCTCAGAGAATCAGGGGAGGATATTGATGGGTCCTCTCAGAACATCTCAGGGCCTCTGAGAAACATCTGGGCCAATGGTTTCCAAGAGAATTCCCACAAGATAGTACCGAAAGCGTTTATGAACTTCTAGCTTAGCATTTCCCAAACCAGATCATCTTCATGAAAAGCCCCCCTGTAAATGAACAAGTTAGAAGTCCTACAGTAAACAAACTCGAACATTTTAAAATCCACTGTTGCCCATGAATTTATCTGACCATACAGTTAGATGTTTTCTACATAATTTCTACAGGATGCCAATTAGCCTCTCAGAGAACTGACGTTATAATGCACTTGGGAAACACTCATTTCAGCCCAGATCAGGAATCTGAGGCCCAGAAAGGGTAAGTAAAGTGCCCAAGATCACACAGTATGTCAAATGCAAAACCAAGGCCTCAGCCCAAGACTTCTGATTTCCATTGCACCAGGCACACTCCACACTCCCCGGGAGCTGAGTTCCTGGGAGCTGCAGGACATCCCATCCAAGATCCTACAGGCCAGTTGGGACCCTTTCCCTGTCTCCAGTACCTTTCCAGACAAAGATTTTCCCATCTTTGCCGTGGTCCAGGATGAAGCAGTCCTCTGACTTCAGGGCCCCCTGGGCGAAGGGGTTCTCATCAGCCACGAGGGAGACGGACATGGTCCCTGCACCATTGGAGACCTGAGGGGACGAAGCAGAAGGAACCAGCACATGAGTGTCTGTGGCCGCCCAGCCCTGAGACTTCCACCATCTTGCCCCACCCCCTGTCCCAAATGGCCCTGCAGAGTAACACCTGCGCTTCCTCTCGCACACATTTAGACGTTCTTTTTCCTTTTCTGCTTCGTCAGAACCACATCTGCTGACCTACATGCAGGGGTAACACAAACTGCACATGGGAAGGGAGGGCGGGATAAAATTTGGGGAATTGGGTGCAGAGGGGAACTGCATAGTTTGCTGAAAATGTATTCAACTTTACTATTCAAAAAAAGGAGAAGAGGCCGGTTACAGTGTTGCACACCTTTAATCCCAGCACTTTGGGAGGCCCAGGTGGGTGGATGGCTTGAGCCCAGGAGTTCGAGACCAGCCTGGGCAACATGGCAAGATCCCATCTCTACAAAAAATACAAAAAGTAGCAAGGTGTGGTGGCGCTTGCTTGTGGCCCCAGCTACTTGGGAGGCTGAAGTGGGAGGATCACTTGAGCCCAGGATGTCGGGGCTATAGTGAGCTATGATTGTGTCACTACACTCCAGCCTGGGTAACAGAGCCAGACTCTGTCTCAAAAATAAATAAGTAAATAAAAGAGAAGAAAAGAAAAAGAAAAGTAAAAAGAGCTAAATGCAATCTGGTATCCTGGATTGGAACCTAGAATAAAAAACTGGGGAAATCTGGCTAAAGTCTATAGTTTAGTTAATGGTACTGAAGCAATGTTAATTTCTTAGTTTTGACACATGTACCTGGTTATGCTAAGATGCTAAGGAGAAGCTGAGTGAATGGTATATAGGAACTCTTTGTACTATCTTTACAATTTTTCTGTAAACTTAAAAATTATTCTAAAATAAAAAGTTCATCCAAGTTCAAAAAAAAGTTCTATCTTAAGAGTCAAAATTCAAAAGTTTAACAATATCCAGTTGGCAAGGCTCTGGGTAAACAGGCATTTAAGATCCCTGATGACAGTAATTTGGGAGCTGTTCCAGAGTACAGTTGACTGTGAGGTAGCAGTCCTTTAAATAATAATTATTCTACATGAATTGAGTACTTACTACTCTGTGCCAGTCACTGTTCTAAGCAATTTCTATAACTTATATAATTATAGAACCCCTTTAATCCTTGCATATGATAGTTCTGTTACTATCCCTGTCTCATTCACAAGGAAACCAAGGCACAGAGTGGTTAAGGAACTTGCACAGCTAGAAATAGCTGACCTGGAATTCAAACACAGGTAGTCTGACTCCTGACTCCAAAACCAGTATTTTCTTTTTTTATTTTATTTATTATTATTATTTTTGAGACGGAGTCTCACTGTTGTCGCCCAGGCTGGAGTGCAATGGCACTATCTCAGCTCACTGCAACCTCCGCCTCCCGGGTTCAAGTGATTCTCCTCCCTTAGGAGGAGAGCTAGGATTAGAGGCACCCACCACCACGCCTGGCTAATATTTTGTATTTTTAGTAGAGACAGTGTTTCACCATGTTAGCCAGGCTGGTCTCGAACTCCTGACCTCAGGTGATCCGCCTACCTCGGCCTCTCAAAGTGCTGGGATTACAGGGGTGAGCCACCATGCCTGGCCCAGAACCAGGATTTTCAACCACTGACTCATTCTTCGGCCTGTGACCAGCAGTTCCTTGTCTAAGAACTCGCCCTAGTGCTATGCTGTACTTAGCACAAGTGCACCAAGAGGGACTGTCTGCAATTGGAAAAGGTGGAACATCCTAATGTCCATCAATTAGGATTTGCTTAAATTCTTACATTCATAAAATAAAATACTATACAGCTGTTATAAAGGGTCGTGTTGAGATTTATTATAGAAAGATATTCCCAACCATGTTGAGTGGAAAAAAGACCACACAACAGCATGAATAGTTTGGATCCAGTTACATAAAATAGAAATGGCCGGGAGCGTTGGCTCAGGTCTGCAATCCCAGCACTTTGGGAGGCTGAGGTGGGCAGATCACATGAGCCCAGGAGTTTGAGACCAGCCTGGGCAACATGGCAAAACCTCGTCTCTACAAAAAATACAAGTTAGCTGGGCGTGGTGGCGTACATCTGTAGTCCCAGCTACTTAGGAGGCTGAGGCAAGAGATCGCTTGAGCCCGGTAGGCAGAGGTTGCAGTGAGCTGTGATTGTGCCATTGTACTGCAGCCTGGGTGACAGAGCAAGACCCTATCTCAAAATAAAATAATAAGATGGAAATGGAAAAGTAACTAGGCACAGAAAGCTGTGGCTGGACAAAGATGTGTTCTCTCGTGAGGAGGAGAGGCTGATTTTTTAACTGGGTATTGTCATTTTTGTAATTAAAACATATTTTAAAAGTAATACTGGTTTTTTAAACCAGTGAAATTGCATGGACTTTTATTTTCTTTTTATATTTTGAATACTTTTTTTTTCTTACAATAAACATGTATTACTTCATAATCAGAAAAAAATCGATAATGTAGTAGTTTTTCTTTGGCAGTGGTGAAAATCGACATCCCCTTTTTGTTGTTTTACTGAAAATGCTTGGGGCACAACGTAAGTGTGATTGAGCTTTCTCCCAGAGCTCAGCCAAGAGAGTTCCCCAGCTGAAGCTAAGCCTGAATTCAGTTGTGAAAATCACAAGAAAGAAATCATAAATAAAGTCATTAACTATAACCCACACTCCCAACCTCCCCACATACACACCATTTCTGTAGTATTTCCCCAAGTATTTTCTAAGCTGTTTTCACATCCATTTTATCTGTGGACTCCCAGAAATCCTACAAAGTCGACCATTCTGCTCTTCTTCCCACTTTACAGACTAGGACACTGAGACTCAGAGAGACCTCATGTATGAGCGTGACACAGATATGTACGGAGTTGATCGCATGCTCTTAGTGCAGGAAAGCAAAGGAAGTACACGAGCGTCCACTGGAGACGTGAGAAAGCTGAGGCCCCCCTCCAAAGGGGTGCTTTGCTCAAGGTCCCATAGCAGTGGAGTGGGGAAGACCAGGTCTTCCACCTCCCTGTCCTGACCCCATGCCCAGGCAGACAGTGCATCTGGTGCTCACCTTGTAGAGCTTGGCCAGCTTGCGGTTGGCCGCATCCTCCTTGGCGGTGTCCTCGGTACCTGCAGGCAGAGCCGGCTTGGGGCCCAGCACCTGTAGGAGATAGAGAGATGGAGAGGAAGGGTGGCTGTGAGGGAGGGGCCAGGCTCCTGAGATAGCTCCCAGGCAGGCAAGGATCACAAGGACATCCACTGTGACCCTCCCCATGGAGTCTGACCTCCTCCAGACACATCCTGCATCTGCTCACATGTCCAGATCTGTCCATCAGAGGTCCCTTCCACCTTGTCTCCCTGACTCAGAAACTCCAGGAGAACACTCCTGCTCCTCTGCCTCCAGACAGCACTTCAGATATTTCGCCTACGGGCTAATTGTGATAACTATAGCTACTGAACACCTTCTACCGCCTACCTTTAAAAGATGTCACTGCATCCTCGCACCCAGGCCAGGAGGCACAGATTATCACTCTCATTTTACAGAAGAGGAATCTGAGGTCCAGAAAGATGAAGTCACCTACTCACACAGCTATTAGGTGGCTAAGCCAGAATCTGAACCTCCATCCCTGTGGCTTCAGAGCCTATTTTCACTCCCACTGTCCCTCCCAAGCCATGGTTGGTGTCCAGGTCCCTTCCCATAATAATAATCACCATTCTGCTCTCTCCAAAAGCTGGAATTGGATGCCCCCAGAGAAGCAGGAACCAAGTGACATGGGGCAGAGCTCATGGTCTTCTCCTTTTCCTAGTGAATCTTGCCTCTATTGATATGTCCTCAAAGCACAATGGCTGGCAATCCCACCATGTGACTAAATGGGCCAAAAACTACCAGAAATAGTCAGAAGAGACAAGAGGGGATTGGGGCTCAGTGGTCTCTTTCTGACCTTATTCTAGCACAAAGCTGGCCCTCTGGGGATGCTAAGAGACTGCCCTCCTTAGCTCTGCAGAGGACCTGGCCCTCCCCACTGGAGAATGCGGCTCACACTCACAGCACAGCCTTGGGTTCCAGTCCCACCTCTCAGAGGAGTCTGGGAGTTGTGCAGGAAACTGATCTCCCTTGCTCCCTAAAGTGATCAGGTTTGATGGAAAAACAGCCTCAAAAGTGAGGCAGGGCCAGCATGGTGACTCATGCTTGTAATCCCAGCATTTTGGGAGGTTGAGGCAGGTGGATGGTTTGACCCCAGAAGTTGGAGACCAGCCTGAGCGACATGGCAAGACTTCATTCCTACAAAAAATTCAAAAGTTAGCCTGGCTTGGTAGCACTCGCCTGTGGTCCCAGCTACTCGGGAGGCTGAGGCAGGAGGATCACTTGAGCCCAGGAGGTCAAGGCTGCAGTGAGCTGTGATGGCACCCCTGCACTCCAGCTCAGGCAACAATGAATAAGATCCTGTCTCAAAAATTAAAATAAAAAAGTATTTTAAAAATAAAAAGGCGGGGTAGAGCGGAAGTTTTTTTTTTCCCTCAAATTCACCTCAAATTGCCTACTGAACAGAAGAAAGTCATGAGCAGCGTGTCCCCATGGCCACCCCATTGCGCACCCCACAGGCACCTGGAGCATCGCCTCGGGCTCAGCGCCCTCCTCAGACACGTGCACTCGGGCCCGGCCACTCCGCTCGTTGTCCCGGATGCCCTTGGACACCTGTGTGGCCTTCAGTCTTTCATACCGATTGCTGTTGGAACCACACCACTGGTGGATGTTCTGGAAGACAGAGACCCAGGAAGTCAGTGCCCCGCCTTCCTATAAGCCCCGCCCAGCGACAGGGCTTGGGGAGTGTGGCGTGTGGTGTGCAGGCTCACCCTGTTCTGCACTTGCCCAGGTGAAGGCTGGCACAGTCTGCACACGTGCATTATTTACGTACAATTAAGTGTGATCTGCACACACCAGGGGATGGGAGTGCATGTCTGAGGACAGGAATTTTTTTCACAGGTACAACTACATCTAGAATGTGTGCAAAAATGTTTGCCTGCTGAAGGGAATATAAATTGGCACAACCATTTTGGAAAACCATTTGGCCATAGCCACTAAAGCCGAATATACCTATTTCCTTATGACCCAGCAATCCTCCCTCTAGGAAAATACCTGACAGAAGTACGTTCGTATGTCCACCAAAAGACTTGTGCAAGAATGTTCAGAGTAGCACTGTCTGTAATAGCCCCAAACCAGAAGCCACCTCAAGTGCCCATCAACAACATAAAGGATACATAAATCATGGTACACCCACACAACTGAATCTTCCACAGCAAGGAAAATGAACAACCTACAACTAAATGCAACAATACGGATGCATCTCAGAAATGTAATGTTGAGCAAAAGGTCAGAGATAAAAGAACAAGGTTCCGTGTCTATAAAGTTCAGAAACAGGCAAAACTCATCTATGCTGTTGAGAAAGTTCAGGATGATGGTTGCCCTTGGGGTGAGGGCACCGAAAGGGGCAAAAGGGGCCTTCTAGGGGCTGGTGAGGTTCTGCTTCATGATCCAGTGTTACGTGAGTGTGTTCGCTCTGTGTAATCCATCAAGCTGTACACTCAGGATTCACACACTCCTCTGTGTGCCTATGACGCTTTAATAAAAAGCTTACAGTAAATCAGTGTGTGCTCATGTTTGCACGGACATTATATCACAGGTGTATAAGCATATGAGCTTTGGGGTAGAAGGGCCGTGTCCATTTGCAGGTCTGCGCTCACAGGGATTTGTGAGACAAGTGTGTACAAAGCGTCACACATCTATAAGGTGGGCCTGGGTAAGGGCATCCCACACACATTGTCATAGATCATGGGCATGTGCAACTACATGTATGACATACACATGTGGGACCTTAAACAACATACCCGAGTATACATGTGTGGGCATTCATGATGGTGCACATGTGCACACCTGGTGGGCAAAAGCCCAGAGTGTTTGCCCATGACTGTTATATATTTATAAGCATGTGAAAAAGGACACAAGATGTACATATGAACAGAAGGTGCCAGGAAGTCTATATGTCAATCAAAGTCCAAGTACGCACTATACCCGTGGTGTGAGTCTACATTTGTGGGAGTCTTTGCATACAGACATATCTGTACGTGAACAATGCTGGACCCTGTGGTTTGCCCACCTGCATCTATGCATTTGTTCACGTGGATGTACCCAAGTCCCTGGTCAGACCAGGAGCACCTCAGTGGCTCCTGGGAAAGAGGAAAGCAGGACTCACGTTGCCCAGGTCCAGGATGAAGCAGTCGCCATTGTTGAAGCTCTCCCAGGACACAGGTACCTCGGTGGCACGGACCACACGCCGCCCTTTGACCTGGAAGAGTCTCTGCACCACCACCTCGTTGGGTACCACGTGCTTGAATCCTGATGCCACACCTCCTTTCTGTGGGGCCAAAGAGACAGCATTAGCCCAGGGGAGAAGGCCCAGGGAAGCAGATATGGAAGAAGGGGACAGAATTGAGGTAAAGGAAATTCTGGCTTGTGGACCAGGGGCTTTCCAGCAACACAGTGATTCTCAGTTAACTCAGGACTTTCATACCCATTATCTTGTTTGAGACTGTTTCAGAGTAGGAAACTGAGGTTTAGGAAAGGAATAAAATTTGCCCAAGGCCACACAGCTAAGAAGTGAGAGATTCCCTGCCCACTGCATCTTTCTGCCACCCCTTTGAATCCCATACTCCACTAACAAGGACCCCTGTAGCCACTTTCTAAATAAAAAAAACTGCAACAATTCCTTCCTCAAAACCGGCGTTTCCCAAAGGCACACTAGTCCCCAAGACATTCTGCAAGGAAAGAGTTCCACGGTCAAATAAGCATAGGGAATGCTTCTCACTCGCCCTCCCTGACTGTTATACAACGCGCATGTGCATAATAAAGGCTCTGTCAAATCCTATGGTGAATACACCTGCTTGCCTTTTGTTTTATACAGTATTTCCCTATCTTATTGAACCAAGAACTGCTTTTCTTTCTTTCCCTCTTTCTTTTTTCTTTCCTTTCTTTTTTTCTTTCTTTCATTCTCTTTCCCTCTTTCTTTCCTTTCCTTCCTTCCTTTCTCTCTTTCTCTCTCTCTTTCTCTCCTTCCTTCCGCTCTCTCTCTCTCTTCCTTCCTTTCAACAGGGTTTCACTCTGTCCTAGGCTGCAGTGCACTGGTACAATCACAGCTCACTGTAACCTCAAACTCCTGGACTTGAATGATCCTCCCATCTCAGCCTCTCGAGTGGCTAAGACTACAGTTATGAGCCACAGTGCCCAGCTTACTTATTTTATTTTATTTTATTTTATTTTATTTTATTTTATTTTATTGTAGACATGGGGTCTCACTATGCTGTTTAAGCTGGTCTTGAACTCCTGGCCTCAAGAGATCCTTGGGTGCTGGGATTACAGGAGTGAGTCACTGAACCCAGCCCAAGAACCACTTTTCTTCACCATATCCTGCCTCCAGCTTGAGTATTTTGCAAAAGCCACTCTGAGAGGTACTAATCCAAATCTTTCTCATCCTTCAAGGCTCTCTGGGAAGTCTTTCTGGATTGTTCCAGCCCATGCCACCCTTCTGCTTTCCCCTACGGTACCGCAGCAACTCCCACCCAGCAGTCCCTTCAGAGCAGCTATGGGTAAGGGACAGGTGCCCCGCCACAACAATGCTGGATGGCTTTGGGTAAGTCACTTGCCCTTTCCGAGCCTCAGGCCTCTCCTTTCTGAAGTGGAGACACAAGCTCCTGCTCCCCAGCCCTCTGTAATCATTACTGCATCCCAGAGCAAGGCGTTCAGGAGAGCTTCCCTGCTGCAGTCACAACTGCCCTCACTCAGAAGCAAGCCAAGGAAAGTCAGCTGGGCTTTCCTGTGAGCAGTCCCCAGCTCCATGCCCCAGAGTTGTCAAATCAGAGTTGGAAAGGTCCTTCTACAGCACCCCACTTTACCCACGGTAAACTGAAGCCCAGAGAAGTGAAGTGACTTACTCAAGGGCACTCAGCAAGTGTGTGGCCAAGCCAAGGCTGGAAACCTTGTTTCCTCCTCCCAATCGGGTGCTCGTCTCCCTGCTCCGGAGACACATGGGGGTGGAAGCAGAGGGCTTCCACTCAGGCCAGCAATGCAGCCACCCCATCCAGGGCCCCTCAGCCCACTGTGCTAAGTTTAATTCTAGCCGCACAGACTCGAGGAGGGCAAGGGGCAAAGGGAGTCCATGTATATTGGGCTGCTGCTCTGTCTTCCCATGTCAGCAGTATACGTGTTTGTGAAATGATGAGGCCCACTGTGCCGGGCATTTCTTCACGCATCGCCTGCAAGGGAGGTGTCACTGCTGCATTGCACGGATGTGCAAAATGGGGCCCACAGGTGACGGGACTTGCCCAAGATCGTACAGATGGTAGGTGGTGGAGCTAGAATTCAAACCCAGGCATGTCTGAATCTGTAAGATCCACATTCTTCTCTCAATATCAGGTTTTCTCGCTCTGTTGCCCAGGCTGGAGTGCAGTGGTGTAATCTCAATTCACTGCAGCCTCCACCTCCTGGGTTCCAGCGATTCTTGTGCTTCAGCCTTCCAAGTAGCTGTGATTACAGATGTGCACCACCATGACCAGCTAATTTTTGTATTTTTTGTAGAGATGAAGTTTCACCATGTTGGCCAGGCTGGTCTCGAACTCCTGGCCTCATGTGATCCTCCCACCTTGGCCTCCCAAAGTGCTGGAATTACAGGCATGAGCCACTGCGCCAGCCAATATCAGGTTTTCTTAGAGCAAAGATCACTCAGTCATCCAGGATGGGAGGCAGGAACAAGCCACTATTCAGAGCCCTCTTTCAAGTAATGGATGTTTTTGGGTTGCCAGTGGCTGGAGGACTCCCTGGTGTCCCTTCTTGGTCTTAGCTAAGGCCTTTCAAGAGCCCCTTGGGACTAGCAGGGCGGCCAGTGCTCACAGAGCTGACAACCTGTCTTTCCACCCTGCTTCCAGGGCCCCTTCAAGGGAGCTGTGGGTTGGCCACGCTATGACTGACCTCGGTGTGGAGCAAGGGGTAAGACTGTGACTTCTGCTCCTGAATTTGCTGCCCAAAACTGGGAAGCAAGACAGTAACTTTTTCCATCATCAGGAAGGAGTGAGTTGGGACTCTGGGGTGAGGGACTGACCAGCTGCAGTCACAACTGCAGTCACAACTGAGGGGGTCCGAGGGCTGGATGGCCGTGAGGCCTGGGATTGGAGAGCCAGGCAGAGTGCAAAGGACATAGGTCAGGGCAATGCAGGGGAAGCGCAGAAAGACAGGAGGGTTCTGAGACCGATGTAACCAAGCCTGCCCAGAGCAAGTGAGGAAGAACCGCCAGGGAAGAAAATGCAACAACCTGCGCTCACCTGTGCTCAGCTGTGCTTACCTGAAACAAGCACAGTGGCTGCCACTTACCGAGCTTTGCCAAAGCTGGGGCACCTGCTTTAAGTGCATGCAATGAAGTCCTGACAACAAGCCCCTGATGCAGGAACTATTAATAATTTTCCCACTTCAAAGGCAAGGAAACTGAGATTCAAAGAGATTAAGCATTGTGTCCAGAGCCCAGTGCTGGGCGGCAGTGCTGGGTTCTATCCCCAAGATCCCCCTTCCAGGGACCCAGCTTCATTCAACTGTCAGCCTAGGATACTCCTGACCAGGGGACTTCATTCAACTGGACATAATGAGAGAGTGGATGTGCAAACCTTTTCCAAAAGGTGCTAGAAGGACTCACTGTTTCTATTGATTCCTCAGAGACAAGGAAATGGGGGGAAAGAAAAAATTTTTACCCCTCTAAATATTTTACTTGTTGAAGTATGCCTTTCATTTTTGTTATTAAAATCTTTACCTTATTTTTTAAAAAGGAAAAGGGTTGCTTCATGTCATAAATCTCACTTCTTAAAAATTCTCTGTATTTATTTATAAAATAATTCTTTTTTTTTTGAGACAGAGTCTCGTTCCATCGCCCAGGCTGGAATGCAGTGGTACGATCTCGGCTCACTGCAACCTCTGCCTCCCAGATTCAAGTGATTCTCCTGCCTCAGCCTCCTGAGTCGCTGAGATTACGGGCACCCGCCACCACGCCCGGCTAATTTTTGTATTTTTAGTAGAGACAGGGTTTCACCATGTTGGCCAGGCAGGTCTTGAACTCCTGACCTCAAATGATCCACCCATCTCGGCCTCCCAAAGTGTTGGGATTACAAGTGTGAGCCACCGCACCCGGCCTTATAACATAACTCTTGATGTTGAATTATTGCAGCCATGAGCTGCCTGATTAATTAACTCCTCTAATTTTACTGGTCTAGGAAATTAGAATTGGAAAGATTAATTAACAAAACTAAATTAAAGCAAGCTCTTAGAAGACATTAGTGGATCTACAAGGGCAGGGGAAAGAAGTTTTTTGAAGTTTTTCCTGTTTTTGACTATCATCTTTAGCACTGATTGCTGCTTTCTGTGGTCTAATCATTAGGTGAGCAAGATTGGCATCAAATTATTTGAACAAAATTCTACAGGATAAATTGTTTTAAAAGCCATTTTCCAAATTAAAGTGATTACATATATATGTGTCTGTCTACCTATATACGTTCAGAGAGACAGAAAGAAATTAGCCACTATATGATATATATCTCCAAGGGGAGAATCATGTTGGGAGGGCTTTTATTTTCTGGAACCTATATTTCTGTAATGTTTGACATTTTACAATAAGCTTATATTACTCTTGTAGTCAGAAGAAGGGGGAAAAGAAGCAATGAAGATTTACATGAAAACAAAAGTTAAACTGTTTCTAAAACAAAGAAAAATGAATTGATCAGGCTTGGGCCCCTCCACCCTCTAAACTCAGAGCTCCTTATCTAAGGAATAGGAGAGAGGGAGGACAGAAAGGTTCCAGTGATTCTATGGGTTCCCAATTGTGTTCCTCAGGTCCAAGGGCTCCTAGGTCTCTGCCTAGCCCAGATTCCATTTGAACAATGGGTTTCAAATAACCCAGCCCCACGGGGTCTCCAGGATTCAGTCCAAAAATGGGGGTCTGCAGAGTGGGAGGAGGAGGGGTGGGGAATCAAGGGATTCTGAACTCTCTTGCAGGGCAGTGATCTAAGGATTTGGGGGTCATAGAACAAGAGGGCCAAGCCCCATGTCAGCCCTTTCTAGTGGCTCGCTGTCCCCTCCCTGCCCCTTCTCACACTCCGAGGACAGAATTGGCTCAGAGGAAGAGGCTTTCACAGGAACAAGTCTTGCATAACAAGCCCTGCTCCTCCGGGATCTATAATTGATGAGGGCGCCGGGGCGAGAACCTTGGGCTGGACCTGCCAAGTGCGGGGGCAGACTGAGGACTTGCAGAAGGTGGTAAACAAGACCAGCCCTGGGCCTCCCATTCACACCAGGAGCCAGCGCCTTTCAGGACGGAAGCCCCAAATCTGGGCCCAGCTGGAGCTTTCCTCGAGTGTGATCCAAGAACATCCTGGAAAATCATCAGGGGGCCGGGGAACCTGGCTATCCAAGTAGATCCCAGGCCATATCCGAGCGAGGATCAAAGATCAGGGAGCCTCCAAATGTCTACTCTGAACCAGGTCTGTGCTAGGCCCTTCACACCTGGGTTTGCACACTAGTCCAATCACTTACTAGCTGTGTGACCTTGGAAAAGTTGCTTAACATCTCTGTGCCTTAGTAGCCTCATTTATAAAATGGTGCTAACAGATACCCTACCTGTTAGGGTAAAATTAGTTAAATGAGTAAAGCACCCAGAAGAGTCCCTGACACACAGAAAGTAATAGATAAGTGTTCAATGATAAGCACCTTTTACTAGCTGTGTGAACTTAGGCAAGTTAGTTTGCTCCTCTGAGCCTCAGCTTCCTCATCTATGAAATGGAGCATTACCATCCACCCTAAAGGCTACAGTGAGAATTAAATGAGATCTTGTAGTCAAGGCTTAACACACGGTAAGGGTTATTATCATCCTTGTTTATTCCTAAAAATCCGGGAGCCTATGACCTGCTCTGCAACATTCTCTGACCTGGAAAATCACCCTTTCTGTGTATATGAGAACTCTCATATTTGTAACCATGTTAGACTGTCAGGTTATGCCCTAAGAAACAGTGACTAGGACAAGATAGATTAGCAAACACCTACTCATCTATCTCATCCCTGAACCCCTCTCAGAGCTGAGCACTCCCTGGGATCCCACATCACCCCACCTGGAGGCAATGGATTAACTCTTCGTGAGCCTGCCAGTCTCCCCAACTCCTCAGAACACTCTCAAGCGCAGGGACCCACCTTCTTCACTTGGGCACCCCAGCACCCATCACAGGGCCTGGCAGAGTTAAGGGAACACAATCCTGGTTTGAATATAGTTATGTGACCTCTCTGAGCCTCCAGTCTCATCTGTAAAATGGAATGGGAATTACTTACCTCCCAGGACAGTTGTGAGGCTGAAACGAGATAACCTACATTCCCAGTACCATATCTGCCATAGTGTAGCAACAATGAGCTGGTGCTGCTGTTATTGAGGCTCAGTAAATATTTGCTGAATGAATGATGAATGGAGGATGATTGAGAACACCCGCCCAAAGATACAAGACTTGCCCAAAGTCTCACAGCAGTTACAGAAGGTAGCCTTCCGACCTGAATCCCAATCTCTGTGATTCCTGGGCAAGTGTTCTTTCCATTTCTTGCTCCAGAAGTTGCAAAAAGACCTGGTCCTTCTCCAGCTCAGGGGACTGGCTCCCAAACTTCTCACCTCTCCTTCTGCAAGGTATCAAGGCCCCAGAAAGGGCTGTGGGAAGAAGGCAGAGCTGGACACCTCAGCAGGAGGAGCTCAGTGCAAGGGGAAACTGGCACAAGGGGCTCCAGGGAATCCAGCCCAGCCCTGCCCAGCCCTGGACTGCGAGTTCCCAGGACACACCCTGCCCATTGCTATCTGAGTCTCATTGGCACTTTCCCATCATTGAATCTCTTATGCCTCACCAGGGCAGACAAGGTCACCACTCCATTGACATAGATGATCCTGAGGTCCAGAGAGGAACAGTGACTTCTCTAAGGTCACACAGCACATCAGCAGCACAGACAGGCTTGGACCCTACCCTAGGACCCTCGTCATTGAGGTATGTTGGTTTAGTGGAAAGAATGCTAAGAGTCAGAACATCTGGGTTCTAGTCCTGGGTCTGGCACCAATTCGCTGTGTGACTCTGGGCCAATTGCTTAAGACTTTCTGTGTCTCAGTTCCCCTTCTCCCCTGGTAAAATGAGATTTGGACTCTGACATTAAGGCCCACCTGGCTGTGAAAGCCTGTGATCCCCTTCTCTATCCTGACCAAGGAAAACCCCAGCTTTGTAAAACTACAGTGTTTCCATAGCCCTTCCAGATGGCCAAGCCCCATGCAAGGCATTTCCCAGCCACCCCCGCACCAAATCCTCTCCCAGCCCTGTAGGGCAGGTACAACTGGCTCTCAGGTAACCAGAGAGGAAAGGGAGGCTCAAGGAGGTCAAGTGGCTTGCAGGAAGTCACCAGCATATTAGGGTGCAGCCTCTTGGAGCTCCCAGTTTGGCCTTGCTCTGCCCCACCTGGCTAGGAGCTTGGGAAAAGAGCTCTGTCTTGATCCAGACTCTGAAGAGTTCAAGTTCAAAGGGGATTCTAGTGAACAGAAAGAGGGATGTGACTAACAATGCCCTATTAAATACTTAACACGGGGCCCTCTGTTGGCAAGGCCTTAAGAATTAAGGGGTACCAGAACAGGACTAGGCCAAAGCCCCCCAGGGCCTGCAAGAAGAACTGGATTTTCACCTCTGGCCCACTCCTCACTGTTGGGGCTAGGAAGACAACACTATGAACTTATGGGGAATTTTCTTCTCCCCATTTTAAGATAAGGAACCAGAGGCTCAGAAAGGCAGTGTGATTTGTCCAAGCTCACACGGCTAGAAAGAGGCCAGGATTTAAACACAATGTTGGTTGACTCCAAAGCCTGACCTCTGATCGGTCTGCCCACTGCATCACAAGGCCAAAAGATAGATGGGCCTGAGTGAGCCCTGTTACTGGTGCATCTGTCCCTACCGCTCAAGCAAGGTGGGGCCCAACCCACCTTGTACTTCAGGCCAGACTTGAAGTAGCCTAGGAAGGTGGCCGACTCGAAGCCCTGGACCTCACGGTGCTGCACGGCCCGGCCGTTCAGGTAGTCATCCAGCTGCACGGTAAAGATGGCGGCCGCCCCGCTCTCATCCTGGCTGCACTCATTGCCTAGGGGACATCAGAGCAACATGAGCCTGGCTTTCCAGAAGTACCCCAGACCCCTGGGGAAGAGGAGGAGGAGGAGGAACCCCAGCACTGCCCTGACCTAGCTGTAGAAGCTGAGAAAGCCCTTGCCTTCTGTGAGCCTCAGTTAATCCATCTGTATAACAGGACGATGGACCTCATTTTTCTCTAAGCGTCCTCCCAGCTCTGTCACATTCCCTTATGTTCATTCTCAGCCCTCCTGAGCGTAAACTCAGGACTGGGAGCATCAGATCAATTCACAGATTAGGAAACTGAGGCTCAGCAAGGGGGCAGAACTTATAGCATCCCACGGCAGAGGTGTGGCAGGGACTCCGGGCTCCTGACTCAAGGGCAAACTGGGGAGTGCCTGGAGCTGGGCCAGGGAAGTTGTGGAGAGGTCCAGGGTCTCCAATTCACCCACAGTTCTGAGTGTCACAGTAAGGTGTTTAACGCTCACAACATTCCTGTGAGGTAGTGCAGAGCTATCATCATGTCCACTCCACAGGGACACTAAGTGACTTGCCAAAGGACAGAACATGGGTCAGGGGCAGAGTGGGGGTGTGAACTTGGCCAGGCTGGCTCTAGAGTCTCAGGGCATGAACCACCAGTCAAGGGCCCGGCACATACTAGGTGCTCAATAATCAGTTCCCTCCCTGGGGACCATGCCCCAAAGGTCTGCACTGTTCAGAATGGGGGCTGGGGCAGGGGCTGAGCAGGGCCAGCCTCACCCAGCCAGTAGTGGAGGTCATACTGCAGATTTCCGTTCCTCAGCTGCACTGTCTTCAGGATGACATAGGCGTCGCCCGTGAAGAAGTCTCCATAAAGGTTGGTGGGCACGGGCACCAGATCGAACTTCTCCACACGCCAGATCTGCAGGCCAGGCTCCTTCCCTGCCTTGAGGAACTCGGGGTGTTCCACCACCATGCTGTTGGGCTGGGATGAGACAGGGCAGAGCCTAAGCGGGGCAGGGTCCTGGCAGGGAGAGACCCCGGGCACGAGGGAGGGCGGTTTCTAGCACCAAGAGCATCTCACTTGAGCCTCCTGCTCTCCCCACGCCCCAGGGAAGTCTATCCCCTTCTGGGCACCCTGTCTCAACGAGTCAGCAAACAGGGCAAGAGTTTTATGCTTCAAATCCTGTGCCCTGGCCAGCGTCTGTCCCTCCTACTCAGTCCCTCTTCAGCTTTTTCTGGTGATGGAGGGTACAGAGGGCTCTACCTCCCTGCTCCTTTCTTTTCTTTCTTTCTTTTTTTCTTTTCTTTTTTTTTTTTTTTTGAGACAGAGTCTCGCACTGTTGTCCAGGCTGGAGTGCAATGGTGCAATCTCGACTCACTGTAACCTCTGCCTCCTGGGTTCAAGCGATTCTCCTGCCTCAGCCTCCTGAGTAGCTGGGATTACAGGCATGTGCTACTATGCCTGGCTAATTTTGTATTTTTAGTACAGACAGGGTTTCGCCATGTTGGTCAGGCTGGTCTGGAACTCCTGACCTCAGGTGATCCACCTGCCTTGGCCTCCCAAAGTGTTGGGATTACAGGCGTGAGCCACCGCGCCCAGCCTCCCTTCTTTTCTTATTGCCAATTGGATGTGATAACCGAGGCACAGAGAGATGAAGGGACTCTGCCAGGGACCTCCAGCTAGGAAACAGTGTAGCAGGGGTTGCCCCAGGCTCCAAGATCACAAGCTCTGGGATGATGGGTAGACCCCTCAGATGGCAATAGTAAATCTAAGGGTCCCCAGGGCCTCAGCTTGCTTCCTTCCAGCATCTTCAATGGCTCTTGAAACCAAAGGGCCCTCTGAGAGCTCATTATCCAACCCCAATCTGCAGATAGAGAAACTGAGGCTCAAAGAGGGGAGGGGACTGACCGAAGGTCACACAGCCTGTTTGCTTTTGCTCTTTGGAAGTGGAAAGATTTCCAGCACGGGGCCTGGCAGACAGCAGGCGCTAGCTCTGTGCACGCTAAGTGGGTGCACTCGCAAATTGAGGTGAGCCCACCTGAGCCTCCTGTGATCCACAGGAGCCCCCTCTCCTCTCTGCACCCATCCCCATCATACCCCCAAGAAGGGTCCAAATGGCTGAGTCCAAGTGGCCTCCTGCGCTGTCT
The DNA here is from genome assembly GCF_028858775.2 of Pan troglodytes. NCBI lineage: Eukaryota > Metazoa > Chordata > Mammalia > Primates > Hominidae > Pan > Pan troglodytes. The sequence continues at coordinate 17,140,104 of NC_072409.2, forward strand.
GCCTCCTCCCTCCTGCCCCACAACACACCACCCCCAAATTTCATTTCTTGGAAGAGGAGAAGAGGATGCACTAGGGTCTGCAGGAGGCTGTTGGAGATGAGGTGGTTAAAAATGGGGAGGCTATTACACATGCACTGGGGCTGGGGCCGGGGAGGGTGCAGGAGGGTTAGGCTGGAGTCGAGGACAAAAATCAGCAGGTGCAGGTCACCTCTGGCCGGAGAAGAGATCTGGTGGGAGTAAAAATCAGAGGAGAGAAGTCAGAGAAACAAGGTGGGGAGAACTCAGGCAGAAGGGTGGAAAAACACGAAACCAGACAGGGCAGGGAAGACAGCAGAAAGGAGAGAAGAAATGATAGTAATGACCATAAGCAGACAGGCGAGGTCATACAAGAAAGAAGGAAATATTGGAGAAGGAAAGAGATCAAATGAGAACAAGGAATCGTAAATGGAAGAAGACATCAGAAGAGAGAAGGAGAGAAGTGAGGCAGAGGGGAGAAAAAATCAGAGAAGGAAAAGGAGAAATCAGGAGACAGGAGGTAAGATGTTAGAGGAGGACAGGGGAAAAGAAATCCGGCCAAGGTGAGGTTAGCTTCCTGGGAAGGAACAGCCAGGGCCCCGAGGCTCCCACCCTCGTCTGCGAGCCAGAGCCCCGGAAGCAGCAAGAGATACTTACAAAGCAACAAAACAGTTTTTCCATTCTAGACCTGAATTACTCCCCTTTTCCTAGCGCTGTATCTGCAAGAACTTACAATAGAGAGTTACTCCGGGAGCCCCGGGGCCCCCCGGGCACTCACCCGCGCCTCGGGCACCCGCCCCTGGGGCGCCCCCGCCTGGGACGCCCCCCGCGACGCAGTGGCCGCGCGGACGGGCAGCGACAGCGCGCACAGCGCCAGGGACAGCGCGCAGAGCAGCGCGGGCGCGGGGCGGTGCAGAGCCATGGTGGCGACAGCGGCAGGGGACCCAGTCGGCAGCCGCGGCCTCGGGTCGCCGACCTTAAGTAGCCGCCCGCCCATCCCGCCCAAGCCGGGGACCGCCCCCCAGGGAGGGCGCGGGGCGGGGATCTGTCTCGGATCTTGGAGACATCTGGGTTCCCACCCGGATCGACCCGACAGGGCGCGGCAGCCCCTGCACCCCAGCTCCGGGGCGGAGACCCAGCACCAGGCCTGACATACGGCAGGCACTAGCTGTGTGCACACTAAATGGGCGCAGGCACGAACGGCGGCGAGCCCAGCTGAGCCTCCTGCGACGCACGCGAGCCCCCTCGCCTCTCCGCACCTAACACCTCCAGCAAAAAAATATGAACTAACAATTTTTGAAAGCTTTTCACCGAGGCATCAGCACATCCTTTTCAGAGAGGGTACAACGGCCAACCCATTTTACAGAGGGGGGAACAGCGCAGAGTGGTGAAGCAACTTGCACACAGCTTGTAAATGGTGCTGCCGGGATTTGAACTCAGGCCGTAGTGGGCCTGGGCAGAACCCCCACCAGGCAGCATGCACCGCAGCAGGGCAGGGGACCCGGGGCTCCCGTGGGCAGGTGAAGCCAGCAGGACTCAGAGGGGCGGAGCAGAACGCTCAGCTCCTGGGATAGCCCCTCCTACTTTTCTTTCCTTCTTTTTAAAAAGTGTTTGTTTTTTAAGTCTTATTTTGATCAAAACGTAAAGTCACATGTTTGTACACAGTTGTTCCCTCTCCATCACATTTACCTCTCCCCAGGGGCAACCACTGCTATCTACCTCTTTTAGCTGATGGTTCAGGGTTTACCTTCATGTCTCTAAGCAAGCCCTTGTTACTTCTTGAAGTTGTTTTGTTTGGTTTCCATTTTAGGTACTATTCATTGACTCCCCTGAGGGAAGACAGAGTTTGCCTTTCCTCCTCACTCCCAGGCTCCCTTCCCATCCCCATCCCTCCACCCTCCCACTAGAGTCATTGGGTTAAGGGAAGTGCTATCCAAACTGAAGGAGGCCTACTTCCCACCTACTCCAACCCCTCTCCTCCCTCCTAGCACTGCATAGAATCCAACTGCTCCACCTCTTAAGTTCTCTTTGTATCCCAGACCTCCCCTTCACCCTGCAGCCTGATGCAGTGACAGGAAAGAGGACTGGAGAGTTGGAGAGCTGGCTTTCATTCCCACCTCCACTGTGCATGTTTTCAATGTCTCATTCTTCTCATCTACTAAATGAGTACAGTAGTTGAGGATTAAATCGGTCTGTGGGTATGAAAATAGCCTGGCCAGCAGCTAGGTAAATGTGAGTTCTCCACCCCTCCCCAGAAACTATGGTCCCCCTTCCCAGCTCTTCTGGAAGTCCAGCCTCTATCTAATGAGGCTGAAGTTTGCCCTCTCCCACCCACAACTTGCTCCCACCTAAGGGGGGATATGGTTCAGATAAAAGGCTAAAGGAACACAGAGAAGACAATTCAGGCTGGAGAGATTATAAGAAGGCTTCGTGGAGAAAGGGACTTGTGACCCAGGCCTTGAAGGACAGGGAGGATGGAGATTAAGAAGAAAAGACATTCCAGGGGGAGGGGACGCATAGGCAAAGGGCAGGCAAACATAACCATATCCAGTGAATTACCAGGGGTCCAGTATGAAACACAGGGAGCAAGAGCAGAGGAGGCTGCAGAGGGCAGCAGGGGTCACCGAGGCCTGTGTGCCACACTGAAGAGTCTGAACTTTGTCTCGGTGTCTGTGGGGGGCCCCAGAGGGATACCTGAGTTCTCCGGGCTCCAAGTCCAGGCCTGGGCCTGCCCAGCCTGCAGTGGGCCAGCTCTGGCCTAAATTCAGAGAGCTCTCCCTTCCCCCTAGCCATTTGGAGGATGATATTATAAAAAACCCCACAGCTCCCATAGGCTCTTAATGGAAGCATAAACCAGTTTCACCTCTCTAGATAAAAAATTTATCCAAACTCAAAACACACAATGCAACAACAGTTCCACTTTCTACAGAATTACTTACCAACAAACACAAAAATATATGTGCAAGGATGTTCACTGAAGCATTGTTTGAAGAAAACTGGAAAGGACCCAAAAGTCCTGGTTAAATAAATGATGGAGCCACCATACAATAGACACTATGCAGCTGTGAAAAAAGAATGAGCTACGTCTGATTGTGCCTGGCATATAGTAGGCACTCAATAAACACAGGGAGATCTCCAAGTGCAGAAAGCAATTGCACAACAATGGCTATAGTATATCTCCTCTTCTCCTTTTTACAATGGTGCCTGTTTTTGCATATACCCTTAAAAAATCAGAGGGTAAGCACCAAACTGTTAGGGCCGTTTGCTGGAAAGGGAAGAAGGAGGAGAATTTCATCCTCAAACATTGCCGTGGCTGCCTGAGGCTGGAGGAAGTGCCTAGATCACTGCAGTTGGCATGAGGGAACTTTTCGGGGTGATAAAAATATTCTAATACTAGATTATGGTGAAGATTATATAACCAATTAAATCTACTAAAATTCATAGAACTATATGTATACTTAGTGTGTGAATCACTATGATATGTAAATTATACCTTAATATACTAGCCGAAAAAATTGTAAAAGCATTGCCGTAGCATTTGAAACTTTACAAGTGTATATCCAATATAGTTTTGTTCTTTTATAAAACACAAATCCAGAAACAATCCCTTTTAAAATATGCTTATAGTGATGCCTGCTCATTAGACAATTTGGAAAATTCAAACAAGTAGGAAGAAATTTTCTTAGCTGCCCAGCCCCCAGACTGAACCTGGGCCAGCAACTGCCCAGCTGAGGGGCCCCTTCCAGAGCAGTGTGACTCTGACCTGCATAGTTGGTGATTAATAGAGGGGCTGCTGTGGCTTGACCTTGGCCCCAGAGGCCACTGACCATCAACCCAGGGACCATGTTAATGATCACAAAGGGCCTGCAGCTTTGCCTGCCATATAGCTCTGGAGCCCAGGCCCTTGGCACAGGAGAGCTGGTGAACAGACCCCACCCTTGCCCTCTGGGAGCCCTCACTACAGACCCTGGAGCCCTTGCTACAGGGCACTGATGAGTGGAGACCATGATGGGGGCAACATTGTCTTACTCTGCTTCCAGCCTGGAAGAAGATGTATGAGTTCAAGGGAATGGGGGAATTCAGGTACAAGAGAAGGACCCCTAGGTGGAAAGGAAGAGGCCCGAGTGCTAGGGCTGGCTCTGACACTGACTTCCTGGTGACCTTGGGCAAGTCACTGTACCTTTCTGGGTTTCAGTGTCTTCATATGCAAAATACAGGGTAGGGCCTGATGCTCTGACTCGAAGCCTCTTTCCTAGCCCGAGCAGTACCAGATACTGGTTGTACAACCAAATCCAGGACCTACAAGTCTCTGAGCTTCAGGGTTCCATCTGTAAAATGGGTACATTGGGCCAGGTCACCTCTGCAGGCCGTTCTGGATCAGACAGTCCACAGCCCCTGACTTGAGGAAGGAGGCACTGCAGTCACTGATAGCAGCATGCCACCTCACCTCTGGGCCCAGCCTGGGAAACTGAGACTCAGGGAGGTTCAAGTCACTCAACTGGAAAGAGGTGTTGCCAAGATTCAAACACAAGTCTGACTGGCTTCAGAGCCCAGGCTCTGTCTGCGGAGACCAAGCAGGAGCTCCTAGCACCACCTGACCTGGGCAGGGAGCAGCAGTGCCCTTTCCAGGTAACAGGCTAAATCAATCAAGCCCAAGTCAAGCCTGGCAGCCGGGAGTCTCTGGAGCAGCTGTCCCCATGACACTTCCCAGGCCAGGGCAGGAGGTGACACCAGGAAAGCCCTCTAGTCTTTCACACACCTGATGTGACTGCCCAGGCCAAAGGCCTGGAAGATCCCCAGGCTGTGGCCATTTAGTGCAGGACTGGCTGTGGCACCTGCCCTCTGGGCCAATGGCACTCAGGTCTGGCATGGTTTCTTTGATTTGGAGGCAGCCCTTCTGCTACCAACTCAGTACATGAGCATGTCCTGGTCTCTGCTTCTGTGCACCTCGGAGATCTCCTTGACCTCTGATCTCGGCTATTCCTGGATCCTGCCCAGCTCCAGGCACACAGTAGGCAGATTCTCTGTGTCTGCCACAGGATGGGGGCTGTACAGCCCATGTCCCCCTGGGGGACCCCTCCCTCCCCTGTAGTTGACCCAGGACCTCCACAACACAACCAGCTCTGGGCCCTCCTTTCCTCTGTAACCTTGGTCTCTGTATGTCTGCGGGACCCCCTACCAGAGACCAGAGGAGGTGGCCTCCCCCGCCCCTTCCATCCCCAGCCACAGTGTACAAAAAGGCCTTGGCTGGGCCTGGAAGACACCACCCTGTTCTTTTCTCTTCACTCCAAACACTGTTGTTCTTGATTTTCCAGGCAGCCAGCCACTCATGGAAAGCCCTCTCTTGGAGTCTATTTACTTTTTGGCTCACTGCTGTTCTCTGGGTCCTCCTGGGAGCACCCGCCCTTCTGACCAGGGATTTTGCTAACTGGGACAATGGTCAGTAAACAGAGATGCCGGTTATGAAACCCAGTGGAACTGGACAGGGCCTGGAAAAGTTCCGGCAAGCCCTGTGGACAGGTTTGCGAATCTGGACTCAGCTTCTGCAATCCAGACCTCAGTTTCCTCATCTCTAAAAGGGGGAGAATGGTACCTAGAGCATGGAGCAGTGAGGAAGCCCAGGATGTGACGCACAGGAGCTCGCCAAAAGTAAGCACTCTTCTTTCTGAGCAGCCTGTTTTCTGCACAGAGGCCTGCCTTCGGTATGTGATGGTGCAGGAGAAAGGTTACAGATTTCACGGTGAGACGCTAGAGTTCAGGTCTGGGCTGTGTAAGGCAGAGCAAGTTACCTTCCCTCTCTGAGCCTCAGGTCACTCATCTGTAAACAGGGACAGTGATGCCCAGTTGCAGGACTTTTGGGGGAACAGAAGTGAGACTGTTGGAGTATGTTGTTCAGAGCAGGACTTATTAGCAGCAGTGTTCATTAGTCTGTCTTCTCTTTTGTAGATGATCACACCAAGAACAAGAGGGTGACTTTTCAGGGTCACAAAGTCAAACAAGTGCCTGGCAGAGTAGATCTAGAACTCAGGTCTCTCAACAACCAGGCCAGAACTGAGGCCTGGGTCTCCATGACACAGCAGTGCTCCCCATCGGGGCTGGCTGGCCTTCTGCTTTGGCCAAGTCCATCCTGGGAGTGGCCAGCTGTTGGGGAGATGGCCAGCGGGGCTTGGCTGAAGCCAACTCCAGGAGACCAACTGTCTCAGGGACCAAAGCCATGGTCCTTTCCCAGCTTCCGGAGCCAGCCCCACCTAGTGCTGGGACCCAGGGCTGGACATCTGGAGGGGCCTGGCCCTGCTACTTCCTGACCCCATGCCCTGGAAGCAGCCAGATTTGGCCATGGGTATGAGCTCTGGGCCCTTCTTGCTAGGACCCACTTCAGCAGTCTGTCTCCCCTTCTCTCGGGGAGGAAATGGCCCTGAGAGGTGTGGTGGCTCAGTAGCCAGGGCTGCAAATAACTGTCCTAGCCCCTTCAGCACCCCACCACCCACCCCTGGGAAGCCCAGGCACAAACGCAAATCCACAACAAGACAGGGAGGCCTGGCTGCAGATGCTGGGACCGTGGAACCAGCAGAAGACTTTGGAGAGTCACAGGCTCTGCAGAGCTGCAGAGGAAGGCAGGGTCTACTATGCCCCAACCCAAGCCAAAATGAGCAGGAGAAGCCACAGGAGGCAGCTTCCTGCTCTGCAGAGGAAGGACTTTCCAAGAGGGAGAAAAACAGAGAGCAACCTTCTGTATGTGATCGTGGAAAGAGCTCCCACCAGAAACGCCTGCATTTAAGTCCCCGGTCTGTCACTTATTAGCAGTGTGGCTTTGAGCAAGTTGCTTTGGCTCTCTGAGCCTCCGTTTCCTCATCCATAAAACGGGGATTATAATCCTTTTTCCTAGGGTAGTTGTGTGAATTTAATAAGGTAAAGAACATTTGGGGCTTAGCACAGTGCTTGGTACAGAATAAGCACATATAAACGAGGCTGCTTTTATTGTTAAAAGAGAGACTTGGATAAGTTTCTATCTCTCTGAGCCTCAATTTCCTTACGTGTAAGATAGGGTTAAAAATGCCTTTCTTTTTTTTTTTTTTTTTTTTTTTTCGAGATGGGGTCTCGCTCTGTCACCCAGGCTGGAGTGCAGCGGCGTGATCTCAGCTCACTGCCACCTCCGCCTCCCAGGTTCAAGTGATTTCTGGCTAATTTTTGTATTTTTAGTAGAGACGGGATTTTACCACGTTGGCCAGGCTGGTCTCGAACTCCTAACCTCAAGTGATCTGCCCTCCTCGGCCTCCCAGAGTGCTAGGATTACAGGTGTGAACCACCGCGCCCGGCCTATTAAATGGCAAATTTTATGATGTGTGTATGTTTCCACAGTTTAAAAAAAAAAAATGGAAAGACAAATGCTGGTTTCCTTCCCCTTTTCCAGAGAGATAATGAGCTGCCCAGTGGTGATGAGGTTGAGGGGACACAGGTGACAAGAAAATCGGCCCATGTCCAAGAACCCTTCAGGCCCTGGGACTCAAGGATGCTAAAAGACACACAACAAAAAGCAAACAAGTTTGTGCATCTGGCCAGGGTCCCCTCCTGCCTGCCTAGGGATCAGATTCATCCTTCACTGGGATCTACCAGGAATGCTGGAAGCTTCCCCAGGTCAACCACCTTCCCGATGGGGACAATGAATGATGCAGCACATCAGATGATGCTGCCACATCCCTCCTGCTGCTGGCTCCAAACAAAGCCCTTCTGTGTCCCCAAGCCTCCCATACCAACTATGGCCAAGATTTCCTCCTTGCTGGGCTCTGGCAGGAAGTGTGAGCCCATTGTCTGGATGTGGAAAATCGGGGTCAAAGTGCCTTTCTTAAAGCCTAGTTGAGAGGATTAAATGAGACCATAAATGTGAGGGATCCGTGGACCATGCCCTGCAAAGGCACTCTGCAGGGGGAACTCCCTGAGAAAGACAAAAGGGGGCAGGTGCGGGGAAGAGGGAAAAGACAATGGGATCCAGGAGTGCCTGCGGAGTCTCTGTGGGCTGGAGATACCAAAAATGACCAACAGGGTGAGGACAAGTGACCTTCCAACCTAAGGAATATGAGGCAATGTACAGGGATGAATCTGGACAGAGCCCAAATCCCTACCACCAGGGAACTTGAGCCAGTGGCACCTTCTGCGGCACTTCAATTTCCTCCTCTGTAAAATGAGGTGAAGATGCCAACCTGGTGGGGTGTCTGGTAGGACTGAAGGAGCCCTGGCACTGTGTTTGGCACACAGCAGGTGCTCAGTAAGCATAACATCCAAAGATGACCTCCAGCATGTGTCCAGACCCTATACACACATACAGCTCACTGGCCCCTATACCTGCCCTATACCTACCTCATACCTAGCCCTCTACCTCTGTGTCTTTGCATACAAAGCAAGGGAGACAGGGAGGGTTCCAAACAAGGCTGGTACCAGGGATGGGGATGCATCTCAGGAGAGGGCCTCAAGCCAACATCTACAGAGCCAGCCTTGCTACCCAATCCCCTCCATGAGACTCCTAATGACACCCCCTCCCCTCCTCTCTGACTTTGCCTGTTCTGCCCCACCCAAAAGAACAAGGCTCTTGGCTGGGCATGGTGGTTCATGCCTGTAATCCCAGCACTTTGGGAGCCCAAGGCAGGAGGATGGCTTAAACCCAGTAGTTTGAGAACAGCCTGGGAAACAGAGTGAGACCCTGTCTCTACACAAAATTAAAAAATTAGCCAGGCGTGATGACATGCACCAGTAGTTCTAGCTACTGGGGAGGCTGAGGTGGGAGGATCACTTGAGCCTGGGAAGTCGAGGCTACAGTAAGTTATGATTGTGCCACTGCACTCCAGCCTGGGTGACAGAGTGAAACCCTGACTCAAAAAAGCAAAAAACCAAAAACAAAAAAGTGAGGGCTCTGGATCCCAGTCCTAGCACTTACAATTGAGTGATGCTGAGCAAGGGACACAACCTCTCTGAGCTTCAGTGTCCACAGGGATAGAATGGCCATATTATCTCACAGACTCACCAGAACTTGATACAAGTACAAATCAGTTAGAGAAAAAAAGTCCAATGGGGGCCGGGTGCAGTGGCTCACACCTGTAATTCCAGCACTTTGGGAGACGGAGGCAGGTGGATCACTTGAGGCCAGGAGTTCGAGACCCGCCTGGCTAACATGGTGAAACCCCATCTCTACTAAAAATACAAAAAATTAGCCGGGCATGGTGGTGGGCATCTGTGGTCCCAGCTACTCAGGAGGCTGAGACAGGAGAATGGCTTGAACCCACGAGATGGAGGTTGCACTGAGCCGAGATTGCGCCACTGCACTCCAGCCTGGGTGACAGAGCAAGACTCCAACTCAAAAAAAAAAAAAAAAAAAGTCCAGTGGGGAGACATATCAGAGAATAGTTGTCCCTCCCTATCCACGCGGGATCAGTTGGTTCCAGGACCTCCCTCAGATACCAAAATCTGCAGATGCTGTACACCAATATATAAAATGGCATAGTACAGTATTTGCATACAACCTACATATATCCTCCCATGTATTAAACTTTAAATCTCTCTAGATTACTTATAAAACCTAATACAATGTAAATGCTACTTACATAGTTGTTATACTGTAGTTGTTACATAAAAATGTAAATGTAAATTTCTATGTAACAATAAACTATGTAAATAGTTGTTACACTGCACTGTTTTTAAAATTTGTATTATTTTTACTTTTTTTTATTTTTATTTTTTTTAATATTTCTGATCTGTGGTTGGTTGAATCCACGAATGAGGATATGGAGGGTGCAAGGTAGCAGATACGTGGAATGAACAAGTCTAGAGAGCTTGTGCCTGTAATCCCAGCACTTTGGGAGGCTGAGGAGGGAGGATCACTTGAGCCCCAGAGTTCAAGACCAACCTGGACAACGTCGTGAGACCCTGTCTCTCTCTATATTAAAAATAACAAAAATAAAAATTTAAAAATAAAAAAGAGCACTAATGTGCAACATTAGGACTATAGGGAATAAGTTGTACTGTATTTTGGGATTCATGCTAAATGAGCAGATTTTATTAGTTCAGTGCAAAAGTATTGCAGTTTTCGTCATTGAAAGTAATGGCAAAAATTGCAATTACTTTTGTGCCAACTGAGATGATGAATATGTTCATTTGCTGCACTATAGTAACCTTTTTACTATCTAAATGTATTCATAACATCGCGTTATATACCTTAAGTATATACAATAACTTGTATTTTTTAAAAGAGAAAAACTCCACATAGCATGATTAGAGATTCTTCACAATTTATCTAAAACTTTTGACTACAATAGAACCATCAGAGATTCAAAGATATTTTTATTGCTACTCATCCTTTTAACTCTAATAGGTTTTATTTAAAATACTTTCCCCTCCTTTAACCCAAACAGAGGTATAGTACTGGAATGCTTTTCTTCCTTCCCCAGCTTAGAGGATAATCATAGCCAGCCGAAGATTTAAACAAGATCCAGCACCTAAAATACAGTCCCTGGCATGAAGTTGGGCTCCCGTGTGGGTGCTGCCTTCTGTCCCCGGGTGTGCTTTAGGCCTCACCTCCATCCAGGCACCTGCCCAATCACCAGCACTATCCTTCAAGTGCCTGTCCATGTGGGAGTTTCTAGAACCCTCTGGGATACCCTTGGAGGCAGGACCCAACCACGGTCATCCCACCAAGACAGTACATAAAGGCTGAGACCAGAGCAGAGACCAAGCTCATCTCCTCTCCACTTTATACCCACTTCTCACCCCCACACTCCAGCCACTGTCCTGGTTCGGTGTCCCCATCTTTTCCCTGGGATCATAACATCAGCTCCCTCACTCCCTTAAACTCTCCCTGCACTGGGCCTGTCACTCATACAGATTGCATAATCCCTTCCGCAGACCTCGGTGCAGACAGAAAGAAGTCAGGACTCCTGAGTTCGGTCCTCTGTGATACAGGGCCCACAAGCCCTTGCAGTCTCATTGCCCACTAACCCCCCAACAACATCCCCTGTGCCATCACCTCTATACAACCTCACCTGCCTGCCTCCGGGAGACCAAGGTCTAGCCTTGGCTCTGCCTCCCTGTGTGACCTTAGGCAAGTTCTTTGCCTCTCTGGGCCTGTCTCCTCCTCACCGGGCTACTGGGGCTTTATGCAAATGAGACAAGATGAGGTAGTGAGTGCCAGGTGCCAAGAGGCTCAAGAAATGTTAGCCTGCAATCCACGGCCTCCTCTTCCACACATCCAACCCCTCCTACAGCAGCTGTTAGCAATCTACTTCCTCAACCTTAACAGCAGCAGGTTCTCTCTCTCCTAAGCTCTGGAATGCAGACATGCTCACAGCCAGCACCAGCAGGCAGAGAGGGGAGCAGAGGGAGGACAGCTTAGAGGAAAATTACCCGGCTTTCACCCCAGCCAACACTGGTGCTCACAGCTATCTCAGAGAGAGGGGATCTGGGGGCCTGGCAAACCCTTCCTGAGCCGTGGGCTTGGCCCCAAGCTTTGACCCTTGTCTGAGCTGATGGGATGGTGGGGGGTTACTCTGGCCACCACTCCGCTGGGCCACTCCCACTCTTTGGCATCCAAAGAGACAGGGAGGAGGAGGGAGAAAAAAATAAAAAAAATAAAAAAAACAGACTGCCTTTGTGAGGAGGAGAAACTTGGTTCCTGCCGTTGCTTGCTGGGGCCCCAGGCACCAACATAATGGAGGATCCCTGATGACAAAAGGTCCCACTGTGGCCAAGAGCCTGCCCAGTTGCCATAGCTCAAGTCTCAAATCCTAAGTACCATGTCTCTGCATCATAGAGTTTGTCATGCCCAGTGTCACATACCCTGTGACTGTGCCACGTACCAGGCCCTGCGTTCCTCTTGCTTTGTCCTGTGTGTCTCCCTTTAGCGGCATCCCATGCCTGTTACCCCTGGGTCATGCTTCATGCACCATGTGATGTCTGTTTTGTGACAGACTCTATACCATGTACTATCTCTTGAATGCCGTGTCCATGATACCAGGTCCCACCCCTTAGAAATATGTGCCATAAACCTTGTCCTGGATCTATGAATTGTGTTGTCCCTTGCTTGGTGATTCACATCAGGAAGGGGACAGGATGATGTTTAGGGAGGACAGGCTCTCAGATGGACTCCCAGCCCTATCAACGATCATCTATGTGAGCCTGTAAAAGTGACTTCCCGTCTCAGTGCCTGTTTCTTTGGTTATAAAATGGAACTGATACTCACATTCACCGAGGATTAAAGTAGGTAATGCATGTAAGATGCTTAATCTAAGAAGCTGGCACAGAGTGAGTGCTTTAAAATGTTTGCTAGGCCTGTGCCAACCGTGCCTGGGCATCTGTGTTATGTCCTGTGCCCTGCGTACCAGCCTCCCATGTGCCCAGCTCCTCGGGTGCGTCAGACACCGTGCACATTAGTGAAATTCAAACAACCCCCTACAAGGAGGGTAGGATTATTCCCTCTCATACAGAGGAGTAATGGAAGGGCAATAATTTGCATGAGGTCACAGGGCCAGCTGGAATGAACACAGCTCTGGATCTTCGGAGAGACAGAAAGCAGGCCAGGCGAGGTGGCTCATGCCTATAATCCCAGCACTTTGGAAGGCTGAGGCGGGAGGAATCCATTGAGTTCAGGAGTTCAAGATCAGCCTGGGCATCACCACAAGTCCCCATCTCTACAAAAAATACAAAAATTAGCCAGGCATGATGGCGTGTGCCTGTGGTCCCACCTACTCGGGAGGCTGAGGTGGGAGGATCGCTTGAGCCCAGGAAGTTGAGGCTGCAGTGAGCAGAGATCACGCCACTGCACTCCAGCCTGGGTGACAAAAAATACAACAATAAAACAACAAAGAGACAGAAAGCAGATGCGTGGTCAGCTATGGGGTGTGCATAGAGATGGACGTAAGCAAGCATGAGGGATCCTTTTGGGGATGATGAAAATCTTCTCAACTGGATTGTGATGATGGTTGCATAACTCTGTAAATGTACTAAACATTATTGAATTGAGTGAATTATGTGTATGTAAATTTACTCCAATAAATCATGTAAATTATATTTCAATAAAGCTGTTTTTTAAAAAAAAGAAAAAAAAAAAAGCCCACACACTTCCTGTGTACTATTCTGCCAAAGCATTCTGCAAGAGAAGGGCGCTCCCTGTGGGTCAGTGAAATTCAACCAGAGGCCAAGCTGCTCTGAGGCCCAGCTGGGAGCCAGTTTCAGCCGAGCAGTTCCCTAACACCTTTGTGGACCAGGTGTGCAGCAGGATCACCCAGGGAGCTCAGGAAACAATAGATTCCCAGGCCCCACCCCTAGCCTCTGAGTCTGTAGGTCTAGGGTGGGGCCCGGGAACCTCTGATTCTGAGGCTCAGCCAGGACTGGGCCCACATCTTCCTTTCACATTTGGGGAAACTGAGGCTAGGCAGGAGAGGGGCCTGGTCAGACCTAGTTGATCAAACAGTGGGAGAGCCAGGGCTAGAATTAGAGCCCTTTCCTCTTCTCGTCTCTCCATTCCCTCCGCCTCCCTCCCACTCCTCCCCCTGTCCTCAGCCTCCCGGTGACTCAGGGCTCTGAGTCACCCAGAGGCCCCACAGAGGAAACTTCTTAGGAAAAACAATCGCCAAACAAAGCTTTCCCTGATCTGGGGAAGAGAATAGGCCCAGGGGGCCAAGAGAGGGAGGGGAGGGAGAACACAGGGTGGAGTTGGAGGCTCCAAGACTTGGAGTCTCAGCCACTCCCTTGTGTGGGGCCCTAGATAGGGACGTCCCCGGAATGAACGTCCCCATCTGCAAATAACACCTCCTATGCTCATAGAAGCCCACTGTGATGATAAGTACTTTATAAGCATTGTCTTGTTGAATCCTCCCCAAAACCCATGGCTGGCATTGTCTCCTTTTATAGATGGAGGAACAAAAGCTCAGAGAGGTTCAGCCCAAGGTTACACCATTAGGAATTCAGGGCTGTCTGACTCTGAAGTCCGAAGTCTGACTCTCACTTCTACACACCTTTAAAAAATACCTACTGTACACCGTGGCATGAAGATCAGCTCTCATCAGACAGGTAAGGAGAATGATGGCCACAGTGGCTGTTCAATCACAAATTGTCTCCTTTCTTTCTCTGACTTCCCGGCCCAGAGGGCACACAAACAGGAACACCAATAGTCATTCAAGCAGTTGTGGGCCCTGGGAGCACAAAGGAGGGAGCACCCATGGCCCAACAGAGCCACGGAGGAGGGGCATTGGGGCAGAGCCTTGGAGGATAAATGGAGTTTCCCTTTTCGGAAGGTGGGAACAACAGACGCAAAGGCTTGGGGGTGTGGCCCGCACAAGGAAGCGTAAACAGTTTGGAGAAGCATGGCTGGGGTTGAGACAGTGGATACCTCGGGGAGAAGGGGTCTGACTGCTACGGAGTCCTGGCCTGACCAGACGCACTGAGGATTTTTAAGCAGGGAGAGAATAGAATTGGAACTGGTTTCATCTCTGCAGAGGGCCTGGCTGGTGGTTGAACTAGGAGTCAGGAGCGGGACTTTCCCTCGGGTCTCCCTAGCGTCCCTCCTCTGAGCTGGCTTCGGGGACCACCCCAGATCCCGTGCTACTCACCCATGGGTCAGAATTGCCCCCGAGGGCTTCTTCCTCGGCCATCGCAAGGCTGGGGGGAGCTATGTGGGCCTCTCCTGACACAGGCCAACCTAATCATCTCAGCCTATAAATAGGACTCAGGATTAGTCTGGAAATAGCTGTGCCAAGCCAACTCCGCAGGCATCACAGGCACACACAGTTCCGGAAATGGTTCTTCTCCTCAACACAATTAAAACCCAACACTTCCTCAGGAAACTATTGTTCACACTCCACTTTGCTTCCTTAAGCACGAGGCCGTCAATTTTGGGGGGAAGAACCTGCCTGCCTACTGCTGATTAGTGGGGGTATGCTTTGTGGAGAGGAGGCCCTTTTCCTGCTTCTCCCTCTCTGAGGACCTGAAGGAGTCACTACCACTCTCTGGGCCCCAGTTTCCCCAAAGGTAAATTAGGGAGGTGGGACATGATGCCATTTTTAACTTACCAGGATTTCAAAAATTAGAATTGTAATAAACATGTGAGCAGGGAGAAATGAACAGGTTCAGGGCCTGCCACTGAGGAGCTGAGTGGCCTTGGATGAGCCACTGTTCCTCTCTGGGCCCCAGATTCCTCAGCTGTAAAATAAAGGTGCTGGGGGATGATGTCCACGATCAATAATTTTTTTTTAATTTCATTTTTTTGTTTAGTATTTTTGAGAACCCAGCCACCTGGCCATGCTGTACCAGCCTTGTGCTGAGTGCTGGGGATAAAGGAACAAATAAAACCCAGTCCAGGCTTCTGTGTGCCCAGCCCTGTGCCGGGTCCCAGTGGGTAACAGCATGTCCAATCCCTTCAGTGTCCCACTAGAGGCTTCCTTTGGGGCTGCTGGGGACATCTTGTTTCTAGTTGAGAATTCAGATTTATGTCCAAAGACAAGAACTCCCTGAGGGGCAGATTACAACATGGACTGGGCCATTACAATCGACAAGGACACAAAGCTAACACAGCCATCGTTATACACCAGACATGTGCTAAGGACTCGATTTCCCCATTGTTTAATCATCACCAACTCCATTATCACCCCCATTTCACAGATGTGGAAACTGAGGCTGAGAAGAGTAAGGGACTTGTCCAAGGGCACAGAGCAAGTCAGGGCTATAGTGATGTTTCAGGCCCAGACCTGTTTGCCTCTGGAGCCCAGGGTTTAACACACCCCAGTGCTGCTGTGAAAGGGCTCTGGACAGCTCAGGCTGGCCGGCCAATGCGGGGATAACCGAACAGAGGTATGGAACAGAAAGGGGCATTGAGGATGTTGCTGTGTGTGTGCGGTGGGGGGAGTGACAAGGCTTCAGCAATGGTACTCATTCTCTCCAACCAGCTCCCAGTGCTGCTGTCCTCTGATTCACCCTCCGCTCTGCCTGCCATGGACTAATTGTTCTGAAATCCCATGGATCAAGTCACTCCTCAGCTGAGGACCTGTCCATGGCTCCCTGGTACCCAGAGGATAGAAACCCAGCATTCAAAACCTCTCTAACCAGCTCCCCACCTCAACCCTCACACTCCTGCTCACTAGCCCCCAGGCGCAGTGGGCTCTTCCAGCAGCCAAGCCTCCGCCTACGGTGCCTTCTTGCCTGGAATGCCCAACTCCCCCTTCTCAGCCTTGTTTGACTCTCAAGTAGGAAAAGCACTCTTTGTCTCCCTGAGCCCCTTGGCACTTATCACAGAGCACTCTGGGCGTTAACTTCCACTGTCTCCGTCTTGGATTAGAGTGGATCTCAGAGGGCCCGGTGGTGTCTGCTTCACCTCCCTCTCCACTGCAGCAGCTTAGCAAGGACTGGCCGGGTAAACTAAAAAATGCAAAGAGCTGAGAGAATCCTGGGAAAGTGCACATTTCCCAGGACTGCCCAATGACAAGCCCCATACCAAGGCACAGCATCAGGATACCCTCATGTGGAAGAACCAAAAATTGCACCCTCATGGCTTATCAGGATGGTCCTTGTGTCTGTCCCTTTCAAGGGTTCTGATAATGAAATCTGGGCAAGTCACCCTCCTGCTTTAAAACTTCCAATGGTTCCCAGAGGTCTAGCATAAAATCCAAACTCAAGGGCCCACATAACCTAGGTGCTGCCTGGCCCCCAGGCCCTCCTCTTGCCACGCCCCCCTCCCTGGCCAGCCTCCCTCACTTCTTTCAGTTCCTCAAGGACTCCCCCTCACTAAAGCCTTACCCAGGTCGCCTCTCTGCCTAGGGGGCTCCTCCGTTCCCTGCTCACTCAGCCACCTCCCTCTCCCTCTTCAGGTCTCACTTTTTAGGGGAGGCTTCCCTGATCTGTCCAGATAAGACCTCACCACTCCCACCCAATCCCACACGCTCCCATAACCTGATCGTTTCCTTCACAGCAAGAATTAATCTTCAGTGTAAATAATGATCTACTGAAGACCTATGAGGAATGGGAAAGTCTTGTTTTTTGCTGATTCTTCAACACCCAGCTCACAGCCTAAATATCTCTCAAATGAATGAATATATGAATGAATGAATGAATGAATGAACCTATATACATAAATCAAGACAAGAAGGTGGGCAGAATCCTAGGGAACACTGAGGCAGAAAAAGCGGGGCCCTGGGCCAGGCATCATGGCTCACACCTGTAATCCCAGCACTTTGGGAGGCCAAGGCAGGCAGATCACTTGAGGTCAGGACTTTGAGACCAGCCTGGCCAACATGGTAAAACCCTGTCTCTACTGAAAACACAAACATTAGCCGGGTATGGTGGCACATGCCTGTAGTCCCAGCTACTCAAGAGGCTGAGGCAGGAGACTCACTTGTACCTGGGAGGAGGAGGTTGCAGTGAGCTGAGATCATGCCACTGCACTCCAGCCTGGGCACCACAGCAAGACTCCGTCTAAAAAAAAAGAAAAAGAAAAAGAAAGAAAGAAAGAAAAAGAAAAACAGGGCCCTAACTAAAAAAGACAGGAGGAAAAACAGGGCCCTAACTAAAAAGAGAGGAGGGGCCCTAACTGAAAAAAACCAGGGCCCTAACTTAAAAAGTCAGGAGGAAAAACAGGGCCCTAACTAAAAAGAGAAGAGGAAATAAATCAGACAGTGCAGCCTCCCAGAAGCAAAAGGAGGGAGTTTCTGGAACTGCACTAGAGACTGGCACATGGAGTCCTGAGGAAAGAGCACTGGATTGGACATCAAGGAGGTCACTGCGGCCTCCCTGATTGAACCAAGGTTCCGTGGAGGTGGGCACAGGGCTGGTACATTGCAGGGGGCAGAGGAGTAAAGAGGGGTGAATAAGCAAAGCTCTCAGGCGACGGTTGCTCAGCTGGGTCTATGCCAGCCTGGCCCTGCAGGGTCTGCGGAAGACAGGGCCCCTGTGTCATAGTCACCAAAAGCATCAACAGAGCATAACATTCTTTTTGTTGACAGATTACATTGAGGCAACTTGGCTTTTGGAGTTATCAGGGCTCGGTCTCAAAGGCAGATTCATCAGAGCCAAGACCCGGCCCTCAAGTCCTCCTATTAGGGCAGCACTAGGGCCACCTCGTTGTCAGCAGAACCTTTGGGTAGCCGCTGATGGGGTGAGTCAGCTTTCTGGGCCCGGCAGACCTTTTGGGAATCCCTGGCTTTTGGGGCACAACATCCTGGGGACCACCAAAAAGCCCTTTCACCTGAGCTTTGGTAAAGAGGAACAGCTCCGGCTGTGGGTGGCTCATGTCACCATCTGGAAGCCAGCTGGGCCACAGCAGACGCGTAAGTCCTGTATTCATTCATCCCCTTCTCCTTTTGGCAGAAAAGGGATGGCGTGGGTTGGAGGGGTGTTTTCCTGGGTTCTTGCACAATTGCTCATTAGAAATTCACTTCTGTTTGGGTGTTGGAAGCTGGGCGATTCCCCCTAGTAGTGATCCTTCCTGTCTCACTGGTCACAAAGCTCTTTGGCATCTACAAGCTCGTTGGGTCCACACAGCAGCTTTGTTAGGTGGGTAGGGGGAGACCAAGGCACCCATCCTACAGGTGGAGAAACCGAGGCTGAAGCTGGGAGGTGAGCCAGTCTCCTGGCTTCCAGCCCAGGATTCTGCACTCCTCCCCCGACCTCCCCACCTACTTCAGCAGGTCACCTGTGAATCTGATAGTCAGGTGGGCCCCACCCTGCCAGCTGGCCCCAGCGGGCATGACTCATCCGCTTCCCCATGACTCACACACCTCAGGTGCTCCTCCTCTGGTCAACAAGTCCGGAGACTTGGCAAATGGACCCCCATTTTTCTCACCTCTCCAAAGCCTCTGGGAAGAATTCCTGCACCTCCTCTTTATGGGGACTCTGCTCTTCTACAGAAGAGCAACCAAGGCCTTGAGAGGGAAAGCAACTCTCCTAAAGTCACATAGCAAGCAAGCAGCACGGCCAGGGTGGGAGCCAGGCATCTGGGCACCGAGCCCAGTCCCGGCCTCCTCCCCACAAGATCACTCTCGCCTGACCTCCCTCTCAAGGACAGGAAAGGAGCAGAGACGCACTCTGAGCCTTATTAGGAAGACCTCAGGGACTCCCACTGAATCCACTGTGGCTACAGCGGCTGCTTCCACCACTGAAGTCCCCTCCAGGCTTCCCTGGGCAGCCAGGGCGGGGTTTAAGAGGACGACAGGTGTCTGCATTGCTCTACCTACCTAACAAGGCTGTGCAGGGTGAAGAGTGCTGCTCCGTGGGAAGGCGCTGGGACCAAGGCCGAAGCACTGGACAAAGAGAGCTATGAGCACCACCTGTAAACAAAGGGCACAGAATGTCAGCCTCAGGGGGAGTTCAAGGTCATCTGGTCAAATCCCCATTTGATGTTTCAACTCCTTTCCTCCCCTCCACCAGGGGTCACACAATCAGTACTTGCACACATCCAGCAACACCGCACTCACTACCTGCCAAGGCTGCAAGACCTGCTGCTGGAGGGTTTGGCTGGGTAAAAGAATTGTCCTAAGGATGCACTAAAATCTCTCTCTTCTTATGCCTTGTACCTGCTGGTACTAGCCCTGCCTCCTTTTGGGTCAGCCAGAACAGGTCTGTCCCCCTCTTTCCTGATGGCTGTTGGGAGATTTGAAGACAGTGATCCTGGGCCCCTCAAGTCTTCTACAAATTGTGCACCCCCTTTCCTCCAGCTCTTCCTGAGACCAGGGTTTCCGGTTCCCTCACCCTGTTCCCTGATCTGCTCCAGATGAAACCTGTCCCTACTGACAGCACAAGACCCAGAATTAGACAATCAGTCAAGCTCTACCCAGGGCAGGGCAAGCAGGACTCTCACCTCCTTCATTAGAGATATCATGCTTCTATTAATTGAGCCTAAAATCCCATTTGCATTTAAGGCAGCCCTATTGCATGGCTGAATTCAGTCTACAGTCAACTTCAGAGCTGTACGTTAGTACTCTGAAGTTATATAAACTGGGCCTTCACTTAACTGTGTAACTTGAGCAAGCTACATCACTTCTCGGAGTCTCAGTTGCCTTTGCTGTTCAAAGAGGGATAATATTAGAACCTACCATGAGATAAAACATGTTCAGGGTTTTGCATAAGGCATATGTTTACTCTAATTATTACCCTGATTATTAATAATTAAATTTCTAAGTCTGTTGCCTGCAAATTGTATCTTTCTCATCCTGCACATGTGCGATTTGGGGACCCACCCTGTTGATATGTCATATTCGCAGCTCTGTGCCTCAGCATCAGTCTATTATTGTTCTAATGCACTACTGCTGAGCAAGACTGCATTATCAGTGTCTGGTGATAGGACTTTCTCTCCCTCTAGGCTGTAAGCTCCTTGGAGGCAAGGATTCTGTCTGCTTCACCTCTAAAGCTCCAGCATGGCATGTGCCCTGCAAATGGCAGTGCCAGTGGACATATGCTAGATGAGTGGATGAAGGACCATCCCACATCAGCTCATCGTGGAGTATGCAGCTCAGTCCTCCCGCCTCTCAGGGACAACTTGGATCTTCACCGTTCTTCGCCACTAAGAATTCCAGTCATCTACATTCAGAGGAAAGCTGAGCAAACAGGCTCCTGCCCACACTGGAAAATTTCTCTGCCTAAACCAGCTTCCCTAAGCCGAGGGGAGAGTCCAAGATCCCGAAGATGGCAGGGCCGTGCAGGCTCCTGGGATTAAGACACAAACAAGCCCTGTTCTCAGGCTGACAGTAAATGGTTCAGACAGTCCTGATGACTTGTGCATTGTGACTGACATGGGACACAGCCACGGAAGTGGAGTCACGGTACCCAAAACCAGAGAGGTCAGAGGCCAGACACTTATCTGGGCTGCAGGACCTGGTGCCCACTTCTGTGGGTCTTTCTCAAAGACTATGGCAGAAACTTCCTGGTTCCAAGGGACAGACCAAAGCAGAGTTGGGTTTTGTTGTTTCTGCAAATGACTAATGACCTCCCGCACTCTGTCAACTCTGTGTGAGGATGAGCCTTTCGAATCCAGCCCCCCTTCTTTCTACACACCCCAAATTGCACTCTCATCCTCAGATGCACATGGTGGTGCTGCATTTGTTCCCAAGTGCAACGTGCTCCTCCCCTACTGCACCTCATCTTGGCAAACAGCACTACCACCCACCATCCACCATCCACCCGGTGGACCAGTCCAGACACCAGGCCCTCACCCTCCTCAACACACCACTCACCCCTTTTGCTCTGTCACTCTCCCCTCCAATGTATCACCATGTCTTGCTAGTTCAACCCCTGACTGCGTCCAGAGTGTCCCTCCTTCTCCCCACCCCAATGCCAACATCTGGGTCCATAGCCCCATCACCTCTCACCTGCATGACTGCAGAACCTTCCTAACTGATCCTCCTGCATCCTCTCCCTCCTACAATGCATCCTCCTTAGAGCAAGCCCAGACCATGCCACTCCTCTGTGCTTCCACCACTGAAGTCCCCTCCAGGCTTCCCTGGGCAGCCAGGGCGGGGTTTAAGAGGACGACAGGTGTCTGCATTGCTCTACCTACCTAACAAGGCTGTGCAGGGTGAAGAGTGCTGCTCCGTGGGAAGGCGCTGGGACCAAGGCCGAAGCACTGGACAAAGAGAGCTATGAGCACCACCTGTAAACAAAGGGCACAGAATGTCAGCCTCAGGGGGAGTTCAGCCATGGCTCCACTATGGCCCCAGATAAAGTCCAAGATCCTTAACAAATCTCTCCACATTCTTCATGACCTGTCCCCTTCAACTCCTTGAGCCTTGGCCCTCATGGCTTCCTGTCTTCCACTATACCCCACCAGGCTCCAGCCAGATGCAATGGCACTCTGTTCCTGAGTCCTCCATGTAGTCTCCGTACAGACCTCCATACCCCCTAATCTGCCGGTCACACTCTACTGTAATAGTCTATTTGCAAGTCAGCCTCCCCAATTGCTCCCATGTATCCCAGAGCCTGGCCTAGGACTGGGACCACCGCAGCTCAAGATTTACCAAAGTAAGAAACTATGACTCCCATGCGTGCACACGTGTGTAGCACATACGTGCACGTGCACACACACATTCACAGAGCTGGCAAAGAGTGCAGATGCTGCCATCTATGGGCAAGAAAAGCATTACACTCTCCCTGAGATTCAGACACACCCCAGGAGCTAAGTTTTCAAACTCAGCCAGGTTTAGAATTAGCCCCAGCTAACTCCAAGTTGGTCTGTTTTCCATTTTGGACCTTAAGGCTGCAGCAGCTTAAAAACAAGGTCAGCAAAACCACTGATTCTAGTCCACCACCCACACACTCCAGATGGAGCCATAAAGAGAAGGGTTTCATTCCAGCACTCACAATCCCAGCCTGGGGCTCTCACTACGTGCCTGTTTGCTGAATCACATCCTAGGACATAGGAACAGAAGACGCCTTCTAATAGTCTCAGCTGTGGAAAGGCCAGTCTTTGGGGAGAGAGCTCGCCCGATGAAAGTCTGCAAGCCACCATGGAACCCTGTCTGTCTAGCTGGCTAAAAAGGAGCTTTCTGCTCTGGAGGTGGGATGGGGGGATACTGGAGCAGAGTATTTTTCTCTCCTAAAAGACTGCTCCCAGTTCATTGGGAGGGCCTTCAGACCTGATGGGAGTAACATGATTTCTGTCCATTAATGCCATAAGGGTTCAAATGGCCACCCCTAATAACAATAGTTATCATTTTCTGTGCACCTTCCAAGTGTTAAACTCTACAGGCATGTCTCATCATTGCAATAACTCTACCAGACAGCAATCTTTGTCCTCATTTTGTGAAGCTAGGACACAAGCTCAGAGAGGTGAAGTAATGTGCTCAGGGTCACACAGCTAAGATGTCTGGGCAGTTCCCACCAACGCAGGCTGCCTCCCCTACGTCTTGACCTCACTATATTTCAAAGCTATAAGGCTGGGCCTCTTGCTGACTAGAAAAAAAAAAAAAAAAAAAGAACATGCAAATCTTTGGGTACTCTAGATCATGGGTCAGCAAACTTTTTCTGTAAAAGGGCCAGACCGTAAATATTTTAGGCTCCATAGGCTACACACCCTCTCTGTTGCATATTCTTCCTTGTTTGTTTGTTATTGTTGTTTTTTAACAACACTTTAAAACTATAAAACCATTCTTAGCTCAGAGGCATACAAAAACAGACTAGGGCCTCCCCAGGACTGTAGTTTGCATCCATAAATACAGAAAGAATGTTTATAATCTCAAGTATAAAAACTTCTGGTGAAAGGGTTGATCAAATGCTAGCTGTATTTCTCCCCCTTCCAATGGCTTTCTACTGAGTCACTCTCTTTCCTAAAGAAGGACCTACTTTGCTCCATAATTAAGCAGCAAAGTATTTTAAGGGCTGTTCAGATTCTAGAAACTCATAGCTGCAGATAAAATAGACAGATAAGTCAGATATCAAAGACAAGACATTAAAAGATCTGGGCTCCAGGCTAGACCCTATTACTGTCACTGGGTCTTTAGCCCTGAACAAGGGACTTGCCTCTTAAGTCCCTTATCTCATAAGTATTGATTCTACACTAATAACAGATTGATTTCAAATCTTGCAACTGAAAGTGTGATCCCTGGACCAGCTACATCAGCATCACTAGAAATGCAGAGCCTCAGGCCCCACCCCAGACTTGTGGAACCAGAATCTGCATTTTAACAAAAGCCCCAGGCGATCTTAGAATGCTCTAGAACATCTTTTTTGTCCAGCTGAAACACAGTTCACAAAATCTTTGTTAGCAATGAGGAGAGAAAGGGTCTAAAGACATCTTTCTTGATGTCATGGTATTAAGTCTCTGACCTAACACATGTACCAGTGATTTCATAAAGCATTCCACTCTAGGACCAATTGACAGACCAAGATCTACCACTGGATCTTAAAATAAAACCTTAACCAGGTAGAAAGTAGACCTAGGGGAACAGGAAAATGTGTATTCCCCATATTATGGAGGGGCGGGGGCAGGGAATAGGTTAGAGAGAGAAATGACTTACCCAAGACCACACAACCAAGACAAACTAGGGGTATGACCACCATCAGGTTTCTTTCTTTCTTTCTTTTTTTATTATACTTTAAGTTCTAGGGTGCATGTGCACAACCTGCAGGTTTGTTACATATGTATACATGTGCCATGTTGGTGTGCTGCACTCATTAACTCGTCATTTACATTAGGTATATCTCCTAATACTATCCCTCCCCCCTCCTCCCACCCCACTACAGGACCCGACCACCACCAGGTTTCTTAATCTTCCTTAGTCAGGCCTTAGGTTTCATGAGAACTGAAATCATTTTGGTTTGGTAGAGCAGCAATCAGAGGGCTTGCTGTTGGCTTTGGGAAATTCACTTGCTCTCTCAGGGCACAAGTATCTGTAGCCATGAAGTGAGGGCGTAGAGCCAGGCGATTCCTAAAGCCCTGCTATAAAAGTCATGGTCTGGAAAGTTTTGAGATGAGGAGGCAGTCGGGGGGGTGCCCTATGCCAAGGTCACCACAGTCACACCAAAGTCTCTGGGGGATGGGATCACAGAGCCAAGTCATTCGGTCCTTTGTGAGGAGGCTGAGGAGGGACCTGGCGTGGGCTCTAGCCATGCATCCCCTTGGGGCCACCTCAGCTGGTCACCACAGGCTGGCACGGATGCTAAGGATGTAGCCCATTTTACAGATGAGGAAAATAGGTCCTTGAAAGGGGCTAGGGCTTCTTACCAAAGCAAGGAATTCTTCCCTTCAACTGACAACAGTGCAAGGGTAGCCTGTATTCAGAAAACCTAACACATGAACACACAGATGTGTGCAAATGGTTGATTTGGGAATAATCAGGCTCTTTATAAATAGTGCATTATATTTTACCTACAGATTTGCTACAAAAAGGATTCATTCGGGGCTTTGATGGCAAGGCTCCCAATGCAATGCTTCTCACACTTGAATTCGCACACGAATTCCATGGGGATCTTGTGAAAATCCAGATTTGGATTAGTAGACCCAAGGTGGGTAGGGTTGCCAGATAAAACATGAGATGCCCAGTTAAATCTAAATGTCAGAAAGACAATAAGATGTCTTGGTATAATTATGCCCCAAACATTCCAAGGGCCATACTCATGCTTAACTGGCACACTGTTTTTTATTTGCTAAATAAGGCAACCCTAAAGATGGAGTCTGAAATCCCACATTTCTGAAAAGCTCAAAGATGAAGCCTTAGTGCATTTAAAATGCAATTTAAATCTATGAAAACTATATTTTATGCAACCATGAATTTTATGGTCTTTTTTTTAAGACCACTGAACAGGCTAGGCAGGCATCTCCCACCTTCTAAAAGAGCATAGAAAGAATTCTGGCTGCCACTGGAACTGGGAACTTGCCTTCCAAGAGAAACAGGTACTGTGGTGGGAGGGGAGGTGGGAGGGGGATGGATACAGGCTAGCCCACAAAAGCCTGTTTTACCTCCGTTCTGAACGATACAGTTCCTTTGGACTACCAGTTCCTGAAGTGAAGCTCAGGACACCAAGAAACATGGCCGTTTCTTCTCTGAGTCCATGAAACAGGAAGGATCTGTCCCTACCTGCTTCCTTTCCAGGGCTCTTTGGAGTCAGATGAGATAATACAAATTCCCAGCATCCACATGATTGCACTGGCCAAGCATTGTGTTAGGTACTTTGTAGAATTCTGTGAAGTGGGTATTGAAGCCCTAACTGTATAGCTGAGAAAAATGAAACTCAGTGAGGTGATGTCCTCAAGGTCTTAGGGCAAGTGCAAAACATAAACCAGAAGGAGAACCAAGTTCTCTCCACTTCTTCGGCCTGGGATCTTAACTTGTTATGCTTTATTGCTGCTGAATTGTGCAAGTGTATTTGCCAAATGAATGAATGAAATGTAACGTTTCAGGAAAATGGTCGCTGTACTCTATAAAAGGACAGCTGAGCTTTTTATAACCAGCTTCAGATGCTCCTGAAGAATGCTGCCATTCTCACGGATGGCTGGTAGGAATAAGGACTACTGTAACCTTTATGAGCAGAAATTTGGCAAAATTTAGCATGACACAGATTCTTTGCTTGGCCGAACTTTAGCCAGGCTTCTGAACCTTCTCCTAGGCCCACCTGTGCACTTCCTTATAAAATCCAGTTTTAGCAAAAGAATCCCGCTAAGTCTGTTTAGCCAGAACCCCTCATCCTTGATATCTGATCAGGCTCCTCATCCTCCACCATGCCCCCACTGATGTTTGAATCACCCTGGTTTGTCTTCATCAATAATTTTGTTAGGTCGGTTTAGCAAGAATATCCCTTATTCCTGAGCTTCCTCTTAGTAATTTTCCATCCGCTGACCCCTACCCTGCTCTGCAGCTATCAATTCCCACTCACCCATGCTGTATTAGGAGTTGAGCCCAAACTCTCTCCCTCACTGTAGGACCCTGTTGCAGTGGTCCCTATGCCCAAGGCAATGTTCCTGAATAAAGACCTCCTTACCGTGTTTTCACAAGTGTCACTGAATTTTTTTTTTAACAAGAAAAAGCTATAAAATGTGTCATTTTGACTCAGGAACTCCATTTCTAGGGCTCACTTCTAGGAAATAATAAAAGAAGAACACACAAAAAAAGTATGCACTAGGTTGTTCATTGCAGTATTGTTTATAAACTGCCTAAATGTTTCATAATTGAGGATCGTTAAGGGAACATGGTACAGGCACACCAAAGATAGAATAATAGTGAGTGATGAAAACTCGGGTGGGCATTTATTTCTACCATAACAAAAAAAAAGTAGGAGGCAAGACCCTTGTTTAAGGACTAAAGAGCCACTGACAATAACAGGGTACAGCCTAGTGCCCAGATCTTTTAATGTCTGTATTCGATATCTGACTTATCTGTCGATTTCATCTGCTATGAGTTTCTAGAATCTGAACAGCCCTTGAAATACTTTGCTGCTTAATTATGGAGCAAAGTAGGGTCCTGTAGGAGAGAGAGACTCAGTAGAAAGCCATGGAAGGGGGAGAAATAGAGCTAGCATTTGATCAACCTTTTCACCAGAAGTTTTTATACCCGAGATTATAAACATTATTCTCTCTGTATTTATGGATGCAAACTACAGCCCTGGGGAGCCCCATTCTTGGTTCTTTGGGGGTGATCTTGGGCAAATCCTGTTTCTCTCAGCCTTTTTGTTAATAAATAAAAAGCATTATTTCATTTTTTAATCCCCAGGACTATTGGAATAAAAGATTTAAATTAGAATAAACATTTATCTACTTAGGTATAGTATGCTTTTAAAACTTTTAAAAATTAAATTTAAAAAGAATCCTTAATAACATGAGAAAAATACTTATGATATAATGTTGAGAAAAAACAGAAAGTCAGAACAGACAATTATAAATATAGGATAATTGTGTGGGGGTAAAAAAAATGCACTGAAAATATCAGGAAGGAAGGGCACCCAGGTGTTGGCAGTGATTTTCTCTGGTTAGTTATGAACACTTCTTTTTTATATATATACTTTTTTATTTCCTAAATTTTCTATCACAAGTGTAATAGAAATAATAAGGGTGGGGGGAAAAGGTCCTTGGAGGTGGGGAGAAAAAAGTACATATGCCGCCCACATCATCAACACACACCCAACAAGTTAACTAGTATTTACTTAGTACCCACCAAAACCCAGCTCAGCCACAGTCTCTGTAGCAGGGAAATTAAGGGCCAAGCCCCACCCTGAAGGCTCACATATGTAGAATATATATACTTTGCTTGGCAAATAAGCCTGGCTCCGATGATATTCTTATTGAGGTTGGAAAATAACAGGACTGTTTGCTTAGCCAGCTCAGCAGAATAAACGAATCCACTCCCACTGGTGCGACCCCTTCACTGGAGTTCCCTGCGAGGCTCTATGGCTTAAAGCCTTTCTGGATCACTCTTGGGAAGAGTCGATTTCAGGGATACTTTATAGCCCAGGAAGAAAACTGTTCTCATCCCTTAACCCAGGCACTGAATGCAAGAGGTGAAGAGGCTCCCCATGAGGCAGAGCAAGCAAGGGAGGAGGGAGGAGCAGGAGGGCCTGGGAAGGAACCTGACAGGCCGTGTGTGGGCCCTGGGGACCCCTGGGCAAAGGAGCTCACGTCTCCAGGCCTGAGTTTCCTCACTGGTAAAATGGGTCACATAATGACAACCCCAGGACTATTGTGAGACTCAAAGAAGAGAACGTAAGTCCTTTCATTTTTCTAAACTGAGCCTCAGTTTCCTCATCTGTAAAATGGAGTCACTATCTCTCCCCTCGTAGATCTGTTAAAAGACTAAAGCAGATAGTGAAAGCAAAAGGTGAACATACATAGTAAGTGTGTTACATACGGTGGCCCTTATTATTGTTGCTTGAAGAGCAGGGAATGGGATACATCAACAAATCCTAGGCCTCAACTCCCTTATCTGCAAAATGGGGCAATCAATTCATTCCGAAAAGATTAAATTCAAGAACAGTAGCTGAATCACCAGTTGCACCACTGCGGGCTCACTTTGTGTCTCAGACATGCCGGACCCAAGTACATGTGGGGAGCACAAAGCCCTCCAACTCAGAGGCCATCAGAGCTGGGAAAGCTGACATTATGCTGTCCACCCTACAGTGCAGAATGGACACTGGGGCCCAGAGAAAGGCATGCATTAGCCCAAGTCACCCAGCACTTTGTCACTGGCAAAGCCAGGACCCAAGCCCAGGCCTTCAGCTGCCTACCCTTGCCCACAACACCCACTGCTTTTCTCTGCCCTATTCTTAAATTGCTGATGTGGTCCCAGGCAGGGCAGACGAGAGCAGGCATATGGCAGGGGAGGGAGAGAGGGGAGGGGAAGCTGGCCAGCAGCAGGAACTGAGCCTGCCTGTGGTCTCCAACTTCACAAACCACATCAGGCTGAAATATGACACACGCTCACTCCGTTGAAAGCGAGGAGATATTTTTACTTAACATCCCCCGGCTGCCTAAACACTGGTCTCTTTTTTTCCCTTCCTCCCCAAAATGCATAACCCCTGGGACGTGCTTTTCTCTGTTTCTGCTGGCATTTTCTCAGGGAATAACCAAGGAGCAGGAGAGTGTCCAGTTTTCCTGGCTTCGCCAGATAGATTTCCAGAGCATAAGCTTGATTGATGAAAAGGGGGGACCAGTCCTGGCTGGGCTCTCACCTCACCACATGACCTTGCTGGGCAAGTCCTGTGTCCTTTTGGAGCCTAGATTCCCTGAAATGGAGGGGAGATTGACTTGCACTCGAGGGTCCTGTGGATGGCACAGGAAAGCATGAGTTTACAAACAGTCCTGGGAGGCCCCTCCAGGCCTCTCTGCTGCAGGGCTGAGCTCTCCAAGCTCTGCACACCGACACCCACCCCTCATAAAAGCATAACAAACTCCCTTACCAGTTCTCCTAATACCAGGACTAGAAAGAATTTTCAAGAGAATGTTTAGTGCTGTCATTAATAGCTATGGCTCTGTCGTCAGACCTCTGGAATCCTTGCACCATCACCCAATAGCCACACAACCCGGGGCATGTTATTCAGCCTCAGACTCAGTTTCCTCATCTGTAAAAGAAGATACTAGTATCTACCTCAGAGGAATGGTTGCAAGGAATCAATAAAGTAATTATGTTCCAGTGCTTGGTATATTAAAAGATAGCTTTTTTTGTCTTTTCTTTTTTTGTTTTGAGACAGTATTGTTCTGTCATCCAGGCTGGAGTGCAGTGGCATGATTTCAGCTTACTGTAACCTCCGTCTCCAGGGTTTAAGCAATTCTCATACCTCAGCCTCCCAAGTAGCTAGGATTACAGGCGCATCCCAGCACGTATTTTCAGTAGAGACAGGGTTTCACCATGTTGACCAGGCTGGTCTCAAACTCCTGGCTTAAGCCATCAACCCAACTCGGCCTCCCAAAATGCTGGAACTGCAGGTGTGAGCCACCATGCCCAGTTAAAAGATAGCTTTTTATTATTATCATGCAAACCAACATCTCTCCATTTTACACATGAGGAAACGGAGGCTCAAAGAGATAGGATTTGCCCAAGGTCACCCAAAGAACCAAGACTGGGGGTCCATTTCCAAGTCAGTGCTTCTAACTTCTCTCACACCTGTGGTCTCTGATAAGCAAATATACACACCCAGAGGCCGCAGACACAGGATGTAAAAGTTTTCTTAAAGAAAACCAGAGATCAGTGTCTCAGCAACGTACCACAGACCAAGCAGAAATCATCTCTATGACCCACATCACAAATGACCCAAACTATTCACATGGAGTAGGGGAAAGTGACCCACTGTCACTGGATGGCTAAAAGTGAAGGCATCCAATCAACGCGTTTGGCAGGAGTGCACACACCATTGTTAACAGTGGCGACCTCTGGGGAAAGAGGCGGGCTCGGAGGGATTCTTTAACAATTTTTGTTTGTTTTAAAACTCATGAAAAAGAAAAAAAAATTACAATGCTGAATACCTTAGCAACCTTCTCCAGTAGGTCTAGCCTGTTGTCTGCTTTTAGATGAAATTTATAGCAGGTTCTGAGACCTTCAGCTGGGCTTCCAGAATCTGCTACTCTGACCCATCCCAGTGGCCACTGCTCTAGTTCAGACCTGCAATCTACTTCACTTGAATCATGCAACAGCCTCCTCAGGGCCTTCCTGCCTCCAGATCAGCCTCGTTCAATGCATCCCCTACATCAGCCATTCAGAATAATGAGTTTTTAAAAATCACTGCTCTGTCAAAACCCTTTCTCAGCTCTTCATTGCCTTCAGGATGAGGTCCAAACCCTTAGCTTATAATCTAGTTCCATTTTCATTTAGAGTCTCAACCTCCCACCACCCCGCCCTTCTCCCATCCTCCACTCTAGCCACATGGATGGCTCAGAAAATCTCAGTGCCTTTGCACTAGTGGTTCCTGCTTCCCAGAATGTCTTTTCCCCCAACTCCTGTTTCTCCTGGTAAATGATTATTCATTCTGAGGTCTGGCTCACCTAGACAAAATTAGTCACTCCTCCTGCAGGCTGAAGTCACTCTTAATATGGCACAAAAGTGTCAAACAGTATAGATGGCAAGCATCTTGAGGACAGAGAGCTCTGTCCTCTTCCAAGGCTCTTTGGCCTCTCGCAGGGCAAGGCACAGAACACAGGCCCAGAGAAGTGCTGAAAGGAGGGAGGCGGGGAGGAAGGAAATGCCATGCGGGGCAAACCCTGCAGCCACCCCTCCTGGGAGCAGCCTGTTTCCAGGCTCATGTTAGTCCCTAATAAAAGGACTGTGGAAAATTCTGGAGTAAACTTTCCTTCCCTGATTCACACAGAAACCTTCTTTGCTGCTGTGTAACTCACCGAGTGCCAACCCAAGCTCCCCTGGCTGTTTACAATTTCCCTGGCATTTATAAATAGCATGGCCCCAGAAAGAAAAATGGAGTTTCAAAGGAGCTGAAAGCCGACCGTTCCCACCCCCATCCTTCCTCCTCTGTTTCCAAGCCTCTCCCCCTTAACAGCCCCAAGAAACACCAACCAGCACCCCCAAGTGTGTATGTACAGGGAATGCTTGTCCCTTTAGTAAACGGAACACCCAAGAAGGAGGCTAGAGTCCCTCCCAGCAAGGAGTTCGCAAACGGCAGACCGGAATTGGGTCTCAGCCCTACCCTGCCTCACTGTGTGACAATTAGCCCATCATAAACTCTCTGGGTCCTTGACTTTTCTCAACTGTGAAATGGAGATGGGGTAAGATTCTAGCAAGCTATGGTCGCCGTAAACGGCAGAGCGGTGAGAGGTCCTGGTGCCCTGGTCAGAAATGTGGTCCTGGGAGAACAGGACACACAGGATTAAGTGTTTGAAAAGTCCCCAGACGCCAAACAAAAGCGAAAGGCACCTCCCCAGAGGCCCCGCCTTCCACAAAGTCCAATTACCCTCAGGACAGCCCAGAATGAGTTCTGGGT
Organism: Pan troglodytes; assembly: GCF_028858775.2. Lineage (NCBI taxonomy): Eukaryota > Metazoa > Chordata > Mammalia > Primates > Hominidae > Pan > Pan troglodytes. The sequence goes on from NC_072409.2 coordinate 17,171,991, forward strand.
GTTTTAAAGGTCCCTTCCATGCTCTGAGGAGGGTGTGAAGACAGGATAAAGCGACAGATGTCTGGGCAGACAAGGAGCTAGGAAGAAAGCCAATGTCTCCTGCTCACCCACACCCCCAGCCCCCAGCCTTCCAAGAACTGGGGCTTCCCCCTGGGCACTGCCCAGACCAGCCAGCCTGCACTGGACCAGAGGGAAGTTGCTGTTATTTAGGTTCTGGGGGGCTGGACCCCAGAAGACATGGGGGCTCAGGGAGAGGGGGTTCCAATCACTGTCTTCAACTCCAGAAGAAGCTTCCGTGTGAGTCAGGGAAGGGAACACTGCAGGGCCGGGGAGAAGCCAGCACCTACAGGTAGCAGGCGCCTGAAGATTTCAGACAGTATAAGGAAGAACTTTCTAACAGTCCCCAGAAAGAGGAAGCAGCCGGAGAGGAGAGCAGGCACAGGTATCGTCCAGGAGGCAAGGGTCCTCTGAGTGGACTCCCCAGCAGAGTCACCGCCCAGACCGTAGCTGGTGGTCCCCTGCATGCCCGGGTCAGACAACCCAAGTGCAGGGGTGACCCCGGGCCAGTTCCCCCATCCCGGGGGCGGGGTCGAGGTTATTAGCTCAGGTGCTAGCAGCACAGTGGAATCACGGGGTGGAGGCCTGGCCCCTCTCCTCTCCTGCTCCGGCGTCTCCCCATCCCCCAACTCCCATCCACACTCTTTGGTCCCTTGGAAGACGGGAAAAGTGAGCGAGGAAGCCCTTTTCCAGCGATGCCCCCGCGGCCGGGCCGAACACCAGGCGCGGGCGAGATAGGACCGGGAAGGAAGGGAGAGGAAGGACTCAAATCAGCCCGGGACCCCCAGATGCCCGGGGCCGGGGCCGCGCGCCTCCCCTACCTGCTGCTGCGGCACTGGAGACAGCGGCTGCTGGGTCCAGCTGCGCTCAGCTGGTTCCGGGCGGCGGGGCGGGGGCGTTGTGGTGCGCGCGGCCGGGGTGGGCAGGGCGCGGGCGGGAGCCGCCCTCGGGGCGGGGCAGCCGGGCAGGCGGGTGGGGGAGGAGCGCCAGGCCCTCCGGTCGGCTGCTGGGCGGGTGGCTCCAAGCTCGCCTTCGTCCAGGGGGACCCCTCGCTTCACCTCGCAGGAAGGCACCAAACCAAGCCCTCTGCTTTCCCCTGGAGGAAACTGAGGCCCGGAGCACGGTGGGGAGATCTGAAGAGGCCTAGGGTCGGGGAGGAGACCCAGGGCAGCTCCTGAGCTGGGCTGGGGCCAAAGAGCTCAGATGGGACGGGCAAGCGAGCAATGCTCAACTAGCACCAGCGGAGGCAGATTTCAGCCCTGGAGAGAACGGACTTCAGGAGGCAAAGGCCTCGAAGAGTGACATAGGCTGCACGCAAAGCAGGGGAGATTCCCTCCCACGGAAGGGAATAAGGAGGAAGAGCGATTCCCAGCTCATTCCGAATGAAGTAACGAAAATGCCAAGTGCATCCCTGGTCCTTAAAGTGGACCATTAAGCAGGCGCCTCGGAGTCAGAAGGCCTGGTTTGGAACCCCAGACATCGACTAGTCCTGTAACTTTGGGCAAGCGAGCTCACATATCTAAGTCTCCGTTTCCTCGTTTGTCAAATGGGCATCCTGAATTGCCGCTTCATGGGGCGGTTGAGAAGACTCAGTGAGAAAAAGACTCTCAGCACAATGACAGGGACTGTGGCTTCTGCATAAACGGAAGGGATGTTCTTATTAGTGTCATGGCAGATACTGTTTTAGGAGATTGAGGAAATCCACATTGGGTAGAAAGATGAGTGCAAGGTCAATTTTAAACAAATGTAATACTTTGTTGATCTCAACAACATCTCATATGCATTTGAGACGATAGCCGTTTAGAATGCAGCAAGGCATAAGACGGCCTCGCAGCAGTCCTGGTGCACGCATGAGTTCCCAGGACTTTTGGAGTTGCCGCGTGACTCCAGTTTGGAAGGATTCACACACTCCACAGGAGACTGCACCACATGACAGAGATGTCCATTCCCAGCCTGGGTGCTGGCAGCAGCCCCATGTTCAGCCAGGGTAAAACTCCCTCTTAACACAAGGTAAAATGTACTAGAGTCGGTAATTGCCGGGTGCTGGGGATCAGAGCAGAAAAGGCTGTTGTTTAAGTAGCACAGAAGCCAAGAGCACAGTGCTCACTCCCTGGTTTTTCCATTGAATAGCAGCCAGGGAAGCCACAGGACCCGGGGAATCTCGCCCTGGCTCTTCCTCCTGCCATTCTCTCTTTGTTCAACACCAGTAAATACAAGAACCATTTCTTGAATGCCTCATGCCATGCTGTGGGCTTCCCACGTATTACCGACTTTCATTCTCACCTCCCTACCGTAGGGCCTCCTAAGGGAGGCATTACCATGTGTATTTTTCAGATGAGCAGGCCAAGCCCACAGAAAGGGTTAAGTACTCTCTGGAGGTCACACTACTGATACTGTGCAGTCTGCTCTTCTATGCCTGAGTCCTTGGCCCTCGCTTCTTTGCTCAATGTCTTATGTCACACTCTGCCACCTTTCCTGGCTTGGGAAATTCTGCCCAGTTCCACTTTCTCTGAGAATACAAGCAAGGTATCCACCCCGCAGGGAGGCTCACACCATCTCTGCTACTCTCTGCTTTCTCCAGAGGCTGCCTGGGGCCCAATGCAAGGCTGCTGGGGAGAAAAGCAAAAACACAGGCTTATTTGGCTCTGGAATCTTTGATTACAAGCCCCGGCATACACATGCCTTGGAATTATCTAACATATCATTTCCAGCCCCAGCAACTGCTCTCAGACAAAGGGAGGTGGAACTCTGAATCTGTGTCCCCATAGAACTGGAGAATACCACATCACGATGGAGGAAACATTGGAGAATGTCTGCTCCAACTCCTCCCTTTAGAGATGGAGAAACTGAGGCCAGGAGAGCAAAAGGGTTCACATTCTAAGCTAGATCTAAGGTTCCACATTCTAAGCTGGGTCAGATGCCTACCCATAACCCTGTAATTGCTCCATTTGGTGGCTGGAGAGGAACATGAGAACAGGGTATCACCAGGAATCATTAGAAATGATAATGAAGATAATGATGATGATGATTGATTGATGATGATTGTGATGATGATAACCAATACTTACATGGGAGTGCTCCTCTAGGAACACTTCTAGAAATCTCCTGGTGCTTTGCTTTATGACTCAACATGTGTATTTTATAGCTGGCAGGATATATCAAGTCTGCCTTTCATGGATGCCTAGAAGTCTTCTTGGTATCCTGTCTTCATTCCTTTCTAGATACCTCTTTGTACTTCTCCCCCCATTGGATCTAGGTAAGGTAAGGCCTGTTTGTCCTGGATCCTCACCTCAGAGTGAATGTCTTGCTGATAAGGATCTCCTCTGATGGAAGAACTTTGATATCTTCTTTTGCCAGAAGACCACCTCCTTCCCAGAGTGAGCCTGGGGAGAAATGAAGGCCACACACAGGCCAGGCATTAGACAATCTGGGGGTACCTGCTCTCTCCTCTGAGAACACCTCTTCCCACCCAAGGGGATGGCCCTCACTTGCACCCAGGTTTGTACTGTAACCTTCCCCCACAACACAGTTGACAGCATGAGGAGTGGACGGCAGAAAAAAGCTGGACTATTAGAATTTGGAGCTGGAAGTTGAGACATGACAATCATGGTTAATTAACTGGGTCTGTGAGGACCAATGATCTCTGAAGGCCAAGGCTGCCATTTTGAGGTGGCCATCTTCCATCGTATTCACAGAGAAAGCCAGTGAGGCTCGTTAAATGACTAGAAGGGTGTGGCGAAACTCACAGAGGAGATGCCTGGGCTGGCCAGCCCAGGAGGCTTCAGGGTTCAGGGGCTCTTCTGATTACAGACCTCTCCTGGAGCTGGCTTCAGAAAGAGAAGTTATCAGCACAAGTATTTGTTGAGCTTCGAATGCCTTGTAGTTTGTCCCTAGAAGCAGAGGATGAGACAGGGATTTCATACAAGGGATTACTTGAGAGAGCACTCTCAGGAGATCCTGAAATATCCCATGGAACACTAGGGCAGGGGTGCAGCTGGGCCTCAGGATCAGACCACAAGCAGGACCTGAGTACTAAAGGGAACCCAGAAAGTACTCTCTCCCCCATCTTTCATCTCTGCCTGTCTGCTCACATCACACAAGCATTTCTGCTTTCCAGAAAATGGCTTTTACCAGCAGCAAGCTGGAATCTTTGTTTGTAGTCCACATTCTAAGTTGGATCAGATGCCTACCCTTTATCTAATTAACTCTGGCCCGAGTGACAGGGTCCTACCGCACAAACCTGGCTGCTCCCACTGTAATCTGTGGGTGGAGGGGGTGCACTTCCCAGAGAAAAGGGGAGGGGAAGCCTAGCAGAGACAACGGCTTGGATTCAGTCAGCCTTGAAAGGATGGAAAGAATAAGAGTGGAGGTGAGGAAGGGAACAGCATCTTCTGCTAAGAGCACAGAATAAGCAAAGGTGTGGAGGTCAGAGAAAGACAGAGCTGGAAGAAGGAAAGGAGACTGTTATTTTCTCCAGCCTTGGTCCCCTTTAGTGTTGTGCTAGTGTTGTGTTCTTAAGAACTGATTTAGTGTGTTTAGTGTTGTTTTCTTACGAACTGATTGCTCAATTTCCATGAATTTTTGTGGATTTTTTTGAGACAAGATTTCACTGTCACCCAGGCTGGAGTCAGTGGCACAAACATGGCTTCCTGCAGCCTTGACCTCTGGGCTCAAGCAATCCTCCTGCCTTAGCCTCCCAAGTAGGTGGGACCACAGGTACATCCCACCAGGCCTGGCTAATTTTTATGTTATTTGTAGAGATGAAGTCTCTCTATGTTACCAGACTGGTCTTAAACTTCTGGGCTCAAGAGATCCTCCCACCTCAGCCTTTGAAAGTGCTGGGATTATAGGAGTAAGCCATCACACCTGGCCAAATTTCCATGCATTCTTACAGCCAGCTGTATTAAGGCTGTATTAAGCACAGCCTTCAATAACAATCTATATAAACTTATAATTAAGTAAATTATAAATTGATATGGTCTGGCTCTGTGTTCCCACCCAAATCTCATCTCGAATTGTAATCCCCATAATCCCCATGTGTCAAGGAAGGAACCTGGTGGAAGGGAGGTGATTGGATCATGGGGGCAGTTTCCCCCATGCCATTCTCATGATGGTGAGTTCTCATGAGACCTGATTTTTTTTTTTTTTTTTTTTTTTTTGAGATGGAGTTTCCCTCTCGTTCCTAGGCTGGAGTGCAATGGCGCAATCTCGGTTCACCGCAACCTCCACCTCCCAGGTTCAAGCGATTCTCCTGCTTCAGCCTCCTAGTAGCTGGGATTATAGGCACCCGCAACAATGCCCGGCTAATTTTGTATTTTTAGTAGAGATGGGGTTTCTCCATATTGGTCAGGCTGGTCTCGAACTCCCGACCTCAGGTGATCCACCTGCCTCAGCCTACCAAAGTGCTGGGATTACAGGCGTGAGCCATCTTGCCCAGCCGAGACCTGATTCTTTTAGGAGTGTTTGGCAGTTCCTCCTTCACACACTCTCTCTCCTGCCACCACGTAAGACTTGCCTGCTTCCCTTTCCACCATGATTGTAAGTTTCCTGAGGCCTCCCAGCCATGCAGGACCGTGAGTCAATTAAACCTCTTTCCTTCATAAATTACCCAGTCTCAGGTATGTCTTTTATAGCAGTGTGAAAATGACTAATACATAAATAGAGGTAATAAATTCTCAAAACTTAGTACTTCATAATTATTTTACTATATTTCACTATTATCTGTGCTCTTAAGGTTATTTTCACCATTTATCTATATGGTAGAAATACTGTATAATTGTGTACAATTGCATTTCTGTTCGCAACTCCACACTCAGTGACATCATGCTGGTAGCCCAGTCCCCACGGTGGGAATATTTACACCATGGAGATCAGGAAAGGCTATAAATCAGGGTTTTCCTTCTCCCTCCACCAACAGCCTTTCATTTAACATTTACCAGCACACCACTGCTCAAAACCCTGGGCTTCCCCCATTCGACTCACTGCATTCAGATTGTCCATTTATGTGTATATCTCATTAGACTGGCAGCTCAGTGGAAGGAGAAAATGTGTTTGCTTGGTTTTCCGACATCATCCCAGTGTCAAATAGTGCTTGGCACAGAGCAGATGTTTAGCACGTTTTTATTGGATTAATGAATTGGTGAATGAGGAAAGTGACCACAGATGAGTTTGGTCAGATAGAGTGATTGGGGACACTACGTGAGAACTCAAGAGAGGGTTGCTCTTTGAATTTCAAGAGCCATTATTCTAGACATGTTCTGAATGCCCCAGGCAGGAATGTGTTTGTCCCACTATTTTAATGAGAACTTAAAACTTTGTGTTCCATATAAGCACTGCCAGCTCAGCCCTAAGACTTGGATTCCTAGCAGCTATGATTCTGTAATTATGCCCAATAAATGCCAGTAAGATGCTAAACAGCATAAGCATCAGTGACTTCACTGTTACACAGCAGAGGATTTCCCAGCTAGCCAGCCTCCCAGGTTAGATTTTTCAGGAAAGAGCAAAACTGCCTGGAGGTTCTTCCTCCACAGCTTAACAGAGCTGGCCCTATGACAGTGGCATGCATAATAATAACTAAAAGCATAATTATAACTGCCACATTCTGAGTGCTTACTCTATGCCGGTCACTTTATTATTTCAATTAAGCTTGACAATTGCCCTCTAAGTTAGGTATTCTTGTCTCCAATTTTACAAATAAAATAAATAGGCTCAAAAAGGATAAGTAATCTGCTTAAGCTTCCACAGCTAGGTGAGTGGTAGAGCTGGGATTTGAATCCAGGTCTGTCTCCAAAGCCCAGATTCTTTCTATAGCCAGAGTGAAAGAAGGCCAAGGGAAAGGTAAGGTCTTTTCCATGCTCCCTACTCAGGATCAAGAATTATTTAATTTCATCTCGACAATGTTAGGGTCTGATGTTAGGCCCCTCTCTGTACACTTCATATAATGGTTGACTACAACTCATTGTTTCTTTGTATGGAAGGTATTTGGAGCTGTTCAAGAAATGTGGAACTACTCTCAGAAAGATTGTGAACTGCTGTGCTTTAGAAACAAAAAGTAATTCATAAAATCCCTTAAACACACCCACACCAAAAAAATCTTGGAGATGGTGCTATTTTTGTACTCAGAGGCCTTGCAGGACAGGACACCCTGAGTTACTCAACCTCTCTGAGCCTTGGTTTCTTCCTCTGATGATAATATCCACTCAAAGAATTATGGGGAAATGAAATGAATTCTCTGTGTCAAGGCCTCAGGCATATAAAGGGCTCTGTCAACAGCGGCTGGTGTCATCATGGGAACCCCCTAGGTATGGGCGTGGAGGTGTTTAAGGTGAATGAGCTTGAGCCAGTGTGTCAGGGATACAGGGTACATCCACTGAGTTACAGGAGACCAAGCCATATGGCAAGATGGATGGGTCTTATAAAAAACGGGAGGAAACCATATTCATGGATGCCTGCTCTGGGCATTATCTCCTCCAAAGCTGACGACAAATTTCTCAGATTGGAACTACTCTCACTCCCAGTTCATAGATCGAGAAACTGAGGCACAGCAAGGTGAAATCTCTTATTTACATTTCACAACTAGGGATTGGCATAGCTGGGACTGGAACCCAGGTTTTGCTCCAAAGCCACTGCCTTTCATGTGGGGCTGGGAGCATGCCAGGCTGAATGAAGGCACTGGGCAGGAGGAAGCTGTCGCAGGCTCACACAGGAGACTGACACTGTTGGAGCAAAATCAAGACATTTCCTGTGGAGGGGCACAGGGGCCCACAGCCCTAACAGCCCATGCCTGCCAGGGATTTAGCAGGAAGAGCTGGCTTTTGTTCTAGATGAATCAGCCCAGCTGTTTCTGAAAGCCCAGCCCCACTCTTCTGGGCTCAGCGGACCAGAAGGCATTCAGCTGTCCCCGCAGGTCACCAGTGGGATGGGAGGGGGCAGTATTTTGTACAGTGGACTGCACCATTTACAGAGAGTTATATTATCACAACACCGAACAATGGGCTTTTCAAATGTTGTGCTGTTTCTTGGAGTTGAAACACAATCGGGCCAGCAATGCATTACCTTCTTAGGAATTTAGAGAAACTTAAAACAAACAAACAAACAAAAAAACTGATGATTGGATTAAAGTTTTAGTCCAAAGTTGATCTCCCTCCTTTCTCCTCCTCCCCTTCCACTTTCTCCTTCTTACATTCCCTTCTCCCTGTTCTTTTGCACTTCTGTTTCTTTTTCCTGGTTTTTCTCCTCTCTCATCACTGTTGTCAGCAGTAGCAGACTTTGCTGTGAAGTTCTAATAGCTTTGCCCAGGGAAGTAGAACATCCGAGTTCCACCCCATGTCTCCTCTACCTTGCAAATGACCCTGGGCAAGTCATCCACTCCTCTGAGTCTCCATTGTGTCATCGGCAAACTGGGACAATAGAACAAAGTAACTCCAAGAGAGATTATACCTGGCTCATAAAACCAGGAGCTTTTCCAGCCCCTGGTTGTGCTGCACTAGCCCCAGCACAGGTTTCCTGTCCCAGGGAGAACCAGAGAGCATTTGTCTCATAAGATCCATTCAATTGCCTTTCAAAACGTTAGCTCTTAGGTCAAGTCACTCTAGGTTGTCTTACTTTACATCTGGAATTTATAAGAATGTCTTCAAAAATGCACAGTGCAAATGCAATCACTTCACTTAATTTTTTCTCATACCAAAACCACCAACTTGAGAAATCAATACCTAATGAGCAAGAAGCACGTTTCCCCGATGGAGATTTCCTCTCCTCCTGAATGCTCCCCAAATTCTGAGGCTGAGGCAGTCCCAGCGAGAAGGGGTTCATCCTGCCACACCAAGCAGGCAGTCTAGAGTTTTGTTTTCTCCCTGGCGCAGTCTTGCTGCTTTGACCTTGACCTCAGCCAGATGACCCTGCAGATCCAGGTCTCTAGGTGAGCCCCCTTGGGGTCTCAGGGAGCTGTCCAGCTTCCTCTGTGCTTAGTCCAGACTCATGCTCAGCTTCTCACACAGCCATTCTCCAAAGTCTTAGCTGGCTAGAAATCTTATATCAAATTTGTTTGTATACCTGTCCCTCTTTCTTGTCTCCAGATGCCCTACATGTCCCCCTGTAGGGATAGGGGAGGAGCCTTTAAACAGTTTAAGGTGAAGTACCCCAGAAAGACTTTCAAGCCTGTTTTTCCCTAGAGCTGAAGAAGAAAAGCAGTTAAATCTTCAGCAGCAAGCTGTGATCTCTCTTTTAAAGTATACTACTTGATCATGGCATAAAATATTAATACAGCAGATGCAGTCTGGCTTTATGAGACCCACGAAAGGCTCTGGGAATCCCCAGTGCCAACAGTCACGGGCTGGTAAGCTCTATGTTTTATCACTAATCCAGACAAGCTCTGAGCTTCTTTAGCCTGGCGTTGGTGGCCACACATGATCTGGCCTTGCTTTAACCCTCCAGCCTCATCTCATCCCCTTCCCACCTGAACCCCATGCCCCTATGCCACAGAATCCTGCTGGTTCCTGTCAGGTCATGCTTTGTATCACCCCAAAACCTTCAAACCTTGGCACCCCAGCTGTCTTTCTTGGGACTGCCTGTCCTAATACTTTCCCCCTGTTTAACTCTCCTTTATTTTTTCAGGCTCAGTTTTAGAGGACCCTCCTTGCAAAGCCTTCCCTGTCTCCTCCAGGGTGTATTACATTAGCAGCCCCTCCGTGGTTTCACAGTTCCTTGCACATGCCTCCATCATAGTACTTCCTGGACCATTCTGCTGAAATAGGCTCCCCTGTCTCGTTATTCTCCGCTCCAGAACTCTGCTTAATTCCCTTGTAAGTGATGGTTATTTGTAATGATTTCATTACTGGGTTGTTTACCATCTCCCACGCTAGACTTCGAGCTCCCTGAGGGCAGGGCCAGATTTCTCAATCTCTGCTTCCTGTGAAAATGCCCAGCACAGCACCCTGGACAGATCAGACCCTCAATACGTACTGAATTGAATGAATTGCACTGACACTTATCACACTGTGGTATACTTACCTGTTTATGTTTCTAGCTGTATCAGTGAATCCCTCATGGGCAGGGACCAAGTCTTGTTCACTATTATGCTCCCAGTGCCCGACACAGAACTTGGTATACATTAGGAGACTAGTAAATGTTGAATGAATGAATAGATGAATGAAATGAATAAAAAGATGAACTAACATGAAGGCAGGATGAACAGATGATCAAAAAAGAAATTCCAAGTAATCTTTCTGAAGAAACTAATTGATATTTTTTATTTTTACTATTTGAAATAAATATCAGTCTCTTCTCTTGATTCTGCTCACTTACGCTGCTGGGAAAAAAAAAAAAACTTATAATAGAATTGGTCAAGGCTAACCTTTAAAAAACAATCACCACAGAAATCCAATAACTGGAGTAGCCTTTTAATGAGTAGGCAAGATGTTGATATCAATTTACGTTAATTAGTAGGGCTAAGATACCTTCTCAAAATGTCTGCTTCTGCAATCTTCCAGATTTGTATCAGATATCACCCCTTAGTCTTTCCAAGTTTCGTATTTAAAAAAAAATCAGTAACTACTTAAATATCTTCTATATATATATATATATATATATATATATATATTTTTTTTTTTTTTTTTCTGATAAGGAGTCTCACTCTGTCGCCCAGGCTGGAGTGCAGTGGTGCAATCCTGACTCACTGCAACCTCCTCCTCCTGGGTTCAAGCAATTCTCATGCCTCAGCCTCCTGAGTAGCTGGGATTACAGGCACACACCACCACGCCCAGCTAATATTTGTATTTTTAGTAGAGACAGGGTTTCACCATGTTGGCCAGGATGGCCTCGGCCTTGAACTCCTGGCCTCAAGTAATCTGCCTGCCTCAGCCTCTCATTCAATATAGTCCTTATCTTTAAGTAAAGTAGCCATATTTCCCCAAGTTCCCTGAAATCAGAGCACAGCACCAGATATAGGACTGACAAGAGTCTGACACTGTAAACCGAGGACTGCCCTAGAACACTCCGGATGGGTAGTCAGCACACCCACAGATGTTTCTATTTTTACACAGTTGTGATCATCACATTTAAGCAATTATAGACTATCGTTTTTTCCTCCTTACATTATTAAGCAAACATTTTTCCATGTTGCCATATGTTCTTTATACTTTTTCTGAACAAGTCATTTAACCTCCTGAGCCTCTGGCTTTTTGTTTTGTTTCATTTTTTTGTTTTGTTTTGAGACAGGGTCTCACTCTGTTACCCAGGCTGGAGTGCAGTGACGCAATCTTGGCTCACTGCAACTTCCACATCCCAGGTTCAAGTGATTCTCCTGCCTCAGCCTCCTGAGTAGCTGAGATTACAGGTGCACACCAACACGCCCACCTAATTTTTCTATCTTTAAGTAGAGATGGGGTTTCGCCATGTTGGCCAGGCTGGTCTCGAACTCCTGACCTCAAGTGATCTGCCTGCCTTGGCCTCTCAAAGTGCTGGGATTACAGACGGGAGCCACCACATCTGGCTGAGCCTCAGTTTTCTCACCTGTAATCACTTCATCTCCAGGGAACCTCCCCTAGAATTCTTGAGAGTTCAATGAGCTAATGGAAGGGGTTATTCTAGCAAGTGAGAGTACAGGCTTTCAGGGGTCACATACCTTCGTGGAAGCCTGGCTCTGAAAATTCCTTATTAGGTTCACTTTAGGAAGTTACTTATCATCTTTGATTCCCGATTTTCTCATTTGCAAACTGGAAATTATAGTGCCTTATGAAGAGAATTGGTATGTGGATTAAATGGGCTTTTTAAAATGTATGTGTAATATTTGACCTAATGCCTGACACATGGTAGGTCTTAATAAATTATAGCTACTATTATTATAGTTACTATTAACTATCATACTTTTCTTTTCCATGGAGTATATATATAATGATTACTTGAACTTTATCAAATGATTTCCTGTTTCTTACTCTTTTTTTAATGGATAAATAATAGTTGTACATATTTTGGGGTACATATGATATTTTGACACATGCATATACAATGTGTAATGATTGAATCAGGGTAATTTGGATCTCTATCGCCTCAAACATTTATCTTTTTTGTGTTGGGAACATTACAGATCTTCTGTTCTAGCTATTTTGAAATATACAATAAATTATTGTTAATTATAATTTACTGTACTATCAAATTCTAGAACTTATTCCTTTTTTTCTTTTTCTTTTTTTGAGATGGAGTCTCATTCTGTTTTGCCCAGGCTGGAGTGCAATGGCACGATCTTGGCTCACTGCAGCCTCTACCTTCTGGGTTCAAGCGATTCTCCTGTCTCAGCCTCCTGAGTAGCTGGGACTACAGATGTCCGCCACCACGGCCAGCTAATTTTGTTGTTGTTGTTGTATTTTTAGTAGAGATGGGGTTTCACCACGTTGGCCAGACTGGTCTCAAACTCCTGACCTCAGGTGATCCACCTGCCTCAGCCTCCCAAAGTGCTGGGATTACAGGCATAAGCCACCGAGCCCAGCCTAGAACTTATTTATTTTATCTGACTGCATTTTTGTAGCCTTCAGCCGACTTCTCTTCATCCTCTCTTCCTCCTTACCCTCCCCAGCCACAATTCTACTTTCTACATCCTCGAGACCCATGGTTTTCACTCTCACAGATGAGTGGGAACATGCAGTATTTGTCTTTCTGTGCCTGGCTTATTTCACTTAACATAATGACTTTCAGTTCCACCCATGTTGCTGCAAATGACAAAATTTCATTCTTTTTAATGGCTAAATAATATTCAAGTGCATATATACATCACGTTTTCTTTTGGCTCCTTACTCCTATAGGTAATTTCTGCAAGGTATATCCTCAGGCATACAATGTTTTTCTTCTCAAAAAAAGAAAATCTCTTCAGATTAAACAGATTAAACTCCCAAGAAGAGCTAGCACAGGCACATAGCCTTCCCCTCCCGCTTTTACTTAGTGAGCTCTTGATTTCTTAAGACCCAGTTCAAAATATCTTCCTCTAAAAAGGCTCATTTGACCCCCGAAGAGAGTAGATCTCCCCCAGCCCCACTTTACCGAGAACTCACCATCTCTCTCATAGGTATCTCTAAGTCCTCTCCCTCCAAACAATTCCCTCATGACCCCAGAAGGATTTTTCTGGAAATCATGTAAAGCACTGTGTGGGAAAACAGAATTTCTTGATGTCTAGTTAGAGTGTAAATTGATGCAAGATGAAAAAGGACAATTGGAACAGCTATTCTCTATGATCCAGCAGTTCCACCCCCAGGAATTTTTCCTACAGATGTACTCAAATGGGCAAAATGGCATATTTACAAGTTATTAATCATTGCTTGCAATAGCAAAATAATGGAAATCACCTAAAGGTTCACCAAAAGATTTATTTAAATAAATCATAATACATGCATACAGTAGAATGCCGTTCCATTATAAACAAAGAAAGTGGAAATCCTTATGTAGTAAAATGGGGGCATTCTCAAGCTATATCTATATTTTTATGTGTATGGACTATCAGCATATATGTTAAAAATAAAGAGGGGAAAGAATAGATACATGAGCTAGGCATGGTGGCTTATGCCTGTAATCTCAGCACTTTGGGAGACTGAGGCGGGAGGACCACTTGAGGCCAGGAGTTTGAGACCAGCCTGGGAAACACAGTAATATCCCGTCTCTATAAAAAATACAAAAATTAGCCAGGCATCGTGGCGCACGCCTACTCCCAGATACCCAGGGACTAGGTGGAAGGATCACTTGAGCCCAGGAAGTTGAGGATGCAGTGACTGTTGTGCCACTGCACTCTAGACTGGGTGACATAGCGAGACCCTGTCTCAAAAATAAATAAATGGCTGGGTGCGGTGGCTCACACCTGTACTCCCAGCACTTTAGGAGGCCAAGGCGGGCAGATCACAAGGTCAGGAGATGGAGACCATCCTGGCTAATATGGTGAAACCCTATCTCTACTAAAAATACAAAAAATTAGCTGGGCGTGGTGGCGGGCGCCTGTAGTCCCAGCTACTCGGGAGGCTGAGGCAGGAGAATGGTGTGGACCCAGGGGGCAGAGCTTGCAGTGAGCCGAGATCACGCCACTGACTCCAGCATGGGAGACAGAGAGAGACTTTGTCTCAAAATAAATAAACAAACAAATAAATAAATAAAATGAAGATATATGTATTTGCTTGTACTTACGTAAAATACTTTTGTAAGGGTATATAAGAAACTGGTAACACTGGTCACCTCTGGGGAGAATACTAGGTAGCTGGCAGGCGGGGCAAAAGGAGATTTTTCTGTGTATATCCTTTTGTTGCTTTTGAATTTTAAACTAGATATATGTATTAGCTATTCAAAATAATAATAATAACATTAGAAATAAAACGTGGTGGAGACACAAACATATTGCTATGTGTGCTCATTGCTAAAAGGGCTAGCAGAAGAATTCATCTTTGGGAGAAAATTGCTCTTTTAGGGGAGAGAAAAATCTTTCTAAAGGTCTTTTGGTTGTGCAAAGCCAAAGACAAGAGCCTGGTCTGGAGAAGAAAGGTTAAAATCATCCCAAAGAGAAGTATGACCTCTTTAGGTAAAGAGGCTCTGCTTTTAAATAATTCTTTCCTCCTGTGTGGTGGCCCCAGAGACAGGAGTCTGAGGGAGTAGGAACTTGGGAGAGAGAAAAGGGAAGAGAAAGAACTTACATTTAAATAAGAATGAAACCCAGGACTGAGAGACTCTGTAAATGGTATAAAGCCGAAGGCATTCAGAGCAGGTGATCTTGTTTCACGGGAAGCCAAGTCTTGCTCTTACGCATGTAGCAGGCTGTGGAGGCTAAAACTGTGTTAGGATCAAAGCTGAGCTGTTTTGTAGTTGCTTCCCTTTCTTTGCCTACCTGCCACAATTTTTGCCCCAACTGTATTATGCAGTTTGAAGGCTGAGTGCTCCTGACCGCTTAAGGAAAAGGAAATGATCTTTTTTCTTTTTTGGCTTGTTTTAATTGCTGATGATCCAGACTCTAGATTTAATAGGTCATCAAGTCTTCTGCTAAAGAACGAGAGAACAGAGGAACTGGTAGAGAGAAAGAAGGAAGTACTATTGAGGAAGCCAAAAAAGGAGAAAGAAGAATTTTCTCAAAAGAGTAGGAGACCAGAGGAAAGGAGAAGAAGAAAGTGAAGGGAGGGTCACCCCAAGAGCCCTGCCAGCCTGGGAGCTGATGTAGGGTAGTTTACCAAAAAGGAAGAGGACCTGAAGCTCAGTGGAGACAGGTGAATGGAACCAGCAAAGAAGGGTTTCAAGGGACATTGTTTGAGCAACAAGGAGCAGGATGAGACTTGAGTCATTGTCACAGATCTCTCAGCCATAACCAGAGAGAGAACCGCCAGTTCCTGCACCAAATAGAGAGAGAACCGCCTGTTCCTGCACCAAATTCATCTACACACTTTGTTTCACTGTGGGCAGCTGGTAAATATGTCACTCCATTAGCAGTGAACACACTGATGCCTGCCAAGCTGGAGAGATGCCCACTCATACCATATAACTTCGAGATGAACCTGTCCCGTGACTCCAGGTTGCTGATACCTACATAATGCTGCAGGACAAAACCTATAAGCTCATAGCAGGGGAATGGGGCTCTGGGCCCAGAGCAGTGGTGACAAGAAAGCTCTGGGCCTCTGTACTTGGTAAGGGAAAGATAACAAGAAATATGGGAGCTGAACTGAACAAGCTCAAACCCTCCTGAGAGGAGACAATGGCTAATGGCACCACTGTTACAAATAGATAGGGACAATCTGGATGGCAGTTGTCTGACAAATCTGACAACATTACTCACCTGCTTAAAACCTGTCAAGGGTTATGCAATGGACTGGAAGCTTGTGACCACCAAAATTTGTAGGCTGACATTCTAACCCCAATGTGATGCTATTTGGAAGTGGGGCCTTTGGGAGGTAATTCGGTTATGAGAGTGGAGCCCTCATGAATGGGATTAGTGCCCTTATAAGAAGAGGCTAAAGACCCAGCTAGCTCTCTTCCCACCACGTGAGGCACAATGGAAGCTGGTAGTCTGCAACCCAGAAGAGGGCTCTCACCAGAGCCCAACTATGCTGGCACCCTGATCTTAGACTTCCAGCCTCTAGAACTGTGAGAAATAAATGTCTTTTGTTTATAAGCCATCCAGTTCATGGTATTTTCCTATAGTCCCCCCAAACTGACTAAGACAAGCTACTTTCCACCTCCAGGGTAAATTCTGAATTTCTTACCCTGGTGTATCAGTCAGGAAAAGTTAGGTTATATTATAGTAACAAATTGGCCCCCCGAAATCCTAGTGTCTTAATACAGCAAAAGTTTATTTCTTGCTCATGACACATATCCAATGCATGTGCTCCACATAATCACTCATGGACCCCAGACTGATGCAGGGGCCACCATATTGAAGTTGCACTTGGAAGACGTGGCTGCCTTGTTCATTACAGTGAGGCAGGAAAGCTAAGGGAGAGCTCACACTCACTCTTTTATGCTTTAGCCCAGAACTAACATGTGTGGCTTTTGCCTATAGCCCATTGGTGAAACTAGTCATGTGGTTCCTCCAACTGCCAAAAGACTAGGAAATGTGGAAAGTAGGTAGATAGATACTTGGTGAACAGTAAATGTCTCCGTCATATGTGGCATTCAAGATCTTTTGAAATCTGCCTCCTGGAGCCCCTCCAGCTTCATTTCCTGCCACTGTCCACCTTCCCAAACTCATAATCCACCACTGGCCACAGGAGTCTTCTCCCAACTCCCCAAGCGTGTCCTTGAACCATCACTCCCCCATACGTTAGCTCACGCTGGTTTCTGAACATATAATGCCCTTTTTCTACCTACTCCAACTGTCAAAATTCTACTTCTCCTTTTAAGCCCAGCTCAAATGCTACCTTCCCCATTTCTTATCCCTGGGGTAAAATGAATTGACCCTTCCTGGTTTGGCCACATCTCTTTTTATATACGCCCATCAACACTTAACTTCTATGGGACTGACTTCCTGGCATTTTTTTTTTTACAGTGCCTGGTACATAGTGGGCACTGAATAAGCATTTGTTGAATAAATGCTTCTAATTTTTCAAATTATACTTGAATTGTTTGTATGTCTTTTGTTTGTTTGTTTGTTTTGGAGACAGAGTTTTGCTCTTGTCGCCCAGGCTGGAGTGCAATGGCATGATCTCGGCTCACTGCAACCTCTGCCTCCCGGGTTCAAGTGATTCTCCTGCCTCAGCCTCCTGAGTAGCTGGGATTACAGGTGTCTGCCACCACGCCCGGCTAATTTTTTTGTATTTTTAATAGAGACAGGGTTTCACCACATTGGCCAGGCTGGTGTGGAACTCCTGACCTCAGGTGATCTTCCTGCCTCGGCCTCCCAAAGTGCTGGGATTACAGGTGTGAGCCATCGCGCCTGGCCATTTGTATGTCTTTCTCCACACCCATTCACCTACCCTCAACACCTCCATTTGTCCATTACCTACCAGCATCAGCACATTCTTCAATGTTTAGAGGCGATATAACAATATTCTTATATTTAATTTAGAATGATGATTTTAAAAATAATTGCAAATGAGTTGTTTAACAATGAACATCAGGCTGGGCACGGTAGCTCACGCCTATAATCCTAGCATTTTGGGAGGCCGAGTTGGGTGGATCACTTGAGGCCAGGAGTTCGAAACCAGCCTGGCCAACATGGTGAAACTCTGTCTCAACTAAAAATAAAAAAAATTAAAAATTAAAAATTAGCCAAGTATGGTGACAGGTGCCTATAATCTCAGCTAATTGGGAGGCTGAGGCAGGAGAACCACTTGAACCCGGGAGACGGAGGTTGCAGTGAACTGAGATCATGCCACTGCACTTCAGCCTGGGTGAAGAGTGAGAATCCATCTCAAAAAAAAAAAAAAAAAAAAAAAAAAAAGAACATCAGCTGTATGTATGTTATACTTCAATTCAAAAATTTACTTAAAAAAACAAACAGGGCCGGGTGCAGTGGCTCATGCCTGTAATCTCAGTATGCTGGGATGCCGAGGCAGGAGGATAGCTAGAGCTCAGGAGTTTAAGACCAGTCTGGACAATGTGGCAAAACCCCAACTCTACAAAAAAAATACAAAAAATTAGTCAGGCATGGTGGCAAGTGCCTGTAGTCCCAGCTACTTGGGAGGCTAAGGTAGGAGCCAGACCTGTCTCAAAGCACACACACACACACACACACCCCAAACAGGCACGATAAGCAAAAAAGGGAAGGATTGGAGGGGCGTGGTGGCTCACACCTGTAACCCCAGCATTTTGGGAGGCCGAGGCAGGTGAATCATGAGGTCGGGAGTTCGAGACCAGCCTGGCCAACATGGTGAAACCTCATCTCTACTAAAAATACAAAAAATAAGCCAGGCATGGTGGCACATGCCTGTAGTCTCAGCTACTTGGGAGGCTAAGGTAGGAGGATGGCTTGAGCCTGGGAAGTAGAGGTTGCAGTGAGCCAAGATCACACAGCTGCACTACAGCCTGAGTGACAGAGCCAGACCCTATCTCAAAGCACACACACACACACCAAACAGGCGTGATAAGCCAAAAAGGGAAAGATCGGCTGGGCGCCGTGGCTCACGCCTGTAATCTCAGAATTTGGGAGGCCAAGGCGGGCAAATCACAAGGTCAGGAGTTCGAAACCAGCCTGGCCAACATGGTGAAACCCCGTCTCTACTAAAAATGCAAAAAATTAGCTGGGCATAGTGGCGGGCACCTGTAATCCCAGCTACTCAGGAGGCTGAGGCAGGAAATTCACTTGAACCCAGGAGGCGGAGGTTGCAGTGAGCCAAGATTGTGCCACTGCACTCCGGCCTGGGCGACAGAGTGAGACTCCATCTCAAAAAAAAAAAAAAAAAGAGAAGGATCTAGAGAGTAAATTGCACAAATGCAAAGGTACTTCCAGAAGATATAGTCATTGGTGTGTGAGTTTTGTAACAGCATCTGTAGACAAATGTATGAAAGTACGAACAGAGCTAGCTCAAGCAACAGGGAGCCAAAGGCTAGACTTACATCCCGGCTTCAGGATAAGGTAGCATCATCTCCAAGTTCTATGGGAACCACACAGCCCTCTTTCTTCTCTCATCTGTTTCTCCCTGAGCATAGACGTCATTATTCTCACTCACTAAAAAACCAGCTTTTTTACTTCTCAAGAAACAGCCACTTGAATCATCAGCCAAAGCCACCTAGTTTCCATTTCTTTCAAGAAAGCAGCAGCCATTTTCTTTCCCTAATTTCAAGAACACAGAGAAGGACTCTGATTGGCCCAGCTTGCTCACGTGCCCACCTGGTCCAATCACTGGTGACCAGGGCAGAAAGTCCCCAGGTATACATGTGGCTATTTCTCACCATGACCTTATTTATTGAGGAATCAGACACCAGAAAACAGGAAGTGGAAAAAATATTGCTGCCCAAACCAGAAAGGAGAACCAGTCTTGAGAAAGTCGTATCAGAGAGAAAGAATAGATAAATAGAAATATATCCTCTGAAAAGAAGGGATGATAAGGACATGTTATTTGGGAAGGAATTAAGTGGCATGAACCACTTCATGGTTACTTTCTTGCATCTTATTTATTTATTTATTTATTTATTTATTGAGACAGGGTCTCAGGCTGTCACCCAGGCTGGAATGCAGTGGCACGATCATGGCTCACTGCAGCCTCCACCTCCCAGGCTCAGGTGATCCTCCTGCCTCAGCCTCCCAAGTAGCTTGGACCACAGGCACATGCCACCATGCCTGGCTAAATTTTTGTATTTAAAAAAAAATTTTTTTTTTTGTACAGACCGGGTTTCACCATGTTGCTCAGGTTGGTCTCAAACTCCTGGAGTCAGGTGATCCACTCACCTCAGCCTCCCAGAGTGCTGGGATTACAGGTGTGAGCCACCACGCCCAGTCTCTTGCATCTCCTTAGACATCATCCTGCCTGCACCTCTGTTGCCAAGTCCTATCAAGTCTATCTCCTCAATCTTTTGAAATAAGCCCCTCCTCACCATCTCCCATTGCCTCAGCTCCTAGGTTATCATCTTACATCTAGATTGTCACAAAAGTCTCCTAACTGGCCTCAGTGCCCCCAATCTCATCTCGTGCTAATCATCCACTACACGATGGCCTCTAAATGATCTTTCTTAAAAACATAACCCTGTCATTTCCCTGCCTAAAAATCTTCAACAGCCCCCATCACCTTCCAAACCTCTTAGCACAGCCTCCAAGGCCTTCCTTGATCTAGCACCAGCCTCACCTACTCGCCTTCTTTCCCAGACACCAGGGCTTCTCCCCTGCCCACCCCACCAATAATCTATGTTTGTGTGTCTTCTAAGGCATTTGCTCTCTCTGTTCCCTCTGCCTAGGATGCCTTTCCCATTTCCATGACCTCTACCTGGTCGTGTTACTTATCCTTCAAGGCCCAGTTCAATGTCCTCCTTGCCTCTGAATGCCTCCATATTGTATCCATTTTTAGCTTTGGATACACCTGTTCCCCTGCTGTGTTCTTTCAGAGCAGTAACCAGATCTCATGTATTTTCAAACCCCCAGTTTCAAGCCTAGGTCTTGACCCATAGTAAGACTCAATAAATTTATGGAAGGAAGGAGGGACGAGATGGGGAAGGGAGAGGAGGAGAGAAAAAGGAAAGAAGGAAGGCAAGAGAAGGGAAGTGAAGGAAGGGAAGGGAAGAAGGGAGAAGGAGGAAGATGAAAGAGAGGAAGATGAAAGAGAGGGAGGGAGGATTAAGGAAAGAGACAAGGGCTTGGGTGTGGTGGTGCACACCTGTAATCCCAGCTACTCAGGAGGCTGAGGCAGGAGAATCACTTGAACCTGGGAGGCAGAGGTTGCAGTGAGCCGAGATTGCGTCATTGCACTCCAGCCTGGGCAACAGAGTGAGACTCTGTCCCCCCTGCTAAAAAAAAAGAGTCAAGGGCTTGAAGTTATAACAATTGTTTTCTTCTTTATGTATCACTGGCTAACGGGGATACTTTACAGCACTTCTCTGAGACTCAGTCTCCTCCTTTATAAAATAACATCTGTCCTATCTAACTCCCTTTGTTGGGATCAAATAAAGGAGAGAATGTGGAAGCACCTTATTCATTTCTATGCAAATACATAGCATAGCATATACATACTCTCCTAATGAACTGAAGACTGCCCCTCTTCATGGATGGCCTTCATTGGTGAGACTCCCTTGCAGTGGCGGGGTGTGGTGGGCACTGGGGGTGGTGGGGGGGTGGTGAGGTTGCTTTACCTGGGCTTTATCAGTGACCCATTACCAGAATCTTGTGAGTCAAGTAGGGCTAACATTGGGGTTCATTAGGATCCCAGTGTAACAACTAAGTCAATTTGATTATTTGATTTGGTGATTTGATTATTCTATTTTGGATGCTTTTTGTACTTATTTTAAATCTTGGATGCTCTTTTCCTCCTGATTCAAATGAATGCTACAGAATACCCACAGCTATTGCCTAGATTAGTGATTTCAACTCAAATAAAACATTTTCTACTCACTTCTCTCTCAAGCTTCTGGATCAGTTTAATTGAAAAGTAGCTTAAAAGCCAGACTGACGATGCAATGGAAGATGAAGAAAAATGATTTCAGTTTGCAACTACTTATGGGTGTGAGTCAGGATGTTCTCAATACTATGTCACTAGAATGGAAGGTGGAAGTCAGAGGCTGCACAGTTGGAAGGCTACAGTTGTTGCGTTGTATTTTTAAGCCTGATGGTGTAAGAATTGGAACAATGTGGGACAAATGCCAGACAGCAGTGTGGCGGGGGCTCCCTTGCGTGGGAGTAGATGGGCCCTTGAGCACTGATATAGCCTTTCTTTCCCTGAGCACCAAGGCCTGAGCACCTCTGGTCTGGCTGGTTCCTGACTATCCATGGGCTGCAATGACCACTGAACTTGAGCAAGCCCCTGTGAGCACCCTGGGGCAGCCGGGAACTGAGTCTTCCTTGCCCTGCTGGCTGACTTTCCCCAGTCAACCAAAATTCAACCTGCCCAAGGCATCATTCTCAGCAATTTTTGCACCCATTCATGATCTCATGATCTGGCCTGACTCAACTATATAGATAACTATTGCTCTGTCTGCCTCCCACTTTCCACCTACACATCTCTGGGAATTGCTCTTCTGCCTACGGGAACACCACAGGAACCACAGGAGCAGCCATGTCACACACGCCTTAAACTCTGGCCATGACTCACTTAGGAGTGGGCCCTCCCCACTGGACGGGACAATCTCAGCTTCTGGACCAATCAAGCTCTTCTTCCAGAAGTTTTGGAACTGGGTCTGGAGAAAAAAACCTGTCTCTATCTCAATGGCTGAACTTGGACTTGTGCAAGTTTTCCATGATGTGGGCTGGAAAATGAAGGAAGCTGGTCTGCAATGAGAGGGTGGTGATAGACAGTCATGGTAATGCTGAACAGTGGCGATGAGCTGGAGAAAGGATATGGAGGGACCTGATATTGTGAACTATGTTCTTCATGAGTCTTGGTGGCATTTCTGTCCTAGAATTCTGAATTTCCATAATAAATCTCCAAATTTTGCCTAAACTATGGTAAGGTTTCTATTAGTTGCAACCAAAAAAGTCTCATGAATATACATGGATAAACCCTAGTTTCAATATTTGTGTCCATCATAATTGCCTCATTTTCGCATTAACTAGCTTTATAATTAAGTTAAGAAATTTGAATTTATAGAAATGGAATACCTATCAAATTGGATGCTTTAGGCCTCAAGCTTACTCTTTCATTCTCACAAAGTGACTGCAGCAGCTCTGAGCATAGCATCCTCAGACAACTATCTTCACATCTCCTTTAAAAAAAAAAAACTTTTTTATTATGGAAAATGTTAAAACCACTCAAATGTAGAAAGAGTAGTGTAATGATCCTAATGTGCCCACCACCCAGCTTTTACAATTGCCACTAAATACTCATCCTGAATCATCTACGTGTTCACATACCTTTCCTTTCCCTGCCCTCAGATAATTTTGAGGCAAATCTTAGATATATTATTTCTTCTATAAATATTTCAGAATATATCTCTAAAAGGTACAAGTTCTTTTTAAAAAATACAATACCATTATCACAGTTTAACATATTGACAATCATTTCTGAGTTTCAGTAAATATACTATAACATTTATATTTCTCTGGTTGTCTTTTAAATGCATTTTTCAAGCTGGGCATGGTGGCACACATCTGTAGTCCTAGCTACTCAAGAGGCTGAGGCAAGAGGGTCACTTGAGCCCAACAGTTCAAGCCTATAGAGAGCCATGATTGCACCTGTGAATAGCCACTGCACTCCAGCCTGGGCAACTTAGCAAGACCTCGTCTCTTTTTTAAAAAGTGTTTTTCTTTTCACAGTTTACTTGAATTTCAATTATTTTTAGTAGGCATAGCTAGGAGATGTATATTGTTTTCTAAAGATAAAAGGGACAAAGCTCAGTGGTTCATGCCTATAATCCCAATTCTTTGGGAGGCCGAGGCAGGAGCATCGCTTGAGCTCAGGAGTTCGAGACCAGCCTGGGCAACAAAGTGAGACCTTGTCTCTAATAATATGTTTTTAAAAAATTAACTGGGCATGGTTGTGCACACCTGTAGTTCCAGCTACTAGAGGGGCTGAGGCATGAGGATTGCTTGAGCCCAGGAGGTCAAGGCTGCAGTGAGCCCTGATCATGCCACTGCACTCCTGCATGGGTGACAGAGTGAGACCCTGACTCAAAAAGAAAGAAAGAAAGAAAGAAAAGGTATAATGCATCCATACTGATACTTCCAATTGAAGTGGAGGACTATAGAGTTTTTGCCCAATCTTATCAATCTTAGATTTATATCTCCTATCAACTATGCCAAATACCTTAATTTTTAAGGACATCAACATAATTATTATTTTCATCCTGTAATACACAGCTCTTTTTGCCAGATATAGTCTTCTAGGAGTATAGAATCGAATGATAGTGATTTAAGGTCACTAAAGTCTTCTTTGTGTGGTTATGTCATCAACTGGACACACAGGGTCATTTTAATTTAACATTATTTTTACTTTCTAGGAATTTGATTTTTTCTTAATTTTGCGTGTAATTACATAAAATGTTTACATTGTTCCAAAGTTAAATCTACCTTTTTTTAGAAGCTAGCTTCTAAAGCTATATTTTTAGAAGCCTAGCTTCCATCCCTGTACCTTCCTTTCTATTCTTTCCCTTTTGCTATGGGAATATTTTATTAAATTTTTATAGTTTTTCTCTTATTTGTAGATAAATGATTGCATACTATACATACTTTTCTCTTTTTACTTAAAAATATATCCTGGAGATCACAAATAGTAGTAGAGTAATTTCTTGTTCCTTGTAGTAGCTGCATAATACTTCATTTGGGGGATGTACCATCATTTATTCAATTAGTTTTCCATCGATTAAAATTTGAGTTTCCATTTTCTTGCTATTACAAATAGAGCTGCAGTGGCTAGCCTTGCACATGCACCTTTTTATATTTTTGCGACTGCATATCTGTGATAGCTATCTAGAAGTGGGATTACTATACCACTGCCTACCTCTCAGAATGGCTAAAATTAAGAGAAAGAAAACTGACAATGCTAAATGCTGATGAGGTTGTGGAGCAACTGGAACTCTCATACATTACTAGTGGGAATGCAAAATGGTACAGCCACTTTGGAAAACATTTTGCCAGTCTCTTATAAAATGTAACATGCAATATATTTATAATATGGCCAACAATCCTTTTCCTACATATTTACTCAAGAGACATGAAAACATATTTTCACATTTGTCTGTACCTGAACATTTATAGAAGCTTTATTCATAATCACCAAAAACTAGAAGCAATTCAAGTTTCTTTCATCTGATGAATACATTGTGATACATCTATTTAATCTAATTGCTACCCAATGATAAAAAGGAACAAACTTCTGACCCACTACAACATGGATGAATTTCAAATGCACTGTGCTAAGGGAAAGAAGCCAGATTTTAAAAGCTACATATGCTATGATTCCATTTATACATTCTCAAAAAGGCAATATTACAGGGACAGAGAACAGACCAGTGGTTGCCAGGGGCTAAGCCAAGGGGGTGGTTTGGCTACTAAGGGGCAACATAAATTAATTTCTTGGGGTGATGAAACTGGTCTACATTTTGATTGTGATATAATTACACAACTATATGTGCTGGTCAAAACTCATACAATTGTGCACTAAAAATATGGCTAGGTGCAGTGGCTCACACCTGTAATCCCAGCACTTCGGGAGGCCAAGATGGGTGGATCACCTGAGGTCAGGAGTTCAAGACCAGCCCGGCCAACCTGGTGAAACCCTGTTTCTTCTAAAAATACAAAAATTAACTGGGCGTGGTGGTGCACACCTGTAATCCCAGCTACTCGGGAGGCTGAGGCAGGAGAATCTCTTGAACCCAGGAGGCAGAGGTTACAGTGAGCCAAGATTGTGCCATTGCACTCCAGCCTGGGCAACAAGAGCAAAACGCTGCTCCCACCCCCCTCAAAAATGAATTTTACTATATGTAAATTATACCTCAATAACCCTGACCTTGAAAAAAATAAATGTACAAGTAATTTTGCTAGTTAGTACCAAAATTCCCTCTGTGGTAGGCTAATTAATGGCCCCTACAGATAACCAGATCCTAATTCCTGGAACTTTGGGATGTTAGCTTATATGGCAAAAGGGATTTTGCAGATGTGATTAAGAATCTTAAGATGGGGAGAATGTCCTGAGTTATCGAAGTGATCTCTAAAGGTAATTGTAAGTTTCCTTATAAAGGAGAGGCAGAAGGAGATTTTACCATGGAGGAGAAGGCAGTATGAAGACGGAACAGAGATCCGAAGATGCTACGTGGCTGGCCTTGAAGATGAAGGAAGGAACCATGTGCCAAGGAATGCAAGGAACGAAACTCTAGAAGCCAGAAAAGGCAGGGAAGCGGATTCTCCCTGGAGCCTTCAGAGGGAGCACGGCCCTGCCAACACCTTCATTCTAGCCCAGGGAGACTGCTGAACTCCAGAACTTTAAGGGAATAAATTGTGTTGTGTTAAGTTACCAAGTTTGTGGTAATTTGTTACAGCAGTGATAGGAAACTAATGTACCCTCCATAGGGGTTGTGCTGTTTTATGTTCCTGCCAGAGATGTAGGTACATCACCCTTTCCTTAAGGATGAGGAAAATTTACCCAGAAGCCCAGGAGCAGGCAGGGTTTCTATAGGAAAATTTTCCTCTTTCTTAAGGAAAAGATGACATGCCTTACATCCCCTGATATCTCATAGGCCAGAATTGCATCACATGCCCATTTCTAAACCAATCACTGGCCAAAGTAATCAGGCTTCCTCCTGCCCCTTGTCCTGAGGCTGCACCATTCTCTCCTGAGCCACTCAGCTGTCTGATCCTGAACAATTATCAGAGCTGCGCTGTCAAGGAATGAAAAGGGCATAGCTTTGGTTTGGCAACCAACAGTCCCTACCTCAAAACTTATTTGCAGAAAAAGAAATTTCTCAGTTTAACATATATTTTATAAAAGTTAAAAACCTTGGACCAGACTCTCTAAGGAACCATCCACTGTGGTCTCCAGGCCATGGCTTTCCCCTGTCTAGCCCCCTTTGGTTCCTTACTCCTCTATCCCCCTTTTTCCAGAGGACAGCAGGCCCAGCCAAACTCTGTGAGTCACCAAGGTTAAATGAGGCCTTATGATGAATACAGAAGCCATCTTCCAGAAAAATCTCTCCCTTGCAAGTACTGATTCAAGCTGTATTAAGGGAATCTTTTCTGTTTCCTCCCTGTTTTAGCTTTTCTCTGACATGTTATCCTAGATTTTAAAGCTGCAAAGGCCCTTAGAGTAATAATAATGATGGTAATTATGACAGTTAATTATTTATAATGCTCATTTATTGAGCTTTTACTAGGTTCCAGGCACTTAGTATTTATTATCCCATTTAACTCTCAAGTCTTCCTGAAGATTGATGAGGTAGATATTATTATCATCCCTTTGAGAAATACTAATAGATATAATAATAGGGATTATTATCATGCCTGTCTGATGGATTTTGGAACCCAAGAAAAGAAATAATAAGTTGTCCAAAGTAATTGCTGGCACTACATTTTGAACCAAGATCTGTAGAGACCCAAAGTTCATTCTGTCAAACACCCTGAAGTCCAAAACCTTTCACTCTACAGATGACAACACAGGGGTGTGGGGTTGGAGACAGAGGGGAGGCCATAAGCATTTTGCTCAGTTCCATAACCAGAGAGTGAGCCCTCACTTACTGAGCAGCAAACAGCTTGCATTAGCTTTTTTCTCTCCTTCACAGGAATCAAATATTTACAAATCATGATGTATCCGAGTTTAATAAGAGGTGTTTATCTTCTTGCAGAGCAATGGACTCCTTTTTGCATTGTGATTTTTCCTATTTATCTGGCATCATGGAAGAATAAAAATAGCAACTATAGCATGAAACGTGCTTTACAGTTTATAAGACACTTCCAAATACTTTCTCTCACATGATCATTGCTACAGCTCTGTTAAGCAGAAAGATAGGATTATCCCTCTTCACAAGAGAAAAAACTAAGGCCCAAAGAGGTTACATTACCTGCCCCAAGGTCTCACAGATCATTAAATGACAGAACCAAAAATCAAAACCTGTGGGGAAGTTTTTTGGCTGAGGATATGACATCCACGGACAGGGACTCTTCCTATGAGTTTTAGACTCATATTTTCAAGTTAAAAGACCTAATTAGGATTTTGATTGGCTCAGATTCGATTTTGTTTGCTCACCTGAAATCTTTCTGTGAATTAATCCATTTATCTAGGGAGAAATTACATCTTTATTATCCCAAGTTTTTCTACCCTTTGTCTTTTACGCCTCCAAGGAGAATCTGATGTTTTCTCTTAATAGATGCCCTTTGCACTTCTTTCCGAGTTTATTCTTTTACAAGCTGCCTTTGTAGCTAAGTTGAATAACGTCTTTGGTTCTTTTATGCTTTCTTTCTAATTGATCTGTATGGCATTATTTTTATTTCCAGTTAGTAACTTGATACTTGGTTGAAGTTTCCTGTTTCCAAGAGCTTTTCAGTTGATTCC
The DNA here is from genome assembly GCF_028858775.2 of Pan troglodytes. Taxonomy (NCBI): domain Eukaryota; kingdom Metazoa; phylum Chordata; class Mammalia; order Primates; family Hominidae; genus Pan; species Pan troglodytes. Next base: position 17,200,115 of record NC_072409.2, read on the forward strand.
CTTGTTTTCAAGATGGAATTATACCATCTGCAAATATTTTAAAAAGCCAAACAAAACCTGCTTTCCTGATTTCACCAAGAGTGCTCTTTTTAACACATGACACTGCATTTCCCCACAACTCTGCGTTTTCCAGATGACTAAAATGGCTCCTTTAAGTGCCATAACATTTAGAAACACAGCTGCAGAGCAGAAGTCTTTCTTAAACAAAGTACAATGTGTAGCAAACTCCCGCGGTTTCACCTGCACATCACATGCCTCCCCCATCTTTAGTGGCCGCCCCTCACTTTCTTTTGGAGAACTGCCCCTCCTCTACCCCATGAGGCCCTAGCAGGATTGTCCGTCACTTGATCCCACTCACAAGCTCCAAACAGGTCCTGGTTCCACCACAGGCTAACCCAACTGACTCTTCCAAGAATTTGTATCTTGAGAAAAAGGATACTTGGCCAGAAGGATATTGACACAGAATCATCTGGAAGGCAGGCCCTAAGGAGATGTCCAGGAATTTTTGCCTCTCCCGAGGCCTGATTGTTGAAGTTCTCTTTTGGTTCCAGGAGCCACCCAATATACTCCCAGTACATTCTCTTTCTTTGCTTAGGTTTGCTTCTGTTACAGAGCATACAGATATCAGCACCCAAGAGCTGATTGCGGACAGCAGACTTTGTTATGAGTTGAATTGTTATGAGTTGAATCCCCAACCCCTACACAAAACAGTGCTGAAGTCCTGACCTCTAGGATGTCTGAATGCAACCTTAATTGGAAATAGGGTCTTTACAGAAATAATCAAGTTAAAACGAGGTAATCAGGCTAGGCCCTAATAGTAATATAATGTGACTGATGTCACTTAAAAAGGGGAATTTGGACACAGAAACAGACAAATACAGAGGGAAGACAATGTGCAGACACACAGGGAAAATGCTATGTCAAGATGATGGCGCTGCAGGCGATGTGTGGGGTTATGAATGGGCCACACCCAAACTACCCAAGCCCGCTGGTGGTGGGAGCTCAGGAGCAGGTGCTGGCAGTTAGTTGGAACTACCTCTCCCAGCCTTGCCTTACATACATCACAGTATCAAGAGTCCATGGTCTACTAGTGATCTTAGATCACGTTAAGTTTCCCATAGACGCTGATATTGTCCACTGGACATTACTAGATGGCACAGAGACATGGGCAAGTTCTAGAAGTTGGTGGCTCCAAGGCAGTGGTTCAGGTATTTCAAGGGACTGGGGATATTCTCCAAACATCAGTGTCTGAGGATATGCTTTGTTGGGTATTAGTTGGATCGGGAAAAACCCATTGACAGAGGTCCTCTTGTACTGGCTGAAGATTTCTTTGATATCATGGGATGGCCAACCAATCCTTAACGTCAAATCTACCCAGAGGACATGATTCGGACCAGCATTTCAGCCATAGTTGTTATGAACAGTATTGCCGGGGCAGAAAATTTTTATCTTCTCTGCTGCTGGGTTACTACACAAAGATTGCAGCTCAAATCTGCCACCAGACTGGTTTGCTAAATGAATCCAAAGACGTAGACTACACTGAGGAAAATTTTCCAATTGTATTTGCTGCTAAGGATGTAAACATGGAAACTGCCTGGTTCTTCAAATCTGGTGTTGAAGAAAATGGCTCAATGGACAACATCTGCCTGTTTTTGAACTTGGCTAATGACCCAACTATTGGGTAGATTGTCATCCCTCACCTGGTTCTAACCACAGCCGAATTTCTGGCATACCAATATGAGAAACATGTATTGGTTATCCTAACAGATAGGAGTTCATCTACTGAAGCACTTCAAGAGGTTTCTACAGCCAGAGAAGAGATTCCTGGTTGACGAGGCTTCACAGGTTACACTTATACAGACTTAGCCACTTTATATGAACATGCAGGTCGAGGAGAAGGTAGAAATGGCTCGATTACTCAAATTCCTACTCTTACCACGCCTGCCAACGATATCATTCACCCATCTCTGAACTGACTGGGACAGATCTATGTGGACAGACAGCTACACAAGAGAGAGATTTACCCACCTATCAATGTGCTGCCTGAACTATCACTGTTCATGAAGTCTGCTATTGGAGAAGGGATGACCAGGAAGAATCATGCAGATGTATGTAACCAGCTGTAGGCAAGCTATTGGGAAGGATGTACAAGCCATGATTGCTGTAGTTGGAGAAGAAGCCCTTAGCTCAGATGATCTTCTTGACTTGGAATTTCTGCAGAAGTTTGAGAGGAACTTTATTTTTCAGGGTCCTCATGAAAATCACACTGTCTATGAGACTTTGGATACTGGTTGGCAACTGTTCCTAATCTTCCCCAAAGATATGCTGAAGAACACCTGTATTGGTCAGGTTCTCCAGAGGGAGAGAATTAATAGGATAGATATCTACATAAAGGGGAATTTATTAAGGAGTATTGATTCACACGCTCACAAAGTATAGTCCCACAATAAGCTGTCTGCAAGCTGAGGAGCAAGGAAGCCAGTCCAAGTCCCAAAACCTCAAAAGTAAGGAAGCTGACAGTGAAGCTTTTAGTCTGTGGTCGAAGGACCAAGAGTCCCAAAGCTGAAGAACTTGGAGTCTGATGTTGAAGGCCAGGAAGCATCCAGAATGGGAGAAAAATGCAGGCTGGAAGACTAAGCCAGTCTAGTCCTTCTACATTCCTCTGCCTGCTTTTATCCCAGCCACATGGCAGCTGATTAGATTGTGCCCACCCAGCTTGAGGGTGGGTCTCCCCTCCCAGTCCAACTCAAATGTTAACATCCTTTGGCAACAACCTCACAGACACACCCAGGAACAATACTTTGCATCCTTCAATCCAATCAAGTTGACGCTAAGTATTAACCATCACAGCACCAAAGTAAATTTTACCCTTGAGACTCTGCAAAGCACTGGCTGCTGTTTCATCACTGCTTAATATACTTGTGAAATGCTGGTTCTGTTTTCTTTATTCCTTTAGCACTCCCCTAGCCTCACCTTTGTGTTGAAGTTTACCATGTTAACCTATAATTAAAAACAAAGAATACGTAACATATTGTTCCGGTGTTGAATGCTTTAAACTGCTAACAGACTTCAAACTATTCCCTATTCAGAAAACCTGGGTCTTCAGTGCTTTGCTTAAAGTAGCTGCAGGGATGCAGGTTACGTTTTCTTATTGATGTTTGCATTGTACACAGTGATATACTTAGTTACCTAATAATGTTCTCATTATCTGGGTCTCTTGGACTTTACCTCTCAACCTCCTCAAGAGTATCAGCCTCTGAGTTATAATGCTTTGGTCTCTAAATTAAAGGGGCAAGATCAGGTCTAAAAGATGACTCCTTTCAAAAGAGCCAAGATGCTCTTTCTTGAGCATTTTCTTTTGGGTTGTTGATGTGCCTGTGGGTCTGTGCTGCTGCTCTAAGCAAATAGAGCAGCATTTCTTTGGTTGCTTGGTTGGTTGGTTTTGTTTGTTTGTTTGTTTGTTTTCGAGACAGAGTCTTGCTCTGTCGCTCAGGCTGGAGTACAGTGGTGTGAGCACAGCTGCTCCCAGGCTCAAGCAATCCTCCTACCTCAGTCTCCCAAGTAGCTGGGACTACAGGCATGTGCTACCCACATGCAGTTAATTTTTAAATTCTTTTTGTAGAGACAGGGTCTCACTATGTTGCCTAAGCTGGTCTTGAACCCCTGGGCTCAAGTGATCCTCCCGCCTCAGCCTCCCAAACTGTTGGGATTACAGGCATGAGACATCACCCCTAGCCTAGCAGATGATTTTGACTACCTACTTGCTCTTTCTTATACAATAAATAGATGAGTAAAAGAAATTTCCTTTTCCTGTTTATTACATATGCATTGAGATTCCTGTGTCTTACAGCTCTCCCTCTCTGAGCAACACACAGAATCCTGCAACTTTTGCACAGCTGATATTTATCTGATAGCAGTGAAAAGCCTTGTCTTTGGTGACCTTTACTGAGTTTCCATGCAGAAGAATCACATGACTAAAATCATTAATAGAGTGGTTGCTTGGGGTACAACGAAAGAAGAAAGAAAAACCTACAGCCATTCTACATTCTGACATGTGAACAGTGGTTTAAGTTTCTAAAGTGTTTACCAGATGCTGAAGGCAAGGTGAGAAGCAAAGGCTGTTATGTTTGTGGATATTTTAAACTCTGTTAGGAAGCAGCCTTTGGAAAATCCCTGATTTGGTTCTGCTTTCGGACCTACCTCTGCCTTTTCAGGGTAATGTTGTGGCACAGGTCGTGGCACTTAGAAGTTTTGGAGTTTTATTCCTGCTCCTTCCTGATGCAAGCCCTGAGCTGTCTTCTATGCAGTTGTGCCTTATTGACTGTTTGGTCTCTCTGTTCTTTGTTACTTGGGTGCAATAGCAACTTCCCTACTCCATGCATTCTACCTTTCAAATTGTGTAAATTTCTTTTCTTTTTTTCTCTTAGGGTGTAGGGTACGGGGGAAGTCAGTATAATTTTAATGTAGAAAATGTGATATTTGGATATAAAATGAAAATACATGTTGGCCGGGCATGGTGGCTCATGCCTGTAATGCAGGCACTTTGGGAGGCTGAGGCGGGCAGATCACGAGGTCAGGAGTTCGAGACCAGCCAACGTGGTGAAACCCTGTCTCTATTAAAAATACAAAAATTTGCCAGCCGTGGTAGCGTGTGCCAGTAGTCCCAGCTACTTGGGAGGCTGAGGCAGGAGAATTGCTTGAACCCAGAAGGTGGAGGCTGCAGTAAGCCGAGATCGCACCACTGCACTCCAGCCTAGGCAACACAGCAAGACTCTGTCTTGGGGAAAAAACAAACAAACAAACAACAACAACAACATGTTAAATAATGGAAAAAGAAAAAAAAGAGAGAATTAGAGTGAGGCAGCCACAAACCAAGAAACACCTGTGGCTGCCAGGCGCTAGGAGTGCGGTCTGGAGAACAGCTCCTTCCATTGCCTCTTCAGAGGGAATGTGGCCCTGTGGACACCTTGATTTCAGATTTCAGGCATCCAGAGTGTGAGACAATAATTTCTGTTGTTTTAAGCCACCCAGTTCATGATACTTTGTTATGGCAGTCCTAGAAAACTCATTCAGACCCTCAAGGAAATAAGAGCTATTTGGAATATGTGGCCGAGACTGCTAGGTGTTCACCAAAAGGCTTTCCATTCTACTTTTTTGCCTAAGTATAATGGGAGCCAGGCACATGGCTGTCCCCCTAGACTGTCTTTGCCAGCCTTGCTTGTGTTTAGGGTGGCCAGGTGCCTGAATTCTCACCAGGGGAATGAAGTGGGAGTCACGTGTCATTTCTGGGTCTGGGTTCTAAGATAACCAGCAAGCTTCCTCCACTGTCTTCTCTTTTCCCACCAGCTAGAACCCAGCTGCACCAATGCAGAAGAGAACACTGCCCTGGGGAAGAATGAGTGACAAAGAACCAAAGCTGCCCTGCTGCTCTGGGCCACTCACCTCAAGGGGAAATAGGCTACTCTAGTTTACCTTTTTATTACAGGAGCTTAGCTTTTCCTCCAAGTGATCCATGATTCTTGAGCTGGACAGGGAGTGAGGCACTGAGAATCCTAATTGTCTTCCAGAATAGGAACGACCAGCCCTTGGAAGACAGTGGCTAAGCACATAATCTCTTTGGGTAATTTGGGACTTTGGACAAGCTGATGTTAAATTCGCAGCCACCTAAAAGGGAGATGAAAGATGTGGAAACCAGTAGGGTGGCTGCTTCTGAAAGCATCAGGTATCTTGATTTAGGATAATGACAAGCTCATGTCTTGAGATGTTTGCCACAAGGCACAAAGTGAAACTCACGACTTTTCTCTGGCCAGATGGAAACTGTTCAGTGGGGCCATGGGTGCGAGATTGTTAAAGCCAAACTCAGATTCGGGGAGTTGCTGAATTTCAGTGACAGCCAACGGCATGACTTTGCCAGGTTTCCTTTAGGAAAGGATGGTGATATCTGGGGCTTGCGAGAGAACTTGGAGAATTCCTACCCACTAACCATCTTGGTCTGCAGCCTTTCCTCTGTGCCTCCCTCTCATGGAGAAGGAAAGAAGCTAACACTCTTCCTTCCGCCCCACACCTCCCTGTTTCTCAGCTGGGAACTAACTCCATCTGGAGCAGCCAAATTGTTCTCATGGCAATGTCCTACATTTATTTATTTAACTATTTAATTTATTTGTTTAGAGACGGGGGTCTCACACTGTTGCCCAGGCTAGTGTATGGTGATGCAATCATAGCTCACTGCAGACTTTAACTCCTGGGCTTAAGCGATCTTCCAGCCTTGGCCTCCCAAAGTGCTCGGATTACAGGTATGAGGCACCATGCCCAACCCTACATTTATTTTTTATCTGGATTTGCTTTCCCTGCCCTTCGTGCCTCCACCAGCACCACAGCCTGAGGGCTTACAGAAGCTTTTACCTAGTCATCGTATGTCACACGATGCTCCCTCTTATCAAGGAATTCACTTCATGGCAAAAGTGGCAGTGACTTAAGGCCTGTGGGATTCACTCTTCACCTAACAGACCCCACCCATGACCCAGGAGCTACTGGCCGTTCTAGCACAGTAGAACGGCCTTGTGGAGGCTCACAGTGCCCATGGGGAGATAACTGCTTGCTCCCCTCCAGAAGGGATCGGTGCTGTGAGTCAGCATCCCATATGTGATGCCATTTCCTGTGTCTCTCTATTACTTTTCAAGATGTAGCAGTGAGGCAGGCACTGCAAAGTGTCTCCCAATAGCCTTTCTTACTAGAAGTAATAGAATTTAGAGCTGGGTGCATGGCCACCCAAAATCAAGATACCATTTTCCAGTCTCCTTTGAAGCTAGGCACGGCCGTGAGACACATATTAACCAATGGAATACAAGAAGAAGCGACATGTGGTGGCTTTAAATAACCTTCTACAGAAGAAAGCACCCTTTGTGTTTGCATCCTTTCCTCTGTCCTATTGCCTGAAGTGTCATCTTGACCCACGAGGCTTAGGTCATGCATTGCATAAAAAAAGCATAAAGAACCAGGGTCCCTGACACCTTAGAGCACTATTCCAGTCTGGATCACTTACCCAGACTTTTGTGAGAGAAAGAAACTTTCGATTTGTTCAAGGCATTATTGTCTGGGGTTTTCTGTTTCTCAGTGAAGGCAAACTGAATCCCAATCAAACCCATTGCTTCAGGAACGAAGGGGCAGAATTGCTCAAGGTGACACCTAACATCTGCTCTCCAAATGTTAGACTTCCTGTCCTGAGACTCTAGGCCTTGCTAGCTATAGGTTTTAGGGTCTCTTTTGGTTATCTGTTGCTGTACAACAAACCACTCCAAAAACTTTGTGGCTTTAAATAGTAAAATATTGTTATCTCTCATGGTTCTGTGGGTTGGCTGGGCTCAGCTCAGTGGTTCTTGCTTGGAGTCTCTTATGAGGTTGCAGCCAGTTGCTAGGTGGGGTTGGAACCATCTGAAGGTTTAACTGGACTGGACATCAAAGATGGCATCTTTATTTGACCTCCTGTGCCTCAGTGGTCTTATTCTGTGTGCCTGGCAGAATAGCCTGGATATTTATTTATTTATTTATTTATTTAGATGGAGTCTCGCTCTGTCACCCAGGCTAGTGTGCAGTGGCGTGATCTCAGCTCACTGCAACCTCCGCCTCCTGGGTTCAAGAGATTCTCCTGCCTCAGCCTCCTCAGTAGCTGGGATTACAGGTGCATGTCACCACGCCCGACTAATTTTTTGTATTTTTAGTAGAGACGGGGTTTCACCATGTTAATCAGGCTGGTCTTGAACTCCTGACCTTGTGATCCACCTGCCTCAGTCTCCCTAAGTATTGGGATTACAGGCGTGAGCCACCGCACCTGGCTTGCCTGGACTTCTTATGTGGCAGCTCTGGGCTCCAAGAGGGAGGAAGAGGAGGTTGTTAGTCTTATTAAAGGCCTACCTCAGAGCTGACAGAGAGCATCACTTCTACCACATATTGTTGGTTAAGCAGTCTCAGGCCAACCCAGTATTCAAGGGCTGAGGAAACACATTTCACCTCTCAACAGAGAAGTGATAGGGAATTTGTAGCCGTCTTTAATCCACCACAAAGCCCAAGGGATGAAAGCTTCTATCAGGGGACTCAACAATGGTTCCTCTGAATTGTAAGCTGAGAGTGCCATCCAGCCACTTTGTCTCCTCAGCCACAAAGCAAACATCAAGGAAAGCGGAGGTTCTTGAAAGGAAGTACCCATGAGTCTCTACTTCTATGATCCATGGAATTTTGGTTTCCGGCCTGCCTGAGACCTAACTGTTGCCTTTCCTTTGGCAGAGTTCCTCCAATCAATTTCACAAACACAAATACTTTTTATTTTCTTGGCTCAGGATAGCAAGATTGAATAAGCTCCATAGATCTGCTGTACAATATTACATCTATAGTCGATGATACCATATTGTACACTTGAAAATTTGTTAAATGGGTAGTCCTCATGTTACATGTTCTAATCACAATAAAATATATTTTTTAAAAAGGTTGCAAAATTGGAGTCTGCCCCTAAACTGATACGTTCATCCCTATCATGCATACACACATGGCTTTTTACTTATGTAACTCTGCCAAGAGTGCCTGAGGCTGTGAAAAAGGGATAACTGACTAACCAGCCCCACCAGATAAATCAGAAGCCTGGCTTTAATCTATACAGACTAATAATTTTTGCAATCATAGTGAGGGCCCTAAGGTGTCAAGAAGATTTTCAATCACATTCCCTAGATTTCCTCATTACATAAATGTTTCCTAAGATCCCACCAGATGCCACACCCTGTGCTCAGCACTGGACAGTCATGAAGCAGGTCCAGTCCCTGACCTCAAGGAAAACCAGTCTACATTGTACCACATTATAACAAGTTAGGTTTGGGATTATCAAATCTTCTGGTCTCTCCTATCACTTCCTCCCATATTAATCTGGAATAGCTGCAAATGCTTTTATATACATATATATATTTGAGACAGAGTCTCGCTCTGTCACCCAGGCTGGAGTGCAGTGGCATAATCTCAGTTCACTTCAACCTCCGCCTCCTGGGTTCAAGCAATTCTCCTGCCTCAGATTCCCAAGTAGCTGGATTTACAGGCACCCGCCACCATGACTGGCTAATTTTTATATTTTTAGTAGACACGGGGTTTCACCATGTAGGCCAGGCTGGTCTCAAACTCCTGACCTCAGGTGATCCGCCCGCTTTGGCGCCCCAAAGTGCTGGGATTACAGGTGTGAGCTACTGCACCTGGCCTGCTTTTATATTTTTAAGATTAAAATTTTTTCCCATCTTTCCCTTCTCTCTCTCTCTCTTTTTCATGATTCCCCATCTTTAAAACAATAGAAGCCTGCCTGCTACATCACCACGAGAGCTCATACTGTAGGGCTCTGTGGTCACTCTGTTGAAAATTTGCAGCACTTTCTCTTCCCTCTTCCCAGCTCTCAGTTGAATTGGCTGGAGTTCTGATACCCACTGACATTACTGTTTTTTGTTTTTTGTTTTTTCTTCTTCTTCTTCAAAATCATGTCTGAAGTTAATTACAGCTTCAAAGGGCTTTTCTGATCAGTTTCTTCAGTTGAGGCAGTTGGTTCTGGGCTGGCTCGGTCTCTGCTACCTTCACCCAGTTCTTATTTGAAGTGTAGAGTCCTTGGTAGATAATATTAACCTAAGGCTTTCACGAGTTATCATAGATAGAGAAGAAGGAAATCCTTTACAAGGATAGAAAAGAAGAAAAGGAAATCCAAAGTCACCTGCTTTCCTCCCAATGACATTTTCCATGGAATGAATGCCGTTTGCTGATGAGAGTACTCTTTCACCTTCACAAGGCTCTGCAGCATTGTGGAGCGTTTTTCACAGCGAGCTCTTCTTTCTCCTTCTAAACAGTGTGACCTATAGAAAAGGACAAACATGGAGGTCAGAGAGGGCCTGATGGAATCCCAGCTTTGCTTCTCATTGGCCCTGGACTGCCAATTGATCATGTACTAAAGGAGGAGTATAGCGATGCTTACCCTTTGGTTTTAGCGTTAGGAATGTGATTACCCTGCACGTAGTAGGTGCTCATGAAATCCGTTGAGTGATGCTGTGAAGTTTGCAGGGAAGAGATTATGAACCCTGATTTACGTGTGAATAAAATGAAGTTCATGAGAGTGGGAGTAGGACTTATCCTAGGTCACAGAGGGTGGGCGAGGGTCTTTAAGAATCTAAATCTATTGTTTTTTCTATCACATTAACCCACTGAATAACAGGATTTTCTCAGATTTTAATAATAATAATAGCAACGGCACTGATGGTAAAGGTAGCCTTTGTCTATTGAGCATCAGCATGTGCCAGACATTACACTAGGCACTTTCTATGAATGAACCCATTTAACTATGAGGTGGGTATGATTACCCCATTTTACCGATGGAAAAAGTCTAGGATTCAACATGGTGAAGTAACTTACCCAGAGACACACAAGGGCTGAATCTGCTTGAGTCTTAAAGGAGACCTTGGTTCTTCCTTACTCCAAAACCCAGGCTCTTATCCCCCACATTGCAACTTCCTCAATAAATAAAATATCTTTGAAATGTGTTACTAATTGTGTAAGTTCAAAGATACCATCCAGATGTCTCCATCTTATTAGGCAAGCTCTGTGCGCAGACAGCTAACGATTTAGCTACAACTCTTCATGAGGTCCTTTCTGCACTATAGGATTGTCTGGCCTTCCAGTTTAGCTACTTTCCTAAAAATTTGGAATTGAACGTCCTGAGCTTGAGCAGGATCTCCCAAACATTGTGAGAAAGCAAGCCGTTTTCTCTCTCTGAGCCTCCTTTTCCTCCTCCATAAAATAAGGGTAAAATTTGAGCCTGGAATATCTGGTACCAGAAAACAAAGAAGGTTCAAAGCTATTGGAGCCACATCAAAGCACACAGCAGCCAGCTCAAACAAGCAGCTCACACTGGACAAACATGAGACAATTTGAATATCAAAATGAAAAGTGATCACAAAGGATTTCTACACACTGAATTAAAAAATATCCCTCTACTCAAAGGATTTCTACACATTGAATCAAAAAGGATTTCTACACATTGAATTTATACAGTCCATGAGTGTATAAAAAAAGAATCCATGAGTATATAGTGATATTCTAACCAAAAAGAAAAAGTGTAGATGAAATTAGAAAAACACTATTTTGCAACCATGATAGAAATAATTGATTCAGGTAAAATTATCAGTGAATGCTAAAACACTGGGTGAGAAGTTGTTGGATCCACATAGTCTCAAAGTGTCTCCCCAGAAATTACTTATTAATTACAAAGATAAATAGGTAACTTTACAATGAAGATTTCTGATAACCACCACTTTAACCAACTGATGAAACTTAGCATCCCCAGTAATGAGACAAGCTGACAACATGTGTGACACCCTGGAAAGACATAGAATCACCTGAATAGCATTTTGGCCCAAAAATGTATAACTTAATCTTATAATGACAAACCTAAATTGTGGAACATTTATAAAACAACTGGCTTGGATTTCTCAAAATTTCATTATGAGGCCGGGCGTGGTGGCTCACGTCTGTAATCCCAGCACTTTGGGAGGCTGAGGCGGGTGGATCACCTGAGGTCAGAAGTTTGAGACAAGCCTGGCCAACATGGCGAAACCCCAAATCTACTAAAAATACAAAATTAGCCGAGTGTGGTGGCGCACGCCTGCAGTCCCAGCTACTCAGGAGGCTGAGGCAGGAGAATCGCTTGAACCCAGGAGGCGTAGGTTGCCGTGAGCTGAGACTGCACCACTGTACTCCAGCCTGGGCGACAGTGCAAGACTGTCTCAAAAATAATAATAATAATAATAAAATTTTTAATTTCATTATGAAAGACTGAAGAAAAAGTAGGGGGAGGGAACTGTTCCAGGTTAATGGAGACTTGAGAGTTATGAGAATTATGTGCTCTCTATACTACTGGACGAAAATTAAAAAGCTATAAAGGATATATCAGGCCAACAGGAGAATGCAAACATGGTCTGTTCTTAGACACTACTTTCGTGTCTTATGTTTATTGATTGTGACAATGGCATCATGATTATGCAGAAAGTGGCCTTCTTCTTAGGAGATATTTGCTAAAGATATTAGAAGCGAAGAGTCTTAATATCAGCAACTTTCAAATGGTTCAGGAAGAGAGAGAGAGAAAGAGAGTGAGCATGTATGTATGTGTGCATGTGTGTCTGTGTGTACATACATGCACACAGAGATTTAAAAACTGTGGCAAAATTACTGAATCTAGATGAAGGATGTGTGTGTACTGTTCTTTCAACTTGTCTGTTTATCTGAATTTTTTTAAAATAAAGGGCTAAGGGCCAGGCACAGTGGCTCTTGCCTGTAATCCCAGCACTTTGGGAGACTGAGGCAGGCAGATCACTTGAGTCCAGGAGTTTGAGACCAGCCTGGGCAAAATGGTGAAACCCCATCTCTACAAAAATTAGCCGGGTATGGTGACACACACCTGTAGTCCCAGCTACCTGGGAGGCTGAGGTGGGAGGATCACTTGAGCTTGGGAGGCAGAGGTTGCAGTGAGCCAAGATCACACCACTGCACTCCAGTCTGGGTAACAAAGCAAGACCCTATCTCAAAAAAAAAAAAAAATATATATATATATATATATATATATATGTTAATCAATGAGATTCTATACTTAATGTGTCTATGTGTCTAGCACACAGTAGATGCTCAACAAAACATAGAACTGGGGGGTAACAGTTATCCAAGATCAAATAAGTAAATATTTGCAAAGTATCGTTTATGATTCATTCGACAAATGTGCTCTCTGCAGCACCTCGGGTGTGCAGGGTCTGTGCTAGGAGCTGGGGACAGAAGGAGGAGGAAGGCATACTTCCTTCTCCTTAGCTTCCTAAGATAATGGAGGTAGACATTTGAGTAGGTAATTACAACACAGGATAAATATCAGAGATGGGAAAGTGAGCCTTGGCAAAGGAGAGTGAGTGACTGCACCACCGTTAAGATCAAGAACTTGCGGCTGGGTGTCCACTTCCTGGTTGCAGTGGTGCAGCAGCCAGCAGGCTGCACTTGAAATTCTGGGTGCACTAACTAGCCCCCATATGGACCAGGTCACCCCAGAAGTAGTGCATTCCTGGCCCTGGGATGTCCAGGCTGAAGCTGGGATGAATCCATGTGGGGTGCTGGAGCCAGAATTCCTAAGCTGGGAGTGCTGAGCCTGAGTGGCAACTGCCCTGCCCAGGCTCCAGCCACACTGGCCTTCGCTTGGTATCCCCAGGTATTAAATATAGAAAAAAACCCCAAAAAACCGAAGTATGTATCTATTCTCACGTACTGCTCAACACAACACTCTGACACCAATGTGGGGGTGTATTTCCTATTTCCCCTCACACCAAGCAGTTCTCCAGGGGACATCTGCTGGGTGTCCTCTTACTGAATTCAATTCTAATACTATCTATCTAAAGATTGTGTTAGATTCCACAGGTGAAGGGCTCAGTCTCACAAGACTGTTTCCCACTTCAGATACACATTGCAAGTAGTAGGTTATCATCTACACTTCTGACCGATGAGCTATAAATCGAGGCTCCCACTACCACCTACTTGGGTCCAGTTAATTTGCTAGTGAGGCTCACAGAACTCAGGGAAACACGTTTACCAGTGTCTTCTCTCTCTCTCTTTTTTTTTTTAGATGGAGTCTCGCTCTGTTGCCCAGGCTGGAGGGCAGTGGGGCCACCTCGGCTCACTGTAACCTCCGCCTCCTGGGTTCAAGCAATCCTCCTGTCTCAGCCTCCTTAGTAGCTGGGATTACAGGCACGCACCACCACGCCTGGCTAATTTTTGTATTTTTAGTAGAGTCGGGGTTTCACCATGTTGGCCAGGCTGGCCAACTCCTGACCTCAGATGATCCGCCCACCTCGGCCTCCCAAAGTGCTAGGATTACAAGTGTGAGCCACCATGCCAAGCCTTCAGTGTCTTAATAAAAGTTAAAATAACGGATACAGATGAACAGCCAGATGAAAAGACACATGGGGCAACGTCTGGAGAGGTGCTGATTGCAGGAGCTTCTGTCCCCATAGAGTTGGGGTGCACCACCTCCTGGCACTCAGATGTGTTGGCCAACCCAGAGGCTCACTGAACCTCATACTTCAGGGATATTTATAGAGCCTTCATCACGTAGGCATGATCGATTATTAACTGCATTTCAGCCCTTCTCCCTCTTTAGAGAATGGAGGTGGGGCTGAAAGCTCCAAGCTTCTAACAGTGGCTTGGCCTTTCTGGTGACAAGCCCCCATCCGGGAGCCCAATAAGAGTTGCCTTATTGAAACAAAGATACTCCTATCACCTAGGAAATTCCAAGGAATTAGGAGTTCTGTGTCAGGAGCTGGGGTCAAAGACCAAATACTAGAATAAAAGATGCTCCTAGTTCACCTATGTCTCAGGAAATTGTAAGAATTTTAGGAGCTCTGTGCCAGGGACTCGGGCAGAGACCAATATTTATATTTCTTATTATTTCACCCCAGGTAACCCTGTGCCATCTTGTTCAGACCTTACCAGGTCTTCTCTCAGCCTGGACGGCTCCAACAAACACAAATTCCCCCATCCATCAGGTCCCTTTCTCTGAGGACCTTTCTGAACACCTCCCTGCCACCTCATCCCATATGACTCAGTCAAGAGGCTCCTGATACAATCTGGGTTGCTTTTCCTCATAGCTTTCCTTCAATTCTAAATAATTTGTTTTTGTAAAATTATCTGTCCCGTGTCTGATGTCCTAGTGAGACTGTAAACTCCAGGAAGGCAGAAAGTGCCTCTCCCATGCTAATGCTGGTCTCTGCAGCACCTGCGCAGTACCCAGCATGCACAGTTGCCCAACCAATATTGATGGACGAATGACTTGAAGAGCCTGGGTGAGCTCCCAGAGAAGGCAATGGGAGGGGGAGCACACATTTTTTGATTGTCTAATCAGTGCCAGGCTCCGCCAGGCACAGTGGCTCACGCCTGTAATCCCAGCACTTTGGGAGGCCGAGGCGGGGGGAATCACAAGGTCAGGAGTTCGAGACCAGCCTGGCCAATACGGTGAAACCCTGTCTCTACTAAAAATACAAAAATTAGCCAGGTATGGTGGCAGGTGCTGGTAGTCCCAGCTACTTGGGAGGCTAAGGCAGGAGAATCACTTGAACCCGGGAGTTGGAGGTTGCAGTGAGCCAAGACTGTGCCACCACACTCCAGCCTGGGCAGCAGAGTGAGACTCTGTCTCCAAAAAAAAAAAAAAGAAAAAAAAATACCTGTGAGGCTGTGTGCTGGGCAGTCTACACTAATCATCTTATTCATTCCTCAAAAACATTCGGAGATGCAGGTCTCAATAGACCCATTTTACAAGCAAGGAGATAAGGGTTCGAGATGGTGTACATCTCATCAAAGGAAAGGCAAATGCTGCAGAGCCCGGATTCAAATCTGGGTGTGGCTAGTTTGAAAACCTGAGTTCTTTTCCACTTTGGAGGAAAAGTGATTAATGGACAACTCCCCCTTCACACCTGTCTCCATGTCCGATGCTTTTTCCAGACAGATTTTGGCTGCAGAGCTGGAAATCACAAAGATCATAATGACAGCTCTAACAGCCGTGCCTAGGCTGATGAAAAATGCCTTTGAACAGCCCGGGCTCACAGGCATTATCTTTGCTAATCCTATAATTGGCCTGACAAGTGGTGAATGCATAAATGATTTCGGATATGTGCTTTTGTGTTTAAAAGACTGGGATCTGGGGTGAATTCTCCTTTTGTCTTTCAAGTCCATTTGTAGTTACTTTTTACAAAAAAATTTGTTTTTGTTTTGTCATGTAGACATTTTAAAGCATTTTGTAGTCCAATTTGTTAAAACTTTCATTTATGATTTGTTTTATAAATTATAGAAGAAACTATAGAACTAACTTACTCATTTTTCTTGTAGTCTATTTATTTATTTTACATTTGGCTGGGCATGGTAGCTCATGCCTGTAATCCCAGCACTTTGGGAGGCCGAGGTGGGAGGATCACTTGAACCCAGGAGTTCGAGACTAGCCTAGGCAACATAGGGAGATTCCGTCTCAACAAATAATTTTAAAAATTATCCAGCGTAGTGGCATGCGTCTGTGGTCCCAGCTACTCTGGAGGCTCAGATAGGAGGATCACCTGAGCCCAGGAGAATAAGGCTGCAGTGAGCCATGATTGTGCCGCTGCACTCCAGCTTAAGTGACAGAGCGAGACCCTGTCTCAATAAATTTATTTATTTATTTATTTATTATTTTAAGTGTTTGGCCCATTAGTGATACATACAAATTCAGTTTTCTTTTTTTTTTTTTTTCAGGTAGCCTAGCTAATCATATCTCTATTGATTGACCAACTGAAGGACAAGTTTACTACTGATGGGTCCCCAGTCATTCCCACTGGTATTCAGACTAAAAGCAACATTGGTGGCAGGAAAGTCCACAGGAAAGGCTCTATTTCAGGAAGAAGCCAGAAACCCTGGAGAGAATCCTAGTTCTGCCCCTAACTTGCAGGATGGCCTTAGATGGATCTCTTTTGTACCTTACTTTGAGTTTATAGCTCTACCACTAGGGGGAGAGGAACAAAGTAATCTCTGGCACTGATAATTATCTTTGCATAACTCTTGAATTCTTGTGATAAAAATAAATGTATAGACCGGGCGCGGTGGCTCACGCCTGTAATCCCAGCACTTTGGGAGGCCAAGGCAGGCAGATCACAAGGTCAAGAGATCGAGACCATCCTGGCTAACACAGTGAAACCCCGTCTCTACTAAAAATTTTAAAAAAAATTAGCCGGGTGTGGTGGCGGGCGCCTGTAGTCCCAGCTACTCGGGAGGCTGAGGCAGGAGAATGGCGTGAACGTGGGAGGCGGAGGTTGCAGTGAGCCAAGATCGCGCCACTGCACTCCGGCCTGGGCGACAAAGCGAGACTCCGTCTCTAAAAAATAAATAAATAAATAAATAAATGTATATTCAAATAACACCGAGATACCTTTTTTTTAACCTATCAGACTGGCAAATACTGAAAAGATTGATATTACTTATTATTGGCAAAGATGTAGGGAAATTCTCTTAAAAAACAAAAACAAAAAAATCTCAGGCTGGGCACGGTTGGTCATGCTTGTAATTCCAGCACTTTGGGAGGCCGAGGCGGGTGGATTACTTGAGCCCAAGAGTTTAAGTCTAGCCTCAGCAAGATGGCAAAACTCCGTCTCTACTAAAAATACAAAATTTAGCCGGCGTGGTGGCACACGCCTGTAATCCCAGCTACTCGGGAGGCTGAGGCATGAGAATCGCTTGAACCCAGAAGGCAGGGTTTGCAGTGAGCTGAGATTGTGCCACCGCACTCCAGCCTAGACAACAGAGTGAGACTCTGTCTCAAAATAATAATAATATACTTATAAAGTACGTTATAAGTAAAATAATACTTATAAAAAGTGACATAATACTTATATAAAGTACTTAAAACAGTGCCTGACACTCCCTGAGTAAGCATTCCCCAAATATTAGCTATTGTAACCATGATATATATTTTGGTGACAAATTGTGAACGTTTATCAGGTGTCCTTTTAATGGCATACTGTGTGTTGTCTAGATTCTTTGGGGGTTACCTGATTCTATAGGGGTCTTTCCCTGTCTCTGACTAGGCTATTTCACAAGTCTATGAGTTCTAGAAAAGTAATAGTAATGTTACAGTAGGTAGTTAGTCAGACATTAGCAGGGCAGGAGAGGGACCCCTCTCACTCGGAATGTTAGGTGATCATCAGGTGGTTATTATACTATCTCTCTAAAATGAGAATTGGTCAAAGCCAGTGCTAGGGAAAGGCAGTTTCCCAATAGAAAACACCTGAAACCGGTGATCAGTAGCTTCCTGACAAGATCTCAGGAATTGGGCAAGTGGGCTCAAGCACGCGCACTCAGAGGCAAAATGGTTGAGTTTAACGGCTACATGTCCCTCCTGTAGGAACGCCGGACTGGTAAGAGAAAAAATGCCTCAAGTGAGCATGTGCACAACTTCAGTAAACACACTGCACACGCGCCCCTCTCAAGTGAGCATGTGCACAACTTCAGTAAACACACTGCACACGCGCCCCTCTCAAGTGCTGGCAGACCACTGTGCATGCAGACAACGCACCCAAAGGGAAGAATCAGGGGAACAGTAACGCAACCCTGCCAGCATGCCAATGTGTAAGACCCCCCCCAAGTCCAGGGTCAAACCACACACTGGACTCTCTCACGTTACCCACTTGGCTCTCTTCCAAGTGTAGCTTTTTACTTCCTTTGGTTCCTGCTCTAGAAAATTTTAACAAACTTTTACTCCTGCTCTAAAATTTGCCTCAGTCTCTTACTCTGCCTTAAACACCTCAGAAAAATTATTTCTCCTGAGGAGGCAGGAATTGAGGTTGATGCAGATCCATATGGATTCACCACTGCTAACATACGTTGGTGCTGTGAGACTCAGATACGCCCCCTAGAGGTAATTGTAATGCAAATTATCCTTGCCCATGGAAATGCAAATTTTGTCCCATAAATGTACAATAAATAAATGTACAGAGACAATTCCAAACATCGCATTTTATTACCCTAAAAATAATAACCAATTTTTCATCTATCAAATTTATTTCTGCATTCTTGATTGCCTATATATACTTGTCCGTTAATCAGATTCTCCTTTGAACTGGCTTTAATATATTATTTCATTAATAACCAAGTAAAATAAAATCTTTGACAAGCACTCATTTTATATTTCTTTAAGAGTCATGATTTTACCTTTTAAAAATTATAACTTTCTAGTATGATCCTATCTTCATTAAAAAGATGTTTGTCTTTCTATTTCTTGGAGAAAACTTGAAAGAATGAACACAAAAATGTTTACAAAGGATATCGTGGCAGAGATGGGTGGAAAATATTTCAGTTGCCTGTTACTCTCTTCTTTATACATTTCATATGATCCAAACATTTGTATACTGGGCATCTGTTTTATAGCAACTTAAAAAAAAACCCACCTATTCTCCCTTTTAAAAGACAGAACAGGAGACTTTCCTGCTGGAACCAGTCCTTTGGGGTGGGAGGAGAGAGTGTTGAGGGGTCAGATGTGAGCAGCTTCCTCACTCTGTAGGGCTTGGTTATTTATCTAAGGAGACCCCTTAAGAAGCAGGGCAGGCCAGCTTATTTCCCAGCAGACCTGTTTTTTCTGACATAATGCACTTAGGCATAAAATCAATTGAAAGTGGCAGAGCATCAAAGTCATCTTAGTGGCCAGGTTGAGGTGGTCAAGCCTGAGAGTTGGGCCTCAGCTCTGGCTAGCTCAGCCTCTTTGACTATGTGCTGGTCAACTAGCTGAGACTCTCGCTGTGGCCCAGAGAATGTCAGCCCTGGAAGAGACCCACCTAATCCCATCTCTTCTTTCTATGAATGGGAAAACAGGCCTGAGGAGGGGAGGGAACCGGCAGAGGGCACACAGCAAATTGGGGTCACTCTAGCACTCGAACCCTGATGTCCAGAGTTCTGGCCTAATGCTCTTTTACCTCTCCGTGTTGGGCTGATTGTGAAGGGCCTTTAATGCCAAGCCAAGGAGAGAAACATGTCCCAGAGAAACATGACACGCTAGAACAGGAGAGGGCACCATCAAAGCTGCACTGTAGAAAGTCTTCACTTAGAGCAGGGAGGAGTTTACCTCTCTCCTTCTGGGGGCTGGGCTGGGAATTGGGGCTGCTCTTAAGACCTAATGAAGACCAGGCCTTCAATAAACTGCCCTTGCAAAGCAGGCTGCCATTTAATTGCATCTGAAGTAAAAACTGGCTGCTCTTTTTTTTTATTTTGGGAAGAACATGGTCAGGGGACTTTTGTTATGTAAAGGGAGATGGAAATCCCCTTGAAATGGAGAAGTTTCAGACAATAAAGTGGCATCATGGAAAGGTTGAGTTTGTGATGTTAACTGGCTTTTCTCGGACTCGGCCGGCCGAGGCACCCCTCCTCGGGGTCTCTGCCAGAATGAGTGAGAGAGGCGGCCCCTCGGCGCTGAAGAGAGCAGGAGATGGAGTCTGCCATCCAGGCTTAAGTTCCTCTTTATTACGTACACTGTTCCCAAGCTTGAGGCCCCAGATCTCACAATTTTTGACATTTCAACAAACGAATCACACCATTGTTTACTTAATATTTTTCTGTACATCTATTCACTTTTAACAACTGATATTTTTAAAGAAAATTTCTATTGCTACATCAATAGAAAATCAACTTCATTTCCATAAAAATAAATACAAGGAAAACAAAACAACGCGATTAAGTTCTGGCTAGATACGGTCGCCTGTTCTGTCTTTGTTAGAAAGGGAGATTGGAATTGCGTTAGAGAACTTTTACTGGCATATTAGAAACAACCGGAAAATTTCCTTGATTTAATCAAAAGGAAGGGAAAATAATTGAAAATAGAATAACTATCTCACTAGGTGGTTTAGTTACCTAATGTCTTTGTGTGAAACAGCTGAAATTAGCTGTGGTTCCACCAGTGATTCTAGCCAAACCTTGGAAAATGCTTTGAACGGGACCTTGCTCTCCCACCCATTGGCTGAGTGACCGTGGGAAAGTTCCTCAACCTGTCTGAGCCTCTGATTCCTCACCTGCAAAATGGATGTGTTAACAGAACCTACCCCCTCGGCTTCTGGGGTACACAGTGACAGAAAGTATGGGAAGAGCTTCACCTACTGTGATCTGTGAGAGGTGAGAATAGTAAGAATACTAATGATGCAGATACCAGTGGGCTAGGGGAGGTCCCCAAATACCCGTAGGACCTCGGCCCCAGCCGGTGTCCAGGCTTTTGATGCCATTGCGGGAAGGAATTCAATGACAAATCAGAAAATAGTGAAAGTTTGGAGAGTTATTGCAAGACAAAAAGCACACACTCAAGAAAAGGCACTGTGGGCCAGGTACAGTGGCTCACGCCTGTAATCCCAGCACTTTGGGAGGCCGAGGTGGGCGGATCACCTGAGGTCGGGAGTTTGAGACCAGCCTGACCAACATGGAGAAACCCCATCTCTACTAAAAATACTAAAAATTAGCCAGGCGCAGTGGCGCATGCCTGTAATCCCAACTACTCAGGAAGCTGAGGCAGGAGAATCACTTGAACCTGGGAGGCGGAGGTTGCGGTGAGCTGAGATCGTGCCATTGCACTCCAGCCTGGGCAACAAAGAGCAAAACTTCGTCTCAAAAAAAAAAAAAAAGAAAGGGGAGTGTAGGTATACTTAAGAGAGAGACAGTCATGCAACCGGGTTTGCAGTTTCCATCTACATGAGTTTCTTTAACCAAGAGGGGGAATATTCATGAAGATTCCTGGAAAAATGTGAAGATTTCTCAGAATTCTGGTGCCACTCATTTTTACACCAAATATGGGTGTTCCAGGATCTGTCCTGGCACTGGTGGGTGTGTGATTGACTATGTTAATGAGCATATAATGAGGTCCTAGGTGAGACCTAAGTCAAATCCAGCGCCATTTTGGGTCTAGTTGGTCTTAGCCAGCTTGACCCACACCCTGGTTTTTCAGGGTCTTCTCAGCCCCTAGCTTCTGCAGCTGTTTTAACAGTTCCCTTTTGCTAGTCATATAAAACTGCTGCCTGGAATGTGCTGTTCTCCTGTGTCAACGCTGTATCATTCCTGTCTCAATGCTATCAGGAAAGCTTTGGTAAAAATCCCTTAACTTGGTGGTGTGCTGTGGCTCCCCTCTGTAATCCCACACCTTGGGAAGCCAAGGCAGGAGGATCACTTGAGCCTAGGAGTTCAAGACCAGCCTGGGCAACATGGTGAGACTAGTCTCTATTTAAAAAAAAAAAAAAAATCCCCTAACTTGAACCTTCTGGTATTTGGTGTGTTTTGGGGAACTGAGCCAGGAGACCGGGTAAAGAGAAGCAGCAAGCGCAGCAGCAGCAGACACAGAGCCCTGGCAGAACTGCCCGGCCAGAGGAGTTGGCCCCCACCAGGTGGATCTGTGCATCAAGGAAGCATCCTCAGGACTCTGAGAAACATCAAGGAAGTGAAACTGAATAAAGATATTGGACTTCAGGTGTCATGCAGGATGGATGCTTGGACAAAACTGGTAGGGTAACCTCCAAATACCAGATCATTTCAGGACCCTGGGAGATGAATATTATTGTCCTCCATTTTACATACAAGAAAAATGAAACTTGTGAAAGTTGCCAGTACTAAAATGGAGTCACTTAGGCTAAACTCCCACAAAATGGGGCTGGGAGGCCATGAAGGAAGGGTCCTCATGCATGTATGCCTACAACAGAAACTATCCAAGAAATTCCACATAAGCCACCTGGCTTGCACAGGGACATTTGTCCAACAGTGGCTGTCTCCACCAATAAGCTAATGCCAACTCCTGCAACAAGCTCCTGTAACCAATGGTCTTTTTTTCAAATTAGCTTACATGTACGTTTCCTCCTTTCTTTATTTTTTTTTGAGACAGAGACTCACTCTGTTACCTAGGCTGGAGTGCAGTGGTGCGATATCGGCTTACTGCAACCTCCGCCTCCTGAGTTCAAGTGATTCTCGTGCCTCAGCCTCCTGAGTAGCTGCAATTATGGGTACACGTCACGATGCCCGGTTCATTTTTGTATTTTTAGTAGTTACAGGGTTTTGCCACATTGGCCAGGCTGGTCTTGAACCCCTGACCTCCGGTGATCCGCCTGCCTCAGCCTCCCAAAGCACTGGGATTACAGGCATGAGCCACCGAGCCTGGCCTCTCATCCTTTCTCTTAAAAGCTTCCTCTTGCCCCACCCCCTTTGGTGCACCTATGGTCCACCACAGCATGTGCACCCAAAATTGCAATTCCCTGTTATTCTCAAATAAACTCTTTGTTTTGGAGAACTGGTCTCTCTGCTGTTTATTTCAGGTTGACAGACCTAAAATATAATACAATATTAAATGACTGCCAGACAATTCATAGCAGACCTATACTCCATGACCACCCTTCTTAAGAGCTCAATAAATGTTCTGAACATGCTTAGTCATAGCTAAACTGTGATTCAGGGCATGAGGTAGACTGGACACATACATAAAAAGAATGAATAAGATCAGGATATGCAAAACAATATGGACAATTTGATCATACTTATGTAAAAGAGAAAACACACACCAAAGTTATATCTTTATGTATGTACCCTTATATACGCAAAAGCTTGAAACAGACCTGGTAGCAGTATTAACGGTTGGGTAGAAAAGAGCAGGGAAAGGAGGGCTTGTTTTGTTTGAGGTTATAATAATAATAATAATAATAATAATAATACATTTCTATATTATTTGAAATATTTAAAAATTTAATTAAATTTAAAAAATTTAAAGAAATGGCTGTTGTGGGCTGAATTGTGCCACTCAGCCGCATCCCAATTGAATTGAAGTCCTAACCCCCAGTACCTCAGAATGTGACTGTATTTAGAGACAGGGTCTTTAATGAGGTAATTAAATTAAAATGAGGTCACTAGGGTGGGCCCTAATCCAATATGAATGGTATCTTTATAAGAAGAGGAGATTAGGGGCCTATTGGAGGGTTTAGGTTGGGAGGAGGGAGTGGCTCAGGAAAAAGAACTAATGGGTACTAGGCTTAATACCTGGGTGACAAAATAATCTATACAACAAACCCCCAGGACAGAAGTTTGCTTCTGTAACAAATCTGCACAGGTACTCCTGAACTTAAAATAAAAGTTTTTTGTTTTTTTTTTTGAGACGGAGTCTTGCCCTGTTGCCCAGGCTGGAGTGCAATGGTGCGATCTTGGCTCACTGCAATCTCTGCCTCCCAGGTTCAAATGATTCTCCTGCCTCAGCCTCCTGAGTAGCTGGGATTACAGGTGCCCACCACCACACCCAGCTAATTTTTTTTTGTATTTTTAGTAGAAACAGGGTTTCACCATGTTGGCCAGGCTGGTCTCGTGATCCACCCTGACCTCGTGA
This sequence comes from Pan troglodytes, assembly GCF_028858775.2. NCBI lineage: Eukaryota > Metazoa > Chordata > Mammalia > Primates > Hominidae > Pan > Pan troglodytes. Next base: position 17,224,050 of record NC_072409.2, read on the forward strand.
TCCACCTGCCTTGGCCTCCCAAAGTGCTGGGATTACAGGCGTGAGCCAACGTGCCCAGCCAAAGTTGAATTTTAAAAAAGAAATCTCCTTAAGTTAGAAAAATACTTTAAAAATCTAAATAAAGTGGAAGACAAAACCCAGAACTAAAAAAAGAAGAGGAAATTAGGATGCAGACACAAACAGAGGGAAGACCATGCGAAGACACTCATCCACAAGCCAAGGAAGAAACCAACCCTCAGAAGAATGCAACGCTTGGACATCTTGATCTTGGACTTCTAGCCTCCAGAATAAAATAATTTTCTGTTGTTTAAGCCACTGAGCCTGTACTATTTGTTACGGCAGTCCTAGCAAACTAATACAATGACCAAGGTAAAATTCCTGTCTTCCAGGAACTCCTAGCCTAGTGGGAGAAGTGGGTAATAGAATAATCTCACTATAATACCAAGAAAACAGGGAGAAGTCCTGCAAAATACAGAAGCAAGGTACTACGGAACCTGGGGGTAGGAGGATATTACAAGGCCTGGCAGGCATCACAGAGGAAGTGGCTTTTGAGCTGGGCCATGAAGGATAAGAAACAGAGAAAAGCAGGCAGGTAGGAGAGTTAGGGACTGTTTCTGGGGGAAATATAACAAGCAAAGTCTTGGCCAGTGAATGTCTGTCCTGTGTCAGATTAAAGCAGCAATGTTTTCCCCAAGTACAGGCTTCAGGAAGTGGTGGGAGACGTAGCTGGAGGTATTTGTTGGCAGTTTCATTTGTCAGCTGTTCCTGATAGCTGTTGGCCATCATGGAGGGTTACTAAGCGTGGGAGTGACATAGTTGGATTTGCTTTGTAGAATGATCACTCTGATGGTCCATGAGGCAGGAATTGAAAAGTGATGGGCCGGGTGCAGTGGCTCACGTCTGTAATTCCAGAACTTTGGGAGGCTGAGGCAGGTGGATCACCTGAAGTCAGGAGTTTGAGACCAGTCTGGCCAACATGTCAAAAACCCGTCTCTACTAAAAATACAAAAATTAGCCAGGCCTGCTGGCAAGCCCAGCTACTTGGGAGGCTTAAGCAGGAGAATCGTGAGAACCCGGGAGGCAGAGGCTACAGTGAGCTGAAAAAAATAATAAATAAATAAATAAATAAATAAGAAGAGTGATGGCCTAAGAGCCTTTCAGTCCACAGAAATGTTTTGTTTCACTCACCCAGCTATTTTTTTCAAAATTAATTAACTATTCTAACAGTTAATAAATTACAAACAATTATAGGTATAATTATAATTTATATGATACTTGAAATATATGGCTCGTAATATAATTTCTAATCATAAACATTATAATTAATTTTCCAATAAATTAACATAACCATGTTAATTCTATTGGTTGATTTACATGTACATTATAAATATTAGTAAACTGGAGAGCGCTTAAAATCTTCAGGTTTTTTTTTTTTTTGAAACAGAGTCTTACTCTGTCACTCAGGCTGGAGTGCAGTGGCGTGATCTTGGCTCACTGCAACCTCCGCCTCCTGAGTTCAAGCAATTCTTCTGCCTCAGCCTCTCAAGTAGCTGGGATTATAGGCACTCGCCACCACACCTGGCTAATTTTAGTATTTTTAGTAGAGATGGGGTTTTACCATGTTGGCCAGGCTGGTCTCGAACTCCTGACCTCAGGTGATCCACCCACCTCGGCCTCCCAAAGTGCTGGGATTATAAGTGTGAGCCACCAATCTGGCCAATTTTCAGGTGTTTTAGAGATCTTTTAACCAATGTTACGGGTTGAATTGTGTCACCCCACAAAAAGAAAAAAAAAAGATATGTTGAAATTCTAACCCCTGGTACCTTTGAATCTGATCTTTTTTGGAAATGAGGTCTTTGCAAATGCAATTTAGATGGAAATTAAGATGGGTCATATATGAGTGTGTGTGGGGGTCCTTAATTCAATATGATTGGTGCCCTTATAAGAAAAGGAGAAGAGATACAAACACAGGGAGAAGAGAGCCATGCGACAATGACAGGTAGAGCCTGGAGTGATGCAGCCAGAATCCAAGAACAACAAGGATTGCCGGCTACCACCAGAAGTTGGGCAAGGGCAAGGAAGGATTTACTCAGTCTCAGAGGGAGCACAACTCTGCTGACACCTTGATTTTGGACTTCCAGTCTCCAGAACTGTGAGAGAACACATTTTTGTTATTGCAAGCCACCCAGTTCATGGTACTTTTATTATAGCAGCCCTAGGAAGCTCATACAACAAGGAGCCTATATTCCGACCTAACAAGTGGCTGCAGCCCAGTAAGGTACTTCCAGGAGGTACATCTCCAGCCAGATGGCATCGCTCATCCATCTAAGGCATAGATGCTACAACAGAGGTCCGGAAGAGAAAAGATAAGAACTTAACTAATGCAGTAGCTCCTGGGGTCTCAAACTGGGTTAGCTCGTGAGACCTTGGACAAGAGCTCCGTAGGAATATGACATAGGATAACTCAGGAGAAATGATGTGTTCCTGGGAATGCTATCTGCTAAGTCTTTGGAATTGGTAGGAATGCAGGCTTATCCCTCTTTGTTCTTAGAAACAGTCATTCCTTACTTCATGAAAGAGGATAAACTAGTATTTATTATTAATATATTTTGTACACTACCATGAACCAGGCCTTGTTTTGTGGGTTTTATTATATATGTTGTGCCATGTAATCCTCCCACAATGCTTTGAAAATTCTCCACTTTATAGACAAGAACACTGAGACTCAGAAAGATTATGGAACCTAGATTTTAAAATGTAGAACTAACATCTACCCTTTGGTTTCTGGCTTATGGAAGAAGAAGAAAAGGAAGAAGAGGAAGAAGGAGGAGGAGAGAAAGAAAAAGAAGGAAAGAGAGAGAAGGAAGGAGAAAGAAGGAAGAAAGAAGAAGAGGAGGGAGGAAGGAAGGAAGGAAGGAAGGAAAGGAGGAGGAGGAGGAGAGAAGGGAGAAAAAAAGAACTAGCATTTTCTCAATGCCTTTTAGGTGCCTGAGCTGGCATTTTAGGCATGCACTCATTGAATCTTCACGAAACCCTGTGAGGTAGGTGCTTTTATGATCCCCATAGTATGCCCTGCACCATTCAGATAAGGAGACTGAGACTGAACAGGTCAAGTAATTGCTGAAGCTGGATGAGGGATACAGCAGTCTGTGCTTTTGTCTGGATCTAAAGTCCTTGCTCTAAAAGAAGGTATGAGCTCGTCGGTTGAAAGGGCTTTTAATCTTTTCATTCATTCATTCATTGATGAATGCTCTTTATCGTTTTATGGATTTTGGAAAGAAGGCAGCTGGGTGTAGCTGAGAGGACCCCAGCCCATGTGCTGAGAGACTTGGGCTCCGGTCTAGCCTGAGCCTCAGTGTCCCCATCCATGACATGTGGGGGCTCTAAGGGCTGATCTCAAAGGCCCCTTCTTGTGCCAAGAGTCTGTGATTTTGTGATTCCCCAGCCTTGGGAAGAAGTCACCAATTAATATTAATACAACAGCTCACAATGCTAATTTGCCAAGATCTCAGCTAACGGCAGTCAGGATTTTAATCCAAGCCCACCTGACTGCAAACTTCTTCACTTTCTTCTGGCTTGGAAAAACAGAGGAACTAACAAAGAGACTGAGGAAACAATGCTGCCAAACCAGGTGTGCGTGAGCAACACAAATGGGAGCAGTAGCCACAGGCTGAGAGTTCTGGCAGTCGAGAGGGCCTGGCATGGGCCTGCTGCGCCCTCTGGTGGAGCACGCCTGAATCGGCTCCTCTGGATTTGTCGTTTTGATGCCAGAATAGACGAAGGGATACAGGAAGCCGGAAGTGGTTTTCCCCATAGTTTTTGGAAGCCAGTGACACCAGCTATTGTCCTAAAATGTAGACTGCTTGAAGCCATTTGTCACTCCTCCGTGAAGCCCAGCTGCCCTGGGTTCATTTATTGATGAGACTAATTATATTTTGTTTCTGATTTTATAATTCGTAGATACTTAGGCCGGGTATCGAGCAGTGAACCCACCAGAAATGGTACCTTTCCCACTCAGCTCAGGGTGAGGAAAGGCAGACATTAAACCTGTAAAATTCAAAATAAATATACGGGCAGGAAGAAATTATCCTTCCTTCACGCTGCCTTTTCTCCTTAGCTTTCCCTCCAATCTCTGGACGGGAAAAAGATCTTTGTCAAGAGCAAGAGCCAGGTGCAGTGGCTCACGCCTGTGATCCCAGCACTTTGGGAGGCCGAGGCGGGTGGATCACTTGAGGTCAGAAGTTCGAGACCAGCCTGGCCAACATGGCGAAACCCCTACTCTATTAAAAAAATATATACAAAAATTAGCCAGGCGTGGTGGCGCGCACCTGTAGTCCCAGCTGCTCGGGAGTCTGAGGCAGGAGAATTGCTTGAATCAGGGAGTAGGAGGTTGCAGTGAGTAGAGATCACACCACTGCACTCCATCCTGGGCAACAGAGCAAGACTCCATCTCAGAAAAAAAAAAAAAAAAGGCCAAGGAGTGAGACCAAAAGACTTTTAAACATAAAAAATGCTTTAAAATTATGTCTAGCTTAATTTGTCGCAGATACCATGCTCTGGGGATTCTGAAATAATTTCTAATCTGTACTGAAGCAATGCCCAGAGTCAACCTTGAAGGCTGTATTGTAAGCCTCCTCCAGGAGGGCACTGACTCGCTGGCAGGGAGAGACGAGGGTGGGAAATGATAGAGGGCTACGGTGAAGGGGGATTTTACACACATTTATAACCTTCACGACAATCCAATAAACTAGGGACCACCATACCTATTTTACAGATGAGGAAACTGAGGCCCAGAGAGATTAAGATGCTTGCCCAAGTCTCAGAGCTAATAAACTGCAGAGTTGGAATTTAAATCTTGGAGAAACAACTGATAAGGATTAGAGAGTCTGGTTTCCAGTGTCAGCTCTGAAAATGCTTGCTTGTGTAGCTGCTGGGATATCTGTTTTGTTATGTTTTTTTATCGCATTATGAGGGCTCAGTTAAAAGGCATCCATAGTCTCTTCCCCATCAGCCCATATAAGGGACTCTACAGAAAAACGGGAAGGTGGTCACTGAAGGGCTTCAGTGGACAGGAGGAGACAGGAGCCCAGGTTTGAGCTCAATCATTAGTCATTGATGAATGAATGCATGGTTAACCCAGCGGCCTCTCCTTAATCTCACAGCTTCACCAGTAAGCAAATACAGAGTATCAGAGCCCTCAGAGATTCCCTTATCCAGCTGTTTTTAAAGTTTTTGAACAGAAGTCCAATTCATAAAGCCTTTCAAAAAATATTTATTTTGCTATGGGTTTTTTCTTTTGGTGGGGAGGTGGTTATTGGGAGAGAACGGAAGAGGAGATAGAACCCCATCTACTTGAACTGCCCTGCAAGACTGTGGTCCTTTGGTCTGAAAAATAAAATTGAACTGAAAAGATCAACTAACCTCTCTACATTCCAGATAGGAAAATTGAGGCCCAGAGAGGGGAAGCTACCCAGCCAAGGTCACACAGTTGGTTTCAGCTAAGTCCTAACCTCAAGCTGTCATTCCCAGTTCAGTGCTTTATCCACCTTACCCCTATCCCAGCCAGATCCCCAATTAATTATTAATAGCAACTTTTACACCTGGAAGTATTTATAAGCAGTATCAGGCTACTAAAATGCCATCACCTACTTACATAGTGGCTAAAGGATCTGTTGTGTGAGCCAAATTGCTCAAAGTTTCAAGGCATTTTAAGACTTGTGGGTTTTTTCAGCTTTGTTTGTTTGTTTGTTTTTGCTGTCATATGCTTTTTTATGTGGTAAAATATAGATAATATAAAATTTACCATTTTAGCCACTTTTAAGTGTACTATTTAATAGCATTAAGTACATTCACATTGTTGTATAACTGCCACCACTACCCATCTTCAGAACTTTTTCATCATCCCAAACTGAAACTGTACTCATTAAATAATACCTCCCCATTCCTCTACCCCCAGGGGAACCACCTTCCAATTTTCTGTGTCTCTGTATTTGACTATTCTACGTACTTCATATAAGTGGAATCCTATACTATTTGTCTCTTTGTGACGGGCTAAATTCACTTAGCATAATGGTTCATCCTTGTTGTCGCATGTGTCAGAATTTCCTTCCTTTTTCAGGCTGAATAACATCCCATTATTATCAACAATATCCCCAAATGTGGCATGTATCACATTTTGTCATCCATTCATTCCTCAATGGACACTCAGTTGTTTCCACATCTGTGAGTGGAGTTAATAACATTACTTACCTTGTGGTATAATTGCAAAGACTGAATGAGGTAAAGCGGTTTACACAGTGCCTGGTTATGGGCTAAAAAGCTCGGCAAGTCATTCCTGTGGGCAGAGAGGGGGGTGAAATATTTTATAATGTGTTCTTATCCCTTCCAATGCACTCATACTGGTATTGAAACCCTCTCATGCAAGTGTGGTACTTTACAGTTTCCAAACCACATGCATGTCGGTGATCCCACGTGCATTCCTAGCCCTTCTCTGTAAGGTTCACAGGACGGGTGCTGGTATCTCCATTTCACATAGGATAAACTGAGGCAAAGAGAAGGCCCCAGATCAGCCAGATATTAGCAGCTCTCAGTGGCTGTCTCTCTGGCTCTTGGGGAGTCCACTGTGGTAGACTGGGTTGCATTCAGCTATATTCACCTCCCCAAAGGAGAATTATGCACCCCAACTCTATCAATATGAGGCTATAAGACTTGCTCTGGCTAAGAAAATTTGAGCATAAGTGATATGTGCTACTTTGGAGCAGAAGCTTGAAGACTTAGCACGTCACTCACCAGGTCTCTTTTCCCTCCGCCGTGACATCTGACAACGTTCCAGAGAGAGAAACGGAGAGACACAGAGAGGCAGTGTGCTCCGTCAGCCTGAGTCCTAAAGTGAAGATGGTGTGGAACAGGGAAGTAGTTGACACATTATGGACATAGAGAGTGGGCAAGAAGCACACCTTTGTGATAAGGTTTAAATCCACTGAGATTTTGGAGTCATTTCTTACACAGTAAAACCTAGCCTCTCCTAACTAATGTATCTATAAAGGCAATATCCTTTCCTGAGAGTAGGGATTTATTATATCAGCTCTAGATGAATCTTGACTGGTCTATTGTGCATGTATGCGTGTGTGTGTGTGTGTGTTCATGGCACAGAGAATATGAGAAAGTGAAGGCCTAGCCCAAATTGTTCCAGATGCTATGTAGAGAGGCCTGTTTCTCATTCTTCATCTCTTCTCTCCAATTATTTGTATTACTCTAAAGAAAACTTTCTGATTTCTGTTGAATTCCATGATAGCAGATAAAGGTTTTCTTCTTTCCTAACTTACTTGGGGAAACTGCCTTCAGGAGCTGTGTATTGGCTCTTAGAAATAATTCTAGCAGCTTCTGTTTCCTGAGTGTTTATTCCCTACCAGGCACTATGCTAAGAGCTTCTCATGCTCTGCCTCATTTTCCCTTAATAATTCACATAGGTATTAAATGCTGCTGTTTCCTGATTTTTGAGACAAGGAAATGAAGAATTAGAGACCTTAAGGAACTTTCCAAAGCCACACAGCTACTAAGAAGCAAGGCTGGGACTGAAATCCAATTACAGTGTTGGATGATTTCTGACTTGTCAGTTTGGGTCCCTCATGTATTTGTAGGCACTATTATGCTTGCTTCCACTGGTATTTCTTCCTCCCTCCCCACCCCCCGCTGCTAATTCTAAGCCCCACTCTTTGCTCACCATGGATGATAGAGGGGAATCTCCTTTCCTTAGTCCTGGTTTCAGTGAGGAAGGATTTTTTTCTGAGCACATTCTTGGTTCCTCTCCGTGCTTTATCCATTCCTGGAAAGATGAAGGATTGTACATTTGAGAATACCTGGTCATGCCCAACTCAGCACTTCTTCTGATAGGGAGGGAGCTGCTCCTCAGCCCTGCTCCCTTCAGCAGGAGGCCTGCCCTAGTCTTTGCAGCCCACTTCTGGGGTTCACTATTAGTGGCACCCTTCAGCTACCAACCCTAACAGTTTCTTCTCCAACCTGGCAATTTCACTAATAAAGAAAATATTCTGGCCTTCCTCTGCATCTTTTTGTTGATATCTCAACTTGCTCAGAAGTCAGACAAGGCAAAGGAATGCTATTTATTCAGAGTCCTGCATAGAGCCCCAAATGGGCATCCTAAGGGAACTGCACTGGTGGGAAAGATTTCATGGTCCACTGATGGTCCCTGTCCTCACCTTGGTGGCCTCAGGGTTTAACATCAGCCTCCCTGGACCTTCAAGGTGCTCTAACACCTGCCCCCCTTTTAGGCAATGAAGGATGGTATGGCAAAAATAGCTGGTTGTTTCTCAGTATCCATTCTTTTCTTCCCTCATTAGTAATAATCCTCCCCAGAACAAAGACTAAATTTCTCTGCATCCCTTGCAGCTAGGTGTGACCATGTGACCTACCAATGGGATGTCAGCAAAAGCAATAGGTACAACTTCTGGGTCATACACTTAACAGGAAGGCACGTGCTATCTACTTCTTTTTCTCCCCTCTCCTGGTGTTAGCTGGGGTAAGTATTTTGAGCCATGATATAGAAGCATGATTTAGGGGTGGCAGTGCCATAACCAAGGAGGAACTTACATCTTGCTGCCTTCAAGCTGCTATATCACCTCTGTACTACTTACCCAGACTTCCATGTGAGGGAAGAATACATCTCTATCTTGTGAAAGCCACTATCATCCTTTAGTCTCTTGTTTGCAGCATCTGAACCCATGTATTCTAAGCAGGTACTCAAGAAGTGCTTTCCAACTGGGGAAGGGGTTCAGGGCTCTGGCAGGAAACTAAGTGTGTGCGTGATTCACATGGATGAGGGAATCAGTGAATAAAGGTAGGAGAGAAGAGAAGGACCAGGCATTTGTTGAATGCGTGGAATATTCTAGATATTGTACCACATACTTTCAGTTACACTTTCCCAGTTAATCTGAACAACAATTCCATGTGTGTATGGGTGAGGAGAAAATCTATTATCTGATTTTATAGTTAAGGCTCAGAGAAGTTAAGTGATTTGGGCCAGGCACAGTGGCTTATGCCTGTAATCCCAGCACTTTGGGAAGCCAAGGTGGGTGGATCCCTTGAGCTCAAGAGTTCAAGACCAATCTGGACAACATCAAGAAACTCTGTCTCTACAAAAAATACACACACACACACACACACACACACACACACACACATATTAGCCAGATGTGGTGGTATGTACCTGTAGTCTCAGCTACCTGGGGGGCTGAGGTGGGAGGACTGCTTGAGCCCAGGAGGTGGAGGCTGCAGTGAGCTGATATCGTGCCATTGCACTCCAGCCTGTGTGACAAAGTGAGACAGGAAGAAAATAAAAGAGAGAAGTTAAGTGATTTGTCTAAGGTCACAGGAAATGAAACTGAAGTCAGTTTGAGTCTCAAAACCATATACTTTCCTCCATAGCATACCATTTACTCATTAACTCCCTCCACCAAATACAGTACTATATTCTACAATACAAAAAATCCTGCCCCTGTTGGGAGATGACCTTCCATGGGTCTCATGTTTCTGTACATTTTGTGAGCATAGGCACTGACTGCCCTTTGTCCTAGACTGTCTTTTCAAGGATGTTTGTAGGGCAGGCTTGGAGGATAGAGATAGTGTTTCCCTCTACAGCAAAAATAGATATAATTACTTCCCATTATAAAAGATGTAATTTCCCTAAGCTCAGGGTTCTTCTGTAATACAAGCCACTGTGTGTGCTGGTACCCCTTCATATCACTGCCCATGGGTCTTTGGCACAAAGAGAACTGATGCACATATGCTGATGCTCATGCTGCTTGCTGTGCTGTGAATAATACAGACCTCTGTCTTTGACTCAGAAGTCTCATATCTTCTGCCTGTATCCATGAAACTGGCAGGCTGGCTTGTTAGCTTGCAAGTAGAGTAAAATCTCAGTTCTCAACAGCACCTTCATCATCACTTTAATTCAGTTCAGTTACATCACACATGCTTTTAACTCGCATTATTTCAACTAAATGTACAAAGTCAGAAAAAGCAATAAAGAAATAATTTAGATATCAATCTCCCTTCCTTTTTTCTGAATAAGTGCATGCCTTGGAGTGAGCATGCAATGAAAGAGTTAAATGTTTTCTCAGTAGGTCTCAGTTTCCATGTGGATCTCACGGTGTGGTCATTATGCCCCCACTGAGTGTGAATCTAAAGTTGAAAGATGTTTACCAAGCATGGTGGCACATGCCTGTGGTCCCAGGCTGAGGTGGGAGGGTGGCCTGCGCCTGGGAGGTGGAGGTTGCAGTGAGCCAAGATCACTGCACTCCAGCCTGGGTGACAGAGCCAGACTCAGTCTCAAAACAAACAAACAAACAAAGTTCAAAGATGCATTTTTTTTTTCATGTAACATGGCCTCTTAAGTCGAAACCACCAACTTCTGGTCATCAGCCAAAGGAATGCTTCAATGACAATAAATGAGTCTCCGGTAGGGTGCTTTCCTGGGAAAATTTCAAGCATGCTTTTTACCTTATGAATGTCATGCCCTCATAAGCTGTGACACGAGAGGATATTTTTTGGGAGGGGGTGGTATAAGGTGTATGGGGAGATGAAAGGGCACTATTTCAATGGACACACAATTTCTTTTACAATTGAATATAGAATGTACTTATTGTTACATTTATGCATCACCTTTTTTAGTGTGATAAATTGAATCTAATCCTTTTTCATACCCAGAGACGAATGAGTCTCATGCCCTTGATTTTGATTTCTTTGTCAACCTACTAAATTTTGAAGTATATTAATTGCTGTTTCTGTTTTGGTTAATGTCGACAGCCATACCACCATGACCGCACCTGATCTCAACTTTTTTTGGTTAAACTAGCTTTTTTGACCATTTCTTTTTAATTAAATTATGTATCACTGGAAGTTAATCAACTACATTAAAATATATTAGTTTTTTAAATTAGGTAGAACACACATGTGGTAATAAAATTTAGAGTACAAATTGTATTAGTTCTTCTAAATCTTCAATACTGCTTCAGGAATTGGGACACCAGTATTTTAAAGTCTGAGTGTGGCTTGGTGGCAACTCCAAAACCACTACACAAAAAAGATGTAAGCATAGGGGTAGGGGGGAATCTCCAATTCAAGATAAGCCTATGAACCAAAATTCACAAGCATAAGAGGAAAATGAACAAATAAAATTAAGCCTATAATGAGGAGATGAATTAATTTTGTTTAAATAAACACAACAGAGAGATCTGAAAATGACTTTAATTGTTTAGGCTCTGGGAAGAGATGAAGGATAAAATAACATCTACTTTTTACAAAACAATTTATAAAAATACAAGCAGAAATGAAGCCAGAGCAGGTGACAAACAACCTGCACACCTGGAGGATTCCAGGCATCTTCTCAGGAACAGGTGACCCCTCACACATTTGCTATCTCTTCCAGCAGATGGTTAGCTTGTGTCATTATGCCACACTCCTCTCTGATGGACACTTCTTTGCCGTACTCCAATCTGGGACTAGAAAGTCAAGGTGGGAGGAAGGGATAAGGGGAAGCAACTTCAGCCCCTCTTCATCTAATGTTCTCCCCACACCATCCAAAGCCCCTCCAGTGCTGTCTCTCTCCATCTGTGTTCTCCTTTGTGCAGGAAGCAATGGGGCAGAGCAGATCAGTGCTGCCCAAACAGATAGATATCCAGGGAGTTGTCAGTCCCATCTTCCTGCAGGCACACCCAATCCTCACTGGTGATTCTTTTGGAGCCCCTCTCCTTTGGTTCTAGATGAGGACACAGTCTCCATGGGGGGACAGAAAGAAGGCGTCTCTTTCCATGACATTACAATTTCCCTAAAGGCTGACTTCCCTCCCATGTCTCCAATCTTTCTTTCCACAGATTCCTGGTGATGGTGTGTCTGTGGGGATGGGGTTGGAAATGGGGAATAGGTGAGGGAGTAGTGGAGTGGAGGCAGAAGTTGGTGGAAGAGCTGACTTCTTCAACAACTGCTCTTCAAATTCCCTGCTAGAAGGTAGCTGGCCCCAGCCACTGGCAGTTTTTTCAGTGTAGAATGTGAGCTCTTGTGGGCTTTTTATTTTCAAGTTTGGGCTTCAGCAACAGATCCAGGACAATAGGAAGAGATGTATACATGGAATAAACCCCTCTCAATGTCTAGTTACATAAACATACATGTCTTCTTTGCCCTCCTCTTATAGTTTAACAAATGTTGGCATACTATTTAGTTTTCTGCACCTTGCTTTTTTCCCTCCAAGTATTTCCTAGACATTGTTCCACATCAGGACATATACACAGGCCTCATTCTTTTTGATGGCTGCATAGTATTTCACAATATAGATGTACTATAATTTACTATTACAGCTTTCTAGTGATAGACATTTCGTTTGTCTCTAGTTTTTTGTTATTACAAACAGTGCTGCAGTGACTATTCCATGTATACATCTCTTCTTATAGAAACAACTTTTTAAAAAAGTTAAGTAGAAACCCCAATGGATGTTTGGCACCCAATGGACAGTCCCTCTTAATTATGCTGCAACTGGTCACATACACTCTCCTCACTTTGAAAATTCTGGGACTTATTAAAAGAATTGACCATTCCTACTGTTTTTTAATTGCATTCCTTAGCATGTGATAGGCACTCTGCATCCACAAGAGTGTTTCTGTTCAAAGCTGCATCAAAGTGTAATGTCTTTCACATAGGAAAGCAGCAGTTAGGGACCTGCATTTAAGCTGGCTATTGTGAAACAAGAGCAAATAAGGGAGGAAATGGAATAGGGCTTAGTACAGCCCTGAGGTCACATGTTGCCAGATTTAAGTCCCACCCAATTTTCACCTACACGACTTTAGATCTGTATGACACTCAGTTTTTTCATTCATAAAATGGGGTAAATATAGTACTGACTTCATGCGGATGTGGTAAGGATTAAATGAGAAAATATGCATGATTCTTAGGACAGTTCCTGGTACATAGTAAGTGTTGAATAAACATCAGCTATACATAAAGATCTCCCTTCAGGTGACAATTGGCTATAAGGAAACTTACTAGCCAGGTCTAAGTTCATACCTGGGCAATTAATGATCATTGGTTCACAGTTTTCTCCTTTACTTCGCACAGGCAAATTTCTTAGTTTCAAAAATGTTAAAGTGTGACAACAAACTATACTTATTAAAGAATGTGGAAATAGAAGCCTAGACCTCTAGGGTTGCAAAAGGATTTCAATATCACCTTAGATTAGATTATCATGTAATAATCATTTCCATTTCTTATTAAATACCAGATATTTTGCATATACTATCCCATTTAATTTTCACAAAGACCTATTTGAGAGAGATATTACTATTTTCATATTGCAGAAAAGACTGACAATCTGAGAAATCAAGTGACATGCACAACTGCATACCATTAGATTATAGAGCAGGAATTCGAACCCAGGTCTCTCTGAAAATATGAGATGTACAAACTGTCACACACTTTTACAGTGAAATCTCACTTGTTCATGGCAGAACCAGTTCATAAAAGGTCCTGAACGCTAAGAGAAAGATTGATTTAATTTGGGGGTGGGGCACTAAGGCAGGGCCACCTTATCCATTAGGCACAGCACAGTATGCACAGGGCTTAGGGCCTCCAATACTTTTAGGGGCCAAAAAAAATGAATATTTATTTATTTTAGAGACAGGGTCTCCCCATGTTGCCCAGGCTGGAGTGCAGTGGCTGTTCACAGGTATGATCCCATTACTGATCAGCACGGGAGTTTTGACCTGCTCCATCTCTGACCTGGGCCGGTTCATCCCTCCTTAGGCAACCTGGGGGGTCCCTCCCTCCTGAACTTAAGTGCAGACACTCTATCTAGTGACACAGTGCACTACAGCCCAGAACTCCTGGGCTCAAGCGATCCTCTCTCCTCAGCCTCCCCAGTAGCTAGGATTACAGGCGCAGACTACCAGCCCTCCTTGCTTACGTTCCTTTTTTTTTTGAGACAGTCTCGCTGTGTTGCCCAGGCTGGAGCGCAGTGGCGCGATCTCGGCTCACTGCAAGCTCCGCCTCCCGGGTTCACGCCGTTCTCTTGCCTCAGCCTCCCGAGTAGCTGGGACTACAGGCGCCCGCCACCACGCCCGGCTAATTTTTTTGTATTTTTAGTAGAGACGGGGTTTCACCGTGTTAGCCAAGATCGTCTCGATCTCCTGACCTCGTGATCCGCCCGTCGTGGCCTCCCAAAGTGCTGGGATTACAGGCGTGAGCCACCGCGCCCGGCCGGCTTACATTCTTTTAAAGTCAGAAGAAAAAAATGAACTTTTAGGTCAGAGAAAATATTTTGTTATATTGATACGTCATGTTTATATCAATGCAGTTGTAAAATATGTTAAATATTTATACATATATTTAACTTACATGTGTGTGAAATATATGTGTGTGTGTAATGTATAAGCCACAAGGCAAAAGTGCCCAGGGTCCAAGAAAGTCAAAACGTGTCCCTGCACCCGAAAAGCACGAAACCTTCTGGGGCAGTGATTATGGCAGAGCAAGTTGGAAGATGGCAGGTGGTAGACAAATTGTGAAAAATATCACATTTCTCTCACCCTGTCAAAGGCAACCCCAAAGTGAAGTCAAAATAGAGATGAAATGCAGGGTCACTTCCTAGCTGCGTGATCTTGGACAAGAGAGTTGACCAACCTGAGCCTCAGTTTCTCCATGGATACAATGGGGATGCGTGCCTCCGACGTTTGTTGGACAGGACCGGTATATACGAAGCATATAGCGGTATATACAGTAAATGCCCCCATAAATACACGTTGAATGAATGCAGTAAATGCATGCTTAGCATGGTGGCCAGTATACGGTAAGCGTCCAATAAGTGGTAAATGTTGGCTTTAAAAATTGTTCAAAAGTCTCCACGAGCGACAACCCTAGTTCTCCAAGACGCAGGCGCACCCCACCAGGTTCCACGCAGACCTGCGCAGTAGCTCCCCCAAGAGGCGAGGACACGCGACTGCGCTTGCGCATACGCGCTTTCCACCTTCCCTCCGGGCGCGAGCGCCCGTGGGGCGGGCCTCAGCGGCGGCGCGACAAGTCCAGAGGTGAGGGCTGAGGAAGGGGCGTGGCTAGCGGGCTGGCCTCGGCCACCCTCTTCCGGGCTCCGCCAGCTGCGCGCGCATCTTCTCCCCCTTCTTTTGTGGTCCGGCCCATTGCGAGGGTGACAGGAAACCCTGTGCAGGGAGCGCCGCCATCTTGGACCAGCCCGAGGAAGATACTGAGGGAGCCACAGGAGCAGTCACCGCTGCCACCGCTACTGCCGCTACTGCTGCCGGCGCGTCTGCACCTCTCGGCCTGCCAGTGTACCTGCCGGGGCCTCGGTCGACCGCCCCCGCCCCTCTCCCGCTGCGTCCGCACTCCTGTTCCTGGTCCTGACGCCTCCCTCCCGCCCGGAAAGCTGCCCAGCCACCAGCAACCCCCCAGGTAACCCGCACCTTCCGCAGTGTCCGGCCGGCTGATACCTCCTCGCGCCGGGTTCTTCAGAGGGGCGTGTGTGGGGACGGCGGAGACCGGGCCGCAGGCGGGCGGCGCCCCGGGGCCAGGCCCCGTCAGGCCGTGGCTAGCCCGTGGGTCGGCGGTGAGCGCCGCGGCGCCGGCCTGACAGGACTCCCGGGCGGGGGCGGAGGTGTCCCCTGCGCGGCTCCGGCCTGAGCCTCCTGCCCTCCCCAACCGGCGGGGCGCTCCGAGGCGTGCAGGGAAGGGTGTGTTTCGGCCTCGCCTTCCCCGCCTTCTCGGCGCGGCTGGGCAGGACCGCATCTCCCGCGGGCCCCCCTCTCGCCGCTGTTCCCCGCGGCCGCAGCCCGCCCCCGCAGGGTGTACCCACGCGTGCCGCGGCGCCCTGCAGCCCGCAAGCCCCAGACGTGGCGGTCCCGTCCCGTAGGCCGTGTCTGGCTCTGAGTACAAAGGCAGCTCTTCGCAGCCCTCTCGGCGTTTCGGGGCAGCTCCGGTGTCCTTGTCGATGTGGGGAGCCCGGCCCTGCAGCCGGGCCGGGGCCGGGGTCTGGGTCTGTGCGCCTGTGCTTGCGATGTCCTGGTTTTGGTGCGTTCCTGTGAGGCCCGTGGACAGCCTCTACGGCCCTGAACCTACAGAGCATCTAGAAATAAGAGAAAGTTGTGGCATTTCTAGAAGCTAAGAGAAGACGACAGAGCTGGAGTGTTTTAAGCGTTTTAACTGTGGACCAGGTACATATTTAGGTATTTTTGTACCTATTTATCTTGCCCCGCGTAGCCCTCGAAGATAAGTTGTCTCCACTTCATAAGTGAGGAAACTGAGGCCTAAAGTTGTGATGTGTGTCTGGCTGTTGACGGTACATTACAAACTGGCTTCGGCTCACACTGTGGCTGGTGGTTTCTGTACTACATTCAAAAATTAGGCTAGGGTTACAGACATGACCATTTATAATGTAGTTACAACTTTATTCCTTTTTTACTGTGTTCGCATTGGATGACAGCTGATTACCCTTTTATGACCTAAAGTCCATAAAGTCAACCACTACACTGGCAAATCCTCATGCTTACAAACCCCAAAGGAGAGATGCCAGGATTTCAGTTTCATATATGAAGAAGAAATGGGTTCCAAGAGGACAGGTGCCTTCCTGGTGACCCCACAGCAAGTGTCAGAGCCCAGATTTGAACTCTTGCAAAGTTTACTGCTCATTTCGTTACTATCCCAACTGCCTTTAAAAAATTCTTTTATTTTTCTAAGGTAAATATTGTAGAGGAACAACTGCCTTTTATTTAGATTTGATTGTTGAGGACAAACTTGACCTTGCAGTAATCCAGCTCCTACCCCTTTATTCCCCCAAGCCTTTTCAAATTTTTTCTTCCAAGTTCTGTTTAGGCAGTTTTATTTGATCATGCCTAGAGGTATGTCGTGGTTAAGAGTTTTGGAGTCATACTGTCAAGGGTTCTCCCTCCAGTACTGCCACTTCCTAGTTAAGTGATCTTAAGCAAGTTACTTAACCTTTCGGACTCAGTGTCCTTATCTATAAAGGGTATAATTGGACCTGCATCTTAGAGTTGTTGCTAGGATTAAATGGGGTTTAAAGAAAGCCCTTAGCACGTTGCTTGGCATATAGTAAATCAGTGCCTGTAACAGTGCCAGGCACATAGTGGGTGTTTAATATCTTTTGAATGAATGAGAGAGGAGCATAGCTTTGGAGAGCTACATGTAGAGTTAAACCTGGGCCTTAATTCTAGCTCTCCATTTAGTAGTAGTATGACCACGGGTAGATCACTTCGGTTTCCTTATCTGAAAAATGAGTTTTTAGGATTAGAGACTGTTTATAAAGTAGCTGGCATGTGTTAGGCCCTCAATAAATGGCAGTTATTGTAAAGACGTAAAACCTTAGATTATAATAGCTATTAAAAAATCCCTTGAAATTAAAGCTACATCTTAAAAAGTTGTTGCTTTTTTTGTATTACAGTTAAACTTTATCATTGTTGCATACTTCAACTTTGCAACAGAATTTGGAGTGTTCATTTTTATCAATATCAAATATCTTTGCATAGTCACAGTAAGATATTGTGCTAGTGGAGGAAACTTGGTTAAGGTAAATAAAATGTGAAAACTTGGGCTATTGAGAGATGTTTCATGTTTTTTAAAAGAGGCCTGAAACATTTTTATGTGGTAAAAAATGCCAGACATGGCTAAAGACAACAGTTTGACAAATAGAAGTATTAGAGGTACTATACTTGACTTTTAAAAAGCTTCTTATTCTAGACAATTTTAAATATATACAAAATCAGGTAGCATACTGAGCATTCATATACCTGTCAGCCAGTGTCAACAGTGATCAGTCTTGCTTCATCAATATACACTTGCCTCCTCCTTGCCAAATTATTTTGAAGCAAATCTCAGACACAATATCAGTAGTAAAATTTTCACTATTAATCCTTTTAACTTTAGCAGTAAGTGCAGGGATTTTTTTTTGGCTTTTTGGTTGTTAAGTGCTTTCTTTCTGTAAACAGAGGTCCAGTATTAGAATACTTTATTTCCTGTATATAGAAGACCATCAAAGTTACTTTTGCCACATTAAGCAATCCAGCTTTTTAAAATGATTCACATTATTTATATAAAAGTGACATTAAGTATATTGTCAAAAGTAAGGTTTTTTTTTTTAAGTGGGTGGGCAACTTGTACTACTGTTGAGGAAATTGACCACTCATTTTTATTACATTAGATTATTAGATTAACTACAGAAGTTTTATCCGCCTGTTTGACAAATCAGGTAGTAGTGGTCCATTTTAGTGGGCCTCTAAAGCAAGTCAGCATGCTTCTGTTGTTGAGTTCCACGAAGGCAGAGACAGTGTTGTCTTTTTTGATCATTGCTGTCTTGCTAAAGCCTGGCACAATGCTTTGTGCTTAGTAGATACTTAACAGATATGTTTATGTTGGAACCACAGAAGCAGTCCATCTCAGCTCTGGTATTTTTAACAAAACGTCGTGCATGTTAAAAAACAAACAAAAAACTTATCAGTGGAAATAACAAGGATAAGAATTAAATTACCTGGAATATTTAGTGGGTTGCTTTTCCCTTGTTATGTCTTGGATCAGCTATGTAAAAATTATACAGTAACATCATAGGTTCTAAGGAGTAGAATAACTGTATAACAGTTTTTAAAATCAGAGCAAACAGTAAGTAGTTAAGCTATTAAAAAACTCCCAAAAATATGCCCTCTACTATTGAGTGTTGGTTTTTTTATTTTGAGGCCAATCGTATTATTGGCTTCATAAGATATTCCTCTTATTATCAGTAAATGCGGAAATAATGTTGGGAATATTATGAGTGGGAGATTTGTTTGTTTTTGTTTGGGTATTCTTTAACCTGTATTAAAATTACATAGAAAAGGGCTTTTGAAATATTTATAGGTAGAGAAAATTTTATTTTTAATTCATTATAATAAGTCAGTGCAGGGATATATAAAGAAAAGTTAATAATTTCTCTCTTCCCTGTTTCTCCTGTCCATGTATTTTTCACAATTTGATGTGTATTCCATATTATATGAATATAGGGTTGAGTGTGTGTGTGTTTGAAAGTGGGGTATGCTGTTGCATAAAACTCTGCAACATGTGTTTTTTCACTTAAAATCATGGATGTATTTCCAGGTTAATGCATATCGATCAAAATGGTTTCTAAACTAGATGGATATTATTTTGTATTATAGATGTACTTTATTCAGTCATTTGTTTGCTGATTATTTCCAGTTTTTTGCTGTAAAAACGGTGCATTAAATGCACTAATACCTGTAGCCTTATGGGCTGAAGCTTTTGTATATGTAGGATACTTTCTGGGCCAAAGGATGATTTGGATTATTGTTAAGATTTTTAAATATACTGATTACTTTCCAAAATGTTGGCACATTTCCACAAGCAGTATGTATGAAAGTGTATACCTTCACATCTGTACCTACATGTTTCAAAACTAGTCGTTTATGTCTGTGTAATCTTAGAAAGGTGTCTGATTCAGTAAATAGAAACCATGCATTCTATTTTTGTCACAACAATAATTAGTGTTTAATATTTGTTCAGTAACCATTTAGATCTAAATGTACTGACATGAAAATGTGTCTTATGATTTTGTTGAGTAAAAGAAATATGCAGAATTTTACAAGATGGCGTACCCCATTTTAAAATACATTTTTCACCTTAACAGTGGTGAAAATGGTGGTGAAAAATGGTATATTTTCACAGTGGTGAAATGGTATGTTTCCACAGTGGTGAAAACTGGTATGTTTCATGTTCAGGAGATGAGGTTGAGAAATCCTTTATTAAAGCAATATTAAGCATATTAATATTTTTAAGGAGTCAGTTGAATACATGGCACAATTGTTAGTGTTTACTATGCATTTAGTAAATATTTCTCTTGGCAGCAAGGGTAGTTTATAGCTAAATTTTACATGCACTAATATCCTTCCTCTTTCTCTGATTTTTATTTTATCAGTCTACCTGTACATACCTGAAATAAGCTAATAATACCTTAGAGAAAATTATGGTCTTTGGAATCAGGCCTGGGTTCAAGTTCTAGGTCTACCATTTACAAACTTTATAACATTGGCCAAATGAGTGAATTTCTCCAAACCTCAGTTTCTTTAATTTTTTGCATGGACATAATGATAATGACTCTGCAGAGTTGTGAGAATTAAGTAAGAATTATAAAAAGTAGTATAGATCATTACATGGTTTACTCTCAAGTGTTCTCAAGAAACTTTTTCTAAGTAGATGAATTATAGTATTATAAGTTAGTATTACTAGTATTACAAGTTAGTATTACTAGTATTACCAGTCATTTATATCTATAAATTCTGACTGCAGTGCATCCTCTGAATGTAATTCATGTATCTTATTCAGAATATTAAATTATAATTAAGCGAGTGAATACTGCAGAGCTACATGGTACATCTGATAACCATGTGGAGGAGGCACGACGGTGGAGAGGGCAGGATGGTGTGGTGGTTAAGAGGGGATCTCTGTAGTTAAAACAGTCCTAGGTTCAGTACAGACTTGGCTGTGTGACCTGGGCATGTTACCTCTTGAGTCTGTGTCCTCATCTGTAAAATGAGGATAATAATTAACTATGTTATAGGATAGTAGTAAGGATTAAATGAAATTGTATGTAAAATATTTAGCACATTGCCCGGCATATGTCAAGTACCCAATAAATAGTAACTCACAATTGTATTTCTTATTAGTTTGCAAATTGTTGATTATGTGTTAAATGCCTGTTGTCTAAATATGTAGTACTTTTTTTCCTTTAAAGGCAATAAAGATCTTTTACTTACATATGAACTTGATTCGAATACTTTTTGTAAAATGTGGAATAAAGTGAATTTTAATTGTCCCGGTAGTTGTATACAAGTTATAGAATATTACCAGGATTTTTTTTTTCATTTATGGGGATTGTAATGTTAAGTGGGCTCATGTTTTCAGAGTTTGAACCAGACCAGCATTTCCTGTCCTTTTTTTTAGACTCAAGAGTTCTCTAAGTAAAGCAAAAGTATTGTTAAATAATAGGGGAAGAATTTTTTCCCTTCCAAAGTTAGGTAAAAATATATTCCTCACCTTAACAATGGTATGTTTCATGTTCAAGAAATGAGACTGAGAAATCTTTTGTTAAAGCAACATTAAGCCTATTTAGTATTGAATATAATTCTACTGCAAATACTTTTGACTGAAATGTATTAATATCAGTCAACTATGGGAATATATTTAAATCTAGACAGTATCTTCTTAGAATAAGAAAGGGAAGACCTGTTGTGAGTGTTGGTGGCTACAGTGTTAAATGTTTTCTGCCTTTGTTTACTGAAATTAGTAAGTTTGAGTAGTTTTCCTTTAATTCTGCTTTTATGGTTTTTATTTGTAATTTTTAAAGAAACGAGCAAGAAAAATGTGTGGTGTGGTGAGACAGAGCCCTGGTATTAAATCCGAAATAGTGATCATTTCTTTTATTTGGAAATAGTTTCTACTATATGAATGTTTGTAATTTTAAGATACATTTTCAAAATTAGTTATCTCACATTTAATGAATGTATGATAATTAGCAGGTACACAAATTAGTACAACTAAAATTGGGTCACAATTTTATGATAGTCTTTAAAGCATTTGAAGTACAAATTTGGGATTGTTAGAAGTCATAGCTTTAACATAAAATAGAAGGAGCAAAGTATGTACAACTACAACCTTTAGTTAGAAGAGGGAAAGAAATTAGGAAAATCAAGGGAGAAGAGCACAGAAGAGACAGTAATTTGAAGGTGACTGATTACTTTTACCCAGGTTTGAATGGGGAAAGAATTTAGAAGAATTAAAAACTGATTAGAAGAGTCGGAAGAATTCAAGTTAAGAAGTTAATAATCTTTAAATATTTTTAATGTAAGAGATTACTTTTCCCCCTTGTGTTTGGCATCTGGTTCAGAGATCAGGTAAATAATCCAGACCAGTTTTAGTCTCAGGACCAAGTTCATTCTTAAAAGTTTTGAGTCCCTAGTGCCTGGAAAAGGAGGGAATAAAGTTGTTGTGATGTTCAGAATCAATTAATCTAACTAGAAAAACTCCCTTTCCTGAAAGAACTGGTTAAGGGAGTTTTCTGTGATGCAGGAGACTGATTATAAATGTGTTAGAACATGCCAAACTGGAATGGGTAACAAGGCTTCTACTTTCACTAAATGTAATACAGATAGCTAAGTGAGAAGACTGTAGTGTGTGGAAGTGATTAATACTTTACTGTAATTAACAACTTCCTCTTCCCTTATAATAATACACTTGTTTTAAATATATATTCTTTCTATGGGTTCAATGTTGTTATATAGAACTTTTGCTTGAAATATGGTATATAGTAAGGTGATAATTTCAGTAAATAAATTTCTCCAGTCATATTAAATGTCTGGCTTGTGTAATGTGACATTGACAGAAACACTAAAAGCCAGGCTTAAAAATACTGTAAGTCAGATTTTTTTAAATGGGTGAAATCTTTATATGTATAAATAATTTTTGTCTTAAGCTGAAAGCTGGTTTGAGAATAAACTTTATTGAAAGTTATTACCAGTTTTACAGTTCCCCCCCCTTGTTTCTCTCTAGGACCTAGCACGTGTCTTACACATTCAGATAATTCATTTGAATAAATTGGAAAGTTTTTTGTTTTCTTTTTAAGTAGAAGAGAAATTAGAATTCTTTAGGTTAAGTCTATTTGAGGGTAAGAAATGGGCTGTGATCTTTTGAAATATCTTCTAATACACAAGCTTTCAAATTTTGCAACCATAAGTACAATTTTATGACATTATTTCTTTCAGTCCCTAGAATAGTGTATGGGAAGCACTTACTATGTTGTTAATCTGGCTGGGCACAGTGGCTCATGCCTGTAATCCTAGCACTTTGGGAGACTGAGATGGGAGGGACGCTTAAGGCCAGGAGTTCAAGACCCAAGACCAGCCTGGTCTTCAAAAAATGTGTGTGTGTGTGTGAGAGAGAGATAATCTGCAAGTCCTGTATTAGGTTGAGCTATATGAAAATGCCAATAAACGTTGACTTGAAAAATCTATAGGAAGAACAGTTTCATGTGATTCAGTCTAGTTCCAACATTGATTTGGAAATCATACGATTGCTCTTTGCGCTGCTAACTGTTGATTTAAAGTAGAGTAAAAACGTTGTTTTGTGTTTATAAATTAAGTGGTTCCTTTATATACCATTCTGTTTAAAATCAGAGTTCTGAAC
The DNA here is from genome assembly GCF_028858775.2 of Pan troglodytes. Classification (NCBI taxonomy): domain Eukaryota; kingdom Metazoa; phylum Chordata; class Mammalia; order Primates; family Hominidae; genus Pan; species Pan troglodytes. The sequence continues at coordinate 17,247,294 of NC_072409.2, forward strand.
AAGTAGATCATTAGTAACTTACTTGATCAGTTAACAGGGAAGGGGACTTTAAGGGGAGAAGAGACTATAGTGATGTTTAACTTAAATTTATAAAGATTTTTTTGTTTGACAATTTTCAGATTAATACTTATTGGATTTTTTTTAATTATACTTTTAAGTTCTAGTGGATATTAAGTGAAATATTGGAGTTGTGGTATAAATGGTTTCTTATATTTCTGTGGATAGCACATGAGAATGTGTAAGCATCATTCATCCAAGAGAATTTGTGTATTTGATCAGTTTGTGAAATGCAGTTTTATTTTGACTTACTGTAACCAACGTTTGTTTGTATTCAGTGTCCTTTTCTACCTTTAAAGGATAGCAGTGATCTGTTTGAATTACTTGTATATGCTTTCCTTCTGAAGTAACAGAGATTTCTTTGTTTTTAGTGCCACCATGGCAACTGCACCATACAACTACTCTTACATCTTTAAATATATTATTATTGGTAAGTTTATTTACACTCTTGTTCCCAAAAGAAGGTTAACATACAAAATATTTATATGTTAATACTTAAACAGTACCACTTCAGGGGTGAGTGATTTTCTTACTGTAAAACTAAAACTCCTTTTATAAGATTTATTTTTGCATTAGCAATGCAGCTTTTGCATTGTGGCCATGGATATTTCTGTGGTACAGTGCTGGTGGGTACCTTGTGAAGTGATGTTCATTGTTCTTGAGGGCTGCTTGAAAGCTTTTTGATGCTAGGAAGTATCAGTGTTTCAAGGAGTGCAGAAACATTCCTAAAATACTGTGAAAGCTCTCAGATTCCCCTGGGTTTCTGTTATAAGGAAAAATTGGTAGAGAATATTGTTTGATTCCAAATCAATTGTGTAATATATATAAAATATAGTATTTCTCTTAATTGGTGTTTTTTTCCTTAAGTTTCAAGAAGGTTTTGCTCAAATTGTCTTAATGCTATTTATCCAAACATAAAACTACATTTGAAAGTACACGTTTTTCAATGAATTGTTCACATTAGAACAATTTGCTTTCATGTTGAACTTAATGTGTCCATTCTAATGTTTCCTTCATCAAGGGTTAACATTGCTATAGTACAGTCAGAGATGACATCTTTTCTCCTGGGGTTTTCATGTAATGCAAATTCTTTTCTTTCATAGAATAATACAAGAAGTATAAGACAGGGACCTAGTGAATCAAGCTTCCAGAACTCAGTTTGTTATTTCTGCTTGTTACATGCTACCCCATTTGTCAGTTTTTGAAATTTGTTGCTTTTATGCATGAGTTAAAGGAAAAAAACAAAACAAAACAAAAACATAAAATTTTGAAACAGCTCAAAGTAAAAAAAATTCCATTAAAAAAATAAGCACTTCCCAGCTGGTGGCTATTTATTAACAGTAATAATTTACAGCCAAATTCTGTCACTGCTAAAGATTGGGAATAATATTCCATTTGTGTCTCACAGTGAAAACTTTTGAATCATTATAAAGTAGGAAAATAAAAATTTGTTAAGTGTCCCAGAAACTTGTGATATGTTATATGGTAAGGAATATAGCGATCATTGCATAAAATTGAGAAATGTAATTGCCACCTGAAACTTCTTTTTTTTTAAACAGGGGACATGGGAGTAGGAAAATCTTGCTTGCTTCATCAATTTACAGAAAAAAAATGTAAGTTCAATACATGAGGTAAACATTAATAGTTTTCTTTATCGCCATGTTTCTACTTTTTAGAAAGTGTCATTTTCATTTCAGAAAGTATATAACCTTTCCCTATATTTGTACTTTTTTTAAATGGGTACAGATAAAATGAAATATGCCAGCATATTTTAGGGTTGATTTTTATACACATTATATAATCTGATTTGCTTGTTTTGATCTTCTTGATGTTAAAATAATTTTTAAAAATACATAAAATAATGTCAAACTTAATCTTTTTATTCTCTGACTTTCTGTTACAGGAATTGATTATCTTATTAGGAGAAATTTGCTGCATGTTTCATTTGTTAAATAACAGATTTGAAATACTTAAAATGGAATTCTTTCTACTCTTTCTTGGGTGATAGAAGGGACCAATGTGTTGTAACTGATATGCTAAATATAGTTGAAAGTGTTTCTGTATAGTTGAAATTATTTCTTTGACATTTTTGTGCTGCTTACCACAGAGGTTTGATGTAACATTTTATGAAGTGCCCAGAAGTCTGTGTCCTTGTACTGGAGAATGGTGGGTTTAGGTTTTAAGTGGCCTCATTATAAGGAAAGGACTAATAAATTTGTTCATTGGCTTAGACATATATAACTTGTCATTGTATAATAAGTAGTATATGTTAGCCAGGTGTGGTGGCTCATGCCTGTAATCCCAGTGCTTTGGGAGACTTACGTGGGAGGCTTGCTTGAACCCAGAAGTTCGAGGTTACAGTGAGCTATGCTTGTGCTACTGCACTCCAACATGGGTGACAGAGCAAGACCCTGTCTCTAAAATATATGCATATATATATAAAACATGCTGATTTTCTTTGAGACACTGATATTTTCTGGGATAAGAATCTGTTTGACTAACAACTCCTAGGGTACCAAGACCATTGACTGATCTGTTATAGATAATGATTGTAAGAAGGCTAAATGGTATAATGTTGATATTGTGAAGAATTAATTAAAATCCTTATTTTTACTTAGCAGATTATTTTAGCCGAGGGGTCAGCAAACGGTGGCCAGTGGGGCAAATCCAGTCACTGCCTGTTTTTGTGAATAAAATTTATTGGAATACAACCATGCCTGTTTTACATATTGTCTCTGGCTGCTTTTATGCCTCAGTGGCAGAGTTGAGTAGTTTGTGACAAAGACCTTTTGACCTGCAAAACTTAAAATATTTTCTGCTTGGTCCTTTCTAGAAGTTTGCTGACCCCGATTCTAGTACAGTCACATTTCCCTGACTTCTTACTTCTGGGTGTTTGTTAATTTTTTTTTTAGCGGTAGCTTTAGTCTATTTATAGCCTGTAAGTATTAGTAAGCCATTTGCTTATTTAGTGGATTTTCCCCCTCTAGGCTTAATTTGAAGTTTTCTGAAAATTGGGCTATTACTTTTTTTCCTCCTTAACAGTTATGGCTGATTGTCCTCACACAATTGGTGTTGAATTTGGTACAAGAATAATCGAAGTTAGTGGCCAAAAAATAAAACTGCAGATTTGGGATACGGCAGGACAGGAGCGATTTAGGGCTGTTACACGGAGCTACTACAGAGGAGCTGCGGGAGCTCTTATGGTCTATGATATCACTAGGTAAGAGATAATTTTTCAACCTTCATATGGGGAAAATAAATCTACTTTGGGCATTTAAAAAAAATTTGATAGGCATTTTTTTTAGTTTGTAATTGTATGACTGTGAATGAACTTACTTGTTTTTTATGGTTTCTTAAGTTGCCATGTAAAACTTAATATAACACATTGATATTTTCCGAAAGTTTTTATGACTGAAGAAAAATTTAGGGAGTTATTGGGTGAATCTAATAGAAGAATACAGTTCTGAAAAGCAGCTTCAGTTGAATGATTTGAGGAGAAATAATATTTTATATAAAATGTTCTTTTAAGTAGAAAGCAAGCAACTCATTCTTGGGACTTACTCTATTTAGTCTCTAGTGTTAAAGTTTACACCTCTCAGAAGGCCAAGCAAAGAGTTTTGCTAGTCCAGCATGGTAGATTATAAAAAATTTTATGCTTGCATCTGAAGGTGTTTGAGTATTTATTTACTAATTTTTTTTTCTCTTAAAATGGATAGAAATGACTTCCAATACTACATGCAGTAGGTTTAAATTTATTTCAACATGACTGTTTCTGGAATTCCAAAGCACTTGATGTAAAGTAATAAAACTACTGTACATAAAGGTTTGACTTTGGAGAACATGGAAAACTGTGCCACTTGATTAGACCCTGCACTGTTTGTCTACTGTAAGCTAGAAAATGAACTGGATCACCTTTCATGTTGATGTAAAGTGCCAGTCAAAAGCAATGTGACTCTGTTTCTTGGGGGTAAAGATGGGTGAGTGGGACCAAGTGATAATTAGAGTTTAAAGCATATTTCCTTTCGGAAAATGCCTTAAAAGGTTTCCTCTTGATGTGTCATAATGTGCATTAGCATATTAAGACTCTGGGAAGTTCTGCAGTAAGAAATTCTTTGCTGTATGACTTTATTTAATTTGGTGTTTCCTAAGCTTATTTTATTGAGGAACACACTTTGGGAAATGCTGCCTTAGAATAAAGATATTGACTAATTATAATTATAGTGCCTAAAGTTTTCAGTAAATTCTAGAATTGGGTGGCCTCAGAGGGAAACAAGCCTTAATGCCCTTCATTATAGCCAGGCAATCTGTGATAACGATCAAGAGTATTATGGGAAGACTGTTAATAAACCTGGCCGCCTACACAGAACTGTCTGATTTTATAAGGAATGCATTTCTGAAGACTTCACATAATTAAAAACTCAATAAAATTTAAGTATGGTGATGTGTGCTAAGAATATTGTTTTTGCTTTTAAGCATATCTTTTAAGCATAGTTAATACTTTTGGTAAAATCTGTGTCTATTCAAGTCATCAAAAAAAGTACTTCAGCTGGGAACAACCAGAACATGCATCAACTGATGAATGGATAAACACTGTGATACATCCATACAATGAAATGTTACTCAGCTATAAGGAAGAAGGAAATACTGATACAGGCCACAACATAGATGAAACTTGAAAACATTATGCTAAGTGGAAGAAACCGGACACTAAGAGACACATACTGTATGATTTCATTTATGAAATATCGAGAATTTATATTCTGGTAAATTTATAGAGAAAGAAAGTGGATTGCCAGAGGATGGGAGTGAGTGACTTCTAAGTGAGTTCAGAGTTTCTCTTTGGGGTGATGAAAATGTTCTAGACTTAGATAGTGGTGATCAGTGTGCAGGTTTGTAACTATCCTTAAAACAACTAAATTACGTACTTTAAAAGAATAAGCTTTATGATATGTTCATTATATTGCAATAAAAACTGTTACTGGAAAAGAGTACCCCAGGCTTTAGTCAGGTGCTAAAGTGATACTTTATAGTGACTTTGATATTGCAGTCATGACAGCAGTTTTTTTCTGTTATTCTTTGACATTTTACAAACGTAAAAGTCCCTTTTTATTTTTGTCATTAACTCTCATTGTTACAGGGTGCTTTTCTAAATTGACAGCGTAGCTTGTCGTGACAGTTGTTTTGCCATAACATTTTGACATATCTAGTATTTTAGCACTTTTTTTTAGTACTAGTACCACCAATTAATATTTGAATAATATTTATTTATAGATTTAAAATTATAATGATAGTGAATATTAAATTAATAACAATTACCAGAATCATTGGCAGAAGTTATGGTACATGTAAGTAATATGGTTTATATGATTTTGGTACTAGGCTTTTCTGTGTACTTCACTCTCTGTGTCAGCTTTGAAATTTTAAAATTCATCAAAGTCAGTAGAAATGTTCAGACTTGTTTAAGGTTTATGCATGAAGTAGTAAAACATACCTGTTGTATAAAGTCAAGATATGCCAATAATACAAATATCAAACACAGATAAGGCTTGTGCTTTTTAAAAATTGTATTTTATCATTGTTTACTTAGAAAATTCTAAAACATTGGGGGGAAAGGGGCTATTTTGATATATATGACTTTTTTGACATCTAAGTGGTGATTTATGAATAATATGATGTAACACAATAAAAGTCTGACTAAGGAGTTCTTTTCAGTTCTCATTGGGAAAGAACGATATACTTTGAATAACAGATTTTCTATGAGAACTGGCAGCTAGAGATCATGGAATATATTCACAGGACTAAACTAGAGACACTTAAAGGACATGTGGTATTTGTAAAAGAGTTCTAGGCCTGGTTTTGACACCAGTTAAGTCTTTATGGGCTTCCGTTTCCTCACATGTTAAACGAGTAAGATAGACTAACATTCTGTGAGTCTATAAATCAGAAACATTTTTAACCTCAAAAATTTTATTATCTTTGACCCCTTTGGTAGATTCTACTGTGTATGATATTACAAATATTTGGGTTTGTTTACTTATCTTAGAGCTTACTTGGCTAGTGCAAATGAGCCTATGAGTTTTTAAACTCTTGCTTGGAGAAAGTAGAAAAATAGGACAGTTAAAATTCCAGAATAATTTAGCTGCCTGATAGATAAGAGAACAAAGTTAGGACGAACTTTTTCACTGATATCTGGGGACTTGAATTCTTGTCAGATGTCTTCAAAGTCAATTTTATGCTGTTATGGTTAGCTTGCTCTTTAAATTATTAAGGAACGGTGAATTGTATGCCAGCTTATAATAGTGTGACTTGGTTTTTAATGAAATTAAAATTTAAAGACAAGCAAAAGTGTCTTCCATTAAATGTGTCATGGTTAGGCATTTTGATACAACTTTGTGCTTTGTGATTGAAAATCTGTATGATTTCAAAGTAATTTGAGTTTTGACTCCACATTGGCATTTCCATCAATTTACTGTGTTGTTCCTTGCTTGCTTATTGGTCTGTTTACGGTATGCTTTTAGGAGTAAACAATTTACTCCTGACCTGTAATTATCAAAGTTGTTGGATATTGAGTTGTTTATTTAAAAATATTAGGTTTGGCTAGATTTTTGAAAAGTATGCAGTTGTATTTCACAACTACTGTTCTGAGTAACTGGTCAAAGCAAAATTATTATTTTAGGATATGTTGATTAAATATGTATTTTAAATATTTAAGTTTTTTTCTATAATTATATGGCAGTCACAAATTTAAACTTTTATTTTTGCAGAAGAAGTACATATAACCACTTAAGCAGCTGGTTGACAGATGCAAGGAATCTCACCAATCCAAATACTGTAAGTTAAATGGCATCTTATTACACAGAAAATTTAAGAACTAAGCTAACCCAAAAAGGGAAGCCATTTACTGGTGAGATTTTTGTCTTCAGATACTAAGAATGAGAGAATTTTTATTGTATTCTTCAATTAGTTGAAGAAAACCTAACAGTTATTTTTCAGTTCTTATTAAACCAGGTTTTGCATTTTATTATACCTAGGTTTTTTGTTCATGTTTGTCATTACTATTATGAATGTAGTGGTGATCTCATGTGAAGACTATGAAATCTGAAATTATGATTTTAAAAGGGATCTGCATTAATTTCATAAAACTTTAGCATTGGAGGATACTGGGCAAAACGTAGAAGAGATCTTTCTGTACTGTTTTTTACAACTGCATGTGAATGCGTTACCTCAATAAAAATTTCAACTACAGGAGGAGAATTAAGGATAAAAATTTCAGTCAAAAATAAAAAGGATTCTATATGTGTTAAAACATTAGCTTCTTAACCACACTGAGATGATATTTATTGAGATTTTAAAGGCCAGCCACCATGCTAGACTCTGCAGTATACAAAGATAAACATGGATCCTTGGTCCCAAAGAGCTTATAGTCTAGCAGGGAGAGAACCAGCAGATATGCAGATAACTGTGCTGCAAAGTAGATTGAAGCATGAATTAGAAATAGAGGGACTGGCACAGTGCTGGAGAGCCTAGGATGATCAGTGCCGTCTGGAGAGAAAGCAGCTTTACAGAGGAGTGGTGTTTGAGCTGGTCCTTGAGGGGTGAGTGAAGTTTCAGTAGATATTGTTGAGGGTATGCCAGGAACAATGTGAGGAAAGACACACTGAGCTGTGACTTGAGTTTCTCAGGAACAAGGCTTGTGTCTCACTTGGCTTTATACCCCCAACACTTGGTAGAGGCCTCCTTCAAGAACTGTGTTATCAGTGGTAAGATTAGCTTTTATCAGGAAATGGTGGTTTAATCATATTGAGAGTCAGTTAACATTGTTTGCCTATCATGCTAGGGACTGTGCCCGAAACTTTCATTTCCATTATCGCATTAAACCCAAGGTTTACATACACACCTATAAATGGGTGTTCATAGCAGCTTTATTTCCAGTAGCCCAAAACTGGAAACCTAGGTGTTTCCCAACCTGGCCATTGACAGGTGAATGGTTAAACAGTTCGGAACATCTCTATAGTGGAGTACTACTAAGCCGTACGTAGGAATGAATTCTTTATATATGCAGCAGTTGAGCTGGGTCTCAAGGGCATCATACCCAGTAAAAAAGCCAATCTCAAAAGTTTACATACTGTATGATTTCATTTAGAAAACATTCTCAAAATGACAAAATTGTAGAGATGGGGAATAGATTAGTGATTGCCAGGGATTAGCAAAGGGGGTGGAGGGTGGTAGTGGTGTGATGACATAGAGGGCAGCACAGAAGCAGTTTCTTTGTAGTGATAGAACAGTTCTGTATCCTGATAGTGATGATGGAGATCTGCACCTGAGATAAAATTACATAGAACCACCCATGCACGAACGCACATGTGCCTGAGAATGTGTAAAAACTGAAATCTGAATAAGGGCTGGGGATTGTACCAATGTCAGTTTCCTGGTTTTGAGAGTGTATTATAGTTACATAACATCCTACCATTAGGGAAGTTTGGTGAAGGGTACACAGGACCTCACTGTTATTTTTTGTAAGTCTCTGTGAGTCTATAGCTATTTCAAGTAAAATATTAAAAACAAAACTCATTGTAGAGGGCCCGTGGAGGAGTATAATAAAATTAACCTTCCCGCCCTGTGTCCTTCCTGCCTCATTTATGTGCTTTGAAATAGAACCAGATCAGGAGAAAAAAAATTTCTTGAGTTTTTCTTAAGTGCTCCATTTTCTATAGAATTGCCCTTGATTTCTGTGTAGAAGTTGTATTCTCTACCATTTTGTTGTGGGCATGTTTTGTATCTCTGTAATTAGCATGCCACTTTATGTCTTCCCTTTCAGGGAGATAAGAAGCCTTATTTGGAGATTCATAGGGAATCAGGAGTGGGGCAGTATTTCTTGTTTGAGTACCTATCTTGTAATGGCCCTATGCTAGTCATTGTGGCTTTACCAGACTTGATTTTTTATAAATTGATTTCCTTTTTAAGTATCATTATTTTATTCTTTTAAAATACTAATGGATAGTGTATGAAAGTTTCTTCCCCTTCACAGTGGGCACTTTGTCCACACTGTTTAAAGAATGCTCACTTTTGTTGTACTACTTAACTGTCCTTGCATGAGGTTTACATTCAGATCAAAATGATTATTTGGTTTATGGACACACATTTTTGAAAGTGGAAGAGCCAGGAGCTGTAATTTTACATGAAAAAAAGTTAATGGCTGAAGTGCCTTTTAGTTGAAACCATCCATTCCTAAAGTGTCCATATCTAGATTACCATATCTGTTTGGAAGGGGGAAAAAGGGAAGGATTTTACCGGTTGGTGTCAAATAAGCTCATAAATGTACAAAGACAGTTTATCCATAACCCCCCTCCCCACCCCAGGTAAAGGCCAAAGCCCTTTGCTGTTTCCCAAGGGTACATATTTTTTTCTTACAACTTTGCAGAGCTGCCTTTAACTTTGGCCTAACTTCACTTGTATGAATGGTTCCAAGGTGGATATAGGTGGGTGGGTGATACTTTGCCTTGGATTTGAACTTACTGCATACGTGCCCCCAAACCCCTACTCCCAGCTGCCCCTTGTGTATACACATAGACATCGCTTATCAGTTACTGTTAACTATAAACTCAATCCTTTCTAGGGATAGTGTGGGGTAGGATAGTATTTGTCTCAAGATCTCAGTTTGGGTTTCTACCTGAGATCTAATGTCCTCCTACCACTGACTCACTGAGTGACCTTCAGCAAGTCCTTTTGCCTTATTTGAGCTTCAGTTTCCTTACTGATAGCCTAAAGGAGTTGAACCTAGTGGCTTTCAAACTTTTTGAGGATCTCAGAACTGTTTGAAAACCTGATGGAAGCCATGAATCTTCTCCTCTAGGGAATGCCCACAATTACAGTATTTACAGTATTTCAAGGTATTTACAGATCCCCTGGAGCTTGTCCATGAACCCTTAGTAATCTTACTCAGCTATATCGTAATCTTTGGACTAGACCAGGTGTCACCAAAGTATGTATGGCCTGTGGGCCACATTCAGCCCACAGCCTGTTTTTGACTGGCTTGTGAACTAAGGATGATTTTTAAATTTTTAAAGGGTTGTTAAAAACAACAACAAAAAAACCCAGCAACGAACATGTAACAGAGACCATATGAGGCCCACAAACCTGAAGAATATACTATTTATTCTTTACAGAAAGTTTGTCAACCCCTGACCTAGATCATTGCTAATGTCCTTTGTAGTAATGACTTCATGAATCTGTAGCCCTGTCTAGTGGATAATTGCTAGTACTTGGTTTTCTTTTTAGGCCCAGTTATTTTTTCTATCAAGATTTTTGGATTTCAGAATTTGCATGGTTGGTTTAAATTACTGCTTTTGTTACAAGGTGTCTTTCTTTTGATCACAAATTAGGTAATAATTCTCATAGGAAATAAAGCAGATTTGGAGGCACAGAGAGATGTTACATATGAAGAAGCCAAACAGTTTGCTGAAGAAAACGGTGAGTTTCTTTAAGACTTAATGGTCACAATTGGGAGAATTATTAAGGAAAGGTGGGCTTGACAGTTTTGTTGGTTTTTTTTGCATTTTTTTTTAATGCAGACTCAGAAATCTCAAGAATGAGGAAGTAACAATGTGTTTCTATTTCTGTGTGATTTATGTTGGAGCAGTACAGTTATTTAGTGACAAATATAAAGATGCTCTCCACCTCAAACTTACATACTTTTTCATAAAATACTATGGGAGGAGTACTAAAAACTGATGGGAAACCTTTTCAGATGTTACTAAAGAAGTGCACTTGTGAGTTAGTTTGAAGTGTCCTAATTATAGTCTGAATTTTATTTTTAGGCTTATTGTTCCTCGAAGCGAGTGCAAAAACGTAAGTGTGACCAAAATACAGATATTTCAATTATATTCAAGTTTCTCAAAGTACAACCGTATATATGAAAAGTATATAATGTATATACACATATAAAGTACTATCTATAAATGTGTAATGCTTACTGCAGGAAGAACAGCAAACATCTCTTTGCTTCCTTTTTTACATTTCAAAATAATACGAATTTTTGTTACTTAAAAGATTGTACCTTGATTATGCCTGTTGGTAACCCAGGTTAATAAATGAAACTTTGTTTACATTTCAAAAGTGTTTGACTTTTCCCAAATGACAGTGTTTGACTTTTCACAAGTGAGGTTGAGTTTGGCATCTCAGACAAGCTTGGTCAATCTGTTCTTCCTGTAATACTTCTGATCACATTAAAAAGCATGATTTAAGGGAATAGTGTCTACTCAGAAGCATAGTGAACATTTTCTAATTGTTCTTCCATGTCTGCTATTGAACTGTGGTACACCCATCATTGTTCTTCATTTATTAGGCCAAAAATTTCTTGTGGTGAGGAGAGGCTAACCTGTTTTCATTTAGTCTCAGCTGTGCTATTAGTCCAAAGAAAACTGAATGGAGGTGTTAACGTGGCTAAGCATGATTATGTCACCATTACTCGATTAAAAACAGCTCAGTTCATGCTTGGCTGAGCAGACCATATTATTCTTGGAATTCTTTTCAGCATGTTCGGAGAGATTTCATTTCTGTTTGGAGTATCCTCTCTGTTATCACAGAAATGACCTATCTGAATTGTCATGGTGTGTATTAACATACAGTATTTTAATGATTGCATATAACACATGTAGTTGTCCAAATAGGGTTTGTAGAAAGGGCTTTCAGTACATGTATGTATGTATGCTTTCCATAGAAAGTAGTTTTCCGGCCGGGTGTGGTGGCTCATACCTGTAATCCCAGCACTTTGGGAAGCCAAGGCAGACGGATCACGAGGTCAGGAGATCGAGACCACCCTGGCCAACATGGTGAAACCCTGTCTTTACTAAAAATACAAAAATTAGCTGGGCGTGGTGGTGTGCTCCTGTAGTCCCAGCTACTCGGGAGGCTGAAGCAGGAGAATCGCTTGGACTTGGGAGGTGGAGGTTGCAGTGAGCTGAGATCGGGCCACTGCACTCCAGCCTAGTGACAGAGTGAGTCTCTGTCTCAAAAAAAAAAAAAAAAAAGGAAAATAGTTTTCCATGTTCTCTTAGCTCAGTGTTCTGGTAATCTCTTATTAGATGACAGTGGTTAAGTTGGAGACATCATGGCAGTTAACTAAAGATTAGCAAAAGGTCAGTGTCTTGTCTTTTGTAGAAAACTGTGGTTCTCCAATAAAGTTATCAATTGCCTCTTAGGGGAGAGAATGTAGAAGATGCCTTCCTTGAGGCTGCCAAGAAAATCTATCAGAACATTCAGGATGGAAGCTTGGATCTGAATGCTGCTGAGTCTGGTGTACAACACAAACCTTCAGCCCCGCAGGGAGGCCGGCTAACCAGTGAACCCCAACCCCAGAGAGAAGGCTGTGGCTGCTAGTGACCTCTTTGCTGTGGCCCCTCATTTGACCTTTCACCTCTGTCTGTTGGAAGCAGTACTTTTTACTGCCTCATTGTCTTCTGTACATCTTACTGGGTTTAATTAAAAAAAAAGAAAAAACTCTGTTGTAAAAACAGTTTAACACAATACTAAACTGCTAAACAACTAGATGTAATCAGGTTATCAAAGGCAAGTAGAGTAATAAATCTCTCCTGCATGGTAAATCTAGACTTTTTTTCCCCCTTGTCCTCGTGATAAGTATGTCACCAATATATGATTTAAACCGAGCACTGATGCTGGACTTCATGATTTTTACCCTCCCTTTGGCAAGGCTTTGTCTCACTGTACGGTTTAATTTGGTGATATCTTAAGCCTTTCTTCCCATCCTTAACTGTTGAAGTATGTCTGTTGAAACCAATAAGTTTATTGCTGTGAAATTACTTCTGATGGTAGAGAAGGGGTTCTATAACTGCTTTTGTTTTGTTTTGGATAAATTTCCTGTTGTGTGGGTGGCATTTTTCTTGACGAGATTTGCTTCTGTCTTAGCCTCGCACAGGGAAAATATCCATTTATCTTCTCTCTCGTGCTTAATTAATAGCTTTATCTTTTTTTATACCATTTTATCCTTTTCTCTTTAACAGAAAGTAAATATGTATAAAATTTGAAGGAATCGAACTAACAATACATTCTGTGTATATTATTTTAATGAAGAAAATAAATTGATTACTGGCATTGGAACAGTATAAAATACCAGTTTGTACAGTATGACCTATATGTGACCATGTTACTCCCTTCCATTTCACACAAAGAAATAGACACAACTGCAGTTCACAAGTAGTACTGGCTCCACCCCTTGGTGCTGGCAGTGTTTGGGGACATTATGCTGGAAAGAGCTCCTAGCATCAGAGGATTAACACTAGCAGATTCTGTTCCATCTTTGCACTGTTGCTTACCTGCTGATTTTCTTAACTGTTCTTGTGCAATCGACAATGTGCTAACCTGCTTTTCTCTTTTTGTAAACGTTTTTGCATTACAGGCTGCATTCTTGCCTTACTGTATAGAAAAAGAAAAAAGGCTGGGTTTACTATTGCACATTTTAAGCTTTTATACCTTTATCTTCTTGGAATGGTCAGATTCTGAACTGGACAGTCAGAACCACAGGTCTGCTGTTAAGGGATTTTAAATTGTGCATTTTTAACCCTACAGTGAAATAACTTAAGATATCCCTGTGTTCACAGTATGAGGGGCTGTTTTATGTCATGTTGGCATAAATTGTTTTGTAAAAGGGAACGTGTTTCTAAGGGTGTTTCAGCGCTTGTGCTGATACAAAGTAAGTTATTACTTTGCACCAGGTGGTTTGGCCACTGAATTAATACTGTATAGCAAAAGAAACAATCTTATTTTTTTTGGACAACATGTTTTATTAAGTTCTTCATTTCTGTTGATTTTTTTTATTGCATTTATGATTCAGTGGCTGGGAATTGAGAATTTATTTGAAATAGAATAGGTAACACCTCAGCGTACTATAGAAAATGCACTCAGCTCAACTGCTGTGTTTAAAATACACATTTTAAATCCCTCTTTACAGACACTAACATAAAAGTACATCTTTCTGGGTTGTAAACATGTGGTAGTACCAGAGTATTGTATAGTCAATGTTAAATAAAAGCCAAAACTGGAATGTGCAGAAAGTAGGCTTTGGTTAATTTGTGGATTCATTTTTATTTTTGTCTTTGTTTAACTTTTTAAAAAATAAGATTTCTGGAGTAGATTGGTATATTCTGTTGAAGACTTACAGTGATCCATTTTGCTTACACTGTTGCATCACAAGGGACTCACCCAGGGACCATGACCTGCTGGTGTGTGTGTATATTTACAAAAACAAAACAAACAAACCACCCATTGGGATATAAGGTAGCAATCACAAACTAAAGACTGCGGCTTGTTGAGGTGCAATACCCTGACTCCCAAAGTTAGTTACAGTGGGTTTTATTGTTTTTGTGACTGAAGGATTTATTCAGACTGCTGTACTCTTCATTTGATGTAACAAAATGCTATTAATCTAAATATTTGTAAATAAAGTACCTGTATCTAGATTAAATTAAAATTGGTTGCATTATTTTCTGAACTATAATAGGGTTTTTCTTCAGGTGAACAATTTGACGTGTCATCAGTTTTTATTGCAGCACTGTCCATATTCATTGTATAAAGAGAGGTCTACGTATGTAGCATATAAAACCACATCACTAAGTAATAGACCCACAGCTTTATTCTTGTGTTTACATTACCCTTGAAATGTTTTCAGTCAACCCTTTTCAGTGTAAGATCAGCACATTTGGTGGCTGATGCTGTTCTCCTTTGACTGTACCGGGAGCCAGATTCTATCATATGCATGTGTAATCCCCTGTAATACACTCAGGTGCTCACAAATAGAGCAGATTGTCATATTGTAACATGCGTGTGCCAGACACCGGGCAGTACACTTTGGAAAGAATGTGAAATCCTTTTAATTTTTAATCCATAGCTTACTGCTTGTGCAGTCACCTGCTTCTCGAGGTTACTCATTGCCCTTGGACCTGTGAGGAGGCCCTCAGATTAGTAATTGGTGCTTAGTACTATTTATGCTTAAATAGATCTTCCAGTACAATGTTGAAGTCTTTTTTATGGATAATAACGTGTTTGATGGAGTAACTTTTTTTTTTTATTATTTTTTTTTGGTTGGTGGTTTACACGTTAATAGAGGTAGTACAATTTCTTTGGAAAGGTGTCTTTTGAAGCCAGCTGTTAAGCTTCATACATTACCTCCCTTCTCAAATTCGGTAAGACAGTAGTTTTGGGGAACTTTTTTGCCCATGTGTCTTTTGTTTTAAGTGTGATTTTTAAAAAATGAGTGGTTCAGTTCATTCCCCTAAACAGAAGAAAAGACCAAATAATTACCTTCCATTCCTCTTCATGTGGGAATATAGAGAGGGTTCATGCGGTATTTTAGAGAAAAGATAATTTATCCTCATTCAACACAGGCCCAGAAAATTGTGTCCCAGAAGGATGTCAGTAATTGTGACTAGGCCAGGCCTTTTAGCATTTTGCTAAGACTTGAAACAAAAAAATGTAAATACAAAAGAAATCAAGTTTTGTTTTGAAAGTAGATGCCTTCTAGAACTTACTGTGTATTAATAAATTGTCACTTTCATTGTCTTTATTGTAACTCCATTGATCCCGTATCTTAACGGTTCACGTCTAGCCAAATAACTGTTTTGGAATAAAAACCTTGGTGGTGAGGGATGACTGCACTGTGCTGCTCTGTATTATTAGTAACAGGGTAACATACCTGTTGTGACTCAAAAGCTGTCTAGTAGTGATCTAGAAAAGAGTTCCCGAGAATATTTTAAAACTTCTTATTACATATTTCCCCCTTGGGAATAATTATGCCAGACTGTGAGAGCAGTTGCTATTCTAGTTTTTAAAGAAATGTATACATCATGGAGTTGAGCTGTTAATTATGGTAGTTCAAAATTTCAAAGGCAACACAATTTGAATTTATCACTGGGTCAGATTCTCCAAGGTACAAAGTTTTCCTGATTTTCCACCAAAGAATATGTTGGCTAAGGAAAGGCATCTGAAGCATAATAGTTTTATAATTGATGTATTTCCAAATGATGAAATCTTCATAAGTATAATGTACTTCAGCCTCCAGGTAAAAGAAAACCACCTGAAAGATTACTTACTTGGAATAAGGTAAAAATTTGACGGCTTTTCCATAGAATGACCTGTGAAGTGTAAAGTCAGAGGACAGACCCAAGTTGATTGTTATCTTTTATTTTCATATGAAAAATAGATTTTAAGCAAAATTCAAAAATAACGCGACACTATAAATAAAGAGGGCCTTAAGTACATTCTTTTTGTTAATAAGATTTACCAGTTTGTAGGTTCAAATATGCAGTTAAAATCACTGGTTTTTTTAAAAAAACATGTTACGAAGATTAAAAAAAAAAGGCTCAGCCACATGTTGGTTTAAATTCCCATATGCAACTATTCCCATACGTACTATGTACAAGTGATTTATAAAAACATTGGCATTAATGGTACAGGCAAAGTAAACTATACAGTGGAGTTTCAGAATCTCAGTTCACTGCATCTTGATTAAAAAAACCATGTGACATTCCAATTATGAAGTCAGTGAGGTAGTGGAGGTGTTTTCCTTGAATATATTTACACAAGACAGTATTCCTCATCTGGCTGAGGCATTCTTTTCCTACAGTAAGACAAAAGGAAGGATAAATCAAATTCTTGAAACAGTAAAAACAGTCTTAACTAAGTGATGGCATGATGGCTTATAGGTAAATTAAATATTTGAGTACCTCTTTGGAAAAATGTTTTAAGATGAACCAGTGTACAAAATTCTGAGAGAAAAAATTAAAACGGTTATTCTTAAAACTGCTAAAATTCAAGATTCTCCAATTAAAAGTTCTAGTTAAAAAAAAAAATCTGTAACATCTATCCTGTGAGCAGGGATGGCATCAGTGTCAGTAACTGTCTAGTGGTTCTGATGGACCTTGCAGAACTTGTTGGAAGGAGCTCTCAGCCTTTTGACTAAGATCAAGTGTAGTATCTGTTCTTACCAGGAAAAAAGGGAAATAAAATGTTACGCTCAGAAGCCAGACCCCTAACTTTTAACTAGTTCAGGCTTTTATCCCATATAGGCCTGGATTGCAACCCCAGACTTATAAATAATTCTACCAATTTCGCCCCTACCCACTGTGCGTTGGTTGCCTTTAAAGCAACTAAATAACTCTGGCTGCCACCTTGAGCTGGTAATTGAAGCTGGCTTTTAAGCCCTTGTGCACTCTACTCTTCTCTCACTACTCTGGGCTGTCTCATTCCCAAAGCTTCCCTATTCAATGCCCAGTGCCTCTCACACTCCTCCTCGAACCCTGCCCTAAGGCCCATGATAATTTTGGCCTTTACCTGACTGGGTCCCACCACAGATGGTGTTAAGATAATCATATTCAGATGGCCCTGCTGCTAATGGCCCTGCTGCTAATTAGCTGTGTGACCTAGGTAAGTCACTTGCCCACCTTGGGCACATTAAAGAGGCAACTGTCCTTGAAAGCTCCTTGTGGCTCCACCATTAAAATATACTGCTCTGTGGTAAAGATAGATTAGCCCGTAAGTCCTGCTGTTGTCCTTTGCTATGTCCTTGACCAAATCATTTATCATTTTGTACAGATTCCTTATCTATATAAAAGGATAAGTCCTACCTCCAAGGATGTAAAAATTAAATGAGATGATATATATAAAGTTTTGTATGTGCACACAATAGGCACTGGAAAATGGAAGCTGTTACCTATCTCTGACAGTTGTGTGTGCTACTACTTACCAGTTCCATGAGTATATTTCATGTTCCTCTTAAATGCTTATTAACCTTATCTAAGCTCACACAGAAAACCTTTGTGAAATTCAGGGTTTTTATAGACCTTAGGTTAAGAGGTCTGAATTCCAACTTTGTAAATGTAAGTTACAAAATGCAGGGAGACATACTAAACTAGGACTCATATTGGCCTCACAGGTACTAAGCTCTTTATATTGACAGAGTAGGAAATAAATAAATCCAGAAGTGGAGGACATGAATAGTAGAATTAACTATATCCCTGCCAGGTCATCCAATCTGCAGTCTTAGTCTGTTTCCTAAGCCATCAGCTTATCTACCTCTACCAAGTCTTTGCTAAGACGAGTTTTTCAGAGTTGAAGGCAGCATAATCTATATTTTTCTGAATCTCCTCTAGATTATACACCCCACGGCTTTTAAGTACTTTCTATGTAATATATTAAATCCTATCTTAGGAGTTTCTTCTTGGCTCAGCGTGGTGGCTCACTCCTGTAATCCCAGCATTTTGGGAGGCCGAGGCAGGAGGATCGCTTGAGCCCAGGAGTTTGAGACCAGCCCTGGCAACCCAGCAAGACCCCCATCTCTACAAAAAATTTTAAAAAGTGGCCAAGCCAACTGGTGTGTGCCTGTAGTCCCAGCTACATGGGAGGCTGAGGTGGGAGGATCACTTGAGCCTGAGAGGTCAAGGCTGCAGTGAGCTGTGATGGTACCAATGCACTCCAGCCTGGGCGGTAGGGCAAGACCTTGTCTCAAAAAAGACAAAAAACAACCTCAGGCTATTGTTTTGTTTTTAAAAAGAGCTGCTGCTTACCTGATTTTGTCCAAGTTGAGAGTCCTCTGTGAGGGAAGACTCCAGCTGAGACAGACTGGGTGATGACGCTGAATCTGCAGAGGTGCTGGTGACCAATTCCCCTAAAGCATCTACTTGTCTCCTCAAACTGTGTAAAGTGCCCTCTGTCTGCCGCTTTCCTTTAATTAATACTTCTGCTTGCTTGGACATACAGTGTCGGAGTTGGGCCTGAAAAGTGTGATAAGACTTAGGGTTTTACACAGAAGAAATGTAGCAGAACTGCCGCTCAGCTTCCTCACATACATTTGATAGGCAAATCTGGCTAACAGTAGGAATGGCTGTCGAAAATGCTCATCTTTAAAAAGAATTGTAGGAGGTGCCAGGTGGATACTTAGTGTGCATAAACCTTTACTCTTCTGTGTTGTCATTAACGGGGTCTTTCACTTGGCCCAGTTTTTCCATGCTAGCAGTGCTTAGGATTTCTGTATCCCTTGCTTCTCCATTAAATTATTGCCTCATCTCTTTTTTCCTTTTCTGTTATGACTGAGAAGATCAGTTTATACTTGACAACTGGAGTGTCTCCTGATTATGTATTTTTTCCTAAGTCTTAGTTTCTTGTCCATAAATGACTAGGTATTTAATCCTCAACTTCATACTACTTTTTGGCTTTTGCCCCTGCTATAATCAAATTATTCTCTCAAAGTCTATAGCAGTGCTGTCCAACAGAACTTTCTGCAATGATGGGAATGTTCTACCTCTGGCTATCAATATAGAAGCCACTAGACACATGTGGCTATTAAGCACTTGAAATGTGGCAAATGAATAACTGAATTTTTAACTTAATTATAATTTATTAAAATTTAAATAACCACACATGGCTGGAGACTATTGTTGGACATCACAGGGCTCCTTACTCAACACTATAGCACTGTACTCTCTCATCCCATGCTGTCTACATAGCCATTCCCCCCACATAAATGTAACCTCCCACCTATACTCTTAACTCTCAAATCTTTAGGTCAACACTGATCAGTAATCCTAGACTCCTATTTTTGGCTGCCTACAGACAGATATCCTTCCCTGGATATCTCACAAGGCCTTCAAAGTCAACATGTTCTGAGCCAAACAATTCCTTACCTGACATTCAGCCTACTTTTCCAGTATCCCAAATCTTTCCTGCCACCACTGGCCTGTGATAACCTTATAGTTCATCACTGTGTTTCTACTTCCTCTCCCAAATACTTAGATTCTATCAGTTCTAGCTGAGGTAAAGCAGCATTACATAGGTTAAAGAACACTGGAGTCAACACAAGAAGTCATGGTTTTGAACACTGATTGCCATTTACTGTGTGACACCAACTCCTCGAAGCTTCAGACATGCCATCCCTGACACTGCTGGCAGGGCTGCAACAGCATGGATGTGAAAGCATCAGGTAAATGTAACTTTCCCCTCCCCTCCCCAATGTGCCCAGTATCTCATACTGATTTTTTGTTTTAAAGGGCAACCTTGAGTCGGTCTTCCCGGTGACGCAGTTTCTCCCGGAGTGCTTCTCCACGCCAGTGTTCATCCTTTCTCAGAGGGAAAATGGAGATATCATGAATCATCTGCTGCTACAAATGGAAGCCAACCAGCCTTTCCCTCCCCTACCCCAACACCCCCACATCTGTGTTTTAGCTTAGCTGGGGGAGGTGGTCAATCCTACGAACCCAGAGAATAGCAGGATAAACCCTTACCATTATGTGAACTTGGGAAAAGTTCAGTTTTTCTTCAAAAGGTCCCTCATTCATGGTAAATGGAAGGTTCTCTTTCAAGCTTTCCAATTCTCCTTCTAGGTTTTCTTTTCTTTCCAAAATAGCTTCTAGATCTGCTGGTAGTTCTGGAAGAAACTGATTAAGATTCTTCAAGCTGGTTCTTATTTCATCCTTCACCTCAGATTTAAGTGTCCTCATTGCATCACTGATTTCCATTTGTCTTCTCTCCAAATCTTTTTGGTTTGCCATCTAAACAGTGAGTTGGTGTCAAATATCGTTGTATAAAATTTCAGACTTACTTGGAATTGAGCTGTATGATGTGCCATGTATTTAAAGATCTATAAATATCAACTACTATGATTACTAGAACTGTAAAAACTTGTGATTTTTCAGATACTCAAGACTCTATAAGCTACTGAATAAATTATTTTATTGGCATTTTAACTGGAACAACTTTCATTTAGAAAAGCCATGTGCATAAAGTTCCTTGAAGGTGAATTACTCTATAGAAGACAATCTCTTTGGAGTCAGACAAAGCTAGTTACCAATCTCATTTCCAGTATTACCAGTATGACAGGGCAAGTTGGCTAACATCTGATCCTCCATTACCTCATTTATACATGGAGATAAATACCTTCTGCTCAGAAATGTGAAAACTAAGTGAGAATTTACATGAAGCACCTCAGTGGCACCCAACTGGCAACTAGAGTAAATAAGCCACAAATGAGAAAAGGGCCATTTACTGAAATAAGTCATAAGTGATCTGGATTATAAATGCTAATGCTGGAATTTTATAAGTGAAGAATCTGGTGGCTTGGCAATATACATTTTTGTTTTGTTTTGTTTTTTTAAAGACAGGGTCTTGCTCTGTCACCCAGGCTGGAGTGCGGTGGCACAATCTTGGCTCACTGCAGTCTCAACCTCCCAGGCTCAAGCAATCCTCCCCCCTCAGCCTCCCGAATAGCTGGGACTACAGGTGTACACCACCACACCTAGCTACTTTTTGTATTTTTAGTAGAGACGGGGTCTCGGCTGTTTCCCAGGCTGGTCTTGAACTCCTGAGCTCAAGCGATCCACCTATCTTGGCCTCCTAAAGTGCTGGGATTACAGGAATGCAGCACCGCACCCAGCCTAGAGGTTTCTTAAAGTGTTACCAACTGCATTTGATGCCTGAGACTACTCTATGTGGCTCTACCCCATATAGAGCTTAGTGAAATATGAAATTTATACCTACTGCTAATTGCCTTACCAAATTTGCAAAGGCAAAATCACTAAGGGCTTGTGGTCTTTAAATAATCTTTTTTTAGTTATTTTTTCTTGAATTAAATGGTGGGTATATGTGGGGCATCAGGGGATTGGAAGCACAGATGAAACTAGAATGGCCACGTGGGGTCATCCAAAAGACTAAGTATAGCAGGGCCAAATGAGTGGCTACAGCAGCCTGACTAGAGTTCAGGGATGGCCCAGATGCTCTAAAGGACACCAGAGATATCAAGGATTAGAGACTCTACCAGTCCAGGCATGAACTGGTTTAATACTCTCTGCCTGGCTACATTATGTGATATCAAAGGTTTCCCCCGGACCATCTTTTCTTGCTCAAGGGGTAGGGGAGGTTTTGGCTCCTATAGACTTGTTTATGGCATAAAATCTAGCATTTCAACATGGTTCTTTGGGACATGAAATATGATGCTCAAGAATTACCTTTTTTCCTTGAAAAACTAACATTTTAAGAGCTTGTCAAATTTAAGAGAAATTTATATTTTTAATAGTCAAGGTGCATTTCTAAATTTTAAGGCTAAAAAACCAGATTTGACTTAAAGAACATTCTTATAATCAGCTTTTCTATACTACTATAGAAGGGATATTAAAAACAATACAATCTGCCTGAGCCCAGTGAGTCCTCTCTCCCCAGGCTGGCCAGCTGGGCTTTCTGGGCACACACCTGTTTCTTGAGCTCCGTGTACTCATACTGCATCTGGTTGAGCTCCTTCATCAGGCGCCTGGCCCGCTCATGGTTGTCCTGGGCTACCAGTTCAATTGTTGCCATTTCCTTTTGCATGCAGCTGTTCTCCTGTTTTTGCTCCTAGCACAGGAGGAAGAAAATAACTCTGCGATCTAACACGTGGAGGTGTGGTTTGCTGGCTTACACACTCACTAGCTCTATAACTTCATTCCCCTTCTGGGCCTCAGCTTCTCTAGCTGTCAAATGGGGATAATTCTATCGGCCTTTCATGGGCAGATCAAATACAGCTGGGCGTATATACACGTCAGAGTCTGTTAGCATTACCTTTGATAATAAGCTACTATCCCTTTCTGAGTCTTCATTAATTGTCTGTAAAATGAGAATAATAATACCCATCATCACAGGGTTACTGGTAGGATTAAATTTTAGACATCTATATTCCATCTTTATGACGATCTGCCTATCACTAGTTATCAGCGTATCCCCTTTGAGAGACACACATGGTTTAAAAGTTCCTTTCATACAACAGGGCTCCACTAACCCCTCCAGAGGGTAGTGGAAAAATCCTCCCCCTTGACAGTTCCATTGCTGCTCACCTGTCTCTATCTACCATAAATTATTCTGACCTGAGTGTCACTTCCCAAATTTATTTCAAGGATGAAAGCATGGTAGATTGAGCTTCCTGGTTTTAGGATAATGATTAAAGCTAATGTTGGCCAAAAAGGGCAGGATGAGAAAAATTTGTAGGCACTGACTACAGCAGTGTAATAAAACTGGCTAGGCGCGGTGGCTTATGCCTGTAATCCCAGCACTTTGGAAGGCCAAGTCGTGTGGATCACAAGGTCAGGAGTGCGAGACCAGCCTGGCCAACATGGTGAACCCCGTCTCTACTAAAAATACAAAAATTATCCAGGCATGGTGGCACACGCCTGTAATTCCAGATACTCAGGAGGCTGAGACAGGAGAATTGCTTGAACCTGGGAGGTGGAGGTTGCAGTGAACTGAGATCATGCCACTGCACTCCAGACGGGGTGACAGAGCAAGACTCTGTCTTGAAAATAAAAATAAAAATAAACTGTCTATGAGCTGGGCACGGTAGCTCATGCCTGTAATCCCAGCACCTTGGGAGGCTGAGGCAGGTGGATCACCTGCGGTCAGGAGTTCAGGACTAGCCTGGTCAACCTGGTGAAACCCCATCTCTACTAAAAATACAAAAATTAGTCAGGCGTGGTGGCGCACACCTGTAGTCCCAGCTACTCAGGAGGCTGAGGCATGAGAATCGCTTGAACCCAGGAAGCAGAGGCTGCAGTGAGCTGAGATTGCGCCACTCAATCTAGCCTGGGAGACAAAGCAAGATGCCATCTTAAAAAACAACCGTCTAGGGAAGGCTTCTTCAACACCCCCTCCTCCCTGCCAGTGGAGGTGTAAACTGAGGCTTGCTGGCAGAACATGCTGTCTACTTTGTGCTGATAATGGCTGTTCACACCAACAGTCTCCCCAGCCAGCCAGAGCTCCATTGAGGCTGCACCCGTCCCAGGTAAAACTTACCATCAACTTCAAGGACAAATGATGCATAAATACATCAATAACAACAGCTGGGTTCAGGACTGGGTTGATGGGTAATTTATTTCCTCTATGTTGAAGTGGTGTTGCAGTTTAAAATTTTAAATTTATCATTTCCTCACAAACTGCCACGGCAGCAGGTACTCACAAGAAGGTTTTTCTCCAGCTGGCTCCGCTGGATCTTAAGTGCTTCCTTCAGGCTGGCCACCTGCTTCTCAGCTTTCTTTCTTTCTGTCAAGAACTGGTTCCGCAGAAGGCTGAAGTCTGCCCTCATAGAATCTGCCTCTTTCTGGAGGGCCAACAGCTCACCTGATTTCTCCACCAATTGCTGCTCCCTTTCTGAAAGCTGCCGTTCTGAAATGAGCATTTTCAGTAGGTTTAGCCAAAGACCCCGAGCCAGCTGTGGGCAGAGCTCCCCTTCCCTTGTGGCAGATGCATAATGGTGATATGCTACCCATGCAGGTGCTTTCCTCCATTACAAAGTCGTACAAGCCTACCCTGACCCACACCAAAGGCCCAGAAAAAACCCAGATAAGGGTGCCTTTTGAAGTAATTGGTTCCTGGAGGGCCTGATCCCAGAGTGACAGATAGCTACTATCTTCTCTTTCAAGTCTTTGAGACCAGTGAGAGGAAACCCAGCACCAATCCTGAAGTGTGTGGAACAGCTGAAATGTTTTTTATAAACATTGATTTTCATAAAGGGAGACACACCAGTACTACTTCCTTCCACAGGAGGCAGTGCAGTGGAAAGTGCACAGGATTTGGAGCTGGCTCCTACACTGGCATGAGCCCCATTTTATAGAAGAGGAAAACATTTCCTGATGTTCAATTGGAATAATGTGTGCAAACGCCTGGTACATAGTGAGTACTCGACAGATAATGCTTACGAAATAAAAGTGACATTTAAAAAATATTTTTCTTATCACCCTATTTAGAGGAGCACCCTGCCCAGATTTTACTTTTCAACAACTCTGGCATGATCAGAACTCGACATATTTTTTTAAGTTTCATTTTCATAATGAAATGATTGGGTCTGGGTATATCAAGAGTTCCCAGGGAAAAAGGAATAACAACCCTTTCAGATCCCCAAGCCCACAACATTTTCCAAGCATTATTAAACCCTGGAGCCTAAGAAAGAGAAAAACCATTTACTGATGTGAGAACAATCATTTACCCTGGATTCCCATGTCAACTTCATTTATATATGGTTCAAGAGAGAACAAACTGACCTAAAAGCAAACACCTGTATTCTGGTACCATTCACTATGCCAAATCTGGACAGAAGAACTGTTAATATGATTTTT
The DNA here is from genome assembly GCF_028858775.2 of Pan troglodytes. Taxonomy (NCBI): domain Eukaryota; kingdom Metazoa; phylum Chordata; class Mammalia; order Primates; family Hominidae; genus Pan; species Pan troglodytes. The sequence goes on from NC_072409.2 coordinate 17,272,487, forward strand.
TTGACACTTGAGATGAAGTAGATCATTATTCCCAAAGCTCATAGGTTATACACTTTAAGAGTATCTTTTGGCAATTATTCACGTGAATGTTCCACTTTCTTGAGATGGCATTCTCAAAGGAGACAATATGAGCAAGGAAGGACTTGCTGGTCAGTCTCAGGATTGTATCTCCTCTGAACCTGCTTCCTCATCTTTCACAGGGCTATCATACCTCCTGCTTTACTTCTCCTGCCTCCTCTCCTGGGCTCTGGCTGGGGACCGGATCTCTTTAAATACTTTTGCAAGGCAACCAGCAGAGCAAATCCATACCCCATCTCCCAGTGAGAAGTTCCAGAATACATACTAGTTTGGGAGAGTGTCTTCTCCAGGCTCTCACCCCACCTCTCCTCTTCCTGCAGAGTCCTAACACGCTCTTCAGCTGCCAGCACCTTTGAGAGCACTTGGTCCAGTTTGCTTTTCTGGTCTGTTAATTCCTTTTCCAGCTGGTGCTGTTGCTCCTTCAGTGTCACTTTACTGGTTTCTAATTTGCTTTCTTCACTTTCTCTCTCTCTCTGGAGTCTCTGAAACATCTTAATAAAGAATAATCTTGATTAGTCATTAAACAACAAATAGTGTCCCAGAGAACCTGCATGGACATGAGACAGATTCCAGGTCAAAAGAAAGTAGAAGACAGCCCACAGGGACAATTCCATTACAGAGGTGATCAAGAGGGCTTGGGAAGCTATCTGGCCAGCATGTGAGGAGGGGATTCAAGCAGCAAATGGCACGTGGCTGTTAAGTATCTTTACAGGACTGATGTTCTATGATCGTTAAAGGTCTGTAAGAGAGTCACACAGTTGGTATAAATGCTACCCATGGCTACACAGGGCAGTTAAGGGACACATAGTCCCATTGGGGATATTTCTCAGCAGCTTTCTGCCAGGGGAAAAATAGGCTCACATGAGCCACAAAATGCTTTTTTTATGTAAAATCATAAATGTGTAGTACCATTTCTTGTTGGACTAGTTTGAGCTTGTTTTCTTCAATCTCATTCTGAAGCACTTGAAGTTGTTGTTGTTTTGTCTCCTCTTCTTTCTGACAGTCTTCAAACCTATTTGCCCATTCACTGATGTCCTTCTGGAGTCGGGTCTGCTCACTGAGCAATACATCCTGATGCTTGGTGGTGTGAAGCAGGTCCTTTAGGTGAAAGAACAAGTGGAAACTAGTAATAAAGCCATCTTTACTAGAGGTGGCCAGTGCCAATCCAGTATCTACTAAGTCTGACAGAACGAGAGGCATAAAAGTGTATTTCCTTTATTATCTCAATAAACTTACAGGTACAAGAGAATTTAGATGTCTAATCCAACTTTTTTTTTTTTGACAGTCTTGCTCTGTTGCCAAGGCTGGAGTGCAGTGGCATGATCTCGGCTCACTGCAACCTCTGCCTCCCAGGTTCAAGCAATCCTCCCGTCTCAGCCTCTCGAGTAGCTGGGACTACAGGCACATGCCACCATACCCAGCTAATTTTTTGTCTTTTTCGTAGAGATGGGGTTTCACCATGTTGGCCAGGCTGATCTCGAACTCCTGGGCTCAAGTGATCCACCTGCCTTGGCCTCCCGAAGTGCTGGGATTACAGGCGTAAGCCACCATACCCAGCCTGTGTCTAATGTTAACTTTTTTTTTTTTTTTTTTTTTGAGACAGAGCTTCACTCTTGTTGCCCAGGCTGGAGTACAATGGTGCAATCTCAGCTCACGGCAACCTCCGCCTCTCGGGTTCAAGCGATTCTCCTGCCTCAGCCTCCCGAGTAGCTGGGATTACAGGCATGCGCCACCACGCCTGGCTAATTTTGTATTTTTGGTAGAGATGGGGTTTCTCCATGTTGGTCAGGCTGGTCTTGAACTCCCGACTTCAGGTGATCTGCCCGCCTTGGCCTCCCAAAGTGCTGGGATTACAGGTGTGAGCCACTGCACCTGGCATAACTCTTAATTTACATAATAGAAACTGAAGTCTAGAACTTGTTTGAAGTGCTTTGAATTACAGCACTAGTCTCACAGGACAACACTGAATTACCTTTAAGAAAATCATTAGAAGTACGAGGGTCAAAAATCTGCTATATTCAATATCTGACAAGATAGAGGCCCAGATTTGGCGGGTACTCTATGGCTCAAGGAGTAATCAAATCTAAGCCCAGCCTTTAGAGGCCTCATCTGTGTCATGGATGAGAGATGGCCCATCTGGTCCCTGAAACCCCAAGAAGGGCTGCTGAGAGACTGCTGCTGGGCTCTGGTCTAGCCACCACCCTACTTACTAGCTTTGAGTAAAACTGTATCAAGAGTTCTAAGGCTAAAATAAATTAGCAAACCACTGCTCTCCATCAAAACTTTTATTTATGTGATGGTTATGTTACATAAATGGCCCTATGGTATCTGCTGTTGTGAAGAGGAACCAGCCTACTTGATTTCTTTGTTATTTAAACCAATGGTCTGCATACCCTCAGTATACTACTAGAATATTACATTTGTTAACCTTACCTGTTTTGCTAGGTTCAAATGGTCTTGGACATTAGCTAGTTCCTCCTGCAGTGAGTTTACTGCTTCTCGTTTTTCTACAGAAATGACATTCTCATGAAATAAGAAATACATACGTATTTACTGTACAGATTCCCATTAGCATTCCCAAAAAGTAGAGAAGTTGTTTTAAGCTTACTTCTGTTACATGTATGACTATGCCACACTATCTCATTAAAGACCAAAAGAGAGTTACATGCACAATCCAGATTTGGCCTTGGAGCTCAGGTTTTTAAAGATTTTCATGTTCAAAATCTCACAACGAAAAAATTACAGATAATACTTAATGTTAGGTGTTTAAAAACAGCTACCTTCTGCATTGCTGGTAGAAATAGAAACTTAACCTTTCAGGAAGGCAATTTGGGAATAAATTTTTTATCTATATTGGCTTTGTCAATTACTAGCTGTGTGACCTCTAGCAAGTCACTTCTCATTTAAGCAGTCACAAGAAAACTAAGCTTCAGTTTCCTTATTTACAAATGAGTAAAATAATTTTTATCTCATAAAAATGTTATGAGGATTAAGTGAGAAAATGAAATACCAAGGATATAAAAAATGTTCAACAAGTATATTATTAGCTAGAATTACTCAGCAATTTCTTCTAAATAAATTATCATATTTATAAACATTTGGTAATTTTAAAATCTTCATTATTTACATCTTTGTTTTTGTTTTTCAAACTAGACACACCCCTAGGAAAAATCTGGAAGGATATTCACCAAACTGTTACTAGGAATCTATGAGGAGTGAGGTCAACAGCAATTTTTATTTCTTTTTGCTGTTTTAAAATTGTTCTCTAAGGAACATGAATTAGGTTTTTTTTTTTAACTGACTTTATTGAGATAAAATTCACATATCATGTCCTATTTAAAGTGTACAATTCAAAGGCTTTTAGTATATTCCAAGTTGTGCAAACATTACCACAATCTAATTTTAGAAAGAAACTCCATGCTCATTAGCAGGAATTACTTGTCATAAGAAAAATCAAAGAATCTAACGAAGGGCAAGGAAATCACACACTTTCACTGTTTTGCTGCCTTATACCTTGGAGCTGCTGTTGCATTGCTGAAATGTCGTTATGCAGTGACAACTTGTCTCTGTTTAGTTGGTCTAGTTCCTGCTGCAGTTTTCTGACATTCAATTCCAACTTTTCTAAGTTTGATTGCTCCATTTTGCTATTTTCTTCTGCTGCTGCTAAAACCCTACCACAGAGAATAAGTCAGACTGTCAAATATACAAGCATACACAGGAGATGACTGAGGAACAGTGTTATCCTTTCACAACATACAGTTATGGAAAGTATAAATGATTATAAATCTTCACAAAATTTAAGACTCAACTCATTTTCAGAATCTTATTATCAGCTTTCTAAGTGGAGACTTTTTTCAAAAACTGACTCACTAAATTGAAGTTTTATAAAAATCATGGATTAAAAACATGGATAACATTCAGAATTCCAAAAATCTGATAAAAATGGAGCTGTGACAATCGAAAGAGTAGAAAACAATTGTGTGTACAGTAGGATCTGTCCATATAGCAGACATGCATGAGCATGTATTGTAGTACATAAAGGGAGTCATACAGTGTGGACTTGCTTTTGGTCTGGCTTCTTTCACTCAACGTAGTTACTTTGAGATTCATCCATGTTGTGTATATCAATACTTCATTCCCTTCTTATTGCTGAGTAGTATTCTACAGTGTGGATATACCACAATTTGTTTATCTATTTACCAGGTGATAGACAATTTGGGTCATTTCTAGTTTTTGGCTATTACAAATAAGGCTGTCATGAACATTAGCATATATACTGTGTAGAAATATGCTTTCATTTCTCTTGAATAAATATAATACCTAGGAGTGGAATGGCTAGATCTTCCGATTGGCGTATGTTTGATTTTTAAGTAACTGTTAAACTGTCTTCCAAAGTTTAACAGTTACTTAATACCATTTTACATGCCCCTCAATCATATATGAAAGTTCCGGCCAGATGCGGTGGCTCATGCCTGCAATCCCAGCACTTTGGGAGGCCGAGGCGGGTGGATCACGAGGTCAGGAGATGGAGACCATCCTGGCTAACATGGTGAAACCCCGTCTCTACTAAAAATACAAAAAATTAGCCAGGCGTGGTGACGGGTGCCTGTAGTCCCAGCTACTCAAGAGGCTGAGGCAGGAGAATGGCGTGAACCCGGAAGGTGGAGCTTGCAGTGAGCCAAGATAGCGCCACTGCACTCCAGCCTGGGCAACAGAGCGAGACTCCATCTCAAAAAAAAAAAAAAAGTTCCTGGTTAATATTAACATTTGGTATGGCTGTTGTTCTAATAGGTGTGTGGTGATATCTCACTGTGGTTTTAATTTGCATTTCCCTAATGATTAATTATCCTGCGTATCTTTTCATGTGTTTATTTGCCATCCATTTATCTTCTGTAATGAAATGTCTATTCAAATGTTTTGCCCATTTAAATAATTGGGTTGTCTTCTTATTGAGTTTTGAGAGTTCTTTATACATGTATTCTGAATACAAGTCCTTTATCAGATACATGGGTTGCAAATATTTTTTTCCCAAACTGTGACGTATCTTTTCATTACCTTGTGTCTTTTGAGGAGATGTTTTAAATTTTGAAGTTTAATTTTATCAATTTATTATTTTATGGATCATGCTTTTGGTGTCATACCAAGAATTTTTGCCCACTCCAAGGTCACAAAAGTTTTCTGCTATGTTTTATGTTTTCTTCTAGAAGTTTTATATTTAGGTTTTACATATATGTTTATGGTCCTATATATAAATATAAAATAAATATGTATATATGTATTTTTTGAAACAGGGTCTCACTCTGTCACCCTGGCTGGAGTGCAATGGTATCATTATGGCTCACTGCAGCCTCAATCTCCCTGGCTCAAACAATTCTCCCACCTCAGCTTCCCAACCTGGCTATTTTTATTATTTATTTTTTTTTGGCAGAGACAGGGTCTTTCTATGTTGCCTAGGCTGGTCTCAAACTCCTGGGCTCAAGTGATCCTCCTGCCTCGGCCTCCCAAAATGCTGGGATTACTGGCATGAGCCACCGTGCCTGGCCTCATTTTAAATTCATATTTATATATTATACATAGTGAGGTATGAATTGAGATTCTTTTTTTGGTTTTGTATATCCAATTGTTTCAGCCAACATTTTTCTAAAAGACCATCTTTCCTCTACTGAAAAAGATGCCTTTGTATCTTTATCAAAATCAGTTGTTCACATATATGTCAGTTTATTTCTAGACTTTCTATTCTGTTCCATTGATCTATGTGTTTATCTTTACACTAATACCACAGTGTTTTGATTACTACAGGTTTATAAAAGTGTTACAAATCAGGTAGTGTTAGTCCTAAATTTTTGTTCTACTTTCTAAAAGTTGTTTTGGTGTCATACCTAAAAAATTGTATAAATTCTATTCTAGGTCTTAGAATAATTCGATTCTAGGTTCATATAATTTTAGAACCAGCTTGTCAATTTCCACAAGGAAAGGCTATTGAGATTTTAATTGTTAACTGTTTTGAATCTAGAGATCAATTTGAACAGAACTAAATCTTTAACAATGTTGTCTTCTGGTCCATGAACAAGATACATATCTCCATTTATTTCCAGCATGTATCATTTTACTTAAAAAAAACAAAATAGATTTAAAAAAATGCTTTTGAGCAAAAAAAAAAAAAAGCTAGAAGGAAATTCTCCAAAAAAATGCAACTGGCAAAATGTATTATGATACCTAAGTCTGTGGTGTATTTTATCCTTTTCTCTATTTTCCAAATTTTTTATAGTGTGTTTATAATGCTTTGGCCTGAAGAAGTGATCCTGCAAGCTTATTTGTTCTTGCTCTCACCTTTTGGTTTGTGCCAACTTTTTTTCCCAAATGTCACATTTCTCTTGGAGATCTTCCTTTTCTTTGCTCAAACACTCAACACACGATTGTAAAGCTCGGGACTCAGCAGTCATTTGTTCTATTTCTCGTTTATCCCTCTCGAGGAGCTGCTTCTGCCACTCTATTTCCCCTTTCTGCTGGTGGGATATCTGCTGCAAATTCTCTAACTCCAGTTTCTCCTAAATCAGATAAAAGAGGACTCAAACATCTTAAATGAGAAAGACTTCAGTTTCTTAAGGGTACATTGGCTTTGTTCATTACCTCTAGCACTGCCACCTGAGTCTTCTCTAATTCAGATACCCTCTGGTCATGTTGTAGCTTCAAACCTTGTAGCTCATGGTTTTCAAGTTGCAACATGTCCAGAATATTCTTTAGTTCTAAGGGACAGAAACAAAGCATGGTCCATGATATTAAATGAACTTGGAAAACATTTACAAAATGAAACAGAAAACAATGCTATTGACTAATACAAGACAATTTTAAAAATTTTGTTGAGCTGAATTAATGGTGCTAATTTTATTTTTAATAAAAAATTCTCTAAAAGTATCGTTAAATACTATTTAATTTGTTAAAAACATTTTAACAAGCCAGGTGCAGCAGCACGCACCTGTAATCCCAGCCATTTGGCAGGCTGAGGTGTAAGGACTGCTTGAGCCCAGGGGTTTGAGACTAGCCTGGTTGACAGAGCAAGATCCCATCTCTATATAAATAAATAAACAGACAAACATTTTAACAAAAACATTTAATTAACAAAGATCTGGTTCCAAAGCATTTGCTTCTACATAAAAGAATCAACTAAAAGCATTTTATATAAAATTGATCAAAATAAATTAAAAATACTTTGAAATACAGACTGAGATTTATATAACAATTTTTTGGCCTTTGAAATACAGATATTTAAATATTAACTTTTTTTCTGATCATAGAGATACTTGCTTACTGTAGAAAAGCTGGAAAATACAAAAAAAAGCATAAGAGAAAAAAATGAAAACCCACCATTATTTCACCACCCCAAATCACTTTTACAATAGCATTTTGATGTATTTCCTTCTAAGAATGCATGTGTGTGCGCGTGAGCACACGCGCACACACACACACACACTCTCACACATTTTAAAATAAACTGGGACTATACTCCATATTCATTTTTTACCTACTTTTTTTCATTCTTCTCATGGGCATGTTTGCATGTCATTAAAGGTTAAAAATATGGCTTTTAAATTGGTCATCTGTTTCCAATTTTTTGGGGGGTGCGGTGGAACAGGGTCTTCCTCTGTTTCCCAGGCTGAAGCATAGTGGCATAATCATAGCTCACTGCAGCCTTGATCTCCTGAGCTCAAGGGATCCTCCCTGCTTGGCCTTCTGAATAGCTGGGACTATAGGTGCACATCAATGTGCATCGCTAATTTTTGAATATTTTTGTAGAGATGGGGTCTCATACATTGCCCAGGTAGTTTTGAACTCCTGGGCTCAAGCAATCCTCTTGCCTCAGCCTCCCAAAGAGCTGGGATTATAGGCATGAACCACCACACCCAGCCTGTTTCCAAATTTTGTCATTATAAATATTGCTGCGATGTACATACTTGCCCTTTCTGGAGGAGTAGAAATGGGCTGACTAGTTCAACAGGTGTGAATTTTAAGAGCCTTGAAACACTGGGAGATTGTTCCAGTTTATACCTCAAATGATAGACTGTGAGTGCTCTTCTTTCAGCACACTCTGATCAGCAATGAGCATGATTATTTTGCTTTTAAATAAAGTTTATCAATTAAAATGGCAGAAAATAACATCATATTCCTTTTATAACCTGCTTGCTTTGCTTATTAGCAGTAAGGTTAAACTTTAAAGTTTTTTTGGCCATTTGTTATTTTTTCTGTGACTTGTAATACAGACATTTCCAACCTCAAACTTTGTATGATTGTTTTCCTTTAAACTTACCGGTTTTATGTTTAGACATCTGCCTTAAAACAACCTGAAGATTTTCTTCCTCTTTTTCAATTTCCTGCTTTATAAGTGTAAGTTGAGTTTTTCTTTCACTAATCTGAACATTTAGTTCTCCTTTCTGAAAACTCAGTTCTTCCAGAAGAGATTTTACTTCCTGTGTTTGAAAAAAAAAAAGTTATTCCCTCCTGTGACTGTAAATGAAAATTACTTCAAAATAAGTTCTGTTATTTATTGTTTTATATCATGGAAATTCTAATTTGGAAACAAGCTTATTTTTGCCTTTTATATCAAGAACAGCATTATATTTTACAGAAACCTATTTCTATATAATAGAAGAAAGTAACATATTCTCTTCATCTAAATATATTTGCAACATTACTGTAAGCAAGGCAACGTCTATAGAGAGAAAAGCCTGACTGAGACATGGCTCCTGCTCTGGAGGGGCTTAGTACCTTGTTGAGTGGTAAGGCAGGGAAGATAAACATGATCACAAAAGGCTAGGCCTTCATGCCCTAGGAAACATGCAGATAGAGTGTTTCTAAACTCAAAAGAAGGAAACTCCTTCTTCCAGAAGAAAGAAAAAGGTCAGAGAAGTTTTCTTTTTTTTTTTTTTGAAATTGAGTCTCACTCTGTCACCAGCCAGGGTGCAGTGGCGCGATCTCGGCTCACTGCAACCTCCGCCTCCCGGGTTCAAGAGTGCCGTGGTGCAATCTCGGCTCACTGCAACCAACCACCTCCCGAGTTCGAGCAATTCTCCTATCTCAGTCTCCCGAGTAGCTAGGATTACAGGTGCATGCCACCATGCCTGGCTAATTTTTGTATTTTTAGTAGAGATGGGGTTTCACCATGTTGGCCAGGATGGTCTCAATCTCTTAACCTCGTGATCTGCCTGCCTTGGCCTCCCAAAGTGCTGGGATTACAGATGTGAGCCACTGTACCTGGCCAGAAGTTTTCTAAGAGGAGGTGGCATGAAGCTGCGCCATGAGAAACAGGTGGGATCTGGCTAGTGATAGGGGAGAAAGGGAATTCCTGGAGAAGAAATGGTATGAGAAAGGTACAGGGGCAGGAGAACTTTGAGCATATCCAGAAAACAACAGAGGGGGAACTACACATGACAGCCACTGCATGGATATGTAACAACACCAAACTGATTTTACAGAGGAGGCAAGATTTCAGGAATTTATATTTTCATTTGGGGAGAAGCAATGAAAATACATCAAAGTAAACCTATAGCACTGTCCTACGACTCTTCAGAAAACCCTAATAAAAAACACACCCTAATGTGATTGCACTTCTCAGTTACTTCAGTCTCTCCCAGTCTCAGAGCTTCCTGGAGGTCAGCTTTTGCCTGGACCATGCTTCCTTGGAGTAGATGCAGCTCCTCCTTTTTATGCCCTAACTGCCTGTCCAAGACAGCCATCTCCTGCTGCTGACTTGTCACCTGTATTAAAGAAAAGGGAAGAGTAAGTTTGACAAAGGCCATACAGCCCTCAGTGCTAACCTGGAGATAATTTAGTTGTGAGGTAAAATCAGGAGTTAATATCCTAGCCCCCAAGAGTCAGAAAAGCCAGGCAAGGAGTGCAAGGGTGAAATGCCTAATGAAAACCTTGAGCTCACATACTTAAAACCACTCAAATCACAGTGATCACAGTAAGAACAACAATATGATAATCATGATTATCCCTCAGGTTACAGTTTTCCAAGAACTTTTATTTTTATACCCTAATTCCATTTTGACATCCTTGGTGATGGAAGTTAGTCAGAGATTTTTAAAATGTATTCATTTTTAAAATTAAAAATTCGTTGCAATTTTAAAGACAATACGTATTTGTTTACAAAAAAAAAGAAGACCATGCAGATATGCAAAAGGAAGACAACAGAAAATACTCAAAATCCCCCCTTATCAGATGACCACTTTTGTACTTTGGTATTGACTAAAAATACAACCATAAGTGTTGATAAAGGCATTTAACAGAAATGATCTCATAGAGTATACCATGTTTTGAGACTCACTTTTTTTATTCAAAAATATTGTATTGAGTTGGGATTCAAATTTAGTTCAGACTTCATGCTTAACAACTATAATACATAGCCGCATTTATTCTTTTCTACAATTAAACATGTATTACTTTTATAATCATAAAGTGCTGTGTCAGTTGTTTTTTCAAGGTGTCTATTGCCATACCTGGCTTTTCAGCTTTTCCAGCTCGGCTCTTTTGGCCTGAAGAAGCACCTCAGATTCTTTAAGGACCTGCAGGTGGTGATCCTCATTGCGTTCTGCCATCTCTATGTCTTTCTGTAGTTTCTGAAGCCTACAAAGCACCAGCAACACTAGAGCAGATCCTAAGGGACTCAGAACCCCAGAGCTGTCTTCCAGCACAAACCCCTTGTAGCCCTACAGAAGCCTTACTTACTCTTCTGTCAGTTTTTCCTTCTTCTTGCTTAAACATTGGAAGTCTGAGTCTTTTGCTGCTACAATTTTGTTTATTTCTTTCAAGATTTCTTCTTGCTTGATTTTGTGCTGCTCCAAATCCTTTGCATCAGCCTGGAGCGATCTAAAGCACATTGCTTTATTCCCCCCAGGTCCTGTAGACTTACCATGCATTATTTATCATAAACCAATTATTATCCCCTTAGAAGCAAACTTTTCATTCATCTCAATGTATACATCAATGGCTTAGGGAATCCACCTACCTTAGCTGCTGATCAGCTTTGACGAGGTTAACAGCAGTTTCCTGAGCTCTCCTTTCTAATTCCTCAGCATCTGACTCAGTTTGCAATAAACTTCTCTTGGCATCAGTGAACTTTTCAACAGCATTTTTTGTCTAGAAAAGAAACTGTCATTAAAAGCCATTCAGTTACAATACTCACTCACAGCTACTGGCCATGTAAACCAGTACAGCTCTTTTGGAAAACAAGATGGTACAGAAAGACATAAAAATGTCCATTCACTGTAACTCTAATTCTCGGTAAATAATTCAGAAGCAAAGAACTACTATATAAAAATGCTCAATGTATAATAATATAAGACCTGACAAACAATAATAGGCTAAGTGATAATGCATTAACAAAGTGGAATACTGTGTAGCCTTTAAAATGATCAGATGACAATGTAGCAACACGGAAGAATGTTAATATTATGTTGGCTGAGAAAAATAAATTTAAAATGGTATAAGCACTGTGAGAGCAACTGTGTAAAACTACATGTGTCAACAAAGACAGAAAGACTATATAAAAATAAATACAGTCATTTGAAAGTAGTGGAACTAAAGATGCTTTTTATTTCAAAATAATCTGTAATACTATTATATCATTTTAAATATTAAAACTATCTACTCAACTAAGTGGGAAGGAAGTGATTTTACCAAGATTTCCTCCACACAGAAATTCTTGCTGCACTCTATAGTTATTATCAAGCAAAGTAAAAATGCATTGATCTGGTGATAATGTAATTACGGCTGACAAACACAAACATTAAATACTTTGCAAATGTTTAAAATCTTCCTATATAAGATTTGGTAAAAACACATTTTTTTTTAATCAACTTGGTTTCTTTTTCTGCCTAACATAAGATGCTTAAAACAATGACATCAAAAGTTCCAAAAATAAATAGAGTGTGGTTTGCACTTGGTTGAGCAGTGACTCACCTTCAGCCAAAAAAAAAAACTGAAGTCTGCCATTGTACTAAAGCCAGAGGAGTCCGTATGTTAAATTTGTCTATTAAATATCTGTGTGGATGCAAAAGGGTTGGCAAGCTCCCAGAGAGCTACATATTTTACCATACGTCTTTCCATTTCAGATAGCTTGTTTCTGTCAGTTTCACCAGCAAAGCACTGGACAAAACTGGCTATGCATTCCAGAAAAGCCACCAAATAGTTTTTTGTCTCCTTCTATGTCAGGTTTTAACACGTCTGGCACACTCCTTCCAAAACACCACTACTTTCTCTCTCCTCCTCCTTCTTACCAAGCTGCCTCCCTGAGTCATTTTGGGAGAATGAAGGTGAAAGAACTTACCAGCCTTGGTTGACTTACTACCTCTGCCTACTACCACTGCCATCCATTTTCTTTTGATGATTTTATATATCTATACCTATATATATTAATATATAACCAAAATATACCAAAATTTATAATCAAAATATACCAGTGATATTTTGATATATTATCAAAATATCTTATTATATATTATTATACCAGTGATTTTTTTTCCTCTAGTTCTGCTCACATCTATTTTCTCTCACAGTAATCCAACATATGACAACAGAAGGAACAGCTCATCTGAAAAGAAGAGGACTTTTTCCATTCTTAATTACTCACAGAATTTCTTCAATAAATAATTTAGTTCCTAGGTAACAGACTGCTTTTAATTTAAATAGATTCATGTTGAAATAGCAAAATACAAATAATAGTTCCTGAGGTGTTTCATGTGGGTAAGGAACTCTTTTCATCCTGGAATTCTCATCTAACTAAAAGAGCCCTTGGCTATGTGACTCTGGGCCAGTAATGAGCCTCTCTGAGCTACATCAGTAAACCAAGCTAACATCATCTACACAGGGCTGCCAGGAAGGTTAAATGAAACATTTACAAAATGGCCATGTGTAGCCATAGCAGTGGCTCAATAAAAGGTAACTCCTTTTTCTCCCCAACTTCCCTCTGTGTTGTGGTCTAAAGAATATTATCGGGCCAGGCGCAGTGGCTCACGCCTGTAATCCCAGAACTTTGGGAAGCTGAGGCAGGATCACAAGGTTAGGAGTTCAAAACCAGCCTGACCAACATGGTGAAACCCCGTCTCTACTCAGGAGGCTGAGGCAGGAGAATCGCTTGAACCCGGGAGGCGGAGGTTGCAGTGAGCCAAGATTGCGCCACTCCACTGCAGCCTGGGTGACAGAGCGAGACACCATCTCAAAAAAAAAAAAAGAAAATTATCTCTGACCAAAAAATATTTTGTATCATTATCAACCTGAAGACCAAAGTAATACTTGTGAGGTCCACTGTAGCTTAATAAGAATATAAAGATTGACCTATTTAAAAAAACACAGGTAGCAGAACCCAAATAATTAAATATAAAAGATACACACAGGATAAGGAGGTGGGGTGTGCTAGGAACTAAGTAACTTCAGGAATTTTAAATACGCTGTTTTATTTAATCCATGCCGAAAAGCCTACGTATTCTTAGCCTGAATTTATAGATAAGAAAAGCAAAGCCAGGGGACTTATATGACTTGCACAAATTCTCACATCTTCTTAACTAGCAGAGTCTAGCCTGGAACCTGGCTGTCTGACTTGGACAACTGTCCTCTTATCACACACATTCTCTTTCTAATCCTTCAGGTGGACAGTAAGCTGACTCACCCACACTGAGCTCACACCCCAAACCACAAGAAGACAAACCTTTTCTTTAGTGCATGAAAGTTCACTCTCAGCCTCTGCCAGGAGTCGGTCAGCTTCCCTGAGCTCTGAGCGACGTTTCAGAAGAGTCTTCTCAATGCACTCAATTTCATCTACAATATCTTCATGATGTTTGAGTGATTTTTCTATTTCTAGTTCAGTCATAAGACTCTCAACATTTCCATCAATGAAGTCCCTAAAAAATAATATATACACCCATTAAAAAATGTTAAATGTAGACAATACAGATACTTGTAGCCTAACTACTAAAAAGATCTACAATGATTTTCTAATTTTATATGAGAATAGGTAAGAAAGACTGCTACATTTGATTTTGTTCAAGGTCTAGGTTTACCATCTTATTAAACATGGAATTCCTATTGGCAATAAATGCATAATATGTAAAATGCATGACATGGAATTGTTTGCCCTTTTAAATATAACAACAAAGATTATTGTGTTGTCAGCACTTGACCAAGAAAATGTTGATACTTCTATTCTTTTGAGGTATAAAAATAAAGCAAACCACTACCACAATATTCATCCATTCCCTCAAAACTATCCTTCAAGGGCAGTTCATAGGCTGCCCTTGAAGACTACCTGATTTTGTGATTTATTCCATTCGGCTGAAGTAAAACTCTGGTGACAACATTTGACACATCAAAAACTGTGACACACAATTCAATATCTTAAGGCTAACATGATGAAATTATTTGAAAATTAGATTATCTATGTATGACTGCATGACAGAAAAATATGAAAATAAATTCAACATTTAACAGATTCTCTTTAAATGAAGGCATACATATGATTTTTACTTTCTTCTTGGGACATTTTTGTGTTATCCAAACTTCCTAGAATAGTATTTATTACACTTTTATAACTATGAAAAGAAGTGGCAATCCTACCACCCTATCATGTCCCTCCAAAATACCTCAAAGTAAAAAAATTCCATTCCCCAATGTGTATACCCACAAAAATAACAGACATAACCATCTGCCTAACCTTCAAACATCTAGCCCCTATCTTTTAGGTGTGGCCCTTGCTTTCACTTGCCAGGACTATTAGTCAGATGTCTGCTGCTAGATGGCAGTGACCACGTCTTACTTACTTGTGTCCTCTGCAGGCCTCCCTACCACCCTGGGGTCTGGGCCAGTCTGGGTTAAATGACAAAAACTGGGGAACTGTCATAATTCATCTACTACTGCAAAAGATAGGCTTTTGCATAATTAACCCAATCAACAGATGCTGCATTCACTAAGTGACCCTATGACAGGTGCCGGGACACAGAGATGGAGGTCCAGCTACTGCCTTCAAGGAGCTCCTGGGCTCCCCAGAACATTGTGTGAACAGTGCTATGACCAAGGTTGCTAACCTTGAATTGTGGGCACCTGAGAAGAAATAGGCTTTTAATGAGAAAAAAAAGAGAGGGGATCTCTGACCTTTATTTTGAAGACAAGTTGGAGTTAGGTAAGGGGGTCAGCAGGGAGAAGACAGTACATGCAAAGGTGTAGAGGCAGGAGAAAACGTGGTGTTTGAGGAAACCACAGGAAAGTAGTGAGCCAGACCAAATACTGTGATAAAAGAAAAAGACGGGTGGATTTCAGATGGAGAAGGGTCGTGTATATTCTGATGGAACTGAGAATCACATGGGAAAGTGGAACAGTCAGATTTGCAGTGTGTCAAGATACAGCGTAGACCAAGAGAGAAGACATGGAAGGCCAGTGTGGAAACTATTACAATCGCTAGGATGAGACTAATTAAAAGCTAGAGAAGGGGAGACGACAGAAAGGGACCAGTTTGAGAGCTCTCTGGATGCAGAGTCAGCAGGTTTAGAGACCAACTGGAAGCACAGGAGAGTAATGGAAAAGAAAGAGTTGAGAACCCCTGCTGTATTTTTAGCTAGGGTAACTGGAGAGGGGAAATGGTTATACCACTCTCCAAGAGGGACTACAATAAGAGCCGATTTGTATTATTGGCCAAAAGAACTCAGACCCGTATTGCTCAATATGGTACTCAATATGTGGCTATTAAATTAATTGAAATTAAATTCTGTTCCTCAGCTCCATCAGCCACATTTCAAGTGCTCAACAGCCACACTGAGCTAGTGGTTACTGTTTTGGACAGAAGATCAAGAACATTCCAAGATTATAGAAAGTTCTGTTCGACAGCATTAATGAACTAATATCGTATTTGTCTGAATTATAAAAAATATATTAATTACTTTTGCTGTTGACGTTTCTGGACAGTTCTATGTAATTCTTCTACTTCACACTCTAAGCTTTTCTTCTCTTGCAAAAGATCATCAATATTATGATGCAGTTCTTCCATTTCTTTCTCCGACTGCCGCTTGGATGCTCTCATCCACCTTTCTTCCCGCTTCTTTGATTTTAAATGCTGCATTATGTCTTCTAATCTAGAAACTTCATTCTCCTGAATGAGATGGGGGAAAAAATGCAGTGCTGAAACATCACAGGATGTTTCCTCTCTTTCCTGCCAAAAGCTGAAATTAACTGTGGTTAAAGTGGTATCAATGGCCCAAAAAATGATGGTAGATTCTAAGACTTTGGTATAAAAAGTTAAATGTCACGGATGAAACTGATGGACAAATAGAACCTTTAATTTTTCAAACAGTCCAACTATGACTGAGAAACATTTGCCAAGCCTCTTGTGGATAACCTCTGCCTCCAAAGAGTTTGGGGTCTAGCAGAAGAGATAGACAGAAGTCTCTCCCTCCTCTGGCCACATGGGAGAAAAGTTCTGAGAAGGCTGCTCAGAGGAAGAGGTGTTTTGCCTGGGTTTTGAAGAACGAATGGAAGGGGAAAGACCTAGGCTGAAGAAGTAACACATGCAAACGAAGGGAAGTATAAAAGTGCACCTGAGAAACTATATAAACAGCCAGGTAAGTTTGGAGAGTAAAAGAACCCGTTTAAGAGATTATAGAAAAATGCTGAATAGAAAGAAATTGTTACAAATTACAATGTGCAAGAAAAACTGCAAAAGAATGTGAGTGACTACTACAGTTAAACTTGTAAATGCACACAGACCCCCTAAAACTAGTCTGACCTATTACAATGGGACTGGTGACTTGATATGTGTCCTAGTTTATCTTCCACTCAATCTGCCAAGAGAGGAAGGAAAAAACTCCAGGTGTTCTGAGTCTGAAGGAGGAGCTTAGATTCCATTTTATTTCTTTAGAACCAAAAAGTCAGAAAGTAATCTAATGAGGCTGGGCGCAGTGACTCATGCCTGTAATCCCAGCACTTTGGGAGGTCCAGGCAGGCAATCACTCAAGGTCAGGAGTTCGAGACCAGCCTGGCCAACATGGTGAAACCCCCATCTATACTAAAAATATAAAAATTAGCCAGGCGTGGTGGCGTATGCCTCTAATCCCAGCTACTTGGGAGGCTGAGGCAGGAGAATTGCCTGAACCTGGGAGGCGGAGGTTGCAGTGAGCCAAGATCACGCCACCGCACTCCAGCCTGGGCGAAAGAGAACAAGTCCGTCTCAAAAAAAAAAAAAGAAGAAGAAGAAAAAAAGAAAAAGGAAGTAATCTAGTAATTAGGAAATAATTATTTCTTAGAATCTAGCCTAAGAGATACAGTAAGAATTTACAGTCAGCTACAGTACCTACAAATATAGAAATGTTGTACAGTCATTAAAATATTGTTTAAAAACATTTGTAAAACCATGGACAAATGCTTATAACATTAAGTAGGAAAAACAGAATACAAAATATTGTGTACAATAAAATATAAACTATGAAAATAATAAATAAATCCCACCACCTAGAGATAATCCCCAAAACCTTATCCCCACCGAAATATAAACTATGAAAATAAATAAATAAATCCTACCACCTAGAGATAATCCCCACCAAAACCTTACTGTATGCTGTCCATACCTGTGTGCATACACGTGCACATACATGTGTATACACTCATACCATACATATATGTATGTGTACAAGTACAGGCACTAGTAAGTGAATATATACATACACATTAATATAACACTTGTCAATAGAAAAATACATAAGCTTTGTAAAAACGGTAAATTTCTGGACTGAAAACATTTGTTATTAAATGGCTAACCCAGGTTTGTAGACTGGCCTGAGACCCTAACTCCTGTACATGGTATTTTTGTTTTTTTGGTTTTTGTTTTTTGCTGTTACCGGGGCTGGCCTTGAATTCCTAGGCTCAAGCAATCCTCTTGTCTCAGTCTCCTGAGTAGCTCGGATTATAGGCACATGCCACTGCTTTTATAAGAGAATTTTAATAAGAGAATGCTTGCACAGTTCTAAACATCAGCCTTACAAACACACTTTGCCATATAATCCAGTCATAAATAGGTCAACTCATTAAGTATATAACCTTATCAGTCACCCATGGAAGCAGTGTGGAAACAGAGTTGTATGTCTTTCCACTTACTAAGTTATGGTGTTCAGGGACGTTGCAATGCAGCACACCCATAGGGATGAAGGGGATGGAGAAGTTGGGGGGTGGAGGCCCATACACCATGGGGGCCCCAGCAGGAGGTGGGCCATAAACAACAGTGCCAGGGGTGAGAGGTCGGCTATTGTTTGGCAAGGGAGGAGGTGGTGCATACAGGGCCATGCCCTGGGGTACAGGAGAACCATCAGGAAGCACAGTATACATCATGTATCCAGGAGGAGGCACAAATGGGGGTTCTTCTTGGTCATCCAGCTCACTCTCTTCCTGACTATCTCCTCCACTGTCTGCATCTTCAAAGAAATAAACAGAAGAGTTTATTCAACAAAAGAGTGTTTTACCCCCATGGTTTACCAGGTAAACAAATTTAGTAGAGAACAGCAGCATTTAAGCCAAGATACTGCAGATGTGAGAATAAAACTCTGAAAAAAAGGTCAAAACTATTTTTGAAAAGCAGCTCAAAACATGGATTCAAAGTATTTTCTATGGCTGATACTTGAGTTTTTCTTATGTTTATCTGTTGGTTTGTTTCTGCATTTGCTAATTTATTCATTAATTTATTAAGTGACCATCTGGGTATCTAATTCATGCTACATACAAGATCTTACAGCACTCAGTGTTTACCACTGTCATGACATGTAACACTCTCCAATGTGATAGCTTACTAACTTATCTGCCCTAAAACCAGGAAATATGTTTGCTGATCACTGACAACAGAGAACCTAGCACACAGCAGGCAGTCAACAAGCACTTCCTGGCCACATACGGTGGCTCACGCCTGTAATCCCAGCACTTTGGGAGGCCGAGGCAGGCAGATCACTTGAGGTCAGGAGTTCGAGACCAGCCTGTCTAATATGGCGAAACCCTCATCTCTACTAAAAATACAAAAATTAGCCAGGCATGGTGGTGCACGCCTGTAATCCCAGCTACTCGGGAGGCTGAAACAGGAGAGAGAATTGCTTGATTCCAGGAGGCGGAGGTTGCAGTAAGCCAAGATTGTGCCACTGCACTCTAGCCTGGGTGACAGAGACAGACTCCCTCTCAAAAACAAAAAACAAAAAACAAAAAAAATGTTTCTGAATGAACAAATTCTCAGAAGGTAGTATTCACATTTTACAGATTAACAGTTTCACAGCAGCTAAATAATTAGCCTAAGACCACACAGCTAATAAGTGAAAAAGATTTACTCAGGTCTGACTCTTCCTCTGGAGCTTTGGAAGACAGACCCGTAACACTTCATTTTAGGAGGATGAGATTAATGCCATGATGCAAGGACACAAGACACCATGCTCCAGTACAGTCAAAGAGGCTGCTTAGTCAGCCTGGGTGAAGCAGGGTGGAAGAAGGCTCCATTTAGGAGCATTGTTTCAGGACCTAGGTCTCACTGAAGGATGAATAGGCATCACCATGGGAGGGGAAGGAGGAAGGACATTCCAGACAGGGTTTAAAACAACGACAAGAGGTCGCTGGCCAAGACTAGATCACAGAAGACCTCATGGAGCTAGCTAAGGAGTCTGGATTGTGTCTTAGGGGTTTCAGAGAATCAGTAAAAGGTTCTTAAACGGGCAAGAGAAATGCAACTTTCCTATGTGATTTGACTTACCTCTATTTGGAAACAGTTTATGTAACCCACTCCTGATGGGAGAATAAACCCAGTATCCTGAGGCAGGGGGAGGTTGACTGCCTTCCTTCCCATCCTGCTGCCCAGGGCGTGGTTTTCTAACAGGAGTTGAGGCTGTGTACTTAAGGCCAACACCAGAGTCCTTGGTGGCCTGGGAACTATGGCTGGAAACCTAAAACAAATGACAGCAGAGCACACCATCTATTATAAATGGAAAGGCTGATTTTAAGAAACGTCAAAGTCTACAGCAAAGTTGAGATGTAGCAAGGTTGAGAAAGAACTTGGCTTCTTTTCATTATCCTTATTTTTCACAGAAGTGAGGTGATTACATGGTCACATAAACTGCAGTTCCATACACAATTCAGCTTATTAACATCCCTCTGGACTTGATCGACATGGCAGTGTCAGGGAAGCCGTGCAGAAAGGAGGGCTATGTGGGTAATGGCTGGGGTCACATCAGACTGGTCTGTGAAAGTGAAGGGCTCAAAGTGTGGTGAAAGCAAACAAATTAATGTCTATTTATCCTTTCAAAAGCCATTTTAAAACATCCATCTCCTATCCTCTCTTTTGGTACAATTTTCTAGAAATCACAAGTCCTTGGCCATACCAAAATGGAAAAAGCATGTTATCTAGCTGTTTGACTGGGTTAATTTTATGCAGCAACTCCCCAAGGGAGAAATGAAAATAAGTTCTCCATAGTGATCAGACTCCCGGGTGTCAGCCTCTGTTCTCTCTGTAGTCATTTTTCCTAGTGGTTTTTTGTTTTGTTTTGTTTTTAACCTCATCCTTGATGGCCCAGCGACTGAGGCAAAGGAAACCAGTGAACTTCAAAGAAATCTGGGGTCACCAGTCTTCTGTGGTCCTGGGAGCTTGGCATGGCTTTAAAGCTCTACTCTGCTACCCTCCTTCTCCTTCTCAGTCTGTAGGTACATCCTCTAAACCCTCACCCAGCTCAGACTTATATGTTTTGCTCTAATTTATACTGCTTCCACCTCCAGCTCTGGTTGTACCAAGGAGTTGGCTTCCTTTAGGATTGCTGGGAGAATCTAAGATTCTGCTCTTCAGGGGTCTGGTTAAGTCTACACAGCCCTGAGAACCTAGTGTGTCTGAGCTGCTTCTCCCTGACTATTGCTCATCGGCTGATTCTAGCAGGATAGCACCAGGCCCCTCTGCTTTGGATGAATACAGCCTATAGTCTTCTCCTCACTTTCAACATTCAGGCCCCAGTCTTCTCCTCACTTCCCACATTCAGGCCCCAGGCCCTAACCATTTCTCTTTAACATCCTTTAATCTCATCTCCTCTTTCCCAGCTCCACTGATCTAGCTCTGGCTTCTACTCTTTACCTGAATCAGTTTAAAGATCCCCACCGAAAGCTCACCCTACCATAAGTATAGACTCTATACTAGCCAGAATATTATTCCTAAACTACAGCTCTGATCATTTTAGTACACAACCCATTTCTCATGGCCTACATAATTATGGCCTACATAATTAAGTGTAAGAGATTCTAAGGCCCTTTTAAAAAAGCATGACTCCAGGCTGGGCATGGTGATGGCTCACGCCTGTAATCCCAGAACTTTGGGAGGCCAAGGTGGGCAGATCACCTGAGGTCAGGAGTTTGAGACCAGCCTGGCCAACATGGCAAAACCCCATCTCTACTAAAAATCTAAAAATTAGCCAGGCGTGGTGGCGCATGCCTATAATCCCAGCTACTCAGGAGGCGGAAACCGGAGAATCGCTTGAACCCAGGAGGCAGCGGTTGCAAGGAGCCGAGATCACACCACTGCACTCCAGCCTGGGGGACACAGCAAGACTCCGTCTCAAAAAACAAAAACAAAAACAAAAGCATGACCCCAATCTACTTTTCAGCTTCATCTGACACTGTTCCTATAAACCCTCTAGCCCCACAAAGCTATTTGTCTTTGCTAAGCCAATAACTCTCCTCTTCCATACGAGCTGTTTCCTCCCTCCTAAAAGCCCATCGCTCACTGCTTGCTAAGTGCTGACTTCACATCCCTGCTTGTGAAGCATTCCTTCCTGAACTTCCCATCAGATGAATCCTTAATACCTCTCTGCAACTAGAGAATACAGGTCAGGTCTGTTGTCATAGGTATGTCACCATTTTGCAATTATGCTGGCATGGCCAATGAACTCTTTGAGAGCACGGGCTTTACCATTCATTGTGATGCCCCACCACTACCTAGCACTTGGCCTAGGCTTCAGTAAACACTGAATGAATGTTCGTTAAAAGGACATGAAATCCAGGTGCCTTTTTTTCTGTCGGAGGCTCTGCACAATTCTATGTCCATTTCAGCAGGCTCTCTGGGCTCAAATCACCTTTTCTCCTTAGAGCATCCACATTCAAGAACCCTAACACATACCACCCGAGTATGAACAGTCAACTGTCACCTTCCCCAAGAAGGCCCTATTTTCATCTCAAATATTAAAAACACTACCGAACCTCAATGCACGGCTTAGCATAGAAATGTTGTTTTTGGTACCTGTTCATAAATTTGGGGAAGGGGACAATGTCACACTTTCTTCAAGAAAATTCAGTATACATTCCCAACACCACAGAATTCCTACTTTTGATGATGGTGGTGGTGGCATAAAGTACCAATAGCCTCGTCTTTTGAAAGGATCTGCCATGCTGCTTATGTAATCATTCTGATAAGAAACTTCACGTCGAAGTTCAGCAATTTCTTCTAAAACATTTTCAAAGCCTCCTTTGTTGTCTGTAAAGAAAAGTCATTCTATGAAATTGATAGGAAATCATTTACTTCCTTTCTCAAAATATAAAAGAGATTCTATGAGAGCCAATTAATTTTATCAGTTCCTCAAAGCTGACTTTCAGTCTGCCCTTTAGTAAGTCAAAAAAAGGCAAACTGATTTGTAAACATTATTTATTTTGAAATTACAAATACAAAACTCTTTTTTTCTTTTTTTGAGACAGAGTCTCACTCTGTCATCCAGTCTGGAGTGCAGTGGCCCAATCTCGGCTCACTGCCAACCTCCGCCTCCCAGGTTCAAGTGATTCTCCTGCCTCACCTTCCCGAGTAGCTGGGTTTACAGGTGCCCACCTCCATGCCCAGCTAATTTTTGTATTTTTTAGTAGAGACAGGGTGTCACCATGTTGGCCAGGCTGGTCTCGAACTCCTGACCTCAAGCGATCCACCCACCTCAGCCTCCCAAAGTGCTAGGATCACAGGCGTGAGCCACTGCGCTCACCCACAAATACGAAACTCTTATCTTGGCAATCAAGTCCCCCAGTAACACACTTACAGAAAATACTCTTAAAATTATCTGATTTATTTGATTTTACTTATTAAGCTAATTACCACAGCTCTCTGAATCAAGCATGGACTTGATTTGTAACAGTTAAAGGTAAAAAACAAATGAGATGATTTAATTTTATGACTACAAAACCACTGCCAAAAATCAAAGCCCAATACTTTACCACTTCCAGTGAGGTCTAGTACATTCTGCAGCCTTGCAATCTCTGTCCTTTGTCGTTCCATTGTCTCATTCAGTTTCTCAATTTCTAGGACCTGTGAGTTTGCTTCAGTACCTACACCTGTTTTCTCCATCTCAAGTCGAAACTATTTAAAAAAATTACACATACAAAGTTGCCAATGAATTCATTCTTTCCCAAACACATTTATCCTTTCAACTTGATTATGATTCTATATTTATTTACACTTTCCCAGTGAGGAAACTGCATTACTTGGAAACTGCACCAAGCCTGGCACACAGTAGAGGATAAAGTACTTATTAACTATTGATTGCACTTCAGAATTCTTTGAGACATCACCTACAGTAATTTTGTCTTTTAGGAACTGATAAGAATCTGAGAAAGAGGAGGTCTCTGGGTACCAACACTGACCTGCTCCCCCTTCTGCCTGAGGAGATTCTGCAGGAGTTCGATCTCAGCTTCTGCTCGGGTCAAATCTCTGGCTGCTTGTGCTGCCTTTCTGCTGAACCTCTCTGCTTCCTGCAACTCCTACTGGGACAGAAGTATGAGAAAGGCACCACTGCTATCACAGGTTGTCTTCTTCATTTCTTCCTCTTGGATTGATTCTTCTGCTTTCATCACATTGCCTACCAGGCTGTCCATAAAAAGGGACATCCAAGCCCCACCTTCTCCTGTGTTATTCCCATTGTTGGGCAGCCTGCCCAGCCCCCAACCCCAAGGTGCGGCATCAGAAAGAACAAAGGCTAATTTTTTTACTTTTTTACTTTTACTACCGTCTTCCATGATTATGTCTCTCTGGGCTCTCATCATTAGATTTTTGTGTCCTATGATCTGCTGTCTTAATCTCATTAGCATTTGCATCCTATAAAGCACAGTAACAGACATTAGCTCAGTAAGGAGTCATACTATGAAGTAACATTTTCACATGACTGCACGAGATGAAAAATTTGAGATTCAGAGGGATTATATGACAATCCTTCAGGAACCCTTGTCCAGGTAGATATTGACAGCTACCTCCCTAAGCATCCTTACACTTAAAGGTAGGGATAGCATGTTTATTTGATGATTCCTTTCAAGGCTCAGTAGAACGCAGTATCCATGGCAGCACAAAATAAATTATTGGGGGTTGTGATGGGGGGAATATAATCTTTAGGTCTTAAGAAAAACAGACAACTTTACAGTGGTTTATAAAATAACCAATGTCTATAGCAAGATCAATAATACAAGTTGCCATGTTTTTTGACAGCAGCATCATTGATGGAAACCTGTTCTGTACATGTGAACTCACCTCTGCTCGCTCCTGGTTAATTTTCATAACAGTTCCATGAAGGGACTTCAGCTGGTCTTTGGCAATGGTGAGCTCAGCTGTGGCTAGCTTATCAGAGGTGGCCACGGCTTTCTTTAGTTTCTTCAGTTCTTTATCTAAACCAAAAACTTGCTCCTGAGATTTGGCATCTTCAAGTTTCTTCTAAAATAAAAGAAACATTAATTAAACAGATGAATCATTTGGCAGGAATGAATTCAGATGTAAGCTCCAGGAGGGTAGGGACTCTGTTCACTGCTGCCTAGAACAATACTTGATACACAGGAGGTACTCCACATATATCCAATGAATAAATAATAGATCTCAAAACTGTGAGAAACTTGGACTAGGTCTTCTTAGTCAAGAATCTTAGTGGTCATAACTTCATCCATTCATTGGAAAAACATTTCCTAGCACTACCACCACGGCATGGATGAACCTGCCTTTGAAATCACTGAATCAGGCTCTGGGCATAGGATGGTGGCAAAAGAATTTGGCATTTTTGAGAAAATGATAGGAGGAGCACAGTGAGAAATGGAGAGATCTAAACAGAGGCAAATCATGTAGGCCTCGTAGGCTTAAGAATTTTGGTCTTACTCCTAAGAACAAAGGAAGCTACAGGAGGGGAGACTGATTACAGCCACTTGACATTTCAGAAAGAGCATCTTGGCTGCTCTGGGGAGCAGGGTCATGAGTAGAAGTGACAGATCGATCAGACAGCCACAGTAGTCATCCAGAAGAGAGATGATGACAGCACAAGGGTCTAGCATCAGAGAAGGAAAAAGGACATATATTCCAGATACATTTTAGAGATGGATTCAATAGGACTTGGAAACTGAAGAGTTCTCAGGGAAGGATGAAGCAAGGCATTCACTGAGGCTGGGAGAAAGCAGACAGCAGGTGTGAGGAATGAGAAGGTGTGAAACAGTGAGGCATGGGAGACGAAGCTCACCACAGAAAAGGGTCATATTGTCTATTTGAGATTGGTAACTATGAGTTTATAATGACACCACAATACTGGATGGTGACTTTTTTCTCCAGGAACAACCAGTGGAAGTGCAGGCCCAAAGAAAGCAGAGAGCTTCAGTTTTGTCAGGGAAATAAAACAGTAGAAAAGGGCAAGGAACTTGAGGATATTTGTTAAAAAAAAAAAAAAAGTTATAGTTGGTAGACCACAAAATTTAAGTTGGACAAGTAAGAAAGTAAAGACAAGGGCTTAACAGATAGCAAAGGTGGGGGTGAGGCTAATGAACTGGAAGCTCAATAAGGCTGACAAATTTTAAGTGTGTGGATACCAGCAAGATAAGCGGTTACGATCAGAGCAAGACACTTCAGTTTGTGATTTCAGAGGTGGGTGCAATTTTTAAACTTGACAAAGTCCAGAATGTGACAATGGGAGTAGATGGTTGAGGTGGAATGGAGAAAAGCCATTAAAGAGAGGCAGGGGTATTAGAAAGGATGATGAGGAGTTTAAAAGTAATTTCCCATGGATGTGTCCAACTGGACAAGAGGTTTCAAAGGAGTCAAACTCCTCCCAATATCATTTGTTAAGTACCACCTAATTAACTTGAAAGTCACTCCTTACATTCTCAATTCTCGTTTCCATCTACCACAACACATGGTCTTAGCTTCTTGATTCAATGACATGCATCCAGGTCCCACCTAGGTCAGGTTCAGCACTGTGCCAGCAATGCAGCCAGAGGTGACTACAGATCACACCCTTCTCAGCTGACCTAGTTGCCAGTGGGCAGGACACTGGCAGCAGGTACTTATGTGTCTCATTTTCTAAGTCTCCCCTACCTTTTTCTCTAACTCTCGGAGTTGGGCCAGAATTCTCTCCTTCTCTTCATCAGCTTCCTGAAGTTGGAGATCTGTAAGGCCTTGGATTTCCTCCATACTTTTTAGATTTTCTTGCAAATAGTGAATTTCATTCTCCATTTGCTGGATTCTTGCTTCATGTTGCCTCTTATCAAAATTCATCTGTGAAGAAATACAATTTCAAGAATGATTTTTAGGCAAAATATGTTTTAAGCAAAATAAAAACTTTTTATAGAATTATCACCCATTTTACAACAGGCTGTAACTTAATTTTTTACTAATGAGTTGTCAGGAATGGTTTTATCTTGAACGATCTCTAGGAGTCATTTGAATGTTTGCCTCTTCATTAAAATCATCACATCAAAAAATACCAGATTCTGGCAACACACCATACTCTAGGAATGTGGCATTATTTACCTGCCTGTTATAAAATAACTTGCCTTTGCTTCTAAATCAAGGAAAACACAATGTCACAAACAAGCCTGACTTTGACATTATAACCACATTCAGGGTTGAGTTTTAGTCACACCCAGCTTGACTTGTTATAAGTGAAAATAACAACAATTATGTTGTATTTACATGACAAAGGAAGCATTGTAATTTGCTGAAAAACATTAATATTTGCCAAACACTTCCCTCCAGGTGCCTCTTGCCCTTGTCTTACTCTTGCTTCCAGGGCTCTCTCACAGGCCTGCCTGAACTCTTCTTGTCCAGTTGCCAGTTTCTCTCGCTGCAGAGCCATTTCTTCTTGGAGTTTTCTCTCTCTAACTTGTGCTTCATCTCTTTCCCACTTGGAGCGTGCAAGAATTTCACTGAATTGTTTCTGTAAATCAGCAAGACTTTTCCCTAAGACATCTGAAGGACTATGGATGCTAGTAAGGAGGGGGAAAAATGGTATAAATGTGACACTTAATTTTTGATGCTGGCTGCAAACATGCTATTAACTTTAGCTCCAGAGTAAAAAGCTGTGTGGAGGGACTGGTGTCAATCTATAGCAATTTACTGACCATCTCCTAAGCGCAAATTATTGCCTTATCAAATGACTGCTGCCACTCTGAAAACATAGGCTCATATCAGGCTAACAATATTTGCTCCAAGAATAAATGCCCATTTCATATATTTGAAATAATTATGTTTTCTTTTGATGTTTCTTCTCTATTTAAAATGTATAATGTGGCTCTACTTCCTGACCATATATAATTAACTTTCAAGAAACAATAACTCTTAAATACCAAAAATTACTCTTAAATACCAAAAAAAAGATCCAAAATGTAAAAACAATCAGTGGCAGACAAATAAATTAAACAATCTTTTGTCTCAGTCATGAAAACATCATAAGGAGAACCTTACAAAAGAAATTTGCCATTAACAGAACTTAGAAAGGTGAGTTTATCATTGAACCTCACACTCACAACTCTCAAGTTGTGAGGCCCACTCTAGACTTGGAGGTCTTGCTTTTTCCTTACTTCATTTCCCCAGTTCCTAATTTCAGTTTTCTTCTTAGCTCATCCACACGAGCTGCCACTTCTTCTGGACGAACCAAACCATCAACCACATGGTTAAGGTGATTCTGGAAATCTTTAAGTTGCTGTTTTAACAGATTATTGTCATCCTATGGAGGGGGATGAAATAGGGATTATCTATTACATGCCAGCATATTTTCACTACTAACGAACTAACAAACATATCTAGACCACAGAACTAAATTCAGACAGTGCCTCTTTCAAGTAAAAAGAAATTTCTAAAATTTCCGTATGATTAATCTACTTCAAACTCAGTGTAACAATGTTAACTGAAATGAAGAATTTAGAATGCAATTAACATGTTTTCAAGTGCCTGTTCCATCTGGAGTCCACTTTATCTGTAAACTGTCCATGCCCATTGCCCCAAGGCAGCCCTTTCTGTAGTACTATCTAATCCTGGCCATAGATCATCTGACTAGAGGCCAGTCAACACATCAACTAGCCAGAAAATAGGTTCTCATTCTCTCCATAATTTGAAGCAAGATTCAGTACAGCAAGCCTATATAAATGCTGGACCTGAAAATATGTTAAATCAGGGCTGGGGTCTATGCTGGGCCACATACAATGCTCGGAGAGATGGAAAAAGAGAAATGAGAGAGCCCCTATATCAACATGAAAGGCAGAGCAGCTCTGGTTCCTAGCAAGCTGTCTCCTTTCTTGAGCTAGTGTGAGTAGGTTTTGGTTCATTGCAACTAAATGATTTCTGACAAAGACATGTAGAGTGGGTTTAACTTGTACTCAGGAGGTTAGTTGGCCAAGTAATCAAAGAATCTAGTTCTAACCAAGGTAGTCCCACAACACGTGTCAGCATTCTAGAAAGTTGACTTCACTTTCTACTTTGGAGAAGCCCCCTGAAGAATATTATATTAGTCCTTTTCTGCAAGAGATGTACACTTAAGTATTTGCAGGTGAAAGAAAGATGTATGAAATTTTTCTTTAAAATATTCCAGCAACAAAAGAGGTGGACAAAATGAAACAATGAATGTTGACAACTGTTTAGGTTGGGCAACGGGTAAATAAGGGTCATAAGCTATTCTGTTTTTGTGTTATATGCAAATTTCTATACTAAAAATGGAAAATGATAACTCAAGTAAGACCCAACATACACACACACCTCACATAGTAATGGAAAACATGTATATCTTTTATGATATTTGCTTCAGAAGTGGAACTGAGAGCAGTAAAAATTAAATTCCAGGTTATTAGATTTCTTTAAACTTCGAGGAACAAATATTTGAAGTGTTAGAGGAAGAGAACATTTGGGTGAGTTTAGTCTTATTTCTCTCAAATCCCCCTACGTAGTTTTTTTTGGAACCCTTCCTCCAAGCCACATAAACTCTGCCCTTTTATTTCTGGTGATAACAGCTACCATCTCAGCCAGCCAAGAGGCCCCCAACCTCACAGATTTGGAGACCTGAGTGATAATTCAGGTACTTGTTTGTTCAGACATCTGTCTTCTTCGAGAGTTTAATTATCTGAAAAATCCTATCCACCTGTTTTTCCTGCAGTTTGTTCAGCAGATTACTGTGAGAACAGCTATAAAAATATTGACATACATTCCCACAAATAAAAAATGATGACATTTTTAATAGCATCCTTTCCGAGAAGAGGATAGTGAAAACTATTTACAGATAAGAAATCCCACTGCAATTCACTCTAGTTAAATTCCTGGATAATTACAAAGACATTTCAGTGGAAGAGGATGCACCAATCTGATCCTTTTAGTTTGGTCTGGTGACAAATCTGCTTTTAGAAGAAAAGCAAGATACTGCTTTTGCCCATGAGTTTACACAGTATATTGTTTACTACTGACACTGCCTCTATCTCTTTGCACCATCATAAAAACAAAAGGAGATTCACAAATAATAATCTTAAAACAATGGTCACAAGAGAACAGGGGCTATGGTGCTGCTCCACCCAGAATTCCCTTTTTTCTAGTAATTCAAGTTGCTTACTACATGTTAGAGCAGGTTGCTAAGTGCCTGACTAAAGATATCATCATCTTTGGGTGTTCTGTGTAAGAATGTATTCTAAAACAACAAATCTCTACCTGCAAGTGTTTAAGTTTTGCATGGAGCTCACTGTTCTCTTGCTCCTTTTCTTCTGAGAACTGGGCTTTTCCAAGGGCATTCTTGAGGGCTTGCCTTTCCTTCTCAAGTTCTGCTTGAAGGGCTGATTGTTCTAACTGTCACCATAGGAAGCAATGACATGAAAGTGTAAAACAGCAATAATTTATGATTTTAAAAGGCACAAATAAATTTACATATACACACAATCCCTTGCTGGCTATAGTTTTGCAACTCAATTTTATGTTTGTACTCCCAAATTTAAAAACCAAAGATAATTTTTTCACACAATCCTTAAACTATTATTAACACTTAAGAAGGAGTAAGCATCAGAATCAGCTCAGCCCAAATACACCAAATCAGAATCTTCAGGGGTGGGCCGAGGCACCTACCTTTAAAAGTTCTGCAAGTGATCCAACAATTATTGCTCTCCTTTCCCTTAGAGTAGTATTTTTCAAACTGTGGTCCTCAAAAAAACTGTATCAACGCTAGGTATGTCTGTTAAAAATGCAGACACCTAAACTCTATCTCAGAAAAGAGATTCTGGATCAGAATCTCTAGAGTGGGTGGGGCCAAGGAATCTGTATTTATCAAGCATCACAAGTGAGTTCATGCAACTAAAGTTTACCAATCAGAGATCTGTAGATCTTCAGGTCAGAGACAGGAGATCTGTTATGCTTCACATTCTCAATGTGTGGTTTGAAGACCAATCCTGGCAGTCTTGGTGCTGAGGGAGGGGGAATGTCCCTTTCAATACCAAGTGAATTGGTGAAAAGGCCAGGCTCTTAAAATAATTTTGTCAAGACTTATGAGAAGAAAATAAAAGCCAATCAAAGTACAAAGGACAGTGTATTTCAAGCTAGTACAGTCTGGCTTGAAAAGAGGAGAATTTATTAAGGAAAATGCCATCTAGAAATTTTATTTATTATTATTTTAAAATATTTACTGTTATTTTAATTGTTTTCCTAAAACCTCCTGATTTCTGAGACTCTGATCTTGTCAACTATACTTCTACAAAACTCGGTACTCTTGAGAAATACAATCCTGACAACTGTCAAGTGATGATCTGATATCTTGTAAGTAAAGAAATATACATAATTACTATAATAAACCAGATGTATTTCTAGTTCCTTTTCTAACCATATGAATTATTTTTACATGCATTCCTGAGATTCAAAATATCTTATTTATTTCATTTTCATCAAATAGGCACATATTGACGCTTCTCATATGCCAGGCACAGAAAAAGCAGAAACAAACAGATACAATTTGGGCATTCACTGAGCTCTGAGTCTAGCTGGGGTAAAACAAACAGATCATCTAGGAGCATCTAAACAGATGATCATCATATGCATGATAAATACCTTTACTGTGCACAGGTTATAGGAAAACCAAAGTAGAGTCCTGAGCCCAGATTTTCAGCAGGCAGAAAGGAAAGGTTGAGGTGGGCTTCCTGAAAGAAGATGCAGCTCATCTGGCTAATAAATTGTATTTTTAATCTGATAAAGAATATATTACAACTGGCCTCTGCCTGCCTCTCTGCCTTTACCTCTCATTCTCTTTCCTCACTCCTCTCCCTGCTCCTGGCATCCTGGAGGCATACGTTCAGCACTTCAAATGTACTATATGCTCTCTCTCCTCACCTCTCTGCCTAGAATACAAATACCTTACCTTTACCCCTTTCACCCTGTCCCCTCTGCGTGGCCAAATCCTACTCATCCATCAGCCATCAGCTGAAACATCATTTCTGTAGGGTGGTCTTCCCTGACTACTTCCTCCTTGGCCAAAGAATCCTGTCCCTTTCTTTCTTCCATACCTGTTTCACCTGCTGGACTAAAGTTTACCAATCAGAGATCTGTCAGCTCCACAGGATGGTGACCATGTCTGTGCTTTCCCTAGAGAATCCACAGTACCTGGCCCTCAATGGCCAATCAATAAATATTTATTGGATATGTTTTCTGTAACTTGCAAATATAATTTAAACTAGTGGATCTTTCAACCAACCCTAAAAGGAGACAGCAAACTACAACTTATCATCAACCTAAAAGAGGTCTCGGCCAGGTACGGTGGCCCATGCCTGTAATCCCAGCACTTTGGGAGGCTGAGGTGGGTGGATCGCCTGAGGTCGGGAGTTTGTAGACCAGCCTGACCAACATGGTGAAACCCCATCTCCACTAACATACAAAAAATTGGCCAGGCATGGTGGCGCGCACCTGTAGTCCCAGCTACTCAGGAGGCTGAGGCAGGAAAATCACTTGAACCCGGGAGGCGGAGGTTGCAGTGAGCCGACATCATGCCACTGCACTCCAGCCTAGCAACAGAGCAAGACTCTGTCTCAAAAAAAAAAGTCCTTAAACCTGTTCTAAGAAGGAAAAACTAGCATTTATTGAGTATCAACTGTCAGATGCTTTCATGTCCATTATCTCATTTATCTTCCCCATAAGCCATTTTACAGAGGAGGAAAAGGCTGGGAGGCTCAGAGCTATGAACTGATTTGCCCGTGTTCACACAGGGGTAGTTATTAGCACTCACAATGTCTGACTCCAAAATTCTGCCTTTCCCATCACTCCATATATATTGTATGAAAAAACGCTTAATTTTAAATTAAGACATAAATAAAAGAAGGATGATATCTTAAGGCACAGGGTACTCAGTTTCCAGTTGGCTTCATGCTCCTACTTACCTGGGTAAGTCTTGTTACTTTTTCCAACTCTTCCTTGAGCTGGTTGGCTTCAGCATCCCTTAGGTTTAGCCGAGCCTCTAGCTCAGCTTCATAGGCACTGAGATCTCCCTGGGTCTGCTGCAAAGACGCATTCACCTCATGCTGCTCCTGGAGGGCACTTTCTAGCTCTGCAAGCTCCTAGAAAGATTCAGTGGGTTTAACTATGGAACCCTCACTGTGCTGCTTAAGCATTTGCAAGGCATTATAAGTAACTTGAGCACTGTAAACCAAATGCTGGCCAGCTACTGCTGCCTGCCACAAAGTTTTCAGTAGCAATATGACGAAGCCTCAGGTTGTGCATATCCTGGTTGGAAAACAAAACCCTGGCTAAATGTAATCAAGAAAGTCAGTAAGCTCCCAACATATTGTTTTTCAAAGGGACCAGTTCTGTGATACTTATGAGTCTAAAAACATAAGGAGGAAGAAAGGAAGGAAAAAAAGAGTAGGATAAGATTTAATGCTTATTTTTCATCTGATGTTGGACAAAATGTTTTCATATTCATTATTTCATTGTATCTTCACAATAACTGTATAAGGCAACTTGCGGTTTTACAGATGAGGAATTGTAGAATGAATATCTAAGTAAATTGCACAGGGCTATGTAGCTAGAAAAAGGATAGTCAGCATACAAATGTAGATCTCCGACTCCAAACCCCATACTCTCTCTATTAAACCATAGCATGTTCATTTATCAGAAGAACAAAATGGGACTGGCACTCTCTAATATTAAGGATGATAAGAGTACCTTAAATGAGTGCTAACAAGAATATAAGTACATATTTATTAGCATACCATGGTTCTGATTCATTTTAGTCCATTTGTGTTTTGTGATTAAACCTTATCTCTTTCATCTATTTACTTGGGATCAAACTATTACAGATTAAAGAGGAGGATTCTACGATGAGAACTACAAAAGAACTGTCCAAAAACCACTTGGCAATTCAATCATTTGGGCTGCTTGTTTAAAATACAGATACTACATATAACCAACCAAAGATTATTATCCAGAATATGTAAAGAATTCCTACAAATCTTTAAGAAAAGGCAGAGACAGTTCAACAAAAAATAGAATAGGGAATTCACTCAAGAGGAAACCTGAACAGCAAATGAAAGGTGATCAGCCTCTCCAGTAACCAGGGGAAAACGCAGTTAACTTAAGATACTATTTTACATAGAACATAGAGATACAAGTTAAACACACCATGAGGAAACAATCAGTCAAACCCAGAACATGGTTCAATCTACAGAATACCAGCCTGGATTTCACACACGCATGTGCACACACACACACATTCTTGGGACAATCAAGAAAATCTGAATATGGTTCAGATATTAGAGGACCTTAGGGCCAGGTACAGTGGCTCATGCCTGTAATCCCAGCACTTTGGGAGGCCAAGGCGGGTGGATCACGAAGTCAGGAGATTGAGACCATCCTGGCCAACATGGTGAAACCTATCTCTACCAAAACACACACACAAAAAAATTAGCCAGGCGTGGTGGTACATGCCTGTAGTCCCAGCTACTTAGGAGGCTGAGGCAGGGGAATCACTTGAACCTGGGAGGCGGAGGTTGCAGTGAGCAAAGATCATGCCACTGCATTCCCAGCCTGGTGACAGAGCAAGACTCCATCTCAAAAAAAAAAAAAAAAAAAAAAAATATATTAGAGGACATTAGGGAATTACCGTCATTTTTCTTAGGTGTAATAATGATATCGTAGTGATGCAGGAAAATGCTCTTAAAAAAATGTGTGTTGAAGGGATGATGTTATGATATCTGCAACTTTCTAATGAGCAAAGGAAAAAAGTATGTGTCTATGAGAAAGAGAAAATAAATAAATCAAAATATTTATTGAATCCAAGAGGGTTCACAGATGTTCACCAAACTATTTGTTCAACTTTCTTGTAACTGTAAACATCTTCACAATAGAAAGATGGAAAGAAGGCCTTTAAAGCTCAGCAGACTGGCAAACATGAAGTCTGATAAAATACTGAATTTCCTAAATTTGATAATTATTCTGTGTTTATGTTAGAAAATGTCCTTGTTCATAGGAAATACATACTGAAATATTTAGAAGCAAAGGAGCATGATGTCTACAACTGATTTCCAAATGGTTCAGGAAAAAAAATCTGTATAAAAATATATATAAAATTGAATCCTATTCCAAGATGGCCAAATAGGAACAGCTTGGTCTGCAGCTCCCAGCGTGATCGACGCAGACGACGGGTGATTTCTGCATTTCCAACTGAGGTACCTGGTTTATCTCATTGGCACTGATTGGACAGTGGGTGCAGCCCATGGAGGGCGACCCGAAGCAGGGTGGGGCATCGCCTCACCCAGGAAATGCAAGGTGTCGGGGGATTTCCCTTTCCTAGCCAAGGGAAGCCGTACATTCACAGAAGACAGTACCTGGAAAAACAGGACACTCTCGCCCAAATACTGTGCTTTTCCAATGGTCTTAGCAAACAGCACACCAGGAGATCATATCCCACACCTGGCTCAGTGGGTCCCATGCTCACAGAGCCTTGCTCGCTGCTAGTGCAGCAGTCTGAGATAGACCTTGGAGGCAGCAGCCTGGCAGGGGGAGGGGCGTTCACCATTGCTGAGGCTTGAGTAGGTAAACACAGCAGCCAG
Organism: Pan troglodytes; assembly: GCF_028858775.2. Lineage (NCBI taxonomy): Eukaryota > Metazoa > Chordata > Mammalia > Primates > Hominidae > Pan > Pan troglodytes. The sequence goes on from NC_072409.2 coordinate 17,307,872, forward strand.
GAAGCTCGAACTGGGCGGAGCCCACCGCAGCTCAGCAAGACCTCTGCCTCTACATGTAGACTCCACCTTTAGGAGCAGGGCATAGCTGAACAAAAGGCAGCAGAAACTTCTGCAGACTCAAACGTCCCTGTAGGACAGCTCTGAAGAGAGCAGTGGTTCTCCCAGCACAGTGTTTGAGCTCAGAGAACGGACAGACTGCCTCCTCAAGTGGGTCCCTGACCCCCGTGTAGCCTAACTGGGAGACACCTCCCAGTAGGGGCCAACTGACACATCATACAGGCGGGTGCCCCTCTGGGAAGAAGCTTCCAGAGAAAGGATTAGGCAGCAATATTTGCTGTTCTGCAGCCTCTACTTGTGATACCGAGGCAAACAGGGTCTGGAGTGGACCTCTAGCAAACTCCAACAGACCAGCAGCTGAGGGACCTGACTGTTAGAAGGAAAACTAACAAACAGAAAGGAATAGCCTTAACATCAACAAAAAGGACATCCACACCAAAACCCCATCTGGAGGTAGACCAAAGACCAAAGGCCAAAGGTAGATAAAACCACAAAGATGGGGAGAAACCACAGCAGAAAAGCTGAAAATTCTAAAAACCGAGCACCTCTTCTCCTCCAAAGGATGGCAGCTTCTCACCAGCAACAGAACAAGGCTGGATGGAGAATGACTTTGATGAGCTGAAAGAAGTAGGCTTCAGAAGGTCGGTAATAACAAACTTCTTCAAGTTAAAGGACGATGTTTGAACCCATTGAAAGGAAGCTAAAAACCTTGAAAAAAGATTAGACGAATGGCTAATTAGAATAAAGAGTGTAGAGAAGACCTTAAATGACCTGATGGAGCTGAAAACCATGGCATGAGAACTACGTAACACATGCACAAGCTTCAATAGCCAATTTGATCAAGTGGAAGAAAGGGTATCAGTGACTGAAGATCAAATTAACGAAAAAAAGCAAGAAGAGAAGTTTAGAGAAAAAAGAGTAAAAAGAAATGAACAAAGCCTCCAAGAAATATGGGACTATGTGAAAAGACCAAATCTACGTTTGAATGGTGTACGTGAAAAGTGACAGGGAGAATGGAACTAAGTTGGAAAACACTCTTCAGGATATTATCCAGGAGAACTTCCCTAACCTAGCAAGGCAGGCCAACATTCAAATTCAGGAGATACAGAGAACACCACAAAGATACTCCTCGAGAAGAGCAACTCCAAGACACATAATTGTCAGATTCTCTAAGGTTGACATGAAGGAAAAAATGTAAGGGCAGCCAGAGAGAAAGGCTGGGTTACCCACAAAGGGAAGCCCATCAGACTAACAGCAGATCTCTCAGAAACTCTACAAGCCAGAAGAGAGTAGAGGCCAATATTCAACATTCTTAAAAGAAAATAATTTTCAACCCAGAATTTCATATTCAACCAAACTAAGCTTCATGAGTGAAGGAGAAATAAAATCCTTTACAGACAAGCAAATGCTGAGAGATTCTGTCACCACCAGGCCTGCCTTACAAGAGCTCCTGAAGGAAGCACTAAACATGGAAAGGAACAACCCGTACCAGCCACTGCAAAAACATGCCAAATTGTAAAGACCATCAATGCCAGGAAGAAACTGCATCAACTAACGGACAAAATAACCAGCTAGCATCATAACAACAGGATCAAATCCACACATAACAATATTAACCGTAAATGTAAATGGGCTAAATGCCCCCAATTAAAAGACACAGACTGGCAAATTGGATAAAGAGTCAAGACCCATCAGTGTGCTATATTCAGGAGACCCATTTCATGTGCAGAGACACACATAGGTTCAAAATAAAGGGATGGAGGAAGATCTACCAAGCAAATGGAAAGCAAAAAAAAGCAGGGCCTGCAATCCTAGTCTCTGATAAAACAGACTTTAAACCAACAAAGATCAAAAGCGACAAAGAAGGGTATTACATAATGGTGAAGGGATCAATTCAACAAGAAGGGCTGACTATCCTAAACATATATGCACCCAATACAGGAGAACCCAGATTCATAAAGCAAGTCCTTAGAGACCTACAAAGAGACTTAGACTCCTACACAATAATAATGGGAGACTTTAACACCCCACTGTCAATATTAGACAGATCAACAAGACAGAAGGTTAACAAGGATATCCAGGACTTGAACTCAGCTCTGCACCAAGCAGACCTAATAGATATCTACAGAATTCTCCACCCCAAATCAACAGAATATACATTCTTCTCAGCACCACATCTCACTTATTCCAAAATTGACCACATAGTTGGAAGTAAAGCACTCCTCAAAAAATGTAAAAGAACAGAAATCACAACAAACTGTCTCTCAGACTACAGTGCAATCAAATTAGAACTCAGGATTAAGAAACTCACTCAAAACCACTCAACTACATGGAAACTAAACGACGTGCTCCTAATGACTACTGGATACACAATGAAATGAAGGCAGAAATAAAGATGTTCTTTGAAACCGATGAGAACAAAGACACAACATACCAGAATCTCTGGGACACATTTAAAGCAGTGTGTAAAGGGAAATGTATAGCACTAAATGCCCACAAGAGAAAGCAGGAAAGATCTAAAATCAATACCCTAACAACACAATTAAAAGAACTAGAGAAGCAAGAGCAAACACATTCAAAAGCTAGCAGAAGGCAAGAAACAACTAAGATCAGAGCCAAACTAAAGGGGATAGAGACACAAAAAACCCTTCAAAAGAATCAGTGAATCCAGGAGCTGGTTTTTTGAAAAGATCAACAAAATAGATAGACCGCTAGCAAAACTAACAAAGAAGAAAAGAGGGTAGAATCAAATAGATGCAATAAAAAATGATAAAGAGGATATCACCACCAATCCCACAGAGATACAAACTACCATCAGAGAATACTATAAACACCTTTATGCAAATAAACTAGAAAATCTAGAAGAAACGGATAAATTCCTGGACACATACACTCTCCCAAGACTAAACCAGGAAGAAGTTGAATCTCTGAATAGACCAATAACAGGATCTGAAATTGAGGCAATAATTAATAGCCTACCAACCAAAAAAACTCCAGGACCAGATGGATTCACAGCTGAATTCTACCAGAGGTACAAAGAGGAGCTGGTACCATTCCTTCTGAAACTCTTCCAATGAATAGAAAAAGAGGGAATCCTCCCTAACTCATTTTATGAGGCCAGCATCATCCTGATACCAAAGCCTGGCAGAGACACAACAAAAAAAGAGAATTTTCGACCAATATCCCTGATGAACATCGATGTGAAAATCCTCAATAAAATACTGGCAAACTGAATCCAGCAGCACATCAAAAAGCTTATCCACCACGATCAAGTCGGCTTCATCCCTGGGATGCAAGGCTGGTTCAACATACACAAATCAATAAACATAATCCATCACATAAACAGAACTAATGACAAAAACCACATGATATCTCAATAGATGCAGAAAAGGCCTTCAACAAACTTCAATAGCCCTTCGTGCTAAAAACTGTCAATAAACTAGGTATTGATGGCACGTATCTCAAAATAATAAGAGCTATTTATGACAAACCCACAGCCAATATCATACTGAATGGGCAAAAACTGGAAGCATTCCCTTTGAAAACTGGCACAAGACAGGGATGCCCTCTCTCACCACTCCTATTCAACATAGTGTTGGAAGTTCCGGCCAGGGCAATCAGACAAGAGAAAGAAATAAAGGGTATTCAATTAGGAAAAGAGGAAGTCAAATTGTCTCAGTTTGCAGATGACATGATTGTATATTTAGAAAACCCCATCGTCTCAGCCAAAATCTCCTTAAGCTGATATGCAACTTCAGCAAAGTCTCAGGATACAAAAATCAATGTGCAAAAATCACATGCATTCCTATACACCAATAATAGACAAACAGAGAGCCAAATCGTGAGTGAACTGCCATTCACAATTGCTACAAAGAGAGTAAAATACCTAGGAATCCAACTTACAAGGGATGTGAAGGACGTCTTCAAGAACTACAAACCACAGCTCAACAAAATAAAAGAGGACACAAACAAATGGAAGAACATTCCATGCTCATGGGTAGGAAGAATCAATACCGTGAAAATGGCCATACTGCCCAAGGTAATTTATAGATTCAATGCCATTCCCATCAAGCTACCAATGACTTTCTTCACAGAATTCGAAAAAACTACTTTAAAGTTCATATGGAACCAAAAAAGAGCCTGCATTGCCAAGACAATCCTAAGCCAAAAGAACAAAGCTGGAGGCATCATGCTACCTGACTTTAAACTACACTACAAGGCTACAGTAAACAAAACAACATGGTACTGGTACCAAAACAGATATAGAGACCAATGGAACAGAACAGAGACCTCAGAAATAAATAACACCACACATCTACAACCATCTGATCTTTGACAAACCTGACAAAAACAAGAAATGGGGAAAGGATTCACTATTTAATAAATGGTGCTGGGAAAACTGGCTAGCCATATGTAGAAAGCTGAAACTGGATCTCTTCCTTACACCTTATACAAAAATTAATTCAAGATAGATTAAAGACTTACATGTTAGACCTAAAACCATAAAAATCCTAGAAGAAAACCTAGGCAATACTATTCAGGACATAGGCATGGGCAAGGACTTCATGACTAAAACACCAAAAGCAATGGCAACAAAAGCCAAAATAGACAAATGGGATCTAATTAAACCAAAGAGCTTCTGCACAGCAAAAGAAACTACCATCAGAGTGAACAGGCAACCTACAGAATGGGAGAAAAATTTTGCAATCTACTCATCTGACAAAGGGCTAATATCCAGAATCTACAAAGAACTTAAACAAATTTACAAGAAAAAAACAACCCCATCAAAAAGGGGGCAAAGGATACGAATAGACATTTCTCAAAAGAAGACATTTATGCAGCCAACAGACACATGAAAAAATGCTCATCATCACTGGCCATCAGAGAAATGCAAATCAAAACCACAATGAGATACCATTTCACACCAGTTAGAATGGCAATCATTAAAAAGTCAGGAAACAACAGAAGCTGGAGAGGATGTGGAGAAACAGGAACGCTTTTACACTGTTGGTGGGAGTGTAAACTAGTTCAACCATTGTGGAAGACAATGTGGCAATTCCTCAAGGATCTAGAACTAGAAATACCATTTGACCCAGCGATCCCATTACTGGGTATATACCCAAAGGATTATAAATCATGCTACTATAAAGACACATGCACATGTGTTTATTGCGGCACTATTCATAATAGCAAAAACTTGGAACCAACCCAAATGTCCATCAACGATAGACTGGATTAAGAAAATGCAGCACATATACACCATGGAATACTATGCAGCCATAAAAAAGGATGAGTTCATGTCCTTTGCAGGGACATGGATGCAGCTGGAAACCATCATTCTTTGCAAACTATCACAAGGACAGAAAACCAAACACCGCATGTTCTCACTCATAGGTGGGAACTGAACAATGAGAACACTTGGACACAGGGCAGGGAACATCACACACCGGGGCCTGTCATGGGTGGAGGGCTGGGGGAGGGATAGTATTAGGAGAAATACCTAATGTAAATGACGAGTTAATGGGTGCAGCAAACCAACGTGAAACATGTATACCTATGTAACAAATCTGCACGTACCCTAGAACTTAAAGTATAATAATAATTAAAAAGTATATAAAATCATGTAGAAATTACATATGAGGAGATAAAGCAAATGTGTTAAAATAGTAATTGGTGACTCTGGGTGAAAGGCAAATGCGAGTTATTTGTATTCCTCTTGCAACTTTCCTGCAAGTTTGGAGTTATTTCAAAATAAAAAAAAGTTGGACAACACTACAGCGTTGGCAAGGATGTGGCAAGAATGGTAGCCCCTACATTGCTGGTGGGAGTAGAAGCTGATAAACTCACTATGAAAAGTAATTTGACAATATCTACTGAACTTAATGAAGGATGGACATACTCTGACCCACAGTTCTGCTTCTGAGCATAGTCCCCATGTGTTCAAGAAGTGTGCAAGAATGTTATGCTCAGCATTGTTTGCAATAGCGTAACACTGGAAATCACCTAAATGCACCCCAAAAAGAGAAGGAATAAATAATAAATTTGTGGTATGTCCATAAAGCAGGATGGTACATATATCAGTAAAAATGAACAAAGTAGAACTACATCTATCAGTGTGCATAATTCTCGAAAACATAGGCCAGGCGCTGTGGCTCACACCTGTAATCCGAGCACTTTCGGAGGCCAAGGCAGGTGGATCACCTGAGGTTGGGAGTTCGAGACCAGCCTGACCAACATGGAGAAACCCCATCTCTACTAAAAATACAAAATTAGCCGAGCAGGTGGTGAATGCCTGTACTCCCAGCTACTCAGGAGGCTGAGGCAGGAGAATCGCTTCAACCCAGGAGGCGGAGGATGCAGTGAGCCGAGATTGCGCCATTGCACTCCAGCCTGGGCAACAAGAGCGAAAATTCATCTCAAAAAAAAACCAAAACAAACAAACAAAAACATAAACATGAAGGAAGAAAGAAAGTGGCCAAATATGTACACTATGATACATTTTGTATAAGTCTTAAAATCAAGGAAAATACTATATATTGCTTATGGATGTTTACATATATAATAAAAGAATAGAGGTGCAGGGAAATAATAACCATATTCAGAACTTTGTTACTTCTGGAAAGGAGTAGACAGAGGATTTCAAATGTACCTATAATGTTTTATTTCTTAAGCTGGGTTGTCAGTACATGATGTTAAATATTATTTGTGATTTTTTAAATATGCCTGAGATATTTCATAATATTAAAATATATTAATTCAATTTCTGGAGCCAGCTCTACTGAACAAGAAGTTTGGAAATCTCTAGTTCTCATGTATGATAACATTTTCCAAACAACTAAAATAGAGCAAGGGAAATCTCCAAACGAATGTGCAACAAATCAGGTTCATAAGGATATAATTTAAAACAATATGTCTGTCTTGTTAGCTATAAAATAATGTTAAAATTATCCAGTAACAACAAGACTAAGAAAAACCATTCTGTGCTCAATTTTTCAGCACAAATAAAATATGAGCATTTAATACAGTATTTGTAATAGCTACCATTTCATATTCTTTAGAGTTATTTGGCAACAATACCTTTCAGGGATAGAAATGCAGCTTAAATAATCTTCCTTTTCTGAGCAAAGAAAAAATAATAATTCCAAATGTATCACAGCTAAAGAAGGAAAAAAAAAAGCCCAACTGTTAAAAGAAAAAAATCACCATATAGCCACTAATACTTTTTCCCACTTAAAAATGTACTGTTACCTCCTCCAACTAACTTAATTTGGACATTATCTACTTATGAAGCTAAGGAAAATAGGCAGGAAAAAAATCATACCTTCCTCATATTTTCTGCATCCATGGCAACTATTTCCAGTTGGTCTCTCTCCTGCTCGACTTCTGTCAATCTCTGCAACAATGTCTCTTTCTCATCCCGCAGCTTCCTGCACTCATTCTGGGCCTGAGTTGCCTGGCCTTTAATGGTCCCCAGGTATTCTTGCAACCCACTGATGACACCTTCTAAATCCTTCTTCAGGGCTTCATTTGCTGCTATCTGGCCTAAGCAAGATGCAAAAAGGGTAATAATATATCTTTTTAAAGTACTGCATTGTCTCCTCAGCATTTTGTTATAAGCCAGGAGTGAAATTCTAAGCTTTCAATTCTTTCCTATCATTTTTCTTTTTCAAAACATAATGTTAAATTTTCTTCCTATTATAGATAGTAAAGGAGTATTAAGCAGGTATAAAATAAAAATAGTACATTTAGGGGGCAATGCTTATAAAATGCCTGATTCATGCTGTAAAAAGTTTAATTTCGGCCAGGTGTGGTGGTTCAAGCCTGTAATCCCAGCACTTTGGGAGGCCAAGGCAGGCGGATCATGAGGTCAGGAGATCGAGACCATCCTGGCTAACACAGTGAAACCCCGTCTCTATTAAAAATACAAAAAATTAGCCGGGCATGTGCCTGTAGTCCCTGCTACTCACGAGGCTGAGGCAGGAGGATCACTTGAACCCGGGAGGCAGAGGTTGCAGTGAGCCAAGATCACGCCACTGCACTCCAGCCTGGGTGACAGAGCGAGGCTCCGTCTCAAAAAAAAAAAAAAAAAGTTTAATTTATAAATAAAATAAAAAATATGTAGCAAAACTGTGAGTTCTTGCTGCTAAATACAAAGAACAAGACCACCCAGTATATAAGATGAATCCAAGACTGGCAACATAAATGTGTAACCTAAACACTTAGAACACAAACACACACATCCCATGTACAGTACTGGATACGCACTATGTGCCAGGAACTTTATGAATACTATCTCTCTTTTTTTTGTTTTTCAGACAAAGTTTCACTCTGTCACCTAGGCTGGAGTGCAGTGGCACAATCACGGTTCACTGTAGCCTCAACCTCCCTGAGCTCAGGTGATCCTCCACCCTCAGTCTCCCAAGCAGATGGTGCCACAGGCACACATACCACTACGCCTGGCTAATTTTTTTTTTTTTTTTTTTTTGGTAGAGACAGGGTTTCGTCATGTTGCCCATGCTGATCTTGAACTCCTGGGCTCAAATGATATGCCCGCCTCAGCCTCCCAAAGTGCTAGGATTACAGGCGTGAGCCACCACTCCTGGCCTATGAATACTAGCTCATTTAATTCTCCCAACAACTAATGATTGAGATAAAAACAACTTGTCCAAGGCGACACAGCTGACAGTAGCAAAACAGAGAGTAGGATCTTTTTACACTGAGCCCTATGTGTAAAAACCACTATGGCCTATTGTCTTCCTTTTCCACTATTATGGATATGTCGCAGTTTAAATCAGCATTGCAAAAGTAGATCCTAAAACTCTTTCTTCTTATAACCAGACACTGAATTCCCTGATGCCAATGGGTGCTTTGCTCCTGAATGGATTTTATGTCACAGACAATCACATGCCAGAGCTTATCATGATCACGTATTGACTTCTGGCCTACTGACTGGAATGACCTGACTCACTAGGCATCAATGCCACAAAACAAAACAAAAACAAAACTCTTAAAATTGCATTAAATACTTTTGGGTATCCTGTAAATATTTCCCTATCAAATACTAGTACTAATAGGTGAACTGTATTTAGCTACTATCTGGATTAATGCTTGTCTTTATAATGTTTCTTTTACCAGCAATAACACTGATTTACCTTAAATCATACTGAAAGTCTTACCTTCAGTAAGCTGTTCTTCAAGGTCCTTAATCTCTTCCGTTTCCTTAGCAATTCTAGAAAGTATCTCATCCAAACGACTTTCAAGTTGTTGGTACTGCTTGTTCATAATGTCAAGCTGTTGTTCTTTACCCCTCTTTTGAGCCTTCATATGGGACTGAATTAAAAAAAAAAATCAACAAAACTCCAAGTTCCTTAAACTCCTTTAAAAGTAATAACCCTTAACAACATTTTTAAAGGAAGAATAGAAAATAAATATAATAATTTGCATCTATTTGTGTCAGGCCCTATATTGTTTTCACATGGGTAGTTTTCATTTAAATTTCAGGATAACTTGATACGGAAATCATTTCCACTTTACAGGTGAGAAAACTGAGGATCAAAGAGGTTAAGTGGTTTTTCCAAGGGCACAGCTAGGTAGGTCAGTGTTATTTGCGTTGCATTAAATTGTCTCTCTCTCTCTTTTTTATTTATTTATTTATTTATTTTGAGATGGAGTCTGACTCCGTCACCCAGGCTAGAGTGCAGAGGCACGATCTCAGCTCACTGCAACCTCCGCCTCCTGGGTTCAAGCAATTCTCCTGCCTCAGCCTCCCAAGTACCTGGGACTACAGGTGCGGGCCACCACACCCAGGTTTTTGTTTGTTTTTACTTTTTGTTGTTTTTTTAGTACAGACAGGAGTTTCATCATGTTGGCCAGGCTGATCTGGAACTCCTGACCTCAAGTGCTCTGCCGGCCTTGGCCTCCCAAATCGCTGGGATTACAGGCATGAGCCACCGTGCCCAGCCTAAAATGTGTCTTTTAAAAAAGGTTTCCAAAATTAGTTGGTTATGGCATATATCTATAGAAAAAGACTTAAAAACTATATCCCAAAATGTTAACAAGAATTATACCTGAGTGGAAGGATTATATGGGGATTTTTTTCCTTTTGTAATGAGTATTTTTATATTTAAAAAACTTTTATAGTAGATAAGTAATGCCTTTTTAATAAAAAAATTAAATGTACCTTTTTAAAAAGGTTTCTTAGAAGAAAATAGAGGTATGAAATAGATAAAATACTTGAAATTCAAATTCACTTTCAATCTCTTATACAAACAAACATTTGGCTTTTCAATAAACTGAGAGCTGACAGGGACCTCAAAGACCACTTAGCCCGGTGAGTCTCAAAATGGAGGGCCCTAAGGAGGTATACCCCTCTACAACTACACTTAACCCATGGTGGAAAACAGAGCTTTCACACACCCACACACCCTCCCGCACCCTGAAGTCATGGCATTAGGGAACTACTGTTAACTGAAAAGAATGGATTGTATTTCTCAGGTGTGCTAGGGAAAGCAAATCGAGAGCCAATGATCTAGTCTAACCCTTCCTTTTAAACATGAGAAAACTGAATTTCAGATCCATCAAATGACTTGCATGTCTCCTGAGGCAACTGTTCATATGGAGACAAAATAATTCCCCAGAGAACCTTTGCCCTCCCACTCACACCTTCATGACTCTTAAGTTGGTACCCACAGGATCAGAGGAATACAACAATAAATGAAGAGAAAGTTATCGAAAGAGGGAACTGTATCAGTCAGAAAAATGAACACCAATGATCTCAAGTCTAAGACCCATGTGATTATAAAAGAATATTACTCAATTTTATGTATTTGCTTACCCCAAATACAAGAAAGAAACGTCTCTTCATTTCTGATGAACAAAAGAGTGGCAGCTTAATTGGAAGGTTTTTAATTTACTACTGGTAAAGCTTTATGGTATTTTGCAAACTCTTTTCCCTACACTCCCAAAATACCCATTTGAAATCTTTCTGAAAAGTTAACTACATATAACAGCTTACATTCTAAGTAAATTTCGGGTTTTTATGGCTCAAGAAATAATTTCTTAAAAGACTGCACTCATATCAATAAATCTTTAAAATTCACCATTAAAAATTCCACCAAAACCTTTATACGCAGGATAAAAATCTGGTTCAATATGCCAATGGTGTACATTAAATACATGGGAACAAAAGTAGATTCTGCGATTTACACCACGGTGGAGCTCACAAAAGAGTTATTGTAAAAACAGGAACTTACATCTCTGACTCCTCCTCCTTTTAAGTCCTTTGTATAGAGAGAGAAAAAATATCATACCTTAACTTAAAATTTATCCTGTTAAAACTGAGCCGTTGAGAACAGAGAAACTGTGGGCGGAACGCTTTCTAATGCTGTCTTCAAATTCATGTGCACTTCCCTCTCTGACAGCCACATTTTTGCAAGCGCCTCCGAGCCTCTGTAACTTCGCAGAGCCTCAAACCACATTCTTGGCCAAGAGTGAGCGGCGGCCCCGCCCATCCAATCACCAGCAGCCTCTGCGGGCAGGCCCCACCCTCCCCGAGTTAAATCATAACACAGGAAGCTCCCAGGGACCAATCACGCCCAAACTTTGCAACAGATCACTACAGCTCGTTCCCTCTAGCGAACAGTTACCTTTTGCTTCCAATAGGACATTTCCCAATAGAGAAAAGCAATACAAATCTTCATTATGTTTGCTCCGGTGATAATTTGTGCTTCTATGAATAATTTTATAACTAAAATAGTCTGTGAATTTGAAACCTAGTTAAATGCTTATATTTGCTGAAAACCTGCCTAGGCTTAGTTCTGAGCTAATTTTAAAATAATCTCTTTAGACCTTTAATTGCTTTGTGAAGAGAGGGTCACTGTGGTAGCATAAGCAAGGGCTCCACCTCTTTCTAAAACAATAACTTAGGGGCAATTCACTTAATATTTCTATATCACATTTTCATCCTCTGCAAATTGAAAGAAAAATGGATAGATGTTAATAAAGTTCCTCACCAGAACATGGAAAATATAGCACAATGTATGACACATTGTGGGCACTTAATATGTTGTTTTCTATAATATCTCATCAAAGTGAAGCTTTTACTTTTAAATTCTATTGGCTATTCAGAAAGATACTTCATCTGATTACATAAAAATTAATTAAATAAAAGTCTACCTATATCTATAGAAAAATATGCAGGCATCTCACTCTTGATTATTTCTCTTCTGCTTAAAGGCTCACATTTTGTAGCCTAAAATGGGATGCCAAACACTAGCCAATAAGAAACTTTGTGAATCAGAAAAAGATGTTCCCGCTGGATAAACTTAAAAGAGACGTCCTCTGATGCTGGGACTAAGGCTGCAAACTTAAGAACTATTAGTAATTTTAATAAAATTAAAAAGGAAATTCAAATCTGGTTTGTATGTTTCATCCCCACTGCACAGGTTGATTTTAGCTAACTTCAAAACTTGGATGCCATTCCCATGTCTCATTTACCTCCTTTCTATATATAATTCTCTACAGAAATCCAGTGGGAATTGAACTCTCTGTCCGCCAGAAATATAACAGTCATTTGTTGAAAGCAAACACATAATCCAGCTACTAATTAGACTCATAGATCACAGAACTGGAAGGGGAAGCAAAGGAGTTTTGGGTAGGATCTATAAGCTGCTTCCTTCCTCCCTTCCACGATGTAAGCATTCATAAACACAGGGCTGGTTGGTCCCTGGGGATACAGATACCAGTAGGATAGAGTTCATGTCTTCAGGGGCCTTACATGGGTGGGAGATTGAACAAACATATGCAATAAAGTAAGATATTATTGACCACATTATACATTACTTAAAATACCCCATTTTTCCTCAAAATTATTTAAAATAATCAAGACTACTTTTGGTTTCAATATTAATACCTTGGTTTCAATTTTTAGGCTTTGTTAGAAAAGACCTTATATCTGTCATAAGGTTATCCTTTATTGAAATTAGCTGGCCCACAAAAAAATATATATGATATGTACTAAAATGCTTAAAGGAACAGTTAAACAACTTGTCAAGTACTTAAAGCAATTACAATATCCTTACTATGTTAAATTCTATGATTTCTATTAATCCAGAGATCTTAAAGTTCTTTAAAAAAAAAAACCCTATTATTCAAGGTATACCAGGAGAATATGTAGAAGATATTTTTCCTTGTATTTTAGGAATATTAGCTAAAATATAAGCAATTAGTACAACTTCTTAGAGTAGAGACAGAGACAAGAGCCTGGCTGTATCCAGCCACCTGACCATATCTAGCCATATCTCAGGAAGAAACATTCCAGAGAATGTTTCCTTTTTTAAGGACAAAACAAAACAGTATGAAAAAACAAATACGTTCAGTGGAAAATTTGCAAAAAGGATTAAATAGAAGAGGTAGAAAAAGGACTCGCAACCCCCTTCAGCTTTTTCTGCTCTTAAGAAAGATGAAGGGCTGGGCATGGTGGCTCATGACTGTAATCCCAGCACTTTGGGAGGCCAAGGTAGGCAGATCAGGAGGTCAGGAGTTTGAGACCAGCCTGAGCAACATGGAGAAACCCCATCTCTACTAAAAATACAAAAATTAGCTGGGTGTGGTGGTGCGCGCCTGTAATCCCAGCTACTCAGGAGGCTGAGGCAGGAGAATCGCTTCGGCAGGGCATGGTGGCTCACGCCTGTAATCCCAGCACTTTGGGAGGTTGAGGTGGGTGGATCACAAGGTCAGGAGATCAAGACCATCCTCACCAACATGGTGAAACCTTGTCTCTACTAAAAATACAAAAATTAGCCAGGCGTGGTGGTGGGTGCCTGCAGTCCCAGCTACTCGGGAGGCTGAGGCAGGAGAATCGCTTGAACCTGGGAGGCGGAGGTTGCAGTGAGCGGAGATTGCGCCACTGCACTCCAGCCTGGCGACAGAGCAAAAAAAAAAAAAAAGAGAGAGAGAGAGAAAGAAAGATGAAAAAAAGGCAAGGAGAGAGAAAGGTAAGGAGCAAATCTCCCTTGCTCTGCAATACAATGAAATTCAACCACTTAAAAAAAAATAAATATACCATGCGGCCATCATTTACTGAAAGCTACCTTCTTCAAGCCCTAGGTTGTTTTGTTTTAGACATACACATTCCATATATGTGTGTGTGTGTGTATATATATATATATATACACACACACACATATATATTTATGTATAATACACATATATATACACATACATACATTATATATACACACATATATGTACAGTTTTCCTTCAGTATCCATGGGGGATTCATCCCAGGATTCCCTGCAGATACCAAGATCCACTGATGCTCAAGTCCCTTCTATAAAATAGCATAATATTTGTATTTAACCTATGGACATCCTCTTATATATTAAAATCATCTCTAGATTACTTATAATACCTAATACAGTATAAATGCTATGTGAATAGTTGTTATACTGTCTTGTTTAGGGAATAATGACAAACGAAAAAAAGTCTGTACATGTTCAGTACAGACACAACCATCCTTTTTTTTCCTAATATATGTGATCTGCAGTTGGTTAAATCCACAGATGCAGAACCCATGGATATGGAGGGCTGACTGTATGTATATATCACTTAAATTTGTACATCAAACTAAAACAGACTTTCAGAAAGGACTCTGGACTCTGATGCTAACAATGATGAGACATGTAATATGTAGACAGAACAAGTCAAAATTTCTTAATTTACTCACATGTTTTGGGTCTTTGGAATCCAGGCTATCTATGGCTATTTGCAGGTCCTTAATCTCCTTCTGCTTTCCGGCAATTTCCTGCTTTTGCTTTTCCATCTGCAGTTCTAGATCCAGAGCTTCCTGGCGTAATTTATTTACAAGTTGTAGTCTACCACTCAACTGCTTGTAAAGAAGGTCTTTCCCTGCTTCTGAAATCTAATCTCCCCAAACCCCAATATATAATTAACAGAGAAGAACAACACTGATTTATTAAGACAATGTCTATAATTTTAATAAGTATTCTATATTCTATCAGTTTTTTAAAAATAAAAGTGAAATGTGGGAGTTATCTAAGCACTCCATGCATATTTTATACTTTTATGCTTATATGTAGAAAATCATACTTTATAAAAGTTTATGAAAACTAATAATAGCAAGCACAAATAAGCTGTCATTCTATAATAGTATAGGCAACTTGTAAATTATTAATAATAAACATAGTATTAATAATAGCCAACTTTATATAGCACTTACTATGGGCCATGCACTGTTCTAAACTCTTTATATACTTTTTTTTTTTTTTGAGACGGAGTCTTGCTCTGTCGCCCAGGGTGGAGTGCAGTGGCGCGATCTCGGCTCACCGCAAGCTCTGCATCCCGGGTTCACGCCATTCTCCTGCCTCAGCCTCCCGAGTAGCTGGGACTATAGGCACCCACTACCACGCCCAGCTAATTTTTTGTATTTTTAGTAGAGACGGGGTTTCACCATGTTAGCCAGGATGGTCTCAATCTCCTGACCTCGTGATCCACCCGTCTCGGCCTCCCAAAGTGCCGGGATTACAGGCATGAGCCACCATGCCCAGCCTCTTTATATCCTTTAATCTAATCCTCAAAACATATAAAGTAAAAAGTATAATTATCCCAATTTTATAGATAAAGAAACTGAATCATGGAAAATTCAAATATCTCGCCCAAGGTCATACTAGGAGTTTGTGGAAGAAAGACTTTGTGTGACTCTAGACAATTTCACTGACTACTACGCTACAGTTACCTAATTAGTTTTAATATGAAGATAGTCAACCAATAAATTGAGTATTGACATAGAAGTAATAACTTAATACTTTATCTCTTATTTCTAACAGTTTTTAGCATAGAGATTTAAACAAATATAAAAATTTCTCAAGAGTCTGTATAGAAGTGTAAAAAAGATGAAGATAAAAGACTGAAAAGAAATAAAATATGGACGATTATTATGTAATTCCCCATAACTGCAATACCTTTATAATCAGGAAAAAATTTTAGAATTCCATGTTCACTGGACAATCATCTCACACTAAATAATTTCAAAATACAGCAAACTCTTATTAAATTGAGATTTTTATTTCACTGAATCAGAACCCAGCTGAAGCTTACCTTTGTTAGCATGTCAAGTAAGTGAACAGTATAAACAAAAATTTAGGCTATTAACTTTATTATTAATTATTAACTGTTAATGTTAACTCATTTAAATAACTATTTTCCAAGCATATTTTGGAAGTATCTATTTCTTTTAAAATTAAGTACATTATTTACATCTATCAATCTATGTAAAGCTTTGGCCAGTACTATTATAAAAAATTCTTTTTAAATTAGTAAAACCGTCTTGATAGCTCCCTCTACCTCATCTCCTACTTTCAACCCATCATTAAGTCCTGTCAGTTCTACTGTCCAGTGTTTCCTGGAATCAGCTGGCTTTCTCTCCACATCCACCAGCACCCTCCTGGTTGGTGCTAGTATCATCTCTTGCCTGTACTGAACAACAGCCTCCTGACAGATACAGATGCACATATCCCTTCCATCTCACTCAGTCCATTTCACTCTTCATGAAGTAAGGCAAAGTGACAAATAGGATCAGCCACTCAACTATCTAAAGCCCTTCAAAGATTTCCCATTGCATGCAAAATAAAATTCAAACTTCTTAAGATGGCTTATGAACAATTTAGGAGGCCAAGACGGGCAGATCGCTTGAGCCTAAGAGTTCAAGACCAGCCTGGGCAACATGGTGAGACTCCATCTCTACAAAAAAATATAAAAAATTAGCCGGGAGTGATGGCACATGCCTGTAGTCCCAGCTATTCTGGAAGCTAAGGTGGGAGAATCACCTGAGCCCAGGAAGTCAAGGCCCTGTCTCAAAAATAAAAAATAAAAAAATGCCTATGAAGCCTGGCATGATCTTTAACCTCAAGACTCTTTATCTTCCTCTACACTCTCCCTTATTCTGCAGAGAAATCTCTAGTCTGAAGGCCTTTGTACACACTGTCACCTCTGCATGGAATACTTTCCGCCAGCTCTGCCTCACTGGCTCCTTCTCATCCTTTGTATCTTAGCCTGTCACCTCTTCAGAGAGGCCTTTGTGAATCCCCACAATCTAAAGTATATCTCTTTTAACATCTCCCCTAGTTTTCTATTTTTTTCTTACAACACTGATGCTTTTCAACTTTTTTCTTTTTTTTTAAATAAATATTTTTTTTCCTTTTTGTTTATTGCCTTATTTCCCCCACAAGTCTGTCCATGAGAGGGACACATGTCTATTTTGTTCATTAATCAGTGCCCAGCCCAGTGACTGACATATAGTAAGGTTCCAATAAACTTGAGTCAATTTCTAGTTAGTATAAAATCTGAAAGTAACAATACAGTGTATCTTTTAAAAGAATCTACAATTTGGACTTCACATTGTTGTTCTAACTACTGTGGTATGAATGTAGTTACCATCATAATTTTTAAATACTGATTTTTAAAAGTTATAAATAAATAAAACCTTTTTACCCATTTAAAAACTAAAATGTCAAGCAACTTCCTTTTCTTGAATTTTTGCCCCTATGCAATTACATCATGGATTTGAGCTGCTTACTCGCTTACTTTACAACACACTTTGGTAATTTTTGAGAATATGTTACATCAATCTTTTTGTATATCACATATCTCTTTTTTTTTTTGGCTTGTGTTTGATGACAATGTTCATGCTATAGCAGAGATATCTCCTGGTTCTTAATCTAAGTCCCAGGATCTTAAAGGTGGAGAGTGCTTAATTAAAATAGAAGAGATAGATCAGGAAGCAACTTCTCAAGACTACACCTTTTTACATAAAATTAAGTAATTTATTTCTATACATGTTATAAAATGCTAATTGGATGTCATCATAAATGGAAGAAAATTACAATTGGCAAATTCTAGAACCATATTTGACTCTGAAATTTATCATTCCATAATTAACTAGGCAGCTAACTGCTTTTTAAATTGTTTTATATGGTTATGAAGGGAAAAACACATTTCATTTTTCATTTCCTCTTAGCATTGCTGCTTTGCTTTTACATACCTTTTTTAGTTGTATAGCTTCTTCCAGTTGTTTAAATTCTTCAGTAGCTCTCAAAATTTGTTGTTCTGCCTTTTCTATTTCATCATGCAGTTCTGATAGTCGAGTTTGTGCTGCAAATTTAAAAACCATGCTCACATAATATGAAACAAGAAAAATCTTGAATTCTGAAATTTCGACCAGATATTCTTTCTTTATAATAACCTTCTCCCTGCTCTATTAAACTGTCATTATATCTCACAAAAAAATTTTAAAGTAATTACTTATGATCGCTTTTGTCTATTTATTAATCTCTAGAATAAACTGTTTCATTATATGGTATAGAACTATAATTGATCCTTTTATTTGTAAAATTCTCAACATGAAAGGGGCTATTCCCAACACTAGTAAACCCTTTTGAGAGAATAAGACTTTTATTGGGAAATATGCACTTTACATGTTACTAAGTTATAATTAGGTTCAGGATATTAAAAATAACCCATAAAACCTTGTGTTAGAGGCAAATGCTTTATGATGGAATTCAATATCAAGAAATTCACTACTGAGCTCTCTCTCCCAGCTGTTGATGATCTCAAATCAATTATTTTCAACCTCAAATTTAAGATTTCTCTCTCCCTCTGTCCTATAAAACTATGAGCCAGCCCCTTTAAAGCTAGTCTGCATAAAAATCTGATTTATTTTTGCTTTCCCCCAGAGCCTTGCATATAGTATACGCAGACATAAATAACTCAGTTTCTTTTCTTCCTTCACCAAGTCAACCTCTATTTGCCTTCCATGCCTTCCACTTAGCTACCAGTCAAGGAAAGATAAGCCGCTGGTCTGACTGAGAGCACCACAGTGGGCCATAATGCTGGGGGGATGCACAAACCCAGGTCAGAGTTCTCTTTCTTCCATATCCATGCAGCTGAGTGGGTAAGTAGATTCAAAGTCTGTCATTGGCAGGGTCTCTAAAGTGTCCCCCTGCCTTGACTTATTCCTTTATGTGACTTGCCAGAAGGTATTAAGATCCCTTGAATTAGATTGTGGGGCATGGGGCATGTCAGGAAAAGTCAGAGGCTAGCCTTCGGCCCAGGCCTGAGGAGAATGCTCTGTTCCAGCTTATACAAAGCATTGCTTTAGGTTTTTGCTACATGCATAGTAATCAATCAAGTGGTTCTTTACTTGCTTCAGTTATTACTAATTGTGACTTCGAATATATAGTTCCAGTGCTTATTTGAAGGAGGGGATTTACTCATTCTTGAATCCCCTGGACATGCTGCCATCAAATTACTGCCAAAAACTCCATTCTTAACCATAACAGGAATCATTACAAAATAAATGCTCAATAAATCTGCTTGATAATCACTACTTTTGTTTTAGAATTTTCATGGAAACAATACCATCAACATGTTCAATTAAAAGACTTACAAAACAAAATTGGCCTACATATTCAATGTTTTCATATTTTTTTTAAAGAATTTAAAATAACTTTTTTTAACCTGCACTTATTTTTTTTTCTTTGTCTTCCAGTTGCGTGTCCAGTGGTGTGTGGCCTCTCAAGTTCATGTGATCATTTCTAAGTTGTTCATCTGGCTCCACCTTCTTGATCTGTACTGCCTGAGCACTGTCAATAATATAACTCTCTGTGGCAAACATATTTCTCTTGTATCTGGATTTGCCAATGTAAGGGCTTTCATCTGGGGCTTTATCAATTTCAGCATACTAAAAGCAAAATAATAGATTTATGGTTTAATAAGTGATCTCCAAGCAGTCAAATGACATTATTCATTTTATTAGTGGCAAACATATCACAGAATTGCTCAAGTTTATATAAATTCTACATGCCTAGGAGCTGAAAGATATATATTATTCTTTTATCTTCTTCTTAATATACCAAAAAAGGAAATTAGAACTAAAAATGGTCTCAAAAGAATTCTTCCTCCTACCACAGAAGAGTGAAAGTTTGGACTCATTGATTAAAGAACTGCCTACAGTTATGTGATTTTTAGCACTGCTTGATCTCTCAAATTAGAAATATGGGTGTTTTATTTTGGTTTCTTGGCTCATATAAGTAAAATCTCAGTCTAATATTTTTTTCAGATACATGGTGTGTAGCCATCAGTATAATATATTTTAATAATTGAATTTTTAAAAATGAAATATCATATGATATTGGTTGGAATCACTGGATCTTAGAAGTTTGGCATTTCCTCACTTGCAGTGACATTTATGGCATTTGTACCAGTCATGATTGATTAATACTGAACCCAGTAATTACTGAACAAACCATGTAAGGGGATGACTATTCCATGGTACTGAAGCACTTTTCCCAGAAGTCTGGATTTAAAGGAGCTGATCAACCCATACACCTGGGAAAGATAGCTGCGAGTTAGACGACTGCTTTTGGTAATGGATATGGCTATGGGCAAAGATTCTTTTGAAGTTTTTTACCTCTTTAGGATTCTGTTCTAACTCCTGGAGCCAAATAAGTCATAGATTGAACCAAAATACAGTTTAATCCTCTCATAACAAGAAAGTGGAGTGATATCTGATCAAATCCCTTACATGTCCTCACCACCTGCCCTCCCCCATTCCATCCCATGTGGGCTTTAACTTTGGATTACTAAAAAATTAAAATAACTCACCTCTGATGGATAATAATTTAGTGGCTCAAATTTAGCATCAATTTTATAAAAGGCCAATTCCTGTTCCAGCTCATATTGCTTCTGACATGCTCGTGTTAGTTCTATGGTCTTCTGTTTTAGCTATTGGCCCAATTTGATATGAGACAACATACAGGATCAGTAAGTTAGTATAAAGGTGTGATGATATGGTAAGTTCTCATCGTAAGTTATAATCATATATGTTTAAAAACTTCACAGTAAGCTGCACAACACTCAGAACATTTTATCTTACTTCTAAATTATAAAAAATGAAATACAAAATTATTATTTCATCAGAGATCATGTAAAAGACCTTTGAAGTTTATCTGCTGCTTCAGGATATAATGAATAATGATTTTAAAAATCACTTAAATTTGTTAAACATGAAAATATTTTTGTATCAATTATTTTTGTGTAACTGGCCTAATAAATACCTGCTTCCTGATTTTCCAAT
The DNA here is from genome assembly GCF_028858775.2 of Pan troglodytes. Lineage (NCBI taxonomy): Eukaryota > Metazoa > Chordata > Mammalia > Primates > Hominidae > Pan > Pan troglodytes. The sequence continues at coordinate 17,329,080 of NC_072409.2, forward strand.
AATTAGCACTAATTTCTTAAACTGACTTTCCGACTTTAACAATAGTTTCAAATTACAAGGGAAAATGATAACTGACATTAACTGCAGAGAAATAAAGAGGAATGAGAAGGATGAAAATAAGAGCTTGGTTTTAATTGTCATACTGTTGTTGCTGTAGTATTAAGTGTTCAGAATATTATTCTTTGTAATAAAGAATAAGGGATGTGAATAAGCTCAACCAGATCCAAATATGTAATGTTCAATTTTAATAAAGTAATTCTACTATAACTTTTTATTCTTAGAAATTTTTGGAGCTTGGAGAAGACAAATGATCCAATCTAATTCTCTGAATTTATAAATACAGAAATTAAGTCTCAGATTGGTGAACTGACTTGTCTAAAGTTACATATTAGATCAGTGTCAGAAACTAAATATTTTATTAACTAACTACTAGTACTAGCTCCTTTCTACTAAACCAAACTTTGAGTTTATTTCAAAGATCCACTAAGTGATTTTTGTCTTTTTTTGGCCAGTATCTGATGGTAGATATCAAAGAAAAAACATGCAGAAAAATTTCATTAATATAAAAATGCAAGCTGAAGAGAATAAAACATAAACAAACACAAACATTTTACAAGGCCCAGGAAATCAAAGTCGTGCATGATTTAGCTCACAGTCACCTCCTGATTATCCATCAAAATGGAAGTAATAGCCTAGATAACGGGTAACATTGAGCCAAATACTCAATGTGTGCCAGACATTGTGCTAAGCATTTTACATATGTTATTGCACTAAATCTTCACAACCACCCAATAAGATGATAAAAGCTGCACAGAGAAGTTAAATAACTTGCCCAATTTCACAGCTGGTAGTGGAAGAGGCAGAATTCAATTCCAAGTCTCCTGATTTCAAATCCAATACTGCCTATTCTTCCATGCTGCCTTCGATGTACTGCTTCAGGGTGTCCAGCACATTACCCACATTGATATTTTCACTGAATGCTCATAAGTCTCCGAGTCTCAAGAAAGCAACTCACAATCAACACTGTCAACTAATCTTGGGTTCTCTCCTCAAAACTCATTGGCAATAGTGGCAAACAACAGGCAAATGTGACTGGAATCACAGAGAATACATGAACTGGTCTCTGCAGGCAAATAATAATAAATAGGCTCTGCATTTCAAAGTACTTTTGTGCCTTTTATAAGCCCCAGGCTTAGCATATTGTAAGCACTCAATAAATATCTGTTGAAGAAGTGCATGAATAAAAGCAAAATAGATGTCAAATGAACTGGAAAGTAGGCTAGTCACAGTATTAGCTTTGGATAATCAAGAGTTGACTGAAGGTAACATATTTACCAATCAGAAAAATAATTCTTTCCCCCACATTCAAATTTGCTCTCCTATATAAACATCCATTAAAAAAAAAATACATACGCACACAACCACATTTCCCAAGAAGACAAGCCAGTTTCAAAACTTAAAATGTAAGCAAGCATATTAATGCAAGTTATCATGCAAACCCTGAAAAACATAGTGTACAGTTCAGGCCTGGAAGAACTACCTTTAAGGAAGAATAAAGAATCAGCAGAAAAGGGCCTGCAAGAAACCAAGACAAGGGCTAAAAGAAGAAGCAAACAGATACCGTCACCTGGAGAGTTAAACTGTAATAATACAAGTTGCTCTTTACTGACAACTTACCATAGGAAGACATGGCTTTTAGTATTGGCATTATTCTTACATGGATGTATTTTATTGTCATTCTGAGTTATAGATTTACTACCTTCCATTACTTAGCTTGATTCATTTCAAATTATTTTCATTATTAGCTCATTAAATCCTCACAATTCTGTGAGGCTAGCAGGACAGGTAAATAATCCTCATTTTAAATATAACTAAACTGAAGCATAGGAATTAAATAATTTGCAAAAGGACAAAGAGTAAATTTGGTTAATATTTGTTGGTGGCAGGACAGGACTACTACGGTTTAAATGGCCACCAGAAGACTTACTTCAGTGCTACTTTTCTTTTATAAATTAATTGGCCTAATGCACAAGCAACTACTTTTTTAAAATGGAAAACTTCACATAATCACAGATGATATTATCATTAGATATTCTGCAAAAGATAATAAAAATGTTTTTTCAAATATAAGCTCTTAGAATAAGACCCAGAATTATTTTAGGCATCTAATAGTCCTTGGGACTAACAGATAATAGGCAAAACCAATATGAACTGGCAATTTAAAGAGGAAATACAAAATAGCCAATAAATATATATGCAATACTCAACTGTCCAACAACTATAAAAGTTCAAAATTAAAACAAGATTCCATTTTTTTCTACCATATGTACAAATTCAAAATAATAGTACCTAGTTGGAAATTGGGTATTTTCTTCCCTTCTGAAATATAAATTGGTTAGAAGCTTTTTGAAGTGTGCATTAACACTTATCAAAATTTTAAATGCAAATTACACGGTAATTCCACTTCTAGTGGTTTATGCTAAAGAAATACTAGTATGAATGCATAAGGTATATATAGACACACACACACACAGATTTTCTCTGTAGTACTGTCTCTAATAGCAAAAATTGTGAAAGCAACCTAAATATCCATCAATAGGAATAGGCTAACTAAATTATGAAGAATACATTTAATGGAACACAACATAGACTTTAAAAAGAGTAAGAAGGCTTTATACACGCATGTACATATATTTTTTAACTTGGAGAGTTGTCCACGTATGCTGTTTTGTGAAAGTTAAGATGCTGAATAATAATATACAGTCTACTCTCCACATCTGAGTTCTGCATCTGTGGATTCAACCAACCACGGATTAAAAATATTTTTTTAAAAGGATGGTTGCATCTGTATTGAACATGTACAGATATTTTTTCTTAATTATTATTTCCTAAACAATATAATATTTATTAGCATTGACAATGTCTTAGGTATTATAAGTAATCTAGCAATGATTTTAAAGTATACTAGAGGATGTACGAAAGTCACTTGCAAATACTACACCATTTTACATAAAGGACTTGAGCATCCATGGATTTTGGTATCCATGGGGGTGTCCTGGAACCAATCCCCCACAGATACAGAGGAATAACTGTATACAGTAACATTCCTTTTTTCATTACAAAAATATTCAAAGGTATAACATGCTTAATTATATATACATTATGTAATTACATGTATACTGTATAAGAAGCATGGAAAACAAAATATTAATATCTGGGGAATGGGGTAGGGAAGAGTGGACTTTCATTTCTGCTAAATACAGTTGTGTTGTCTAAATTTGTTACAATGAACATACATTAATTTTGTATATAAATGTGTTTTTATTTTATTTTTATTTTTATTTTTGTAGAGAAAGGGTCTCATTATGTTGCCCAGGCTGATGTTGAATTTCTGACCTCAAGTGATCCTTCCACCTCAGCATCCCAAAGTGTTGGGATTAAAGGCATGAGCGATGGCGCCTGGCATAAACATGTTTTTAAATGGTTAATGATAAAAATAACATAATGACACAGAGAAGAGCACAGTCTGACTTCTAACAAAAATAGGTATAGAAAAAAAAAGCAAAAACTTCTGACAGTTTACAAAACATTTATTCACAGCACAAACATATCAATAACATTATAAATAAGCAAAAGAGAAAACTAGGCAACTACAGTTCATAGTTTTAGGATAGTGGAAAGTCTTAAGGTCTGACATTTTGCCAAGGTTTTCAATGGGCTGAGTAACGTGCACCAGGGAATCAGCATAAAGATATTATATTTTATCTTAGTAATAAAAGATGGATTCCATGTCCAAAAAGACCTATAACTCACAAAATTTTGGATAATTTTGCCAGATCACCTTCTAAATGTTTTTGCCAATGAACAGTCTCACCTACAATGTTGTTTTTAAAAAATACAAATATCTAGGAGTACATAATGCAGCCCAAGATAGCATTAGTCTTTTGGGAAGCCATATCATCTAGCACACAGTCAACTACAATTCATAAGCCTTTCCACATATTTCTGTTAAACCACATCTTCCCCATTATATGGTCGGGAAGTTGTATTTTTAGACCCAAGGGCAAAGAATTATCTGTCTTACGAGAATACAGCCAAAGCAATGTAAAATATGAACTTACCAATTCATTTTTTGTGTTTAAGTCACTCTTGAGTTCCTCACAGCTCTGTTTCTGTAACATGGCCTCCTCTTTTAATGATTTATTCAATTTATCTTGATTTTTAATTTCCTCAAGGAACCTTGTTTGTTTGCTCTTAAGCTCTTCAGTTTCTATCATCTTTTTTTCTAGGTCTCTTTCCAGTCTTTCTACCTCTTCTGCCAATGACAATTTAATAGTTTATTTATCATTATATTTCCTATTTTTAAAAAGGTAAGAATATTTCTCAAACAATAGTGAAAAAGTCTAAAAATATTGTAAATACAATTCTACTTTTAAAATTAGCCACCATGGTTTTGGAAAAAAAGACTATCCTGATCTTGAAATTGAGGCAAGAAGGCATCATTTCAATGATATTTTTAAAAGATAATACTTTACTTCCAAGTATTTAATCCAATTAGTGTGCTGATAAATGAGTTCTTTTCTAGGTGACCTTTGAAAAACATGCAATATTTTATCAGACATTAGTAATTACATTTAAAAGGATGCTGCAAACATGTTTGCAAAATTCTGTATTATCTTAAAATCCTTCAATGGCTTCCTGTTACTCTTAGGATAAGATCCAAAAGGCTTGCGAAAAGCTGATAAAGTTCTTCATAATTTGGACTCAACCTCCCTCTTCTGCCTCATCTTCAAGCATACTCTACTGCAGCTTTCTTAAAGTTATCCCATTTCTTCAGATTTGTGATGCCTCTTCTCACCTATAGGCTTTTATTCACACGCTTTCCCTAGAACTGTCTTCCTCTACCTCCTACTGGGCTATTTTGCATCCTACAGGTCTTAAGTTTTAAAAAAAATTTTTGAGAAGCCTGCCCAGGCCCTATCCTGTCACCAGGTTAGATGATTCTGAGGTATACTCCCATGCTACCCTGAAATTCTGCTTGGCCCTTGTCACACAGGGAGTAGTAAAATGTGATCAAATAGCTTAGCTGTCTGCCTTTCCCCACTAAAGCGTCACAAAAGCAGAAACTACATCTACCTGGCTCACCTAGACTAGATCTAATAGCCTAGCACATTAACGTCTCCTAATTAATATCTGAAGGCATGAAGGAACCATAAGTAGTCTAACCATTTCACCCAAAAGTTATCTAGATGACTTTCCTTTGCATTATTAATATTTTTAATGATTCCAAAACATAAACTTCAGAATAATAAATATTGAGTTAGGGAGATTCCAAACTAATAAAAACTTGCCACGTTTCTCAAGTATTGGATCAAACCATATGAAATTGCCATTTTTGGAGGTCAAAACAGACTAAAACTAATTTCAAATGAACAGACAGGCTCATTTCCCAACACTCTAAATTGGCTATTTGATACCTTCCTCTTTCTTCTCAAACTTCCCATACACTTTCTTCTATTTTCTCTTTCACCTGATTATCTCACCTTTAATTAAGAAAACGACCCCATCAATAAGAACTCCCTATTTTCCCACCACCACAGCAACAAAACTACCCACACCTGCACATATCTTTGCTCCTTTCTGAAGGAGAAAGTGTCACTCCTACCAAGGGATTTTTCCTTTTTTTCTCTAATCTCATTCTCATGTCTTCTCCAGAACCAAAAGAATTGAGCCATGTCTTGTTTCTCCACTTTGCTTTTAGGTGTTTTTTTTTTTTTTTTTTTTTTTTTTTGGACGGAGTCTCGCTCTGTCGCCCAGGCTGAAGTGGAGTGGGATGACCTCGGCTCACTGCAGCCTCCGTCTACCAGGTTCAAGTGATTCTCTTCTCTCAGCTTCCCAAGTAGCTGAGATTACAGACGCCCAAAACCACACCCAGCTAATTTTTGTATTTTTAGTATTTTTAGTAGAGATGGGGTTTTGCCATGTTAGCCAGGCTGGTCTCAAACTCCTGACCTCAAGTGATCCACCTGCCTCGGCCTCCCAAAGTGCTGGGATTACAGGTGTGAATAGCTACACCCGGCCTCCACTACACTTTTGAATATTCTGTTCATTTGTTTTTTTGTTTTCTGGCTCTGAAGTTTACTGCATTTGTTGTTTCTGCCCATTTCCTGGTCTGGAAGCCACTGGTGAATTTTTCAGTTTTAATTTTTGATCTTTTTAAAAAAATGATTTATTAAGTACTACAAGAGACATTATGGGAAAAAATTTCAAATCTCCAGCCAAATGTCTCTCTCCTATTCACTCTTCAAGCCATTATAATCTAGCATCTGTCCCCACTATTCCTTAACTACTCCTGTCAAGATCATTATCACCTGTTGCCAATCTAAAGCACTTCTCTGCTTCTCACTTCATATCTCAGCAACATTCAACAGAGTTGACCACTTCCTCTCTTGAAAACTTCTCTGGGCTATTTCCCACTATTTCCTGGTTTTCTCCTACCTTGCTGGCCTCTCTTTCTCAGCTTCCTTAGTGGACTGCTTTTCTTTCTTCTCCCAACCACTGCCTGAGTGAGCTGATTCCCATGCAATTTAATGTCATTTTTATGCTGATGTGACTGAGCATAAAATTTGTATGGCTAGTCCAGATCTCTTTAAACTCCAGACTCACATTTCTGACTCTATGCCACCTCCACTTAGTTGTCTCATAGACATTTCAAACTGAATATGTCCTAAATAAAACTCTGAATTCTTCATTTTTATAAATGATATCACCATCTAGCCACTTACTTACTTGAGCCAAAAGCCTGGGAATTATCCAATCCATTAGAAAATGCTGCTGCTTCTACCTTCAAAACTGATCCATCTATCTTTCATTTCCACATCCAGCATGTTAACTACAGGCCATAAACGTTTCCAACCTGGATCACTCCTATCCAAGTGTTAACCAGGGCTGACTCTGCTTAGCTTTCAAGATCTTGTGAATGTATTCAGATGGTATGGCATAGACTCCAGCCTAGATTGCTACGCTAGCCTCCTAACAGGTCCCTTCATCTCCATTTTCCCTGCTCCAAATCATTCTCTGTGTATCAAAAATGATGTCCTATTGCTGCTTTTTAAAAAACTGTCAATGGCAGCCGGGCATGGTGGCTCACGCCTGTAATCCCAGCACTTTGGGAGGCCGAGGCAGGCGGATCACCTGCGGTTGGGAGTTCAAGACCAGCCTGACCCCGTAAGAGAAATCAGAGAAACCCCGTCTCTACTAAAAATACAAAATTAGCCTGGTGTGGTGGTGCACGCCTGTAATCCCAGTTACTTGGAAGGCTGAGATAGGAGAACCACTTGAACCTGGGAGGCGGAGATTGCAGTGAGCTGAGATCGCACCATTGCACTCCAGCCTGGGAAACAAGAGCGAAACTCTGTCTCAAAAGAAAAAAAAAAAAAAAATTGCCAGTGGCTTTCCAATGCACCTGAAATAAAATCAAAATTCCAAGGCCCTGTGCCATCTCACACCTACTTATGTCTACACACTTTTTATTGAGCTGTCCTCCAGTCTATCTGATTTTCTTTTCTTTTTGGATAGTATTATTTATATTTATTTTTACTTTTCTTTTTTTTAATTATACTTTAAGTTCTAGGGTACATGTGCACAACGTGCAGGTTACATATGTATACACGTGCCATGTTGGTGTGCTGCACCCATTAACTCGTCATTTACATTAGGTATTTCTCCTAATGCTATCCCTCCCCTCTAGCCCAACCCCATGACAGGCCCCGGTGTGTGGTGTTACCCACCCTGTGTCCAAGTGTTCTCATTGTTCAGTTCCCACCTATGAGTGAGAACATGCAGTGTTTGGTTTTCTGTCCTTGTGACAGTTTGCAAAGAATGATGGTTTCCAGCTTCATCCATGTCCCTACAAAGGACATGAACTCATCCTTTTTTATGGCTGCATAGTATTCCATGGTGTATATGTGCCACATTTTCTTAATCCAGTCTATCATTGATGGACATTCAGGTTGGTTCCAAGTCTTTGCTATTGTGAATAGTGCCGCAATAAACATATGTGTGCGTGTGTCTTTATAGTGGCATGATTTACAATCCTTTGGGTATATATCCAGTAATGGGATGGCTGGGTCAAATGGTATTTCTAGTTCTAGATCCTTGAGGAATCACACACTGTCTTCCACAAAGGTTGAACTAGTTTACACTCCCACCAACAGTGTAAAAGTGTTCCTATTTCTCCACATCCTCTCCAGCACCTGTTGTTTCCTGGCTTTTTAATGATTGCCATTCTAACTGGTGTGAGATGGTATCTCATTGTGGTTTTGATTTGCATTTCTCTGATGGCCAGTGATGATGAGCATTTTTTCATAAATGTCTTCTTTTGAGATGTGTCTGTTCATATCCTTCGCCCACTTTTTGATGGGGCTGCTTTTTTTCTTGTAAATTTAAGTTCTTTGTAGATTCTGGATATTAGCCCTTTGTCAGATGGGTATATTGCAAAAATTTTCTCCCATTCTGTAGGTTGCCTGTTCACTCTGATGGTAGTTTCTTTTGCTGTGCAGAAGCTCTTTAGTTTAATTAGATCCCATCTGTCAATTTTGGCTTTTGTTGCCATTGCTTTTGGTGTTTTAGACATGAAGTCCTTGCCCATGCCTATGTCCTGAATAGTATTGCCTAGGTTTTCTTCTAGGGTTTTTATGGTTTTAGGTCTGACATTTAAGTCTTTAATCCATCTTGAATTAATTTTTGTATAAGGTGTAAGAAAGAGATCCAGTTTCAGCTTTCTACATATGGCTAGCCAGTTTTCCCAGCACCATTTATTAAATAGGGAATCCCTTCCCCATTGCTTGTTTTTGTCAGGTTTGTCAAAGATCAGATGGTTATAGATGTGTGGTGTTATTTCTGAGGGCTCTGTTCTGTTCCATTGGTCTATATCTCTGTTTTGGTACCAGTACCATGCTGTTTTGTTTACTGTAGCCTTGTAGTATAGTTTGAAGTCAGGTAGCGTGATGCCTCCAGCTTTGTTCTTTTTGCTTAGGATTGTCTTGGCAATGCAGGCTCTTTTTTGGTTCCATATGAACTTTAAAGTAGTTTTTTCGAATTCTGTGAAGAAAGTCATTGGTAGCTTGATGGGGATGGCATTGAATCTATAAATTACCTTGGGCAGTATGGCCATTTTCATGATATTGATTCTTCCTATCCACGAGCATGGAATGTTCCTCCATTTGTTTGTGTCCTCTTTTATTTCATTGAGCAGTGGTTTGTAATTCTCCTTGAAGACGTCCTTCACATCCCTTTTAAGCTGGATTCCTAGGTATTTTATTCTCTTTGAAGCAATTGTGAATGGGAGTTCACTCATGATTCTGCTCTCTGTCTGTCTGTCATTGGTGTATAGGAATGCTTGTGATTTTTGCACATTGATTTTGTATCCTGAGAGTTTGCTGAAGTTGCGTATCAGCTTAAGGAGATTTTGGGCTGAGACAATGGGGTTTTCTAAATATACAATCATGTCATCTGCAAACAGGGACAATTTGACTTCCTCTTTTCCTAAGTGAACACCCTTTATTTCTTTCTCCTGCCTGATTGCCCTGGCCAGAATTTCCAACACTATGTTGAATAGGAGTGGTGAGATTTGGGCTGAGACAATGGGGTTTTCTAAATATACAATCATGTCATCTGCAAACAGGGACAATTTGACTTCCTCTTTTCCTAAGTGAACATCCTTTATTTCTTTCTCCTGCCTGATTGCCCTGGCCAGAATTTCCAACACTATGTTGAATAGGAGTGGTGAGAGAGGGCATCCCTGTCTTATGCCAGTTTTCAAAGGGAATGCTTCCAGTTTTTGCCCATTCAGTATGATATTGGCTGTGGGTTTGTCATAAATAGCTCTTATTATTTTGAGATACATCCTATCAATACCTAATTTATTGAGTTTTTAGCATGAAGGGCTGTTGAAGTTTGTCAAAGGCCTTTTCTCCATCTATTGAGATAATAATATGGTTTTGTCTTTGGTTCTGTTTATACGATGGATTACGTTTATCAATTTGTGTATGTTGAACCAGCCTTGCATGCCAGGGATGAAGCCCACTTGATCATGGTGGATAAGCTTTTTGATGTGCTGCTGGATTCGGTTTGCCAGTATTTTATTGAGAATTTTCACATCGATGTTCATCAGGGATATTGGTCTAAAATTCTCTTTTTTTGTTGTGTCTCTGCCAGGCTTTGGTGTCAGGATGATGCTGGCCTCATAAAATGAGTTAGGGTGGATTCCCTCTTTTTCTATTCATTGAAGAGTTTCAGAAGGAATGGTACCAGCTCCTCTTTGTACCTCTGGTAGAATTCGGCTGTGACTCCGTCTGATCCTGGACTTTTTTGGGTTGGCAGGCTCTTAATTATTGCATCAATTTCGGAGCCTGTTATTGGTCTATTCAGCGATTCAACTTCTTCCTGGTTTAGTCTTGGGAGGGTGTATGTGTCCAGGAATTTATCCAATTCTTCTAGATTTTCTAGCTTATTTGCGCAGAGGTGTTTACAGTATTGTCTGATGATAGTTTGTATCTCTGTGGGATTGGTGGTGATATCTCCTTTATCATTTTTTATTGTGTCTATTTGATTCTTCTCTCTTTTCTTCTTTGTTAGTCTTGCTAGGGGTATACCTATTTTGTTGATCTTTCAAAAAACCAGCTCCTGGATTCACTGATTTTTTTGAAGGGTTTTTTGTGGCTCTATCTCCTTCAGTTTGGCTCTGATTTTAGTTGTTTCTTGCCTTCTGCTAGCTTTTGAATGTGTTTGCTCTTGCTTCTCTAGTTCTTTTAATTGTGATGTTAGGATGTCGATTTTAGATCTTTTCTGCTGTCTCTTGTGGACATTTAGTGCTATACATTTCCCTCTACACACTGCTTTAAACGTGTCCTAGAGATTCTGGTATGTTGTGTCTTTGTTCTCATTGGTTTCAAAGAACATCTTTATTTCTGCCTTCATTTCGTTAAGTACCCAGTAGTCATTCAAGAGCAGGTTGTTCAGTTTCCATGTAGTTGAGCAGTTTTGAGTGAGTTTCTTAATCCTGAGTTCTAGTTTGATTGCACTGTGGTCTGAGAGACAGTTTGTTATAATTTCTGTTCTTTTACATTTGCTGAGGAGAGCTTTACTTCCAACTATGTGGTCAATTTTGGAATAAGTGCAATGTGGTGCTGAGAAGAATGTATGTTCTGTTGATTTGGGGTGGAGAGTTCTGTATTAGGTCTGCTTGGTGCAGAGCTGAGTTCAATTCCTGGATATCCTTGTTAACTTTCTCTCTTGTGGACCTAACATTGATAGTGGGGTGTTAAAGTCTCCCATTATTATTGTGTGGGAGTCTAAGTCTCTTTGTAGGTCTCTAAGGACTTGCTTTATGAATCTGGATTCTCCTGTATTGGGTGCATATATATTTAGGATAGTTAGCTCTTCCTGTTGAATTGATCCCTTTACCATTATGTAATGGCCTTCTTTGTCTCTTCTGATCTTTGTTGGTTTAAAGTCTGTTTTATCAGAGACTAGGATTGCAGGCCCTGCTTTTTTTTGCTTTCCATTTGCTTGGTAGATCTTCCTCCATCCCTTTATTTTGAGCCTATGTGTGTCTCTGCACATGAGATGGGTCTCCTGAATACAGCACACAGATGGGTCTTGACTCTTTATCCAATTTGCCAGTCTGTGTCTTTTAATTGGGGGCATTTAGCCCATTTACATTTAAGGTTAATATTGTTATGTGTGAATTTGGTCCTGTCATTATGATGTTAGCTGGTTATTTTGCTCATTACTTGATGCAGTTTCTTCCTTGCATTGATGGTCTTTACAATTTGGCATGTTTTTGCAGTGGCTGGTACCAGTTGTTCCTTTCCATGTTTAGTGCTTCCTTCAGGAGCTCTTGTAAGGCAGGCCTGGTGGTGACAAAATCTCTCAGCATTTGCTTGTCTGTAAAGGATTTTATTTCTCCTTCACTTATGAAGCTTAGTTTGGTTGGATATGAGATTCTGGGTTGAAAATTATTTTCTTTAAGAATGTTGAATATTGGCCCCTACTCTCTTCTGGCTTGCAGAGTTTCTGCCAAGAGATCCGCTGTTAGTCTGATGGGCTTCCCTTGTGGGTAACCCGACCTTTCTCTCTGCCTGCCCTTAACATTTTTTCCTTCATTTCAACTTTGATGAATCTGACAATTACGTGTCTTGGAGTTGCTATTCTCGAGGAGTATCTTCGTGGCATTCTCTGTATTTCCTGAATTTGAATGTTGGCCTGCCTTGCTAGGTTGGGGAAGTTCTCCTGGATAATATCCTGAAGAGTGTTTTCCAAATTGGTTCCATTCTCCCTGTCACTTTCAGGTACACCATTCAATCGTAGATTTGGTCTTTTCACATAGTCCCATATTTCTTAGAGGCTTTGTTCATTTTTTTTTACTCTTTTTTCTCTAAACTTCTCTTCTGGCTTCATTTCATTCACTTGATCTTCAATCACTGATACTCTTTCTTCCAGTTGATCGAATCGGCTACTGAAGCTTGTGCATGTGTCACGTAATTCTCGTGCCACGGTTTTCAGCTCTGTCAGGTCATTTAAGGTCTTCTCTATGCTGTTTATTCTAGTTAGACATTCGTGCAATCTTTTTTCAAGGTTTTTACTTTCTTTGCGATGGGTTCAAACATCCTCCTTTAGCTCGGAGAAGTTTGTTATTACCGATCTTCTGAAGCCTTCTTCTTTCAACTCGTTAAAGTCATTCTCCATCCAGCTTTGTTCCATTGCTGGTGAGGAGCTGCATTCCTTTGGAGGAGAAGAGGCGCTCTGATTTTTAGAATTTTCAGCTTTTCTGCTCTGGTTTCTCCCCATCTTTGTGGTTTTATCTACCTTTGGTCTTTGATGATGGTGACGTACAGATAGGGTTTTGGTGTGGATATCCTTTCTGTTTGTTAGTTTTCCTTCTAACAGTCAGGACCCTGAGCTGCAGGTCTGTTGGAGTTTGCTGGAGGTCCACTCCAGACCCTGTTTGCCTGGGTATCACCAGTGGAGGCTGCAGAATGGCAAGTATTGCAGAACAGCAAATGTTGCTGCCTGATTGTTCCTCTGGAAGCTTCGTCTCAGAGGGGCACCTGGCTGTATGAGGTATCAGCCAGCCCCTACTGGGAGATGCCTCCCAGTTAGGCTACTCGGGGGTCAGGGACCCACTTGAGGAGGCAGTCTGTCCATTCTCAGATCTCAAACTCCGTGCTGGGAGAACCACTACTCTCTTCAAAGCTGTCAGTCAGGGACGTTTAACTCTGATCTTCTTTCACTTCCTTAAACTCACAGGGTCTTTTGTGCCTCAAAGAACAAGCTGCTCCCTCCCCTTACTGCCATTCTTCACATGGCTAACCCTCTCTTCTCTTTGCTTTCGGGTTAAATGTCACCCCCTCAGAGAGCCATTCCTCTATGCCACAAAGAGGGTTCCCCTGTTACTTTTTTTTTTTTTTTTTTTTTTTGTCTGTCTTCTCTACCAAAACATAAGCTGCATGGACAGCAGCACCATATGTCTTCCTTCCCATTGTATCCTTAGTGCCAAATCCAGTTGCCTGGTGCACAGTACACACTCAGTAAATATTTTTTGAATTGATTTATGCTGCCATTTCCCATGTACATTTTAATAGCATTATAAAGTTCATGATACTTATTTCTAGATAACTTCTGAAAATAAATTCCTCCCTCACCCAAATTTATTATTTTTTAAATTTAATCTTACCTAAACTGAATCTCTCAAAAGCCTCCTGTCTATCCTGAGTGGTTACTGGCTGACCTTCCAAACTTTCCAATGAACGGAGGTGGAAAATGGTAAACTGGAGGTAATGAGGAAGGGTCACAACTGGATTTTCAACTAGGATCAGAGAAATCAAATCTTGAAGCAGTTTCAACTTGCTTATATCTTGGAGCTGAAATGATATAACATTAGTATTGGTATAATTTAATTTAAAAATCATAACATACTTAAAGGAAGTTACAAATCAAGGAAATTTAACATGGCAAGGAATCTATTCATGAAACCAATTACCCAAAAGTAGTGGTGTCAGGAAAGGGAGTATATGAGTATTTATAGTGTATTTGGGCAGTATTAGGTATTTTCCATACACTATTTCATTTGTGACTCCTCACAACAACTTATCATGTAAGTATCATCTTAATTTTACAGATGAAGAAATTCAGGATCAAAGAAGTTAGGCGACTTGCCCAAAGCTCAAAGCCTTGTAAGTGAATGAAACAGGATTTGAATTCAAGTTTGTGTAACTCTCAACTTTGTCTTTTCATTATACTGATTTAACAAATCAAAAAAATGAATAGTTATAAAAAATATTTTGGTAAATCTTCAGATAACTGCTATAATTGACAGTTTCTTCAGATAGTTTATTCTCAACCTAAAAAGGCTGAGAAACAGTACTCCAAATAGCTAGTACAAATAAATCTTCTCTCCCAAGTGAATGTGCAGCACTCTTCATAATGCCAGTGTCAAATATCAGTGGGGTGAGGACATCATACAAAATTAGAAATAAATATTTATTGATTTTCCTATTGCACAGCTGACACTAAGTTGACACTATCTAAGGATCAACTACTTCAGGAATATTTATGGCAAATTTTAGATCTATGGCTACCTCTTCCCATCATCCCATAGCATCAACAGCCCCAAGGTGATGCTGTACAAGGTGATGATGGTGTTGGGCTTGGGCTCTGAGGCTCTTGGACTGTCACAGGATGAAATTAGAAAGCATAGGTATTGTTAACAACATGGCATTAAATGAATATTGCTTATTATTATTGGCCTCCACTGGTGAAGGCTTAAAGAATATAGCTTTAGACTTATTTAGTGTTTTAAAGTTTTTTTTAAAGCATTTTCACATCTATCATTTCATCTGAGCCCCCATAATACCCCTGTAAAGGAGGCAGTATAGGGATTATTTTCCCCAAACAGTGGTTTTAGAGGGATTAAAGAATTCTCCAAGGTCATGGAAGGCAATTCTATAGAGGCCCATCTTTGAAGTCACATCTTTCATTTTCTATTCTACAACTGATGTTCATTAAATTATGGCACAATTTTCCCAATTTTAATACAAATTTAAATAAATTAACATATTTACTAAGCAAATGCTTATTAAATACCTAGCTGTGAATAAATACCATAAGAAAATCATAAACTATACTCCAGAGAAAAATATACAACATCATCCAAATATGTAAATCATAACAAAGTTGCTCTATTATGAAAAGCTAGTGATCAACCTCCTATAACACCTAACATTATAATCAAAATAAACTGGTAAATTTGAAATTGGAAGTTAATACTGTCAAAAAAAAAAACCCAGAACTTTCTTCTAGGCATTCAGTGATCTGGATCCTGGCACAAAATGTGACTCTAGATAAGGGACTTAACCTGTCCTAGACCTTACTTGTTACTACCTAACTCATAGTGTTACAGAAATAATCCTTGTACTGCCTTCTTAACAAGAATGTTATGAGGCTTACATGAAATGATAAATGTAAAAATGCTAAGAGGTCAACCCTAGGTTACTATGGAACCCATGCAAAATGAGGACTGCTTGTATTTAATTAATCTAGAAAATCATGGGCTATGTCTGAATCTAGTGTTTAGTCAAAGGAGCAAAATCTTCAAAAGAAGAAATCCCATTTTTAAAAAACTTAGATATTTTTAATCTTTTATTTTTTAACAAGTCTAAAAATTCCTGCTATTTTGAATAACTTACCGATGATATCTTGTTGCCTTTCAAATTGAGGACTCGCAAAGATTTTAACTTCTTCCCTAACCATACTGGAATATGCTCAATTTCATTTCCTGCAAGGTTAAGCTTTTGCAGATTACACATATTTTCTATGCCTTCAATTTTGCTGGAAAGCAAAGGATAAAATAAAATTTAGTGAGTACAATTATAGAGTCTCTCCATTGTATTTTTAGAATAAACAGCTTTAGCTCCATGTTAGATTACTTTTCATAATGATAATTTATCAACTCTTTTCATAAATGAGAACAAAGAAAAGTGGCTAAAGCCAAATTTACCAGAACAGCTAAACTGCCAACCTTTTATTACTATGCCCAGGAATCCTATCAATCTTATTATTAGACTTTGCAACTCCATAACATAGAAAAGAAAAATGTGTCCATGGCATTCTCACCGACTACTGTGAACAGTACTAGCAAACAGCCAGTGGAGACCTGGGAAACTCAATAGCACCCTGTGCTATCTGCTACATTCCTGTCCAAAAGATGTTCCTAATTATTGTCTTAAGTTATCATAAAAAGATTAGCTATGCCAGCAGGATATGGGAGCCCATAGATGATACTGTACTTAGGAATGTAAGTAATTTAATCAGAACTTTTAAATAAAGCATTTATCACACATATTAATGAATTCTGATTGATGAAGGTTTTTCCCAAGTCACTTCTAATTTATTTGTCAATTTAATTCTTTGGTCAATTTTCTATACTGCACAAATACTTCAAAGCCTCTATCTACACTGGGTAAATATTTCTAAGCTTCTCTACTTTCACTTTTATTTTGCTGAAAATATTTTCATCAGAGTCAACTTTTTATACAAATTTTATAATAACAGTTTGGTTCATTAATCATTTTTTTTCATTTCAGTTTTGTCATATCAGAACTTCTGCCATTGCTAGTCATTTTCTTGGCCATCATATTTACCAAGTCTAACTTGGGGGAAAAGCATGCAGATATTAAGAATTTAAAGATTTGATTCTTGTATCATTTTGTCTATAACAAGTTTTCTATATGAAGTTTTAGCCAGTGTCAGTTTTAGTATGTTTATTTCTCACAGTAATATATATTATGAATTGGAAACAGGATTGAGAGCATATTTCTTGTAGCAATGAGCAAAGAACATCAGAATCAAAACAGATTAGAACATCTGGGGGGTCAAAATGGCAGGGTTAAAACATTCTGCTTCATGTCAACATTCTTAATGTAATAAGGTAATAAATCACAGACAATATCTGGGAAAACTTCCTGTCAGAAATGAAATTAAGATACAATTTGGTGCTCAAAAATATATCTCTTTGATAATGCTAGATGTTATTCTGTACTTCAGTAATGCCAAAACATAAAGACAGTTACCTACCATATGTGAAGAGACAGACATTCATTTGATTGATGAATAAAGATAAAAATATCTTCTGTTTCTGTGTCAAATCATTCTTTCAGTAATGTGGATAACATTAATCTACCTCTCTAACAAAGCTATCTGCAATGCTGCCTAAAGATTTTGTTATATAACTCACCTGATTTTGTTATATGATAAGTTGAGTTCACGTAATTTTAACAGCTTGTCCAACTTTTCAATCTTCCCTATTAGATTATAGCTGAGATTCAGTACTTCAAGTTTAACACATTTTTCCAAATTCTCAATATACTAATTGGAAACAAATGAATAAATACTTTACACAACAGATGACTTGACATAAAGTACAACATTTACTTATGTGCATCAGGGTCTGTTTGATCAGTCATCAGAAAATAATATACCCTTACTGCTCTCCTGGAGAATCCCTTGATGCAGCTCTCCTTGACTAGGAGTAATAACTCTACTCAAGCTACCAAACTCTCTTTGCCCTTCAGTTGACAACAACATTGTCTATATACTAAGAAGCTCAAGACTATCCAACAAGATTTCCCTCACTGTCGTTCCCTCTACCTCACTTTTGCCATACCTCTCCCTCTCATTCCCCTCCTTTCTTCCAAAAGATAGTGCTATAGTTTTAGTGTCCCCTCCAAAGCTCATGTTGAATTTAACTGCCATTGTGACAGTTCTGAGAGGCGAGACCTTCATGTGGTGATTAGGTTATGAGGGTTCTGCCCTCAGGAATGAATTAATGCCATTATCTTGGGAGTGGATTAATTATCACAGTTCAGTCTCCTTTTTCTCTCTGTGTCTCAGGATCTTTTGCTCTCTTGCTCTGCCTCACTATGGGATGCCTTCTACCATGTCATGACGCAGCAAGAAGGCCCTCCCTAGATGCAGCACCTCAATCTTGAACTTCCCAGCCTCCAGAACGGTGAGCCAAAGAAATCTTTACTCTTTATAAATTACCCAGTCTGTGGTAGTCTGTTACAGCAGCAGAAAATGGACTAAGAGACTAAGAGAGATAGCTTTCTTCTTTTTCTTTTTTTCTGGGGGGGTGGGGAGGGGGCGGGGACCGAGTCTCACTGTTGGCCAGGCTGGAGTGCAGTGGCGCAATCTTGGCTCACTGCAACCTCTGCCTCTCGGGTTCAAGCGATTCTCCTGCCTCAGCCTCCCGAGTAGCTGGGACCACAGGCGCGTCCCACCTAGCCTGGTTAATTTTTTGTATTTTTAGTAGAGATGGGGTTTCACCATGTCAGCCACAATGTCTTCTTTTTCAAGTTAAATCAAGTACTTATGCTCTTGCATGATCTCACCTCCTCCCCCAATGCCCTTGCAAATTCAACCTCTTTCTCCCTCCTGGATCTTCCCCTCAAGTTTAAAAGCAGTCATTCTCCAACATATATTCATTACACACTTACTACATATGAGGCATTGCACCAGGTAATGGGAATATGGCGTGAACTAGATAATTCTTCCCTGCTGCCCAGAGCTTATATTCAATATGTTCAGATTTCTTCTATATAAATCACCTAGGACTAAACTTGTTTTACTATGAAGCTATCATCTTATCTTCCTTATCTACCACCAATGTTCTCACACGAATTGTCTACATTTGTTCATTCTGTCTTCCATTCATTCCTATTCTACAGGTTGACTATACCTTATCCAAAATGCTTGGGACCTAAAGAGTTTCAGATTTCAGATTTGTTTTGAAATATTTGCATTATACTTACTGGTTAAGCAACACAAATCAAAAAATCCAAAACCCAAAAATGCTCAAATGAGCATTTTCCTTGAGCATCAGGTCAGTGCTCAAAAAGTTTTGGATTTTGGAGCATTGCAGATTTTTGGATTTGGGATGCTCAACCTGTATTGGTAAAGCAATATATCTTCTACCACATCAAATGGTTCTCTCCAAGATTATAATTCATTCACCCATTCCACAAATATTTATCAAACATGGATTATGGGCCAGGAGCTGTTCTAGGTACTGGAAACAAAGTAGTGAATAAAGAAAACAAAGTTCTTGTTCTCAATCACAGAAACAGACAATAAACAAATAAATATATGGCAGGGCATGGTGGCTCATGCCTGTAATCCCAACACTTTGGGAAGCCGAGGAGGGCAGATCACAAGGTCAGGAGATCGAGACCATCCTGGTCAACATGGTGAAACCCTGTCTCTACTAAAAATAAAAAAAAATTAGCTGGGTGTCGTAGCACGTGCCTGTAATCCCAGCTACTCAGGAGGCTAAGGCAGGAAAATCCCTTGAACCAGGGAGTAGGACGTTGCAGTGAGCCGAGATCACGCCATTGCACTCCAGCCTGGCAAGAGAGCGAGACTCTCTCCAAAAAAAAAAAAAATATATCTATCTATCTATCTATCTATCTATCTATCTATCTATCTATCTATCTATATCTCACTCTGTCATCTAGGCTGATGCCTTCTCTTACCACCCAATCACAATTAGTCACCCTCTCCTCAGTCGCACTCTCATTCTTTTAGTCAACAAGTAAGTATTTATTTAGCACCAGGCAGTAATGCTAGAGTAGTGAACACAACAGGCAAAATCTGCCCTGTTGGTGCCTTGCATTCTGTCACAAGATGTCTTTATTTCCTTTTTAGCACTGTTTATTTTCTGAAGATCTTGTTTGCTATAAAATCTATAAAATATGTATATATTTATATATAAGCATATATAAATATATAAGCAATACATGTTTGCTATAAAAATCTATAAAATATGTATATATTTATATTTATATATAAATATATATATTTTGCCCGTTGTGTTTCACTACTCTAGCATTACTGCCTGGTGCTAAATAAATACTTGTTGACTAAAAGAATGAGAGTGTGACTGAGGAGAGGGTGACTAATTGTGATTGGGTGGTAAGAGAGGGCATCGGCCTAGATGACAGAGTGAGACCCTGTCTCAAAAAAAAAAAAAGAGAAGACCTCACTAAGTTGAGACCTTAACAACAAGAAGCCAGCTGTATGAACATCTAGGTTGCCCAGGCTAGAGTACAATGGCGTGATCTTGGCTCACTGCAACCTCCGCCTCCCGGGTTCAAGCGATTCTCCTATCTCAGCCTCCTGAGTAGCTGGGATTACAGGTGCCCGCCACTACACCTGGCTAATTTTTGGTATTTTTAGTAGAGATGGGGTTTCATCATGTTGCCCAGGCTGGTCTCAAACTCCTGACCTCAGGTGATCTGCCCACCTCGGCCTCCCAAAGTGCTGGGATTACAGGCGTGAGCCACTGCGCCCGGCTGCTGCTTTTCTTTTAACTTATTAAAATACATCTTTCATTAAACACAATGTTTAAGTCTTATGCAGGCTAAATCTGTCAATATTTTTCCTTTGTGGTACTAGGGTTAGTATTTGCTTAGGGGGACCTTCACCACTCTAAGATTTTAAAAATATTCTCATATACTCTCTCTAATACTTTTATAGCATTTCTGTTACTTGGTTTTTTCATTTTGCTTTGTTTTCATTTAGTTCTTCACCCTTCTGGAATTACTTTTTGTGAATAATACGTGGTAGAAATCTAAGGTTTTTTTCTTCCAATTAAAGGAATTAAGTTGTCTATTATAATGTGTTCATGTTGTATAGTTTATGAATAAAGCTGTAAACACTCTAGAGCAGGAATTAGCAAACATTTTCTGTAAAAGGCTGATATGGTTTAGCTGTGTCCCCACCCAAATCTCATCTTGAATTCCCATGTGTTGTGGGAGGGACCCAGTGGGAGATAATTGAATCATGGGGGCAGGTCCTTCCCCTACTGTTCTCGTGATAGTAAGTCTCACAAGATCTGGTGGTTATTATAAGGGGGAGTTTTCCTTCACAAGCTCTCTTTAGGCCTGCTGCCATCCATGTAAGACGTGACTTGCTCCTCTTTGCCTTCCACCACGATTGTGAGGCTTCCCCAGTCACGTGAAACTGTAAGTCCAATTAAACCTCTTTCTTTTGTAAATTGCCCAGTCTTGGGTACGTCTTTATCAGCAGCATGAAAATGAACGAATACAAAGGCCAAATAGTAAATGTTTTTGGCTTTGCGGGCCATATAGTCTGTGGCAACTACTAAGCTCTGCTACTGTAGTGCAAAAACAACCACAGACAATATGTAAACAAATAAGGGTGACTGTGTTCCAATAAAACTTTACTTACAAAAATAGATAGCTGGCCTGATCTGGCCTGTAAGCTGTACTTTGCCAACCCCTTCTCTACAGAGTCAATGTTGTAAGAATATTGAGTAATAGAAACTTATTAATTTGGAAATGTCATATACTTCTGATTTAGAACATTCACTGGAAACAATAAAAGGTCTGCCACAAATTAGGTGACATTAGGATAATTTTTTTTCACAGTATTAAAGCACAGAAAAGTTAAAAACAGTATCTATGCTCAGAAATTGTTGGTAACCTACCTTAAATTTCTTGCCACCGTCTTTAGAAAGTGAAAGGTTCAGAGATTTTATCAAAGCCAAATTATCCTGTTTAGTAAGTTTTTTAATGAGGGCCTCTGTAATATATCTAACTCCTGCATGTGAATCAGCTCCTGAAATTATAGAAACAGATCATCATCAGTAGAGGAAAGACATGAATATCACAAAGAACAAGTTGTTTTGATGTTATGTAACAAAAACAAAAATTAAGCCATGAATATACCAAAAAAGCTGGCTATTTCTAATCATAATGTTTTAATAATATTTTACTTCATAGCATTTCATAATTATAATGAAATAATGATGTAATGATTGTAATACTATAATGTATTATAATGTAATAACTATAATGTATTGTATATTACAATTAATGTATTGTAATACTATAACGTATTGTAATGTAGTAACTATAATGATACAAAGATGATAATGGTTATACACACTATAAATATTTGGTGTGTGCCAAGCTTTGGGCTAAGTGGTTTACATTTTTAAAATTTAATTTATACAACAAACCTTTGAGATAGAAATTATTAATATCATCACTTACTAAAAAAAATTATTTGCTCAAGATCCTACAGCTAATTAAGGCACAAATCCAGAACTTGAATCCAGTCAGAGGAATATAAAACTTGCACTTTTAACTATATGAAGTTTTTAGCAATATTTTCGTGTTAGTTTTTAAAAATAAACTGGTAATACTTAGTTGTTTGCTTTTTTAGAAAATTCCAATCTAAAGTTCAGAAACATTGAAATTCTTAAAAATCCCCTTTTCCTATTTTTTTATGGTAAGAAACTCTAAATTTGTTGCACTTTTAAATAGAGAAAATCACAACATATTTTATAGAGCTAGAGCAATCACTTGATGGATGGCAAATCTGGTCTTATAACTTTCCTGGATATTGTTGTCAAAGACTGTTAATGCCACATTACATTTTACAAGAGTAGCCCTAAAAAGAAAATCACCTCTTGGTTCTTGCCTTACGAGTCAGAAAAAATTAATCCTGGGTTGAGATCCAGGCTGTGAGCCAAAGATTCTCTAAGATTATTTACAAGTTAGTATTAAATTTATTTTGGTTCAAAATAAAACAATATTTAAATTTAACTTGGCTTGTTCTGGGAAAGAAAATTGATTAATATTCTAAATTTGATAACATTCTAAAATATTAATCAAATTAGAAATAACAATATGCCAACTTGCAGCAAAGATATAGTATAAACTCAGTGTTGTTAATGCTTACTAATAAAACCTGATTAGAGTTTAATGGCTATTATTTCATGACTTACCAAAGAATAACTTACTTTTGAAGTTAAATGCTCTACCACTAAGCTATACCCCCAACAATGCACTTTTGAGAACAGATTCCTAGACTAACAGATGCTTTTAAGAAAAAACTAAAACACTAGTGGAACATACATACATGTCCCATATGTGGAAATCAGTCCATTCACAGATAAGCAGTTTGCTAATAAGAAGACTGGCATAGGCCAAGTATGTATAACGTTTTTTTACTGAATTAAGGCGCTCCACTCTGAAGTGAATAGACCTTCCCTCCCCTTAACCAAAGAGGATGGCAAGTTTTGGGATGAGTTTTAAGACACTCTCCTACCACAGGAAACAAAGCTTCCTCTTTCTGAAAACTCCCTCTTTGAATCCACTGACATCTTTACCCTCACCCAGAAACCTCAATCCTCCAACTGTCCTTACAGTCCTTAATTTCTGTTAATAAAAACAATAGATCAAATTAGTACCAGAATGTTACAGTTGGACCAAAAATGCAAGCCGAAAATTTTCCATCTCTACTTGAAGTATGTGGTCAGACCAATTCTTAGATTAAAAAGTGATACCTTTATGGTCTTGATAGTCCAAAAGCATATTGTTTTCATCTGCAATCTCAACTTGCTCACACCACTGTCCTCCAGAATGAAAAGGTAGAGTCTCTGATCCAATCAAAGGTGAAAGTGACCTAGATCTCATATTGGACATAGATGATGGGATAGGAGAGTGAGATGATGATGGTATCTTTGCTTTGGAGAATATTTTTTGTTGAGAACCTTTCTTCATTGCAAGAATAAAGCCAGGTGTTCATCAAAACCTGTAAGAGTTTTCAGTATATTCAACAAGATTAATTTTTAAGAGTTATCAAAACTATTATTTCTAGAACCTTCAGGTCTATAAAGTTATAAACTCAGAGGCCATAAATGCTAGGACCCATACTACTCCAAGCTGATGGAGCAGACACTGTATCAAACATCACTGATGACCTTGCCAGAGAGAAAAGGGATCTCCAGAGGGGATAGAATTGACACATGCTCCAGCTGGAAGTGTTGTCATTCCTGTTCTGTTTATTGAACCAAACTAGTCCCAAGGCCCCTTTTACCCACATAACGGGGTCCTAGAATGCAGGAGGCTGGAATATTTGGCAACCAGCAGTATTTAATACTGATGAGTACTCTCTCCTTCCTCAAAGTTTCTTCCTTTGGTTTCTGGGACACCGCATTCTTCTGGTATCCTCCTGCCTCCCTGGCCACTCCATGGACTCCTTTGCTGGCTTTTGTTCCTCCTTGCAGTGTAATTTAAACATCAGAACTCCTCATTGGTCCCTTCTAGTTTCTGTCTAATCTTATCTTGGACAAATTAATGCACACCCATGGTTCCCAATGCCATATGTTTACTCTATTTAATGTTTTATTTTTTTTGAGATGGAATCTCGCTCTTGTCGCCCAGGCTGGAGTGCAATGGTGCGATCTCGGCTCACTGCAACCTCTGCCTCCTAGGTTCAAGCTATTCTTCTGCCTCGACCTCCTGAGCAGCTGGGATTCCTGGCGCCTGCCACCACGCCCGGCTAATTTTTGTACTTTTAGTAGAGATGGGGTTTCGCCATGTTGGCCAGGCTGATCTCGAACTCCTGACCTCAGGTGATCCACGTGCCTTGGCCTCCCAAAGTGCTGGGATTACATATGGGTGTGAGCCATCATGCCCAGCCAATATTTATAACCTCAATCCAATCTTTCTCTGAGCTCCAGACTCCTATTTCCAATTGCCTACGTGGTATCTCATTGGCATCCTACACTCAGTCCAGATTGAATTTATTTACCCCGTTCCTCCTCTCACTCTCTTTTTCGTCTTCCAGTGTTCCCTAAATACTGAACACTGCTCGCTGGAATAAGCCAAAAACCTGGGAGTCATTCCTGACACCTCCCTCTTCCCTTGTCCCATACTCAGTCAATCGCTAAATCCTGTTAATTCTTACTCCCAAATAACCTCTCAAATTAAGTCTGCTTCTTTCCATTTTCACTCTCACGCACTCTAATCCAAGCCCTCATCAAACTACTATAACAGCTTCTAACTGATTTGTCTACAAGCTCTCTTGCCTTACTCTTCCATCATTACATTGCAGTCAGATAGCCAGAGTGATCTATTTAAAAAGTAAATCCAGTCCAGGAGCGGTGGCTCATGCCTATAATCCCTGCACTTTGGGAGGCCGAGTCAGGTGGATCATCTGAGGTCAGGAGTTCGAGACCAGCCTGGCCAACATGGCAAAACCCCGTCTCTACTAGAAATACAAAAATTAGCTAGGTGTGGTGGCATGCACCTGTAATCCCAGCTACTTGGGGTCGAGGGGAGGAGGCTGAGGCAACAGAATCTCTTGAACCCAGGAGGCAGAAGCTGCAGTGAGCCTAGATCGCGCCACTGCACTCCAGCCTGGGAAACAGAGCGAGACTCCATCTCAGGAAAAAAAAAAAAAAAAAAAAAAAGTAAATCCAGCAGTCTGTAATGAAGGAAATCTTTACCATGACCTACAAGGTGGTCCCCCATGATCTGTCCCTATCGCTCTGGATTCACCTCTGTCATTCGTTCCCTCAATTGTGGGCTCCAGTCACACTGGCCTCCTCACAGTAATAATAATGCTTGATCTCATTCTTTTTACCATGTTAATTTGTAGTCTTCCTTCAGAGATCAGCTCAACTGTTGCTTCTTCAGGAAAGCCTCCAGTGCAGGGCAGATGAAGTGAAGTCCCCGGTTCTATACTCTCAATGAATTTGTATTTTTTCCTCACATAATCAGTTTGAAATTACACATTTATGTCATTTTGCTTAACATTTGTCTCCATTCTGAACTGTATGCTCCACGAGAGCCTGTCTGTTTTGTTTACACTGTCTCCCGAGTCTAGCATAGTGCCTGGTACCTAGCAGGAACTCAATACATATTTGTTGAATAAATGAATGAATAGAGTTATCTTCCAGTCATCCCTCTCCATCGTCCAACAATATTGATTCTATCTCCAAAATATTTTGAAATTCGTCTCTATCCATCGTCACAGCTACTGCCCTAGATTCAACTTTTATCCTCTCTTGCTTAGACTATTAAGATAGTCTCGGAACCACCTTCCTTCCAGTTCTCCTTTATCCTCAATCCATCCTCTACCTTTGACCCACTTATATAATAAAAACAAAAGAAATGTAATGGTTCCCAATGCCTATGAGTCTAAACATTTTGGCACCATGCACTACAAACAGGACTCATCACAGTCTGGCCCAAACTTTCTGGCCTCCCCACCACATACCATTGCTCTAGTCATCTTTTTGTCATTGCCTGAACACATCATGAGTTTTTGCTCATGAAATTCCCTTTCCTTAAAGGGAATTCGTTAAAGGGAATTAAACATCCTCTTATTTCTCTCAACCAATTAAACTGTTACTTTTCTTGTGAAGACTTTCCAGAAATCTACTTTCTTCCTACAGAATGAATCCTCCCTGTTTATTACACTGAATATACCTACTATATATCTTTTGCTTGCTCAGAATGTAACAACCACAAGTGGAGGAGTAATCTCTGAATTCCCAGCAGCTCCATGGTGTCTAGGTCATAAATACATCTAACATCTTATAACTAGAATTCACCCTGTTTAAAAACCATACTTTCAACAGTGTGCTCTTTCATGCATGTGCTCTCTCTCTCTCTGTATGCATATTTTTTATTGCAATGTATCATACATAAAGTACATAAATCATAAGTGTATATAGCTTCATGAATTTCTATGCAGTGAACACAAGCTATGTAATCAGCATCCAGGTAAAGAAACAGAATATTTCCAGAATCCCAGAAGTCGTCTCATGCCCCCTTCCAGTCACTAACTCCCACACATGGGGAATCACCATCCTGACTTCCAACACCAGAGATTTTTGAACTATTTTTGAACTTTAGAGAAATGAAACCATAAAATATCTTTTAAATCTGCCTTTTTTGTTAAATATCGTTTCTGAAATCCATTCATATTTGTCTCATGCTATATGAAAAACATCTGATCACTTCAAACTTCAGTGTCTACTATTCTTATTTACAAAATCAATTTTATTGAAGTATAGATCTTCCAGAAGGAACTAAAGCATTTGTTAATGAAAGAGACCTTGGTCAAATTCCTTTAAATGTTTTCATATAAAAATATTTCTTTTCCTATATGAAAGAAAGGTAAAGTTCATGACCATTAAGGCTCAGAATGGTTTAGCACTGTGACTTGATTAGTCCTTAAAAATTACATCCTCAGCCGGGCATAGTGGCTCATGCCTGTAATCCCAGCACTTTGAGAGGCTGAGGCGGGCAGATCACGAGGTCAGGAGATCGAGACCATCCTGGCTAACATGGTGAAACCCCGTCTCTACTAAAAATACAAAACATTAGCTAGGCGTGGTGGCAAGCGCCAGGAATCCCAGCTGCTCAGGAGGTCGAGGCAGAAGAATAGCTTGAACCTGGGAGGCGGAGTTTGCAGTGAGCCAAGATCGCGCCACTGCACGCCAGCCTGGGTGACAAAGCGAGACTCCATCTCACAAAAAAAAAAAAAAATGACATCCTCTTCTATCCTAGGCATATAGTGTGCTGTGCCTACAGTGTGCGTACAGCATATAGCACACTGTAGGCCTCGAACAGAGCCTAGCAAATGGTAAATAATTAACATTTATTGAATGAGTTAATCATAAATAACATAAAATGTAAAATGTACTAGTTAGTATCTCAACAAAAAATGTCTGCATGAGCAATACTAGTCCTCAACATCAAGAGTCCTACATTTGCAAGGTTAGGTGTATGCAAAAATGATTTTCATGATACACAGTTGTTCTTATAAGTACATTTAGTCTAAAAACAGTACAAAAATTATAAACTTTACAAACTTTTGGACAAAAAATATTATAAGATGTATAGATCTCGAGCAAGGCTACATTAATAATGATGCTATCTTTGCTTAGTACCTTAATTTCCCCTATAGTCACTGCTGAAAATGTGAAAATGGAAATTATTTTTTAGAAAAAAAATTTAATGAAATAAGATATTAGGTTAAAGTAGTTTTTAATCCAAGGATTTAGAGTAGCTCAAGTCTTAATGCTATATAAATTGATATTAGAAAGGGATAGTGGAATGACAAACATCTTCGTATATGTGATATTGTGAAATACATACAGTCACGCATCACATAACAATGTTTTGGTCAACAACGGACCACATACATGACAGTGGTCCCATAAGATTACAATAAAGCTGAAAAATTCCTATAACTTAGTAACATCATATATGTCATAATGTCATAGTGCTACACATTACTCACATGTTTGTAGTGATGTTGGTGTAAACAAACCTACTGTGCTACAAGGTGTACACAAGCCTGGCACATACAATTATGTAGAGTACATAGTACTTGGTAATAAATGTCCGTGTTACTGGCTTATGTATTTACTATACCATACTTTTTATTGTTAGAGTGTACTCCTTCTATTTATTTTTTAAAAAATAGTTAACTATAAAACAGACTCAGGCAGGTAGGTCCTTCAAGAGGTATTCCAGAACATAACACTGTTATCATAAGAAATGACAGCTCCATGCATGTTATTGCCCCTGAAGACCTTCCAGTGGAACAAGATATGAAAGGCAGTCATACTGATGATCCTGACCCTTACAGGCCTAGGCTAATGTGTGTGTTTGTGTCTCAGTTTTTAAGAAAACATTTAAAAAGTAAAAAAGTTTTTAAAATAGAAAAAAGCTTATAGAATAAGGTTATAAAGAAATTAATTTTGTACAACTGTACAATGTGTTTGTTTTAAGCTAAGTTTTATTACAACAGTCAAAAAGTTTTTAAAAAGTTTAAAGTTTATAAAGTAAAAACATTACAGCAAGCTAAGGCTAATTTACTATTGAAGAGAGAAAAAATGTTTAATAAATTTAGTGTAGCCTAAGTGTACAGTGTTTATAAAGTCTACCATAGTGTACCGTAATGTCCTACACCTTCACATTCACTCACCGACTAACTGGGAAAGAAACTTCCAGTCCTGCAAGCTCCATTCATCTGGTAAGTGCTCTATACAGGTATACTTTTTTTACATTTTATACCATATTTTTATTGTACCTTTTCTTTTTTTTTTTTTTTTTTTTGAGAGGGAGTCTCCCTCTGTCGCCCAGGCTGGTGTGCAGTGGCACGATCTCGGCTCACTGAAACCTCCACCTCCTGGGTTCAAGCGATTCTCCTGCCTCAGCCTCCTGAGTAGCTGGGACTACAGGCACGTGCCACCACGCCTGGCTAATTTTGGTATTTTTAGTAGAGACAGGGTTTCACCATATTGGCCAGGCTGGTCTCGAACTCCTGACCTTGTGATCCACGTGCCTTGGCCTCCCAAAGTGCTGGGATTACAAGTGTGAGCCACCGCACCCAGCCCCTTTTCTATGTTTAGATGCACAAATATTTACCATGGTGCTACAACTGCCTAAAGTATTCAGTACAGTAACATGCTGTACAGGTTTGTAGTCTAGGAGCAACAGGCTATCCTATACCATCTAGGTTTGTGTAAGTACATTCTATGATGTTTGCACAATGATGAAATTGTCTAACAACGCATCTTACAGAGCAAATTCTGTCATTAAGGGACACATGACTGTATGTTAAATTAAACTAAATTTTGCCTGAAAGTGCCTCTGTACTTTAAGTCTCTACATAATGAACTGCAACCTAACTTAGAAGGTAAACTAACTGAAAGCCTAACTTAGGAGTATGTTTTTGTAATAGCTGAGTCTCAGCCAATCACAGCAGCTGAGCTTCAATCACAGGCAGTCAAGTGATCGTACCATGTTCAAATAAGGTAAACACAGAGCTGTAACCAATCAAGCTATTTCTGTACCTCACTTCCCTTTTCTATCCATAAATGCTGCCTGCCTACATTGCAGAATGGATCTCTCTGAATCTCTTCTGGTTCTGAGGGCTGCCCAATTTGTGAACTATTCTTTGTTCAATTAAACTGTTAAATTTAATGTGTTGATAATTTCTCTTTTAACCTATATATTTGATGTTCCTCCTGTTTCCTATCACATAGCTCTTAAAACCTTTGGGTTCTCCACAATGGTAAGAGTGTCTTTCGTATACTAATAAGATGACTGGTGACACCCAGACAGCTTTGGGATGGGGGCCAGTCACCAGAAAGACTAAGGCATGTTTAGAGGGTTGGGACTTTAAGCCCAACCCCATAACCTCTAAGGAGGGGAGAGCAGCTAAAATTGATTTGATAACCAGTAGCCAATGATGTGAGTAATCACGCCTACATAAGTAAGCCTCCATAAAACCCCAAAAGGACAGGGTCCAGAGAACTTCCAATTAGCTGAACATGTGGAGGTGTCTGGAAGATGGCATGCTGGCGAGAGCATGAAAACTTCATACCCCTTTCCACGTACCTTGCCCTATGCAACTCTTCCTCTGGCTGTTTATTTTGTAATATCCTTTATAATAAATGGGAAAATGTAAGTAGTATTTCTCTGAGTTCTGTGAGCCACTCAAGCAAATTAATTGAACCCAAGGAGGGGGCAGTGGGAGTCCCAATTTATAGCTTGGTGGTCAGAAGTATAGGTGGCAATCTACTACTTGTAATGGGCATCTGAAGTTGGTGGCACTCTTGTGGGACTGAGTCCTTAACCTGTGGGATCTGATGCTATCTTCAGGCAGACAGTGTCAGAATTGAACTGAATAAGAGGACATGCAGCTGGTGTCCACTGAAGAAGTATCTGGTGTATGGGGCAACAACCCTTACATGTCTGATGTCACAAGTATTGTACTGTGTGGTACGGCAGTAGGAAGAACATTTTGAGTTTTTCATATCTCTATTAAAAGATAATATAACTTCACAAGCATATGGGTACATATAAGCTGTGATTATACAGAAACTTCCTGCAAACTCCCAGCTTTCTAACAGCTGGCCATAAAGAAATTAAGACTCTCATTCCATAGGGGTCCTACCCAATACCCAGGAGGAAGGAATGCTGCACAGACAGGCCAAGAGAAATCTGGAGAGGTAGGTGTTGCTGAGTTTCCTCACTCAGTCTATTAGCGTTAGATCATACCCATTTTGTCCAATCCTATTTCTATACAGCTGTCCACACTTCATTAATCCTAAGCATAAAAACGGATAATTTTTTCTGCATTTTTTGGGTCTTCATTCTGAAGGCTCCCATGACACATAAAGCTTTGATCAAATAAATTTGCTATGCTTTTCTCTTGTCAACCTGTCTTTGTTACAGGGTTGTTGGCCATGACCTTTATGACGAGCCAGAAAGGAATTACTCCCTTTCCTCCCCTACAGAACTTATACAGTATATAAAGGAGAGATTACACTAATATAATCTATTAATATATTCAATTTTTGGAATTCCTCTTTGGATTCTGCTTTCAAACTAATTCTTAGGTCTCACAAGAAAATCGGGTCCATCGCTTCAGGTACACTTTGTTTTTATTTTCCCAGTTTGATCACTAACCTTACTCAGTAAACTTGACTCTATATGAATTTTGTCTACTTCCAAAAATTTAATGAAAAGATGATGATTGAAGTTAATTCTAAAGAATATCATACTAGTGGCTAACATTTACTGAGGGCTTACCACACACCAAATATTGTGATATTTCGTCAGGCACGGTATGTATACTTGTAGTCCCAGTTACTCCAGAGGATGAGGCAGGAGGATCGCTTGATCCCAGGAGCTCCAGGCTACAATGTGCTATGATCAACCTTGTGACTGGCCACTGCACTGCAGCCTGGGAAACACAGGGAGCCCCTGTCTCTAAAAAACAGACAGACAAATATATGTTGTGATAAGCTCTTTATGTGTATCATCATATTGAAAGAATTGAATACAACAACTCCATGAGATAAGTGTTATTTCCCATTTTACAGATGAAGATCTTAAATAATTTGTCCAAAATTCCTTAACTAATTGGTTTAGCCAAAACTTGAAATGTGATTTAATTCAAAACCCATGTTTTTAATGACCATGTCATATAGCTATCTGAGTTTCCTGGAGTCTAGATTATGTTTCCTTTGTTCTCTATGGCCTAGCATGATGCCATAGGCGGCAGGTGCCTGTAATCCCAGCTACTTGGGAGGTTGAGGAACAAAAATCACTTGAACTGGGGAGGTGGAGGTTGCGGTGAGCCAAGATCGTGCCCCTGCGCTCCACCCTGGGCAACAGAGTGAGACTTCATCTCAAAAAAACAAAACAAAAAAAATCCTGAAGGAAACCCAGAAAATTTTATACAAAGAAAGGATCTCTGATATCATGATCCGGTCTCTCAAGGTGAGTAGTTTGAAAGGAATAAAAACCCCGTCTTTTTTTGTTTTTAAAAAGTTGATTATTATTTCACATACATTACAATATAGCCAAATGCCCCATTCCAATAGCCTCATTCACTACAGGTTAAGCACTCCAAATCTGAAAATCTGAAATATTTAAATATAAATGTAAAAAATATAAACAAGTATAAAGCAAATATTCCAAAATCCGAAAAAATCCAAAATCCAAGACACTTTTGATAGCAAGCATTTTGGATAAGAGATAATCAACCTGTACTTTATTTTTATTTTTTTGGAGGCAGCATTTCACTATGTTGTCCAGGCTGATCTCGAACTCCTGAGCTCAAGTAATCCTCCCACCTCTACCTCCCAAAGTGTTAGGATTACAGGCATGAGCTACCACACCTGGCCTTCAACCTGTACTTCAAACCGTGAACTTAAATGTATCTGTACTTTTTCCTTCATTTTCTCATATTAAACTATACATATGGATCAGAAAAACTCCCCCAAGTTACATAACTGCTATTTATGCCATTTCCACAAGGCTTTTGGTCTAAATTTCAAGCGTGGTAAACAATTTTTGTGCCTTATAACACAATTTTGCCATGGAAAAAAGTCTTTTAGTAATTTTAATATTATGAAATACATACTTAGTCTTAGTCCCTTTTGCTATCGTAAGTGTCTTTTTGTATACTAATGAGTTGACTGATGGCTAGCCACCTCTAGGCAGCTTCAGGATCGTGGCTGGTCACTAGAAAGAGGGAGGGGAGAGGGGCTAAAGGTTGAGTTGATCACCAATGGCCAATGATGTAATCAATCAGGCCTACATAATGAAGCCTCCATAAAAAGTTAAAAGACTAGGTTTGGGGAGCCTCCAGAAAGCTGGACACAGGGAGGGTCCTGGAGGGGAATCCACCCAGAGAGGGTGTGGAAGCTCTACGCCCCTTCCCACCTGCCTTACGCTATGCATCTTTTCACCTATATCCTTTGTAATATCTTTTATAATAAACCAGTAAATGTAAGTAAGTGCTCCCTGAATTCTGTGAGCTGCCCTAGCAAATTAATCAAACCCAAGGAGGGAGTTGTGGGAACTCTGATTTATAGCTGGTCAGTCAGAAGCACAGGTAAAACTGAGGCTTGCAGTTGGCATCAGAACTTGGGGGCAGTCTTGTAAGCCAGCCTTCAACCTTAGGGATGTGACGCTGTCTCCAGGTAGACAGTGTCAGAATTGAACTGAACTAGAGGACAGTCCTGTGGTGCCCACCACTGCAGAACTAACTGCTTGCTTAATGTGTGGGGGAAAATCCTACGGAATCATGTTGTGAGCGTATAGTGGGAGAAATTGAGTTTAATCTGTAGTCTCAGTAATACTATTTTTTTCTTTTTTTGAGACAGAGTCCTGCTCTGTTGCCCAGGCTGGAGTGCGGTGGTGTGATCTCGGCTCACTATAACCTCCGCCTCCCAGGTTCAAGTGATTCTCCCGCCCCAACCTACTGAGTAACTGGGATTACAGGCGTACAGCACCACGCCCGGCTAATTTTTTTTATTTTTAGTAGAGATGAGGTTTTGCCATGCTGGCCAGGCTGGTCTCAAACTTCTGACCTCAGGTGATCCACCCACCTCGGCCTCCCAAAGTGCTGGGATTACAGCCACCACGCCCAGCCCTCAGTAATACTATTGATGCTGCTAAGCTGCACTGGCATTCTCCTTCTAAATAGGATAATACTCTAAAATTTGAGAAAAGCTAAGAGGCATGTGCTTAGGTAAAATCTTATTCCTAATTAAATGGATTAAAAGATGACATTTATTATAGTATGTATAGTACGTAGTTGGCATTTTTTTCCCCCCTGAGGCAAGGTCTTTCTCTGTCACCCAGGCTGGAGTGTAGTGGCATGCTCATGGCTCACAGCAACCTTGCCCTCCTGGGCTCAAGTGATCCTCCTACCTCAGCCTCCTGAGTAGCTGGGACTACAGGTGCATATAACCATGCTTGGCTAATTTTTTATTTTTTGTAGAGATGGGGGTCTCACTATAGTTCCCAGGTTGGTCTTGAACTCCTGGGCTCAAGTGATCCTCCTGCCTCGGCCTCCCAAAGTGCTGGGATTACAGGTGTGAGCCACTGTGCCCAGCCTGTAGTTTTTACATCCTAATGATCAAGACCCTTTAGGTCTCACCAGACTATCATGAGGTCCTTTATTACCTCTCCTGATTAGTAAAAGTCAGGCTTACTCATTCATAGACTTAAACCCTTGGTTGCCACGGCTTCTGTAAAGCTTGGACACTGAAACAAGATAGACGTAATCAGTCTCAGAGAATAGCTAACTCAGTGAAGTGGGCTTAGGGGTTTACAGTGTTTGAGAATGGCTGGCATTATTTCTTAGGCTACTGCCTGGAGGTGGTAAATGCTGAATTATAATTTTAAGGGAGAGATGAGGATGTAGTTTGATCTAGGATGTTGTTTGCAATCACATGAACAAAGACCAAGCAAGCAATGGAAAAATGAAGACAACTGAGAAGTAGGCTAGGGCGAGTAAAGGAGCAGGATAAAGAGGAAAAAAAAGCAAATAAAGTTCAGAGCTGCAGTTGTATTTTAAAGGCTGTCTGCAGAGCAAGAGAAAGCCATTGGAATGACATGATAATCAGAATCCTATGTCCAGGCAACAAAACACTACCCATCCTGCCACCTATAAACCCAGATACTTGCTCTGATCTAACAATTCAGTCCATCACAGCTTAGTACAGACTGCAAACTCCACCTCCATCCAGCCTTTCCTAACCTTCCTAACTTCCCATCTTCTCTGATCTCCAAATAAGGCAGACCTCCTTCTGTCTCTCTACAGACTCCCTAATATGCAAATACCCATCCCCATTTATTAACCCCCATATCCCTCTCCTTCGCCCTTTAATTGGATTTCAGTACTTTCCAAGTCTACTTCATCCCATACCCTCTGACCTACTGAAATACTTTTACTCCTTAATCTTCTCCTCCTTTCAAATATCCTGATTCCGATTCCTCTGCAAAGTCTCCAGCCATTTTTCTTTCCAAAGCCAATCCCCCCATTCTGTGCTGCCCACCCACCTCTGCCTCCCATTCTTCTTTATCCCATTCTGATTGCCAATTTTCCCACAAATTCTATCCCAGTTCCCTAACACAGTAATAGTCTCCCCCATTTCTCTATGGTTCTTTCCTGTGCCCAGACTCAACATTTCTCTATCCATCCAGACTTCCCAAGCTGCTCATCTCTCTTCACCCCAGAAAATACCCTGACATCCTAATGCGTTCCAATGCTCTGACCTCCAATTACTCCCCTCCCTAAACAAAATACTCAAACCTCCATCCATTCTTCTTCATCCCAACCCAACTGCCTGCCTATTTGCCTTTCCATCCTAATACTCTAGGCCCCGTATCCTTCTCCATCCTATTAAAAGCCTGAATCCCCTCTCCCATCTCTCTTCTTCTGCTCAGATACCCTAAAACTCAAGCTTCCCATCTCTTTCCATTAATTATTCAATTTTATTGAGCAACTTTTATGTAGGAAGAACCATGCTAGAATCTAAGCTCAAGATGCAGAAGATTTTATCTCCCTATTACCCATGATCTCTGCACCAAGCAGTCTCCTTCATAGCATTTTATAACCATTATTTGTGAAACTACTTGGCTGTTGCCTGTTTCTCCTTCTAGACTATAAGCTACAAGAGAGCAGAGGTTTTGTCTGTTGTTCTATAAACAATAAATATTTGTTGACTGAAGGACTGTACTAAACACTTAGACAATACCAAATTTAAATCCTCAAAGATTTAGCTGTATAGGATCAGAATTATTAACCTCATTTACAAATGGCAATGTACCTGAACAGTTAAAAGCTTGGATTCTGGAACGAAACAGCCTGAGTTCAAATTCTGATTTTCCACTTACTGTGTGATCTTAGGCAAATTACTTAACCTCTCTGGTCCTCAGTGCTATCACTTTTTAAATGGGGATGATAACCTCATACAAGTTATTTTAAATTCTAAATGAGGTTAATACGTGCAAAGTGCTTAAAACTGGATCTGACAAATAGTGAACACCCAAAAATGATTCGCAATTATTTGGACAAATGAGGAAACATGATCAGGAAGGCTCAGACACATATCCAGGGTCACAGACCTGGTTAAGTCACACAAGGTGGCAGAATTGAGGCTTCAACCCAAGTTTGTCTGGCTTCAAAATTCTCTAGTCCCTTAACGAATATAACGGAAGTGTTTGTTCTTCCCCTTCTTTTAGCATTTCGTCCCCATATCCTGTCATCTTTCTCCACGCACTGTACTCCGTCCGATACCGTGACAACCCGTCAGGACGCCCAAACTGTCCTTTCTCCCGCTCACTCCCCACAGACAGCTGGCACATCCCAGCTCTCCCCTCAGCTCAGGTGGCAGGACCCACAACCTTCTGGGCGCCGCACCCTAACTTCCACACCTCCCCACACTCTGGTTCTTCATCCCCAATTGCCCCCGCCGTCCCCACCTCTTCCCATCCAAACCTCCCTCCTTCACCCACCGCCCCACGCCCGTTCCGGGCCCTCCCCTCTTTCCCGTCCAATCCCAATTCCCAGACACGCGCCCCCGCCCCGAATCCATCCCAAGCCGGCCCACACCACGCCCGGTCCGGGCCTTCCCGCCTTTGCCGCCGGCCCCCACTGCTCGGGCCGGACGCCGGGGAACGGGCTCGGCCAGGTCTGACGCTCACCGCCTAGAAGCCGAGCCGAGCAGTCCCGCAGGCTGAGGTGGAGCGGGAGAAGTTCGGGCTCTTTCCTCAGGCGCCCAGCGGCGCGGCAGCCATTTTGTTGTGTTGTGCCGGTTGCCGAGGGGCCGCGCGCGCGTGGGCGGGCCCTGTCTCAGCCACGCCCCTCTCCCTCTCCGGTACTGTTGGAAGGGACGCGGAGGCGTTTCCCGCCGCTTTTGCAGCCAGCGCGCTAGGATGCCGGGGAGTCTTGGGCGCGAGGCTTCCGGCCGCGCGGGGTCGACGGGATGCGGTGCCTTCGCCTTCGGATTGCGTTGCAGGTGAAGTGTCGGGTGCAGAGTCAGGGGGAGCCGAGGTTTCATGCGGCAGCTGCCCGCAGTGCTGTGGCCTTCGCTGAGACAAAGCTGCCGCCGCCACCCTCTGAAACACGGACACGCTTCTCAGGGCCTGTGTCCGAGGACGGCCTGAGGCACCGGCGCAGCGCCTCCCCGGCCTCCCCCACTTCTGATGCTTGCGGGCCATGAGCGAGTGTTCTTATCAGCACACTTCTCTCTGACAGTCGTATCTAAAGCGAATTCCCTCCAGGGACCGAACTGCCCAGGCTCGGATGAACCTCAAAGCGGACGCAGCCTGGGCTCCAGCTGTCGCGTGAGGTTCAGGGAACTTGGGAATCCTAGGCAGAGGATGTTCCTCTGATTGCTACAAGGGAGTTAAAGCAAGAAGCATTTGCACAGGCTTCATCTGGGGCTTGCCCATGAGCACGGCGTTCACGACATGCATTCAACAGATATTTTAAAGAATTTAGCAGATACTGGGCTGGATGCTAGGGAAACACTGAAGTTTTTTTTAAAGTGTTATCACCATTGACGCCTTTCACTCCAGTAGCCTCCCGTTTTGAAGGGATACCCTGGACCGTGTTACCATCAGAGGCTGCACCCGCTCCAGAAATCCCCAGTGCAATCACTCCCCATCCTTGACTATAATCCTATCATCTTAGCAGCGTGCCTGCTCAAAAGACCCCTATGCCAGCGTATTTCTAAACTTCCTTGCGTCTTCCAGTCCCTTGTTCTTACCATTTTCTCGCGATCATTCTATCCTGTCTTCATTTCCTTTCTTCACTACAGAGTTTATAGGCCACCTGTATAACACTTTTAGAAACTCCCTCTCTCTCTGTGTCTCAGTTTCCTTATCTATGAAATGAGGTCCTTTTACCTATTAACACTTCCTACAGTTTTCCTGATAATTATAAAAGTGAATCCTGGCCGGGCCCTGTGGCTCATGCCTGTAATCCCAGCACTTTGGGAGACCAAGGTGGGAGGATCACTTGAGGTCAGGAATTCAAGATCAGCCTGGCCAACAAGGTGAAACCCCGTCTCTACTAAAAATACAAAAATTACCCGGGCGTGGTGGCGCACGCTTGTCATCCCAGCTGCTTGAGAGGCTGCAGGAGGATCGCTTGAACCCGGGAGGCGGAGGTTGCAGTGAGCCGAGATCGCGCCACTGCACTCCAGCCTGAACGACAGAGCGAGACTCCATCTCAAAAAAAAAAAAAAAAAGTCCAGTTTTCCTGATAATTATAAAAGTGAATCCCTGTGAAAGAACTTAGAACAGTGAGGGACCCATAGTAAGTTCTCAATATGTCTTAGATATTTCATTATTAGACAAAGGTTACCCAGAAGCAATACTTCTTTCTACGCCCAAAAGAAGAGTTTAGGCAAGGAGTAGGGAGGTGGGGAAGAACTTGCTTGGCAAAGGGAACAACTTGTGCAAACCCCGGAAGCGGGGGAAAAGAGCTTGGCAATGTGCTGAATGTTAAGTAATTCAGTGTGGCTGGAACAAAACATGAATATGGAAACATGAAGTAGTTCAGTATGGCTTGTGCAAAAATCTGGGGTGGAGAAGCTAAATCTGGAAAAGGGACCATATTATAAACAGTATTAGGCACTTCATTTTTCCTTAAGGCAGAGATGGCTTCACCTCTATAGGAAATTCAGGGGACGTCCAACAGGGAATAAGCTGCAATAAACATGGGGATGCAGATGTGTCTTTGATTTACTTTGATTTACTGATTTTCTTTTCCTTTTACTTAAATGTGATTCCCATTGACATTTAAGTGAATGGTGCTGTCCTCTCCCCAACTATTTACACGACACAGAAGGAAGCCCTTGGAGTTTAAACGCAGAATTTTTGAAAAGCTCCACTTAAGAGGAGATTACATTCATTTTTTTTCTTTTCTTTTCTTTTTTTTTTAATTTTTTGAACAGAGTCTGGCTCTGTCACCCAGGCTGGAGTGCAGTGGCAGGATCTCGGCTCAGTGCAACCTCCGCCTCCCGGGTTCAAGCGATTCTCCTGCCTCAGCCTCCCGAGGAGTTGGGATTACAGGCACGCACCACCACGGCCAGCTAATTTTTGTATTTTAGTAGAAACAGAGTTTCACCATGTTGGTCAGGCTGGTCTCAATCTCCTGACCTCACGTGATCCGCCCGCCTCGGCCTCCCAAAGTGCTGGGATTACAGGCGTGAGCCACCGCGCCCTGCCGAGATTACATTCATTTTTAATCGAAGTTCAGGTGATATTTATTAGTTTGGAATGTGTACGTTGCTGAGTTTCAGTTCTATTTGCATATGTTTTGACACCCATCGTTTCGGTTTCTTGTACCCAGAAACTTAGATTTATTGCGTAACCTCATTGCTGTGTCCCTCAAAGTCTGTAATGGTATTCACGTGGGATCCATTATCAAGCCGTGGTGTGCTGATGTAGTTCATTATCAATCATATTAGTATCAATTAATAGCCATCAAATATACATAAAAAGTCCAGAGGGTGGCGCAAAACACTTTTCTCTTGGGTAATCTCTCAGTCCATATCTAGTTAGCCGCGGATGGGCACTCACCGGTCCCATGTTGCCCCCTTTTCCTCCTCATACAGACCTCTGCTGGTGTCTAGCATCATCTCTAACGAAGCTAGAGACTTCAAAGGAGAGACCTTTCTCCAGTTAATTTGAATATTAACTGTCTCTCTTAGCATGCTAAAAGAACTTCCTTCTCCAAAGCAGAAGTGAGAATACGAAAGTAACGCAGACAACTCGCGTTCCACACTATTTTTCTTTATCTGATAATATGAAGAATGTACTCTGAGTTGCATTTACAATACAAATATTAGCCACGTCAGGGTGACCAAGCTTTTACTCAGTCCTTTTTTTTCCAAATGATAGCAAAGCTATTCTGTTTAAACTTCCCTCAGCTTTTTGCAACCCAGTTTAATCATTTTGCGAATTTGTTTTAGAGAAGAAACAGACTAGTTTGTCAGACAGGGATGGCAACTTTCATTATTGCCATTTCTTTCTGTGACTGGCCAGTGTGATTTTGTTGTTTTGTTTTTTAAGACAAGGTCTCACTCTGTCACCCAGGTTTCAGGGCAGTGACACAATCATAACTCACTGCAGCCTTGACTTCTCAGACTCAAGTGATCCTCCTCCCTCAGCCTCCCAAATAGCTCAGTCTATAGGTGTGCACCACCACACCTAGCTAATTTTTAAACTTTTTGTAAAGATGGGGTCTTGCTGTGTTGCCCAGGCTGGTCTTAAACTCCTGGGCTCAAGCGATCCTCCCACCCCAACCTCCCAAAGTGCTGGGATTACACGCATGAGCCAGCATGCCCAGCCTGATCTTTTTTTAATTTTTATTCATTTTTTTTGTTCGTTTTTGTTGGTGTGTTTTGTTTTTTGTTCTTGTTTTTGTTTTTTTGAGACAGAGTCTCACTCTGTTGCCCAGGCTGGAGTGCAGTAGCACGATCATGGCTCACTGCAACCTCCACCTCCAGGGTTCAAACAATTTTTGTGCCTTAGCCTCCTCAGTAGCTGTGATTACAGGTGTGTGACACCACACCCAGCTATTTGTGTGTGTGTGTGTGTGTGTGTGTGTGTGTGTGTGTATTTTTAGTACAGACAGTGCTTCACCATGTTGATCAGGCTGGTCTTCAACTCCTGGCCTCAAGTATCCGCTTGCCTTGGTCCCCCAAAGTGCTAGGTTTGTAGGTGTGAGTCACCATACCCAACCTTAATTTTTATTTTTGAATGACATGTAGTAACTGTACATATTTATGGGATACATAGTGATGTTTTAATACATATAAATGTATAGTGGTTGGAGTAATTAGCATATCCATCATCCCAAACATCATATGTTTATTTTAGGAAGATTTCATACCCTCCTTCTAGCTATTTGAAACTATATAATATATTATTGTTAACTATCCTCATCCTATAGTAAGTATAGAACACTAGAACTTATTGCTCCTATCTAGCTATAATTTTGTATCCTTTAAGATATCTTTCTCTCCTTCCCTTCCCCCTGCTACCCTTCCCAACCTTTAGTATCCTCTGTTCTACTGTTTACTCCTATGAGATCAACATTTTTCAGCTTCGACATATGACTGAGAACATGTAGCATTTAACTTACTGTTCCTGGCTTATTCACGTAATATACTGTCCTCCATTTCCATCCGTGTTGCTGTGAATTACGGTATTTCATTCTTTTTTATGGCTGAATAGTATTCCATTGTATGTATGTATGTATATATATATGAATACGCACACACACACATATATACACATACAGAATATACATATATATATATATATATATTTATATATCACCCTTCCTTCCTTCCTTCTTTCTTTCTTTCAGAATTTTGCTCTTATTGCCCAGGCTGCAGTGCAATGGCATGATCTCAGCTCACCGCAACCTCTGCCTCCTAGGTTCAAGCGATTCTCCTGCCTCAGCCTCCCGAGTAGCTGGGATTAGAGGCGCCTGCCAACATACCCAGCTAATTTTGTATTTTTAGTAGAGATGAGGTTTCTCCGTGTTGGTCAGGCTGGTCTCGAACTCCTGACCTCAGGTGATCCACCTGCCTCAGCCTCTCAAAGTGCTGGGATTACAGGCATGAGCCACTACGTCTGGCCCACATTTTCTTTATCCATTCATCTGTTGGACACCTAGGTTGATTCCATGTCTTGGCTATTATGAATAGTGCTGCAATAAACATGGGGATGCAGACGTGTCTTTGATATACTGATTTCTTTTCCTTTGGATAAATGCCAAGTAGTAGGATTGCTGAATCATATGGTAGTTCTATTTGTAGTTTTTTTGAGGAACTTCCATACTGTTCTACATAGTGGATATATTAGTTTACATTCCACCAACAGTGTATGAGTCCCTTTTTCTGGCCGGGCAAGGTGACTCACACCTGTAATCCCAGCACTTTGGGAGGCTGAGGTGGGAGGATCTCTTCAGCTTAGGAGTTCAATACCAGCGTGGAGAAGATAGTGAGACCTCATCTCTACTAAAAATCAAAACCATTAGCTGGGTGTGATGGCACTTGTCTGTAGTCCTAGCTACTTGGGAGGCTGAGTGGGAGGATGGCTTGAGCCTGGGA
This sequence comes from Pan troglodytes, assembly GCF_028858775.2. Lineage (NCBI taxonomy): Eukaryota > Metazoa > Chordata > Mammalia > Primates > Hominidae > Pan > Pan troglodytes. The sequence continues at coordinate 17,371,417 of NC_072409.2, forward strand.
GATTGAGGCTGCAGTGAGCTATCATCATGCCACTGCAATGCCGCCTAGGCAACAGAGACCAAAAAAAAAAAAAAGAGTTTCTTTTTCTCCAAATCCTCCCCAGCATTTGTTGTTTGCTGTCTTGATAATAGCCATCCTAACTGGGGTGAGATTATACCTCATAGTGGTTTTGATTTGCAGATTTGCATTTCCCTGATGATTGATGATGGTGAGCATTTTTTCATATATTTGTTGGTCATTTGTATGTCTTCTTTTTGAGAAGTGTCTATTCAGATTATTTGTCCATTTTTATACAATTTTGTTGTTGAGATGTTTGAGTTCCATGTGTATTCCAGATATTAATTCCCTGTTATATGAATAGTTTGCAAATATTTTCTCCCATTCTCTGGGTTGTTTCTTCACTATGTTGATTGCTTCCTTTGTTGTGCAGAAGCCTTTTAGTTTGATATAATCCCATATGTTTATTTTTGTTTTTGTTGCCTGCATTTTTGAGGTCTTATTCATAAAATCTTTCCTAGACCAGTGTCCGGAACCAATTCCCCTATGTTTTCTTCTAGTAGTTTTATAGTTTCTGTCTTACATTTAGGTCTTTGATCCATTTTGATTTATATATAAACTCACGTACAAGGTTTTTATATAGGGGGAGACGTAGGGATCTAGTTTCATTCTTCTGTATATGGATATCCAGTTTTCCCAGGACCATTTATTAAAGAGACTGTTCTTTCCCCAGTGAGTGTTCTTGACATCTTTGTCAAAAAACCAGTTGGCTGTAGATCCATGGATTAATTTCTGAGTCCTCTATGCTGTTTCATTTGTCTGGCTATCTGTTTTTATGACAATATCATGCTATTTTGGTTACTACAGCTTTGTAGTATATTTTGAAGACTGTTAGTGTGATGCCTCTAGCTTTGTTCTTTTTGTTCAGGATTGCTTTGGCCGTTTGGGTTCCTTTGTGGTTCCATAAAAATTTTGAGATTTTTTTCCTATTTCTGTGAAGAAAATCATTGGTATTTTGATAGACATTGCATTGAATCTGTAGATTGTTTTGAGTAGTATGGTCATTTTAATAATATTGATTCTTCTGATCCATGAAAAGTGAGATGTCTTTCCATTTGTTTGTACCCTCTTCAATTTCTTCCATCAGTGTTTTGTAGTTTTCCTTGTAGCAGCCTTTTACATCCATGCTTAAAATTATTCCTAGGTGTTTTTTTAATAGCTATTGTAAATGAGATTGCCTTCTTGATTTCTTTTTTAGCTCATTTGTTGTTTGTGTATAGAAACACTACTGATTTTTGTATGTTGGTTTTGTACTCTGCAACTTTACTGAATTCATTTACTAGTTTCTAATATATTTTTGTGGAATCTTTGGGGTTTTCTACATATAGAATTATGTCATCTGCAAATAGAAATAATTTTACCTCTTCCTTTCTGATTTTTGGTGTCTTTTATTTCTTTTTCTTATCTAATTGCACTTGCTAGTTCTTCCAATCTATGTTGATTAGAAGTGGTAAGTTTGGGATCCTTGCACTGTACCAGATCTTAGTGGAAAAGTTTTTAGGTTTTTTCCATTGATGATAATGTGCGCTGCAGGCTTCTCATAAATAGCCTTTATTATGTTGTATTAGTCCATTTTTACCCTACTATAAAGAACTGAGTAATTTATAAAGTAATTACTGAGACTGAGTAATTTATAAAGAAGAGAGGTTTAATTGACTCACAGTTTCACATGGCTGGGGAGGCCTCAGGAAACTTAAAATTATGGTGGAAGGCAAAGGGGAAGCAAGGCACATCTTTTGAAGCAGCAGGAGGAGAGGGGAAGTGCCACACTATTAAACCATCAGCTCTCATGAGAACTTACTCCCTATGGTAAGAACAGCATGGGGAAACTGCCCCCATGATCCACCCACCTCCCACCAGGTACCTTCCCTGACACGTGGGGATTACAGTTTGACATCAGATTTGCATAGGGACACAGTGCCAAACCATATCATATGTTTCAAATGTTGAGGAATTTTCCTCTTTTTTTTTTTTTTTTTTTTTTTTTTAGATGGAGCCTCACTCTGTCACCAACCAAGCTGCGAATGCAGTGGCGCAATCTCGGCTCACTGCAATCTCCACCTCCCGAGTTCAAGTGATTCTCCTGCCTCAGCCTCCCATGTAGCTGGGACTATGGGCACGCACCACCACGCCCAGCTAATTTTTTTTGTATTTTTAGTAGAGACAGGGTTTCACCATGTTCATCAGGATGGTCTCAATCTCTTGACCTCATGATCCGCCCACCTTGGCCTCTCAAAGTGTGGGAATTACAGGCGTGAGCCACTGCGCCCTGCCTATTTTTTTTTTTTAAGATGGAGTTTTACTCTATCACCCAGGCTGAAGTGCAATGGTGCAATTATGGCTCACTGCAGCCCTGACCTCCTGGGACCAAGCGATTCTCCTGCCTCAATCTCCTGAGTAACTGGGACTACAGGTATGTGCTACCATGCCTGGCTAATTTAAAAATAATTATTGTCAAGATGGGGTCTTGCAGCATTGCCCAGGCTGGTCTCCAATTTCTGGCCTCAAGTGATCCTCCCACCTCAGCCTCCCAAAGTATTGAGATTGCAGGCATGAGCCATCATGCCCAGCCAGGAATTTTCATTTTATACCCAAACTGTTGAGACTGTGTATTAATAAAGGATGTTGAACTTTGTAAGATGCTTTTTCTGTGTCAGCTGAGATGATCATGTGTTTTTGTTTTTTTTTTTTCTTTTTTTGAGACAGAGTCTTGTTCTGTCGCCCAAGGCTGGAGTGAGTGCAGTAGCGTAATCTGGGCGCACTGTAACCTCCGCCTCCCAGGTTTAAGCGATTCTTCTGCTTCAGCCTCCTGAGTAGCTGGGATTACAGGCACGCACCACCTCGCCCGGCTAATTTTTTTTTTGTATTTTTAGTAGAGATGGGGTTTCATCATGTTGGCCAGGCTGATCTCGAACTCCCGACCTCAGGTGATCTGTCCACCTCAGCCTCCCAAAGTGCTGGGATTACAGGCGTGACCCACCACAACTGGCCCAAAGCTATGTTCTTAAGTGCATGAAGGCTATGACTGTTGCAACTTTTTAGTAAATAATAATTATTCTCCACATTAAATATTTCTCTTTGCTCACTTAAAGTTGTGAGTTCTGTTTACCTAAAGTTATTAGTTCTCTACTAGCTTGAATTTTGTCAGTACTTGCCTGACATATGGTTTTCTTTTTTTTAATTTTCAGTCTTTCTATATCATTTAGTGGTGATGTATACCTTTTTTTTTTTTTTTTTTTTTAAGATGGAGTCTCGCTCTGTCGCCCAGGCTGGAGTGCAGTGTCATGATCTCGGCTCACTGCAACCTCTGCCTCCCGGGTTCAAGTGATTCTTCTGCCTCAGCCTCCTGAGTAGCTGGGACTACAGGTGCACACCACCACTCCCGGCTAATTTTTGTATTTTAGTAGAGATGGGGTTTTGCCATATTGGCCAGGCTGGTCTTGAACTCCTGACCTCATGATCTGCCTGCCTCGGCCTCCCAAAATGCTGGGATTACAGGTGTGAGACACCGCGCCCAACCTGTTGCTGTATTTTTTTTGTTCTTTGGCTGTTTCAAAAATGTCTAACTTTTAATAGAATATTTTAAGCCCATTCAAGTTTGTTGCATTTGTACTTATTCCTGTTCTTTTACATTTTCTATTGAATATGTTTTCTTACAGTTTCTTTACATCCTTTTCAGCTTTTTGCTGATTATCTTGGGTATATCCTTCTTCTTTACCCTTTTATTAAAAATTATACTAGTTTTTATTATAAAAGTAATGCTGGGCTGGGCGCAGTGGCTCACACCTGTAATCTCAAGCACTTTGGAAGACCGAGGTGGATGGATCCCTTGAGCTCAGGAGGTCCAGACCAGCTAGGAAAACATGGCAAAATCCTGTCTTTGCAAAATAAAAATAAAAATTAGCCAGGTGTGGTGGCATGTGCCTGTGGTCCCAGTTACTCTGGAGGCTGAGTCGGGAGAATCGCTTGAGCGATTCGAGGCTGCAGTGAGCTGTGATCAAGGAGTTTGAGGCTGCAATGAGCTGTGATCGCACTGCTGCACTCCAGCCTGGGTGACAGCAGAACGCTGTCTCAAAACAAAACAAAACAAAAAAAGTAATACTGTATAGAGGAATGTGAAGTATAAGGTAAAAAGCCCTTGGCCCTGCCACCTAACTGCTTTCCAAGATATTGTCATTGTTTACTATTTTTATATCCTTCCAGCAATTTTCTCCGCAATTTTCTCTACCTATAAAAATATATTGGCTGTAGATCCATGGATTAATGTCCTCCTCCCTGACTATCCAAAATTTATAAACTGAAAGGAGGACCAGCTTTATCAAGAATCTTTTTGTCCTCTTTGATGGAATGTTCCTGTGGGGATTTTTCAGTTTATACTAATTTATACTGGGATGATTTCAGCTAATTCTGATTTCTTTAGAATGTTTTTAAATTTAAAGCTAAATTTAACTTTATACTTTCATATATATATATATTTTTTTTAGATGGAGTCTCACTCTGTCACCCAGGCTGCAGTACAGTGGCACGATCTTGGCCTACTGCAACCTCTGCCTCCTGGATTCAAGCGATTCTCCTGCCTCAGCCTCCTGAGTAGCTGGGATATTTATTACAGGCACTGCCACCATGTCTGGCTAATTTTTGTATTTTTAGTAGAGACGGGGTTTCACCATGTCAGCCAGGCTGGTCTCGAACTCCTGACCTCAGCTGATCCGCCTTCCTCAGCCTCCCAAATCCTCAGCTGGGATTACAGGCATGAGCTGCTGTGCCCAGACTATTTTATATTTTTGATTCCAAATTTGTAGTTTGAATTAAGTTTAACTCTATATGTTTAAAATTTAATTTAATTGACATTCAGCTTTAGAAGTCAAACTTAGAAGATCTGATATTTTACCAATGCTTTTGAATTTAAATTTTAAAAATTTAATTGATAGAAATACAAAATTAAAGTTGATAAATTATTTGAGGAATTTATGAGAGAATACAAAAATTGCTAACATTTGAAAAAGTATAAAATGACATTCAAAATATCAGATTCTATCACATATGAAAATCTGCAGCAATAATTCTATCACAGATGAAATACTGAAATCTTGGGGTCTAATAAGAACTATCAGGAAATATATTTTTGTTAACAGTTTCAATATGAAAGTTAAAAAACCACTCAAAGAAATAAACTAGGAAGCAACAGAAGCTAGTTTATAGTTTTCTGGAGCTATAACAAGTATTGTTTAAAACTTACAATGACCCTGTTAGGTGGACAGAGTAGACAATATCTCCTATTCTACAAATGAAAAAAGTGAAGTTAAGATTGAAAAACATAAAATCTCAAATACATAAAATCATACTCAATTATATATTACAGAGAAAAGAAATGGAAATGAGAAATAGAGTAGGAAAAGGAAAAAAGTAGAATAATTTAAAAAAACAAAAAATAAAAAGAACAACAAGAACAAAGTGAATAAGTAAAATTTAAAAGAACTGAAATGGAAGAGATGGGGGCCATAGGTCAATGCTGGTGAGATTCATGAGAAGCAGTGATATAATTCTTCTTACAAAGAAATATCTCAAGATTCATTAATGGGATAATATTCCCCATTTTCCCCAGAATAACCACCAGTTTTAAAAGTTAACTAGATTTTGGAAGGCATTTTTGCATCCTTATCTTTTTATGATTTTCACTGGAATAAATCACTAACTTTTTATCCTGTTAAATGGGGACCATCATATCTTATTTCATACGGTTAAAGGGTTACCTTCATGGAAAAGCATTGCAGTCCTATGACCTTTCTGGATATTGCTGCAAACAATTTTTCAAAAACATTTTGCACATTGCCACTACAGCATAAAAATAGAAGCATTTCTAAATTAAGGTTCAAATCTAACCTACAGGTCAAATTTTCCAGGTTGCTCTATTCTATTATTTAATTTTAAATTTTTTAAATTCTAGTTTTAACAAAAAATTACAAGACAAGCAAAGATGCAGGAAAGTGTAGCCCATACAAGGAAAAGATATAATAAAAACCACCTGAGGAAATCTTGATCTCCTAGATATGGACTTTATGTGAGATATTTTCAGTATGATCAAATAACTAAAAGAAACCACATCTAAAGAACTAAAGAGAAGTGTAAGAGCTACGTCTTACCATACAAAGAATAAGACGAAAATTATAAATAAGAACCAAATAGAAATTCTGTATTTGAAAACTACAATAACTGAAATAAAAAATTCAATAGGGACACTCAACAGCAGATTTGAGCAGGGAGAAAAAAAGAATCAATGAACTTGAAGATAGATCAATTGAGATTATCCAGTCTGAGGAGCAGAAAGAAAAAAGGATTAAGAAAAATGAACAGACCTGTAGACCATCTGGTATGCCATAGAAAACACAAACATATACATAAAGACAGAACTTTGGTATACCATCGAGCATACCAACATATGCATAAAGAGAGTTCCAGAAGGAGAGGAGAGAGAGAGGAAAGGACAGAAAAAAATATTTGAAGAACTAATGGTCAAAACTTTCAAATGTGATGAGACACATTAATCCACACATTCAAGAAAACTCAATGAACTCCAAGTATGATAAACTCAAAGAGAGCCACACCTGACTACATCATAATAAAACTGTCAAGTGTGAAAGATGAAGAGATAATCTTGAAAATAGCAAGAGAAAAGCAACACATGATAGTACAAAGGATCCTCAGTAAAATTAACAGCTGATTTCTCATCAGAAAGCACAGAGGCTACTAAGTAGAAAGATGATATATTCAAAGTGCTGAAAGAAAAAGACTGTCAACCAAAAATTCTGTAAATACCGTCACTTTGGTGATTAAGATTCAACATAAGAATTTCGAGAGGACACAAACATTCAGACCGTAGCACTAATGATCACAGAACCCAAGGGAAGCAGCTTGATGTTATCTAGTTGTCTTAAAATTTTCTCATGTTCTTGACATTCTTTGTTTACTCTGCCAATGCCTTGCCTTGTGTTATTAGAGGAGATTCCTTGTGAAGTGTTAAGAGATTTGTCTTTGAAGTCAGATATGAGTTTACTCCTGACTTAGCTACTCCAAAGCTGGCTTCATGAGCATGCAACCTATGCAGTCACCCCAAACCCCACACGCAGAAGGGCCCCACACTTGGTTTAATGCTCTGTTGTTGTCCTGCATTTATTAATAATTTTATCTTTGAGCTTGTTTTTTATAAATGAAGTCTGACAGCACGATATTTATGTCCACAATTCCTTGCCGCCTCATTCACACAGAGCATTCACAATACCCTGTGAACACAGAATTCCAGTGGGCTCACAAGGTGCAGAAGTTTAGTGGGAATCAAAGTGAGTACAAAGTATTAAGAAAAATATGTCTGTGGCTGAGCAAGCCGGGGCACTGACAGCCTGAAGAGACCACATTCTCCATTGGAACAGGAACTTGTTTTGAGTGCAGAAAGATGGTGAAGGCATGCTAAAAAAAAAAAGAAAAAAAGAAAAACAACAACAACAAAAAAACAAGGAGCCTTATCATATCCTTTCTTACTCATGGTATTTCCTTGTATTAGGGAACTATTATGTTTACCTTGAATATGATAACATAGAAAGAAAGGGAAAGATAGGGTAATTCACAGTTTCTTTTTCTTTCAGGCTTTCCTTGTCCTCAGAAAGCAAAGGTGGAGAGTGTGGGTAGAACATACACATATCAAAAAGTAAAATAAAAACAGCTGAGCTAGTTTTGTGCATAATTTCCACTGTTCTGGGAAGAATGGAATATATATACATGTATGAACTATGACATATAAATGGTGTAATTTTGGCAATTCCACATGCAAGTGAAATGCTGTTATATTTGCAGCTTAAACTGGTGCACAATATGAAGATGAATGATAAAAGTCATGCCAATAATTAAAGTTATTAATTTCCCTTTATTTACAATGATGTTAAATAGCAAATCTTAAAAAGCACCATGACAAATTGAGGGAAAGACTACAGATGAAAGGAAAAGGCTTTTTTTTGAGACAGTCTTGCTCTGTAGCCCAGGCTGGAGTGCAGTGGTATGATCTTGGCTCACTGCAGCCTCGACCTCCTGGCTTCAAGCGATTCTCGTGCCTCAGTGCCCCGAGTAGCGGGGTTACAGGCACATGCCACCACGCCCAGCTAATTTTTGTATTTTTTGTAGGGATGGGGTTTTGCCATGTTGGCCAAGCTAGAGGAAAAGGCTTTATGTTTATATTTTAATACCTTAACAGCATTTTTCCTGCTTTTTTGAATAAGAGATGCCACATTTTTATCTTGCACAAGATCACTCAAATTATGTAAGTGGCCAGAGCTACTTTTTTGTGTGTGTGATTCTGGGCTTTTATTATTATTATTATTATTTTTTTTTTTTGAGACAGAGTCTCGCTGTGTCACCCAGGCTGGAGTACAGTGGCACGATCTCCGCTCACTACAACCTCCATGTCCTGGGCTCAAGTGATTCTCCTGCCTCAGCCTCCTGAGTAGCTAGGATTACAGGCGCCCACGACCACACCCAGCTAATTTTTGTATTTTTAGTAGAGACAAGGTTTTACCGTGTTGGCCAGGCTGGTGTCGAACTCCTGACCTCAGGTGATCTGCCTGCCTCGACCTCCCAAAGTGCTGGGATTACAGGTGTGAGCCACTTCGCCCGACCTGATTCTGGGATTTTTAAATGAAGCAATACAGACCTTCTGATTATCAGATTCTTTGTCTGTAAAATGAGTATAATGCTGAATCATTCCAACCAACATCAAGTGACTTCTGCTGCTGGGCAATTATTTTATTAATTTAATATTTTCTATATAACTTTTATGAAGAGATCCAGAAAGCATTCTAGGGGTCTCAGGATAAATAGGGGGAAATAAAATTACTTAGAGTCAGCTGGGTGGGGCGGGGAGGGATAGACTAAGTGTTTTGAGAGATTTGGCAGTTATTTTGGAAGGAAAAAAAAATTCAAAGATTTTGTGATGCCTGGTTTTTTTCTTGTAAAAAACAGAGACTTTAGCATGTCTTCCTTTAAAAATAATTGAAGCAGAAAGAAAAGAGTTGGAAAAGCAAGAAACAGTAATCCTAGAAAGAGTAATCATAAGAACTCCGTAAATGTTTATGTGATTTTCAGTGCTAAGAAAGATCGCATTTCAGCATTCTTAAGAAGAAGGCAAAGCAGCTGTTATCTCAAGGAAGCAAAGAAGCTGGTTCTCAGAAGAGTTATTAATGTAAGATGAGAAGCCAGAGTTTACCATGAAAAGCTGTCGCACCTAAGCATTGACTTAATCAGCACGAATTATTCCAGCTTTCTTTGGGAAGCTATTAAGTTAATACCAGCAGGTGGCGCTTTCAAAGTAGGCTCCTGAAGCTGCTGCTCTTCAGGAACTTAAAGTACACTTGCAAATTATAAGCATTGATGACCGAGGAGCAAGGACCTATTTGGGTGGTGGTAGTGAATGTAAGGAGCTTTCATGAAAGTTATATTTTTAGAAAAACAGCTAATCTAGTGTAAAATTACTATTGCTATGTAATAAATTCCCCCAAACTTAATGACTGAAGATAACAACACACCTTAATTATCTGCCCAGTTCCTATGGGCAGGAATTCAGGAACGGCTTAGCTAGGTAATTCTGGGTTAGGTTCTCTTATGAGGTTGCAGTCAAGATGACAGCTGGGCTGCAGCCACCTAAAGGCATGACTAGGGCTGGAGGATTCACTTCACATGGCTCTGGGCGGGAGGCTGTGGTTCCTTTCTACGTGGGCTTCTCCATAGGCTTCCTGAGTGTGCTCACTACATGGGGGCTTCCCCTAGAACAGGCAGTTCAAGAGAGAAAAAGGCAGAAACAGCAATGTCTTGTATGACCTAACCTCAGAAGTCACACATCTTCACTTTTGCTGTATTCTATTGGTCAGATGAATCGGTGTGATACAGTGTGGAAAGGGACCACACAGAGGCATGAATACCAGGGAGGTAAGGACCACTGGGAGCCATCTTGGAGTCTGGCTACCACATTTAGCCACTGGATGAGTAACAGGTATTAGAATTAGATGAAGGAACTTATGCTGAACAAAAAGCAACATTGTCTGAAAAAGCGTGGATCAGTGGAACCAAAGAAGGTGGTTAATGAGCTGAGCTTGATTCATTAGAAGGTCTAGGGTACAGAAAGAACAGATTCAGGTGAGGTTATAAAACTGTGAGAGATAGAGGGGAGAGTGAGCATCTCCTCCTTGTATGTTGTTTCCTTTTGATTCCTCTAAGGAAAATATGCTTAACTAAATTCCATTATTAACACTGGATTTTCTCTTAGCCTTATTATTTTCCACTTCCTCCATACTTCCTTATCTGAAATCCTATCCTATTCCATTATTATTTAGGATGTGAAGTGGCCTTTTGGGACATGCTATTCCAACCCACTGCTTTGGTGACTTTCAAGCATAATTTAAGCAATGGCTTTCTTCTCTATTTTTCCCAGTTACCATTCAATCTTCAAATACAAATTTATCCACGGTGGATTTGAACCACTGTATTTCCCAGAATGTGGCTTATCCAGTTATTCTCTGACTCTTTCCACCTCTGACCTTTTCAGTTTGTCTTCCCAATCTGCCATCTGCCTGGTGGTCATTTCAGCCAGTCTTGCTCCAGCTCTATTGAGGAAGGGAGAACCAGACATAAGCCAGACTAGGTATTCAATTATGTCACATTTATTCCCACCTTGTGCATTTGAACCTTTGCCTAGAATACACAATAGTATATAATAAGAATCAAAATGTGTGGACTGGGATATAAATTATTTAAGAGTTTATAAAATACAGAATTAGTTACAGACAAAAAAGGCCGGGCGTGGTGGCTCACGCCTGTAATCCCAGCACTTTGGGAAGCTGAGGTGGGTAGATCACTTGAGGTCCAGAGTTGGAGGCCAGCCTGGCCAATATGGTGAAACCCCATCTCTACTAAAAATACAAAAATTAGCCAGGCATGGTGGCTCACCCCTGTAGTCCCAGCTACTTGGGAGGCTGAGGCATGAGAATCACTTGAACCCAGGAGGCAGAGGTTGCAGTGAACTGAGATTGCACTACTGCACTCCAGCCTGTGTGACAGAGTGAGAATCCATCTAAAAAAAAATTTTATATATACATATATATACACACATATATCTGGAGAAGGTGTCAAAGAGAAGGTAAGACTTCAGCATGGTTTCGTATCTTTCCTGGCTTTTTTCTACGGATCCCAAACAATCAAATCGAAATTTCTGCAACTTATTAGATGTGTTCCCTGAAGCACTACATTTTTCTGAGCCTTAGTTTACTCATTGGTAACCAGAGGGTAATAACACCCTTCTGCATGGTTGTCAAGATGAGAGATAATTTAGCAAGTTAATTATCACAATAACTGATAAATGTTGGAAACTAATAATGGGTAGCTATTGTGTTGTCACCATTTGGATAAGCTCCTTAAAGGCTGAGAATACATCCTGTATGTCTAAGTCTCATAAAATCTCGTTTAAATGCAGTGGAGTTTACAGGTCTTATTGAGATGTGATTAACATTTATGGCATTTCTTCTTAATTGCTAGACTGATTACTGAGAAGCGAGAAGAATGCTTCAAACAACATCGGATTTAAAGTCTGAGAAGGATATTTTGGAGCAAAGAACTTCTACAACTTATAAGATAAAGAAGTAGGTTACATGGAATCTACTAAAGGCAATCAATGCCATAACAAGAGACAAAACTGTTTACAGTGCCTTCTAAAAAGGATTCTAGTCCATTTACACTCATTTACTTGTTATTATTAATCAGTAAGGACTTAGTATTGACATTTTTTTACTCGTTTTCTGCTTGTTTTGTTGGTCCTCTCTTCCTTTCTTCCTTCCTATCTTCCTTTGTGTAAAAGTGATTTTCTCTAGTAGTATGTTTTAATTCCTTGCTTTTTATTTTTTGTGTAGCAATTATAGGTTTTTGGTTTGTAGTTATCATGAGGCTTGCAAATAACATCTCATAAACAATTATTTTAGACTTATAACAACTTAACTATTATCAGAAAGAAAAGTTTTTAAAAACAAGCAGAGAAAGCCAAACAAACATCTACACTTTTTCCTGCATTTTGCCTTTTTGTTTTATCTATTTGTATCTTTTTACATGGTCTGTCTCTTAAAAAATAATTGTAGTTACTATTTTTGATAGGTTTATCATTTAGTCATTCTATTAAGTATATGAGTGGTTTACCTACTGCAATTACAGTGTTACATTATTCTGTATTTCTCTGTGTAATTATTTTTACCAGCGAGTTTTATACTTTTAGATTATTTCTTCTTGCTCATTAATAGCCTTTTCTTTCAGATTGAAAAAACTTCCTTTAGCATTTCCTATAAGACAGGTCTAATGTTGATAATATTCCTCAGCTTTTGTTTGTCTAAGTGTTTCTCCATGTCTGAAAAATAATTGTGCTGGATATAATATTCTAGGTTGGATGTTTCTTTTCCTCAGCACTTTGACTATGTCATCCCACAAGCCTGTAAAGTTTCTGCTAAGAAATCTGTTGCCAGATGTATTAGAGCTCCTTTATGTTACTTGTTTCTTTTCTCTTGCTGCTTTTAAGATCCTTTCTTTATCCTTGATCGTTGAGAGTTTTATTATTATATGTCTTGAAGTAGTCTTATTTGGGTTGAATCTGCTCGGCATTCTTTGATTTTCTTGTACCTAGATATTCATATCTTTCTCTGGGTTTGGAAAGTTGTCTGTTATCATTTCCTTGAATAAACATTCTATCCCAATTTCTCTCTCTCTCTCTCTACATCCCCTTTAAGGCTAGTAACTCTTAAATTTGCTCTTTTGAGGCTATTTTCTAGATCTTGTAGGCATGCTTCATTCTTTTTTCTTTTTAGTTTTTTCCTTTTTCTCCTCTGTGTATTTTCATATAGCCTGTCTTCACAAATTCTTTATTTTGCTTAATCAAGTCTGCTATTGAGAGACTCCAGTGCATTTTTCAGTTTATCAATTGAATTTTCTATCTCCAAGATTTTTTAAAAGAAATTTTCATATTTTATTGATAAAATAATACGTAGTCACAAATATTGGGGGAAGAAATGTAGCCATACACTTCTTTGTCTTAGTAATCTATATTTTAGCCAGCTCCAGAATTTCCATTTGATTTAAAAAATTTCAATCTCTTTGTTAAATTTATCTGATAGAATTCTGAATTTCTTCACTGTTGTCTTGAAGTTCATTGAAGTTCATCAAGGCAGCTATTTTGAATTCCCTGTCTGATTAGTCATATATCTTCAACACTCCAGGATCGGTCAATGGTGCCTTATTCAGTCCATTCAGTGAAGCCATGTTTTCCTGGATGTTCTTGATAATTGTGGATATTCGTCCATGTCTGGGCCTTGAAGAGTTAGGTATTTATTCCCATCTTTATAGTCCAGGCTTGTTTGTCCCTGTCCTTGAGAAGGTTTTCCAAGAATTCAAAGAGGATTGAGTTTTGTGGCCTAAGCCTGTGGTTACTGCAGCCATCTCAGCACTTGGGGGTGCCCTAAGCCCAGGAACACTGAAACTCTTACAGACTCTTAGGTACACAGCCTTGGTGTATCTAAGACTTGGGAAGATAGGGGAGAATTCCCTGGGTTACCAGGCAAAGTCTCTTTCTCTCTTCCCTCTCTTTCCCAAATCAGAAGGCATCTCTCTCCAGGCTTGGCTAACTGGAGCTGGGGGAGGAGTGATGCAGACACTCTACTGGCCACAGCTGGCATTACACTGGGTCATACCTGAAGCCCATGGCCTTCCAGACCAGCTCTGTACTGGGGCTCACCAAGGCCTGCAGCCACTACTGCCTGGTTATGCCTGCTGCTAATGTTTATTCAAGGCCCAAGGCCACAGGCCACATTAGTCAGCAGATGGTGAATCCTGCCAGGACCAAGTCTGTACCAACCAGGCAGTGGATTCCCTTCTGACCCAGGATGGGCCTAGAAACACTATCCAGGAACAAAGCCTGGAATCAGGGGGTTCGGGAATCTGTTTGATGTTTTATCGTATTGTGGCTAAGCTGATATCCAAGTTGCAAGACAAAGTCCTCTGTGCTCTTCTCTCTTCTTTCCCCAAGCAGAAGGAATCTCTCCCCAAGCATCAGTACCTGAAGTTTGGGAAGGAGTGACATACATACTCCTGTGGCTGCCACAGCTAGTGTTAAACTGTGTTGCACCCTAAGTCCACTGCCTCCAAGACCAGGACAGCACTAGACCTTGCCCAAGGACTTGCTAACAGAGGAAAAAAAATCTGTGAAATATTTCAGAGTGGAATATTTTGAGCCAATATGAGTGATCATGGTCTTGGGAACAGTCTTAAGAGGTTCTGAGGAAGTATGCCTGAAGCAGGTAGGTTATAGTTTGGTTTTATACATTTCCAGGAGAAAAGAGTTACAGGCGAAGACATAAATCGATACATGGAAAGTATATATTGATTCAGCCCAAAAAAGCAGGACATCTCCAAGCAGGGACTTAGTAGTTATAGGTGGGTCTTAAGGATTCTTTAGTTGACAATTGGTTGAGAGGGTTAAGCTATTGTCTAAAGGCTTAAAGTCAATAGTAAGTAATGCTTGAGTTAAAGGAGGTTGTGGGGTCCAAGGTTCTTGTTACATTGATGAATCCTCATAGGTAGCAGCCCTCAGAGAGAATCAATGACAAACGTCTGTCTCTTTGCAGACCTTTGAGATGTCAGACTCTCAGTTCAACTCTGCCAGATCTGGGAAAAGCCTAGAAAGGGAAGGCCTGGTTGCATTAATGGAGATTATCTACAGATGCAAATCTCGCCCGCAAAAGATAGCTTTGCAGGGCCATTTCAAAATATGTCAAATAAATATATTTTGAGGTAAAATATTTTTATTCCCTACAGGGTCTGCTATCTGTCATGTGATGCTATATCAGAGTCAGGTTGAAAAGCAAACCATATTACAGCAGGTTTATTTTTATTTATTTATTTATTTTGAGGCAGCGTTTTGCTCTCGTTGCCCAGGCTGGAGTGCAATGGCACGATCTTGGCTCACTGCAACCTCTGCCTCCCAGGTTCAAGCAATTCTGCTGCCTCAGCCTCCTGAGTAGCTGGGATTACAGGCACCTGTCACCACACCCAGCTAATTTTTGTATTTTTAGTAGAGATGAGGTTTCACCATATTGGCCAGACTGGTCTTGAACTCCTGACCTCAGGTGATCTGCCTGCCTCAGCCTCCCAAAGTGCTGGGATTACAGGAGTCAGCCACCACGCCCGGACTATACCAGGTTAACTTTTAAAACTCATTTAATGATATTTTATGGTTTGTAGGGTGTGATTCCTTGCGTGAATGGCCTGAGGTCTTGTTTATAATTTGGTATCTTATTGCCACAGAGTCTGTTTTGTCCGTCTTATGATATTTTAACTTGAATGCTGGTCAGTTGTGCCTAAACTCCAAAGGGAGGGGGTATAACAAGGCATGTCTAACCTCCCTTCCCATCACGGCCAGGAATTCAATTTTTAAGATGTTTCTGGGGTCTCTTTGGCCAAGTGGGAGTTCATTCAGTCAATAGGGGGCAAGTTGGGGGTGCTTAGCATTTTATGTTTAGTCTACACACTTTAGTCCTTGTGTCCTGACTGCCACTCAAATAGACTCAGGACCTCAGACCACTTTAGTTAGCCAGTGGTGAAGCTAGCCATGACCTGGGTTTCTCCCTCTGGAGCAGAGAATTCTCCTCTGTCCCAAGGCCTGCCTAAATGCACTGTCAGAATTCTAGGCGCCTGCAGAATTCTGTCCTGTGTTATGTTCCACCGTGACGGGGCAGCACTGACTTCCAGTGCAAAGTCCCACACTCACTTTGCTCTCTCTCCTCCAAGCACACGGATTCTCTTTCCTGCTGTGCAGCCTGTGGTTGGAGGAGGGGTGGTATAGGCAATACAGGGAGATCTTCACCCCTACCCCCACCCCAACTTCAATGCCTCTTTCCTTATCATTACGGTAAAAGCAGGCACTGTGATCACTCAGCTGATTTTATGGCTTTTATGAAGGTGCTGTCTTGCGTGGATAGTTGTTCTATTTGGTGTTCCTGTGTGGAGAACTATCTCTGGGGGGGTTCTATTCAGCCATCTTGCTCCACCTCCACCCTCTCTCCAGTCAGTCTTTAAACTGCTGGCACCGAAGCCTCCAGTGCCTTTCTCCTCTATATCCCATGGAGAGTTACTGAAGTAGTTCTTTTTGGATTTCAGTTGGCCTTTTAGTAGAGCCTTTCTCCTAAAGGATTAAAACGTTAGACTGCAGGCTTGAGCCAAAAAGCAGTCAGAGGGACAAATACTGGGTTTTACTTAGAATAACCCACCTGCCTAGTGCCAGCCTACCACTCTTGAACAAAACTTGTATGATTCCCGTGTCTCCGTTTAGAATAATTTAATTCTGAGGAGACGCCTCTGTTTCTCCACTGGCCTCTGGACATGGAACAGGCGCATGAAAATTACCTGGGGCAGCTATGGGTCACGTCACCTCTCTTACTCTAGCCAGCCAGCAGGCACTTGAAGTTCGCAATCTGTTGGGCTGAATTTCTGAAAACAATAACAAACGCAATGTCACTTATTTTTTATTCTCTAAATTTACAACCCATTAATATACCTCCCTGTAAGCTGTCTGATTTTGAAAATTGTACATGATAAAATCTTTTTATTATACATAAAAAAGAGTTCTGTAGTTTGTATTAATAGAAAATTGGTGTCCAGACATATTTTACCAAGTAAGTACAAAATAACTAAAGAATATCCATTTGAAAGATACAAAATTATCCTGCTAGGAGCACCTTGGTGTCAAGGTGACTTCAGGGAATAATCAGGTAATTCAGCTCCTTGGCCGGAGTGAAGAATGGAATGTTGAGGCTGGAGAACTAAGCAGAGCTCAAGAGGGGCCTGGTGCACTAGGCTAGGTCATTTGGGCTCAATCATGAGGGGACAATTGAGGCAGCATTAGCAGGAAGGTCAGGTGACCACCAAACTTTCTGCCAGATCTGAGATTCTTCTCTTTTAGAAATGCAGTGTTTGTATAAAAATGAAAGGCTTACCAAAGGTCACATTTTAAATTATAAAGAAAAAAAATCATCTTTTTTTTTTTTTTTTTTTTCTGATTTGGAGTCTGGCTCTGTTGCTCAGGCTGGAGTGCAGTGGCGTGATCTGTGCTCAACCTCCACCTCCCAGGTTCAAGTGAATCTCCTGCCTCAGCCTCCCAAGTAGCTGGGATTACAGGCACCCGCCACCACGCCTGGCTAATTTTTGTATTTTTAGTAGAGGCGGGTTTTCGCCATGTTGGCCAGGCTGGTCTTGAACTCCTGACCTCAGGTGATCCACCCACCTCGGCCTCCCAAAGATCTGGGATTACAGGTGTGAGCCAGCGTGCCCAGCCTCAAAAGTTCATCTGTGAGCCACATTTAGAAGGTAGATAAAAAATTTTGACTAAACACAGCTTAGAATCTATAAATTGTTAAACTTCAGTTCTGTTGAGAATCTTTGAGATCCATCATTCTCTAAATGTTTTCTACCAGAGAAACAGGACAATGGCTTGCAAATATTGGTTATCAGTATTTACTCTATAGCTCAAGCAAACAAACTTATTTGCACTTAAAATACAAATATTACCTACCTTGATTTGAGTGTTGTTGTTCTCTCTTAAATTTCATTTCCCAAAAATGATGGCAAAAGTACTGTTTGTTTTAACTTGACCCATCTTTTGCAACCCAGCTTAATCATTTCACAGATTCCCTTTTGAAATAAATGGGCTAGATGATCAGACAATAGTAGCAAATGTTTGTCATTTCAATGACATATGCAAGAGATACCTTTAGTGAAATTTGTATATCAAATTTCCCTTTGTGCTCCTTTTTTCCCTAGTGAATTCAGCATTAAAGTGTTTATAAATATTTTTGGTTTATTATTTATTAATTCAAAGCAAAGAATGCCAATGTGACCATAAATATCTCATTTATATATCATAAATATCTCATTATAGAAATATATTTAGAGACATCTGTTTTATTATTTTAAAGAAGAGTACATATTATATATTAAGGTAAAAATAGTACTAAAAAAGAGAAGGTAGTAAATAAAAAAATTCTAATGAACATAAAACATCATAAAAATTAACTTAATTAAAAATCAGCCAGGCACAGTGGCTCATGCCTGTAATCCCAGCACTTTGGGAGGCCAAGGTGGGTGGATCACCTGAGGTCAGGAGTTCGAGACCAGCCTGGCCAACACGGTGAAACCCTACCTCTACTAAAAATACAAAAAATTAGCTGGATGTGATGGGACATGCCTGTAGTCCCAGCTACTTGGGAGGCTGAGGCAGGAGAATGCCTTGAACCTGGGAGGCAGAGGTTGCCCTGAGCCAAGATAGTGCCACTAGACTCCAGCCTGGGCGACAGAAAGAGACTCTGTCTCCAAAAAAAAAAAAAAAAAAGTATAAAGATAAAATTTTAGTATATTGTGAATTAATTGCTAGACTCAATTGTTATAGGAAGCTTTGTTTTTCTGGAGCTCTTATATTAAAATTATTAAAATCCTCACTGAAAAGTATAACATGTGTTTTCTTTAAAAGAAAGATATTCTGTATCTGAATAAAGACAAACTTTGAACGAGTGGTATATGCCTTAATAAATATTGGAGAATATCTATTCTCCAATACTTAGAGAATGACAACAGCATCCTCCACATGGCGTTTTCATTGCCAGTCACAACTTTCCTCCACCTAGTGTTCTCTAGACTGAGACAGACCAAGGAACAATTCCCTAGACCTCCTTTGCAGAGCTAGGTTATGCTCAGACCATTTGCAGCACCAAGGACACTGCCATTCAGGTCACCAAAAAAGATCATCTTGTGAGCCCTGTCTAAACCAGGCCCCTTCTAAAATCATTTCAGTTTGAAACTGAGTCCAGGTGGGTCTTCATCAGTATTAGAGTGGACCTGCCAGATGTATGCTTGCAGATGATGCAACATCAAAGCAAATGCCCTGGGCAAGAGAAGAAAGGCCAAAGCAATGGGCTTACTGGTTTCTAGCTTTGAGCCACTCTTCATAGTGCCAAATTCCCATTTTAGGGTCCCTTTATTTGTATTAATAAAAATAAATTCCCTGGGTGTAAGTTCCTGTAAAGTACTCCCTATCTGTATTCCTGGGCATGAAAGGGTGTTTTAGTTCCAATTCTAGTTTTCCCACTTAGAGGTTCACCTTTCTGACATTAATAATTAACCAGATTATCTGAATTCTTCAAGTTCAGTTTATTTAAAAGGAGACTATCCTCAAAAGTGTTATATCCGTGGTTTCCTGCTACCTCCAACCATGGGCCTTTTGGGAATACTTTGTTTTTTAATCTTCCTGGGGAAAACTTGGGGACAGGAGCAAACGTAAGTAAAACAAGCTATCTTCATTTTTCAATGCATCTTAGTTATGACGAATGAAGAGTTAAATTTAACAGATTCTGTTAATTTGAAAATAACTTGCTACTTCTGAGAACACCAAATGAATAGTATCATCTCTGAATGAGAAAGTCATGGAAGCATTTTGATTTGATGAGTAGCTAACAACATGACAGCTTTTATGGAATTGTTATTTATTAAAATTTACGTAAGTGATTATTCAAATTCCTCTTCAAAAAAGCACAAAAGAAACTCCAGATAATAAACTTTCTTGACATTTTTTGCTTATTTTAACTTGGTGTTTAGTTTTCTTTGTGTTTTTCATAGACTATACACAGTTAAACCAGGGTTATTTAGGAGTCAATCTAATACTGTGATCTGAAAATCTGTTGTTGTAGTGACTTCTACCATACATTTATGAGCTGACTTTTCACAATTTTTAGTGTCATTATTGAGATAATATGCATTTTAAGTAATGTTTTTAAAATAATGATCTTATATCTAGAAATATTTTAATACTGAAAAGTAACTGCAGATCATCTAATCAAACCTATTCATTTTATATATGAGGATAAGTCCAGATAAGGGAAGTGACTGACCAAAGGTCACAGTTCTAGAGAGAGAGAAACAGGATTTTTATTAAGGTCTCCTGTTTATCACTTCAATTTTTTTCATTTTGTCATAAATGTATACATGTAAATATATTATATATAAACACATACTTAGGATGTCATTCTTTTTTAGCACCCTCGTATTTCTGATCTGTGATCTTTTTACATGGCCACAAGCACTCAACTACCTTAGCATCCTGCCTTTATTATTTCTTTTTGAAAGACGAGCAGCTAAGGCTTAGAGAGACTGAAATTAAGTGACTTCAAATTGGTGGCAGAACTAGGGCTAGGACCTGGGTTCCATGATTCTTGTCCAGACTTATTCTGAATTCTTTCTACTAGCCCTTAATAAAAATTATTTCCTCACTTTCTCTGAAGAAGTCAGAGTGTACCATTTACAACATGGCAATCAATCACTTTAATTAATTGGTTGATTGATTGATTCAGCAAATATTTATTGAGCATCTAACCATATGATAGGCACTGCAGATATAGCAAATGGTAAGACAATTCCTAGAGCTTGCATTCTAGTGGGAGAAGCAAGTAATGAATGAATGAACCAATGAAAGAATGTGTAAGGTCAGGTAGGTAGTATTATGAAGAAAAAAATAAAGCAGAGTATGAGAATTAAAAAATAATTATGGGGCACTATTTTAAAATGTGGCCAGGAAAGGTTCTCTTAAGGAGGCTGCACTCAAACAGAGCCTGAAGGAAGTGAGGAAGCAAACCATGCAAATATTTGAGGAAAGAGCATTCCAGATAGAGGCCAAAATAACATTCTTGCCTCTCTGCAAGCTCAGTAACCTGATCCTCTGCAGCAATTGAAAGACAAAGAAAACTATGAAATTATTTATATGGATAGATTATGCTACTGATAAGTCAGTAAGAACCAAAATCTTTATAAAGGGTGGTTCCAGAATATTCTTTTAGGGGCTTCTAAACACTATGTATTTTTGCTTGACTGCTACCATCACATAGACCAGCAGTCCCCAACCATTTTGGCACTAGGGACAGGTTTTGTGGAAGACAATGTTTCCATGGACCAGGATTGGGGTGGGGATGGTTTCAGAATGAAACTGTTCCACTTCAGATCATCAGGCATTATATTCTCATAAGGAGCTTGCAATCTAGATCCCTCGCATGTGCAGTTCACAATAGAGTTCATGCTCCTAGGAGAATCTAATGCCACCACTGATCTGACAGGAGGCAGAGCTCAGGTGGTAATGCTCCTTTGCCCCACTGCTCACCTCCTGCTGTGTGGCCTGGTTCCTAACAAGCCATGGACTGGTATTTGTCCATGGCCCAGGGGTTGGGGACCCCTACCATACACAATTCAAAATTAAAGCAATACTAAACTTAAAAACATAAAGCTTCTATAAATACTGAAATTAAGGTAGCTTTATATCCCTAAATTTTTCTAATTACAAAACTCTTTATAAATTCCATTTAGTACAACAGTTGAAAATGTTAATTCTGGAAACGGGCTGCTCAGGTTCGATTTCTAATTCTATAATATGTGAATTATAGAATTCATAAATCCTATATGTGTGGCCTTGGGAAAATTAATTAGCAGTTTCTTCACCTTAAAATTGGAGTAATAGTTCCTCACAGAGTGGTTGTAATGACACAATGAGTTTATACAAATAAAGTATTCAGAATAGTGCCTTATCACAGGGCAAAATTTCAGTAAATATATCTTATTATCATAAAAGCTGAACTCCTCTCATTTTCTGCTATCTCCTACTAGGCATGTGGGGAAGGGGAATTCAGATGATGGTTGGAAATCTGGAAATTCTTTCCTCTCTTTTGTAATTTGACTGTAAGTGGATCCAAATTAATTGTAATGCAGGATAACTGTCAGATGCTTTAAAGGATTTAATTGCTGATAAATTAATTCCATTGTTACTAAAAACTTCCTGCTTTTACCAGACTCTTAAAATGTCACAATGTTGGCAGAAGCCTGGAATAATTCTGCCAGGTGGGGTGGTGGGTGCACTCCAAGCTTGTTGGGCCACTTGAATTAGTCGATCACTATGCCCTTTTGGGTTAAAATACTTTTTTTTCCTATGTAATAGCATATGTAGTTCTCGCTATTCAAATTAGATACTTTTGTGATATACAGTTAGTAATCCAGTTTATATTTGTAAGTTTTTAAATAAAATAATTTTTAAAAATCACTTATTTTAAAATTTGTATTTCAAAAGCAAGTATAGACTCACTTCCATTATTGTATAAATCACATGAAAAGTAAAAATAAGAGAACAGTCTATGGTTGTGAATAACATATAAACTTGACCTCAACTGTACACATAACAACTGAGAACTGATATAAAGGCCTCCCCCATTTACTTACAAACCATATAACCTTAGCCAAGTTAGCCTTTTACCACTTGCAAAGTACGAATAATGATAGTACCAGCATCATTGGCTTATTGTAAAAATTAACAAGAGCTGTATGTAAAGTGCTGATACAGCCTCTGATATGTGGCAAGTACTTAATTACCATTATTGTTTGAAGATGATGATTTGCTCTTAAAGGACCATCATCACTATTTCCATTTCCAAATGCACTTCCCAGCTCACTCATATTCTATCCTTTCCGTTATCCGTTTACTAGTATAACATAGTATTTCTAAGATCACTCCCTTTAAACTAATTTAGTGAGATTAATAAATCTTAACATGTATTAATCTTACATGTTAAGCACTAAGAGTGCTAGACCTTTTCATATATATGTTCTTATTTAATCTTTACCAGAGCCTGGTAAAGAAGGTGATTATTTTCGCAGTAAGTTATTTTAGCCTCAGAAAGACTTAGTGACTTTACCACGGTCACTCAGCCAGCAGATGCCACAGCTGGAATTCAATCACTGCTTTTTTCTTCATTGAGTAAAAAATATTGACCCCATTTACATGTTCTGGTCAACATGATTAAAAGTCTTCCTTGGCTGCAGTAGCTAAGAGAAAGTGCTGCTATCACCTTAACTTTCTAAATGTAAACTAAACCTCCAGCTTCTCAGGTCTTAATTCCAAACTACTTGGAAATTATGCCAAAGTTATGGTGGGTCACAAGTACATTTTGACTTATTAGTATCATTTTTAAGTGAGGAAATATATGTATTTTAAATGGAATCTCTCAAGTGAGAGAAAAAAATCAAAAGTAAAAGAAAATATGTCATATAAAGACATTGAGCCTTATCTTTTCCTTTTTCAACAGATATGTCATTTCAGCACCAAAAATATTCCGTGTTGGAGCATCTGAAAATATTGTGATTCAAGTTTATGGATACACTGAAGCATTTGATGCAACAATCTCTATTAAAAGTTATCCTGATAAAAAATTTAGTTACTCCTCAGGCCATGTTCATTTATCCTCAGAGAATAAATTCCAAAACTCTGCAATCTTAACAGTATGTATTTATCCTTTATTTTCTTTATATATATATACAGAATATTCTCAATAAAAATGTGTACAAAGTTTGAATATTGATAACATATAGATTTAATCATTTACCTCCACTGTGGGATTATTAGATGATGTCAGTCACTAATGATAATGTAAGTGAAAATTCTAACCGAAACAGAAAATTCTAAACAGAAGAGGTATGTCTGCTTTTTGAGCAATGCATGTCCATTTTCACATTCTTATTGGAAAATAAAATTGTACTAATGTGAAAATATTTGGAGATAATTGAAAATACTTGTTTGCTATGAAAATTACTATTAGAAAGAAATTGAGAAATATGAGTATGATTTTATCTGTAGTACATTGCCCACAAAAATCCATGGATATTATTGAACATTCGATTGAACTCTAATATTCTACAATTATAGTTTCAAAAACTAAAAATTTGTGATTACTAAAGTGAATAGCTCTCATTGACAACCTGCAGTTAATAGAATAACCTTGATCAAATAACTCTCCTATTAAGATATTGTAGTATAGATTGCTTAGAGACATACTTGCAACTTATTTTTACTAAAAATTCTGATACTTAATAAAGAAAATCAAAGAATATCAGATGTAAAATGGGCTCTGCAGCTCATTTAGACCAGAGTTTCTCTAAAGTGAGTTCTTTATAAAGAAATTAAAAATGGAAATTTAATACAGAACTTAAAATTCGAATTATATTGATTTTGTAACATTTTGAATTTATTTTATAAATTTGTTTTGAGTTTTTAATTATACAAAAATCATAAGCATAAGATTATACCGTTTTAAGTTTGTATATATTTAAGTATCTTTGTATCAAAAATTATTTTTATTATGTTATAAATAATAAAAAGCCAATGCTGAGGGTCCTCCATGACTTTTGTCCTTTAAAAAGACTATGCATATTACTCAAGTTTAAGAAACACTAATCTAAAAAATTTCTAATCAAACATAGGAATTCTTTAATTAATGTTCTTAGCAGTAAATGCTCATATCTCTTAACAAATTCTTCCACTTATTAGGTTTGTTAACAATTAAAATTCATTTATTAAAAGTGTTACTTTTATGGCATATGCCTGTAATCCCAGCTACTCGGGAGACTGAGGCAGGAGAATCGCTTCAACCCAGAAGGCGGAGGTTGCAGTGAGCCAAGATCGCGCCACTGCACGCCAGCCTAGGCAACAGAGTGAGACTCCATCTCAAAAAAAAAAAAAAAAAAAAAAAGAAAGTGTTACTTTCAAAAGACATTCTTTTATCTGATACAATGTATTTGTGGCTCTTAGTTTTAAATTTAAATCAAACAAATTTAACTGAAATTAAAAATGCAGTATCTCAGTTGCACTAGCCACATTTCAAGTGTTCAAATAGCCCCTGGTAGCTAGTGGCTACCATAGTGAACAGCATAGATATAGAATATTTCTGTCATCACAAAAAGTTCTCTGAACAGTGCTGACCTATATGATTAACTGAAAAACTAGATTAAGGTGGGGCAATCATAGTCAGTACATATTTTAACCATTTAATTTTATCATAGCAATATCATGTATCTTTATTTGCCAATTGTTTAATGTTGTACCAAGGTCCTTTAAGTATGGGTCTATGGATTGCAGTGTCAAATCTCATTTATTACGTGCTACAAATTTAATGGATCATCTTTGTTCTATAGTTTCTTTGTTGTTGTTGTTGTTGTTGTTGTTGTTGTTGAGACAGGGTCTCGCTCTGTCACCCAGGCTGGAAGACAGTGGTGTAATATGGGCTCACTGCAGCCTTTGCCTCCCAGGTTCAAGCAATTCTCCCACCTCAGCCTCTCAAGTAGCTGGGATTACAGGTGTGCACCACCACACCTGGCTAATTTTTGCATTTTTAGTAAAGAAGGTGTTTCACCATGTTGGCCAGGATGGTCTCGAACTCCTGACCTCAGGTGATCCGCCCATCTCGGCCTCCCAAAGTGCTGGCATTACAGGCATAGGTTACTGTGCCCAGACTGTTCTATAGTTTCTGTTTCTTAAAAGGGGAGAAAGAACTTAAAGGCACTTACAAAGCAATCTGGGTGCAGAATATTTATAGATTTTTCTTGTTTTCCAAACTTTTACAATAATTTTGCATAGCTAATTCTACAGCAGTTGGTTTTTGTAATTAACTTTCATCCTGTGTTTCCAAAGCCTAAATTTTCATAGATACAGTTTTCTTTTTTATCACTTTTCATGCATTAAATTTACATATCATTGAATGTAAAGGGGATAATTACAAACATAAATTGGAAAATGAGCATCTCAACTCAGGGGAGCAGAAGTATGTGAGGTAATACTAAGGGTCCAGAGATGCTGGACACATGGGCACGGTGACTGATGCCTGTAATCCCAGCACTTTGGGAAGCCAAGGCAGGTGGATCACTTGAGGCCAGGAGTTCAGGACCAGCCTGGCCAACATGGTGAAACCCGTCTCTATTAAAAATACAAAAAAAAAAAAAGTTAGCTGGACATGGTGGCACACACCTGTAATCTCAGCTACTTGGGAGGCTGAGGCAGGAGAATCACTTGAACCTGGGAGGAAGAGGTTGTCGTGAGCTGAGATGGCACCACTGCTTTCCAGCCTGGGCAACAGAGTAAGTGAGACTCCGTCTCAAAAAAAAAAAAAAAAAAAAAAAAAAGCTAAGGGTCCAGAGAATCGGTCAGGAGGTTTCACAAAGGGAATGGGGAGCATGGGGTAACCCAGCAAACTAATTGAGTGAAGGTTTCTTAAAGGCTTTTATAGTAGTAGTTTCACTAAATGTATATAAAATTTAGGAAACATGGAACCAAAGAGACTTTCAATTGCTTAAAGCTAAATTTTTATTATGTAATTAGACACTGAAGGGCTTTGGGCAAAATTTATTTACTCTTCTTGCTCCTGTATCACTTTTTAAATGATTACATATACATACTGATTGTTCTAATGAGATTACAGTTGTATTTAGAAAGTTAATGGTTTAATAACTTTAGAATTATTATACTTTTTCCATCAACAATTTCTTTTCCAGATACAACCAAAACAATTGCCTGGAGGACAAAACCCAGTTTCTTATGTGTATTTGGAAGTTGTATCAAAGCATTTTTCAAAATCAAAAAAAATGCCAATAACCTATGACAACGGATTTCTCTTCATTCATACAGACAAACCTGTTTATACTCCAGACCAGTCAGGTAGATTATAAGATATTTCTTTCTCTGGGTGGGGGATTTGACAGTATTGACACTATATTGTAGAGCTTTTTAATACCTGAAATTGAGTGGAGATCGGTTTCTTTCTAATTTGCTCAAAAGACTCTCAATTCCCAAAGACATCTATACTTACAAATATTTAATCGCATTTTAATTTTAAATTTATGGAGAAAGTGCTAAATAAATTACAAAACCAACAATTACATTACCTGCCCCATCATTTATTTCCAAGTAGAAAATGCTTTTTCAAAATTGTAAAATGTTATGTTAGATCTTATTTATTAAACAAATATAAGACTTAATTGCAAATATAATTTGGCAATGGGAAAATATAATTTATTGTAGAACCATGTTCATTAAAAATTCCACTGGGTCTGGAGCTAATCCCCAAACTGGAAAAATAAATCTAACCTAGGGGATCAGATATTTCAGCAGAGGATAAACTATATCACAGAAATATATGGATATTAATTTTCAAAGGGGATCTACCTAAGAAAGTTACTGTTAGAACATTGTTTAACATTCATGGTTCTTCTGTTAGAGGCAAAAGGGCAGAATAGCCAGTCAAAATCATGTGAATAGGAATGACTGGACCTATTCCCAATGAACCAAAAGTAAAACACAGAAAAGTGTGAATGCTTCCCAATATATTCATGTGTTTGCAAAGCCTTCCATTCCCCCGTTTCTCCCTCTCATCATCAATGACTTTTAAGTACATCAGAAATAGAATATTAGAGATGTATATGTGGGAAGGAGAGGCTATGGAATTTCATTAATGATATTCTTGGAGGAGGACAGAGAAAGGAAGTGGGGACCATCTGACTTTGTTGAAAAACTTTGTACACAGTAGATATTTGCTAAATGTTGGTCGATGTTGATGATGAGAATAGTGGGGTGGAACTGGACTGAACCATTACCATTTCAGCGGGAGCATTTGTTATGATCAGCTCAGAAAGGAAAAGCCTAAAGGGGGTGGAGATATTGCTTTCTACTTGGCCAGAATAAAATCGCCAGAATAATAGCATCTTTTTTCTCCAAGAGACAACTTGGTATACAAGGAAATAGTCTCTGCCCACAAAGGTTGGGTCCTTTTAGACATAATCATACCTAGAAACAAGCATATTATCTCTCTTGTCCTCCTCCTACATTGAAGGATACTTTTTTGCTTGAATCCTGTTGACACGTCCCACAACTAAGGGTCATCAGTCTTTGTCCAGTAAGCAGTGTAATATCCAGAGGCTGGGACCTTCCTCGGTTATCAAGGCTTTCCTTAAGAATGGCTTCATGTCTCATGCCTGTAATCCCAGCACTTTGGGAGTCCGAGGTGGGGGGATCACAAGGTCAGGAGTTTAAGACCAGCCTGGCCAAGATGGTGAAACCCTGTCTCTACTAAAACTACAAAAATTAGCCAGGCACTGTGGCAGGCGCCTGTAATCCCAGCTACTCTGGAGGCTGAGGCAGGAGAATCACTTGAACCCAGGTGGCAGAGGTTGCAGTGAGCTGAGATCAAGCCACTGCACTCCAGCCTGGGCGAAAGAGTGAGACTTCGTCTCAGAAAAAAAAAAAAAATAAATAAGGCTTCATGTATTATTTCTCTATCAGGACTTTACTGTAAGATGATGTAATATCTGGCCAGGCACAGTGGCTCATGCCTGTAATCCCAGTACTTTGGGAAGCCCAGGTGGGTGGATCACTTGAGGTCAGGAGTTTGAGACCAGCCTAACCAACATGGTGAAACCCTGTTTCCACTAAAAATACAAAAATTAGCTGAGTGTGGTGGTGCACGCCTGTAATTCCAGCTACTCGGGAGGCTGAGGCATGAGAATTGCTTGAACATGGCAGGCAGAGGTTGCAGTGAGATCGCGCCACTGCACTCCAGCCTGGGCAACAGAGCAAGACTGTCTCAAAAAAAAAAAAAAAAAAAAAAAAAGAGGAAAAAAAAAGAAGACGATGTAATATCCTCATCCATTCTAATCGTAGAGGAAAATGAGAGAAGTTTCCTAAAAATATTGGCCCATTTCTGCGAGATAGTGAAGTAAATTGGTTAAAAGCAGACTCTGGAGTCAGATTGTCTGGGTTCAAGTCACAGCTTGAGCTGCTGTGAGCTGTATGACCCTGTGTGAATCACTCAGCCTCTCAGACTCCCACTTTCCTCACTTGTAAAATAGAGATAATAATACAACTTACCTCATAGAGTTGTGAGAATTAACTGAATTCGTATGTGTAAAGCACTTAAGATAGAGCCAAGCACACAGTAAGCACTAGGAAAGTGTTTTCCATTATTATCTATGGAATAGCACAAAGCCATATTTACAGAAAAGAAAAATAATTACTTAAAAGTATTTTTAATCATCTTGTTATTTATAGCTATAATGTCCCTATCAACACATTTAATCTGAAGATTCTTGAGGGATTTTTAGTGTAAGCATCTTTAGGATAAAGGCTTCAAGGCTTTACTGGATAAATGACTTTAGAATATTGCCCAAAATCCTTCAATTTCATAAAGCCTGTGTCCTGCCTTCTTCCCCAGCTTCATCACCTACTACGGCCCCACCCTCTATAGACACAAGCCAAACGGACCTCCTTTCAGATGCTTTCTCACACTGTTTCCCCATCCGTATTAAGGCCTGTGTAACATGCTGTTGCCTCCACATGGTACATTCTTGCCCCTCCTTTGCCTTGTTGACTCCTACTTCACCTTCACGTGTCATCACAGACCCTTCTAAAGGCAGCTTTCCCTGATTTCCCTGACCTCTTCAAATCTCCCTCTTCTACATGCTCATAAGGCCAGGCAAATATCCTTTGTGGCACTTCACACCCTAGAATTTTACATATAATTGTGTTTGCCTCTTTCCTCCACACCATTAAAAGATGTCCATGTCCGATTTGTTTCACTACTGTATCTCAGTACCTAGCATAATGACTGGCACATTAGAAGGCATTCAAGGCCGGGCGTGGTGGCTCATGCCTGTAATCCCAGCACTTTGGGAGGCCGAGGCAGGCGGATCACAAGGTCAGGAGATCAAGACCATCCTGGCTCACACGGGATGTGAGCTAATACAAAAAATTAGCCAGGCATGGTGGTGGGCGCCTGTAGTCCCAGCTACTCGGGAGGCTGAGGCAGGAGAATGGCATGAACCCAGGAGGTGGAGTTTGCAGTGAACCGAGATTGCGCCACTGCACTCCAGCCTGACATTCAAAACTTTTTTTAAATTAATAAACCACATCTTTTATTTTTATTTTTATTTAGTGAGTGTCTCGCTCTGTCACCCAGGCTGGAGGGCAGTGGTGCAATCTTGTCTCATTGCAATCTCCGCCTCCCAGGTTCAAGCGATTCTCCAGCCTCAGCATCCCAAGTAAGTGGGATTCAGGCGCGTGCC
Organism: Pan troglodytes; assembly: GCF_028858775.2. Lineage (NCBI taxonomy): Eukaryota > Metazoa > Chordata > Mammalia > Primates > Hominidae > Pan > Pan troglodytes. Next base: position 17,401,501 of record NC_072409.2, read on the forward strand.
ACCATGCCTGGCTAATTTTGTATATTTAGTAGAGATGGGATTTCACCATGTTGGCCAGGCTGGGCTTGAACTCTTGGCCTCAAGTGATCCACTTACCTCGGCCTCCCAAAGTGCTGGGATTCCAGGTGTACCACTGCACCCGGCCAATAAGCCATATCTTTTATACAAAAAATTGTATAGATCTTGCCTCCAATGTACCATCGCTGTGAAGACAAGATTAATTTTCTTTTTTTTTTTTTTTTTTTCTTTTTTTTGAGACGGAGTCTCGCTCTGTCGCCCAGGCTGGAGTGCAGTGGCGCGATCTCGGCTCACTGCAAGCTCCACCTCCCGGGTTCACGCCATTCTCCTGCCTCAGCCTCCCGAGTAGCTGGGACTACAGGCGCCCGCTACCACGCCCGGCTAATTTTTTGTATTTTTAGTAGAGACGGGGTTTCACTGTGTTAGCCAGGATGGTCTCGATCTCCTGACCTCGTGATCCGCCCGCCTCGGCCTCCCAAAGTGCTGGGATTACAGGCGTGAGCCACCGCGCCCGGCCGACAAGATTAATTTTCTAACCTAAACACAAACTGGGTTAAAAACTAGCCAAATAGTAGTAACAGAAATAATAATAAAATAAACATTTATTGATTACTTAGTATGTGTCAGGCTATGCAAAAGCTTTGCATTATTTAATTCTCACAAGGACACTATGAGCACACACTAGTATTCCTGTTTTACAAGTGAGTTAACTAAGGTTTAGAGGGATTAAGTATCCTGCTCAGGGTCATACTAGAAAGTGGCGGAGGCAGGAGTGAAACCAAAGTGTTTAATTCCAGGGCCTGTGCTCTTAACTTTTGTGACTTTCTGACTTGGGCAGCTTCCCAGTGATACTCAGGCCTAGACTGAGTGTGTCCAAAAAGCAGGAGATAGGATTTGTGGTGGGAGACAGGTGTGAGGGGAAGGAGAGAGCAGAGAGGTGGGGCATTTACTGAGCACATTGTTTTTATCTTGTGAACTTAGTAAAACCAGTGTTAATGTGACTTCTTATATAGAGCTTTGCATAATACTGATCTTTTAAAAGATACTGGGTTTATGGTGCCAGTTCTATTTTATTTTGTGGGTAAAGTTTTGGCCATGAAATGATTTGAGCATCAGCAACACCCTAGAGAAATTAAGTTTGTCATTGGAAAGAATTAGAACACTGTGTCTCAAACAGCTGTGAGTTAAAAGCGAAACAGATGCTTTTGTTTAAAAAGTAGGGATCTATTAACTGACAGAAAGAAATGGAAGAGAACTAACAGTTATTGAGCCCCTGCCATTGCTCTTTTAACAATGAGCGAACAAGTGTAGGATCTGGCTCAATAAATAGAACAAAACCATATAATCCAAAGCTGCCTTTTGCAATAAGAGCTAATTTGGAGCCTTGTGGGTTTTCATAAGTGGAAGAGTGTATGTCTGAATCAAGCTCCCAATTTTCCATTAAGATCTTCAACTCTGAGACAATATATTATGCTCCTCTATAACCATATGGTGACGTCACTATTTTGCTACTATGAAATTCTTAATAAATAATGGCCTAATTACAGGTGTAATTAATTTCATACTGTGAATGTTTTCTCAAAACATTGTAGGTAAATGTATTTTAAGAAAGTGAACTGTACTTTAAATCCACTAAGAGAAATAGTTCTTTAAAGGAATCCCTGAGGATTCTCTTAAATAAGAGAATCTTTAGTAATGTATATGTCTGCAAACTAATTTTTGTTTTTTTCAAATATGGACTTTATTGAGTTTTTTAAAGTAAGATTCATCTCTTTTAAGGATGGTTGTTTTAAAAAATATCCTTGTTTTTAGCAGAGTTTTTGATTATATCAATTATTCTTACAGTAAAAGTTAGAGTTTATTCGTTGAATGATGACTTGAAGCCAGCCAAAAGAGAAACTGTCTTAACTTTCATAGTAAGTATTTTATTTATTTAAATAATACTTTAATTCATTTTTCAGGACAAGAATCTCATTTCATAACCCTGTCCTCACACTGCACTAAATCATTCAATGTTCCATAAATGGTTATTGAACATCTGCAATGAGTATAGAATCATAGATCTATACCTCTGTAATACACGTATGTGAAAGGCTCAGACAAATTAAATTTCAATAACTTGAAGGATTTTGAGCTAAACCATTTAAGTACAATCTTGCTGATTTATTTTTTAAAGAACACCCACTGGCCGGGCGTGGTGGCTCACACCTGTAATCCCAGCACTTTGGCAGGCCGAGGCAGGTGGATCACGAGGTCAGGAGATTGAGACTAACCTGGCCAACATAGTGAAACCTCGTCTCTACTAAAATACAAAAAATTAGCTGGTGCAGTGGCGGGCGCCTGTAGTCCCAGCTACTCGGGAGGCTGAGGTGGGGGAATTGCTTGAACCCGGGAGGCAGAGCTTGCAGTGAGCCGAGATTGTGCCACTGCACTCCAGCCTGGTGACAGTGTGAGACTCCATCTCAAAAAAGAAAATCTAAAAAAAAAAACAAAAAACAAAAAACAAAAAACCACCCACCAATCACTAAGAATTGACTGAATACCCATTTAACTATAAGATATACATAATGGATATATCTATTATGTATTTATTATGTGCAAAAGAACTATATTTAATGGTACTTACTCTGAAGGAACTTAGAGTTTAATAACTATTATACTAACACAAAAAATCTTGCTAAATCATGAGTTAAAGATTGGCAGTAATTCACCATTTATCAGACATGACATATGTAACAGACGCTGTGCATTGAACTCCCATGATCTCATCTAATTTGTGTCACATACCTCAAACACTTTTGTGAGGAAATAAAATAATACAACTAGTTATAACTGCTCAGTTATTAACAGTAGGTATACTACTAATGGTCCTTCAATATAGGCTGCAGCACTTTTTCTGCTACTCAAAAAAAAAACCAAAAAATAAAAATAAAAACTTATCAGAATGCAGGTGCAAAAGCATAGATACTACAGAACAAAACCGTACTAAAATATAAAACAAATAAATTATACAGTAGGACAAATACCATGAGCTCAGAGGGAAGACCAATGAGAGGTGAGAGTGGGGGTGATACACATCCTTCTCTGGAACGGAGTAGTTAAAGGGAACCCTGAGTTGGGTGTTAATGAAAGGAATTGACATAAATTATTTAAAAATAGTGAAGACCATCCATGTAAGAAACAGTGTGAGTTAAGCTATGGGGGCAAGAAGAAATTAAAAAAATGAAGCTAGTAAATAAACTGATTGACTGATAGAATGTCTGAAAGAGAACTAAGGAGAGCAATGTCAGCTCAAATGCCCTTTTTCTATCAGGGAATAATAGGGGTGTGGATGTATGCTCTTTATCCAACGTCTTCATGGTTGAACTTAAGTGACGCAGAATCATGGCATAACCTGCAGAAAAATGAATGTCAGTCATCTCTTGTAAGAGCTGCCCCAGGAAGAAAAGATTGAGGAAGCTGATCCCAGAGCCTTAAGGAGTTAATATAGAGGAAGTATCCTCAAAATAGTACCTGAGAAAGATGATCTTAGAAGAATTGTGCACAATGGATAGTGCGATGAAGAAGAGCCATAAAAATACTCAGCTACAAGTATAATTCTTGTTCAAAATAGGCTTCTATAAGTTTTACAATTAATTAAGAAATAAAACCTCTAAAATCCAACTGTGAATTTCAGTCATGGTAAATGGTGCTGATATTTTTTGCTTTGGGTTTTTTGTTTGTTTGTTTGTTTGTTTGTTTTTGTTTGTTTGTTTTTGACAGGGTCTTGCTCTGTCACCAAGGCTGGAGTGCAGTGGTGTGATCATAGCTCACTGTAGCCTCAAACTCCTGGGCTCAAGCCATCCTCCCACCTCAGCTTCCTGAGTAGCCAGGACTACAAGCACCCATCACCACACCCTGCTAACTCTTTAAACATTTTTTTGTAGGCTGGTCACAGTGACTCATGCCTGTAATTGTAATCCCAGCACTTTGGGAGGCTAAAATGGGAGGATTGCTTGAGCTCAGGAGATTGAGACCAGCCTGGGCAACCTAGAGAGACCTCATCTCTACTAAAAATTAAAAAAAAAAAATAGCTGGGCATGGTGGCATGTGCCTGTGGTACCGGCTTCTTGGGAGGCTGAGGTGGGAGGATTGCTTGAGCCTGTGAGTTCAAAGCTGCAGTGAGCTATGATCACACCACTGCACTCCAGCCTGGATCACAGAGCAAGATCCCTGTCTCAAAAAAGTTTTTTGTACAGATGGGGGACTCACTTATGTTGCCTGCTATGTTTATGTGTTGAGTTAAGGCTGAATTGGACCCCCATGTGTAGTCCAAAGAAAGTCAAAACCTCATTTCAATTATTTGCTAACCCAAACACAAAATTAAGTTTATGGGGAGGCTTTACGAGAACTATCAAGTCTGTTTAACCATTTGAGAGTTTTACCAAGCTGAAAAATGCCCATATTATACATTTATAAAACATCTGGCTAAAAAATATAATTTATAGAATATTTGCTTTTGAAAGCTTTAAATGAACATATATAAAAATTAGATTCTGGTATTTATAAAGCCAACCAAATTCACATTTAGTTTATCAAAAACATCATTGTTTGTTTGTTCGTTTGTTTGTTGTTGTTTTTACGTGTTGTTACACTTCATCTTTTAGATGTACAACAGAGAGTTGAGTCTCTTCAAGATAATGAGGAGAGATGGGGAAGATTGGAAAAAGAAGAAGGGAAGTGGCTGAAATGAACCATATTTCCTTTCTATAACATTTAACTGATCTTCATCCTTCATATTTAATTTGAAGACATGGGTATTTGTCTTCAAATATTTGATCTATAAATATTTTGTACATCAAAGATTGTATAATCAGTTAAATTTTTAAAAATGTAGTTTCTGGCCCTTGAGGGTGTTTGTTTTTATTTACAGGATCCTGAAGGATCAGAAGTTGACATGGTAGAAGAAATTGATCATATTGGAATTATCTCTTTTCCTGACTTCAAGATTCCGTCTAATCCTAGGTATGTAAAAATAATTGTTAAAACCACATATGGAACTTTTGGTGAAGAAGCAGGTAACCAGTTAAAGGGGGCCACCTAGTGTTAACAAAGGGTGTCACATAGGTGGATATGCAAAATCTTTTGAAGTCTAGCAAGAACTTAAGCTCTGTTCTTGGCAAAAAATTTCCAATACTTCTCAGCCATTCTTTTTACATATAGAAATAAAAATTGGGAAGAGGAAAAAATAGTACCCAGGTTTTTTTGTCGTAAAAACCATCAACTCCTACCCCTCAAAGTATCTAATAGATTGTCAGTTTAAAAGGCTGTTGTGGTCTTGTTCCTTGCTGTGGTTGCTATAAAATATGGTCGTCTGTAGTTTTTGCCTGGATAAACTACCAGAAGGCAAAGTCCAAGAGGGAAGGAGTTCTCAGAGCTATATCTATTATTTGGCCTCACATGAAAGGATTTAAGAAAAAGTTTAAACAGGGTTCAATGTAATAAATATTCAATGAACACATTCTTGGTATGTGCAAATCACAATAGGAGGGAGAGATACAAAATAAATAATCCACAGTCCCTGCTTTCAAGAAATTTGTAATAGGCCAGGTGCGGTGGCTCATGCCTGTAATCCCAACCCTTTGGGAGGCCAGTGTGGGTGGATCACCTGAGGTCGGGAATTTGAGACCAGCCTGGCCAACATGGTGAAACCCCGTCTCTACCAAAAATACAAAAAAAGCCAGGCATGGTGGCAGGCACCTGTAATCCCAGCTACTCGGGAGGCTGAGGCAGGAGAATCACTTGAATCTGGGAAGTGAGGGTTAAAGTGAGCCAAGATCATGCCACTGCACTCCATGTTGGGCAACAAGAGCAAAACTCCAACTAAGATAGAAAGAAGAAGGAAGGAAGGAAGGAAAGAAAGAGGGAGGGGAGGGAGGAAGGAAGGAGGGAAGAAAAGAAAGAAAGAAATTTATAATAGAGCAGAATGAATAAGACAAGTGCATCTATACATGGCTGCACTAGAATTTTAGAGCAACATCTTTTTATGGTCATTTTTCCTCTGCCCTCAGTTAATTCACTGACTGAAATTTTTCTAAAAATTTAAATTGAATTTGGAGGTTTTAAATAACTTGGATAATTTAAAAATTGTGTACATTCTTGAAAATACTACATGTTCCATAGTGCAGAATTAAACCTATTATTTTATTACTGCTATCATTTCTCCAACTTCATCTTGTGCCACTTGCCCCATGGCAAATTATGTGCCAGCCATGGTCTGGCATGTCCAGTGCTTTCCTACCTCCGTACCTTTGCACATGTCATCCCCTCTACTTGGAATGGGCTTCACCTGGCTCTTCATAAGCCTGGCTTCTTTTCATTGTTATGACCCAGAGTAGAAGCTGCTACAAAAAGGCTATTCCTGGATGCATGATGTAATGTAATCTCTTGCTTTGTTTTACTCCCTATCTCAGCATCTTGTTTATTTTCTTCATGACACTTATCTCAATGTCATCATCATTTCTTTACTTGCTTGCTGGCATTTTTATTCACCACTAGCTTATAAACTCTTTAAGGTGGGCCTTGTCTGTATTGCACACCAGCAGTTCAACATCATAGGCCCTTGATAAATATTCATTGAATTGATGATGATGGTAATAATCATTATTATAATACTATTAACATTTGTGGACTTCATAGCCAATCTGCAAGGTAGGCTCAGTATATATATGTGTGTGTGTGTGTGTGTGTATATGTGTGTATACACACACATATATATACACACACACACACACATAGTTTTTTTTGAAACAGAGTCTCACTCTGTCACCCAGGCTGGAGTGCAGTGGTGTGATCTCAGCTCACCACAGCCTTGATCTCCCGGGCTCAAGCAATTCTCCCACCTCAGCCTCCTAAGTAGCTGGGACTACAAGCATGCACCACCACACCAGACTAATTTTTGTATTTTTTTGTAGAGATGGGGTTTCCTCATGTTGCCCGGGCTGGTCTCGAACTCCTGGGCTCAAGCGATCCTCCTGCCTTGGCCTCCCAAAGTGCTGGGATTATAGGCATGAGCCACTATACCTGGCCTAGTATATATTTTTGAATAAAGGTTATTAATTAAAGCCAGGTCATTTTCATCTTTTAAAAACCATGCTTTGTTTCCAACCATAAATTCATTTTTGTGAGGTGTAAATTTTATCATCTGTATAAGCTTGTCTTGTATTATATGTTTCTAGAGACATTATTATGGATTTTGTACTGTATTTTGGATTTTAGTATTATGTTAGCATAATTAGGCTCCAAGATTAAATAAATTCTCAGAAATAAGTTCTTCAAATCAAAACTAATGACTGTATTAAGATAAAATACCAGGAAAAATAATATAATATATGAAAAACTGGTTACTAAACAATATCTATTATCCTAAAAATGCTCAATTATTTATTGCTTAAAAATCAGTCACAAATAAAATATATTACTTAGGTTTTATATATCTTTGTGTATTCTTCCCTCTTTAAAACAGGAATTTATTAGATCTCCTCTGAGTGAATTAAAAACATTTGATGACATCTATAATTTTAAATATTTTGCTTCCACAGATATGGTATGTGGACGATCAAGGCTAAATATAAAGAGGACTTTTCAACAACTGGAACCGCATATTTTGAAGTTAAAGAATATGGTAATTTCTGACAAGTAAAAGTTTTTCTTTGTTTTTTGTTTTTTGTTTTTGAGATGGAGTCTCGTTCTGTTGCCCAGGCTGGAGTGCAGTGGCACGATCTCAGCTCACTGCAACCTCCGCCTCCTGGGTTCAAGCAATTCTCTGCCTCAGCATCCCGAGTAGCTGGGATTACAGGCACCAACCACCATAGCCGGCTAATTTTTGTATTTTTAGTAGAGACAGGGTGTCACCATCTTGGCCAGGCTGGTCTTGAACTCCTGACCTCGTGATCCACCCACCTCGGCCTCCCAAAGTGCTGGGATTACAGGCATGAGCCACCGCACCCAGCCAATTAAAAGTTTTTCTATAAAAAGTTAGTGTTTTGCAATAATTCTTTTTAATAATGTAGTTAATGCAAAATTATTCCCAGATGAAGATGAGGCAGCCTGCACGTATGGCTAGAAGTACTGGCTAGAGGTTGGAGGGAGGAGTAGTAGTTGAATGCCTAGATTCTAGTTCCAGCATGCCTTTAACCCTGATCAAGCAGAACAACCTCTGTGTACTTGTGTTCCCCATCAGAGAGCTGGAAGAGATCTAGTCCCCTGAAGAGCTTGACTAGTAAAGATCCTTTCTAGAATTGTGATTATTATTAGGAGAAACTTAAATAGTCATAGATGAGGTGAGTGGAACCCAGTAAAACCAATAAATGATTTACTTGAGTCTTAAAACCAATTAGTGACAAAACAAAAACAACAATTAGGTTTTCTTACCCCTAGTCCAACACTATTTTCTGGCTCCTAACTTCCTAATATATTAATTTGAATATTTAAGATATTCTTATTATTTGAAATAAATTATATTAATAGACTAACAAGTAACGTAAATAGTTTAATCTTTCATTTCTTATAGTAGTTTACTAGCATTTCTGTGTGCTCTGCTATCAAATTTAACTTTCTTCTGCTTGAAGCCATTTTTTATTCCCTCAAGAGATTCATAATGACATGGAGAAGAATAAATACTGACACAAATTTTAACAATTAACAAGAAAAACAGTGACAAAACAAATTCGTTATGATGAAACTCAACCTTCAAGATTACAGGCTCTCTGTAACATATAATCCTAACCCATCTCCCTTCTTCTAAGTGTTTTTGTATTTTCTCTGTATATCTAGAATCCACCCACCTCTTACTGTCTGTAGCCACTCTCATCAATTCATCAGCACTCTCCCTCCTGGACTACAGCAAAAGCCTCCTAACTGATGTCTCTGCTTCCAAGCTATCTTGCTTGGTATTAGCCAAAATAATCTTGAAATGCAAATTTCATTATGTTATGTCACAATTGAAAAGTTTTTTTGTTTTCAAGGAACCTATACTCTAATGGAAGAAATAACCTATTGCCTATAATAAATGCTGTAATCAAAATATAGGCAAAGTGCTTCTGGATTGACCTCTGATTGGTGGAGTGGGAAGGTTCTGCAGAGATTGTTGTTGGTGATGATGATGATGACGATGATGATTATGATAATAAGGTGGATGTTGTGTTGATGTTACAGCTTGTCCAACTATACCAGAAAGTCTAGCTGTTTGCTAGGCTTTAAAGTCTGCTCTAATCAAAATGGTAATATTACCTGTTTGTTTTTATTTTCAGTCTTGCCACATTTTTCTGTCTCAATCGAACCAGAATATAATTTCATTGGTTACAAGAACTTTAAGAATTTTGAAATTACTATAAAAGCAAGGTAAGAACATTTGTTTTTTTGTTGTTTTTATTTTTATTTTTCAAATTAACTCAACTCTGGTTGATGATAGTTGCCCAAAGTGAGATCTGTGATTTATTATCAAAGTGTGCCATGATTTGGGGACTAATTGATAAAGGAGACATCATACTGGTAGTTTATTTGCTTATTCTGATTTTAGCTGATTCTGAGTTTAGCTTTGTAGGCTATTCAACAGCAAAAACAAAGAAAAGTGCCAAAGATCTAAGTTTGGTGTATGTGTTTAGAAACTAGGGTGACTTAGAATGTTGGGACTGAGATATGAAGGATTCACTTCCTATCTTTTTTTAATGATTTAATCAGCCAGCTAATGCTGCATAACTACTTCAAAACCCAGTGCCTTGAAACTCCCACCATTTATGAGTCAGCTGGGAAGTTCTGCTGATCTGGGCCAGGCTGGTGTCAGCTGGGCTCACCCATGTAGCTGCAGCCAGTTGGTAGGTCAGCTGGGGGCTGGCTGGTCTAGGAAGATCCTGTCCATATGTCTGGCAGTTGGATGGGGCTAAAAGTGTGTGTGCCTCTCATCATCCAGCAGGCTAGCTTGTAGCAGCAGCAACACTCAAAGAGGGAATGGAAGCATGAAAGTCCCCCTGAGCCTAGGCTTGGTGCTGGCACACCATCACTTCCACATATTCTTTTGTCCAAAGCAAGTTACAAGCTCAGCCCAGAGGAAATAGACCCCTCCCACACATTGTGGACACAAGGAACTGTGCAAAGGTCGTTGATACATGGGGAGGTAGAGAATTGGGGGTTAGTTTTGCAAGCAACTTATCACAAAAGCTTAGGTCATTTTAAAATTACAATATAATGTAGTTATACCAATCTATATAACTATATGTGTGGGGTACTCTTCTAAGTACTCAGCATATATTAGCACATTTAATCTTTACAACAACTCTATGCGTTGATATTGTTACTATTCCCATGTTACAAGTGGAAAAACTGAGGTACATAAATGTTTAATAATTTGCTCAAAATCATACAGCTAGTAAGTTGCACAGCCTGTCTGGTTCCAGAGTCCATGCCTCAAACATTACCCTATGCTAGCTCTCTTATTAGCATTGATTTGGAAAATAGAGTGTTTATTACTTGGTCTAAACCAGCATAAAAGGCTCACTTGAGAGAAAATTATAGAAACTGACCTCCTATAATGGGGACTATTTATTCAAACCATAAATAAGGAAAGTTAGCTCTTGCTATAGTATTATTTGCTGGGTAGAAAGTTTACTTTATTCTTATTTTAATTCTAAACTAAAAAGGGAAACATGCAGTTTAAATTTTTTATGAAGAATAGATCTCATATAACAGTGAGATTGGACATGTCCCTTTTAAAAACATAAAAGAAAACAGAGAGTAGCTGATATCAAAATTATCAAGGAAGTAATTTGGCATATAGGAGAGGGCCCTAATTCTAAGTCTTGTGATCTCCCCAAGGTCAATTTTTTTCATCTAGCACATAGCTTTATTAATGTGGCTTTATGAGGATGAGATGTAATAGTGCATGAAGGACACTTTATTTATTATTATTATACTTTAAGTTCTAGGGTACATGTACACAACGTGCTGGTTTGTTACATAGGTATACATGTGTCATGTTGGTTTGCTGCACCTATTAACTCATCATACATTAGGTATTTCTCCTAATGCTATCCCTCCCCTGTCCCCCACCCCATGACAGGCCCCAGGGTGTGATGTTCCCTGCACTGTGTCCAAGTGTTTTCATTGTTCAGTTCCCACCTGTGAGTGAGAACATGCGGCATTTGGTTTTCTGTCCTTGTGGTAGTTCACTCAGAATGATGGTTTCCAGCTTCATCCATGTCCCTGCAAAGGATATGAACTCATCCTTTTTTATGCCTGCATAGTATTCCATGGTGTATATGTGCCACATTTTCTTAATCCAGTCTATCACTGATGGACATTTAGGTGGATTCCAAGTCTTTGCTAGTGTGAATAGTGCTGCAGTAAACATACATGTGCATGTGTCTTTATAGCAGCATGATTTATAATCCTTTGGGTATATACCCAGTAATGGAATCACTGGGTCAAATTGTATTTCTAGTTCTAGATCCTTGAGGAATTGCCACATTGTCTTCCACAATGGTTGAACTAGTTTACACTCCCACCAACAGTGTAAAAGCGTTCCTATTTCTCCACATCCTCTCCAGCATCTGTTGTTTCCTGACTTTTTAATGATTGCCATTCTAACTGGTGTGAGATGGTATCTCATTGTGGTTTTGATTTGCATTTCTCTGATGACCAGTGATGATGAGCATTTTTTCATGTGTCTGTTAGCTGCATAAATGTCTTCTTTTGAGAAGTATCTGTTCATATCCTTTGCCCACTTTTTGATGGGGTTGTTTGTTTGTTTCTTGTAAATTTGTTTAAGTTCTTTATAGATTCTGGATATTAGCCCTTTGTCAGATGGGTAGATTGCAAAAATTTTCTCCATTCTGTGGGTTGCCTGTTCACTCTGATGGTAGTTTCTTTTACTGTGCAGAAGCTCTTTAGTTTAATTAGATCCCATTTGTCAATTTTGGCTTTTGTTGCCATTGCTTTTGGTGTTTTAGTCATGAAGTCCTTGCCCATGCCTATGTCCTGAATGGTATTGCCTAGGTTTTCTTCTAGCGTTTTTATGGTTTTAGGTCTACCATGTAAGTCTTTAATCCATCTTGAATTAATTTTTGTATAAGGTATAAGGAAGGGATCCAGTTTCAGCTTTCTACATATGGCTAGCCAGTTTTCCCATCACCATTTATTAAATTGGGAATCCTTTCCCCATTTCTTGTTTTTGTCAGGTTTGTCAAAGATCAGATGGTTGTAGATGTGTGGTGTTATTTCTGAGGCCTCTGTTCTGTTCCATTGGTCTCTATATCTGTTTTGGTACCAATACCATGCTGTTTTGTTTACTGTAGCCTTGTAGTATAGTTTGAAGTCAGGTAGCATGATGCCTCCAGCTTTGTTCTTTTTGCTTAGGATGAAAGACACTTTAAAGTGCCTCAAGTGCTTTACGTAATTTCAAATTGTTACATTTTATCTGAATCCTGTTATTGTAACCATGTTAGTAAAACAGTTTTATGCTATTGTCTGACAGATATTTTTATAATAAAGTAGTCACTGAGGCTGACGTTTATATCACATTTGGAATAAGAGAAGACTTAAAAGATGATCAAAAAGAAATGATGCAAACAGCAATGCAAAACACAATGGTAAGATGTTAAGACACAGTCACTCACACCTACAGATGCATCCAGAGGTGAGAGATGAGAAGTTACTTAAAAACCATCTAGTCCAATCCCCCATTTTAGATAGGTTGAAACTTAAAATCCTCCATTGGCTTCCCTTTGCCTTTAGGGTAAAGTTCATTTTCCTTGGCATCAGCCTCCCTTGCCAGCTGATCTCATGCCCTTTCCTCCCTCCCTCCCCTTTGTATTAATCACTCCAATTTCTCTAACTGACCAAAGTCTCTCTTGCCTCCAGGTCTTTACAATATCATTTATTCTGCTTGAAAATGCTCTTTCCCATTGTCACCTCCTGCCCCTTCTTTGCCTGGCTAATTCCTTCTCATTCTTTAAGTTTCAACATTGACAGCCTTTCTCTGGGAAGCCTCCCCTGACTCTTCTACACTAGGTTAGCTGCCCCGGCTGTATAGCCTCTTTTCTTAACACATTCTTCACATTTCATTGCAGTGGTTCTCAACTAGGAGTGATTTTTTATCCCCAAGGAGACATTTGGCAATGTCCAGAGACGTTTGTGGTTGCTACTGGTATTTACTAGGGAGAGGCCAGAGATGCTGCTAAATTCCTACCATGCACAGAGCAGGCCCCTACAACAAAGAATTATCCTGTTCAAAATGTCAATAATGCTGAGGGGTTGAGAAACCCTTCTTTATTGGAATGGCTTGTTTACTTATCTATCATTTTCAATATTAAACTATTTGTGAGTCTGAATCATTTCCCTTATATGCCCAGAGACAGCATAGTTTCTTGCAAGGAAATATTCGTGAAGTTATTTGTCCATAGTTTAGGGCTAATGATTGCTGGAACTGAGATTAGGGCGCTGGTTCCCTTTCCCTTATTCAGCGTTCTTTACATTATACCACAGATGATATGAGTTCATGTCATTTTTGCTCACTTTTGCATATTCATTTGGTTTGCATCATCAATCATTTATCCTCTACAATCTTATTAATTCAAGATGTAAATTAAATGCATTTTTAAAATGCAAAATTCTGTGCTAGACACTGGGATTTAAAGCTAAATAAGACAAAAATGCCTGCCCTCAAGTCATTCAATTTTATAAGAAAAAATAAGGCAAAGTTTATTTTACTGTTGTGTTAATAATTAAATAATATAGTATGACTTAACCCCACATCCCTTTACTCATTGTGTGTTTTAAAATTAGTATTTAAATTTGTAAGCAGTGAAGTACAAATTAAATATTATAAAAACCAACAAACTCTCAGTTAAGGGCGGAAGTACGCTGAGAGGCCTAGAAAGATGAATGATGATGCAGGAATTGGAAGAAGGCGTGTTTGTCAGCTATTACCAAAAAGACCTGTTGGACCATGTGATGTTCAAGACTCTTCTACTTCTATAATTCTATACAAATAATTAGAAAATAACATCCTGGGCTTAATTGTGGACTCGGTTATCTACTTTACTTTTGACACTAAACCATTCTTCTGACATTTACCTTCAATTTAGAGGCTAGTAAAAGCAGATTTTATTAATTTTTCTTTATAAGTTCTTCTCTGAAATAACTCCTCCTTTTTCTCCTTTTAAAAAGTTGATAAATGGAATTGCTCAAGTCACATTTGATTCTGAAACAGCAGTCAAAGAACTGTCATACTACAGTTTAGAAGATTTAAACAACAAGTACCTTTATATTGCTGTAACAGTCATAGAGTCTACAGGTAAGTGTGTGTGTGTGTGTGTGTGTGTGTGTGTGTATACTTTCTTTTGAAAACTATTTAGACAGAATATTAAAGATATAAATAATTTCCAATTTCTATAATTATTTCACATTGTATTTTCTTTCATAGTTAAATATAATTATAAGAAGTAGACTTTTATATAGTTATAAAAAGGCAGTAGGGCTCTGCTTCTTTTTAGTCATTGGGCAAGCCATTGGGTCCCTATTACCTCCACTTCTACTGCACAAATGGGAAAACCGTACCCAATTCATGTCCAAAGTAGTTCTGCAGGCTCTCTGCCTTGACCATTTGGCACCCTAGTGTCCTCACCTGGTGAAAATCAAAACCAAATTAAGATTATGTATGTAAAACTATTTGATAAAGTACTATACAAATAAAAGGTATTACTATTATCATTATTATAGTCTACATAATGATGGAGTCAAACTGAATGTTTCCTAAAGCCTAAAGTTTTCAACATTATTTTAATGTTCCTTCTTTTTATTTTTTCCTCAACTTATTTTAAATAAGTTCATTTTAAGCAGTATCTATGAGATATTTAAAGTATTGCCAAACAGACAGGCTTGCAAACATTAATGATGTATGATGCCTACACTAAAGTGGCTTACAAATTAGCATCAGGTATAAGACAGGTGAAGAAAGAACTGTTGCAAGAAAGAATTCCATATGAGCTCTAAGCAAAATATTAATGCAATAGGATTCAGAGGAAGGTGAGCTTCTAGATGATTGTTGAGCAAGCAAGAACAGTGTTGTGAAGATGATCAGTCTTGAAAAATAATTAGGGTTTTGAGGCAGAGTTGCTAGACAGGGTGAAACAGAAACCCTCCACAGAGAGGGCAGATGAAGAACAGTAGATGGTGAAGCTTAATCTTTGAGGACAGCAGATCATCCAGTTTGGCTAAAATATAGGATATGTATAGAATGTATTAGAGATGTAATATTGGAAAGGAGTTTGGGAATATTAAAGCTTCAAATGTTATTCTTAATAGTTTAACTTAATCTTTACCTGGAGGATAACATTATTGGGCTCTTGCCAGTTGTCTGGTCATGTCCTTTCCCTTCCCTTCCCTTCCCTTCCCTTCCCTTCCCTTCCCTTCCCTTCCCTCCCCTCCCCTCCCCTACCCCTCCCCCTTCCCCTCCCCTCCCCTCCCCCTCCCCCCTCCCCTCCCTCCCTCCCCTCCCGAGTCTTGCTCTGTTGCCCAGACTGGAGTGCAGTGGTACAGTCTCAGCTCAATGCAACCTCCGCCTCCTGGGTTCAAGCAATTCTCCTGCCTCAGCCTCCCGAGTAGCTGAGATTACAGGCATATACCACCATGCCTGGCACTTTTTTTGTTTTCATTTTTTAGTTTTAGTAGGGATGAGGTTTCGCCATGTTGGCCCAGCTGGTCTCGAACTCCCCTTCAGGGTTCTTTCTATATCAAGCTCCCTTTTTCTGATTTCTCTCTATGTATCTATGCTCTGTGAACACCAACCCCCATCCCCCACCTCCACCTCTGTAAGGCTCAGTTTCTGGCCTGACCCTTCCCTCTCTCCTCAATCCCTTGAATACAGTCAACTGAAACTCAGGCCACTGATGAAAAGTGGTGTCCCTTCCTGGCATCCTTCCTCAGTCCAGTCCTGTAGCTCTACTTCTCCAAGGGCTTCTCTACATACGAGCTTGTGCATAAGGCCTTGGAAACTCCTGAGGTCTAAACTCTTCTCTGCTGTGCCCCTCTGAAGCAAGACCTATGTCCTACTTACTACTGGTAAATGAATGAATGCAAGAATGGAGTGAGTGAATGAATAAGTCTGTGGAGACATATAGAGATGAAATGGATATCCATACAGATCATGATACTCCTAAAAACTGTCAACATGATGCTTGCCATTTCCTTAGGTGGATTTTCTGAAGAGGCAGAAATACCTGGCATCAAATATGTCCTCTCTCCCTACAAACTGAATTTGGTTGCTACTCCTCTTTTCCTGAAGCCTGGGATTCCATATCCCATCAAGGTAGATGGGGTGAGGGGGTAGACGTTGCTACATATGATCATCTTATTCTATTCATGGAAAACATGTGGGTGGCAAACAGGGTAAGAATGTTGCCGTGAAGTCACAGAGGGAGCTTATTCTGTGAAACCTGCCCCTCCTGGTGGACACAGACAGGGATGGGAAATTGCAGGTCAGCTGCAGCCTTGGCAATGACTTCAAAAGTGAGGGCAAGATAGCCTTGTATTAGGCATCCCTAAATAAACATTAAATTATATGTAATAAATAAGCATTAAATTATATGTAAATAAAATCTCAGAAGACTCTAGTTCAAAAAATACAAACATTTAAAATTATTTGGTGGCAAATTCTTAAAAAGCCTTAAGATGGAGATATCATTCCTTGAAAATAGACTCCTTTCTCTCACTATGTTTTTGCCTCCAGTGTGTCTCATTTGTTTCCCTCTGTCTCTGTGTTGTCTTTGTGCATAACTCTGTTCAATCTCTTGTCTCTGTATTGCTCTCTGTTCTTTTCATTTTTGCTTCTTTCCGTCCCTGAATCTCTTTTTTTCTGTCTTTTTTGCTTACTCCTCTGCATTCATTTTTCTCTCTTTCACCTTCTTTTCCTCCTCTAAATGCTGACAGTATAGAATTGAAACATTCATGTGGTTTTTAGATTTTTATCTATCATTATATATTTTATTATAAATAATATATTTTATTATGTTGATTAAATGGAAATGTTTATTCCCTGCCCTTAATTTAGAAATCCAGAGCAAAATTTTTTTTTGTTCTTTGAAAATGTGTTACTTTTTAAAATCAACTTAAGTACAATCAAAATGTGTTATTTATTATTTACTGTGGGTCATGGGCTTTTAAGAAAAAAAAGGATTTACCAAGCCCAAAGCAAGGTTTGGACATGCTTGTAGGTTCTTACATATATATACTATATATAGAAAATAATATATAACAAAGTATCATATAATGCATATACAGTAATGTATAATATATATACTAAAATATGTAAATATAACAATATTATATAGAACATAAGCTTAAAATATGTTTATGTAAAAGTAAAATAACAAACTATATCTGTGTGGAATTGTGTGTGTATATATATATATGGCAGTGAGAGGTAGATGTTAAAGGATAAAAGGTGTATCTATTTTTGTTTCTCATATTCAAGGGACTTATTCCCAGAAGCGATTGCCTCATTTTCTCCTTTATCCAGTCCTAAATCAATCAAAGAAATACAGAAGTTAGATAGCGGAAGACCTTATCACACCTACTCCTTGACTGACTTAATAGAATGATATTTATGTTTTGAGTTTGCTTGATTTATGGGAGAATCTATTCAAGAATGATTTAACTAAATAGAATTAAATCTTTCTATAAGCTGAGAATACACTTCTGTTTACTAAATTAAACATAAGTAAACCAGGTGTGGTGGAGCATGCCTAAATAGTTCCAGCTACTTGGGAGGCTGAGGTGGGAGGATGGCTTGAGGCCAATAGTTCAAGGTTGCAGTGCGCTATGATTGTGCCTGTGAATAGCCACTGCACTCCAACCTGGGCAACATAGTAAGTCTCTGTCTCAGAAAAAAAAAATTTTAAGAAAAAAATACATAAATAATTTATACTTTGGTGGGGAGGAAGGAAAATTATTTCAGAATTGTTGTGCTTTAAAATAAGTGATGAGCTGTTGAAATAGATTTGGATTGTTTTGACAAACAGGTGCAGGTTAAAGATTCGCTTGACCAGTTGGTAGGAGGGGTCCCAGTAACACTGAATGCACAAACAATTGATGTAAACCAAGAGACATCTGACTTGGATCCAAGCAAAAGTGTAACACGTGTTGATGATGGAGTAGCTTCGTTTGTGCTTAATCTCCCATCTGGAGTGACGGTGCTGGAGTTTAATGTGAGCTGAATTCTCCTGTTGTATTTTCTAGGACAATGTGTACTCTTGACCATGTGTTTTGGCTAGTGTGCAGAACAGATGTGGCAGATTTTACACATGAGTCCAGTGAACAGTTCCATAATTTTGCATCCAAGACAAATTAGTCCCAGAGACAATCTGCTAATCCATTGAATGGTCCTTGAGGAAGATAAATGTATCAATTTTTTATTTGGGAGTTAATTGTTTTATCTTACACCATTAAGACCATATCAGACTCTAGAAGCTTCAGAATAGGTATAGCAGTGCACATGAGTGTTAGGAATATCCTCTTTTCCCCCCTCACTTTTAATCCCCTGAAGGGCCACAAAAGGGTCAAAAATATGGAAGCCTCCCTTTTTTCTAACTACAGAAACCATTCTACTTTAGAGCCCACTTAATAGTCTTCTCTCGCAGCAAATATTATTTAAGTTCCCAATCTCAAATAAAATATGAGCAATAACACAGTAACATAGTTACATACTAACATAGTAACATAATAACATAGGCCAATGACTGCAGCATGCATATGCTCACTGTCATCTATTGAGCACTTACTAAATGCTAGTCATCATGCTGAGAGCTTTATGAAGAATACATGAAACACCATTTAATTAGCAAGATGAGTTAGAATATTATCTTTGCCATTGTGTGGCTCAGGAAATGGAGGCTTCTAACCTCTCTTTTGATTAACTAATTTTATCCAGAGTTAATAAGTGGTGGTACTGGTATGCGAACCAGTGTGTACCTGACTCCAGAGCATAAGCTAATAACATTTCTGCTGTCTGAGGGTAGATATTGCTGCCATGATATCATTTCTTCTCCACCTCATATTTATAAGCACCCATCTGTGCCTCTACTTTACAATGAAACTGGGCCAGATAGTCTCTGAGATGTTCGTTCATAGCTCCTGTCCCCAAGAGTTAGTGCTACCTCCCCACTACTTCCCTTCTCCTACCCCCATTTCCTAAATGCTTAGGCATCTCTCTGTAATCATCCCATGCAAGGAGAAGTCCCAACTTACCATGACATTTCAGGAAGACCACCAATATTTATTCCTGGAGCATCTTTCTCTCTTCATTTCAGACTTTTCCGCCATAGCCCATAATCCCATCATTCTTGTCTGTAGTCTTTGTAAAGTTGCTTGACACCACAGCTGTATAAACACTGAAGTAATGGAGGGTTTTTTCCCCTTTAGCATTTGTTATTGTGAAATATAGAAATTTATAAAGCAAGGAAAATAATTTGAAAGGTATGTTTTACAGAAAGCATTACATCACAGTATACATGTCTTTTTGAAATTTCTCTTTTCAGGTCAAAACTGATGCTCCAGATCTTCCAGAAGAAAATCAGGCCAGGGAAGGTTACCGAGCAATAGCATACTCATCTCTCAGCCAAAGTTACCTTTATATTGATTGGACTGATAACCATAAGGCTTTGCTAGTGGGAGAACATCTGAATATTATTGTTACCCCCAAAAGCCCATATATTGACAAAATAACTCACTATAATTACTTGGTAAGTACATAATGATGGATTTACATCTTATTCCCCCACCTGGAACATTTTCTTTTACCTCTAGAGAGGCATTAGAATTATCCTTTATACTTTTATTCCCAAAGCACTTTCAAGAACATCATCTAACTTGAACATCAGTTTCTCAAAAAACCTTTGAAATAGGGCATGATTTTCATGACCATTTCACAGATGAGGAAACTGAGGGACAGAGAAGTTAAAAGACTTATGATGGTTACTCAGCTGGGAAGAGGAAAATTTTGATTTGAGCTGAGGACTCTGACTCCTGTTCTAATAACACTTTTTACCAAAGAGAGCCTAGTTATTCCAAAGCGAGAACCTGATTAAATCATGTTGCCTCTGTTCTCTTTCATGGCCAAAGATTATATGCCTAGACCCAGTTCGGATAAGTGAATTTTATTGTCAAAAAACGGGGAAGCAAAATCCTCTCCTGAGAATTGAATCCTATCTTGCCTGTTCCAATTCCATAGCTCAGCAACATCCCTATTGCATCATTTATATTAAACAGAGGTGGATCGATGAAGCCTGTTGGTGAAACCAAGAAAAAAACTTACAGAAAATATTAAGAGCTTCCTGACAATCACCAAAGAAATGGAATGAATTATTTCGACGGCCAGGCCAAGTGCATGCTGTTGGCTTTTCAATATTTTTGAGGAAGAAATTGAAAAAACAGTAATGAGGACCATAGAAAAATATTGACTGATAAAGGGAAACTCTTTATGGACTAGATACCAAATCCATGTATGCAGTTCTGGTCTCTAAGGACAATTTAAGGGATCTCTGAGGGCATTTTGGCTTCACGTGATTTTTTTTTTTTTAATCTTAAACCTTCAATTTAGAATCTAAACCCTGGCTTTAAATCCCCAAATAAGATGCACTCCACTTATTCATCTATTTTTTTTTAATCAGTGAAACCAAAGGGGTTTTAGTGACAGTGTGATGACTTTGAACAGTTTTTGGGTTCAAATTTTAGCTCTCTAATTTACTAGTTGTGTGATTTTGAATTAAAATCAGTATGACTTTTAGTTAGTTTCTGAGCCTCAGTTTCTTAAATGAGGAGAATAATATTCCTCTTATTGATGTATTGTGAGAATGAAAGGAGTTAAATACATGTTAAAGTTCCTGGCACATAGTAGGCCCATAAACGTTAACTCACTCTTCCTTCCTTCCTTCATTCCTTCCTTCCTTCCTTCCTTTCTTTCCTTCCTTCCTTGTTTCTTTCTTTTCTTTCTTTCTTTCCCTCCCTCCCTCCCTTTCCTTCCTTCCTTCCTTCTTTCTTTCTTTCCCTCCCTCCCTCCCTCCCTTCTTTCTTTCCTTCCTTCCTTTCTTTTTGGTGGAGTCTCGCTCTGTCCCCCAAGCTGGAGTGCAGTGGCATGATTTCGACTCACTGCAACCTCTGCCTCCCAAGTTCAAGCAATTCTCCTGCCTCAGCCTTCCGAGTAGCTGGGATTACATATGCCCACCACAGTGCCTGGCTAATTTTTCTATTTTTAGTAGAGCCAGGGTTTCACCATGTTGGCCAGGCTGGTCTCAAACTCCTGACCTCAGGTGATCTGCCTGCCTTGGCCTCCCAAACTTCTGGGATTACGGGTGTGAGCCACCGTGCCCAGCCAAAATTGGTATGTCTTTTTTTTTTTTTTTTTTTTTTTTTTTTTTTTTGAGACAGAGTCTTGCTCTGTTGCACAGGCTGGAGTGCAGTGGCATGATCTCAGCTCACTGCAACCTTCACCTCTCGGGCTCCAGTAATTCTCATGCCTCAGCCTCCCGAGTAGGTGTGATTACAGTCATGCACCACCATGCCTGGCTAACTTTTGTATTTTTAGTAGAGATGGTGTTTCACTATGTTGGCCAGGCTTGTCTTGAACTCCTGGCCTCAAGTGATCGGCCCACCTCGGCCTCCCAAAGTGCTAGGATTACAGGTGTGAGCCACTGTGCCCAGCCTAACTTTATTTTTCTTTGACATAATTTCTGCTCCAGCTCCAGGCTGCATCCTAAAGCACAGGTTTTGTTTTTGTTTGTTTATTTTTTACTTATTGTTGCTGCTGCTGTTTATTTTTAGATTTTATCCAAGGGCAAAATTATCCACTTTGGCACGAGGGAGAAATTTTCAGATGCGTCTTATCAAAGTATAAACATTCCAGTAACACAGAACATGGTTCCTTCATCCCGACTTCTGGTCTATTACATCGTCACAGGAGAGCAGACAGCAGAATTAGTGTCTGATTCAGTCTGGTTAAATATTGAAGAAAAATGTGGCAACCAGCTCCAGGTAAGCCACAAATTATAAGTCACAATTGAATTTTCTTTTCAATGAAGGAGGCTGCCAAAGTTTTAGCTGCTTCTGAAAAGTCTTGTCTCATACAAATGATCTTTTCTTTTCTTTTTCAAATGAACTTTTAGGTTCATCTGTCTCCTGATGCAGATGCATATTCTCCAGGCCAAACTGTGTCTCTTAATATGGCAACTGGAATGGATTCCTGGGTGGCATTAGCAGCAGTGGACAGTGCTGTGTATGGAGTCCAAAGAGGAGCCAAAAAGCCCTTGGAAAGAGTTAAGTAATGCATGTCTCACTGCAGTGTTGCATGAAGTGTGGCCACCAGGCTAGGATATGTGGGAAGAACTAAGGGAAGACTAGGCCTGCTTTTCTGTAATCTACTCAACATACTCATTTTTAGGAAGGTAAACCATCCTCATGTTAGCTCCCAAAGCACAGGTCAATCCTCTTTTGTTTTTCAAATGTAAACGTAAGCACTTTAAGAATATATGATCATGGTAGCAATTACATTCATGGAGGAAAAATTACTATCAGAATACTTTGGAGGTTTAGGGTAGGGTGTTGATGGCAGTTACAGTAGCTAGTAGCAGCACAGGAAAGACCCGTATAGGTAACATTTGGATTTTTTTTTTAACTCTCATTGAAATCCATAGCACAGAAGAATCTCAAAATCATTCAATTCTCATAAGTTCCTATTTATCTTATTATGTTCAGCTATTATTTTCGAGGCTTGAATTTCTTTGAACAAGGAAGGAAGGACTGAGAAACTGTAAAATTAAAAAATATTCGGAGAACGAATAAGCCTGTCCAAACAAGTCTTCACCCATTTAGAACCTAGGGACCTCCCCACCAAAATGCACAAAGTTGTGCTTTTAAAGCAACTTAAAATTAATTTCTATGTTAATTCAGTCCTTCATGCATTCATACCTATTTATTTATTTATTTGGAACATTATATTGATGGCAGCATTCATTCTATGTACAAAACACTGTATATCAGTTTCTAAGAAACTCCTCATCAAAGCTATTTGTTTAAGACTTAGTTCTTGATTTAACTTTGAATAGTTATGTATTTATAAATACAAAAGGACAAACTTAGAAACAAAGTTGGGAAATTTTGTCTTTGATCATTTGAAAAATATCATCTGTGTATTTCACTGGTTTGTGATAACCATGTAACAATTAGTACCTTTTAGATCTTTAGAGGAATGATTTATACATCTCAATGGGCTCAACATTTTGCCTTTCTGGACAGGTATTTCAATTCTTAGAGAAGAGTGATCTGGGCTGTGGGGCAGGTGGTGGCCTCAACAATGCCAATGTGTTCCACCTAGCTGGACTTACCTTCCTCACTAATGCAAATGCAGATGACTCCCAAGAAAATGGTAAAATGCTCAGCATGTTTATTACTGAAAATCCCATTGATCATTTGCCCCCCAGATCTCATTTTTATCCTTCTTCCCAAATATTCTGTACCCTGATCTTAGAATGCCAAGACTACATAACTCACCTGTATAAAATGTTTCACTGGCCTTCAAGATAAAGTACAAATTCTTTAGTGCAGTACTCAAAACCTTCCATGATCTTCTCCCTGGCTCTCTCCAACTAGCTCTTACCCTGCTGTGCCTTACATTATGTTTAAGCTCTACAGAACCAAGTGGAGTTCTTGAGTGGCATTATGCTATTTTGCACCTTTGGGCCTTTATTTATTGGAATTGGTTTCCCCTTCATTAGCCTGGAGAAGCAATGTAAGAATCATCGCCTCTACGAGACCTCTTCCCCACATAGAATTTATAATTCCCTCCTCCTTTAATAGGGAGGCTATTGCAGGGACTAGATCTATTTACAAGTTATAGAACAGCATTGTGTCATTGTGCATTCTTACATGTAGTTGTAAGTCCTGCTCACCTACTGCATCAGGAGCTCTTTAAGGATAGTAACCATACCTTAATCATCTTCTTTCTATGGTTTTAAAATTGTTCATAATTATATTTGATATTGTGGTATTCATAGTTATATTTGCAATAATATAGCACAAAGAGCAAATAATAAAAATAGCATACCCAACAAAAGCATCACTCACTCTAAATGCTTAGGTATTTCTCTGGAATCAGTGGATCAGAGAGGCTGCAGGATTCAAAACCAAATTCAGATAAAATAAGTCAAAAGATATGACACTAGATCATGAACTCCACTAAGATAAAACAAGTCATATTAAGAAGTATGGTGCACAGTTCCTAATCCAAAGCAGCCCCTCAATATTTGTTAAGGAATGACTTGTGAAGGCTCTAAATACTTAAATAGTTTCATGGAATTTTTTTTTTGAGATTTTATCTCCTTTTTAATCCTTCTTCTTTATCTTTTTTTAAAAAAAACCAGATGAACCTTGTAAAGAAATTCTCAGGCCAAGAAGAATGCTGCAAAAGAAGATAGGAGAAATAGGTACTGTAAGATTCATGTGATTGTAAAAAGGTTATGGTCATATCATTCAAAAACTGGATAAAATTAAATGTTATATAAATTCCCCTAATTGAAATAGAATGAATGAAAAGAAAGATATGTATGGAGGTCTAGCTTATCTCTCTCAGAAAGATTAATCCAAATAAAGTCTAGTAGTTCATTTGCCATAGCCTTAATCTAAGGAAATAGGTCTTTATTACTTCAAGCTCTAAAATCCAAAATATTAGCTTTTATTTGTCATAAATATTTTCTCTCTGATAACTTCATCTGGCAATTAAAATCATATCCTTCCATTTTATTCTGACAAAATCCATGATTTGACTATTTTGGGGATATACCTAGAAGTCTATTACTTCTATTTCATATATTTAACTGTTAGTAGCATTGTTCTTTGGAAAATGCATCTTGTGAGAATTATTTTAAAATAATTATTTAAATGGTTATGATAATTCGTCATGCTACTGTAGAAAGAATATCAAACTGGGAGTCAGCAAATTGAGTTCAACTAATATCATGCCTATGGTAATATAATAGTTTCTTCCATTTGTATATGAGTTATTTTAATTCTAACCTTTATTCTAAGTTCTAATGATATGAAAAGAGAGACATTGACTAATCTGAGCACTTACAGTGAAGGATAATGCTACTAGGTGAAGTCCACAAACCATGTTATATAAGAAGTTTTTGAAAAATAGGATATTCAGCTTGAAGAAGGAAATATTTGTATAGTGATGATAGCCATCTTCAAATATTTGAAGGCTTCTTGGATATTTAACTTATTTTCTTAAAAAACATTTTCTATTCTTTTTCTATATTTTTCTGCATATTTTCAGCAGAACCCAAAGTTCCAGTTTCAAGAGTTAGTATTTAGCTTAATTGCAGGAAACCCTTTAACCATTTAGTGTGAGCTGGAATGGACCATTTGGTAAGGTCACATTCTCCCCATTCTTAGAATAGTTCCAAGGGGAGTCTGGACAGTCAACTAGCCATAACTATTGTGGGTAGGGGGGTCATATAGCAACAGAAACCAGGTATCCCTTGAGATTCCTTCTAAGCCTGAGATGTTATGACTCTGCGTCATCAAGAGCACTTGCATTATTACCATTTCAGCTGCTAAATATAAACATTCAGTAGTGAAGAAATGTTGTTACGATGGAGCCTGCGTTAATAATGATGAAACCTGTGAGCAGCGAGCTGCACGGATTAGTTTAGGGCTAAGATGCGTCAAAGCTTTCACTGAATGTTGTGTCGTCGCAAGCCAGCTCCGTGCTAATATCTCTCATAAAGACATGCAATTGGGAAGGCTACGTAAGTATGACATTTTCTATCAGAATTCTGCTCAATATGGGGAATTTTGTGTAATTTTATGCTGCTAAGAAAGGCAGTTTTCATGATCTATTTAGAATTGAAAGTAGAAAAGATAACTTGTAAATGTCCATAAGAAAAAAAATCCTTCATTTTTGGGCATCCGAAGAGGTACAGTACAGAGCAGAGTACACTAGGCCAGAGTTAAGACCTGGCATAACCTTAAAGCCAAGTCATCCCATAAACTTGAATGATTATTTATCCTCTCTAAGCCTCATGCAAGGAGCTTTGACCAGATCCTCTCCAATATGCCTGTGAGTTCTACAAGTCTACGCTTTTGTGGTATTACAACCATTAAAAATTCTGTCTATATCTACATTGATGAAATAAAGGAGAATATTTCTAAATCTAGCCTAAGGTTAAGTGTACTTATATAAAAGCTGATGTCTTATTTCAGTTTCAACCACAATACATGTTTCCAGAATTTATAGAACTCTCATTAACATGTTTTCAGAACTTTTAGGACTTTATATATAGTCTTTTTTTTTTTTTTTTTCAGTAGGAATCTGGCTCTCTCACCCAGGCTGGAGTGCAGTGGTGCAATCTTGGCTTACTGCAACCTCTGCCTCTGGGTTCAAGCGATTCTCCTGCCTCAGCCTCCTGAGTAACTGGGATTAAAGGCGCCTGCCACCACACCTGGTTAATTTTTGTATTTTTAGTAGGGACAGGGTTTCACCATATTGGCCAGGCTGGTCTCGAACTCCTGACCTCAGGTGATCCGTCCACCTCGGCCTCCCAAAGTGCTGAGATTACAAGCGTGAGCCACTGTGCCCAGCCTATGTATAGTCTTTAACAAAACAAGCAAAAGCAAAATGACAGCTTCTGTTTTATACTTATGTGTGCTGCATAATGACATTTTCATCAATGATGGACCACATGTGCAGTGGTGATCCTATAGGATTATAATACCGTATTTTTTCTGTACCTTTCCTGTGTTTAGATATGCTTAGATACACAAATACTTATCATTGCATTACAGTTGTCTGCAGTATTCTGTTCAGTAACATGCTGTACAGGTTTGTAGCCTAGGAGAAATAGGCTATACTATATAGTCTAGATCTGTAGTAAGTTATACCATCTAGATTAGTGTAAGTATGCTCCATGATGGTTACACAACAAAATCATCTAACAACATATTTCTCAGAACATAGCCCTATTGTTAAGCAATATCTAATAACCATAATTTTGGTAAATGGCCACAAAATTTATGTTTGTAGAAATATATTCATTGAGATGTACAGTGTCTAAGATTCAGATTGTTTTCCAATATTTGTTTTGCTTTGTTTGTTTGTTTGTTTGTTTGAGAGACAGAGTTTTGTTTTTGTTGCCCAGGCTGGAGTGCAATGGCGCAGTCTCAGCTCACTGCAACCTCCGCCTCCCGGGTTCAAGCAATTCTCCTGCCTCAGCCTCCCAAGTAGCTGGGATTACATGCACCTGCCACCATGCCTGGCTAATAATATTTGCTTATTATAAGCAGAATTTTAATAAACAATCTAGTCCATATGTTGTTTTTCTTTTTGGAGGGAGGATTTGGCTTTTTTTCTCTTAATTTTTTTTAATTTTTAAATTTATGTGGGTAAATAGTATTTACGGGGTACACGAGATACTTTGATACAGGAATGCAATAAGTAATAATCATATCATGGAAAATGGGGTATCTATCCCCTGAGGTATTTCTCCTTTGTTTTATAAACAATCCAATTATACTCTTTTAGTTATTTTTAAATGTACAATTAAATTATTATTGACTGTAGTCACCCTGTTGTGCTGTCAAGTACTAAGTCTTATTCATTCTTTCTATTTTTTGTACCCATAAACCATCCCCACATCCCCCTCATCCTCCTACTACCTTTCCCAGCCTTCTACTCTATATCTCCATGAGTTAAATTGTTTTGATTTTTAGCACCCACAAATAAGTGAGAACATGTGAATTTTGTCTTTCTGTGCCTGACTTATTTCACTTAACATAATGACCTCCAGTTCCATCCATATTGTTGCAAATGACAGGATCTCATTCTTTTCATGGCTGAGTAGTATTCCATTGTGTATATGCACCACATTTTCTTTATCCATTCATCTGTTGATTGACATTTAGGTTGCTTCCAAATCCTGACTATTTTTAACAGTGCAGCAACAAACATGGGCGTGCAGATATCTCTTCAATGTACTGATTTTCTTTCTTTTGGGTATATACCCAGCAGTGGGATTGCCAGATCATATGGTAGCTCTATTCTTTGTTTTTTAAGGAACCTCCAAACTGTTCTCCGTAGTGGTTATAGTAATTTACATCCCCACTAACAGTGTACAAGGGTTCCCTTTTCTCCACATCCCCTCCAGCATTTGTTATTGCCTGTCTTTTGAATAAAAGCCATTTTAACTGAGATGAGATGATATTTCATTGTAGTTTTGATTGCATTTCTCTGGTGATTACTGATGTTGAGCACCTTTTCACATGCTTTTTTGCCATTTGTATGTCTTCTTTAGAGAAATGTCTATTCAAATCTTTTGCCCATTTTTAAGTGGGATTATTACATTTTTTCCTGTAGAGTTGTTTGAACTCCTTATATATTCTTGTTATTAATCTCTTGTCAGATGGGTAGCTGCAAGTATTTTCTCCTGTTCTGTAGGTTGTCTGCTTACTTTATTGATTCCTTTGCTGTACAGAAGCTCTTTAACTTGATGTGATCCCATTTGTCCATTTTGGCTTTGGTTGTCTGTGTAGTGGGGTATTACTCAAGAAACTTTTGCCCAGACCAATGTCCTAGAGAGTTTTCCCAGTGTTTTCCTATAGCAGTTTTATAGTTTGAGGTCTTAGAGTTAAATCTTTAATCAATTTTTATTTGAGTTTTGTATATGGCAAGAGATAAGGGTCACGTTTCATTCTTCTGCATGAATGGGATAACCAGTTTTCCCAGCACCATTAATTGAAGAGACTGTCCTTCCTCCAATGTATGTTCTTGGCACCTTTGTCAAAAATGAGTTCACTATAGGTGTGTGGATTTGTCTGGGTTTTCTATTCTGTTCCATAGGTCTATATGTCTGCTTTTATGCCACTACCATGCTGTTTTGGTTACTATAGCTCTATAGTATAATTTGAAGTCAGGTAATGTGATTCCTCCAGTTTTTTTCTTTTTGCTCGGGATTGCTTTGGCTATTCTGGTCTTTTGTAGTTCCATATGAATTTTAGGATTTTTTTTCTATTTCTGCAAAGAATGTTATTGGTGTTTTCATAGAGATTGCATTGAATCAGTAGATTGCTTTGGGTATTAAGGCGTTTTAACAATATTGATTCTTCCAATCCATGAATATGGAATAACTTTCCATTTTTTTTGAGTGTCCTCTTGAATTTCTTTCATTGGTGTTTTATAGTTTTCATTGTAGAAATCTTTTACTTCTTTGGTTAATTCCTAGGTATTTAATTTTATTTGTGGCTATTGTAAATGGTATTACTTTTTAAATTTCTTTTTCACATTGTTCATTATTGACATATAGAAATGCTACTGATTTTTGTATGTTGATTTTATATCCTGCAACTTTATTGAATTCATTTAGCAGTTCTAATAGTTTTTTGGTGGAGTCCTCAGGTTTTTCCAAATATATGATCATATCATTTGCATACAAGGATAACTTGACTTCTTGCTTTCTAGTTTGGATGACCTTTATTTCCTTCTCTTGTCTAATTGTTCTGGCTAGGATTCCAGTGCACTAGGACTTGCCTAGAAATTGCAGTCCTTGTGGCCTAGACTGCCCCACAAGTTAACCTAGGGCCCTAGAGCACTCCAGCCCATGGTGGGGAGGCTTGCTGGAACTCAAGCTCCAACCACTGGGATGAGCGATGCCCCTCTGGCTAGGGCCAGTCCAAATGCTCCCTCCATGGGCAGACACCAGGTGAGTACAGCCTGGTTCTGCTTTCCACCGTGACAGTGCAACACTGAGTTCAATGCAAAGCCACAGAATGAGTGCACTCTCCCTCTCCCAACACAGAGATTCTCCATGCTGCACAGTCACTGCTAGGGGATGTGGGAGGAGTGGCATTGGTGCTTCAAGACTATCTTTCCTGCCCTCTTCAATGTCTCTTTCAGCGATGTAAAGTCAAAACCAGGTACTGTGATTGCTCACCTGATTTTCGGTTCTCTTGATGGTGCTTTTTGTGTGTAGTTAGTTGTTAAAATTTAGTGTACCAACAGGAAAGACAAATGGTGTAGGCTTCTATTCAGCCATCTTGCTCTCCCCCCTCATATATTTTTTCGTTTTTCAATTTTTCAACTATAATCATCTGGCTTGGCTTCAGCTGGATAGAAGTCTCTCTCTGCAGCCCCCTCCTTCCTGGAACTCTCCCTCATTCCAGACAAGTTGGCCTTGCAAAACTCCCATCAGTGTTGCCACAAGTCTTCAAAATCATCAGGCTCTGCTTGTATTCCTCTCCCTGCCCTAGTCTGTAAACTGCCTCTAGGCAGTAAGCTGGGGCAATTTTAGGTTTCACCTAATTGTTTCCTTTCTCTTAGAGATCACAGTCTTGCTTATGCTGTAATGTCTGAAAACTGTTATTTTGCATATCATGTTTTGTTTTCTATTAAGGCATCTTATATGAAAACAGAAGTTCAGTCCATTTTTATTAAAGTAAATATAAACAAATTACCAAGTTAAAGAAGGCAGAGAACCATATAAAGCCTCCTTTTTTCTAATATAAACACAATTATTACAATTATATAAGTGCAAATAACTTTATAGACTGATCGATATCTTGTATAATCTCAGGAATACTAAACATTTAGCAATTTAAGAAAAAAATCATTAAAGATATTTAATGCTTTGTTTTGCCAATGCTGTTAGTGGAAAAATCCTAAGGCCTTTATAGTTTGTTTGTTTGTTTGTGACAGAGTCTCTCTCTGTTACCCAGGCTGGAGTGCAGTGGTGCAATCTCGGCTCACTGCAACCTCTACCTCCCAGGTTCAAGTGATTCTTGTGCCTCAGCCTCCTGAGTAGCTGGGACTATAGACACCCGCCACCATGCCCAGCTAATTTTTGTGTTTTTAGTAGAGACGGGGTTTCAACATGTTGCCCAGGCTGGTTTCGAATTCCTGACCTCAGGTGATCTGCCCACCTCGGCCTCCCAAAGTGCTGGGATTACAGGCATGAGCCACTGCACCCTGCCTATAATTCTATTTTGGAAGCATTAAACAAAATGTTTTATTTACCTTTCAGAAAATGCTTAAGTTATAGATTAATGGCCATATTTTAAAATTCACCTATAAGTAGAATTTATATTGTTTTTCCATAATTGAATATGATTTTTTTGTCCAGACATGAAGACCCTGTTACCAGTAAGCAAGCCAGAAATTCGGAGTTATTTTCCAGAAAGCTGGTTGTGGGAAGTTCATCTTGTTCCCAGAAGGTATTATACTTCTTTCATGTTTCCTTGAAAGAAATGTGGATAATGCAAGTATTATGGCCAAAAATCTAGAAACTACCCATTTCCCAATAGCTTGCATAGGAGTTAAGATGATCCTGCAATTTGATCAAATTTTGTTTTGTTTTGCTTTGCTTTTTTAAATTTTTATTTTTTTAATATACATCGTACTGGTGATTGGCTCCAGGTCAGAATGAAGAAGGGTGCTATTCCATTTAATTTTATTTGACTTCAGTATGCATTTACTACACACAACTATGTGCGATACACTATATTAAGCCACTATTTTTATCCTAAAATATCTGTACTATAAAACAAACATTAATAAACAGGAAAAAAAGTTTTTTTTTTAAAGTTTTCTATTCAACACATTTTAAGGAAACACTTCCTCTATACCACTGAAAACAGTGATGGGCTGAGTCCTCGAGCCATACTCTTCTTAGATGGGCTTAAAGCACTGGTTTTCCAATGAGAAGGCAAGGAATGAGTTCAAAGCCCTGCAGTTGTCTCCTCACGCATCTCCTTGTTTCTACCCTTGTCTTCTCTAATCCTTCTTCCACACAATTGTTGTCCATTTCATCTGACATTACCCATTAGCTAGCATGTCCTCTAATAAACCTTCTGGCCACTGCTCCCCACACTACCAGTGATTGGATTAATTGCACCCTCAATTAACCCTGTTGCGTGTATCATATTGTATTATAATGACTTGTTTACTTTCCTGTCTTCCACATTAAAATGTAAATACCTCAAGGGCATGAACTAAATTCAGATTACTGTTTTATATCCAGGACTTGGCCTAGGATACTGAAAATAAATGTGTTGAACGAATGCACACTGCCTCTGAACTCTTATAATGCCTTATTGGTACAATTATTACAGTGCAGTGTAATTTATTTACTTAACTATTTCTTCCACTAGATTGTAAACTGCCTGAGAGCAGGACTGTATCTTATCAGTGCTGTTTACTCAGTACTCAGCACTATACCTGATACAAAGTTGGTAGACAATAGCTATAAATAAATATACAAGCTTAATCATAATCAGCAGTTTTTAGTTATGTCAACTTTGTTTTGAGCAGTGCTAACATGCATCACTTTGCTTCCCTATTTTAGAATATACTCACAACAAACATATCTTTTTCTTTGTTTGTGTGCTTGGATTTTGCAGTGTTTCAAAGGCATTCTTCTGAACTTGAATTCTCATCATAGAGGTGCAATGTCTAAAAACATGCAATATATAAGAGAGTTACTGAATATATTTTTCTTGATGAGGTTTTCCTTAATGATGTGATTTCATCTCGTGAATTTTTTTCTTTCTCTAAAGTAGTTTGAAGCAAAAATTCTGTTAATGGATGTCTCTGTTAAGTTGGGTTAATCAATATTCCACTGTATTTGAATATCAACATTTTAACTTCCAGAAAACAGTTGCAGTTTGCCCTACCTGATTCTCTAACCACCTGGGAAATTCAAGGTGTTGCCATTTCAAACAATGGTAAGCAGGTTTAAGTGATATATGCATTTAAATAGTGATTTGATTAGCAAGATGTAATTCTTTGTTAGTATCTATTTAGTTTACCCAGGACTTAAATGGTAGCAATTTTAAAAAATATTCTTTTTTTATGTATTACCAAAAGACTTGGATATACTCACATCTTTGAACATATTGATTTCTCCTTTCACTCCTCTCTTTTTTTTCTTTTTCCTTTTTTTGTAAATGAAGAAGGGGTCTCGCTATGTTGTCCAAGCTAGTCTCAAATTCCTAGTTTCAAGCAACCTTCCCACCTCCACCTTCCAAAGTGCTGGGATTACAGCTTGAGCCACTGCACCCAGCCTCAAGTCTTTATTTTCCTTCACTTTTCTCACTGACTGGGAGCTTGTGTAGAGTTAGAAACAAATAAATGACCTCTCTTGGGCTGATCTTTATGATGATTAAGTGCAGATGCTTTCCAAATAGCTTCAGGAATGGTTTTGTTTGTTTGTTTGCTACTTTTGTTTTAAAATCTTGGTTTCCACAATCAAAATTTTATACTCATTAAAAATGGAGCCAATAATGAATATCTAAAAAGATTTGGTGTGTTAGTTGATAAACATTCTCATGCCTTAAATAGAATTAACTATTTGTTGAATAAATGAAGTTTTTTGTTAATACTAATTATTATTGAAATTAAGATCAATGAATAGAAAATTCAAGGACATGAGTTGAGAGTTCAGAGAAAAACATGATCTAATATTATTTTTTCCTTGAAGTAAAGCAAATGTGAGAAATTTTAATACCAATAAAACATTATAGGAATTTCCTAATATGATTCTACTTTGCTTCCACTTTGGGCTGAAGGTATATGTGTTGCTGATACTGTCAAGGCAAAGGTGTTCAAAGATGTCTTCCTGGAAATGAATATACCATATTCTGTTGTACGAGGAGAACAGATCCAATTGAAAGGAACTGTTTACAACTATAGGACTTCTGGGATGCAGGTAAGTAGGTGTTAATATTTATGGGATAAAGGAAACATTCTCTGGTTTTCTGAGAATTCTATTAGTGGAATTACCATACACAAAAAAGTAAAAGTTCAACTCAGTTCAGCAATAGAAACCAAACACTTAAAATGAGCATTGTACTATATGTGTAGGGATGTGAATTAAAGGGATGAAGGAAGGAGGAAGGACAAGTAGGTATTCATGTAACTTCAATTGAAAGAATAAATTGCACAAGATAATCCATGTGCTGTGGAAGTCCAGAGAAGGATGAATTCATCTTTAGTTCCTTTATTTGCCTATACTCAGAGTTCCTTGATTTCCTTGATTCTAACAACCCTTTCCTCCATTTTAGCCATTCATACTCATCTTCACTTTATAGATCTTATCATCCTCTCTGAAATCTTGATTTCAGACTTTCACATCTCACCATCCAGTGACAACCTCCTTCCTGTCCTCCTAACTCATTAACCGGATTACTTCCATAGCTCTGGGTCAGTAGCATCACTGAAACCTTCAGTCCGTTGACTCAATCCCTTTTATTGTCCATTACTTCCCTGCTCTTTTTACTTTACTCCTTGTTCAGATTAGAATTCACCAGCCATCATTAAAACCACACTGACTAAAATTATGCCAACTCCCTGGATCCTATCTCACTCCAGGACACAATTCCAATCATGATTGGACCCACCATTTATCTTCTCTTTGCCAGCAAACCCCTAAAGAGAATTATATAATAGGCTGACTGATTTGACTTGAAAATCACAGTCACAAAACTTTTCATGAGAATTCAATGTGTTCCAAAATTCTAGCTATATTTTTTAAAAACACTAACTTTATTCTTAGAGATTAGAATTTCAGTGGTTTCCTAAAATTTTGCTTACATACCCTCTTGTTTTGGAAAAACTATGTACCCCTCTGACACTTTTTTTTTTTTAAGACGGAGTCTCGCTCTGCTCTCTGACACATTTTAAAATTGGCATCTAAAATTTTTATCATACATTTTTTAAAAGATGGCAATCTATTACTTTTAAAATATTTAAATATTGGTATCTTAAAATAAAACTGTTTTATCAAACTTATGTATAGCAGACTCCAAATACCATAGCAATCAATTTTTTAAATGCTCAAATAAGCTTTTTTTTTTCAAGATGGAGTCTTGCTCTATTGCCCAGGCTGGAGTGCAGTGGTGCGATCTCGGCTCACTGCAAACTCCTCCTCCCCTGTTCAAGCAATTCTCATGACTCAGCCTCCTGAGTAGCTAGGATTACAGGTACACGCCACCATGCTTGGCTAATTTTTGTATTTTTAGTAGAGACAGGTTTCGCCATGTTGGCCAGGCTGGTCTCGAACTCCTGACCTCAAGTGACCCACCTGCCTCAGCTTCCCAAAGTGCTGGGATTACAAGCGTGAGCCACTGCTCCTGGGCTCGAATAAGCTCTTAGCAACAGATTACATATCATTCCTTTTCCTCAATGAATTCATATTTCCATTTTGCTCCCCTAATGTTATATATTTTATGCATGAATTTTTTCTTTTGATCACCTTATTATACTTTAATGAACAAAAATATGCACATACATTGAAAATGAAATATCTTAAAATTTCATGATTGTAAAATTCCAAGTATCAAATGATATGTGGATTTAGGTATCATTACAAATATTATTATTAGTATACTATTGATAAAATAACATATTTCTAAAGTTATTAAATGTAAAAATAAAATTTTATTTAAAAACTCTCTTCTCCGCCAGGAGCGGTGGCTCAGGCCTGTAATCTCAGCACTTTGGGAGGCTGAGGCGGGTGGATCACGAGGTCAGGCGATCGACACCATCCTGGCAAACACGGTGAAACCCCATCTCTACTAAAAATACAAAAAAGTTAGCCGGGCTTGGTGGCGGGCGCCTGCAGTCCCAGCTACTCGGGAGACAGAGGCAGGAGAATGGCGTGAACCCGGGAGGCGGAGCTTGCAGTGATCCGAGATCGCGCCACTACACTCCAGCCTGGGCGACAGAGCGACACTCCGTCTCAAAAAAAAAAAATTATCTTCTCATTAGATAAATGAAATTTTTCTCTCAATTGGCTTAATAGTTATGGATAAATGTTATTTATTGTTAGAAATGAGAGAGGGTTTGGCATAAATTCTATTCTTATTTTTCATTTTTATAGAGGTAGGCATTGCTGTTCAACCCAATTTTATCAGGAAGGTTGATAAAATAAAAATATTGTCAATTTTATTACCCCTTTATCAATACATTTTAATCTTATATCTTGGAGCTTCACATTTAGCTTATTCAATTTATGTAATATGTTTGTCATATAATCTAACTGGAAAAATCAGTCCTCATTGATAAAATAATCAGCAAAAATCAGACTTACTCTTTGTCATAGAAATGCCAATTTCATTTTTCAATCCAAATCATGTTAAGAAATGTCACTCTTTTTTTCACAATTTTATTTTCAGTAAAAATGAACTTTTCCATATAAACTTGTTTCATCAGGTAACGCTAAATATCAGAGAATGCACACACAAATTTTACTTGGCCACAGGATGTAAATGGGGAATAAACTTAAGTAATCAGAATTTACCATACTGATGGTATTATCTTTTTTTTTTTTTCTTTTTTTGAGACAGAGTCTTGCTCTGTCACCCAGGCTGGAGTGCAATGGCACGATCTCGGTTCACTGCAGCCTCCGCTTCCCAAGTTCAAGTGATTCTCCTGCCTCAGCCTCCTGAGTAGCTGGGATTACAAGCGTGTGCCAGCTCGCCTGGCTAATTTTTGCATTTTTAGTAGAGACAGGGTTTCACCATGTGGTCCAGGCTGGTCTCGAACTCCTGACCTTGTGATCTGCCCACCTTGGCCTCCCAAAGTGCTGAAATTACAGGCATGAGCCACTGTTCCCCAGCCAGTATTATCTTATTTTTACAGAAATAAAATCAAAATGTTACTCATTTCTCTTCCTTAGAATTTACTCACAGGGTTTGCATAAATCCTATGAATCATGCCACCATCTTCAGCCCTGTGGAATTGCCCTCCCTCATTTGGCTCCATCCCCACCACCCTAAATACAACGTGAAGAGTTGGAGAAGGACCTCGATTAAGAAGCTGTAAAGTTGCCTTTACATTATTTCTTTTAAACCCACTAGCTTTTCTGCAGACAGAATGCTTCATGAATTTAAGATAATCATAACTCAGATAGAGATACCAAAGCCCATTTCTCCATCAGGTTCCTGTAGTGGTTTTCATGTCTCAAAATCCTGATTCAAGATGGGCTTGAGGCTTGGAAACTGAGATACTAAGACAGTCAGACCATCTCATCAAAACAGACTCAGCATAATTTTATAACTCACACTGATCTTGGCTACCAAAGGATTTTGGTAGATGATTAAGGAGGTGTCACTCTTAAACCATGTAAATTGTAATTTGAGATAGACACATAAATAGGTGGCCATAACAGATGGGTAAGGCACAGAGGCCACAGCCAAACTCTGCTCAACTGTAGGATTGAGATCAGCAAGGGCTCCTCTGCTCACCTAGTCTTAGACATATAAAATCGGTTTGTGTAGGTATGTGTATATATATATACACACATATATATACATATATATATACACACATATATACATATATATACATATATATATATACACACTGCCTCAGCAATTTGTGTTTCCACCAATAATATTATCAGAGACATCCTTTCATATCAGTATATACAGATTTACTTCATTACTTTAATGGCTGCACAGTAATTCACGTGGTGGGTATACTATAATTTATTGAACCATGTTTCTATTAAAGACATTTGGGTTGTTTACAGGTTTTCACTATTATAACTGATTTTGCAAAGTCTCCATTTATGCATACATATCTTCCTACATGTATATTTCTGTAGGATAGATGTTTTGTCTTGGAGTGAACTAACTGGGCTAAAGGGCATGGATATTTTACCTTCTGATAATAAATATTGCCA
Source organism: Pan troglodytes (assembly GCF_028858775.2). Classification (NCBI taxonomy): domain Eukaryota; kingdom Metazoa; phylum Chordata; class Mammalia; order Primates; family Hominidae; genus Pan; species Pan troglodytes. The sequence goes on from NC_072409.2 coordinate 17,439,273, forward strand.
TAATTATCTTCCAAAAGGATTACATCAATTGACATTCTTACCAAGTGTACGCAGGTAGCCTTGATCCCTCACATTCTTATAATTTGGGGGAATAAACATTTTTTCTTTTATTCATACAATGAACACTTATACAGAAATTGAAATGAATGGACTAGATAACTACATGCATCATTTTGATTAAAGCTCAAAAATGTAACATTGCTGAAAAAAGCAAATTGCAGAATAATATGTATACACAATGAATACAACTACATAATATTTAAAAACATGAAAGACCGCGCTATATATTGTTTGTTAATACACATAAAATTTTTGCCAAGTTGACAGACACAAGTGATATGTCACTGATGTTTCTATTTCACTACCCTGATTACTAGCAATGTTGAACCTCATTTCATTTGTCTGTTGGCTGTTTGTATTTCTTCTTTCATGTATTCTGTGATATCCTATATACTATTTTAATATCCTTTCTTTTGCTTTCCATTGAGTTCCTTTTTTCTGGGGTAAGTTACCTAGCTTCTTCTTGCTTAGTTTCCTCATCTGACAAATGGGATGATAATAGTGTCTATTTCATAGTTGAAGATTAAATGAGCTAATTCATGTAAATATAGTACTTGGCCCATAGTGAGTACTCAACAAATGTACTTATTATCGTTTACAGGAGCACTTTGTATGTTAGAGCTAAAATTCTTTATTGATTATAAATGTTGCTGGTATTTAATCTGCTACTTGTCTTTAACTTTGTTATTAGTGTTTTTAATTTGTATGTTATAAAATCTGTAGATCTTTTCCTTTATGTCATTTGAGTTTTGTGTTTTTGGAAATCTTTTCTCACTGCAAGTTTTAAAAACGTTTTTCTACAAAATACTGCATGTTCTCACTTATAAGTGGGAGCTAAACATTGAGTATATATGGACACAAAGAAGGGAACAACAGACACCAGGGCCTGCTTGAGGGTGGAGGGTGAGAGAAGGGTAAAGATCAAAAAATGACCTATTAGGTACTATGCTTATTACCTGAATGATGAAAGAATCTGCACACCAAACCCCTGCAACACGCCATTTACCTATACAACAGACCTGCACATGTGCCCCGAACCTAAAATAAAATGTTTTTCTAAAGAACTGTTTTTTCTATATTTTCTATAGTACTTTTATAGTTTTTTGTGAGCATTTAGATTTTTTTATCTGAAATAAGGATCTAATCCCAAATAGCCAGATGATCCAGCAGTATTTGTTAAGGAATTCATGCTTTTCCAACTGATTTAAAATGTCATCTTGCCCCCATATATATTGAATTTCCATATATGTGGATCTATTTATAGATTCTCTCCTCTGTTTTGTTTACATCAGTATCACACTGATTTAAAGTACTATAGATTTGTGGTTATATTGTATATCTATTAGGCAAGTACTCTCTGGTATTCTTATTTTTCAAACGTCTTTGATGTTGTTATTCTTACACATTTACTCTGCCAGATAAACTTTGGAATTAGTTTGTTGAATTCTCCTTTTAAAATTATAATAGGGTTTTCATATTGTCCTGAATTTATGAATTAATATAAGGGAAATTGACTTGCCATATTGAATCTTTTACATCTCTTTATCCTTTTGCTTTATGAACTAAATCAAGGGTCAGCAATTTATGGACCATGGGCCAAATCTAGCCTGCCATCTCTTTTGTATGTCCTTTGCAATAACACAATTATATATAACTTGACAGCATTTTTTTTTTTTTTTGAGACAGAGTCTCGCCCTGTCGCCCAGGCTGGAGTGCAATGGGAAGATCTCGGGTCACTGCAAGCTCCGCCTGCCAGGTTCAAGCGATTCTCCTGCCTCAGCCTCCCAAGTAGCTGGGATTACAGGCACACACCACCATGCCCAGCCAACTTGACAGCATTTTAAAGTGTCATGCATATCACTATACTGCCATATTTTATTTAATCTTTAAATTTTCAGTGCATTTCCATCATATCAAAATAAGAAACAAGTACATCTGTGATATTTTGGGCTTAGTTCCTGTTAATTACCTTTCCTCCTGAGTGTGGGTTACACTTTCCTATTTCTTTTTATCTAGTAATTTTGGATTGAATCTTCTACTTTATTAATAAAAATATTATAAAGACTCTGGATTCTATTACATTCCTCTGAAGATTTTTCGTGTGTGTGTGTGTGTTAGCAGGCAGTTGGCTGGATTCAGTTCCAAACTCTGAAATCTCAGTTCAGTATTTTTAGCCTTAGCTGGATGCTAGAAATCTGTGCTGTGCATAGGTCAAGGGTCAGCCAGGTTTGAGCAAGGATTATACACAGAACTTGGAGTTCCTTCACTATTCAGCTGTGGTAACTATTCCCTATTTTGTCCTCTAGTTCCTAAACCAGTATGATATCAGGTTCTACTGGGGTTTTAGCCACTCCAAGGCACCAATGGGACCTGCCCTCAGGGTAAAGCTATAAAAAGCGGGACACTTATTCAGTGTCATTCCCTTCTCCCAAGTGTCACTTTCCCTCCCACTCTCTAGTATCTGCAGGTAGTTTGTTTTAATATGTATCTTGTCTAGAGTTTGTGGTTATTTTTACAGAAAGGTTGCCCAATATAAGCTATTTGGCTATTACTGAAACCAGAACCACTTTTTTTTTATATTTTCTATCAGTTTCAAAAGTTCCTTTTAGTCTCAATTTACTAAGAGTTTTTGTAATGCAATTATGCTGAATTGTATTAAATGACTCTTCTATATATATCCTTCCCCACCCTTCCCTGCTGTTCTAAGGAAATCATTGGCCGCAGGTGATCCAATAGTCTTTTGCTCTGGCTTCTCCCACCCTGGTGGTTGTCTCCCAAGAAGATAGTTAAGAAGGAAAAGGAACTTTCTATTTTCAAGAAATTCCTCAAAATTAGTGGTTGAATAGCTGGTGCTCTCTTTTGTTTACCTGCTTGACTTATTCTGGATTTTATGGATTTATTATTTTGGGTATAGTTCTCAATTCTATCAGTTCACCAGAATTTGGAGGGAAGATGAAAAATGTTTACTATTTGAGCCAGAAGTCAGTGGGCACTATTATTATTCCCATTACAAAGATGAGAAAATGGAGGATTAGAGAGTTCATGCAACCAGTTTCCATCACCAGTTAATAAGAGGAATGCCAAAAATTGAATCCAGGTCTTTCTGGAGCCAGAGTTTGGTTGTAAAATGGGGTACAAATGGGAAGTTGATAAAATTAGAAAAGTAAGCTGGGGACATAATGGGCAGGGCCTTGAATGCCAATATAGGGAATTTTCAGTCTTTGATGAAACCCATCATTTACTGAATACCAGAGGCTGAGCTAAAAGATACAAAAATGAATAAGATGAAAATGAAAAAGTACCTGAGCCTAAGGCTCCCACTATCTGAAACACAAACATGTAAAGAGACAGGGTAATAAGTGCTATCACAACAGCATGAGCTCTGTACCCAATTTAGTACGTAACAGTCTAAGAAAGGTAAGATGTTTCTGAGACAGTGTTGACTTTTCTAGACATCTCTTTGCATTGCTAAACTCTACGGCAACTTGTGTGTCTATGTTAGGAAATCTGAAATGAACTTTTCTTCTGTGCCTTAGAATCTAAGGGATTATTTTAACATTGTTAAAGTGGAGAGTTTGTGTCCAGACAAGCATAATCAAGGTCAACTTTTTTAGAGATAAAGTATTTCGAGTCTGGGCACGGATTACAGCATCATGCCTGTAATTCCAGCACTTTGGGAGGCTGAGGTGGGCGGATCACCTGAGATCAGGAGTTCGAGATCAGCCTGGCCAACATGGAGAAACCGTGCCTCTACTAAAAATACAAAAATTAGCTGGGTGTGGTGGCGCATGCCTGTAATCCCAGCTACTCAGGAGGCTGAGGCAGGAGAATTGCTTGAATCCGGGAGGCGGAGGTTGCAGTGAGCTGAGATCATGCCGCTGCACTCCAGCCTGGGCGACATAGCAAGACTCTGTCTCAAAAAAAAAAAATGTATTTTGATATAATTCTTCACTTGTATTTCAGTTCTGTGTTAAAATGTCTGCTGTGGAGGGAATCTGCACTTCGGAAAGCCCAGTCATTGATCATCAGGGCACAAAGTCCTCCAAATGTGTGCGCCAGAAAGTAGAGGGCTCCTCCAGTCACTTGGTGACATTCACTGTGCTTCCTCTGGGAATTGGCCTTCACAACATCAATTTTTCACTGGAGACTTCGTTTGGAAAAGAAATCTTAGTAAAAACATTACGAGTGGTGGTAAGAAAAACATGCTTCAATAACTTATGCTTAAATTATTGCAAAAGAGAGACACAGAAAGGTGGGGGAGAGAAACAATAGTGTAAATTTAACAAAACATTAAGCATTAAGGAAACTGGATGGAGGTTATTCTAGATTTTTTTTGTACTATTCTTGCAATTTTTCTATAAGTCTGAAATTGTGCTTAAAAAATTTTAATAAAACAATAACATTTGTTTCGTAGAAAATATAAAATACTGAAAAACGACAGATAAATAAAAATCATCAATAATTCCCATACCCAGAGATATCTGATTTTAACAATTGGTACACGTCTTTTTTTTGGTATACAGGTACAATTGGTACACAGGCTTTTTTTTCCCCTTAATACATTCAGAAAATGTGTCTTGAAATCTATGTGCCAGACATTATGCAAGGAACTGGAGATAAAACAATAAATAAGACATGGCCCTTGAATTTAAAGAACTTGCAGTCTAGGAAACTTTCCATTGTATAAACAAATAAACAGGCCCAAAAAAGAAGAAAAGTATCATTTGTTAAGTACAATTTACCCACAGTCTGTTAATTGTATTCACGTTATTAACATTAATATTTTTATGTAATTTTAATATTTTTATATAATTTTAATATTTTATATAAGTATGATTTACCAATTAAAAATATTAGTACTTTTAAAGGACTAAGATTCTTGCTAAGGGTCATATGGCCAATTAATGACAGACTGGATTTCCTGGCTCTTCACTCTCTGTTTTCAGCTATGAAATTCACTTCAGTAAACATGTACCGACTTATTTTGTGCAAAGCACATTCCCATGCATCCTTGCACTGTGGTTCCATGCAGTCTCTGGAGCGAGGCTGCTGGGCCTTGAATCTTGGCTCCATCACCTCCTAGCAGTGTGACAGTGTTACTTGATTTCCATGTGTGTCAGTCTCCTCATCTGTCGAATGGGAGTAATAACAGCACCAACCTCATAGAGGTTTTTAGAGGTTAAATGAGTTAATACATATAAAGCACTTAGAACAATTATCTGGCTTATAAATAACTTCTTTTTAAGCATTTGCTCTGGTCAATATGCAAATAGCCATAAAATCTTATTGCTGCTTATATCCATGTAAGTATTTATACATAGTTTGCCTTTTCCAGGAAAAATAATTTTTTAGTTTGAAAAGTGGTCCAGAAAAGTTGATCCAGGGAATTCAGGTTATATAAACTTATGTTTTTAACTGAATGTTTTCTGCCTTTATTTTAGCCAGAAGGTGTCAAAAGGGAAAGCTATTCTGGTGTTACTTTGGATCCTAGGGGTATTTATGGTAGGCAAAATGATTTTTTATTTTATATGTTATCTTTTGCTTTAGAAGTTAAAGTGTGTATGTAACTTAAAACACTATTTTTCAGAAAGTGAATTGTCTAAAATCAGTAGTATCCACTTCTGGCCAGGCACAGTGGCTCATGCCTGTAATCCTAGCACTTTGGGAGGCCGAGGTGGGTGGATCATTTGAGGTCAGGAGTTCGAGACCAGCCTGGCCAACATAGTGAAACCCTACCTCTACTAAAAATACAAAAATTAGCTGGGCATGGTGGTGGGCACCCATAGTCCCAGCTATTTGGGAAGCTGAGGCAGGAGAATCGCTTGAACCTGGGAGGTGGAGGTTACAGTGAGCTGAGATCGTGCCACTGCACTCCAGCCTGGGCGACAGAGCAAGACTGTGTCAAAAAAAAAAAAAAAAAAGTATCCACTTCTTAGATCACTATCTTTCTTGATAGCATTATAGTACAACTACTATAATCTGAATGACTGAGACACAACAATAATAATTCCATTAATTTTGAATGCAAGGCCTTGAAATAGTAACAATTGCATGACTTCCCTCATATATTATTCATTGTCTATCCATCACAATAATAATTTATAATATATTATTATTGAGCCAACAGTCCAAAGAACACCTAAGAAAAAGTCATTTACATAATTAACATGCATTATTTGAAAACATAATAATGCTAATTAATCACTTAACAAACCCATTCCTCATTGCTCCTGCTTCCCTACTTTTCCTTCAATTGAGATATTCCAAATCTTCTCAAAGCTAGAATTTTGCAAACATTTGAGTACTTAATCAAGGCCTAAATACATATACATGTATTTATGAAATTTAGGATGTGGCCAGTTAACCATTCTCTTTTCAACTAAAGAAGACAGATTACTGCAGTTCTTATTAAATGCTTACAATTTATCTTAACGTTGTATCAATAATTTTTGTTTTATTTCAATGATATAACAATGGGGAAAAAATTTACTTACAGATCATGATCACTATCATCAGTGTCATTTCCTCTGGGAAAGCAAAGAATTAATACCCTTTACACTTTAATTCATCTGAGTATCATGAACTGAGGAGTGTTATTTCAGTAGAGTAATAAAAAGTAAAATCCATCTATGTACATGCGTCCACATGCTTACTTGTTTCTCCAATTTTTTCTTCACACAGACCTCCTCCTTGCCTGCTCATTGTGAATGATCTATGGGTAGAGATATTACAAGTTTCAAGGGTTTTAGCCTCATGCAATTATATCAAGCCTCAAAAGCCACTGTGTCCTTGGCTTCTCTTTCTTTTTTTTTTTTTTTTCACCACAGATGCTTCTTCTGCTGACATTATTGCAAACAATTTTCCAGAGCAGTCTTGCCTTACTCATCCTAGGTGTGAACATCAAGGCCACAGGATAGGAACAATCTTTTATCTGGGAATAAATCTCTGTAGAGAAAATCTGGGTTAAAACAAAATCTATGCCTCTTTCCAATCTTCTCATATGACTTTTTTCCCTTAACATTTTAGGCAACTTGGATTTAGGCAGCTTTCCTGATTTCTGCAGAGCTAAAGAGGGAAAAGATAAAAATTCTGTTCAGCTTATTTCAGATATTTTATTAAATACTTCTAATATTTATTATTTTTTTTGTGGGGCGGGGGGACAGGGTCTCACTCTGTTGCCCAGGCTGGAGTGCAGTGGCACCATGTCAGCTCACTGCAACCTCCACCTCCTGATTTCAAGCGATTCTCCTGCCTCAGCCTCTGGAATAGCTGGGATTACAAGCACTCACCATGCCTGGCCAATTTTTATATTTTTAGTAGAGATGGGGTTTTACCATGTTGGCAAGGCTGGTCTGGAACTCCTTACCTCAAGTGACCCACCAGCCTTGGACTCCCAAAATGCTGGGACTACAGGCGTGAGCCACTGTGCCCGGCCTATTTCTGATATTTATATATTGAAATCGCTATACAACTATGATACTTTACAGGGTTCAGTTAAAAAAAAATGCTAAAAAGTGTTTGGAAAAATAAATGGACTATAATGTTAAAGGAAATCTGAAAAAATATATCAATGAGGGAGAACAAACAGTATATAGTAATTAAAATTGTGTGACACCAGCTTAAAAAAAGACTAAACACAGAGACTCAATGCTTAAGACTAGCTCTAGTCTTTAGTTTCTGCTTTCTGTCCCTGATAAGCCCTTTTCTCCCAACTCGTCTCATATCTCAAATGCAGAGTGTTAAGTTTCTCACTCCCTCATTTCCTGACACACCATCCTCATTGGTTTAGGCAGGCCCCTCTCGTTTTATTTTTTCCTTCATCCCGGACCCCATTCCCATTCCCCTTCCTCCAAATGTACCCACTCAAATGTGTTTGCTGTATACTTTTGAATAGAAAGGTAATGTTGTTTTGTATGTATGTACCTTTTAAATCTATGTATATGTAACATTGTGCTATAGATCCTATTCTGTCTTAAGTTGTTACACTCAAGGCTTAGTTTTAAAGAAATATCTCGGCCGGGCGCGGTGGCTCACGCCTGTAATCCCAGCACTTTGGGAGGCTGAGGCAGGCGGATCACGAGGTCAGGAGATCGAGACCATCCTGGCTAAAACGGTGAAACCCCGTCTCTACTAAAAATACAAAAAATTAGCCAGGCGTGGTGGTGGGCGCCTGTAGTCCCAACTACTCGGGAGGCTGAGGCAGGAGAAGGGCATGAACCCGGGAGGCGGAGCTTGCAGTGAGCCAAGATCACGCCACTGCACTCCAGCCTGGGCGACAGAGCGAGACTCCGTCTCAAAAAAATATATATATATAACTCTATTGTTATAGGTATACTTAATTCATTTTTCTTGCATAGAATTTCAGAGCATGTTCCCTCACCATTTTATCCATCACTGTATATACAATATATTTCCCTTGAAAAATCCATATTAGCATTTACCTGGACCATGTATCCAGGAGCTGGGTCAAAGGATATATACATATTTAATGCCATTTAGTCCTGTCATATTGCCCTTCAGAATGGTTATACTTCCATTAGCAGTGCACGAGGGTTCTCGTCTCTCCACAACCTCACCAACGCTTGCCTCTCTAAAATGTGGCATTTTTAATGGGTATAAAGCACTATCTCATTATTGTTTTAATTTGGATTCTTCTGGTTACTAATGATTTTAAGCATTTCTTCATATACTTGTCCATTTGGGTTTCCCATCTGTCAATTGCCTATTCATATCTTTTGCACGTTTGTAAATTTTCTATCTGGGTTATCTTTTAAAAATTTCTTCTTGATTTTGTCTCTGATGTACCTCTTTGAGCAACAACAAGCCTTCATGGGTTTGAAAAGGAATTATTTATTCTGATGTAGTCAAATCCATCATAATTTCATCTTATGGTTATATATTTTTGAGGTAATCTTTAAGAGGTCTTTCTCTACTCTTAGTTCACAAAGACATTGCTGGATATTTTATTCTGTTAATTTTATAGATTTGAATTTAAAATGTTTTAATCTGTCTGGAACCTGCCTTTTTATGTGATGTCTTGATGAGTCTTTTACCGTGATCACTGACGAGGAATAAAATTAACTTCTCTTAGTTTTAACTTTCTCTTTACCTTTTCCACCTGGTAGTAGAGTTGCCAATGGAATTGAAATAGTCAAGAGCAGGCTTCAATGGAGAAAATGGTGAAAGGAGCAAATCTAGATAATCTCAAGGCTATCTGTAATAAGTATCATATATTGAGCATGAATTGTATGCCAGGCTCTTTGTCTATATTATTTTTATCCCACAAAAATCCTTTGAGGAAAATGTTGTTACCTCCATTTAACTGATGAACAAATTGAGGCTAAGAAAGGTTGTATCTTGCCCAGCGTCACATATATACTAAGCTCTTTTTGAACTTCATGCTCTTTCACTCAAACTGCAAACCTCTTAAATGTCTTCTGAGTTTTATTTTGATATATCCTCTGCATTTATCAAGGATTAATGAAGAAAGAAGTTTTATGAGGAATGTTCCTGCATTTTTAGGAAAGCCATGTGGCTTGTCCATTAAATTGAAAATGTGACTCATTTTTCTTTAGCGTCTTCCATATGCCAGGGTCTGTGCTAAGTGCCAGGACTACAGCTGGAATGAGAAATGATTCCTGCCCCCAGAGCGCTTTCTTAGCAGGACAATGGGAGGTGGATTCTCTTTCTGGTGACTAGTGTGGGCTCTGCAGCAAAACTTCTGGAGTTCAGATTGCAGCTCCACTTGTATTGTTTCTGGGACCTTGAACACATTACTTTCTAAGCCTCAATTTCCTCATCTATAAAATTAAACTAATGAAAATAGACCTAACATAGAGGACTGTTGTGAGAATCCAATGCAATAATTCATTTAAAGAACTTAGTAGCATGCTTGGTACTCTATCAGTAGAATGATCAATGTTACCTTTTTTTGGACATAAACCAGTGATTACAGTAGAAAAATTATCTGATATCAGTATGCTAAAACTCTGTTGTTTTGCCCATAGATTAAAAAGTATCAAAACTAGACTGGGAAGGGAAGGTGGAAAGAATTTCAGATCATACTTCCCTGTGGAGCTAATGTTCAATATATAGTTGATTAAGAAATTACATGTTAGTTATTCTTAGCTTTCAGTTCCAGGAACAATTTTCTGTCTTTGGGCAAGCTGGCATGCTATATTTTGCTGGTGAATAAGATTTATATAACCTATTTATTTCACATCTTATAATGACCAGGAAGCTTACAGCCAAATTTAATGCTTTATTTAATAAGATTATACAAGCCTAGGGTTTGATTAAAGTCCTTGATGATTTTTAACTTTCTTTTAAAATTTTAATAGTCTAATTATAAGTCTTTTATTTTGAAATATTCTTTGGAAGTAGATACATTATAAATAATCTGCAAACAGTCTTCCCCTGGAAACTCTGTATAAATCCAAATTTTCTAAATTACAGGTACCATTAGCAGACGAAAGGAGTTCCCATACAGGATACCATTAGATTTGGTCCCCAAAACAGAAATCAAAAGGATTTTGAGTGTAAAAGGTAAATTAACAAATGCCATTTTTATTTCTCATTTCACTTGGTGCTTCAAACAAAAATCAAATATCCTCATGATTATTCTGTTTCTCCACTTCCATGTTCAGTAGCACACACAAATCTACCTTTAGGAGTGCTCCACCCCTACCCACCCCCACTTTCAAACCTTTAATCACTTTTCCCACTATCTTCTTCCAATGGCCTGATTTACGTGGAGATTCATTCTCCTCCAATGGAAGGTAGGGACTGTCATTGGCTCAAAGATGTCTCTAAAATGGGGGTCCAGTTGCTTCTAGACTTAAAGAACTTTCCATGGTCTTAGTGGCCAGTCCCGCTCCAGAGAAGGCCTATGGCCTGCACATGGCCTAGCGAGAACAGCACTGCTCTGCTGAAGTACTGGTCCCAGAAGGGTTGTCTTAGTCCATTTATGCTGCCATAACAAAATAACAAAATTTATAAATAATACAAATTTATTTCTCACAGTTCTGGAGGCTGGGAAGTCCAAGATCAAGGCACCAAGAGATTGGGTGTTTGGCAAGGGCTGCTCTCTGTTTCCATGAGGACATATGTTGCTGTATCCTCCTGTGGCAGAAAGTGGAAAGGCAAAAGGGCAAAAAGGGGTGAAGAACTTCCTCATACCTCGTCTATAAGATTATTAATCCCACTCATTAGGGTGGAGCCATCATAACCTAATCACCTCTCACAAAGCCCCACCTTCTAATACTATCACCTTGGTGATTAGGCTTCAGTGTATGAATTTTGGAGAGACATATACATTCAAACCATAGCAGGGATTCTCCTCCCCTCGCATACATTTGCAGAAGTGATATTTGCACAAGTGACTAGGTTTTCCTTAGTCTCCAGGCTTTACAATTCAATAACATATTACCGAATGATAGAATGTCCTGACTACATTTTATCTCAGATAAAACCCTAGAATCACAAAATGTTAGTACTGGAAAGGATCTTTTTGATCATGTGCAACCCTGTTGTTGGATATAAAAGAAAGTGGCATGTCCAAGGTTGCACAGTGAGTTATAGACAGAGTCATGTCAGCACTCCCTGTTCAGGCTCTTTGCTTTGCTTCCTGGAAGGGATTGGTAAATATGGTTTATAATGTCTAAAGCTAACAGGTTGAATGGCAACTAATTTGCCATGTTCTCTTGCAGCAATCAGTCCACTGTATTACATTACCTACCACCATATTTTAGTGATTTTTAAAGTCTTTTTTTTTTTTGTTTCTTTCAAATTCATGTTCCTAACCAGATCTTTTTTTCTCACCCCGTTTCTGAGAAGCAAGTCAACTGCCTAGATAAAAAGGGAAGAACCATCTCTAGATGGTTGTTCTTCTCTCTTGAGAACATACTGTTAGAAGTTAATAAAAAGCAATGTGTCTACTTTGATCTTTTTTGTTTCAGGATTGCTTGTAGGTGAGATCTTGTCTGCAGTTCTAAGTCAGGAAGGCATCAATATCCTAACCCACCTCCCCAAAGGGAGTGCAGAGGCGGAGCTGATGAGCGTTGTCCCAGTATTCTATGTTTTTCACTACCTGGAAACAGGAAATCATTGGAACATTTTTCATTCTGACCCATTAATTGAAAAGCAGAAACTGAAGAAAAAATTAAAAGAAGGTAAAAAAAAAAAGTATTTCACATAAAAATTGGGTGATTCTAAACTAATATTTTTATTAAACTAATATTTAAGTTGTGAATTATAGAAAACTTTGTAAGAGAATTTTAGCAAAAAAATCATGAGATGGACTCTACTATATAAATAAATATTATTTCTGTAGCATTTTGGCTCAACTTACCAAAATGCCTGAATGAGAGGCAAGGCACCTGCATTCCAAACTACAGAACACTTCCTTCCTTTTCGAATGAGATCAGAATGTTCTACTTGATAATTCCCAATTCGAGCAATTCATATACTTCCTTTGAGAAGTTCAATGCTGACCACAGAGCATATGCTTGCTGCCCAACACCAAAGGAAGCTTACCATTCTCAGGGCCTGATAAAGTGTTCTTTGAGTAGAAACGGAGGTCTGTTAAGCACCGTGTTCTTTTTCTTGTGCTTCTTAGGGATGTTGAGCATTATGTCCTACAGAAATGCTGACTACTCTTACAGTGTGTGGAAGGGTGGAAGTGCTAGCACTTGGTAAGTAGAAGATTTTGAGTTGCATTTTCATATAGTGGTTAATTAACTAAAGAATAATAACCATAATGGAAACTCCATTCCTCCAGTTGCTCAGGCTAAAAGCCTCGTCATCCTTCACTCCTCTCTTTCTCTTACCATTCACATCTGATCCAGCAGATATGGATTCAAAATATATCCTTAATTTGACTACTTCTCACCACCTCCACCACACTATCCTGTTCCAAGACACCTTCCTCTCCCACCTGGATTCTTGCACTAGTCTCCCTTAGTCTTCTGGGTTCAGCCCTTGATCCTCTTCAGTATATACTCAACACAGCAACTGAAGTGATCCTGTTAAAACATATGTTAGATCATGCCACTCAAAACCATTTAGGAGCTTCCCATCTTACCCAGAGTAAAAACCAAACTTTTTATTGTGATTTACAAAGCTCTGTATGATCTGGCTCCACCTCATGTCTCCTACTTTATCTCCTATACTCTCTTTCCCTCCAATTCAGCCCCACTAGCCTTCCTCAAACACACCAGGCATGCTTCCACCTCAGGGCCTTTGCACTGTTTTCTCAGTCTGAAATACTCCTCCTTAGGTGTCAGCATGACTGGCTCTCATATTTCCCTCAGGTCTTTACCAAATGTCACCTTGGGGAGGCCTCTGCTATATCATAATGTCTAAAATTGCAATCCACTCCCCTCCCAACACCTCATATCTTTTCTTTTCTCCTCAGTGTGATTACTAACGTTCTTGCTTATTCCACTATTGTGTATCTCCCCCACTGGAATGTAAGCTCCATGCGGGAAGTTCTAAGTATCCCTAGTGCCTGGTACCTACCTGGCACATAGTAGATGCTCAGTAAGTATTTATTCAATGAAACATATCTTCCAAAATTCTGATGATTTGAGGGAAAGATAGTCTGAATTAATTAAGAGTCCATATGGCAGTCTATTTTCAAAAAATACCGGCTGGGCATGGTGGCTCACGCCTGTAATCCCAGCACTTTGGGAGGACAAGGCGGGCGGATCATGAGGTCAAGAGATCGAGACCATCCTGGCCAACATGGTGAAACCCCGTCTCTATGAAAAATACAAAAATTAGCTGGGCATAGTGGCATGTGCCTGTAGTCCCAGCTACTCAGGAGGCTGAGGCAGGAGAATCACTTAAACCCAGGAGGCAAGGGTTACAGTGAGCCGAGATCGCGCTACTGCACTCCAGCCCGGGTGACAGAGTGAGACTCTGTCTCAAAAAACAAAACAAAACAAAACAAAAAAACCATCATGCTATGACAAAATATTTAATAAAAACGGTGTGCCAGCTGCTTTGTAGGTTCTATATGAAACATATTTAAGGAGTTTACAACCTAGAATACTTTAATTTTAGATTTTTTTCTTTTTTCTTTTTTCTTTTTTTTTGAGACGGAGTCTTGCTCTGTTCCCAGGCTGGAGTGCAGTGGCACGATCTCGGCTCACTGCAACCTCCGCCTCCCGGGTTCAAGCGATTCTCCTGGCTCAGCCTCCTGAGAGCTGGGATTACAGGCGTGCACCACCATGCCTAATTTTTGTATTTTTAGTAGAGGTGGGGTTTCACCATGTTGGCCAGGATGGTCTCGATCTCCGGACCTCGTGATCCACCCACCTCAGCCTCCCAAAGGGCTGGGATTACAGGCATGAGCCACTGCGCCTGGCCAGTTTTTTTTTCTTTAGCTATTGAGATCTCCCAGAATTTTATCTTTGGCCCTCTTATTTTCTGTAATCTCCCCTGGTACAATCTCATTATTGCCCATGATTTCCATAACATCTAGGCTAATGGCCCCCTAATCAATGTCTCAAGGCCTAACTTCTTTCCTAAGAAGTTAGGAAATGTCCTAGATCCATATTTCTAGGTTTCCGGAAGCCAAAGATCCTTCAAGCACAATATGTGCCAAATTCATTATTTTCTTCCTCAAATACACTTCTGTTTCTTTACTCAGTGCACAACAATACCCTGCCCTTTGTCCCCCATTGATCAAGTCAGAATCATCAGTTGGTTTTTGATTCCTTCCTTTCCTTTTGGCTTTACCTCTGATCAGCTACCAAGTTCCATAGATTATACCTTAGAATTAGGTCTGACCATGTGTGGGTGACACACTTCAAAAGACACACAGGGCCAGATACAGTGGCTCACACCTATAATCCTAGCACTTTGGGAGGCTGAAGCAGGAGGATGGCTTGAGCACAGGAGTTCCAGACCAGACTGGGTAACATAGGGAGACCCTGTCTTTAATAAAACAATAAAAATATAAAAAAATAAATAAAAGGCTCATAGACCCCTGCAGCACACCAACCAGAGGATAACCCAGGATGCAGGAGTGGGAGTGAGTGTCAATGAAGACTGGAAACTGACACAGCAGGACCTGGGAAATAGATGCCTGGAGAGCAGAAAGCCCCACAGGAAGGTACAACAGCCTCTCAGTAAACACTCAGAGCCTTTCAAGAGTTTGGGGCAAGACTGAAACATAGACCCAACTCCATGAGTTCCTTGAAAGAAATAATAGACATAGAAGAAAATGTCCAGCACCTAAATACCCTCAAACTTTTCTTGAGAAATACAAAGCAGATTTTTTAAAGTGCGAATGTCATTCATATTAGCAAAACCCAAAATTGATGATGATGAACATTTTTTATATTCGTCTTTTTTTTTTTTTTTTTTTTAAAGAACATTGTGGATATTGAACTTTTCTCTTTAACTACAAGCCTCCATCTTATTTCTGTTTCTTTCCCCCAAGGGCATTCACTATCATGAGTTTATGCATCTTTCCAGAACATTTTTAATATTTTATATAGTATATATATACATGAAATCATATAGCTGTAACTTAACTCCAGTTTGGCTGCTCACTGCTCAAATGCCAAACTCAAGAGACTAAGGTTGGTGGGAGGAAAAGCAGGTTAATTCAGGAGCCAGCAACCCAAGGAGATGGCAGACTAGAGTCAGGAAACTATCCCAAATGCCCTAGGCTGGCCAGAGGGATTTTAAAGAGGAAGGGGCTTGGAAAACTGTGTGCAAGAGTTAGCTACGTACAGGTCAGCATGTCTTGTTCTGATTATTATCTTGAGTAATGGGCCATCTAGTGGTCAGCTAGACTGAAACAGGTTTGTAGATTAACTGCTCAGTATTTTTCTTCTCCAGGGGACATTTCACAACCTTGATTTTTATCTCATGGCTAGTTCCTGGAATTCTTAAGTAAGCACTGTTTAAGAAAGTTAAGCATTGTAAAAGAAAGAATGGTTATTTGCTTCCAAAATGAAGTGATGGGTTTACAGTCCCTTTTTGTATTTCTAAATGATTATAACTAGTATCATACTATACCTATCATTCTGTAACTTACCTTTTTCTTTTAATACTTTTTAGTTATTTTAGATCTAGTAGTATAGGTAAATATAGCTCACTCCTTTTCATTGCCATGCAGTATTTTATTTTACAAATATATCACATAGTATATATTCTTTATCTGTTCCTATCTTGATGGACAACCATTTCCAAATTTTAGTATTACAAACAATGTGATAATGAACATCTTCATATGTCTCTTTGTGCACATGTGTGAGAGTTTCTCTAGGGTATATCCCAGGAGATAGAATTGCTGGAACATAAGGAATGCATATTTACAGTTTCATCAGATTTTGCCAGATTTCTCTTCAAGGTGACTAAAAAATTCTTTTCTACTCTAAATTTTTAGTCCCAGACCCTACTGTAAAACATGAGGAACTAAACTAGACCATATTAAGCACTTGTAGAGGTAGCCTAGGGTCTGGAACAAAAGCAAATAAAATAGCCTACTTCTTTTTTTCCTCCATGTCACACTTAAAATTTGAATTTCAGGGCAGTCTCCAAGGGACAGGTCAGTGGGAAGAGGAGAACGCAAAAAGCTAGAGCGAATTGTATTTGCTTTACCTTTAGGGAAGTGCTGTCTAGACTCTCACTCCTTAAGGACACCAGGGATGAGACACCCAAGAGTACCAAAGAGAAAGAGAGATAGGAGTAAGAGCTTATAAAAACCAGGTGCAGTGGCTCACACCTATAATCCCAGCACTTTGGGAGGCTGAGGTGGGTGGATCACCTGAGGTCAGGAGTTTGAGACCAGCCTGGCCAACATGGTGAAACCCTGTCTCTACTAAAAATACAAAAATTAGCTTGGCATGGTGGCACGTGCCTGTAGTCCCACCTACTCAGGAGGCTGAGGCAGGAGAATCGCTTGAACCTGGGAGGTGGAAGCTGTAGTGAGCCAAGATTGCGCCATTGCACTCCAGCCCGGGCAACGGAGAGTCCGTCTGAAAAAAAAAAGAAAAAAAAAAGGAAGTAAGAGCTTATACCTATTGAATACTTACTATAATCCAGAACTATTTTAAGTATGTTCATATATTTAATCTTTATAATTGATCCCAAAGGATGAGTCCATTGTTTCTATTTATTGCCATTGCCTTTTTTCAAAGATGTAACTATAGCATCTTTATATATACAGATGATAGATAAGTGGAGAGGCAGCCTGGCCGTATAACTGCACTCATATGCCTTTCTAGCCTGCTAAAAGAAGAGAGACTTCCAAAAGCCAAAATCCCAAGAGAGACCCAATGTAAAATGTGGGCCAATCTTTGAAAACGTGAGTGTCCTTGAACCTGAGCAATCCGTAGAAGTATTTCTCATCCTTGAGAGCAGTGTGGGAGGATTAAAAAGAGAGGAGCTCTCAACTGTTACCCCCTAAAAGTCAATAGAATAGAAAATAAATTTCTGATGTTTCTAGAGAAAGAATTAGGAAAAGGCACCTAGTTGTGGAGGGGCAAGTTCCGATTAATATCAAAAAAAATCTTTAAAATAATTAAATCAATTAGAGCAAAGACTGAGAACAACCTAAATGTCTACAGAAAGGGAAATGGCTTAAATAGCTTTGGTGCATCTGTACCAAAATACTATAATTTAATGTATAAAATCACTTGTAAAAGAACAAGGAAACTTTATGTATTAAGATAGATCTCTAAGGCATATTACTAAATGGAAAAAAAGCCAAGTACAGGATAATGTAAACATTCTCCCACTATTTTGGTGTGGTTGGGATGGAAAGGTAGATGGGAAGGCTATATCTTGTATCTACTATATATCTTGTATCTACTATTTGGAAGAATGCACAAGAAACAATGGTCATCTTCTGTTGGGAGGTGGAGGGGGACAGGGACTGCTAGAAGGAGACCTTTCATAAAATATCCCTTTGTGCTTTTGGATTTTTTTTTTTTTAAGTTCTCTCACTCAGGCTGGATGCAGTGGCAGGATCTCAGCTTACTGCAGCCTCTACCTCCTGGGCTCAAGCAATTCTCCCACCTCAGCCTTCCAAGTAGCTGAGACTATAGGTGCCTGCCACCACATCTGGCTAATGTTTTGCATTTTTGTAGAGACAATGTCTCACTATGACGCCCAGGCTTCACTTTTGGATTTTTGAATCATGTGAGGGTTTTACCTCTTTTAAAAAATGCTTAAAATACATTTTAAAAATGAAAATGAAAAAGAAACACAAATTTTTTAAGTGGGGGAAGTGGGAGAGCAAGTCAAGTGGTCTGAGTCTCAGACATTTGAGGACCTGGGGAGTGGAGCCTCCTGGGCGACTGAGAGAGTGAAGAGATGTTATGGGGGGATGAACCCAATCCTCTCTGATACTCTTCGATGGGTATTAGTAGAGACTTGAAATTGCTTTTTGACTAAGTAATAATGATCATTAAAATTTCCTGTGGGGTAGTAAGTTCTGTGTCAATGGCAGCACTCAAGGACAAGTGAGATAAACACTCCAGGGACATTGGGAAAGGGGACTTGGGGCCTCAGATAGGAATTTAGATTCCATGGAATGCACAAATTTTACAATCTAGAATTTTGTGATTTACTCTTTCATGTCTCATGTTCATAGGTCAATGCCTTGACTCAAAACTATTTATTTTATCTCTGTTATCTTTAACTTTAGAGTGTAATTCTTATCATCAGGAATCAATTTTTAGCTTGTGTGCTAGCGGACAATGTTGTAATCACAGAAGATGTGCTGTTCACATTTGTTTACCGAATGTTTTGGAGGTATTCCAAAAATCTTCCCTTCCTTTGTAAAATGATGACTTACTTTGGAATTGCATGTTTTAAAATGTTATTTTTTTTTAAAGAATAAAGTTGTATAAATTAATTGAAAGTCAAAAGGGATTCAGCGTTCTAAATATTTATTTATTTGATTTTGTCTTAAAGGTTAACAGCTTTTGCTTTAAGAGTACTTGGACAAGTAAATAAATACGTAGAGCAGAACCAAAATTCAATTTGTAATTCTTTATTGTGGCTAGTTGAGAATTATCAATTAGATAATGGATCTTTCAAGGAAAATTCACAGTATCAACCAATAAAATTACAGGTAAGGAAACCAAATGCACAAATTAGCAATAGTTTTATTTAGTTTGAGTTTTATTCTCATCTGATTATGGGAGGATGAAGAAGAAGAAGGAAAAAAATGTAATTCTGCAAGAAATTCCTTTTGTGAACAAGCAAAATATACAAAGGTCTTTCCCATAATATCTGAAGTGAAGCGATCTTCAGACAGTTCACTAGAGATCAGAGAAGTGATATCTTAGACCTCTCGTTTAACGGGATGGAGGGAGATGGGCAAGTGAAAGCACTCAAGCGAGACAGACCCAGGGCTTATTGAGAAATGGGAAGCAGGAAGGGAAAGAGTGGGAGATAAGGCTTATAACACAGAGTAGAGGCCAGGTGCGGTGGCTCACGCCTGTAATTGCAGCACTTTGGGAGGCCAAGGCAGGCGGATCATGAGGTCAGGAGTTCAAAACCAGCCTGATCAATATGGTGAAACCCCGTCTCTACTAAAAATACAAAAATTAGCCGCGCGTGCTAGTGCACGCCTGTAGTACCAGCTACTCAGAAGCCTGAGGCCGGAGAATGCTTGAACCCGGGAGGCGGAGGTTGCAGTGAGCCAAGATCAAGCCATTGCACTCCAGCTTGGGTGACAGAGTGAGACTCCATCTCAAACAAACAAACAAAAAACAGAGTAGAATCAGGTCATTTCACCTTAAAGACACCATTTCACTCCCCTTTTAAAACATTGCTTCTTTTTAGGGTACCTTGCCTGTTGAAGCCCGAGAGAACAGCTTATATCTTACAGCCTTTACTGTGATTGGAATTAGAAAGGCTTTCGATATATGCCCCCTGGTGGTAAGTAAGAGTTTTCTTTCTCTCACACCCATCATCTATTTCTGTACTATATACTGGAGGGGCCACCAATCAGAAGACCTTTTGTTTCAAAAGCTTCTTTTCCTTCTTTCCGATAACTTGAAAATAACTTAAACTCCAGAATTGAAAGATTTCAGAACAATGATAGATATTAGAGACCACCTAGTCCAACCTACTCATCGACAGTTGAGAAAGCTGAGGACTAAGTAAGGTGAATTCAGTTTCCCAGTGTCACAGGCTAATAAATTGTAGAGCTGGGTCTAAAACTGATAGCTGGGACTGGGATGGAAGAATGATCCAGTGCCCCCAGCTTCTCTGTCTTATCTTTGCTAAATCCTGCTTTATATGTTACTGTTATCCTATAGTGAAAGCATTCTGTATCATGCAAGTACTGAGGATACACAACAGCAAATGTGTATCCTCCAAATCCTTCCAAACAACATTTGCTTGGAAACGGGAGAAAAGTGATGAGCCACCTAAGTAAATCAACATAGAAGATTTCCAAGGTTGAGATGGAAAATCTCAAGTGGATTTGCAAAACTGGAAGCACAAAACAAAACTATTTGTTTTCAGTTTGTTTCAAAAGCTTAACAAGACAAAATAATCAATGAAGACTAGTTCCCAGGCACCTAGTGGCCACATGGGTGAGAGATGCATGTGGAGCTGGGAGAGGAGGCAGGCAGGATGTTAGCAGCATTGCAGCAGGCTTTCTGCTGGCCCACTTGCCCAACACAACCATTTTGGTGGCGTCAGGACTAGTGATCGGGACTATTTACCCAGGCATTCTTAGGATCTAAAAGTACTGTGGCAGTTAGGGTTTCTTTCTGCTACTTATTGTTTTATTTATTTATTTTTTTAAGTGTAACTCCTTTTGAACCTGTGTGCCTGTTGCAACTACGCTGAGAGGGAACAATAAAAGTTGTGTCTATGGGCCGGGTGCAGTGGCTCACGCCTGTAATCCCAGCACTTGGGAGGCCGAGGCGGGCGGATCACAAGGTCAGGAGATTGAGACCATCCTGGCGAACACGGTGAAACCCCGTCTGTACCAAAAATACAAAAAAAAAAAAAAAAAAAAAAAAAAAAAATTAGCCGGGCGTGGTGGCGGGGCGCCTGTAGTCCTAGCTACTCCGGAGGCTGAGGCAGGAGAATGGCGTGAACCTGGGAGGCGGAGCTTGCAGTGAGCCGAGATCGCAGCACTGCACTCCAGCCTGGGCGACAGAGCGAGACTCCGTCTCAAAAAAAAAAAAAAAAAATTGTGTCTATGCTCGGTGCCTTTTCTTCCTGGAGGCTAGGTCTGATGGTGTACTCAGAAACTAAAGGCACAAAACCTCTAAAAGGAAAGTGAGAATTCAGAGGCAAAAAGCTTAACCTGATTTGGACAACCTCATTGTCCCTTCCAAGATTATGCTCTGCTCCTTCTCTCGGAGGGATTTGCTTCACTGAGAAGCCATCCATTTCCATTAGGTCAGTCCTCTTTTCACCCCCATATTGCTTGCTCCAGGATAGTGGGATCTGAGGGTAGTTCGTATCAATTGATAGGTGGTTGCTTGGCATAGAAACTGAAGTATCTTCTCTTGTTTCCAGAAAATCGACACAGCTCTAATTAAAGCTGACAACTTTCTGCTTGAAAATACACTGCCAGCCCAGAGCACCTTTACATTGGCCATTTCTGCGTATGCTCTTTCCCTGGGAGATAAAACTCACCCACAGTTTCGTTCAATTGTTTCAGCTTTGAAGAGAGAAGCTTTGGTTAAAGGTATAACTTGTTCCATACATGTATTCAGTGAGTGTTCACTAAGACATAAAGTCTGCTAAGTCTGGGAAGTGGGTGGTGACATGTGAACTTGAGTAAGATGCAATTCCTGTCCTCAAGGAACAAACCGTCACAATACGATGTAATGTGTGCTGTTATTCATTCATTTATTCATGCATTCATTCAGCAAATATTTATTCTTTTTTTTAAGACAGGTTCTCGCTCTGTCACCCAGGCTGGAGTGCAGTGGCATGATCGTGGCTCACTGCAGCCTCGATCTCCTGGGCTCAAGTGATCTTCCCACCTCAGCCTCCCAAGTAGCTGGGACTACAGGTGCCCACCACTGAACCCAGTTACTTTTTTTTATATTTTGCAGATACGAGTCTCACTGTGTTTCCCCGGATGATCTCAAATGCCTGGGCTCAAGCACTCCTACTGCCTCAGCCTTCCAAAGTGCTAGGATCACAGGCATGAGCCACCACACCTGTCCTCTATTTATTCCTTTATTCAATAAATATGCATTGAGTATCCTATGTACACCCTGGACACCCCGTATATACCTGGCACTATTCCAGTCTCTGGGAATAAAGGAATAAACAAAACAGGCTCCCCAAAATCCAGGCCATCATGAAACTTAAATTCTAACTGGGGAGACACAAACATGATAAATAAATAAAGCTTTATGAATAGATGGTGATGGCTGATATGAAGAAAAATAGAGCAGGGAAAGAAAATAAGGTGAGAGGATGCATTGTAATTTTAGACAAGCTGACTGGGCTTAAGTTTCACTGAGAGGATGGTGTTTGAGTCAAGAGCTGAAAGGAGGTGAAGAAGCAATTCCTGTGGCTATCTAGAAGGATGTACCTGGTGGAGAACAGCACGTGCAAATGCCCTGAGGCATGGGCATGCCTGGTGCTCCAAGAATGGCAAGGAGGCCAGTGTGACTGCAGAGGAGTGAGAAGAGGAGTAGGAAGTGAGGTCAGGTAAGGAAAAAGTGAGGGAGCAAGGGAAGGTCATTTAAGGCATTAGAGAGACTCTTCAGGGCTTCTGTAAACAGTTGTGCAGTGGACAAAGTACCTAAGCAATCAAGTGAATCGAGGCTGAAATCTAGCCTGTGCTCCACTCCCCTGGCCACATACCCTAGTTTAGGGCTGCTTCCACCTAGAGCAAGGAGTGCCCATGTCTTATCCACAGCAATGTGCTGTGGGGACCAGAAGGAGCCCTAGAACTTTAATTTCAGCTTTGAGAGTGAAAAGGGGAGCCACTGGGGGATTTTGAGCAAAGGACTGCATGACCTGGCTTATATTTTACCAGGTTTGCTATAAAAGTATGTGTTTGGTTTTGAAGAATAAAGATACTGCTTCCTATAGGTCAAGAGACAAAAAATAGAAAGAGAGTAGCAGTGATTATTAGCATGATTGGGCACTTTGGAGTCCTCTTCTAGCTAAGGCTTTATAAATCTTACTGAGGTTTATGACCATCTACAAAATATGATTTGTGCCATCATTTTAAAATTACTATATTTTAACATATGCCTCAAAACCACTTGTACGATACTTCAAAAATAACACAAAAGAAATGTCTTGGGTATTGTGAGATATGGGTCATAAAATCATAAAATTTAAGATCTAGAAGGGAACTTAATAATCCAAGAGTTGTTCCAGTTGGGTTTCTTTAAAATCCTAAACTCAACTCTTCATTTTAAATACAGCAAATCTGAGACTCTGAGAGGAAGGGTCAATATCATTTTCAAGGTCATGCAAATAATGTAGTTATGAATTATAAACATACACATCAAAATTTTTACTAACCTTCAAATATGATTTCCAAATGTGCATTACTTTTTTTTAAAACAAATAGTTTGTTCCAAAAAGGATTTGAGGTTTACAGGTTTAAATAACAAATATAATTTACAGCCTAATTTATGAAAAGTGCTGCATGTACGAAATTGTCTTGAGTGCTTTAAATTGGAAAGAAATAATGAAAGACTGAACTAAGGCTTTAGGTTTAATCTCATAATTTCCAGGATGTAAATTTTCCTATCAGGAAAAAGGTTCTCCAGTTTATTTTTTAGTGTCAGTAATAATAATAATAATAATAATAATCCCTTATATATGCATGGTGCTTTCTAGTTTACAAAATCTTTTACTTTAGTATTTCATTTGAGTTTCACTGCATGGAAGAAAGTATTATCTATACTATTGGTATTAGGAAATTGAGTCACACAGAACTAAAGGAATTTGCCCAAAGTGACATGGTAAGTTAGCAACAAAAGAAAGACTAGAAGCTGGGTGCAATACCAGTTTATTGCACTTTCCACTCTACTAAACTGCCCCTTCCTAGTACATGTGTACTATGTTGATTTTAAAATACAGATTGAGGCCGGGTGCAGTGGTTTATGCCTGTAATCCCAGTACTTTGGAAGGCCAAGGTAGGAGGATTGCTTGAGCCCAGTAGTTTGAGACCAGGCTGGATAACATAACCGGGCATGGTGGCACACCCCTATAGTCCCAGCCACTCAGGAAGCTGAGGCGGGAGAATCACTGAGCCCAAGAGATTGAGGCTGCAGTGAGCTACAATCACACCACTGCACTCCAGCCTGGGTGCCAGCAAGATCCTGTCTCAAAACACACACACAAAAAAAAACAAAAAATAGATTGAGTGTTCCTGATCTGAACTGCTTGGGACCAGAAGTATTTCAGATTTCAGATTTTTTTCAGATTTTGGAATATTTACATATACATAATGATATATCTTGGGGATGGGACTCAAGTCTAAACATGAAATTCATTTATGTTTCATATATACTTTACACACAGCTTGAAAGTAATTTTACACACTATTTTCAATAATTTTGTGCATGAAACAAAGTTTTGGCTGCATTTTGATTGTGACCCATCACATGAGGTCAGGGGTGAAATTACCCACCTGTGGCATCATGTCAGAGCTCAAAAACTTTCAGATTTTTGGGGCATTTCATATTTCAGATTTTCAGATTAGGGATGCTCAATGTGTAAAGACAAGTAATACCATATTAAGGGATCTCGTTTTGCATTGGTCATCTTCAGGAAGTTCCTCTAACAAGAAAAAGTAAGTAGCTTCTAGAAACTGGAAGGCCATAATACACCTGGTAGAATTATTATGTCAAATTCACATTTTTAATCATATTAATGAATGGAATTTGTTGATGTTCAGGTAATCCACCCATTTATCGTTTTTGGAAAGACAATCTTCAACATAAAGACAGCTCTGTACCTAACACTGGTACGGCACGTATGGTAGAAACAACTGCCTATGCTTTACTCACCAGTCTGAACTTGAAAGACATAAATTATGTTAACCCAGTCATCAAATGGCTATCAGAAGAGCAGAGGTATGGAGGTGGCTTTTATTCAACCCAGGTAACATTTCTTTGTCTTGTTTCATCTCCCTGTAGACATTTTTATTTTCTCCCACACCACACTCATCTGGCCTCCATGCCTTTGTCCACCAAATGAGCATGCAATAGATATGAATAATGCCTAGAATTGAAGGACCCCTACAAGTTATCTGCGTCAACACTCTTATTATACAGAAGAGGAAATTAGCCCAGGGAGTTTTACTCAGGGAATTCATGGCAGAGCCAGAATCAGAACTCATGTCTCCTGACTTTAAGCCCAGTACTTCCTTCATGATTCTAAATCACCATGAAAGGCTAGTAAGGTTATTGGCAATTATATCATATCCTATGTAATAAATAGTGGTTGCCATGTAGACAAAGGTACTGATGCTCCTTCTCCACAACGAAATAAATAAAAAGTGGGAGAAATACTGATTGTTATATGTTAATCTATCTAGCTATTTAATGTAAACTCATTTGAGTATGTATTTTTATTACAACTAATTATTATGTAGTCGTATAATACATGTTTATATTCAAAGTTTAGATCGAATGTTAATATCTTCCCTGTTGCCTGGATGTTTAGATAATGATGGAGTGTGTATATTTATATATATGTAATTTAGATGTAGAGAGGGCCTTCAGTATTAATTTACTGACCATGTAATGTGTTTTATTTTGGGTACAATTATAGGGTTAGCAGAAAAGACTGCCCTATTGATTAGCATTTGCCGCCACAGATACAGGCAGAGGGAATGGCCACATTGTTTAACATCTCTGATCTAGTCATGTTTCTCAGATTTATAGATGAGAAAGATGAGGTCCAGAAAGATAAAGTTTATTCATTTATTCCTTCAACAAATATTTATGTACCTGCTAAATGCAATGGACATTGCCTTAGTCCATTGTGTGTTGCTGTAACAGAAAAAATGACACACTGGATAATTTATAATGGACAGAAATTTATTACCTCATGGTTCTGGGTCCTAGGAAGTCCAAGATCAGGGGGGCTGCACCTGGTGCAGGCATTCTTGTTGCATTATTCCATGGTGGAAGGGCAAAGAGAAGGCAGAGTGGAGGGTTGGTGGGAGTGGGGTATAAACTCATCTTTTTATAACAAATTCACTTCTATAATAAGCAGCATTAATCCATTTATGAAAGTGGTACCCCCCATGACCCAAACACCTCCCATTAGGCCTCACCCCCTAACACTGCCACACTGGGGACCAAGCTTTCCAACACATGAACTTTGGGGGACACATTCAAACCACAGCAGGCGCCAAGAAAAATATATTACCTACTTGCCTCACGAATCTTATATTGCAGTGGGGTAGGCCAACAATAAACTATAAATAAAAGCATTACAAATTGAGATGAATGCTAGAAAGGGCAAAAAGGGAACCTTAAAACAGAGAATAACGGGAAAGGGGAGTTTATGGCCTTGTTGTGGAGATACTTAAGGTCAGACTAAAGGATGAGGAAGAGATAATTGTTCAAAGACTCAGACGAATTCTGCAAACAGTGACTTGCCTGAGGTTACATTTGCAGAATATATAGAGGACCCAGATCTGAGGCCACACTTCCTTCCTGTCCCTGCTAACAGCATCTTTATTGAGGAGGGAGAGACCTTTCTTCCACCTCCACAATGGGGCTCTTAACCAGTCTTACTGAGTCAGCTGGAGTTTCATCTCCAGACAATGCTGCCCTACCCTCTCATAAAAAGGGCATTTGTAAATAGGGAGTACATAAATAAACTAAACATATTTTTGTGCCTTGCTGATTGCTGACAGGACACAATCAATGCCATTGAGGGCCTGACGGAATATTCACTCCTGGTTAAACAACTCCGCTTGAGTATGGACATCGATGTTTCTTACAAGCATAAAGGTGCCTTACATAATTATAAAATGACAGACAAGAATTTCCTTGGGAGGCCAGTAGAGGTAAATGAAGAACTTTGTGTAGTATTTTACAATTGGCTGAGACCATTGAAATCATCTGTTCCACTCTTTATTTTATAAATCTGTCTCTTCACTACTTAAACATATATTGAGTGTCAGCTATGTCCTAAACAGGGATGCCTGCTATATCCTGGGCACTGAGGATTCAAAAATAAAACACAATCAGCGTAGTGCAGGGAGATTGTCATTTAAGCAGATAGTGAAAAATAAGAGTCTTGATAGGTACATGGAAGTACAGAGGGGCCCTCCTGATCCTGGCTGAAAGATGGAGGGAGTTCGTCAGATGTGTCCAGATGTGTGGGTTAAATCTGAAAAAATCAGAATGAGTTAGCCAAGTGAAGAAAAAGGAAGAACATTCCAGACATAGATAACAGCGCACAGAGCAGTACAGTGAGCGTAAGAGGGAAGGCATGTCTGGGAGGCTGCTGGTGGTCCCTTCTGGCCCTGGTCATACATGCAGACTGTGGCCAGGTTGGAGTTGGCCTTGAGGGTCCCCAGCTCCTTGCCCCATGTCCTTTGCTACTGCTGGATTTTTAAAGGTGGTAACTTTGATGGCTTATGAAAATTTCACAAAGAACAAGACATGTTGGAAAAACTGGGTTCTATGTTAATATTAGCTGCCCACATATAGCTGCTGATACATATTTTTCTAATTACTGTGTTTGCATTATTTTAAAGTATATTTAAATGTACAGTAATTGGAAATAGTCCTCATTGTTGACATCCTTCACAAATTGGTGTTTGTTAAAAGTAAACAAGCATGAGAAATAATTTTTTTTTTTTTTGAGATGGAGTTTCGCTCTTGTTGCCCAGGCTGGAGTGCAATGGCGCAACCTCGGCTCACCGCAACCTCCTGGGTTCAAGCAATTCTCCTGCCTCAGCCTCCCAAGCAGGCGGGATTATAGGCGCCTGCCACCACACCTGGCTCATTTTTTGTATTTTTGGTAGATATGGGGTTTCACCATTTGGCCAGGCTGGTCTCAAACTCCTGACCTCTGGTGATCCACCCACCTTGGCCTCCCAAAGTGCTGGGATTACAGGTGTGAGCCACCATGCCCAGCAGAGAAATAAAATTTAATGCAAAAATTGCAAACTGGTGGCCCATACTGAAAAAAAAGAATATGGATATAAACATAGACATAGATATATGCCAACATTTAAGGATCCAGATATTTCAAATAAAAACCTGATTCCCAACTTCCCTTGATAAACCAAAAGACCTGGCAGCAAAGCACCAGGCATTGGCATGGCTTCTACAATTTACTGCAGTCCCCACCAGTCACAGGACGTATGCATGTGCATTTATGTTCATATCTGCTTTGTGCCCGGGCCTCTGCAGGCATTTGTGCTTGTGGTCCCTAGTTTGGGAATATGTCTCCTTTCCCTGGGATCATTTAGAGTTCACCGGAGATTCATGTTCTGAGTCTAAGCTCTAAGAAGGATCTCTTGACCTTCCAGCTACCTGAGGTAGCTGAAATTATTCTTCTCTATAGGGATAATGCTGTAAGAGGCCTCTTGTCATCCTAACAAAATTTAAACCCCAGCCCAGGATGCTGCTTCCATGTAAAACCTGGGCTGTTATTATCCAGTGTGGAATTTTCTACTCCAGCATTTCCTGAAATGTGTTCCATGAAAGAGTGTTAGGTGGTTGAGTGTGCATTAATTAAGTTAAACAAATTAATTTAAATTAAGTTAAACAAGTTCTTTAATCCAGAATTCCCCTGTTCTGTAACATGTATGTGATTAAGTGTGGTGACTCTGGGTGTGAAAAGGGGCAGAGGCAGGGCACAGTGCACAGCATTTCCCAAACTTATTTGTCATGCATGCTTTTCACATGCAGTATCTCAAGACACCTGTTTTCCAACAAATGCTGCTATATTCTATCAGGGAGAACAAGAATGTTGACCTACTTTCCTATATTTACTAAAATTTGAAGGAAGGATTGAGAAACTTTAACATATGCCCAATCCCTCTTGCATTATTGTGCTAAGCAAAGGAAAGGGGAGGCTTGGAGTAAAGGAAGTGCCAACCCCTTGGGCTCAAAATTATCTCTCCTGTACTTTCCACAAATTAGGGAGCATTTGGATGACAGAGTTTCTCTGGAGAGGAGAATGACTTAACTCCGTTTATGTCTTCAGTTTCCTCCTAGCAGAGTGGGAAGAAGAGCAGCAGCAGCTAAGGATTTGGCAGGCTTGAGTGGGGTGCTAGTGGTTTGGGGTGGGGTACCAGGGGTTTCTGCAAACAAAGGCGGTGACAAGTGGAAAAGATAAATCATCAAGAGATGGAAAAGGGGTGCAAAGGAGGAGCTCAGAGAGGACCAAAGATAGATGCACCCGCTTTCAAGTTATGTGGAGGTTCCCTGCTCTGGGTTCTAATGAAAACGATCTCCATTGGCACACAGGATGCTGATTCCTGAGCTAGGCACAGAAAGGAATTTATTCAGTTGGCAAAAGGAGATGAAGATCCAGGTTTACCATAGCCATATGTAAATGAAAATGTAACCAGAAGTGACCTCTGACATGTTGCTTTTGTTGGTTCACTCAGGAGATCTCAGACATCTTATTTACATGTAGAAGGGAAAGGGGAAATACCAGCCTTGTTTAGCACCTGCCATGGGCATAGGATTTTCAGTGTCTCATCCAGTTACTCTCAGAAGAGCTCTGAGAGAGGAGGCTGGTACATGTCAACCCACTTTTCATAGCTCTATCCTCCCTCCCTATCAAATGATGAAAGAAAGCATGGTTTCTCTATTATCTTTCCAGGTGCTTCTCAATGATGACCTCATTGTCAGTACAGGATTTGGCAGTGGCTTGGCTACAGTACATGTAAGTATTTAATTGATATCCAATAACGAGTTATGTGTCCATTTGTACTAGGTAACATAAAAGTTAGGAGCTTTGCCACAAAGTCACAGAAATCTGGGCTTGGGTAACCATGACTAAAGTGGGATTCACTTATGTAAATCTTTCTAGCAATCTTTGTAACTATCCTCACAATTTTTTTGAAAATAACAATGTTGGTCAGGCGTGGTGGCTCATGCCTTTAATCCCAGCACTTTGGGAGGCCTAGGCGGGCAGACCACGAGGTCAGGAGATCAAGACCACCCTGGCTAACACGGTGAAACCCCGTCTGTACTAAAAATACAAAAAATTAGCCGGGCATGGTGGCGTGCGCCTGTATTCCCAGCTACTCAGAGGCTGAGGCAGGAGAATCACTTGAACCTGGGAGGCAGAGGTTGCAGTGAGCCGAGATGGCACAACTGCACTGCAGCCTGGCAACAGAGCAAGACTCCGTCTCACACACACAAAAAAATTTAATCCTTATATGTATACATTCTGTATACTTATAGAAATTATATATATTTATAGAGATATATAATTTTATGATTATATATGTGTATACGCATATGGCATGTGTGTATATACATATATCTGTGTACATATGTGCATTGTATATATATATGTTTTCTATCCCATCTCATTTATCCAGGATTTTGGGGGATTTATGTGTTATTCATAAAGACTTATTTCTTCATTTTAGCCACTTGGCAGTTGCAATTTTTTTTCTTTTTTTTTTTTTTTGAGATGGAGTCTTGCTCTGTCACCCAGGCTAGAGTGCAGTGGTGCAATCTTGGCTCACTGCAAACTCCGCCTCCCAGGTTCAAGCAATTCTCCTGCCTCAGCCTCCCAAGTAGGTGGGATTACAGGCACATGCCACTACGCCCGGCTAATTTTTGTATTTTTAGTAGAGACGGAGTTTCACCATGTTGACCAGGCTGGTC
Source organism: Pan troglodytes (assembly GCF_028858775.2). NCBI lineage: Eukaryota > Metazoa > Chordata > Mammalia > Primates > Hominidae > Pan > Pan troglodytes. Next base: position 17,470,133 of record NC_072409.2, read on the forward strand.
TCAAACTCCTGACCTCAAGTGATCCGTCCACCTTGACCTCCCAATGTGCTGGGATTATGGGCGCGAGCCACCACGCCCGGCTGGCAGGTGCAAATTTTTCTAGGCTGTTTAAGTATGTTCATGCATTCTTAAATTGCATGTTCTGAGCATAAATTAACATCCTATTAATAATTTTAATCACGCTCTTATCTTTAGTACATTCGTTCCTTCAAGGACTGTTGTAAGTTTATATGGGGGAGGAGAGATTGTCCACTTTTCTGCCACTTCTGGTTGGTGTCAATATATCTACTTCTGGCAGCACCTCTGCCCATTCATACACACCTATAATTTGTTGTTTGCCATGATGGTGTGTGGCTGGAAGAAACCCACACTTCTTAGCCTTGTGGTGTTGTGTGTAAAATTAAAGTGGAAAGGTTCAAAACAAGAACCTTGGGAACTCTCCTGTAGAGTGAGGTGCCCAGATTTGACTGCATGGAATTTAGACCAAGCTTCTGACCGGCCAGAAGTCATTTTTTGCTTACTTTGGGCCTCTCAGGTTTAGATTATGGAGTTTGCTTAAAGTCCAGCTGCTGGAAAAATGAGTCACTAATGTACACCATTTGTGCTGGATTATGAAAATGATCCTTCGAGCATCCCATCTGCAGCAGCAGTGTTGCCATAATACCTTTGTCACTTTCCCACTTTAAATAGAATCTTCTTGCTTACTTGTCCCCAATGTAGGTAACAGCTGTAGTTCACAAAACCAGTACCTCTGAGGAAGTTTGCAGCTTTTATTTGAAAATCGATACTCAGGATATTGAAGGTAAAAACAGCAGGATTTACGCTGTAATTTTGGCTAAAAATAAAGCATGTGTATAAATAGAGAGCTTCTCTGATTAGTAAAAATGTGCTTACTCAAAAAGTGAAATTTCTTAACCAAATACTTTAGCAGGTTGACATCCAAGTAAATATTACTTACATTTTTTACAATAGATAACTCTTTAATATAGTCGGAAGCTAATATTAAATAACAATGACTAAGCTAAATGTATTTGCTATTGATCAATAAATTGTTTTGACTGACTATGTTATTTTTAAAGAGTGTAACTAGTTGTAAAGCCACATTAAGGTCTAATTCCAGAACCAGGAATTTCTGTTACTTTTGTGTTAGCCTTCCAATCTGGGACCTTGAATTCTCTTATCACCCTGTTAGTTTTCCATCCCTTAGCCTTTCTGTATTCCAAGGGGCCCAGAAAATAAACATTTCTCTGCCTCCATCTTTAACTTAGTCTCTCCTGTGCCCCTTTCTTTTTTAGTCTCTCCTGTACCTTCCTTTCTTTAAATGTACCCCTGACCCTTTTATTTAACCCAAGGCCCTCACATCCCTCTGCTGGTTGGTTCTCCCTTCCTGGTCCAAAAGCAAGTCCACTTGCACACTCCAGTCCTCCTGGTCTCCCCATTGCCTCCAGGGTCAGAATGAATGTTGCTGCCTCTGCCCTGATATTTTCCATCTATTGCTCAGAAGCCTGTTCCTACAGGAAACTTCCCAACTACCAGCAAATTAAGGCATCTGTTCTTCCTCCCTCCAACATCCCCCAAACATATTACCAATACATATTTATCTTTAATAATTTCTTCATTAAATTATAAGTTATTTGAGAGCAATGAACTGTTAATTATTTAAAGACTTTAATTATTTAAATTAATTATTTAAAGACTTCCTGGTATTGTCAATAGCCATGAATTTCCATTAGAACCACTGAAAGTATCTAAACTTCCAAATCACAAATCATTTTTAAGTGTGTTCAAAGATTTGCTCATTAATGATTCTGTTCTGACAGGTTCCAAAGCAGCTGAAAACAGTTTACTCTTATATTTGCCTGTTTGTTTTCTTGTTTTATGTGCCAGCATCCCACTACAGAGGCTACGGAAACTCTGATTACAAACGCATAGTAGCATGTGCCAGGTGAGCCTATTTCCACAAAGGGGAGCATAGACTCCAAGTTCTCATTTTTGTTAACGTATTGTTTCTTTACATATTTTCAAATTTTGGTATGTCCAGAAGATACAAAATTGTTCAATTGTTTAAAAATGCAGAACATATATATTCTTAAATTGCTACTTACCATAAAAAACAGCCTTGGTTTTGCTCGTAATAGTTTTCTCTCTCTGTTTTGTCTTCTGATTCAAACAGTGTAGTATGAATTTTTTCTCTTTCAGAGGGATAGAAATGTGATTTAAAAAATTAGGAAAAAAATATAAAAGATTCTCTCAAAAACAGCCCCTACTCTCTTACTTAGAAAAATCGCATTTACCTAACAAAATCCATTATCAGCTAGATTCTCAACTCAAGCTGCACATTGAAGTCAGCTGGAGAGCTCTTAGAGATGTCCAAATGTCCCGGGCTCCAGAGGTCATTCTAATGGTAGCCAGGGTTGAGAACCACTGATGTTAAGCCCTCTCCCGACTAAATATCGAGGCCTCAATTGGCCGCTGTATTAGTTTCCCGTTATTGCTAGGTAACAATTTATTGCAAATGTAATGGTTTAAACCAACACAGTTTTACTATCTTGCAATTCTAGAGGTGAGAAGTCCCAAAATCAAGGAGCTGGGTAGGGCTGTATTCCTTCTGGAAGCTCTAGAATTTCTTTGCCTATTCCAGATTCTAGAGGCTACCTGTGTTCTTTGGCTTGTGGCCCCTCTCTGTCTTCAATACCAGTGTCACAGCATCTTCCAATCTGACTGTGATCCCTGCTTCCATCATCACGCCTCCTTCTCTGACTCTCCTGCTTCCTTTCCTCATAAAGATTCTTGTCTTTACATTAGGCCTGCACAAATAACCCCCTATCTCAAATCCTTAATTTAATCACATCTGTAAAGTTCTCTTTGCCACATAAGGTAACATATTCACAGGTTCAGGGGATTAGGACATGGACACCCTTGAGGGCCATTATTCTGCTTACCACAGCCACCATCCTAAAACATTTATGAAAGTGTAGGTTTTTCGCCGGGTACAGTGGCTCATACTGTAATCCCAACACTTTGGGAGGCCAAGGAGAGAGAATTGCTTGAGCCCAGGAGTTCAAGAACAGCCTGGGCACCATAGCCAGACCCCATCTCTACAGCAAATTTTAAAAATTAGCCAGACATGGTGGCACACACTTGTAGTCCCAGCTACTCAGGAGGCTGAGGCAGGAGGATTGCTTGAGCCCAGGAGGTTGAGGCTGCAGTGAGCTGTGACCACGCCACTGCACTCCAACCTGGACGAAAAATTGAGACCTTGTCTCCAAATAAAAAAAAAAGAAAAAGAAAAGAATATGTAGGTATTTGAAAATATGTATATACTTTTGGCTTTGGTGATCACACAGTGTGATCAGAGAGTGGTAGAGCCAGGACTGAAACACAGACTTCTTCCCTGTTCTTTCCATCGTCCCTCAGTCCTTTCTATTGTGTTCTATTTTCTTAACTCTTGTATTGTCAATAACAGTGATATCTGTGGATGGCATTTTGCTGATTTTACTTATAATCATGCACCCAGTGTGGATAACTTGGAAATTCAATAGTGTTGTGCAAAAGATGAGAGCTGAGAAGGACCTTAGGGATGATATCATAATCCTCTTGTTTTGGAAATGAAGAAACTAAGACCCAAAGAGATAAAGTCGCCTGCCAAATGCTCACAGAGTTAGAGGCAGAGCTAGGGGCTCAAATCCCCAACCTCTGATGTTCAATCCAGTATCTAAACCACATCTTTTTTTTTTTTTTTTTTTTTGAGATGGAGTTTCACTCCGTCTCCCAGGCTGGAGTGCAGTGGCGTGATCTTGGCTCACTACAACCTCCACCTCCCAGGTTCAGGTGATTCTCCTTCCTCAGCCTCCCGAGTAGCTGGGATTACAGGCACATGCCACCATGCCTGGCTAATTTTTTTATTTTTAGTAGAGATGGGGTTTCAGCATGTTGGCCAGGCTGGTCTTGAACTCCTAACCTCAGCTGGTCTGCCCACCTTAGCCTCCCAAAGTGCTGGGATTACAAGCCTGAGCTACCACGCTCAGCCTAAACCACCTCTTTCAATCAGTGTAATCTAAGACCACTAATCCCAAGGAACAGCACATAGTTTCTCCCTGCCTCCCTCCCAGCTGTTTCCCAGTCTTCTCTATGTCCCAAGCCCAATCGCTTCTTAGGATTCCTTCACTATTCAGCCCTATTTCCTTCCTCATCAGCATTTCTTCCTTCCAGCATTTCCTACTTCCTTCTGTGGCCAGTCCCTGCTCTCTGTTCCCGCTCAAACATCTTTCCTCATTCCCTAATGTCTTTCCAGTAAGGTCGCCCTTTCCCAGGCAGCTTCTTTCCTCCTAAATGCCATTCCTACCCTTGGGCACCTACCAGCTGGGGAGGAGCATGATCACAATTACCTTTAAATTTGTAACAGTTGTCAAAGGGAAGTGTAAGCAAACTTCTGGGCAGAGCTCGAATTAGTGCCTGGGACCCTACAGGGAGGCATCTAGACTTGCAATAAAGAAGAGCTCTCTGATAGGGTGAGACACCTGTAGGATAGCCTCTACCAGTAAGAACTCCAGTGACCTTCAGGAATCAGTTTACTTCTCCAATCCTCTTCTGTAAAGCAAAGATATTGCACTACCTTATCTCAAGTTTTCTGCCAGTTCTAATTATCCACAATTCTGCCGTACAGAAAAAGGCTGTTATCAAAAATTCATTCATTTGACTTCATTGTCAGGAGGCCTAATTCCAGATTATCAATATACAAAAGAAAGCAAGGAGAAATGCAATCTTGAATAGTCTATCCTTTGGTTTTTACAAATTGGGGACAAAATGTTCCAGAAAGGCGGGTGGAATATGCTTTTGGCTCTGTTGACACTGAAGTTAGGTTGGGTAAATTCCAAAAGGAACTGTGTAGTACTTATTCATGTAGGAACTTCTTTGCCTTCAAATATTCTCTCTCCTGATTAAAAAATGCCAGCATGAAGTTTCTGTGTTCAGAGGGTCTCTTTCGTGTATTTACCTTTTTACAACCTCTCTGTTGTATTCCTAAGAAAAGAAAAAAAGGATTTCATTTCCCTCACAACAAAATGCCTTTGGGGAAGATTGCTGGTTTTGGCAGCAGGCAAAGGGCTTCTTGAAAGGAGGATTTCTGTTCCACCATTGAAACAGTCTCCATGGCAACCAGTCATCAAGTCTTCAGCAACCTTTTCATAGACACTCTCCACTCGGGAGGCCCTTTTCCATCCTGCTGACAAAGTGTTTGCATCTGTGAGCAAGAGTGCTCTGCTTCTACCCATCCAATTAGGGAGATGTTCAGATGTCACATTAGAGTTCCAAGTGTTTTATATTCTGTTCTAAATTGTTAATTTGGTGAAGAATAGGGTTAAATTTTTATGAGTCAGAGATTTTAGAATACTTTTCTTTATTGTGGCAAATATTACATCTATGACTTCTAATGGGGACTGCTTTTATTTATTTATTTATTTATTTTTGAGGCAGAGTCTTGCTCAGTTGCCCAGACTAGAGTGCCTAGTGGTGCAATGTCAGCTCACTGCAACCTCTGCCTCCCAGCCTCAAGCAATTCTCGTGCCTCAGCCTCTTAAGTAGCTGGGATTACAGGTGTGAGCTACCACAGCCAGCTAATTTTTGTATTTTTAGTAGAGAAGGGGGTTTCACCATGTTGGCCAGGCTGGTCTCGAACTCCTGGCTTCAGCTGATCTGACTCAGCCTCTCAAAGTGCTGGGATGACAGGTGTGAGCCACCGCACCCAGCTGGGACTGCATTATATATGCTCTATGAGGTGTCATTGAGGAAAATATATGCCCTGACCCCTCACTAACTTGCTTAGTATCTCCTCTTCCACCAACATTCATACCTGTAGGTGAGATCAATTCATTTTACCCCTTATGAAGCTGTCTTTTAATTTCTTCCTTTAATCCTGACTGCTCTCCCAAGCTTCACTCTCAAACATCCAGCTGCCTTTCAAGCATCTTGAGGTGAGGCTGGAACCTGAAATCAACTTTTACAGAATCACACTCCGTCTGTCTCTGCCCCAGCCTCAGCCCCGCCAGCCTGTCTCTTTTATGTCTTCTAACATCTCTTAATGGTAGCTCTAAGCCTCTGCCACCCAAAACCAAAGCCTGGGAATTATAAAGATAAATTTAAAACACAAACTTATACTTCTTCACAGTTAATTTTACAAATAAGAAAATGAGCTTAGAAAGGGGAAATGATTTGTGGGAATCTCAGAACTGGAATAAAACCCAAGTTTCCTGATTCTCCATTTCAGTATTCTTTTCTCTCTTACAAAACAAAAACAAAAACAAAACCCTCCCATTGTGCCCTTTTTGCATTTCCCCTTAAATTCCTACTAGCAGAATTCCTACTGAAAGGACAGTCCTTGAAACATTTTCTATATAAAGTAGCTATTATGGGAAATATAGAAAATAGAGAAAAGCATGAAAAAGAAAAGAGATAATTGCTTATAATCTCACCATCCAAAGTAGCTACTAATATTTGTGGGTTTGTTTGTTTGTTTGCTTTTAAAGAGGGATTCTCACTCTGTCGTCCAGGCTGAAGTGCAGTGCTGCGATCTCGGCGCACTGCAACCTCTGCCTCCCAGGTTCAAGCAATTCTCCTGTAGTTAGGATTACAGGTGTGTCCCACCAAGCCCGGCTAATTTTTTTTGTATTTTTAGTAAAGACGGAGTTTCACTGTGTTAGCCAGGCTGGTCTTGAACTCCTGACCTCAAGTGATCTGCCTGCCTTGGCCTCCCAAAGTGCTGGGATTACAGGCGTAAGCCACCGTGCCTTGCCTTAGTGTATTTTCTTCCAGCTTTTCCTGGACATGTTTATTGAATCTCTTTTCAACATACAACTGATTTTTTCCTTGGAATATGCTTCATTAGAAAATGAACTAACGTGAGAATCCAAAGACCTGGATTCTTCTGTAGCTCTGCATGAATTAGCCATGTGACCTTGAACCAGTGCCTTACTCTCATCCTGAGTTTCCCCAGCTAGTTAGCTTGGTGTGGATGACTTCTGTGTTCCAGTAGAGTGGTCTGTTGAGATTATTGATCAAGTGAGGAAAGAGAATAGATGACTCAAAGATCTCTTGCAACTCTAAAGTCAGAGATTTTAACCCATACATTGTAGAAAAGCAAATAAATGGAGACCCAAATTTAAAAATTAAGGTCTACTAAGGAAGAGTGTCCTTTCTTAAAGACTCTTATTCACTTATTACATTTTCTAACCTCTTTTTTATTTTAGCTACAAGCCCAGCAGGGAAGAATCATCATCTGGATCCTCTCATGCGGTGATGGACATCTCCTTGCCTACTGGAATCAGTGCAAATGAAGAAGACTTAAAAGCCGTATGTGTTTTCTTTTAAATCGTGTTGTGAATGCTTCATTTTCTTTTCTGAATTATTTTATAGACAATTTTACTTTCTTTCATTTGAATATACCACTTTTATAGAATCACCCAGAATATTTTTTTTTTTTTTTGGAGGTGGATTTTCACTCTTGTTGCCCATGCTGGAGTGTGATGCAGTCTTGGCTCATTGCAACCGCACCTCTCGGGTTCAAGCGATTCTCCTGCCTCAGCCTCCCGAGTAGCTGGGATTACAGGCATGCACTACCACACCTGGCTAATTTTTTTGTATTTTTAGTAGAGACGAGGTTTCTCCATGTCAGTCAGGCTGGTCTCGAACTCCTGACATCAGGGTGATCCACTGGCTTTGGCCTCCCAAACTGCCGGGATTACAGGCGTGAGCCACCAGGCCTGGCCAGAATATTCTTTTCAAAACATAATTAACCTAAGTTTTGATTTATCAAAGTGAAGCAGAAGCATACACTAGCATGCTCTGTAAAATATGAGTTTATATGCTAATGTGTTCAGACTTTTTCAAGAAGAGGAACTGCTCTTCAATTTCTTTGAATTACAGATCACATCCCTGCATTGTGATATCTCATCAACAGGTGAATGCATTTAAACAAAAAGATAATGAAATGAAATTCAAGCTTCTCTCTTTTCCCCCTTAGCTTGTGGAAGGGGTGGATCAACTATTCACTGATTACCAAATCAAAGATGGACATGTTATTCTGCAACTGAATTCGGTAAGCTGCACCTGCAACCATTTTTCCTTTACTATTACTATTCAAAATATACAGGCTAAAAGATTATAAATATCATCTCTCCATGATTTCCTTAAATCCTTGAATTTGTTAAACAGATTCCCTCCAGTGATTTCCTTTGTGTACGATTCCGGATATTTGAACTCTTTGAAGTTGGGTTTCTCAGTCCTGCCACTTTCACAGTGTACGAATACCACAGACCAGGTAATCAACTCCATGCTAACATTTCTTCAGAAGAATACTTTGTATTCTTTCCAGAACATTTAGAAATCCACTAGAGTCCTGTAAGTTTTATGTATTGCCTCTCTTAGGGACCACTCTTCATGAAAGTCCCAATTTGAACATTCGAAACTACTGCATACAAAATATTGTACATAAACTACTTCTTGACATTGAGCAGACCGTTTCACCTCAGTCCTCAGTTTCTTCATATTTAAAATAACTGGATTATAGTGCCTCCAACTTCAATATTCTTTGCCTCAGGTTTATCTGTGGTGTTCACAGATAAATCATATCTCTCCTTTTGAGAGAAATCAACTCAATCCCCCCAGAACAACTTCTAGCCCATCTATATTCTTGTTATACTTTGCAGATAGCTCTGTTATAGCAGCTGTCACATTGCATTCAGTTATTTGTATGTCTTTCTCATCAACCCCAGGGTGTTTTCATTCTTGTGTCCCTAGTATCTAACGCAGCGTCGGGTATAGAATGTGAACTCAGTAAATATTTATGAATGGGTGATCCCACATTTGACTATTCAGCCATTTTTGAGAATGTTATGTGGTTGGAGAGCTTATTGGATCACAAGACAGATGACTCCACCTTGGGCAGTTCTACTTGTTAGAAAATTCTTGAAGTGAACCAAAACTCTGACACCCATTCATTCTAGTTTTATATTCTGAAATCACATAGAACATACATAGTCCCTCTTCCCCTTGAGATAGATATATAGAGATACATAGATATATGCTTTTCTTCCCTTGTCCAACCTAAACAATTCCAACTCTTTCAAAAGATCCTCATGCAACATAATTTATTTTCCTTACTTAGAGAAGCATCAAATGTTTTATTTCTGAGAAACGAGTGTTTCAAGCACAGAACTAAGTGAAAAAGGGGAGATCTTTCTGAGGGTAGTGGAACCCTTCCCAGGACAGCCAATTCATAATTTTACCTCCCTGGGCCTTAGCTATAAAAAGAAGGGTTTAAAATAAGCAATCTCTGAGGCTCCATGTAAGACACTTGCCAATTAGTAAATGTGTTGTTCTTCAATCAAACCACTTCTCTTAACCACACTTTTGTTGCCACAGATAAACAGTGTACCATGTTTTATAGCACTTCCAATATCAAAATTCAGAAAGTCTGTGAAGGAGCCACGTGCAAGTGTGTAGAAGGTAAACTTTATTTAACATATTTAGGCTGCATGCTTATTTAAAGCAGTCGTTCATAACCTGAGGTTAATCTAGGGGACACTGTTTGGTAAACTGTTCTTTCTCAGAAGTAGAAATGCTATCTCAGCTAATTGAAAGCTAATGATTCCTTGAGCATTGTAAAACTACATTTTCACAGTTCCTGAACAACCTGATAGTTCATGCTGTACAGAGGCAGGGAAACACCATTGAGAGGGTTGTCGGATATTATAGGGGCAACATGGTGTGAAATTTTACTTTCACCTAGTCTTTTTATCATATAAGACCAGAGGCTCAGCACTGAACCACTAGCTTCTGTTCCTTTTCTCTTATACTTCCCAGTTAATGGAATTCTGTTTATTGTCCAGTTCCATTTAGTCTTTCCTAAATTGAAGAAAGCCTTCTTGGCCAAGGAAAAGATCCAGAACTCACCAATAATCAACAGCTGGCTCCATGAGGGTCTCAGTTAGTTTTGGTTTTTTCAAAATCCTCAATATCTACACATTTTCTAGGTACTTATTGTGCCATTTTATAGCTATAAATCAGTCACATTATCATTTTGGGTCCTTCAAAGGACTTCTGATTATACTCAAAATGGAAAATTTCCCCCTTTCATCAAGAGAACCACATACATTTCTAAAGACCTGAATGTGGAGTAGCCACCCAGTCTAACAATAAGTCTTATGCCAGGGGTGTCCAATCTTTTGGCTTCAGTGGGCCACATTGGAAGAATTGTCTTGGGCCATACATAAAATACACTAACACTAACAATAGCTAATGAGCTAAAACAAAAATCACAAGAAAAATTTCATAATATTTTAAGAAAGTTTACGAATTTGTGTTGTGCCGCATTCAAAGCTGCCCTGGGCTGTGTGCTGCCCACGGGCCATGGGTTAGACAAGCTTGTGACATGCTCAAGATTTTGTTTTTTGTTTTTGTTTGTTTTGTTTTTGCTTTATGTAATGTTTCACTTTATGAAAGAAAAGAAAATGGGCAGGTCTTAGAAATCTGACATTTGTAAGGTTATATTGGGTTGTCTCTGGGCTCATGAGAAACCGTGTTTACTCCTGGAAAGAGTGTCTACTTCTTTCCATTAACCTTATTTTTACCAATTTTCACAAAATCCAGCTGATTGTGGGCAAATGCAGGAAGAATTGGATCTGACAATCTCTACAGAGACAAGAAAACAAACAGCATGTAAACCAGAGATTGCATATGGTGAGTTCAAAAGTTCAATATAGCTCCTTTAAACATGAAATTTTATGAATATGTGTTCAGTCAGAAAGATCAAAAACTTTATATAGTGATTATATGAATACAACATTCCATGTGATCCCCTGAAGGAAAATGCCATCGATTTTTAGCACTAACATGCAAAGTTTTTTATTCCTCAGCAAAGAAATGTGATTTTCATTATAAATAATAGAAGTGACATGTATACCCAGCCAGGATACTTTCCCACAATAGAGCTTTTTCAATTACAGGCACTAAAACATAGTCAAAGGGAACTTTTGAGAAGCCACAGAGGTATAAGATTTCAGTTCTGTACTCTCCCAATTGATAGACCAGAGGCAGAGGCAAAGGTGGTTTAGGGGGTTTGGTTTTTAAAAAATCTCTTCAGGGTAAAAATATAAATACCAAATAATTTTTAATATATTCAAGATTGCAATCCATGTTTGAGACGCTCTCCATTTGAAAAAGCAAATCTCAGTGCTTCTAGTTGTCCAGTGCTTAGAGCTAAATTAGTGTTCAAGTACAGTTGTAGCCTTGTCTCAGTTCCTGATAAAATTAGCTCCTTTGTTATCTGTTCAGTTTTTGATGTTTATTGCTGGCATTTTTTGAGAGAGAGAGAGCATATTGTACACTATCTCAAATCATTTTTTCATTTTGAAATTGGAAGGGTGGAGCCGGGCGCAGTGGCTCATGCCTGTAATACCAGCACTTTGGGAGGCCGAGGTGGGTGGATCACCTGAGGTCAGGAGTTTGAGACCAGCCTGGGGCAAACATGGCAAAACCCTGTCTCTACTAAAAATACAAAAATTAGCCAAGCATAGTGGTGCATGCCTGTAATTCCAGCTACTCAGCAGGGTGAGGCAGGAGAATCACTTGAACTCAGGAGGAGGAGGTTGCTGTGAGCCAAGATCGTGCTACTGCACTCCAGCCTGGGCAACACAGCAAGACTCTGTCTCAAAAAAAAAAAAGAAAGAAAGAAAGAGAGAGAGAGAGAGAGAAAGAAAGAAAGAAAGAAAGAAAGAAAGAAAGAAAGAAAGAAAGAAAGAAAGAAAGAAATTTGAAGGGTGTTATTTATAAATTAAAAAAATAAGTACAGCCAATTTGGTACTTTGTGTTTAGCAACAGCTTCCATAAACAGTTTCTCATTGCAATGGAAAGGGTTCTCATTCTTATGGAAAGGGTCTCGTAAGAACTTCATGAGGGCTGGGTGCGGTGGCTCATGCCTGTAGTCCCAGCACTTTGGGAGGCTGAGGCAGGTAGATCACTTTGAGCTCAGGGGTTCTAGACCAGCCTGGGCAACATGGCAAAACCCTGTCTCTACAAAAAATACAAAAATTATCTGTGCATTGATGGCTCATGTCTGTAATCCTAGCTACTTGGGAGGCTGAGGTAGGAGGATCGCTTGAGCCTGGGAGATGGAGATTGCAGTAAGCCATTGCACTCCAGCATGAGTGACAGAGTGAGACCCTGTCAAAAAAAAAAAATGTAACAGAGTATTATCACTATTTACCAGTGAAGAAACTGAGGCTCAGGGAGATTAAATAATTTGCTCAAGTTCATGCAGAAAGCAAGTAATAGAATTAAGATGCATCCTGATCTCCAGTATTTTTTCCATCGAAGTCTACTGAATTCTCTTAATAGTAATTCAGGCAACAGAATAAGTTTTGTATGGTTAATAACATTTCTTTCTTTGAATTTATCTTGATTTTGGGGAAAAAAAAAAAAGCTGAAAAGCTGCCTGACTCAGCCTAGGCCCACTGCAGTTTGTTAAATACATGAAGACTTGAGAATACTATATTGTTTTAACAAACAAAAGTTCCACTAAATTATTTCTTCCCTCCATTTTAGAACTATTTTAAATCTAAAATATCAGAAATCTATTTTAACACAGAGAATAAATGCAATTTGGGTTTATTGTGTTGTTTCAAGAAAAGACTTCGCTGGCTTTTTCTGGACTACAAGCCAGAATAACAGAATAGAAACAAAATTAAGTAGTTCTCTCTCTGTACCCAGGCCCACATAGTAAGTACATTGCCCATGTCCATTATAAAGACTTATGAATCTGAAAGTCAGAACACTTTTCATGCATTTTAAGCCACTAATTTACATAGCCTCTGGTTCTGCCATGATGAGTTCACCTATCTATCTCTCAATCAGTCAATCTATATCTGGGATAGACTTAAAGACTTGAGGGATATCTAGAATGAACAAATCTTTTAGGTCACTAATTTCAAAACAAAAAATAGATCAAAAGCAAAAATAAAATAAATCTCTCCTGAGGCCACCTAGAAAAATGGGTCCCTTCAAGCTGGTCTTTCCAGACCTGAGGTCAAGCACATTATGCATCAAACATTGATATCTGAATGAAGAGAAAACAGGATTGTGGGCAGCTCTTGTTAGGTAGTTGCCAAGCAAGGGTGAGTGAGAAAACAGAATCATCCTAAAAACCAAGGATTAAAGCCAGTGGAACTATATGAGGAAGCAAAGCAAGGAACCAAGAAAGCTCACATGGTAGACCTGAATGAGAGATAAGGCCTCCTCTGTGGCCATGGAGAAGAGAATGAAGGGGCTCTTCAAAAGATGCCCATGGGCATGACTCCAGTCATCTTAAAGGATCAGCCTCTGAACTTAACATCTAACAAAGGTTTATCTTGTTTGTTTGTTTTATGTGCTTCTGTTATTTTATTAAATATGTCTCTTATTCTAATCAGCCTGTTCTATAACATTGGCCAGGGCTAATGATTCTAATAGATTGAGAGATTGAATCAGACTGAGGGGATTGGGGAAGGCTTCTTGGAGGAAATAAGAACTATAATAGTTTGCCATGCTTCATTTCTCGTGTTTGACAAATTCTGGCTTCTACTGGACATAGCATTAATAGTATTAAGACTGAATTGTTTCATTGTTGTTTGTCTTTTGCCAGCTTATAAAGTTAGCATCACATCCATCACTGTAGAAAATGTTTTTGTCAAGTACAAGGCAACCCTTCTGGATATCTACAAAACTGGTGAGAATTCATTCGTTCATTCATTCCTTCATTCAGCAACTATTTAGTACTATGTGCCAGGCATTATATTAAACACCGAAGATACAACTCAAATAAGACAGAGCTCTTGCCTTTTTAAAGCTTATATTCTACTTGGGGAGAAACATTTTTTAAAGATGTTCGTATAAATATTTCTCATTGAATTCATTTTTCTAAAACTTCAGCAAAATGTTTTTTTAAATTGTGTAATTGTCCAATTTCTTTTTCTTTACAACTTTTATTTTAGGTTCAGGGGATACGTGTGCAAGTTTGCTACATGGGTAAATCGCATGTTTTGGGGGTTTGGTATATAAATCATTTTGTCACCCAGGTAATAAGCATAGTACCCAATAGGTAATTTTTCAATCCTCACCCTCTTCCCACCCTCTACCCTCAAGTAGGCTCTGCTGTCTAGTGTTCCCTTCTTTGTGTCCATGTGTACTCACTGTTTAGTTCCCACTTATAAGTGAAAATATGTGATATTTGGTTTTCTGTTACTGTGTTAATTCACTTAGGATAGTGACTTTATTTCTGGGTTCTGTAACCTGTTCCATTGGTCTACGTGTCTTTTTTTGTATCAGTAACATGTTGCTTTGGTTACTGTAGCCTTGTAATATAGTTTGAAATCAGGTAGTAGGAGGCATCTAGCTTTGTTCTTTTTGCTTAGAATTCCTTTGGCTATTCAAGTTCTTTCTTTGTTCCACATGAATATTAAAATGTTTTTTTCTAATTTTATGAAAAATGACATTGGTATTTTGATAGGAATAGCATTCAATCTGTAAATTGCTTTGGACAGTATGGCCATTTTAACAATATTAATTCTTCCTATCCATGAGCGTGGAATGTTTTTCCATTTGTTTGTGTCATCTCTGATTTCTTTGAGCAGTGTTTTGTAATTCTCATTGTAGAGATCATTCACCTCCCTAGTTAGCTGTATTCCTAGGCATTTTTGTGTGTGTGTGGCTATTGTGAATGGGATTACATTTTTTTTTTGAAATGACGTTTCACTCTGTCACCCAGGCTGGAGCGCAGTGGCACGATCTTGGCTCACTGCAAACTCTGTTTCCCAGGTTCAAGTGATTCTCTTGCCTCAGCCTCCTGAGTAGCTGGGATTATAGACATGCACCACCAAGCCTGACTTATTTTTGTATCTTAGCGGAGATGGGGTCTTACATGTTGGCCAGGCTGGTCCTGAACTCCTAGGCTCAAGTGATCCACTCGCCTCAGCCTCCTGAAATGCTGGGATTACATGTGTGAGCCACCGTGCCTGGCCTCATTTTGATTGATATAAATTTTGCAATAAGTAGGACCATAAAGCTAAATTGCAATAATATATTTACACTAAATTTTTTTCTCTTTTGAAATTCTATCAAATATTTCAAGTCCTAAAATGCTTGATTTTTTTTCTTTTGAGACGGGGTCTCACTATGTTGTTCAGGCTGGTCTCAAACTCCTAGGCTCAAGGGATCCTCTCTCCTCAGCCTCCCAGCTTGATTATTACTAACCATACCCTAGAGTTTAAAATTCTAGTAATATTTTTCAATTTTGTATTTGCTTTATCAACACTTTGATAAATTTTTTTTAATTTTTGTTATTTTGAAAATTTCATTGTATGAAACTTATTTGTGATGTTATTTTATTTTTTTCTTCATTGATGGTCACAATTTTTTAATTTGCAGGCTAGTTGCCATTCTAATGAAATAAGTGTTTAGAACTTTGATGTTTCCACAGTTCAACTTTTGAGCAACATTTTCATCCAATGTTCATATTACAAGCAGTAATAAGCCATTCTCTTTTTACTGAAATAACAAAGTGCTTTTCATTCCAGAAATACAAATTATTTGTTTTATTTGATACTGATTCTTGCATAGTATCAAAAGACATTTTAGACTGTTCTGAATTTTTCATAGCATTGGATGGTTCCCAAGCTACAATTTTTTTATTAGTATCATTTCTTCTTTGTTCTCCTGTAGATCCAAAGATGCATTTTTTTTTTTTTTTTTTTTTTTTTTTTTTTTTTTTTTTTTGAGACGGAGTCTCGCTCTGTCGCCCAGGCTGGAGTGCAGTGGCGCGATCTCGGCTCACTGCAAGCTCCGCCTCCCGGGTTCACGCCATTCTCCTGCCTCAGCCTCCCGAGTAGCTGGGACTGCAGGCGCCCGCTACCACGCCCGGCTAATTTTTTGTATTGTTAGTAGAGACGGGGTCTCACCGTGTTAGCCAGGATGGTCTCGATCTCCTGACCTCGTGATCCGCCTGCCTCGGCCTCCCAAAGTGCTGGGATTACAGGCGTGAGCCACCGCGCCCGGCCCCAAAGATGCATTTTATGATATTTAAAAGGAGATGTTAAGAAACATTGGCATACTTCATCTCCTCATTCTGGGCCCATTTTTAACGCATAAATTTTGAATTTTTATAAACATAAAAATGTCACACACTACTTACAGAAGAATTGTGGCACAGTGACCATAAACCATTTAGAATCAAGGGCAAACTGTAGTTTGAGGATAATGATAAATTGGTATTTCTCCAAAGCACAGAGTGCTTAGAATAGGGAAGGATACAGAAGAATAAAAGTTTAGTTATTGTTGAAGCCCAGGGTAGTTGCCTGTTCTCTCTTCTGAATATACTTTAAATTTTCCATGATGAGAAGCTTAAAAAATAATAAGGCCCCACACAGCTACACTGCTTACTATGACAGGGGCTGAAATGGCAGATAGTACTGGTAATGTTGCTCAGATATTGACGTAATAGGAATCTACACCATCAGGGCAGCCTAAGAAATCAGCTTGAACTAATGAGTGTACACTGAAATTTATATCACTAATGAAAGTTTACCATTTACACAGTTTCTGTTATACACTATTTGCCAATTGGTTCAGAAGTTTTTCAGGACTTAACAATTAAGATGACTCTGCCAGAACTTAATAGTTAAATATCAGCCCTGTATATATAGCGATAAATCAGACACAGTCCATGCCTTAAGAAGTTTCTAGTCTAGCTAGAAGGACAGATGTGGGACAAAAAATTGTGACAGAAATTCAAGTGTAAAAGAGGTACGGAGGAGACAGAAAGATATTTAAAACAAAGAGCATCCAGGAATATTTTACTGGATACTGTGAGAATTGAAGGAGACTTTCAAGATAAATGAAATTCAAGAGGCCAACATGGGGAGGAATGCATTCCAGGTAGGGGAACTGGCTACTTGTGAGTTCTTTGGGAATCCCAAAATTACTATCTTTGAAGTTTTCCAAGTCTTTCACATTTTGTACTTTTCCACAAAGTTGACAGTTGCCAACTACCAAATAATTTTATATTTTACTATATAATGTGGAGATTAATATTGTTCAACTGTAGAGAGGTTCTTTTGATTCTGGTTATATAAGAGTAATAATAAGTACTTACGTAGTTCTTACTATGTTCCAGGCACTTTTTATATATTAACCCATTTAATCTCACGATGGTTCTACAAGGTAGGTTTTATTATCATGCCCAGTCTTAAGATGAGGGTCTAAGGCCTTATACAGACAACATAAATCATTTTCCCAGAGTCACATAGCCAGGAAGCAGCATGCTTAGAGTTTAACCCGGGCAGTCTGGCTCCAGAGACTGAAGCCTTAACCACATGGATATCACTGCTGTCCACTAGCCATGTACCTCTCAATAGCCACGAGGAACCAGAAAACTTGAGAGTTTATAATTGTGACATTAAAACATGAATGTTATAACCTTACTTGACTTGCATGTCTCTCAGGGGAAGCTGTTGCTGAGAAAGACTCTGAGATTACCTTCATTAAAAAGGTAACCTGTTCTAACGCTGAGCTGGTAAAAGGAAGACAGTACTTAATTATGGGTAAAGAAGCCCTCCAGATAAAATACAATTTCAGTTTCAGGTAAGTCACCAATATTTTTCAGTCACTGATCTTCCCTCCAAAACTGAGTATAATTTATTCTTAAATACACTACGTGTTTCTTATGGCCCTGCTCTTAACCAACAAGCCATTTTGAACATAAATAATATTAATGTCAAACAAAGAATGATTTAAAACCATCGTGGCAGCTGAGGACTTAGCTGCGTGATTAACCATCTGAGTGTCTGGACCTGATGATGAATCTGAAAGTACTCACCGGACCTCCCCTAACCACCACACCAGCTCCCTTGATAGTTCTCAGACTGTTGTTTGTAAAGAGGAAAATCTGTAAATATGTATTGTATTATCTGCTTTTAGAAACTAGTCATTGAAATAGATGTACTTTCGGCCTTTAATATGGGAGCCCCAGGCAGCTTTACAATTCCTTAAGGGTTTGTGAACCTTCCCCAGGAGAGGCCGGTACAGAAGAGTTTGGCGGACAGCCTGACCCCTGGGGACCTGACCACAGCTGGGCTCTTATAAAATAAATCAGGCTGGGCACGGTGGCTCACACCTGTAATCCCAGCACTATGGGAGGCCAAGACGGGCAGATCACAAGGTCAGGAGATCGAGACCATCGTGGCTAACACGGTGAAACCCCGTCTCTACTAAAAATACAAAAAAAAAAATAGCCGGGCGTGGTGGCAGGCGCCTGTAGTCCCAGCTACTCGGGAGGCTGAGGCAGGAGAATGGCGTGAACCCGAGAGGCGGAGCTTGCAGTGAGCCGAGATCACGCCACTGCACTCCAGCATGGGCGACTGAGCAAGACTCCGTCTCAAAAAAAAAAATAAAGAAATCAAATTCAGCTTTTCTGTATTGTGGCCACCTCACAAACACTTTGTTTCTTGGTAGGTACATCTACCCTTTAGATTCCTTGACCTGGATTGAATACTGGCCTAGAGACACAACATGTTCATCGTGTCAAGCATTTTTAGCTAATTTAGATGAATTTGCCGAAGATATCTTTTTAAATGGATGCTAAAATTCCTGAAGTTCAGCTGCATACAGTTTGCACTTTGGACTCCTGTTGTTGAAGTTCGTTTTTTTGTTTTCTTCTTTTTTTAAACATTCATAGCTGGTCTTATTTGTAAAGCTCACTTTACTTAGAATTAGTGGCACTTGCTTTTATTAGAGAATGATTTCAAATGCTGTAACTTTCTGAAATAACATGGCCTTGGAAGGCATGAAGACAGATACTCCTCCAAGGTTATTGGACACCGGAAACAATAAATTGGAAACCTCCTCAAACCTACCACTCAGGAATGTTTGCTGGGGCCGAAAGAACAGTCCATTGAAAGGGAGTATTACAAAAACATGGCCTTTGCTTGAAAGAAAATACCAAGGAACAGGAAACTGATCATTAAAGCCTGAGTTTGCTTTCAAACTGTGCTAAAAAGCCTGTTATTTTATGCTAGATCAGCTTCAACCACACAAAGACAGGCAAATTGAGAGAGATGGAGAAAGTCAGCAGTAGAGAACCTTAACCTTGAGCGGGCTTAGCCTCAGAGCCCTCAGCGCACCGAGAAGGTAGGTGGGTTTGTCTCTGCCCCCTCCCCGTCCATTGCCCTCTCCATACCCCTGAAGGGAGACCCTCTACTCTCTTTCCCTCCCTTCTGGCACATGTTCATTTCCCCCAGGAACTTGCTCTCGCCAACAATTGCTTTACTAAAAGACAGGCCCCAATGCAGCAACCTGGTGAAAAGAAACTGAGTGGCGGATCGGGAGACCTTTCTCCAGCCCTAACCAGGTCTCTCTCTGAGCCTCAATTTGAGCTTTATAAAAGAGGATTCATAACAGAAGTTAATTTTTAAGTGACGTTTTGCAGCACTTCAGATCATATTAAAAAGCTCTCGCATATATTCTCATTTAATGTCTCAAGCCTCTCACAAGATTCAGAAATTATTATCATTATCATCCCCATCTTACAGATAAGAAAATTGAGATTTAGGCCTGGAGTGGTGGCTCAAGCCTGTAATCCCAGCACTTTGGGAGGCCAAGGCGGGCAGATCACTTGAGGTCAGGAGTTCGACACCAGCCTGGCCAACATAGTGAAACCCCATCTCTACTAAAAATATAAAAATTAGCCAGGCTAATTTAGCAAGCCTATAATCCCAGGTACTCAGTAGGCTGAGGCAGGAGGATCACTTGAACCCAGGAGGTGGACGTTGCAGTGAGCCGAGATCATGCCACTGCATTCCAGCCTAGGTGACAGAGTGAGACTCCATCTCAAAAAAGAAAAAAGAAAAAGAAAAGAAAATTGAGGTTCAGAAAAGTAAAGCAGTTTTCCCAACCTAGTAAGGAAAAGAATTGGAAATCAAACCCCAAGACTCTATCTCAGTCTAAATACATCTCTGTTCCACCTCACTACATATTGCTTGTTGGGTTGAATTTTCTAACAGTAAGGCAGGATATAGTAGAAGTTTCTTAGACACAGATTAACCAGCCCCACTGAACTATCACAGGAAACATGAAGATGACCTCCGGATGTAACGGTAATTAACAGAGACTGGAATGCATCTCCTTTTGAAGAGTCTGCTTTTTACTAGTTAGGTGAAGCTACACAAGGCCTTGTAGTGTGCCTTTGTAAATAACACTAAGATTTTCCACTTCCAGGGACTAAGGACTTATTTTTCTCTAATGTCAAAGCTCACATTGTAGGCACTCCCTTGGCAAAAACAACCAATGTGTCATGTTCAAGATGCCCACACTCCCTGTCAGCGAGGGGTGAGGAGACCTCCAGAGCAGGCCTCTCGGTGTCTCCTGTCACTGCCTTGCTGGGAGGAGGGAACCACTGGTGCTGCTTCGAAGGCACAGGAGTCTGACTGCCTTTTCCTGAGCACTTTGGCAAATAGGGCAGGCCACAGTGGCCTAATTAACCCACAATGCAGCTGTCAAATATCAAAGAAGGTTTTGTGAATTAGCCTGGCACCATTCAAAATATCTGCCAGCTCCTCTTCAGCTAACTCCTATGCATTTGAACATATTTTCTCAGTGAGGCTTTTGTGACCCTCCAAACCAGGCTGGGCCCATTACCCAACCCTGCACTTCTCCTCCAAGGCACTTGTGCTCTTGCAATGATTTACTTAATCAGATTGAATTATTAGTTTAGCGTGACCACACTGAAAGCTCCACATAGGTAAGGTCTGAGTCTGTTCTATTCGCCAGTATCTCCTGTAGTTGGCACAATGTCAGGCACATCATAGGGACTCAATAAGTGTTTGTGGATTCCCCTACAGTGTAGAGAATCAGAAGACCCAAGTTCTAGTCTTGGCTTTGGCCCTAATTGGCAGTGATTTGGGACAAGCCTCTTAATCTCTTTGATAGCCTATAAAATAAGGAAATTGGACACTCTAATGTCTCTTTTATCTATAGCTAAGAAGATGTTCTATAATCTTATGATGTGAAACAGGAAAAACCAAATGGCATATAAGCATCCAAATATTGGGCTTATGTATTTCATTCTTTCTTTCTCTCTTTCTTTCTTTCTTTCTTTTTTTTTTTTTTTTTGAGACACAGTTTTGCTCTTGTTGCCCAGGCTGGAGTGCAATGGCGCGATCTCGGCTCACTGCAACCTCCGCCTCCCGGGTTCAAGCAATTCTCCTGCCTCAGCCTTCCAAGTAGCTGGGATTACAGACATGTGCCACCACACCCAGCTAATTTTTTGTATTTAGTACAGATAGATTTTTGCCATGTTGGTCAGGCTGGTCTCGAACGCCTGACCTCAGGTGATCTACCTCCCTTGGCCTCCCAAAGTGCTGGGATTACAGGCGTGAGCCACTATGGCCGGCCTGGGCTTACATATTTTGTCTGTAAGTATGGAGAGAGTGCAGAGAAGTAAGCTGGAAGAGCTGCCAAGGCTTCCTGTAGAAGGACAGTGGGATTTGGGTAGGTGGGAGGTGCAGGAGGGCCTTTCTGGTTAAGGGGGAACACTTAAGGCAGGTTTCCCCAGGGGTAAGCAAGATGTTCTTAGGTGATACGATGCACATTGTTCACTTTAGTGGCTATATGTTTATTTTAACATGTATTTTTAAGAAGTAATTAGCACATCAAAGCCATGATGTAACATTTTCTTCCAAAATAAATCTGTTTTCCAAGAAGTAAGTCTATTTAAGAAAAGGTATTGAATAAATAAAAGTAAGTTTATTCTTAGGGCAAAAATCATGCAGTTGGCATGCAAATGATTGACATTTAAGATACTCTGTCTTAAGAAAATACGTGGAGGTCTGTGAGCCAAGGTTGAGGCAAGCAGCCTTGCTCCATATTTCTCAGTGAGAAATTCTGGACCAAAGTCATGTTTAGTCTTTCTTTCCAGACCCTATGATGCTGACGTATTCAGCAACACCCAACAAACATGTATTGATTGGTGACTGCAGGCTAGGGCCACTTCTAGGTGCTTGGTACCAAGATCCCTGCCGTTGTGGAACATAGATTCCAACTGGGAGAGATATGTAATAAAAAATAAAGAGAATAATTAAGCAATTAGTCTTGGATCTCAGAAAGTGATAAGAGCAATGGGAAAAAGAAAAAGCAGACTAAAGGAGACTGGTAATGGTCAGGGGAGGGGTTGCAGTTCTAAATAGGGTGGCCAGGTCAGGGTGGGCTTCAATGAGAAGGTGAAATTTGAGCAAAGACTTGAAGGATGTGAAAGAGTGAGCCACATAGCTAGCCAAGGGGAGAGTGTTCCTGGCACTCTTGGTACATAGTGTCCGGCCTAAGGCAGGAGCATGCTGGTGTGTCACAGGAAAAGCAAGGAAGCAGGGGTGGCAGGTGCAGATTATGAAGCCAATGGAAGAGGCTTTGGCTTTACTTGGAAGGAAACAGGAGCCATTGCAAGGCTTTGAAAAGAAGAGTGACATGGTCTGTCTTGCCTTTTTAAAGGACTACTGTAACTGCTGTGTTGAAAATAAGGCAAGGGTAAAGAGAACGGATAGGAGGCTACTGTAATAAACTAGGTGAGGGATGATGGTGCCTCAGACCAGAGTGGTAGCAGTGGAGGTATTGAAAAGTGGTTGAATTCTGGATATACTTTAAAAGTAAATGATACAGTTTGGATATTTGTCCCCTGAAATCACATGTTGAAATGTGATCTCCAGTGTTGGAAGTGAGGCGAGGTGGAAGATGTTTGGGCCATGGGAGTGGATCCCTCGTGAATGGCTTGTTGCCCTCCCCATGGTAATGAGAGTTCTTACTCTGTTAGTTACCACGAGATCTGATTGTTATGAAGAGCCTGGCACCTCCTTCTAGCTGGTTGCTTCCTCTCTCACCATGTGCCACTTAGGCTCTTTTTTCCCTTCTACCATGACTGTAAGCTTCCTGAGGCCTCACCAGAAGCAGATGCTGGCACCATGCTTCTCGTATAGCCTGCAGAACCGTGCGCCAAACAAATCTCTTTTCTTTATAAATTATGCAGCCTCAGGTATTCCTTTATAGCAATACAAAAGGGACTAATACAGTAGGCTTAATTGAAGGGACTAATATTGTAGGTTTAACTGAATTCCCTGATAGAGTGGAAATAAGTGTGAGAGAAAGAAAGGAGTCAAGGATGATGCCAAGATTTTTGGCCTGAACAACTGGAAAGATGGAGTTGCCTGAGATTAGGAAGGCTGCAGATGGAGCAGGTTGTGGGGAGTTAGGAATCTGTTCGGTTTTGCATGTGTTGAGTTTTAGAAGAAATCTATTAAACATCCAAGTGAAGGAGCCTGGAAGGCAATTGGTCATATAGTTCTCTAGTTCAGGAGAGAGCTCTGGGCTGAAAAATATAAATCTGAGAATCATCAGCATACTAAAACCATTAGACTAGTTAAGATCACTAAGGATGTGAATACAGACAGAGGAGTGGAAAAAAAGAAGACCAAGGATAGACCTTTTGAGCATTCCAAGATGAAGTTATTAGAGAAAAGAGATAGAGGATCCATTGAATTAGGAGAAAAAACAAGAGATGAGGTCCCCTCAAGCCAAACAAAAGAAAGAGGTTCTGGGAGGAAGAGTGTTGAACTGTATCAAATGCTTCAGAGAGAAGTAAAATGAAGACTTGGCTATTGGGTTTAGCATTGGTGACTTTGACAGGGCAGGTTGGGTGGAGTAGTGGGAAGAATAGCCTGAATAGAGTGATTTAAGAGTAGATAGGAGGAGAGGATTTGGAGACAGGGAGTATGGACAACTCATTCAAGGAGCAAAGAAATGGATTGAGGAGAGTAGAGTGAAGGAAAGTTTAAGACGGAAGAAATAACACATTTGTGTTCTAAAGGGAATGACTCAGTAATGAGTAAATAATTGACGATGCAGGAGAGAGAAAGGAGAACTACTAGAGTAATGTCCTTGAAGAGGTAAGAGTGGATAGGATCTGGAGCACAAGTGGAGGACTTGGCTTTAAATAAGAACATGACTAGCTCACCTATGCCAGGGGTCAGCAAACTTCTGTAAAGAGCCATGCATTAAAATATCTGTAAATATTTTAGGCTTTGTGGGCCATAATTCTCATAAGTCTCTATTGCAACTGCTCAACTCTCTCATTGTAGCACAAATGCAGCCATAGATAATGCAGAAAAGAATGGGCATGGACTAGGCAGGCTGGATTTAGCCCTTGGGCAGCAGCATACCGATCTCTGATCCATGACCCATGGTTGTAGGCAGAGAAGCTGAGCACATGCAGCAGACGCTGGCAAGGGGTAGATGTGGTGAGAGTCTGTGGAAGTCCCTTTCTCAGAGAAGTAGGATGCAAGATCATCACCTGAGATGGAGGATAGGGAGGAGCAATTAGAGGTGTGACGGGAGGAAAGAAGGGTGAGACAGTTATCTAAAAGAGAGGGAGGCTGAACCAACTAAGGACTTGTAATATATTTGCTTCTTCGTATTAAGGGTCCACTTGAAGTTTCTAGTCATGAATTTAAAGTGGGACTGATCAGCATGGGTTGTGGGATTTTCTCCAGCCACATACACATCCTTTTCAGAATCTAATGAAAGCTATAGACTTATCAATTCCCTCCAGTCAAGACAACCAGGAATACCTGGAACTGAACAAGGTTCAGTTTATTGAGTCTTTGCAACAAGGGAGAACACACACCATGGGGACCATAAGGCTTCTCGGTGAGAATGCATTAGAAAAGCCTTATTATAGGATTTGTACTTGTGATAGAGTATTTGGGAGAAGCCTCAAAGAAATGGAACTTTACTCTGGATTGGATGCTTTCAGGAAGCAGGGGCAATCCTATGACCCAGTATCTTATTTCTTTTCTAGCTGGGAGGAAAAGTAGCAGCACTTACTCACTTTAGCCAGGAAAAGGGTGTGTGTGGTCATTTTTGTGGTTTGGACGATGTTCTTGTTTTTATATCCTGCTCAAACATGATTATAGAGTAGTCGTTTTTAGTATGGATCCATTTTGTCTGATGTTGATGTTCTATGACATCAGACACAGAGAACACCCCAGCCTGGCTCTGGGCACCAGACTGGCTCCCAGGGACACCAAGGCCTCACGCCAGTTGTCCAGGGCCACTCTTCTCTTTCACAGATCCCTGTCCCAGAAACATGCACATACACACACCATGCTCACAGCCTCATACCTGACAGAGGCCCCCCGCCACCAAAAGTCCACTCCTTCTCTGTTTCCATCATTATAGTCAGATATGTGTATGTTACATGCACAGTCATGAATTATACAAATCTAAAATGCCCACACCAGAAAGGACCTAGAGCTCATCTCATCTGATTCCTTCATTTTTGCCTGTGAACATGGAGGTCCAGAGGAGTAGCTT
The DNA here is from genome assembly GCF_028858775.2 of Pan troglodytes. Classification (NCBI taxonomy): domain Eukaryota; kingdom Metazoa; phylum Chordata; class Mammalia; order Primates; family Hominidae; genus Pan; species Pan troglodytes. The sequence goes on from NC_072409.2 coordinate 17,495,567, forward strand.
GTCTAGGATTATGGTGCTGATAAATGGAAAGGCCAGGACAGAAGCCCAAGTGAGGCCTCTGAACACCGCATTCTTCCCACCACTGAGATGAGCAGGAGTTACAGAGACACCAGTTTTGGCTCCTTGTGAAGAAGCATTTTCTTATAGCCATAGCCATTCAAAAGTAGAGTCAGGTCCAAGTTCCTTATTGCTGGGGCCATCTGAGCAGAGTCTAGCTGCCACCTTCCAGGGATGTTTCTGGGCAATTCAAGGTAGGGGGCTTAATGTCCCTTCAGTGCTGAGAGACTTTTAATAGTCAAGAAAACATCTTCTTGACTGCTTTAATAAAAAGGTGAAGTTTTCACATCTGAAAAACAGAAGTACTAATAATACCCAAGTCAGAGGATTTCTGCAAGGCTCAAATGAGATAATACAGATAATGCACATAAAATGATTAGCACAGTGCCTGGCACAATAAAAGTAACTTGTGGCTGGGTAATAATACCTCTCTGGCACACTAGAGGTGGTAAATTCAATAATTTTTTACCTGTGAACATCCTACTTAGATTCATAAAATATTGACATTTAAAGATCCTCTAGAGATCATCTCATCAATGCCTCCCCATTTCACAGACCAGGAAGCAGGCCCAGGGAGGAGCCAGGGCTCACCAAGAGGGTTCCACAACAGAGCTGGGGCTAGAACCCGCAGCACCAGGCTCCTCTGCCTTCCTATATGCAGCCTGGTGTCTCCTCAGGGCCTAATAGAAACATTGCCTGCAGGGGCGAGCAGAGACCCGAGCCTGGTGGTGAGGGCCAGGGCTAACATGTCTAACAGATGAGTTGGGAGCAATCAGAGGGTTTTGGTGTTGTTGTTGTTAGGCTGGAGGGGTGTGTGTGTGTGTGTGTGTGTGTGTGTGTGTGTTGGTGTTGGAAGGGTGGTTGGTGGGAGGGGGGTTGAAACTGAATGAGACAAGAGAAATTGGAGTTAAGGAAAGGATTGTTTGGCTTAATAATATATTTTCCAAATAAAGAACCTTTAGGAAATTAGAGCCAGGACTAGACTGTAATTCTCTGAGGGCAAAGGAAGAGGAAGGGAAAGGAGATATGCTTAGAGTTGGAGGAGAAAGCAGAAAGGTTTCCTGAGTCTGTTAGGGCCTTGGGGCAAGGCTGGTCGTCATTCATCCTCTTCTTGCCTCCTCCTTTCACCTCTAAAGGCGAAAGGCCAAACTGTGGTCTGTTCATTAAATAAATGCTGGGTGTCGAAATTAAAATGGCTCATTGGTTTGGCTATGTTGTGTGTGTGTGACTGACAGACAGAGAGAGAAAGGAGGAGTTAGTATGGGGAAGTGATACAGTGAAGAAGTAAGACATTGAACCATGAAACAGAGGAGCTGCCCTGACTTGTGGCCTTGGGAGAGTTCCTGAACCTCATCAAGTCTCAATTTGCCCATCTAGAAAGCGGAAGTAACATTATCAGCCCTAATGGGTTATAATGATTAGGAAAAACACCTTAGTGCCAACTCAGGAGCCCACAATCTGTGGCAGTCAGCTGGAGTGTGATTTCCAGCTGTCTTAACTCTCTAGGCCTCAGTTCTATCTTTTAAAAATAATGAAAGAATTTCCCCCAACCCAATTTACAGATTTGTTGCGAGGATGAAATAAGATGCAACAAGTGAGAGAAATTTTAAAATGTAGAATCTTGCACAAATATAAACATAGCATTAAAAACAAAAAGCATCTTTGTACTAAGATACCATAGACAGAGACTGCCTGGTGTGCTTTTTTAAAAATTGGGAAAAGACCACTATCTTAAAAAACAACCTCCTCCAGTGCCTCGAATTTTCCCATTTGCCTTCCTCTTTTGGTCCTCAGGACTGTCAGCCTTAGAACAATGCTATGCAAAGTGTGGTCCCTGGCCGCCTGGGAGTTTGTCAGGAATGCAAATTCCCAGACCCCACCCCAGACCTACTGAAACAGAAAATCTTGGGAGCAGAGCTCGGAGATCTATATTTTAATAAGATATCCAGGCCCGGCACGGTGGCTCACGCCTGTAATCCCAGCACTTTGGGAGGCCGAGGCAGGTGGATCACGAGGTCAGGAGATCGAGTCCATTCTTGCTAACTCGGTGAAACCCCGTCTCTACTAAAAATACAAAAAAATAGCCGGGCGTGGTGGCGGGTGCCTATAGTCCCAGCTACTCGGGAGGCTGAGGCAGGAGAATGGCGTGAACCCGGGAGGTGAAGCTTGCAGTGAGCCGAGATTGCACCTCTGCACTCCAGCCTGGGTGACAGAGTGAGACTCCATCTCAAAAAAAAAAAAAAAAAAAAAAAAAATCCAGGAAAATTATAGGCATGTTAAAGTTTCAGAAGTGTTGTTTAAGAGCTTGTGAAAGTGCAGGTTCTCATTCTCTAGGTCTGGGATGGGTCATCCTGTTAACTTTTGTACGGTTTTAATAATTTTTCTTTTTTTTCTTCTAATTACCATCATTTTATAATTACAGGTTGAGCATCCCAAATCTGAAAATCCAAAATCTGAAATGCTTCAAAATTTGAAACTTTTTGAGTACCAACATGACACCACAAATGAAAAATTCCACACATAAGTACTTAACACAAGCTTTGTTTCATGTAAAACATTGTTTAAAACATTGTATAAAATTACCTTTAGGGGATGTATATAAGGTATACATGAAACATAAATGAATTTTGTATTTAGACATGGTCCCATCCCCAAGATATCTTATTGTATGTATATGCAAATATTCCAAAATCTGAAAAAAATCTGAAATCTGAAACACTTCTGGTTCCAAGCATTTTGGATAAGGATTACTCAACTGGTACCTTAGTCTGATTAATTTATTCTCAGCTTCTATGTATTAGTTCTTAGGGATTCTTTTTTTTAACTTCACCTTTTTTGTAATGTTCCTAGCAAATGTTATTCATGTTATTTCACTTTTTAAAAATTATGCCATTGCTCTAGTGGCCGAGCAGGAAGCAAAGGAATACAGGGCCAGCATGCTGCTGAATGGGCCTGGCAGCAGCAGAACTACGTGAAGAGGCCTCTGTGTTCCTGGAGGTTTATGGACAGAGGTCCTTGTGTAACTTAATGTTCCAGATCCCGTGTCCTAAGCAGAGTAGCTGCAACCCAGAAACAGCCTCTGCAAAGGAGCCTTCAGTACCAGATCCAAGCCTCACTTTGTGTCCTCACTCCCACTTGCTCATTGGCCCCTGACCCAGCCTTCAGGATTTCAACAGCAAGCTGAAGAGCAGGTGCTCCTGTCAGCTTTTCTGCTCACTCTGGCTCCTGTGGCCAGACCCAAGTTCATATAGCAGATCCTTCCTGCCCTGCGTGGGCCTTTGAGACGCTGTGGAGGGTGGGCCTGCTTGGTTGATTACTACTGCTGCTGCTTCTAGTTCCATTGACCCACCAGGGACAGCAGCTCTGATTCGGCCTATGCCTGCCCTCCGCCACCTCCCTCCTTCCTTTCTCCCTTCCCCTCCCCCCTTTCCCACATACCAGAAATCACTGTCTTGGCACTTGGGATTTGAAATTTTGCCCAACAAATGAAAACTGATCTTATCTGTCTGCAAAGCAATTCGACAATGCATTTCAGGAGCCAAAATATGTTTATATTTCTTGATCCAGTAATCCTTCTCCTGTTGAATGATTTATATAAATTCCCAAAAGGAAAAAAAAAATAGTTGGTACACAAAGATCTTCTGTGGAAGATTAATTATTCATTTAATAAATATTTATTGAGTGCCTCCTGCATGCCAGGCACAGTTCTAGATGGTGTAATCAAGATAAACAAAGTCCCTGCTCTCGTGGAGATTATGTTATAATTGAGGAAAAAGACAATAAATACCCACTTAAAGAGGGAAAATAATATATTTACTAAATTCTCTGCAGAGGAATTTTTTTTTTTCTTTTTGAGGTAGAGTCTCACTCTGTTGCCCAGGCTGGAGTGCAGTGGTGTGATCTTGGCTTACTGCAATCTCCACCTCCCAGGTTCAAGTAATTCTGCCTCGGCCACCTGAGTAGCTGGGACTACAGGTGCGCACCACCATGCCCAGCTAATTTTTCTTCTTTTAGTAGAGACAGGGTTTCACCATGTTGCCCAGGCTGGTCTCAAACTCTCAACTCAAGTGATCCGCCTGCCTCGGCTTCCCAAAGTGATGGGATTACAGGTGTCAGCCGTCGCGCCTGGCCTCTGCAGAGAATTTTTTTAAAGTTCTATGATATAGAATGACTCAGTGGCTGCTCTAGATTGCATGGTTAGGGAAGGTCTATCAAATATCACTAAATAAGGTGGCATTTAAGCTGAGATTTTCTTGACAAGAAGGAACAACCACATGAAGGTCCAGGCTGGTGCGTGTAAAGACCCAGGGGTCCAGGGAACAGCGAGAAGGCTGACGTGGCTGGATCGAAGAAAGCAAGTGATGGACAATGAGGTCAGAGAAGTGAGAGGGGCCAGATCACTGGGATTTTGTAAGAACTGGTGAGATGTTTGGATTCTATGCAGTTGAGAGTATTAAGCAAAAGGGCATGAGACCAGGTTGTAGATGAGAACAGAGTCAGGGGAGACCAGTGAGGAGCTGGTGCCATTGTCATGTGACAGGTAACAGTAGCTTCAACTAGAAAGGAAGAAATGGAGATGAAGAGATAGGGATAAATTCAGGATAGTTTTGGAAGTGGTGCTGAGAGGATTTGCTGAAGGAATCAGGGTGGGGTAATGAATGCAGAGGAGTCAAGGATTACTCACGGATTCCTGGCTTGCACTGCTGCAGATGCCATTTACACAGCTGGAGAAGACAGGAGAAGGTACACATTTAGGAAAACAAGGAAAGAAGATGTTATGGGTTGAACACTATGTCACTCAAAAAGATATGTTGAAATTCAAATCTACAGTACCTCAGAGTAGGACCTGATTTGGAAATAAGTTTGTTGCATGTGTAATTAGCTAAGGTAAGATGAAGTCACACTGGAATAGGGTGGCTCTTAATCTAAAATGACAGGTGTCCTTATGAGAAGAGGGAAATGTAGACACAGGGATATGCAGAGAAAACCTCACGTGAAGATGCAGACACTGGGAGAGGACGGTCGCATGCAGACAGAGGTAGAAATTGGAGTGATGCATGTACAAACCAAGGAAGGCAAAGAACCACTGCTGTCACCTGAAGCCAGGAGAGAGGCACGGGACGGGTCCGCCCTCAGAGCCGGCCAGAAGAAACCAACCCTGCCGAAACTGCTTTCAGACTTCTAACCTCCAGCCCCATGTGAGAATACATCTCTGTTGTTTCAAGCCACCCAGTTTGTGGCACTTTGTTACCCAGCGCTCACAAGCTAATACAGAAGAGAAGAAGGATTTCTGTCAGGGCTTTGTTATGTTTAAGAAGCCTTTTAGACATCGTTGTGGAGATATCAAGTAGGAATTAGCCTAGAATTACTATGAATCTAGAATTATGGCATATAAAGCAATATACTGTAATTTATTGAAGTACTTTGTGTGATATAAAAAACCTGACATATAAATTAATAGTTCAAAAGGGGGAAATTGTAATTATTACTCATAATTACATGTAAATGACAGAATGCATATTCCGTGAAATATTATGCAGCCTCTAAAAAGAATCATTTTAAAGACTAGGTAGGAACATGAAAAATGCTTATGATCATCACAAAGGCAGTGGTTGCCACTTTGTAATAACTGCCTATGAATGGGAAGCAGATGTCAAACTTTATGGATTCAAATCATAGCTTCAGCTCTTCTGAGTGCCCTGAGATACACAGCATGTCAGTATCCTGTGCATTATGTGTGTTCCCTATATTTGCAGCACCAGAGTAAATGAACACAAGGCTGAATTGCAAAGTGCCAAGATGATAAAGTAAAGAAGCAATCGGAGTAGACATAGAATTAAGCAAGGATAACTTCCTGGAAGCACATGGCCTGGGACAGGAAGCTTATCATGGGCCAGACATAGTGCCAGCATCAAGGGTACACTCAGGACAAGCCCCTGTAAGTCCTTCTCTGGAAACACATCTGTGCTGGAGCTCCTGCCACCCACAGCCTTCTCACTGATTTCTTATCTTGGCCTTCTATCCCACTGTTAGCTCCTGGCGGACAGGGGCTGTATCTTGTTCTTCTCTGTATCCTAAGCACAAGACCTGACACTTGGTAGGTATAAATTAAAGTCTATGACAATTAATAGAACATCAGAACCATAATTTTACTGTCTTTGTTTACAAGAACTTGCAACAAAGGCACATTAATACTGAGTCCCTCAACCTGTGAACATGAGAATACCGAGCAGTTAAGGGTTTAAAGCCTGAAGCACAGCTGATCTTTCAGGTAATGGTTAAGTGCCTTTATGTGAGGTAAGCCCAAGCTTTTAGTTGCTTTGGAAGATGTGATAGAGGCAAACAACACCAATTAGAAAAATATAATGGAAGGAGAGATCCCATTTTACAAAAGCAAATATAATTGCTAAATTAAGTAAATAAGACTCCCTGTGCATACTCATAAGTCAACTTTGTTTTGCCTTCCAGCTCCCTATAAAGATTTATTCAAAGGGAAGGGAGAGATGTCCTTTCTCTATCCTTTAAGGAAAACTCAAGCATCTTATGACTGTTGTGATCACTCTTAGGAACTAAAAAGTCCTATGATCACTTCAGTCACCAAACAACTCTATTCATAAATTTGATGTTCAGTCCCATGCAAAAGCAAAATTCTCAACTTGATTTAAAATACAATCTTCTCTCCCAAACAGGGCTTGCTGCAGGTTTGGGACCCCTATAGCTGCGAATAGTGTCACGGGCAGCTGCTTCTTTCCCTGGACTTTCCTTCTCAGCTTACTAAGGCTGCTTAGTGTGGCTGCTTCTTTCTTTAAGATTGTAATAAATTTAAAATGCGTAACATAAAATTTACCATCTTAACTACTCCCAAGTGCACAGTTCAGTAGTGTTGAGTATATTCACATTGCTGTGCAAGCTGTGACTTCTGACCTCTCCAGCGCTAGAGGGATTGGTAGGGAGGAAAGGTAGAAGAAAGGGGAGCAGAAGAGCTTACTTGACCAGTACTACCATAAGATGGCTTTCAAGGGCTTTAAAGCAGACTCGGACTCTTTCATGGGCATGTCCATGGGCTTTTTAGACACTCCCCCAATCTCTCTCTCTCTTTTTATTTTTGAGAAGAAGTCTTGCTCTGTCACCCAGGCTAGAGTGCAATGGCATGATCTTGGCTCACTGCAACCTTCACCTCCCAGGTTCAAGCGATTCTTATGCCTCAGCATCCTGAGTAGCTGGGATTACAGGCGTGCACCACCATGCCAGGATAATTTTTGTATTTTTAGTAGAGATGGGGTTTCACCATGTTGGCCAGGCTGGTCTTGAACTCCTGACCTCAAGTGATCCACCCGTTTTGGCCTCCCAAAGTGCTGGGATTACAAGTGTGAGCCACTGTGCTCGGCCACTCCCCCAGTCTCTAAAGACCTTTCACCATTCCACGTTCATTGCACCGCACTGTATCCCATCGTTCACTCCTTCTGCCGCCGTAGGAATCCAGCAATGTGTTCAGTTTGTCACCCTCCCCCACTGGACAAAACTAAGAGGCCTTTCACATCAGCTTCCTTGTGCATGGCCTGCTTCTAGTCCATGGGAACAGCGTTCTTTGCCCACACCAACTTTAGGAATTGAGGCTGATCTGAGCAGAGCCGCCTCTCCTCTGTCTTGTTTGTCTAAAATGGTGCCCATATCTCATTGTTAAGATTTCTTGGGTGGCTGGTATATGCTATTATGAGACAAAGCTCACCATGTTTCCCCTTCTCAAACTACCATTGACATTATTATGTGCATGCATACACACACACACACACACACACACACACACACACACTCATACCCATATAGGAGAATCCAAGATGAATCCAACACTGTTTCTTAAGGGATTCAGTCTATTAGGGGAACTACAACATGTGCCCATGAGACAAGTACAAGGCAGGTTCATTTCTGCTGCATGCAGTGAAGGCTCCATGGAGAAGATGGCCTCTGAGCTGGGTCTGGAAGAATGACTAAGGTTTGGATACACTGAAATGAAGTTATTTCTGAGAGGAGAAGTAATGTAAGCAAACACCCAGCAGTGGGACTCAAGGGAGGCGCAGACAGAGACCCTTAAGCAGTTTGCTTATATGAGACAAGTGGAAGATAAGGCCAAGCCAGACCAAAAACGAACAAGATAAAGGGTTTGGATGTTTTCCTGCAGGAACTGAGACATTTTGAAAGTTTCTGGACAGCGCTGCAGGATGGAGGATGGATTAGGGAGGGTAGTGACTAACTCTTGGTGAAATGTAGGGTCCCATTAAGAAGAAAAACAAAACAAAAACCTTTCAGGACCTGCTTTCTTTCCCAGAAAAAACCCTGCCCTTTGGAGCCTCTCATGCGTTTGGTTGATAAAGGCATTTGATCCTGTTTTTTACTGTTAGTTAAGGGGCCTTGGCACAGCTGCCAGTCCCAGGAGCCTATTCCCAGCTCTGAGTCCTGGTGGGGCTGCTTGACCCATTCCCCTGTGTCCCCCAAAGACTGTGTCCCCCAAAGATTGCTCTCTGGTAGCGTACAAGGAGAAAGGCTTGCCTTTCTGGGCAGCCGGGCCAAGGAACCCTGGCCTCTGATGAGTCCAGCCACAAAGGCTCCACCCTGGGCCCCACTGAACTCAGACCTGCAGCCAAATGGAAAAAATCCAGGAGGCTACGAAGCCAAGAAAAAGAAGATTTGGATTCAAATCCTAGCTCTTCCCCTTCCCTTTCTGACCTTGAGAGACCTCACTGAGCCTCTATGTCTTAATCTGTAAAATGGAAACAAAAGCAACTACCCTACAGGTTTACTTGCCAAGATGAAATGACAGAGATTCGTAAGTATACCTTGCACATAGCAGCCATTCAATAAATATTCCTCGCACCTCTTCCCCCAAAATCTCTCTGTGTCTCCATTCCCTCACTTATTAAATGTGATGGAGACCCAAGAATAAAGTTGAATGAGGTGATTTTCCCAAACCTCTGTCATCTGCCCCACACAGAGGCCCTTGGGAGAGCAGAGGGCCTTCATCTGAGCTCTTGAAGCTATTTATTCTTTTATTTTCAAAAACGTAAAAAAAAATCACAAAAGACCCCTTGCTAGTAATAACACTGGCACACACTTGCAATGGGGCCAGTATCCTCTAACCTCTCCTCACTGCCACCATCTGACTTAGGTTCCCATCTGTAAAGCAGCCTGGGGCAGGTCCCATCTGCCACTGCCCACAAGGTTGGGAGGACAGTGCCCGGCAGAGGGCGCTCCAAGTGTAACCTCCTAGCCAAGGCCCTGGGGGAAGGCAACAGGCCAAGGAAAATTCTGGTGGAAAAAATGAAGAAAGGATTCCAGGTTTATGAGTCTCAGACTTTGAAAAACAAAACTGCTGAGTTGTCTCCTGAGTTAGGAAAAAGAACACCACAGCCGCCTCGAGATTTCCAGGAAACTATTTCTGAAGGCTTTGGGCAAGGCTGGCAGGGGGCTGGCAGGGGAAACTTGGGCTGCTCCAGCTTAGGATCCAATGCCCTGGCCGGTGGGAGATGGAGGTCGGCGGTGTGCATGTGGGAACGTCAGTGTGCATGTGTTCTTCAGCATGGTGGGGCTATGTGGGTTTACATGTGCCCTGTCTGTACACGTTTGTATGAGCCTGTGGGTACAATCCCACCAGTACGTATTGAGCACCTTCTGTGCTCTGCTGGGCATAGTGCCAGGTGATGGGATGCACCAGCAAATGAAACACAGTCTCTAAATTCATAAAGCTTAGTTTAGAGAAGGATGCAAAGTAACAGGCAATTTTAATTCAGAGTGCAGGCATCTGGGTGGTGGTTTGTGCAGTGGTTCAGAACACTGGCTTTGTGGTCAGGCAGCCTAGATTTTGACATGATCTTAGAGATCTTTCTGACATTCAGTCTCCTTAGGTGGAAAGTGCAAATATTAAAACCACATCCCGGGAGATACTATGTGTGTGTCAATGTCCAATGAAGGTCTCTATTATGTGTGTGCAGGGTCCACATCTGGATGAACAATGTGAACAGCCCGGATGAGTTACATGTGGGCACGTTCACACATCTGCTTTTGTTGTGTTTATGGAGTGCCAGGCTCTACCAGAGGTCACAAATAGTGGCCCACAGACACAGTTCATAGGGATGCTCATTTGGTTTGGGTTTATTTTTTGGCTTATAGGGTGTTCTAAAAATCAAGTCGTTTCACATAAAAATCCAGATTTCCAACTTCTTTTGAAATCTTGGGTAAGCCAGCCATCCTGCGAGCATGTGCGTGTGTATGCCTGCCTGCCACAGTCTCTGCTTCCTGATAGATACGTCCTTCCCAGGGGCACCCTCCCCCTTGGCCAGTGTCCAGGGCTGTCCTTGGAGGGGTTCCAAGACTGCTCAGGAGAGCTGGTGTGTAGACATGTTCCCTGTGAAAGGAGAAGCAGGACTGAGCAGGAGCTGGTGCCAGGGCCCCAGGGCTCCCCAAGCAGTTCCAGTTTCAGCAATCACAGGGGCCAGAGAGAGCCATGGGCCCTACCCACACACAGCTCTCTGGCTGTGCAGCTGGGCACTGGTTACAGAAGATAGTAACCAAGGATGGCAGTAGACAGAATGGCTTTTCTTATCTATTTGATTTTGCATTTTAAAATGTTACAAGTGCACATCTGAAATGATTAAGACAATGATCTCCAGAAAGTGTTGCTAGATATATATGCTAGAATTATTTTTAAAATTTACAAAAAGATTGTAGGCTCATGCCTATAATCCCAGCACTTTGGGAGGCCAAAGCAGGAGGATCGCTAAAGCCCAGGAGTTTGAGACCAGCCTGGGTAACATAGTGAGACACTGTTTCTAAAAAAAAAAAAAAAAAAAAAATTTGTTTTTAATTAGCCAGGCGTGGTGGTGCATGCCTGTAGTCCCAGTTGCTTGGGAGGGTGTGGTGGGAGGATCACTTGAGCCCAGGAGGTGGAGGCTACAGTGAGCCATGATCACAACACTGGATAAAGGAGTGAGACTCTATCTCAAACAAAAAAAAATTGCAAAAAGGCTAATGGTAGAAGCTAAACACATATTTGTTAAATACATCTGGGTAACCCACAGGTGTGAAAGGTAGGGTTAATATTTCCTAGTATCCCAGAATCCTCTTATGACGTCAAAGAAGTCCCTCTTAATATGTCATTACTGGGCCCCCACTGTGTACAAGATGCAGGCTAGGCACAAAGGAGCCTACAGAGATGTCTGTGCCCTGCTTCTTGGCCCTCAGGAAACTCAGTCTTGTGGAGACATATCCAAGGAGAAACGAATGCAGGAATAAAAGGACAGAGTTATTACTAAGATGTCTTGAGACAATAGGGCATCAGAATACAGAGGAAGAGGCTTCTGGACCTTGGACTGACTGTGCAAGTTCATTTCTCTCTCTGGGCCCCCATTTCCCCTTTTGTAAGACAAGGAGTTCAGAAGAGATGAGCAAACATCAACTCCACTTTCACAACCCTCCCGACCCCCAGCTTGTGCATTCTTTGAGAGAGTGAGAGCTGCACCCTGGTTCTTAGCCTCTTGCTCCTGCTACATATTCTTGCTCCCAAGCCTTGGCTTGTGCTGGGAATTTGCCTGGCTTGAGCTCTGAAAGAAATCCATCAGAGGAGGTTTTTCACATAGCTTCCCTAAAAAAATAAACACGCACAAAATGTTTGGAGTCCAAAAAGACCATGCCTCTAGTGGAAGCTTCCAGCACCCGTTATAGGGGTTCCTGGTACCACCCCAAGTACAGGTGGGGAGAACAGCCCCTCAACAGATGGGAGAATGTGCCTCTTCCCCAGGACCAGGGCTTGAATGATTAAAGTTTAAAGAATTAAATGGTTCATGCTGAAGGATTCCCCTGAAGTCATTCTCCCACTTTGCAGGTAAGAAAAATAAGGTTCAAGGATGGGAGGAACTTTCCGCCACAGTCCTCCAACATCAAAGCAAATCTTCTGATTTCTGAGTAACAGCTTTCCCCACTCCTTGATTTTTCTCTCTCAGGCTGAGTCCTCAAGATAGAGTGAGATGGGAACCTTCATACTGTATCCTTCCTCAGCCAGATGTTAACAGCTGTTGAGTTCGAACACTGCGTTATTCTTGTGCTGTACTAGCCAGTGGCCAGGGAACCCAAGCCTCCCAAAGGTGAGTGTGAAGAAAGAGCAATAATTCCATAGCCCAGAAAAAGGCCCTGGGGCAGCATGTCCACCTTTAGGAGTGTCTTTGTTTCCAGAGTCCATGAAAGAAGGAATTGTCACACAGCAAAACCAGTCTCTTAGAACAGGACGCATAGGTAGCCAGAGATGGCAAAGAAAGGCAGTAGGCTGGCTAGTATCAATGTCTTCCTCATCATTGGCATCTTAGAGCATGTCCCTATCAAAGGGTGCATCTGCTAAGCTCTTCCCCTGAACCACATTACCTGACCACGAGTGTCATTGGCACTTCCATCAGAAACTGAAATCCCCATTGCGCCTTCAAAGTGCATAACCAATTAGTAAAACCCCAGGGACTGCTTGGTGCCTACAATTCAAATAACTTCAGAGGTTCTTTGTTTCTTTTCTTAAAATCTGGAAATCTCTTGGGATAGAGAAAATCACTGGACATAGAAACTCCCTTCAACAAACAACCCCAGATTTCTTTGCAAATTTTTGCTAGAATGCTATTTCTAACTTCACAACACACACGAAAAGGCCAGGTTGAAGATACTTAATAAATGTTTTCTGATGGTGGGGAAATCATCATTAACTATTGTTACCATAAGTAAAAATTTGTATTAATAGCATCTTGCATATTAGTCATTTATTGAATAAATATTTAGTGATGTCTCCTATGTAACTAGCATCATGCTAAGCCAGGGGAAACAACAATGAAATCAGATACAGCTTTACTTTCATGGTTTTAATTCATCTAATTTCATATATTCCTATACACATTTTCATATATTCCTACAATTTCATGTATTCATAATTCTGTGGTAGAAAGAAAAGAAACCTGTAAACAGGCACGTTTTAAAAAATGCTAGTTATTATAAGTGTAATAAGAACCAAGATGGAGATTAACAGAAGGAAATTTGGGACATTTTTAATAATCAGACCATAGCAAAAAGTACACGTTATGCTATCATTTTTATAAGATCATGTTTTATTTCTTTGTTTTGTTGTTGATATCAGTTCTGTGTAATGTGCCAAAGGGACATACTGAATTTGGATTGAAGAACCCAGCACCATTTGGTCTTCTAATCTGATAGGTTGCTGACAGATTGTAATCATCTGTTTAATTAAATTTCCTGGTTCAAGAATCAGAAGTTATCAGAGCAGATTAAAATGATGCTAACAGAAAAGCTGTTCACTAATTGTTTTTACTGAACACAAGCCGTATGACAGAGACAAGGCGTGCTGCTGGTAATGAGAAGAAGGCACCAAAGGGCTGACTGGGGTTGAGGGAGTGATAACCATTCTGGACTCCACATTTTAAGGGCTGTTGACAAACAGGAGCCTGCCCAAATGGCTGCCTTTAGCTGGCTGGATTCACTTACGTGTTCCATTCATTCTGCTTAGAATGGATGATAAATCTCTACTCTGGGAAACAGTGCAGGCCAGGAGGTGGTTGGATGCTTAGAGGCAAAGTCTAGGGTGCACATCACTTGTGCTCCATCATCTCATCATCTCCAATGCAGAATGGCTTGCAAATCTGTGATTATCTAGAATCCCCCTGGCTGCAGGAGCCACAAAGGCTACTAGGTTAGGCAGACAACTTCAATGTCAAGGGTCGGATTGCTAAGGGATTGGGGCAAAACTGGAGACTGAAAGCCTTTCCGTGCCTCTTAGAACAAGCCAAACATATTAATACATGGACAAGAAGGTAGAGGGCGGAGGCTCAAACACTGCCTGCTTCCCTGTGTTCATTTTCTTGTTCCTCAGTCATGGCTCCATGGTCAGACCACCAGATATGAGGCTTTGGCCAGATAAACTATTTCTCTTTTTAAAGTTATTTTTAGAAAAAAAAAATTCAACTGGGTAGACATGAGTGGCCTCCAAAAGATTTTGTTTCCTTTCTGAGTCAGGTTCAGCCTCACTGGGCTCGCTTTCAATTTCTGTTGCCTTGCTGCTCCCTGGGCATTCAGAGGTCCTCCGGTGATGCCCCTCCATTTCAAGAGCCCCCCAAATGAAGCTGAATGACTACAGATAAGTTTTTGGTACTTTCCAAAATTAAACTATTTCCCTTGGTAAATTTCCAGCAAATGAGCTCATTAATCTGAAAACAGGATGTGGCACATGAAGAGAGTGAGGTCAGACTGCCTGCTCTTTTCACTTACACTGGCTTAGGGCAGAGAGGAAGGGGTGGGTGGGACAGAAGAGAATGGCCTTTATAGGCCCCAAATCCTTGAGAAACTTTTCTTCAAAAGGCCCTTGTGCAGTGTGCCCACCTTTGGAAGAGTCTTTGTTTCCAGAGTCCATGAAAGAAAGAATTGCCACACAGAAAAACCAGTCTGTTAGAACAGGACACATGGGTAGCTACAGATGACAAAGAGAGGCAGTGAGCTGGCTAGTATCAATGTCTTCCTCATCACTGGCATCTTAGAGCATGTCCCTGATCCATCTGCCAAGCTCTTCCCCTGAACCACATCACCTGACCATGAGTGTCACTGGCACTTCCATCAGAAATTGAAATCCCCATTGCGCCTTCAAAGTGGCCAGTCCCATAAACAACTAGAAAAACCCCAGGGATTGCTTGGTGCCTAGAATTCAAATAACTTCAGAGGTGCTTTGTTTCTTTTCTTAAAATCTGGAAATCTATTGAGTTAGGGAAAATCACTAGACTTAGAAACTCCCTTCAACAAATAACCCCAGATTTCTTCCCAAATTTTTGCTGGAATGTTATTTCTAACTTCACAACACCCAGGAAAAGGCAAGGTCAAAGATAAATAGATGTTTTCTGATGATGGGAAAACTATCAGACTAATTGACTCAGAGTCCATCAATTTTTATTTATTTATTTATTATTTTATTATTATTATTATTTTTTTCTAGATGGAGTCTCGCACTCTCTCCCAGGCTGGAGTGCAGTGGCGCGATCTCAGCTCACTGCAAGCTCCGCCTCCCGGGTTCACGCCCTTCTCCTGCCTCAGCCTCCCGAGTAGCTGGGACTACAGGCGCCCGCCACCACGCCCGGCTAATTTTTTGTATTTTTAGTAGAGATGGGGTTTCACCGTGTTAGCCAGGATGGTCTCGATTTTCTGACCTTGTGATCCGCCCGCCTCGGCCTCCCAAAGTGCTGGGATTACAGGCGTGAGCCATCGCGCCCGGCCGAGTCCATCAATTTTTAATTCAGACACTTAACTCTTTGAATCCTTTTCCCGTAGAATTGAAAGGCCCCACAGAGGCTACATCTGGGCAACCTCCCATAGATTGCAGAAATTCTCTCTTAGAGGCCCCTGCCCATAGATTGCAGAAATTCTCTCTTAGAGGCCCCTGCCCATAGATTGCAGAAATTCTCTCTTAGAGGCCCCTGAGATCTTCTGCTTGTCCACAAGCAGCATCTCCCTCCCAGGTGGGCCTCTGAGGTCCCCCTTTCACTAGAGTACCCTGTGTTCCGCAGCTTCCGCCTGTCTAGCGGAAGTTGGAGGACAGCAGCTCTGCCTCCAATAAGTGAGAGTCTTACAGGCATGCCAGGTTAAAAAACAAGTAAAAGATCGTTCCCTGCTCTTACAATCCAGTTGAGAGTCAGGACATAAAAAGGGACCCTAGGCCAGGCGCGGTGGCTCATGCCTGTAATCCCAGCACTTTGGGAGGCCGAGGTGGGAGGATCACCTGAAGTCAGGAGTTCGAGATCAGCCTAGCCAACGTGGTGAGACCCCCGTCTCTACTAAAAATACAAAAATTAGCCAGGCGTGGTGGTGGGCGTGGTGGTGGGCCCAGCTACTCAGGAGGCTGAAACAGGAGAATCACTTGAACCCGGGAGGCAGAGGTTGCAGTGAGCCGCGATTGGGCCATTGCACTCCAGCCTGGGTGACAAGAGCCAAACTCCATCTCAAAAAAAAAAAAAAGGACCCTAACACATAAAGAGATTTTGAGCTGTTAAAACCAAACCAACAAGGTGGGCAGCCTCATCCCTCCCTCCACCATCAGTCCTACAAGGTTAAGACATCTGACAGAGAAGGAGCCCTTGTCAAATTGGTAGTTCGCAAAAATAAAGGTGTAGCTTTTAATCTAAAATTCAACCCCAACACTAAGTTCCATAACTATTTTGATTAATATATTCTTAAGGATTTAGCGACCGTGTGTGTTTAGACGAAAACAGAAACGGTTCCTTAAAATATCCAGTTTGTAAAAGCACAGTGCCTTGAACCACTTAGTACTATCATTTTGATCAAGTACTATCACTTGATTGCTCCAACCCAATAAGCTTGGGCGAGCCTGGCACTGTGCTAGGATATTCTGGAGAAATCCAAGAAGGGTAAGACTGCGGTTTTACTCCTCTTCACCTTCTCACTACTCGGATTTTGGGCAGGCAGGGGACCAGGGTGGGGGCTCCAATTCCCGGTTTGTGTTTGTTTTTTCAGGGGGCATTTTACTGAGCACTAAACACGCGCAGGTGCTGCACCAGGTGCCGGAGCCCCGCAAGCGGAGGAGCTGCGTACACGCGTGTCAGTTAACTGGGCGCACAGTGCCCGTGGCGCCGCAGACCCGGCCCTCAGACTCAGTTTCCCCGCACGGGGATCGCTCGCCCCGCCCCGCGGCGGTCTGGGGAGCAGCAGCCCCGGGCCCCGGCCCTGCCTTCCCGGTTTCCGCCCGTGCGGCTGCGTCCTTCACACTCCACCGGAAGCTCCGGGCCTGGCCGCCGGTAGGCGGTGGCGGAGGCGGCGCCGAGGTTGGCTGCCCTACACCCCCGCCCCGGGACCGCAGGGCGGCTCCCCGGCCCCCTTCCTCGCCCCGAACTCCCCGCTCCAGCTCCCGCTTGCTGAGGCGGGGACTCCCCCGGTGCAGCCGGGGACCTGGCACCTCGGCTGCAGAGCCCGCCCCGGACTCACCGCCCCCAGCCCAGCCGCGGGCGCCCCGGCCCCGCAGGGGCTCATTCCTCTTTCCGCGGGCACCGGCGCTGCCTGGCTCCCAGCGCTGCGCTCGCAACTGGATATGTGGAGGTGGCGACGCGACACTCCCCCACCCTCGGGCGGGCTCACGGACCTGGCTGGGGGCTCAGCCTGCAGAGCCGGGCGGCGGGGGCTGTGCTGGCGCCGGCAGGCGCGAGGAATCACAGAGCGGGGCGCCCAGCCTCATCATGGGGCGGCCCACGGAGACTTCCCATGGGAGTGGGGTCTGGTGCAGGGGCGCCCCAAAGGACGAGTGGGAGATGGGGACACGCGGCGCAGAGAGACTCCTCGTGGATGGAGCCGATGGAGGCCCAGTGTAGAAGAGAAAGGGGTCAAGGAGACGGATAAGGAGCCATCAGAGACGCGGGGGGAATTCCCCGCAGAGGATGCGGGAAGCCGGGGAAAGGAAGGGATTCCGGAAGGAAGGGCTGAGAGCCGGGTCAGGTGCTGGCAGGAGGGCTGGTTGGATAGAAACTGGGGCGGGCCCAGGGCATTTGGCGTCCCCGACATGCGTATACACTTGGAGAGATGATTCCCTGGAGATCCAAGTGCCTGTATAGACAATCTTTTCTAGAAGTTCTACCGTAAGGTGAGGAGAGAGTAGATGTAGAAATTGGAGACGAGAATAAAGAGTGTTTTAAAAGCGTGCGTGGTTACAGGACTGGCTCTGGATTCAGGAGTCCCCACTCACTAGCTGTGAGACCTTGAACAAGTCGCTTAGCCTCTCTGTGCCTCAGTTTTCTCATCTGTAAGGTGGGGATGATGATGGCAATACCTGCTTCACAGAGTGAAAATTAGATGAGATGATGTCTGTAAAATTACGTAAGACAGTACCCAAAAATAGTACTATTTTTCCCTTTTCTTATGAGAGCAGCTTGGGCACGTTTTGATGTCCGTGGGAATGAGCAGGTAGAGAGGGTGGTATTGAGGCCGGAGGGGAGAGAAGGGACCCACAGATGGGGAGAGAAGTCTTGGGTGCCTGTTTTATCCCAAACCAGGGGAAGGAGGGAACAGGTAGGGCTGGCTGCAGGAAAGCTTGCAGGTATGGGGTACACAGTTAAAAGGGAGTGTCTTCTGATAGTCTTGATGCAGGCCTGGAGGTCGTTTGTTATGGGGGTGGAGGTCCTGATGTACACTGTGGCCATAAGATGCCGTGTTGTCTTTGCCACCAGCCTGTGGCAGCCCTGGTGTTACACCAGGGCAGGTGGGCAGTTTAATGTATCTCGGGTCAGATGACCTGCCCTGCCCACCTGTTGAGGCTCCAGTAGATAGACGTGAAAACACAGTATAAGCATAATGCACCACTTTAATCCTTTTCTCTGAGGAGCTGGAAGGCCTGTAGTCACCATCTGAGCCAAATGTCATTCAAGTACTTCACTTGGGTTACACACCACACTTTGACCCACTATCTCATTTAGTCATCACAACAATTGGGTGAAATAGGTATTATTGTCCCATTTTACAGATGCAGAATCTGAGTTTCAGGGAAGTTAAGGACTTTGTCCCAGGGCCCACAGTTAGTAAGCAGTGGACCCAGGATTTCAACTCAGCTCTGTCTGACCTCAAAACTCATGATCTGAAACCACTGTGAAAGTTTGCAAAACCTCTGTAGCAGCCGAGCAGGATGGAAAGATGTGTAGGGATTGTCTTCTCCATTTGATAGATGAGACAAGAGCTGGGTACTCTGATCTCCATCCCAAGCACACAGAGCTTGGGACCCCACAGCCCTGGTGTGAATCCCACTCCACTACCAGAGGCTGTGTGCCTTTGGACCAGGCATCTTGCTTCTCTGACCCTATATACAGCTGCAGAAGAATTCCTTGCAGGTTGTTGTAAGGATTTGGAGGGAAACTGTTGCCCAGCACACAGTACACATTCCGGGAGCCATCGTTTCCACAGTGCACTTTTCCTGCAAATGTGGATCTACATCCCACTTGGATGCTGAGACCAGCTGCTGTGATCTTGCATTTGTTTAGCGCTTTGTTCTCCTTGAGGCAGTAAAGTGGTGGCACCTGACCGGAGCATGTAGCCACCTATGACTTCCTGAGTGGGGTGGTGCGGGGAGGGCCCTGAGGAGTCTGTGGTCCTAGGCCTTGGATTTCATCAGGGCTTTCCTGCTCCTTCTGGTTGCCTCAGTCCAAGGCAAGATAGGGTCCCAGAATCTTACAGCCCAGAGGCCACCTGTTGCAACTTCTTTTTTACAGATGGAGTCATCAGAACCCACTGTGAGGAAGTGACTTCTCCTTGAGGTCACCCAGACACTCCAAACAGAGCAGAGCAAAAGCGCCTAGAACTTGAAATTTTGGACCTGTCTCCAACACCCTGGGGATTTCCACCAGGAAGGTGAGCACCCCCACTGAGAATTCCAGGCTGCTCAGAGGTGCCAGGGAACACAGACCAGGGACCAGCTGTGGCCCCCTCCTCCGATGTGCCCAGGGAAGTGGGGGAAGCCAGCGGCAGCCTGCGATTCTCAGCCAGGGGAACTCTCACTGTGCTTTCTGAGATTCTGTGACACGGGTCATTTTCTCTGACTTGCTCTCTTGCTTTTTCTCACTCTAAAAAAAAAAAAAATGACTGGACACTCCTAAAGCCTTCAGTCACCATCCAGGGGATTTTTATCGCCACAAAGGGTAATTCCTGCTCCATCCCTGCTGTGACTCAGCTGTGACGTTGAACCACACAAGCCAGAGAGAAGAAGATAAAGTCATCAGAGCTCCTACTCACCAGAGAGTGAGGCCCAGGCCAGGACTCCACAAGGCTGGTCCCCTGTCCTGGAGCAACTTAAACAGGCCCTCTGGCCAGCCTGGAACCCTGAGATGGCCTCCAGCTCAGGCAGCAGTCCTCGCCCGGCCCCTGATGAGAATGAGTTTCCCTTTGGGTGCCCTCCCACCGTCTGCCAGGACCCAAAGGAGCCCAGGGCTCTCTGCTGTGCAGGCTGTCTCTCTGAGAACCCGAGGTGAGGTGATGGAGGAGCGGAGGGTGGGCAGAAAGTGGGTGCCAGGGAGGGACCCCTGATGGGAGGTGAGGGGCAGAGGAGCCTGTGACTTCAGGCGGTGACTTTTCTTGTCTGGGCCTCGGTTTCCACACCCTTTTCTCACACTCCCTGACACTGCCCCTCTGGCTGTGGTGGAAGGAGAGGAAGCCACAGAAAGGCATCAGCTCCCACAGGGGAAAGCCATCCACACCGAGGAGAGCCTCGAGGCTGTGAGGCCACTGTCTCACTGTGTGGTCTGGTGCTCTGCTAATGTCCCTAAGCCGCAGCTTGCTTGTCTGTAAAGCTGTTTTCTGTGTCATAGAATTGTTAATGAAGCCCAATGAATAATAATCACAAAAGTTCTTATAATAACAAATATAAACCTCTTGGTGAATGACAAACTGTTAGACGAATATCTCTCCTTCCACAGCATTGCTCATCACCTCAGACCGTTTGCTGGGAACCCTTTTGAAGGGGACAAAGAGATCGATATATATTTGTGTATTTAATGATACTTAAAATATTAATAACCCAGAAAGGCATGATATCAGTACTATTGTGGACATCCCTCTTTAAGCAATTATGCACCTGCTGTGTGCCAAATGCTCTGCCCTTGGGTCCTCAGCACAACTTAGAGGGGTGGATACTATTATGATCCTATTTTACAAATGAGAACACTGAGGCCTAATAGATTAGGTCAGCTTTGGTCAGTTTCCTGGCAAATATGCCCTTAAACTGCCTCATGTGATGACCTTTTGTTTGTGGTTTTACAGCTTAAGAAGGTGGGAAAGCTGAATCAGGCAAGTGAGCAGTTCAAACATGATGACAAAGGAGGAGGCTGTGAGAATAGCGAGGAGAGGCTGTGGCCATGGAAAGGCCAGCCAGGAGGTGGAGGAGCAGAGGTTCACTGGTTTTACCATCAAGCGGATTGTCAGGGTTCAGCTCAGGCTCTGGTGGTGGGTCTCCTGGTTTCCCCTCTCCCTCCTTCCAAAATCTGGCAGAGGAGGGAGCTGATTGGAAGTTGGAGGGCTGAGGCCTGAGGCCTAAGTCCTGAAGAGCTTCTACTCAGCTGTGCTCCTGACTCACTCTACCTTGACCAATCCACATGCCCTCTGGGGCCTCATTCCCTCACTTGTAAAATAGGCTATCTCGGTAGCGGTAGTAGGTCAGAGACACCAGGAGCTTTGTAAAAACACAGTTGCTGGCCAGGCGCAGTGGCTCATGCCTGTAATCCCAGCACTTTGGCAGGCCGAGGCAGGAGGATCACTTGAGGTCAGGAGTTTGAGACCAGCCTGGCCAACAAGGTGAAACCTCATCTCTACTAAAAATACAAAAATTAGCTGGGTGTGGTGGTGTGCACCTGTAATCCCAGCTACTTGGGAGGCTAAGGCATGAGAATCACTTGAACCTGGGAGGCAGAGGTTGCAGTGAGCTGAGATCACACCACTGCACTCCAGCCTGGGCTACAGAGTAAGACCCTGTCTCAAAAAAAGAAAAACCCCCAAAAAACAGACAAAAAACCCACGGGTACCCAAGTGTTACCCATTAGAATCTGACACCCATTCCTGATTAAGAACCTCTAGGACAGATGTTCTCTGAGGCCCTTTCTTGTTCTAATAGGCCATGATCCTCTGTAATTACTAAACGTATAAGACCAAAACCAAATGGAGGACCAAATGAGAAGAGCAAATATAGTCACATGTCAGCAATCTCTTGCCTAAACCCCTGAGATCAGATGTGTTTTGTAATTCAGAATTTTTTTTAGAAAAGCAAATCAGGGCATCATGTAATTGTGGCAGGGAATGCGGCAGTGCCCTGTAATCAAGCACATTAATGTTTCTGCAATGAAACATGTATATATTCATACTAAGTGGGGCAAGTAAGGGCTATAATAGCTTCCGGTCAGTGCAGTCACGGCAGGTTTGGCAGCCCAGGAAGCTTACTGCAAACTACCAAAAAATGTGGGATACTCGGCACTTTTGCGATTTGGAAACTGTGGCTCTGGGATTGTGGACGTACATGATCACCACCCTGCTGATACTTGAGGCTTCTGGAGCTCTCAGGAGAGTGGATGGTGCAGGGAGCTGTAGTGCCTCTCTCCAAGGCTTTGTCCATGTTTCCCCAGGAACGGCGAGGATCAGATCTGCCCCAAATGCAGAGGGGAAGACCTCCAGTCTATAAGCCCAGGAAGCCGTCTTCGAACTCAGGAGAAGGTACTTTGGCACATCACAGAAAGGCATTTGTCCGTTGTCTTGATTTTTCCAGGTTGAAGCCAAGTAGACAGCTGCCCACTCCACCCCTGGCAGGCACCTCCCAACTAGTCCTGAGTCCAGACTGAATTTGCTTTATAAGGAGTAAGGAGACTGATGTTCACAGTGGTGAAGTGTCTTGCCTAAAGCTACCTGGCAATAGACTTAGAGTGAGAACAGTCTAGACCACGGGTCCACAAACTACGGTTCATGGGCCACATCTGGCCCACCACCTAAGCAACGAGCTAAGAGTGGTTTTTATATTTTCAAATGGTTGAAAAAATCAGAAGAATGATAGGCCATGCGTAATGACCTGTAATTCTCAAGGCTGTGAGGCCACTCTCTCACTGTGTGGCCTGCTGCACTGCTAATGTTCTCAAGCCACAGCTTGCTTGTCTGTAAAAATGTTTTCTGCATCACAGAATTGTTATGAGCCCCAATCAATAATAATCAAAAAAGTTCTTATAATAACAAATATAAACCCCTTGGTAAATAACAAACATGCCTGTAATTCTGAAGTGTTAGAATTCAAATTACATAGAATTACATGCCTGTAATTCTAACACTTTGGGAGGCCGAGGTGGGCGGAGAGCTTGAGCCCAGGAGTTTGATACTAGCCTGAGCAACATGATGAAACCACATGTTTACAAAAATATAAAAACTAGCCTGGCATGGTGGCACATGCCTGTAGTCCCAGTTAGTCTGGAGGCTGAGGTAGGAGAATCGCCTGAGCCCGGGGAGGTCGAGGCTGCAGTGAACCATGATCGTGCCACTTCACTCCAGCCTGGGTAGCAGAATGAGACCCTGTCTCAAAAAAACAAAAAAAGATATTTTGGGACACATGAAAATTATATAAAATTGAGTACTTGCAACAAAGACTTCATAGCCCAAAATATTTACTATCCACCCCTTTACATAAAAAAGGTTAGCAAACTCCTCATCTAGATGGTTCTGTCTGCCTCTGTTTGCATTTAGGTGGGGAGAGACCATTATCAGCTCACCTCCTGAGCTCTGTCAAACTGTGCTTCTAGGAATAAGAGATACATTTGGAAGTGTGATAGGCCAGAGAGACATTTTCAGGAGCTACAATTTAGAACCCTGGCCCTCCCAAGCTGGAAGGACCCTCATAGGTTACATGTCCTGCTCAGAGGTTCCCACATGCTATCCAGAACTGATCCATTCCCACCAGCTCATGACAAAATGATAAAAATAAGGCAATTCTATAAATCAGTTTATGTAAACTAAATTCTTTCCATTTATAAAACCAACCTTTTACTCTGAGATTGTGTCTGTCCTATGCATGTCTTTATATAAATGAAAGGATGTAATCGTAGATGATAGTTTTTGGCAAAGCCTTTGCTAAGTAAAATTAAAAAGATGACAATCTCTTTGTTAATCTCTCAATTTTAAAAAAAACACACTCGTATTGGTCCACGAATCCAAACAGGCAGGAGTCACTGCTCAAAATCAAATCCTCTTGTTTACACACGGGGCCCTGAGACCTGCAGAGGAGTCTCGTTGCTCAGCTGCCCTCTCTACCTCCACTGGGAAGTGCCTGGCTCCTTTCAGCCAAAGCCCTCTTCTTGCAGCAAACTGTGGCCCAGGGATCAGGAGCCTGATGTCCAGGGGTGGTTCTGCATAATTCTCTGCTTGGCTGGCAGCAATTCCCAGGCCCTGTTTCTGTATCTGTAAAATGAGGATATTAAGTCAGCTCTGCAAGGCCTTTCCAGGATCTGTGATGTCCAGACCGTGATAGCAGTGCTGGCAGGGCAGCTATCCCCCTACCGTTGGACCAGAGGCAGGCAAGTGTCCACACCTCCTTCTCCTTTTTCTGAGCTGGTCCCTCTCATTCAGAGAGTTCAGGGGAATTTCCTGTCTCACCGAGAGCTGGTTTTGAGCACTCTCCCATCTGCTTCTCAGCAACCTCTCCATCGGCAGGCCCTCAGAGAGTAAGAGTAAGGACCAAATGCATGTTCTTGGAACTTTACACTCTGCAACGTGGTAAGAGTTAATATGATATGCTGCTCCGTGGAGTAACTCCCTGAGCCTCACTGTTTGGCTCTTGGTGGATCGGCTGTGAGACACAAGCAGACCCTCAACTCTGTGAGCCACTATGCCTCACTTGCAAAAGGCCCTTACCTGCTTGAATGCTCTAGGACTGTTGTTTTTAGCTTGTTTTATTCTTTCCTCTTAACAAAATTAATATACATTTATTGTGTAAATCTTAGATCACATAGATATTTTAATATCTCCTAATCCAATGGCTTTTTTTCATCTTTTTCAATCAGATGAAAGTAAAAGCATTCTGATGGAGGGGGATCCTGGAGCCCCGACCTGTTAATTGCCCCATTTCTTTCTCCTGTCCCAGCCCCTAAGAGGTTCTGGGGACTCCTAGGGCCCTGCAGAGCACAGTTTGAAACTTGCTGCCTTAAGCCAAGTGAAGGCACTATAATTCATGGTAGAATTATAGGCACCCTAACAGGCTACAGGATGGGAGAGGAAGCTGCCTGTATTTGGGAGCAAAGAAGCCTTCTTTAACGCAGGCAGACCTCTGAGAGGCAGCAGCCCCCTCCCCTCCCTGCTGGCTTCCCCAGCTCGTGGAGTCATGGACTCCTGGTGAAAAGCTGGGGTGGGGAGGGGCGGTAAGTCATGGTCTGATCACCTACACAAAGCCACATAGGGGAAGGACCAGGGACTCCTCTGACTTTTGCCCCAGTGGGAACTTTGGGGGACTTTTGACCAAAGGAAAGTGGCTGATGATAAGTCACCACTTTGCATGTGTGGTAATTCCTAAGTTTGCCTGCACATCTGGGGCAACCTGGGAAATGGAGGCAGGGTAGAGGGCTGAGGACCAGCCCTCCTTGCAAACACTTCCCATGCCATCTGCTTATCAGTTTGTCCCCAGCCTGTGACTTCATTAGATGATTATCTCCCAAAGAAGTGCCCAGAGCCATGGACTGATTACCTAATGTAAGAAGCAGATATTAGAGGATTAATGTTGACCTAGTTAGAGACTTGATACTTGCCTGGCGTGATCTTCCTGTAGAAGTGACAGTGAAGGAGGGGATGCCGGGGGGCTGGAGATAATCTTCAGTCCTGTCTGCTGAGGATCAGCAAATGGGATTGTTTCTCCCACCCCCTCCCCCTGAGGCCCATTCAAGAAGGTCAAAAGCAAGCTGACAACTGATGCCAGTAGCTCACAGTAAAGTCTTAATTTGTCTAGACTCAGAAAGTGACAAGGGTTTAAGCTGTCTAGTCCAATTTCTGTTCTGTACTGGATTCATGCTGCGTGGCTCCATGTCCTTCCAATGGCAGAGAGGTCATTACTCCATGAAACAACCACACCTACCCTGGGGGGCTCTGACTGATGCAACATTCTCCTCTTTCTTTGTACTGAGCTGAAGTCTGTCTGTCTCCCTTGAGGTCACAAAAGGCAACTTAGCCTCCTATCCCTGGAGTCAGTCCTGCCTCCATGGAAAGACACTGAGCAGTCTTTCCCCAGTCTCTGTGCATTTGGGGTAAATGCGCTTCTGTTTATCTGTGTTCCTTGAAGTGTGATACCTGGGAATAAACCCCCAAACCTTACACTTCTGAGCTTGACAGTGTTCATCTGTAATCGCCCCGATCCTGTGACATCCTGTGTGGTGGGTGGCGGTGATAGCCCTATTTTACCAATAGGTAATATTTTGAGGCTCCACGAGGAGGTGTGCCTGGACCAAAGTCACACAGCAAGTGGGAGGGAAAGCCAGGCTCTAACCCCTGGCTCCTGAGCTGGTGGCATCTTCTCTATGCTGCCTCTACACAAGGAATCCTCCCCTAAATGTTTCATACCTGCTTAAATAACACAGTCAGGCTTTAGTGCAGGAGTCCACCAAGTGCTATGGGAAAAACAGGAATGGGCAAGACTACATTCAACCAGGAGAATCAGGCAGGGCTTCCTGGAGGAGGCAGCAGTTGAGCTGAGCAGAGGCTGACAGAGAGTAAACCGGCCCAGTTACAGAGGAGGGCAGGAACGGGCGGACAGTGGCAGACTGACCAAGCTCCCCATGTGACTGTAGAGCACCCCCTCAGCACCAGCTGAGACCTAAGCCACAGCAGCCCCTCTGGGCATCCCTGACCTCAGCCCAGTGTGGGGGTAGGCAGTGCCTGGCCTGCTCAGATCCTCTTTATTCTGTGCAGGGCCTGCAGAGGTGGCACTCATGCTCCCGGCACCCTCTTAACAGTCACATTCCCGGAGGCCCCAGGTCTCAGAATGGGGCCCCCCGCTAGGGCCCACTGTGACCCCACCACAAAGGGCCTGGGTAGCCAGGGTGGCCGGAAACACCACACACGCAGAGACTCCTCAGACCCAGACAGAAGACCGAGTGTTCCCTCAGGGCTTGGAATCTGTTTTCTCTGTTTCTGTCTCCTCCTCGGAGGAAATTCCACTGCACACTTTATTTTTAGCAATTTGCAAGCAGTGAGGCCACTCACACAGGGGCCACTTGTGACACCAGACAGGGTTGGCCCAGGACAGATCCTCTGTTCTTCTCCTGCAATGCAGTCTGATTCCTGATTCCCTCTCCTGTCCCCTCGGTCCCTGGCCTTTGAGTGAGGCCATCCCAGGCAAAGACACTA
This sequence comes from Pan troglodytes, assembly GCF_028858775.2. Lineage (NCBI taxonomy): Eukaryota > Metazoa > Chordata > Mammalia > Primates > Hominidae > Pan > Pan troglodytes. The sequence continues at coordinate 17,522,543 of NC_072409.2, forward strand.
TGGTGGGGAGGACGGAGCCTGCACACGGACTCCAGGCTCCTGGGCTCCCCTCGCCTGCCCCGTTGCCTCCTGCAAGTCACTGATCGCCCCTGGGCTTTGGCTTCTCCACCTACAGGGAAGCAGAACCTCAGAGCCCCAACCTCCCCCTCATGGCTGTGAGGCTCTGATGGGACAGTGTCTACATGAGTGCCAGGAGAGCAGCAAGCCCGTGCAGGGGCTCACAACTGTGAGAGAGAACGCACAGGTGTGCCCAGCTCCTCTGCTCACAAGCTCAGCATGACCTTAAGCCATTCCCTCTGTTTCTGCCTGTGTTAAGGTGACTCTAATACAGCCCCACCTGCCTCAGAGGATTGTCACAGAGATCCTATGGGACAACATTCAAACATGTTTTGGTCCTGTTCATTTAGGAATGTTCCTCACCACCTTGAGGAAATCCAGTGGGAAAATGGAGTTTTAGAGAATTCATTGTTAAGAGTTTGTGATGTGAGGATTAAATGAGATACATGTATATGACAGCCACTGAGGGATTGGGACTGGGAGATGTCCCGGGGCAGTGCTTAATCCACAGGAATAAGAATACTAATTAGTAGTAATACTAGTAGTGTTACTACTATTAGTATTATTAGTGTTATTAGTAGCAGTAGTATTCAACAAGTATTCAGTAGTAGTATTGAATAATTTCAATAAATATGAGCCATTATTACTATTAATTTATTATTAGTAATAATGGCTCATATTTATTGAACACTGTGTTAGGCAGAATAATGTCCTCCAAAGATGTCCACATGTGAATCCCCAGGACCTGTGAGTATGTGACCTCACATGGCTCTATGCATTTGCCAGGGCTGCCATAACAAAGTGCACAGACTGGGTGGTGTAAACAACAGAAATGTATTTCCTCGCAGTTCTGGAGGCCAGAAGTTCAAGGCACGGTATTGGCGAGTTGGTTTCCTCCAAGGCCTCTCTCTTTGCCTTGACATGGCTATCCCCTCCCTATGTCTTCATGTGGTCCTTCTTCAAATTTCCCCTTCCTAAAAGGATACCAGTCACATTGCATTAGGGCCCACCCCCAATGACCTCATTTTAATTTAATTAGCTCTTTAAAGGCCCTGTCTCCATATTCTGAGATACTGGTGGTTAGGACTTCAACATCTGATTTGGGTGGGGGTTGCTGAGCCCATAACAATGGCAAAACAGACTCTGCAGACACGATTAAATGAAGGATTCTGAGATGGGGAGGTGACCTTGGATTATCCAGGAGGCCCAAGAGTCCTCAGAAGAGGGAGACGAGAGTCAGAGAGAAGGGGAGATGCTCCACTGCTGGCTTTGAAGACGGAGGAAGGGACCACAAGCCAAGGAGTGCAGGCAGCCCTGAGAAGCTGGGGAAGGGAGGAAGCCATCCTCCCCTTGGGCCTCCAGGAGCAACGCAGTCCTGCTGACATTTCCATGTTAGGACCCCTGGCCTCCAGAACTGTACGATAATAAAGCTGTGTTGTTTTAAGCTGTTAAGTTTGTGGTATTTTGTTACAGCAGCAATGGGTAACTAATACCAGTGCTTACATGTATTATCTCATTTAATCCTCACAATAACCCTGTAAGGGGGTATTATTATTATCCCCATTTTGCAGATGAGGAAACTGCAGAACAGAGGAGTTAGTAACTATCCCAGAGCCACAAAGCTAGTATGTGAAGTGACAGAAACAAGCTCTGAACCCCAAAAGGCTGGCTCCAGAGGCCACATCCTGAACTCCCATGCACTCTAAGGAATGAATAATGATGATGGAGAAGCCTCCGAAAGCCTCTCAAGTCATCCCTGCCCCTTTCTCCAGCAACTGTTCAAGGCTCATCACAGTCCACATCTGTACACGCATCACAGAAGGATGTCCCTACATCTGAATAGCATTTCACTCCCTAAAACAGACATTTGCTGTTCACACAACGCCAGGACAGCTCTGCTGCTGAAAGACACATCCCCTCCACCTGCGGGGTGATGTCTGGAATTTCACTCTTAGCTTGATCATTTTCATGTTCTTATCCCTTTTATGACTCTCCCACCAAGCTTTGACCCTTAGAACCACAGAGTATCGGAATCATGGACCTGTGGGGAGGGGTGGGACCTGAAAGGCTCCCCCAGGTATATTCACCAAGGAGCCAGGTCTACACATAGCATCTTCCCTCCACTGTTCTCACATGTCAAAAGCTACATGTTCGGGGAGGTTTCATCACCACAGACTTCCCGAAGCCAGCACGGTCTCCCTGCCAAGGCCGCCCTCTGCCTGCCTTCCATAGAACATCTGTTTTCTATTATTTATTGGGAACAACTTGTCCCTGAAGCCCTGGGCAGTTGGTGGGTGGGGGTGGGGGCAGGGTGGCCTTTGCTGGGCTGTGTTCTGTGTCTCAACCCAACTGTACTCATTAAGCCCACAGCTCTCTGGTTATGTTACTTTTAAAGAATAATAACTAGTGTGGCTTTTTGTATTTGCTCAGTCCGAAAGACCTCTGTCCTCTCCTACTTTCTTCCAAATCCCCTTTCACGTGGTTCCATGAGATTATTCTCTCAAAAAAAAAAAAAATAGATAACAAAGCACTTATAGAATCAAGATTTTATTTATATGCCATAAAACTCACTCATTTTAAGTATACAGTTTGATGAATATAAATAATCACATAACCGCCACTACAGTCAAGTGGCAAATGTTTCTGCACGGGATAAAGCTGCTTTGTGTCCCTGCATAGTCAGTCCCCTCCCCACCCACAGCTCCAGGAGGCAACCACTGATCTACTTCCTGTCACTCTAGTTTTGCCTTTGCTAGAAGCTCGTAAGAATGGAAACAGGTAGTATGTAGTCTTTGGTGTTTGACTTCTTTCACTTAGCATAATGTTTTTGAGGTTCATCCATGTTATTGTTTATGCTGGTATTTAATTCCATTTGGTTGTTCTATAGTATATATAGACCAATTTGTTTATCCACTCACCAGCTGATGACACATTTGGGTTGCTTTGAACAAAGCCGCCATGAACATTCACATACACACCTTTGTGCAGACATACGTTTTACTTTCTCTTAGGTAAATTCCTAGGAGTGAAATGTGTGGATTGTATGGTAACTTTATAAGTATGGTTTATAAGTAAATTATTTTATAAGTATGATTTAACTTTATAAGATACTTTCATAGATTGTATCTGTTCATTATTTATTTATTTTTTTAAGAGAGACAAGGTCTTTCTCTGCTACCCAGGCTGGAGTACAGTGATGTGATCATAGCTCAGTGCAGCCTTGAACCCCTGGGCTCAAGCGATCCTCCCACCTCAGCCTCCCAAGTAGCTGGGACTATAGGTGTACGCCACCAAGACTGCTAATTAAAAAAATTTTTTAAGTAGAGATGAGGTCTCATTATGTTGCCCAGGCTGTCTTGAACTCCTGGCCTCAAGCAATCCTCTTGCCTCAGACTCCCAAAGTGTTGAGCTTACAGGTGTTGAGCCACTGAGCCTGGCTGTGCCCATTTTTTATTAGGTCATTTGTCTCTTATTAGGTTGTAAGAGTTCTCTATATATTCGGGATACAAGCCTTTATGAAGATACAGTCATGTGCCATGTAACAGTCAACACCAGACCACATATACAACGATGGTCCCAGAAGAGTATAGTACTGTATTCTTACTGTACCTTTTCTATGTTTAGATATATTTAGATACACACGTACTTACAGTGTTAACAATTGCCTACAGTATTCAGTATGGTCACGTGCTGTACAGGTTTGTAGCCTAGGGGCAATACGCTGTCACAGAGTTTCGGTGTGTAGCAGGGTATACCATCCAGGTTTGTGTAAATACATCCTATGATATTCACACAATGATGACACATTTCTCAGAACGTATTCCTGTTGCATGACTGTATATGTTGGAAAAACTTTTTTCCCATCTCTCCTGGGCTGACTCCTGTTAAGAGGTAGTGATGTGCGTGGGAGGGGCCCTGTGGCTGTGCTGCCTCCCAGCTCGGCCTCCTTGGGCAAATCCCTTCCCCTCTGTGAGCCTCAGTTTTTTCATCAGTAAAATAGGAACAAAAACCCACCCTCTCTTCCCCACCATGCTGTAAGGAGCCCTAGGAAGAATTATGGCCGTGAAAGTATTTGGTAAATGCTTCAGACCTAAATAGGCTAACAGTGGGGTCAAATTGCTATTATAATAGCACTGAGACCCTCCTGTATCCCTTCCCTCAGGCTGGATGTTATCTGGAAGGGAAAGTTGTGCAGAGTGGACACACCTCAGTCAAGGATAGATGGCCAAGGAGGGATGCAGATGGGAATTGTGAGCCCAAGATTCCCCATGAACTTCAGGAGGAGGGAGGCATTTACTCATGCAGTCAGTGTGTTCTGAGTGTCTCAGCTGTGCCAGGCACTGCTCTCAGCACTGGGAACACAGCCATGACCCTCACAGAGCCCCCCCCCCCGACCAGTCGGGGCAACCAGAGAGTGAGTGATGATTACGGAGCTGTGTGGACTGTGCCCTGACAGGAGAAATAGCAGTGCTGCCCAGGATCACAGTAAGGGCCCAGGTCCTGTTTTGAAGGAAGGTCATGGAAGGGTGGAAGCTTAAAGGGTGGAAAGGAGATAGCCAAAGGGAACAGCAATGTGCAAAGTCATGTGGCCCAAGCCATCTCCTGCCCTGGTGGATCCTGGTGCATTGAAGAGAGCCCCCAGGGTAGCCACAGGGATCGCTATAACATTCAGTGATGTGATTATTATTTCCAGGCTCACCCCGAGGTGGCTGAGGCTGGAGTTGGGTGCCCCTTTGCAGGTGTCGGCTGCTCCTTCAAGGTAAGCATCTGAGTGTGAGAAAGGAGATCTGTCCACTCTGGTTCCAGACCTCCAGGTCTCCCCACTGCAGCCCCTCCATGATTTTCCCGTAACATCAGTCCACTCATCTGGATGTCCTTTGTACTAATGACTTTCCCAAGCATCAGAGCCTACTATTAAGTCATCACAGTACTCAGGGAAGTTCTTCCTAATGTCTTACCTAAGCATAGGCAGAACATCACTAAAATGACCCCCACCCCCAACGCCCCTCTCCATGGTCCTGAATCATCCTTGCACTCCAGGGCAGGGCAGAATTAGAAGCTGCAATGCATGTGGCTCATCGTGGGCATGTCTGATGCCAGGGTCTTCCTCTGAATCCCTCCCACTGTACAGAAAGCCACTCCTTTTTGCTGGGTGAATGAATCTGACTTTCCTTGGTGACCTTTGATAGCAGGGCACTCCAGTGCTCCCCTGTCCTCACTCCACCTCTGTTTTCACTGATCAGCCCCACTCTCTTGTCAGGGAAGCCCACAGTCTGTGCAAGAGCATGAGGTCACCTCCCAGACCTCCCACCTAAACCTGCTGTTGGGGTTCATGAAACAGTGGAAGGCCCGGCTGGGCTGTGGCCTGGAGTCTGGGCCCATGGCCCTGGAGCAGAACCTGTCAGACCTGCAGCTGCAGGCAGCCGTGGAAGTGGCGGGGGACCTGGAGGTCGATTGCTACCGGGCACCCTGCTCCGAGAGCCAGGAGGAGCTGGCCCTGCAGCACTTCATGAAGGAGAAGCTTCTGGCTGAGCTGGAGGGGAAGCTGCGTGTGTTTGAGAACATTGTTGCTGTCCTCAACAAGGAGGTGGAGGCCTCCCACCTGGCCCTGGCCACCTCCATCCACCAGAGCCAGCTGGACCGTGAGCGCATCCTGAGCTTGGAGCAGAGGGTGAGTGTGGGAGGCAGGTTTGCCTTCAAGCCTGGCTGAGCCCCATCCTGTCTCCAGAGCGGCAGACAGGCTTCCTCCTAATCATTCATCCTGCTTACAGCAGTCACTCCATCAAAACGTATCTCCCCTTTATCCCACACCCTTCCAGGAAGAGCACTGAGTTAGAAGCTGTAGTCAAGGTCATAACCTCCCATCCAGTGCTTCGGTTCCTTTGCTTGAACTTTTGTGATAAGACACCACCTCCCTGAGCAGCTCATTCCAGTGCAGGACATATTCCACTCTTAGCAAGTTCTTCCTTGTACTAAGCTAAAATCAGCCTGTCTCTTCCCTGCATTGTTCCTGGCCCTGCCCCTCAGAGCCCACAAGACAAATCCACCTTCTAGTCCCCATGACAGCCCTTCAGGGATGGAGGGTCGGATTCTGTCCTACCTGAGTGCTTCCCTTTTCAGGCTAAAAGCCCCAGCGCCTTCACGTCTTCCTCAGAGCATGCTGCTTCACATTGCCATCCTACGCTCTGGCTCAGTCTCCAAAGAATTCTGTATGCTTGGAGTATGGTACCAGGCTGACTCCAGATAATCCACTTAGCCACAGTTCTTGGTCCAACAGGGCTGTCTTCTCCCTTATTCTAGAGCTTATACTTTTCTTTTCTTTCTTTCTTTTTTTTTTTCCTTTGAGACAGAGTATTGCTCTGTCGCCCAGGCTGGAGTGCAGTGGCGTGATCTTGGCTCACTGCAACCTCCACTCCCAGGTTCAAGCGATTCTCCTGCCTCAGCTTCCTGAGTAGCTGGGATTACAGGCGCGTGCCACCACACCCAGCTAATTTTTTTGTATTTTTAGTAGAGATGGGGTTTCACCATGTTGGTCAGGCTGGTCTCGAACTCCTGACCTCGTGATCCACCTGCCTCGGCCTCCCAAAGTGCTGGGATTACAGGCATGAGCCACCGCACCTGGCCTATACTTTTCTTAATGTAGCCAATGACCATTCTAATGTTGCTTCTTTTGCAGTAACATTACATCATTGTCTCATATTGAGTTAGGCCTGGATTTTAGTTCCTGCTTCACCATTACCATTATCTGCCTCACCATTCGCAATTACCATTACAGCAGGTGATCAGAGCCACCTGCCGTGTGGGTCTGAGCAAGTCACTTTCCCTCTCAGGACCTTCCCCATCAGTAAAATTAACCATTAAATTTTCTTTAAGGATGTTCACTTCCATTCATGGCTTCCCTACCTGAGCACACCCAAGAATAAATTTATATTCTTTCCATTTTATTGGGGAAAGCTATTAGAAGGGCCAGGCGCTGAGTTGGAGTGGCTGAGGCTTTAGCCTTTATTTATGTAACTCTTGCTCCAGTTAAAAGGCAGCCTCCCTGAAAGCCACAATTATACCTTCATTTCACTCACAAACTTCCCAGCTCTACTTTTACATACCAGGTACTATGCAAGGCATGGACACAAAGACACAATGAGCATGGGCCCAGCTTTCGGTGGAGGCGACCATCTGGTAGGGAAGCCAGAAAAATATGTCTCATGAAATCATTGTAAGGGCTCTGTAAGAACATATTGAAAGAGAGCAGCTGAGCTAGGACAGTGGTTGAAGCCTTCCCAGATGAGGGGCCATATGAGCTGGATTCCTGGTGGATAAGGAAAAGGAAGGCCAGGCAGGGGGCAGCACATTCAGATGCAGACGCACGCCTGAGTGAGGCGTGGTCAGGAAAACACATCTGGGGCAGATCAGTCTCCACATCCTGCCATTCCCATCCCATCCCCTAGCTGGGTTCTGGTGTTCCTGGCTGAACAGTCTTCCCTACAGGTGGTGGAGCTACAGCAGACCCTGGCCCAGAAAGACCAGGCCCTGGGCAAGCTGGAGCAGAGCTTGCGCCTCATGGAGGAGGCCTCCTTCGATGGCACTTTCCTGTGGAAGATCACCAATGTCACCAGGCGGTGCCATGAGTCGGCCTGTGGCAGGACCATCAGCCTCTTCTCCCCAGGTAACACCTCCCAGGGGCACAGAGACCTGCCTGGGGAAACAGGCCCCACAGGACCCAGGAAGCAAGCAGTGAAAACTGCCAGCTCTGTGACAGACACGCTGTGTCCAGTTTAGGCCAGTGCCCATTCAGGCCACTCACCATGGGAAGGAACCATGCTGGGATCTTCAGGTTGGTGGGTGAACCGTGCTCTGCCCTGTGGCTCTCAGCTACACATAGCGGTGGCCCCGGCTGACTGACATTCAGGCCCTTTCTCCTCCCTGAATGTCAGTCCCATTCTGCAAATAGGAATCAAAACTGTTACCCACTTCATGGGTTTGGGATGTGAAGGAAAGTGTGCTGTGGGCCACAGTATGTGCAGATGAGATGGATGTGGATGATGATTTTCACAAGTGAACACCGTGGCCTCAGAGAGCCGACAGTCTGAAATAAGATTAGAGAACTGAGTAAGACACATGCACTTGTGTACGATTGCAGGTAGCATATGTGAATGAGTGTCTTACTCAGTTCTTACTCATTTCTGGGGCCCCTGGGCTTGGCACAATGTCTTGCATAAAGTAATTACTTGGCAAGTGTTTCTCTTAACTAAATGATATCTGTTAATATAACAGTACATATATTTGTGCAAAAAATGAGGCAGCAGACTGCGTGCAGTGGCTCATGTCTATAATCCTAACACTTTGGGAGGCTGAGGCAAGAGGATCATTTGAGGCCAGGAGTTCAAGACCAGCCTGGGCAACATAACAAGATCCCATCTCCACAAAATTTTTTTTAAATTAGCCAGGCATGGTGGCCTGCACCTGTGGTCCTAGCTACTTGAGAGGCTGAGATGGGAGGATGGCTTAAGGAGTTTGAGTCTGCAGTGAGCTATGATGGTGCCACTGAACTCCAGTCCAGGCAACAAAGCAAGACCCTCTCAAAAAAAATTTTTTTTTAACGAGGCAGCGGAGTGTGTCACAATCCCAGAGCAGGGCTGGGACCCCTTTCCTGCAGGAGTAGCGCTCATCCCACTATGTTGGGACAGCTCTCTTCATGGGGTGGCCTCGAGCCCTACTTGTAGACCTTTTTCCCTCAATTCTTTTCAAAGAGGGGAAAAGCAAACAGTACCTCGTGCTTCCTGTTCTACCAAAACGTAATGGGCAAAGATGAATCAGACTGCCAGCCTGTCCCTCCTCCACCCTCTTCCTGCCTGCCCCCGATTCATGTCCCCAGTCAGCCTCTCCCAGAAGGGCGCTCTGCCAGAGGACATGCTCTCATGGGACGGCCCCTTTAGCTGCCCAGGGGGTTTCTGTGCATGTTCACCAGGTGTGATTCAGCCCTCAAAGGGTTTTGCCACCTGAGAATGGCTGGCAGAACTGCGAGTCACCCCATGTACCCCCAGCCTCCAGGGGACCCCAGCCAGTTGGCATAGGGCAGAACTGTGAGTCACCCCATGTACCCTCAGCCTCCAGGGGACCCCAGCCAGTTGGCATAGGGCAGCAGAAAGAAACTGCTGCTGGGAGGCAGGAAGCCTGGCCCCTGATTCTTGCTGGGTCCCCAACACACCGTGAGATGGTGACCAGCCACTTTGTTTTTCTCAGCTTGGTTTCCAGACTGTAAAACATAGTTTGGTTAGATCAGTGGTTCTCAGAGTGTGGTCCTAGGACCAGCAGCATTGGCAACCCCTGCAAACTTGCTGGAAGTGCCAACTCTCAGTTCTCACCCTAGGGTCACTGAGTGAGAAAGTCTGAGGGTGGGGCCCGGCAGTGTATGACTTGGATGGCCAGCTGACAAACACTGAGCTAGATGACCCCCAAGAGCCCATTCCTGTCTGACACCCTACTCGAGAAGAATGCTGGGTTCTAACCCCATCTTTCATGGTTTTGAGCCGCTGACCTTGGGCATGCCTGACCACTGGATCCCAGTCCCACATCTGCAAAGTCCAGCACTTCCCAACTGCCTCTGGCTTCTGTGTTTCAGCCTTCTACACTGCCAAGTATGGCTACAAGTTGTGCCTGCGGCTGTACCTGAATGGAGATGGCACTGGAAAGAGAACCCATCTGTCGCTCTTCATCGTGATCATGAGAGGGGAGTATGATGCGCTGCTGCCGTGGCCTTTCCGGAACAAGGTATGGGCGTGAAGGTGATGGGGGTAAGGTGGGGAGCATGGAAGCCTGAGTCCTAGTCCTGGTTTGGCAATGAATTGGCCATGTGACCTGGCAGGTCCCCCACCCTCTCTGTGTTATCAGTTTCCCTTTTTATAAAACAATCAGATCTAGTAACTAGGGCTCCCTCCAGCTCCATGAGTCCAGGAGCTAAAATGTCTGGAATCTTCCTGAAGGTTATATAGAAATAAAATTCATGGCCAGGTGCAGTGCCCCACACCTGTAATCCCAGCACTTTGGGAGACTGAGGTGGGAGGATTGCTTGAGCTCAGGAGTTTGAGACAGCCTGGGCAACATGGCAGACTTCATCTCTGCTAAAAATAAAAACCATCTGGCCAGGCATGGTGGCTCAAGCCTGTAATCCCAACAATTTGGGAGGCCGAGGCGGGCGGATCACTTGAGACCAGGAGTTCGAGACCAGCCTGGCCAACATGGTGAGACCCCCGTCTCTACTAAAAATTAAAAAATTAGCTGGGTGTGGTGGCGCACACCTATAATCCCAGCTACTGGGGAGGCTGAGGCAGGAGAATTGCTAGAACCTGGGAGGCGGAGGTTGCAGTTAGCCAAGATGGCGCCACTGCACTCCAGCCTGGGTGACAGAGCGAGACTCCATCTCAGAAAAAAAAAGAATGTGGGAACTAAAATTTTCATTTTTAATGTAATCCCCAAGATTTTCTCCAAGATATAAATTGTTGTTTTGTAGTTTGTAACTTAAAAGCAGCTATTGGTAAATTTCTGAGATATAGCAGGAGACCAAAACATGTTTGGAAAGAGAATAAATATATGAAGAGAGACTGGTTGTTTTATTTTCAATGTATTGAGTATATTAGATTACAATTTATTTTCTGAGTGGATGTGATTAAATATTCAGATGTTTAGTGTATGATTAACAGTGAGATAGAGATTTCTTTGGAGTTATTAAATCCATCCTGTCTTTTACATAATGGACAAATCAAGTTAAAAAAATTTTTAGATAGCTTAGCTTATTTTCTGGTGCTGTTGACCTGCAAGAGAATATACTTTCGCATATACAGGTGAAAGTTTTGCAATTTATGTATACAAGAAATTGTAGGCATTAAAAATATTTTATTGATAAAATAATAATAATAAAATAATAATAATAATAAAAACCATTAGCTGGGCATGGTGGCACATGCCTGTAGTCCCAGCTACTTGGGAGGCTTAGGTGGGAAGATTGCTTGAGCCTGGGAGGTTGAGGCTGCAGTGTGCCATAACCTTGCCACTGCACTCTAGCTTGGGTGACAGAGTGAGACCTTGCCTCAAAGAAAGAGGAGAGAGAGAGAGAAAGAAAGAAATAGAGGAATGGAAGGAAGAAAGGAAGGGAAGGAAAGAGGGAGGGAGGGATGGAATGAATGGCCAGTGGCTGCCCACTCTTCTTCCTCCTTCACATCGTGGGGTAAATAAGGAAAACTTCTGGGAGGAGGTGCCGTGAGGCTAGCCTGAACTAGCAGAATTTTCAGGAAAAAGGAAGGAGGCAGGTATCACTACATATTAATACATACTAGAATGGCCAAAATCTGGAACACTGACAGTACCAAATGCTGACGAGGATGTGGAGCAGCAGGAATTCTCATTCATTTCTGGTGGGAATGCAAAATGGTACGGCCACTTTGAAAGACAGTTTGGCAGGATCTTAAACCAAACACACTCTTACCAAATGATATAGCCAGTTGCTCTCCTTGGACTCAAAGGAGTTTACTTAGAGGAGTTGAAAACTTATGTTACACAAAAACCTGCACAAGGATGTCTATAGCAGCTTTAGTCATAATTGCCAAAACTTGGAAGCAACCAAGATGTCCTTCAGTAGGTGGATGGATAAATAAACTGTGGTGCATCCAGACAGTGGAATATTATTCAGTGCTAAAAAGAAATGAGCTATCAAGCCATGAAAATACAGGGAGGAAACTTAAACACATATTACTAAGTAAAAGAAGTCAATTTGAAAAGACTGTGTTCTGAATGCTTCCAACTATATGACATTCTGGAAAAGGCAAAGCTATGAAGATAGGCCGGGCGCGGAGGCTCTCGCCTGTAATATCAGCACTTTGGGAGGCCGAGGCAGGTGGAGCGCTTGAGCCCAGGAGTTCGAGGCCAGCCATAACGAAACCCTGTCTCTACAAAAAATACAAAAAATTAGCTGGGCATTGTGATGTGTGCCTGTAATCCCATCTACTCTGGAGGCTGAGGCACGAGAATCGCTTGAACTCAGGCGGTGGAGGTTGCAGTGAGCTGAGATCGCGCCACTGTACTCCAGCCTGGGGACGGAATGAGACTTGGTCTCAAAACAAAAACAAAAGCTATGGAGACAGTAAGATCAGTGATTGTCCAAGAGTAGGTGCCGGGAGAGATGAATAGAGCACAGGGGATTTTGGGAGCAGTGAAACTATTCTGTTTGATACTGTTATGGTGGATACATGTCCTTATGCATTTGTCAAAACCCATAGAAAGTGAAATACCAAGAGTAAATGCCAATGTAAACTGTGGACTCTGGGTGATAATTATGTGTCAATGCAGCTTCATCAATTGTTACAAAACTACCACTCTGGTGGGGATGTTGATAGTGGGGGAGGTTGTGCATTGGGTGGGGGCAGGAGGTATATGGGAACTCTGTATTTTCTAATCAATTTTGCTGTGAACCTAAAACTGCTCTAAAAAATACAATCTATTAAAAATTCTTTGCTGGGTGTGGTGGCGCACGCCTGTAATTCTGGCACTTTGGAAGGCCGAGGTGGGTGGATCACCTGAGGTCAGCAGTTCAAGATCAGCCTGACCAACATGGTGAAACCCTGTCTCTACTAAATACAAAAAATTATCTGGGCATAGTGGTACATGCCTGTAATCCCAGTTATTTGGGAGGCTGAGTCAGGAGAATCGCTTGAACCCAGGAGGCAGAGGTTGCAGTTAGCCAAGATTGTGCCATTGCACTCCAGCCTGGACAACAAGAGCGAAACTCTGTCTCAAAAAAAAAAAAAAAAAAAAACACACCATAATTCTTATAGAGGGGTTTGGGGGATAGGCATTTCCTGTGGGTGAACAGCAGCATTGCATGAGGGGAGGGTGTCAAGAATAGAGACCTCAGGTCTGGGGAAACAGGTGGGGCAGGGCGGGTGTGCCGCTTTGGTCTGGATGTGAGTCAGTAGGTTCTCCTACCCCCGGCAGTTCCCAAAGGTGCTGGGGAGATTTTTAAAACACCAGTGACAGAATCTCACCCCCGTAAGTGATAAGGCCTGAGCATCAGGATGAAGTCTCCGCAGGGGGTTCTAATGTGCAGGGTGAGGATGCTTCAGTTGGCAACGGGAAGCCATTCAGCTTCCTGATGGGCATTTCAGGGGCATGTGCCAGGGAAGAGGGTTTGTGTCACTTTTAGACAATCGGCTTCTCAGGGGAACCTCTGTCTGCGCTGTGTATACCAGAAGCTCCACAAATGTCTCAGGACATCGATGACAGTCCCTCAGTAGAAGACCTCTCTGTTCTGGCCCTTCTGCCTTGCCCCAGGAGGTTCCAGCTGTAGTTGATGAAGCAAAACTTTCCAAGCCAGAGGGGGTGTTACAGGTTATTGCCTCCACCCACCTTGTCAGTGCTTCAGTCACACCCTCTGCCCCCAACAGCCAGTCAGACTTGACTGGGGCATCAGAACCTTCCCCTGCTTCCTGCTGGATGGAGGGAACATCTGATCCTCATCATGGAACAGCCCCTGAAGTGCACTCAGAATACCAGGTGCTGCTGGCTCCCTGGGTCTGGCCATACGCCAGGTGCGCTCCTTACTTGGTTTCTCTGACTCCTAATCCAAATGAGCCAAGGGTCTGAGGGGCTGCACAGGCAGTAGGTGTGGAGCACAGCTCTGAGCCCAAGCCTGGGCCTCCAAGCTGTGCTGCTGCTGTAGGGCCTGATCTCCCACCTATCCCTTCCCTGCAGGTCACCTTCATGCTGCTGGACCAGAACAACCGTGAGCACGCCATTGACGCCTTCCGGCCTGACCTAAGCTCAGCGTCCTTCCAGAGGCCCCAGAGTGAAACCAACGTGGCCAGTGGATGCCCACTCTTCTTCCCCCTCAGCAAACTGCAGTCACCCAAGCACGCCTACGTGAAGGACGACACAATGTTCCTCAAGTGCATTGTGGAGACCAGCACTTAGGGTGGGCGGGGCTCCTGAGGGAGCTCCAACTCAGAAGGGAGCTAGCCAGAGGACTGTGATGCCCTGCCCTTGGCACCCAAGACCTCAGGGCACAAAGATGGGTGAAGGCTGGCATGATCCAAGCAAGACTGAGGGGTCGACTTCGGGCTGGCCATCTGGTTAGGATGGCAGGACGTGGGCTGGGCCCACAAAGGCAAAGGGTCCAGAAGGAGACAGGCAGAGCTGCTCCCCTCTGCACGGACCATGCGACACTGGGAGGCCAGTGAGCCACTCCGGCCCCGAATGTTGAGGTGGACTCTCACCAAATGAGAAGAAAATGGAACCAGGCTTGGAACCGTAGGACCCAAGCAGAGAAGCTCTCGGGCTAGGAAGATCTCTGCAGGGCCGCCAGGGAGACCTGGACACAGGCCTGCCCTCTTTTTCTCCAGGGTCAGAAACAGGACCGGGTGGAAGGGATGGGGTGCCAGTTTGAATGCAGTCTGTCCAGGCTCGTCACTGGAGGTGAACAAGCAAACCCAGAGGGCTCCACTAGGACTTCAAATTGGGGGTTGGATTTGAAGACTTTTAAGTTTCCTTCCAGCCCAGAAAGTCTCTCATTCTAGGCCTCCTGGCCCAGGTGAGTCCTAGAGCTACAGGGGTTCTGGAAACATTCAGGAGCTTCCTGTCCTCCCAGCTCCTCACTCACCTTCAGTAACCCCCACTGGACTGACCTGGTCCACAGGGCACCTGCCACCCTGGGCCTGGCAGCTCAGCTTCCCCAACACGCAGGAGCACACCCAGCCCCCGCATCCTGTGCCTCCATCAGCTAAACACCACGTCACTTCATGCAGGTGAAACCCAGTCACTGTGAGCTCCCAGGTGCAGCCAGAGGCACCTCAAGAAGAAGAGGGGCATAAACTTTCCTCTTCCTGCCTAGAGGCCCCACTTTTGGTGCTTTCCAGAATCCCGTAACACCTGATTAACTGAGGCATCCACTTCTCTCAGCAGACTGATCAGGACCTCCAAGCCACTGAGCAATGTATAACCCCAAAGAAATAATTTTTAGAATCTCTTTTGAAGTTTTCCTAAAGTGTATGGTTTGGGAGTTGTTTGTACTGAGCCAGGTTTGAAAAGGCCATTGCTGAGTTTGAGGTGGTGCCACCAGTTTTGCAGGTGGCATCAGAGGCTGGCATGCTGGCAGGAACATCCCCTCTTAGCCCCAGTCTTCTCTTTTCTATAATGAGACCCATCCCAGCTTGCCTCCCTCCCTGGTTTCTCTGACCCTTAAAGGAGATGCCACGCAGGACAGACTGGAGAGAGAAGCCTGGGCAATACTGCCCGCCTGTCATGGCCTGGTGGTGGCCCACACCTATCTTCTCACCTTGGAGGCCACACCCAACTTTCCAAAGACCCTGAGACAAGTCAGGACCCTACTACTCTCCCCTGCTGCTTTCCTGACAGCTTACTCTTCCTCCACCTGCTGAGCCTGTGCCAGACTCCATTGCTCAAATCGTTAGGGTTGCTTCTATAAAAATGGGTCAGTAGCCCTTCCTGTTCTCTCCAGCCCAGCATATAGGAGGATCAAAGGAGGTGACGGAGCATCGTGGCACGGCAGACTCAATGGGTCAGAAACCCAGGCCAGCTGGGCTCTAAGCCTGGCATCCTGTCATGCTTAGTCCTTCAGCTGAAGATCAGAGGAAGCCTCTCCCTTGCCCTGTCCAGCTCTAGGGGTTTTCAGGAGGCCCAACCGCAATAATGGAGCACTAGTGCTTTTATGTGCAATGGTGTCGCCCATGCACGACAGCAGCAAACATTCTGGGGCTGCTTTTTATTGTTCCCACGGCTGACAGCCTGGCAGCGGAGACTGTGGAGGCAGTGGAGACTGACTTCTTCCTGCTGACAGCTGGATGTCACACATGAAGGTCTGGCCTAGCGAGTGATGGGTCTAGGCCCTGAAACTGATGTCCTAGCAATAACCTCTTGATCCCTACTCACCGAGTGTTGAGCCCAAGGGGGATTTGTAGAACAAGCCCCCATGAGAAACAGCTGTTACTCTACACTTTTGATTGCCTATTTCTGATGGCAAGAGATACATACTCTCTTCAAAGAGCATGAGATGCAGCCATTCTTTCAGCAAAGCTTCATTGACACCTGCACCTGTTAACTGTGTTCGACATTGAAGGGAGAAAGGCAAGATGTGCACTCTGGACTCAAGAGTTCAGTGGAGGAAATGAGCAGATAAGTAGATCATTATGATTGAGAGTAGGAGAAGCTTAGAGAAAGCACAGAATCCCAGATCCAGCTGGTGAAGGAGGGAAGGCTTCAGGGAAGAAGTGGCCTTTAAGCTCAGCCTGAGAATATTGTGAAATGCAGAGGATGGGGAAAAGGGAAGAGTACCGACTTGAAAACGGGAAGCTGTCTTGGCTGAGGGCAGGGTCTGTGTGGCAGGATGGGGGAGGGAGTCAGAAGGGTCAGATGAACTGGAGTGTAGACAGCATCAGATGCAGCAGTGCCCACCGCCCCCCCACCCCCCGCCCTGCCCACAGAGCACCTGCTGGTAACCCTGGGCCTATTGAAAGCAGGATGAGATGATAATTTAAGACACTGAATGATTTCTTTTCCAACAAAGCTCTATGTTAAGTGCATCAAAGATGTGACATTGCATCTTTTACAGGTGATTCAAGGGTGGGGGAGGCAAGATGCAGGCAAAGCCACCGTTTCCCTGGGTGGATTCAGTAGGTCCCCCACCCCCAGCAGTTCCTGAAGGTGCTGGGGAGATTTTTAAAACACCAGTGACAGAATCTCACCCCCGTAAGTGATAAAGCCTGAGCATTAGGATGAAGTCTCCGCAGGGGGTTCTAATGTACAGGGTGAGGATGCTTCACTTGGCAACGGGAAGCCATTCAGGTTTCTGATGGGCGTTTCGGGGGCACGTGGCAGGGAAGAGGGTTTGTGTCACTTTTAGACAATCAGCTTCTCAGGGGAAACTGTCTGCACTGTGTATACCAGAAGCTCCACAAATGTCTCAGGACATCGATGACAGCCCCTCAGTAGAAGACCTCCCTGTTCTGGCCCTTCTGCCTTGCCCCAGGAGGTTCCAGCTGTAGTTGATGAAGCAAAACTTTCCAAGCCAGAGGAGGTGTTACAGGTTAGTGCCTCCACCCACCTTGTCAGTGCTTCAGTCACACCTTTCGCCCCCAACGGCCAGTCAGACTTGACTGGGGCATCAGAACCTTCCCCTGCTTCCTGCTGGATGGGAGGAACATCTGATCCTCATCACTTAACAGCCCCTGAAGTGCACTTAGAATACCAGGTGCTGCCGGCTCCCTGGGTCTGGCCATAAGGTGCACTCCTTACTTGGTTTCTGTGACTCCTAATCCAAATGAGCCTAGGGTCCGAGGGGCTACATGCAACCCCTTCCCTCAACGGTGTGGCAAGCACCCTTTAATCCTCTTTTACAGATTACGAAACTAAGGCCAGAAAAGCCAAGTGCTTGGCCCAAGGAGGCAGGGATGGGACTGGCATTAGAAATCAGGTATTTGCAGCTGGGTGTGGTGGCTCACACCTGTAATCCCAGCACTTTGGGAGGCCAAGGTGGGTGGATCATCTGAGGTCAGGAATTCGAGACCAGCCTGACCAACATAGTGAAACCCTGTTTCTACTAAAAATACAAAAAAAATAGCTGGGCATGGTGGCACATGCCATAGTCCCAGCTACTCGGGAGGCTGAGGCAGGAGAATTGCTTGAACCCGGAAGGCAGAGGTTGCAGTGAGCTGAGGTTGCAGCACTGCACTCCAGCCTGGGAGACAGAGCGAGACTCTGTCTCAAACAAACAAAAAAAAGAAATCAGGTATTTGCTTCCAGTTTCTTTCCTTCCTCTCCTTTCTGGGTGAAATCTTCAGCTTCGATGAGATCATATCTTCATGGAGGCAGTAGGTCCCTCTACCCCCAGCCAAAGGGCAAGCCCTGTGGTACCTACTGATGCCAGCCTGGCAGCACCCCAGGAGGGCAGGGCAAGCAGTCAGTGCCATACAAGCTTGCTCACAGAGGCCACCTCATGGGTGTCCACAGGCAATCCTCAGGCAACCCTGGGCAGTAAGGGCAACTATTATTTATGCCTTCAATTACTAATTCCTGATTGTAAGAGACACATAGTCATTATAGAAAAACTAGGCCAAGCACAATGGCTCACGCTTCTAATCCCAGCACTTGGGAAGCCAAGGCAGGAGGATTGCTTGAGGCCAAGAATTTAAGACCAGCCTGGGCAACATAGCAAGATCCCGTCTCTATAGAAAAACTGAAAATTAGCTGGGCATGGTGCCATATGCCTGCACTCCCAGCTACTCAAGAGGCTGAGATAGGAGGATCCCTTGAGCCCAGGAGTTGGAGGCTGCAGTGAGCTGTGATCACATCATTGCACTTCAGCCTGGGTGACAGAGCAAGACCCTGTCCAAAAAAGGAAAATAAAAGAAAAACCAGGAAAGTACAAAAGTCATATAGAGAAGAAAGCAAAAATCACCCATGAGCCCAGTGTCCAGAGAGTACTACTGGGAACATTTTGGTTGATTTTCTTTGCATTTTTGAGAAAGTAGATACAAACACATACATGTAGATTGACTTTTAAAAATGTAATTAGAATCATATTGATTACTGTTTGGGGCTCTCCCTTTTCACTTAACATCCTGTTATCACATTCTACCATTAGCCCCTTCTTCCAGGCAAAGACACAGAAACTAAGAAAATGAAGTCAAGGCCGGGTGCGGTGGCTCACGCCTGTAATCCCAGCACTTTGGGAGGCTGAGGCGGGCAGATAACCTGAGGTCAGAAGTTCAAGACCAGCCTGGCCAACATGGCGAAACCCTGTCTCTACCAAAAATACAAAACTTAACTGGGCATGGTGGCCCATGCCTGTAACCCCAGCTACTCGGGGGGCTGAGGCAGGAGAATCACTTGAACCCAGGAGGTGGAGGTTGCAGAGAGCCGAGCTTGTGCCACTGCACTTCAGCCTGGGTGACAGAGCAAGACTCTGTCTCAAAAAAAAAGAAAAGTCAGTTGCTCAAGGCCATTCCAACTCAACATTCACACTCGGGTCTTTTGATACCAACGCCAGGGCTGAAATGATCACAACTGTTTTTAGATGGAGAAACTGAGGCATGGAAGGGCAGTGTCCTGCACCAGTGTCATGCTGGGACTCACCCTGGGGGAACTGAGGAGGGGATTTGCCTTGTGGGACTGGAGGAGCTGATGGATTTAGAAGCTTGTGGGCAGGACACTGTGCTCACAGCCTGGGCTGGGGAGAGTAAAACAGCCTCTGCATTCAGAAAAGCTTAGCCCCAGTGAGACAAACAGCATCTACTTTCCTCTACTGAGCTCCAGAGCAGAGGCTAACTAAGCCTCAGCTTCTACTTCTGCCATGAGAGTGAAAATTCTAACCTCACCATGTTGTCGTAAGGATGCCAATTGCAGAAGCCACTTGCTTTGTCCACTGTGGGGGTGCCAGTGTAAGAATAACATAATCTTTTTATCTTTTTTTTTTTTTTTGAGATGGAGTCTTGCTCTGTCGCCCAGGCTGGAGTGCAGTGGCGTGATCTCGGCTCACTGCGAGCTCTGCCTCCTGGGTTCACACCATTCTCCTGCTTCAGCCTCCTGAGTAGCTGGGACTACAGGCGCCCACCACCATGCCCTAATTTTCTGTACTTTTTAGTAAAGACAGGGTTTCACCATGTTAGCCGGGATGGTCTCGATCTCCTGACCTCATGATCCACTTGCCTTAGCTTCCCAAAGTGCTGGGATTACAGGTGTGAGCCACTGCGCCTGGCCTTTTTTTTTTTTTTTTCTTTGAGACTGAGTCTCGTTGTGTCGCCCAGGCTGGAGTGCAGTGGTCCAATCTTGGCTCACTGCAACCTCTGCCTCCTGGGTTCAAGAGATTCTCCTGCCTCAGACTCCCAAGTATCTGGGATTACAGGCGCCTGCCACCACACCTGGCTAATTTTTGTATTTTTAGCAGAGACAGCCACCGAGCCTGGCCAGAATAAGATAATCTTAAACAATCATGGAGTGCTTAGCTAGTGCCAGACACGGCACGGCAGGCTCTACCTACATCGCTCCATGAAACTTTCATAAAAAACCCATCAGGAAGGTGTGATTATTATCATCTCTGTTTTATAGTAGAGAACACCCAGTCTTCAAGGGGTAAAAAATCACTCACCCAAGGTCACACAAGCACCAGGAGCCAGGACTTGAACCAAGATCAGTTTATGCCAGGTTCAAACCCTTAAGTCCAGTGATTTGATTCATGACTAGAAGCAGCATAATGTTGTGGGAAAAGTACAAAAACAGCTATCAGCTGTGACATCCAGTTTTAGTTCTGAACAGACTGCACATTAATTTGTTTAAATAGCCATGATAAAATGATGATAGCACTCATTTGTTGAGCATACGCTTTTCTTGCAAGTATCACAATACTGATAACAGACCTCAGAGGAAAGTATTATTTTCCTGACTTTATAGATGAAAAAACAATCTCAGGGCCGGAGGTGGTGGCTCATGCCTGTAATCCCAGCACTTTGGGAGGCCAAGGCAGGAGGATCGCCTGAGGTCAGGAGTTCGAGACCAGCCTGGCCAACATGGCAAAACCCCATCTCTACTAAAAATACAAAAATTAGTTGGGTGTAGTGGCAGGTGCCTGCAGTCCCACCTACTTGGGAGGCTAAGGCTGGAGAATCGCTTGAACCCAGGAGGCGGAGATTGCAGTGAACTGAGATCGTGCCATTGCACTCCAGCCTGGGAGACAGAGCAAGACTTCATCTCAAAACGAACAATCTCAGAGAGATTGTTTGAAACTCACACAACACGTGAAATGTGGCTGATCCAAAGCTCTGTCTGAAATATACACCAGATTTCAAAGACTTAGTATCAGAAAGAGAATTTAATTTTTTTTTTTTTTTTTTTTGAGACGGGGTCTCACTCCGTCGCCCAGGCTGGAGTGCAGTGATGCGACCTCAGCTCACTGCAACCTCTGCCTTCCAGGCTCAAGTGAGTCTCCTGCCTCAGCCTCCCGAGTAGCTGGGACTACAGGGGCCCGCCACCACACCCGGCTCATTTTTTGTATTTTTGCAGAGACGGGGTTTCACCACGTTGGCCAGACTGGTCTCGAAATCCTGACCTCAAGTGATCCGCCGGCCTCGGCCTGCCAAGCTGCTGGGATTACAGGTGTGAGCCACCATGCCCGGCTGAGAATTTAATATTTCATTCGTATTTTTATATTGATGACATGTTGAAATGATAAAAAAAATTTGATAGGTTAAAGTATATTAAAATTCGTTTCATCTGCTTCTTGTTTTCTTCTAATATGGCTACTAGAAAATTTAGAATTACATATGCAGGTCATGTAATATTTCCACTGGACAGCACTAGAGGACTTTTTCAGTGCCTTGGCTACAGGGAACAGGCCCCACCCACCCCATGTGACCTGAAACCAAGCTCCTTTATAGTTAGGGGCCTTGCACTGGGTAAAGGAATCATCCCCCATACACACCCACATATCTTCACACTGCAGGTGGAGAGTCCTGGTGGTGCATCCCCACCACTTCCTCCCCGACTCCCATCTGCCTCTGGGCCAGCCTGTGTCCCTGCAAGACGTGACTGTTATTTTTAGCACTTGCCGCCTCAGCACAGCTGGCTGGGGAGCTTGCTGGGCGTGGGCCAGCCCCAGGACTGCCATCTCCCTGCCAATGGGGGTCTCAGGAGAACTCGATTGTGAGGCTCTGGGGCTTCTGAGAGCCTGTGAGCAAGCTCCCAATATCCCTGGCAAGTACATATGATCGTAATCCGCATATTTGCAGATGACGAGACCAAGGCGAGGAGGTCTCTACAAGCTAGGAGGTGGCAGCGCTGGGGCTTGGAAGCAAGTCATCTAGCCTGGGCCTTCTTCCCAAAGGCCTAACACTTCACAGGGGTGGGCTGTGGGCCCTGCCCACTACACTCTGGGCAGATGCCAGGTCTTGTGCAGCCTTTCAGTGGGGGTGTTTTATACCTTATAAAGTAGTCTACACAAGAGAAAGGGAACCAATCGATTTGGAAGGAGGTGGATAAGTAGATGAAACTTCATTTCAGGGTGTGCAACGCAACATCTCCAAATGAAGTGGTTTACAGTAATTTAAAAGAGCCATACAAACATACAAAACTACACGAAAACCAACACTGTCTCATGGTTCAGAACCCAAGCTTCAGGGTTCTAATCCGTGCCTCATCTGTCCAAGCTTTGGTCTCCTCCACTACACAATTGGCATGAGAGTGGTTAGAGGATTAAATGAGATCATGGACCTAAGAGCTTAGCAGAGTGCCAGGTACGAGTGAGCCCTCAGTAAACACTAGCTAGTGTTATTATTTATCAAGGTTTTATTGTATATCAAGTACCATGCTAACTTGTTACATAATTCCTCCCCTTAAAACCTCACAACAACCTCCTGAGGCAGCTACTTTTATCCTGCCCATTTTACAGATAAAGAAACTGAGGCTCAGAGAGGTGAGGTCACTCTTCAGGGTCACATGGCTAGTGAGGAGCAGCAAAGCTTGGAGTTTTTTGGTAACAGCTTTTTAAAGATGCAATTCACACACCATACAATTTACCCACTTAAAGTGTATAATTCGGCCAGGCGCAGTGGCTCACAACTGTAATCCCAGCACTTTGGGAGGATGAGGCAGGCAGATCACTTGAGGTCAGGAATTCAAGACCAGCCTGGCCAACATGGTGAAACCCCATCTCTACTAAAAATACAAAAATTAGCTGGGCGTGGTGGTGCATGCCTGTAGTCCCAGCTACTCGAGAGGCTGAGGCAGGAGAATCACTTGAGCCCAGGAGGTCGAGGCTGCAGTGAGCCAAGATAGCATCACTGCACTCCAGACTTGGTAAGAACTTGACTCAAAAAGAAAAAAAAAAAAGTGCCATTATAGCTAATTAGATAAACGCAACATGAAAGTCACAGGCTTCTCTTTAAGGCAATCACTTGTCCTTAAATTTAAAGCTCAAAACCCTGGGAGAGGGGGAGCAGAGTAGAGCTTATTGGGGGGTTCTATGCTTTGTTTTGGGTTTTTTTTTGTTGTTTTTGTTTTTTGTTTTCTTATTTTATCTTTTTTTTTCTTTTGAGACAGAGTTTCTCTTTGTCACCCTGGCATATTTTTTATTTTTTTGAGACGGGATCTTGCTATGTTTTGCAGGCTGGTCTCGAACTCAGGCTGAATCCATCCTCCCACCTCTCCATCCCTAAGTGCTAGGATTACTGGCATTAGCCACCATGCCTGGGATTAAGGGGACAGTTCTGTCCTTTATAAGTCTTAGTAACTCTGGGATTCCAATGAGAAAAGCCTCCAGGGAGGCCAGGGTAGATTAAGGTGTCAGCAGGGTCCCCTCCCTCTGGAGTTTGGATAGCAAGAGCACTGGACTGGAGTCCTTTAACCCGGATTCAAATCCCGACGTGCTACTTGCTACCTGTGTGACTTTGGGCAAGTCACATCACCAGCTCTGAGCCCAACTGTCATCTTGGGCAAAGCTGGAGAACAAAGTCCCTGACCAGTCGGGGATCTGGGACTGGGATTACACAAATACAAGAGAAGGTCCTCGCCCATGGCAGTCTCCCATCGATTTTTGGTGGAGCCGAGGCTGGCGGACTGTGTGCTGGGTTATTTAAGGAGTCGACTCTCTGACGCCTTCTACCAGTAAGTCGTGTATTTAGCATTCATTCATCAAAGCCTCCGGATGCCTCCTACGTGCCCTGCACTATGCTGGTCTTGGTAATCCGTGGTCCCTATCCCAGCGCCCAGGTGGGTCCGGGAGACCGACAAGAACCCGCGGGGCGGGTGCGAGGCTGGGGAGCCGCGGGCGGCCGGGTGGGCCCGCGCCGCCACCATATGGAACGCATTGAGCGGCGCTCGCATTCCAAACGCGCGGGGCTGCCCTGGCTCGCAGGCGCCGGCTCCTGGCCCGCGCCCGGCCTTCTCTTGGCAGCCGGGGCCTGCGCGCCCTATCAGGGGCCTCCCGCCGCGGCCTTCGCGGGAGCGCGGCCAAAGCAGACGAGGCGGGTGGGGGGCGTCGTGGAAAAAGCGCTTGCCCCGCCACGGACCCGGGAGGTACCCCCGGGATGGCCAGAATCCCAAGGATTCCGTTGCTTTGTTGTATTACAGAAAAGTAATGGAAACATGTGAGTCTCCGCCGCAGACAGAGGCAAAGAGAGGTCCTAAGGTTGGCATTCAGGGCCTTAGCCTAAGTTTCAGATCAGCTTTCCCTGACCTCCATCCTGTTTCTCCTTTCTGCTGGAGCCCTTATCTTGGGTTCCATGACTGACAGAGAACAGCGCCAGGCGGTAGCTGACCCTCCAAAGGTAGTGGGTGATCAGTCTTAGGGGACGGTGGCTCAGCACCAACCACGTGCCAGGTAGGCTTCCCACGTTCATCTCGTGGCCCTTCCAGAAGCCACTGCCATGATTAGGGTCGTCCCTGTTGACAGATGAGGTGACAGGTTCCGAATGAATCCACCATTCCAGTGGTCCAAAAACCGGCCCTGCATGGGATCACCCCTGGGCTTGTGAAAACTGGGAGCGCTGGGTGGGCCCCACATGGTCTGAGTCAGTAGTTCTGGAGTGAGGCTGGAGATTTTGCATTTATAAGAGCTCCCAGTCTAGGCTGATGCTCCAGGTCTGGAGCTACACTTTGAGAACCACTGCCCTATGCAACAGTGCCTCTTATGAATAAATTTTAGGCCCTTAGGGAAACCTACAACTCACCATAGACCACCTTCCATCGCAGGGATCTATATGATGTATTTTCTCCCTCGTAACAGTATTACAGAGTTGCTTTCCTGACTGTCTGCCTGGTGTCCAACCCTCAGAGGGAGTGAGCCCCAGACACTACATTCAGTCATCTCTGAGTGCACCTCCTGTGCACTGCGTGACGTGTGCTTTCTAAAGCATGTGTGCATCTGTCAAGCAAAAGGTCAAGGAACCGTTCAAAGATGAATTTGCTCACTTAAGTGATGACCAGGAGAGGGATCAGTCAGGGCTGGGGAAGGGACTGGGAAGCTTGCAGAAAACTGCCAGAGGCTTCCAGAAAGGGAATGTACAGGGCTAGGGCTAGAGATTGGATGACGCGGGCAGACAGGACAGGGTCTTTAGCACATAAGCATGCTGAGAGGGGAGTGATGGGGCAGCCACACTCAGACAGGGAGCCACCTGCCATCACTGCTATAATCAGAGGGGCCCTGGTGTGGAGGGGAGCAGAGACCTGGGACAAGGAGCTGAGGGAATCGAGAGCTTCTGGAAGGCCTCCCCATTTTATTGACCCAGTGAATCCATGTGGTTTCTCTGTCACACTCTAGCTGGCTTGAGCAAAGGGAGAGCGTCCTCACTCATGTTGCACACATTACTGCCTTTACTAAGTCATTTAACAATGACATTCATAGATGAGGGTATTTCTGGTGTTGAAATAATCACAGCTGCCACTTATTAAGTACCTGTTACATGCTAGGCACTTTACATCATCTTACTCAATCCTCCCAGCAACTCTGATAAGGTGGCACTGAGATTGTCCCCATTGTACAGACGAGGAAACTGAGGCTAAGAAAGGTTAAACAGCTTGGCTAAGGTCCCAGTCGCTAGGAAATGGCAGGGCTATTGTCTTTCCATCTCTAAACTGCTGCTTTCCACTCTACCATCCTGCCCTCATTTCCTGAACACCTGCTCTGTGCAAGGCCCTGTGTGCAACCACAAAATGAATCATTCAAGTAGTCATGTATTCAGTAACCCTTTTTTTCAGCACTTACTATTTTTATGGGCTTATTTATTTATAGCATGCCTTATTTCAGAAAGCACTTAACTTTATTTGATATACAAGAATAAAATTTTATAGGAGTGGTCATGTGACAAGCATCAAACGAAAAACAAAAGTTGGAAAGGTCAGAAGCACCCAGGAATGACAGGTATACAAGTGTGGACCTTGAGGTCCTATATGCCATGGGGACAGGCCACAAATTGCCCTCTGACCTTTCTAGCAGCTAAAACTTGATCCCACGCAATTCAGTGTCCATAAGACACTGGCACACCATTGCTGAGGCAAATCAAAACTCTATTAGGCCCTGAGACCTGAGAGGTATTTTTTTAGAGAGTTGGCATGAAGAGAATACTGTTAAATGTAAGGAACAATGTCCCCAAACAGCCTCCCAATTGCACGTACGGCACAAGTCTCAGGGGCCGTTTCCTGTACCCGCTCCCCACCGCCTCCCCACTCCTACTCCGTGCTGGCCCAAGTCCCATAGCAGGAAAACAGCTCAAAAAAGAGAGAGCCGAGACAAGGCCAGGCAAGCACACCACCCTCTAGCTTCATCCACGTGTGGGGTTTGCCGCAAACATTGGTAATAGATGCTAAATTCAGGTCCCAGGTAAGTTTTGTTTGGTCTGAGCTGTGTACTTAAATGGCTTGAATTAGTTGTCAGCTTTAAACAAGTTTCACCTTTTTAAAAATTCAGATTTTTTGGCATTCTCTTTTTTAAAAAGAGGGACTTGACAACATGGGGCCCACATTCCCAAAGGACAAGAATTTGCTAGAGCCAGTTGTTTTCCAGTCCCCGCATGGTCCCCTGGAGGCCTTTCTTTGCTTTGAACTTTCCTACCTGGCTCTGCAAGGCGTCAGGGGTTTGCAGCCTGTTTTAGGATGTTTTGAGCCCTGGCACATTTGTGTGCAGAAGGATCACCAGGAGACTTGTTTATAGCACAGGGTCCCTGGTCTGGCTCCTTGGATTTGGGGTGGGGCTCAGACAGGCATCCTTCTAACAGGTGACTGTGAGGCTTCCGTCTCTCCTAACAAGCACGGAAGACTGGGTGGGGCCTGTGGGGGACTATACAGCTGCTCAATGCTACTGACTCAGATAAACAGATGACTAGTTTTCTTTCAACACAACAAATATGGCAAATATAGTGGGGTTCTGAGTTCAAGGTTATACTCTCCGAGGTGCCTGGAGTGCAGCTCCTCTAAGTGGCTGGGTGGGTCTTGAGTCGTGTGCTGTAAATTATGGTGGCGCTCCACCTGGGCTGCACCTTGAACCACCCGGGAAGCTTTTCAACCCACACTCTTCACCCCATGCCTAGGCCACATCCAGGCCAATCAAACCAGAGTCTCTGAAGATAAGAACACAGGCATCAGCATGTTAAGGTTCCCGGGGTGATCCCAAGGTATGGCAGGTGTGCAGGCTTAAGATTGAGCAAGGTTCTCTAGGCCAATACCTTCTCTAGATATTGATTGTAGCTGGACCAAGTTCCTCAGGGAGGGGAGGGGAGGGAAGGAGAGGAGAAGAAGGGGAAAGGAGGGGAGAGGAGGGGAGAGAAGGGAAGAGGACGGGAGAGACAGATGAGTAAATGGATCCTTACATTAAGTGTGATGAGCAGAAACCTGGGTGCTCTGGGGCATGAGCAGGGATACCTAACCCAGCCCTGGGGGCTCAATCTCTCCCCACCCCTGCAGGAGAGGCTTGGGGTGAGTTTTGGGAATAAGGACTATCCAGCCACATGACGAAGGGGAAGGAAAATCCCCATCAAGGCAAAAACACAGTCCAAGGCTCTGAGGCCCAAATTCTGGGGAGAGGGGTGAAGGTTGTTTGTCACACTTGGGTTAAAGGGTGGGGGTGGAGAGTAGAAGAGGCTACACAGGTGAGAAGGTGTCAGATCACAAAGGGCCTTGTATGCCAAACTAAGGAGATTGAACTTGACCATGAAGTTAGGCAGACCCTCTGGAGAGTTTTAAAGCAAGGAGTCGTGTGGATGAACAAACCTGTGATGGGCTGGGGTTACCAAGGAGGGCTTCCTGGAGGAGGTCAGACTTGAGCTAAGGGAGGGATAGGATTTGGAGAGCTGACATTCTGATGAGCTGCTTCGGTTAAAGCTCACAAAAACCCTTCCCTCCCCCATGCCCTTTGAAATCATTTGAATCAAAGATTGCGTGTGTTAAAGATGTGTTTGTCTGTTATCTGAAAGCTGTGGTTTCTCTTTAACAGATTCAGGGCCTCATCCTTTGACTCGGAACCAGGAAGGAATTAGGAGCGAGTCCTCCTGCCCAGAGAGCTAATTACTGAAATTCAGTGGCCTCACCAGGGCGAGTGGCGTCACCGGCCTCCATCCCCCAACAGCTCCTAATTTCTAACTGGTCAAAGTTAGACATTTCAGTACATTTTTATGGGCTGCCCAAAGCCAGCTGGAAGCTTTTTTTCCATAAACTCTCCCTGAGACAAGTAG
The DNA here is from genome assembly GCF_028858775.2 of Pan troglodytes. Lineage (NCBI taxonomy): Eukaryota > Metazoa > Chordata > Mammalia > Primates > Hominidae > Pan > Pan troglodytes. The sequence continues at coordinate 17,550,814 of NC_072409.2, forward strand.
CCAGGTTTCACATATTAAAATGAAAACGTCAAAAGCGTTAACAGGAAAAAAAAAAAAAAAAAGCAGGCTTATTTGTGAGGCCTCAGCTCACAAAACCTGAATCAGGGTCCAACAGCATCTGCCTGTTTTTCTTCTGCAAAGCTGATGATCAAGTTAAAAGGATGATGATAATCACTTGTTTATCTATTCACTCAGCAAACACTTATGGGACATTTACTGGGTGCCAGGTCTTGAGCTGGGCACTGAGATGAGAAGCTGCCTGAGGCATGATGGTCCCATCCCCACTGCCCTCCAGGGCTCAAAATACTTTATAGTTTACAAAGTGTTTTCACATGCAATTTTGTGAGCTGTGGGTGCCATTATTATCCACATTGCTTAATACATGGCAGAACCTGACCTTAGGTTGTCCAAGTCCAGATTCTAAGTCCAAGTCCAGTCCAGATCCTAGAGCCTGTCCACTCTTTCCTTCCTTCCTCTCTTTCTTTCTTGTTCGTTCTTTCTTTCTTTTTCTCTTTTTTCTTTCTCTCTCTCTCTTTCTTTCTTTCATTCTTTCTTCCTTTCTTCTTTCTCTTTTCTTTCTCTCTCTCTCTCTCTCTTTCTTTTTTTCAAGACAGGGTCTTGCTCTGTCACCCAGGCCAGAGTGCAATGGCACAATCATGGCTCACTGAAGGCAGCCTCAACCTCCCAGGCTCAATTGGTCCTCCCAACTCAGCCTCCTGAGTAGCTGGGACTACAGGTGCCTGCCACCACACCAGGCTAATTTTTTAATTTTTCGTAGAGACAGGGTTTCACCATGTAGCCCAGGCTGGCCTTGAACTCCCAGGCTCAAAGGATCTTCCTACCTCGGCCTCCCAATTCCTGTGCTGGAATTACAGGCATGAGTCACTGCGCCCAGGCTACCTTGGTCCTTTTTGTTTTTTTTTGTTTTTTTTGTTTGTTTGTTTGTTTGTTTTTGAGATGGAGACTTGCTCTGTTGCCCAGGCCAGAGTACAATGGCATGATCTCGGCTCACTGCAACCTCCGCCTCCCAGGTTCAAGTGATTCTTCTGCCTCAGCTTCCCGAGTAGCAGGGACTACAGGCGCCTGCCACCATGCCCAGCTAATTTTTGTATTTATAATGGAGACGGGATTTCACCATATTGGCAAGGCTGGTCTCAAACTCCTGACCTCGTGATCCGCCCGCCTCAGCCTCCTAAAGTGCTGGGATTACAAGCGTGTGCCATCGCGCCTGGCCTCATCTGTTATTGGCCTAAGGTGGGCAATAGCTCCAAGAGGTTTAGCTGTCACTTATGATCTGTCCAGCATCCACCCCCACCTTAAAATTCTGGTTCCTTTTTGGAAGAGCTCCCCATTTTGAGGAAGGATAAAACTAGCACCCACCTCCCAAGGCCACCATCACTGTGAAATCCTAGTGGAGCTAAATCCTTCCATGGCATCTTATCCTGCCTGGCTAGTGGACAGGCACATGGAAAATGCAACACTAGCCAATCAGATAATCGTTCTTGGGGCTGACTCTTGAGTGAGTGGTGAGGGGACCCTTGGAGATGATCACTCACCCACAGTAGAGAACCCTGGATCAGACTGTGCCTGCAGCCTTCCCTTGGCCAGAATTCCTCTCTTGGTCCTGCCCTTTGTCCAAGCCTGTTCTCCAGCCTCTTGTTCATTCTGTGTACCTTCACTACCCTCCAGAAAGTCCCCCTTTTGCTTTGGATGGACAGAGTTGGTCCTGGTTGCTCATAATCAAGAATTCCAACTGATACAAGGCCCTTGGTCTCCATCCTGTTTACAGAGATGGCAGGAAATAGCCACCTCCCCTGGTGCTGTGGACACTGACCAAGGAGTTTCTTCCCAGGAAAACCATTTTTGGGTGCCATGAAAATATTGGCATAGCCTCTCTTGCCAAGGCCTGAGAATTATCACAGCAGATAGACCCAGTTGTCCAGGTTGCTGCCTGCATGCTGAAAGGCAGACATAAGCTCACGGCTCAGTGCTGGGTTCCACACCTCTCAGCTCTTCGAGCTGCCACCAAGCTTGTTCTCCCTGCAATTCCATTCCCATCTGGGAGCTTCTAGCCTTTTAAGGGTCATGAGTGTGAAGAAGGAGGCTGGGCCAGGCGCGGTGGCTCACGCCTGTAATCCCAGCACTTTGGGAGGCCGAGGTGGGCAGATCATTTGAGGTCAGGAGTTCGAGACCAGCCTGACCAACATGGTGAAACCCCCCTCTCTACTAAAAAAATACAAAAATTATCCAGGAGTGGTGGCGGCGCATGCCTGTAGTCCCAGCTACTTGGGAGGCTGAGGCAGGAGAATCGCTTGAACCTGGGAGGCAGAGGTTGCGGTGAGCTGAGATCGCGCGACTACACTCCAGTCTGGGCGACAGACGTGTGGGGACTTGCAAGAGGACAAGGAATCAAGAGATGTGCACGTGTGTCATTAGGTGCTCAGGGGACGAGCTCCATTCTCAAGGACTGTGAAGGAAGGTGGGTCGGTCAGTCCCTGGAGAAGCAGAACCAATGGGAGATACACTAGGTATGTATACAGATGCTTGTCCACTTACGATGGGGCTTCTCCAATACCATAAGTGGAAGATGCATTTAATATACCTAACCTACCAAATATCATAGTATGATTTCTACTGAATGCATATAGCTTTTGCACCATCGTAAAGCCAAAAAATCATAAGGCATACCATCATCATTCAGGGACCATCTGTGTGTGTGTGTGTGTTTGTTTGTTCATAAACAGATGTATTTAAGAAATTAATTTGCATGATTGTGGGAGCTGGCAAGTCCAAAATCTATAGGGCAGGCCAGCAGGCTGGCGACTCAGCAGGAATTAATGCTTGAGTCTTCAGACAGAATCTTTTCTCCAGGAAACCTCAGTTTTTGTTTTTGTTTTTGAGATGGAGTTTCACTCTGTTGCCCAGGCTGGAGTGCAATGGCATGATCTCGGCTCACTGCAACCTCCGCCTCCCAGGTTCAAGCGATTCTCCTGCCTCAGCCTCGCAAGTAGCTGGGATTACAGGCACGCGCCACCACGACTGGCTAATTTTGCATTTTTAGGAGAGACAGGATTTCACCATGTTGGCCAGGCTGGTCTTGAACTCCTGACCTCAGGTGATCCGCCCACCTTGGCCTCCCAAAGTGCTGGGATTATAGATGTGAGCCACCGCACCCAGCCAGAAACCTTAGTTTTTACTCTTAAGGCCTTCCACTGATTGGCTGTGGCCTACTCACTCTATCGAGGGTAATTTTCTTTTTTCTTTTCTTTTCTTTTCTTTTTTTTTTTTTTTAGACAGAGTCTGGCTCTGTCACCTAGGCTGGAGTGCAGTGGGGCAATCTCGCCTCATTGCAACCTCCATCTCCCAGGTTCAAGCAATTCTCCTGCCTCAGCCTCCCGGGTAGCTCTATAGGTGTGTGCAATCACACCCGGCTAATTTTTTTGTATTTTTAGTAGAGACAGGGTTTCACCATGCTGGCCAGGCTGGTCTCGAGGGAATTTTTCTTAAAGTCAACTGATGATAAATGTTAACCACATTTCGAAGATGCCTTGACAGTGACACCTAGATTGATGTCGGATTGAATAACTAGGTATGATAGCTTAGTCATGTGGACATATAAAATTGACCATCACAGAGGGGTCAGCCCAGAGTGGTGCCTCTGCCAGAGGGCGGTGACTACAGGCTGGATGAACCAGCCGTTGGAGTGGGAAACACTCCAGCTGACATTGGGTCATCTGGCTGTGGAAGGGATCTCCATAGTCACACCAGGAGTGCATGGCTAAATGCTGTGGTTAGCCGTGAAGGATGAGTGAATAAATGACTCGTGGTTTGAGCCTATGTTTTTCTTTGCTTTCCCTGTGACCTGCACAGACCAAGCTCCTTGCTGCAGAGGTCTGTTCCTTGGAATGCTTCCCCCGACCCACTTTCTGTCTAGCTGCCTTCGCATTTCTCTATTTTGGTTCGGTGTCCATACAAACTCTGCTTGCCACCACACCAGCCACATATAACTCCCCAGAGCCTCTTTCCTGCAGGCTGACTGTTCAGATTCCCTGCACACACATGCCTGGGGCCTGTCGAAGCCTCATGGGTGAGATCCAGACCCCGATGGTTAGAACCACATCTGCAATGAAGAGCTCTCAGCTCACAGGCTCCTACCCTGAGGGATGTCCCACACAGCTGGGCTCCCTCCGTGCAGCTCCAGCCCAGATGTTTCCTCTCCTCTGCACGGGGAGGCATCTGGGACTTTGAATTGTAATCTTGGAAGAAGCAGCTATAAGACACAGATCTGAATGGTCCCAGCTAAACCTCTTGGAACTATTGCCTCAACTTAAGCCGAAAATCAGGGAGCAGAACAGACAACAGAGAAAGGCCAGACGTGAGAGTTCCTTCTGAGAGCTGTAAAAGAGTGAAGATTAGCTTTAAAGAGCCATGGAATTCTGGCAACAGAATTTCCGCTTCTCCAAGCTGAAAGAGGTCCTGAAGGTCACTTAGGTATTCCTCCACCCAGGCAGGGATTACCTCTGAAACTCATAAGAAGGTCACATGTCACGGAACACTCAAACAGAAGGATTTTAAAATAAATTTTGGCAATTAAAAAACTCAAGAGGACTGCTGGGGACCTGACAAAAGTGGCATGGCATACATCTCTGGGCAGGGGAGGGGCAGAGGCCTGGACCCACTTATGGCTCATGTGCTGATTTACTACTTCATCTTGAATGAGTCTTTCCTGCAGGACTTTGGCCAGACCTCTCCTGCTTTGTTTTTTGTTTGTTTGTTTTTTTCTGAGATGGAGTCTTGCTCTGTCACCCAGGCTGGAGTGCAGTGGCATGATATCGGCTCACTGTAACCTCCGCCTCCTGGGTTCAAGCCATTCTCCTGCCTCAGCATTCCCAGTAGCTGGGATTACAGGCACACATCACCATGCCCAGCTCATTTTTGTACTTTTAGTAGAGACGAGGTTTCACCATGTTGGCCAGGCTGGTCTCAAACTTTTGACCTCATGATCTGCCCGCCTCGGCCTCCCAAAGTGCTGGGATTACAGGTGTGAACCACTGCGCCGGACCTCTCCTGCTTTCTAGATATCCGTTTCCCCATCTGAAAATGAGAAGTTGGAAAACTTGACTTGGAGGGTCCCCTCCATTAAGACACAGGGTCTCACTCTGTTGCTCAGACTGGAGTGCAGTGATGTAATCATAGCTCACTGCATCCTCGAACTTCTGGGTTCAAGCAATCCTCCTACTTTAGCCTCCTGAGTAGTTGGCACTGCAGGTGCATGTCACCACCCCAGCTAATTTATTTTTATTTTTAGAGATGTGGTCTTGCTATGTTGCCCAGGCTGGTCTTGAACTCCTGGCCTCAAATGATTCTCCCACCTCAACCTCCTAAGTAGTTGGGATTTACATGAGTGGCTGGTATTGGCTTTTTTTAATTTTAATTTTTATTTTTTTAGACAGAGTCTCGCTCCTAGGCCAGAGTGCAGTGGTGCTATCTGAACTCACTGCAACTTCTGCCTCCAGGGTTGAAGTGATTCTCATGCCTCGGCCTCTGGAGTAGCTGGGATCATAGGCGTGTACCACCACATCCAGCTAATTTTTTTTTTTTTTTTTTGTATTTTTTGGTAGAGATGTGGTTTCACCATGTTGGCCAGGCTGGTCTCAAACTCCTGGCCTCCAGTGATCCGCCCACCTCAGCCTCCCAAAGTGCTGGCATTACAGGTGTGAGCCACCGTGCCCAGCCTGGCATTAGCTTTTGAATACACCATATCACCTGGGTTCAAACCTCAGTTCCATCAATACTAGTTGAATCATACAAATGATCCTGTTGTATCCACTCTCTTCTTATTTGTCCTCCTCTGGCTATATCTTGGGCAGTTGGTTATATCTTGTCTCGTTCATGAAATGCCCAGCAAGAGCCTTGGCTCCCGGGGAGCAGCTCTCATACATTTCCTCTTTCTCCTACACACCCAGCTTGGGGCCAGGAGCTCATCCACCTCATGCGGATCGACTCATGGATTGCTTGATTCCAGAAAGGATGCCTTGTAAATACTGGAGTTCATTAATAAAATGACACCTCTGTATTTTAACGTGGGGAAAACTATCTCTATCTATCTGAGTCAGTCTTTTACGATCACACTGTTTTAATCATATCAATCAAAATCTCTAATTGAATGTAGTATGTAGACCTAATTGATAAAAAACAAGAAGACAAAATATCTCGCAAATAGTCAATGCAGCTTTTGGTGGGTCAAATCTTTATATAGCATCCTTTATAAAGAATGACTGGGAGCAACTCATTTGTTCTAGACTTCATACATTGACCAGTGAGTCAATCTGAAGCCCTGATTAGAGAAGTGACCCATCCTAGGTTACCGAGTGAGGGAGAAACAAAGCTTAGACTGAGTTCATAGAATCAAATAATTTTGCCGTCAGAGGCAACTTAGAGGTCGTTGTGGTCTGACCCTCCTTGTCCTGATCACTCCTTGTCTCGACACCCTCCCACAATTATCTATCAATCTGTCTGTCCCCCTAGCCCTACCCCCTAGCTCTGGACCAGGAGCTTCTTTTTTTTTTTTTTTTTTTTTTTTTTTTGAGACAGTGTCTTGTTCTGTCACCCAGGCTGCTGGAGTGCACGGTGCGATCTCAGCTCACTGCAACCTCTGCCTCCAGGCTCAAGTGATCCTCCCACCTCAGGCTCCCAAGTAGCTAGGACCACAGGTGCATGCCACCATGCCCAGCTAATTTTTTTGTATTTTTGGTAGAGATGGGATTTCACCAAGTTGCCCGGGCCAGGCTCGAACTCCGGAGCTCAGGCAATTCACCCACCTCAGCATCCCAAAGTGCTGGGATTTCAGGCGTGAGCCACCGTGCCCGGCTGGACCGGGAGCTTCCTGAGGTCAAAGGCTGCATCTTATTCATCTTCATGCCACGCCTGTCATTCCTAGCATGGTGCCTGCCTACAGCATGGTTCCCTACACATGTGCACTATGTTGAAAGGGTGAACAAACCACCACTTTATCTTTAACAGATGGGGAGACTAAAATTTAGACAAGGGAAGGGATCCTTGGTTCCACAGCAAGCTGGCAAGGCAGGGAAATAGGATCTCCAGTGTCTGGTGAAGGCTCCCCTTTCTTTTCTACACCCCCTGGGTTCACAGAGAAGGCAGGCAGACTTCTCTCATTTCCCCACAAAAGCCACAGGTAAAGGTGTTTATAGCTTGGCAGCTAACCAAGGCCACAGGCATGCCAACAGGTCACAGTCTGACCCTGGCAACCATTTTTTTTTAAACTGGTGTTAATAACCGTGCTTTCTACTGTAATCTGAAAACTCTCTACACCTCCATGCTAAGGACATAATAAACCAACCCCGAAATTCAGGCCATAAAACATGGGCTCGTCTAACTGGTCACCTGCATAATAATTACTTCCAAAAATTATGTAATAATAATTATTCATATTTGTGAAAAGCCTCTTCTGCGTAGAGCAGTTTTTTTCTTTCTTTCTTTTTTTTTTTTTGACATGGAGTTTCGCTCTTGTCACCCAGGCTGGAGTGCAATGGCACAATATCGGCTCACTGCAACCTACGCCTTCTGGGCTCAAGAGATTCTCCTGCCTCAGCCTCCCAAGTAGCTGGGATTACAGGTGGCCGCCACCATGCACGAATAATTTTTGTATTTTTAGTAAAGATGGGGTTTCATCATGTTGGCCAGGCTGGTCTTGAACTCCGGACCTCAGGTGATCTGCCCACCTCAGCCTCTCAAAGTGCTGGGATTACAGGCATGAGCCACTGTGCCCGGCTGTAGAGCACTTTCATATAGGCTAACTTGTTTGGTATTCAAATAAGTATTTCTGAAAGAAAATGATGTTCTCTCAAAATAATGACTGTATATTTTAAGTAAGTGAATTTGTCATATGTGAAGTGTATTTCGATAAATCTCATTTTAAAAGTAACAGTGAAAATCACAAGTTACTTTTATTTTCTTCCTCGTGCTTTTTGACATTTTCCAAATTGTCCTTAATTGAAAAAAAACATAGAATAGCACAGCAGAAGGAAGAGGATGGATCACTGGGAGGCAGGGAACCTTCTCTCAGGGCTCTCTGGCCCTTTGGTGGTCTCCCTGGACAGAGAGGTACTGAGACACTGCTGAGCAGAGGGGACAAGCCCTGACTCTCTATTGTGTGTGACACTGAGTTTATCACTACGCCTTTCCAAACCTCCATTTCATCCCCTGCAAAATGGACCTGATGCCTGCCACACCTGGCTCACCAAGCTGTGACAAGCCTTAAAAGAGAAGGGTGGGCCAGGTGCAGTGGCATACACCTGTAATCCCAACACTTTGGAAGCCCAAGGCGGGTGGACCATGAAGTCAGGAGTTCAAGACCAGCCTGACCAACATGGTGAAACCCCATCTCTACTAAAAATACAAAAATTAGCCAGGCATGATAGCGTGCACCTGGAATCCCGGCTACCCAGGAGGCTGAGGCAGGAGAATTGCTTGAACCTGGGAGGCAGAGTTTGCAGTGAGCCGAGATCGTGCCACTGCACTCTGGCCTAGGCAACAGAGCAAGACTTCATCTCAAATAAACAAACAAACAAATAAGAAGGGTGATCAGTCCCATGCATGAGGGGACACTGTGCACTGTAACCACCCTGCACACCTAACAAGCAATGCTATCACCAAAACCTCCTCTGCTGCAATCTCCTCATAGCTTCCTGCCCCTCCCACCTTTAAAATCACCAAATATCTCAAACATGGAAAAGTTTTAGACTTGAGAAGGAGAAGGATCAGAGAGAACAACTATAGATCAACCACCCAGCTCTGTTACATCTTGACACTTGGTCATACTTGCCTCAGATTTTAATTTTTTTTCTAAGAAATAAAACATACAGATAGAATTAAACCCCCTGTGGGCCAGGCACGGTGACTCACGCCTGTAATCCCAGCACTTTGGGAGGCAGAAGCGGGCGGATCACGAGGTCAGGAGATCAAGACCATCTTGGCTAACACGGTGAAAGCCCGTCTCTACTAAAAATATAAAAAATCAGCGGGGCGTGGTGGTGGGTGCCTGTAGTCGCAGCTACTCGGGAGGCTGAGGCAGGAGAAGGGCGTGAACCCGGGAGGCGGAGGTTGCAGTGAGCCGAGATCGCGCCACTGCACTCCAGCCTGGGCAACAGAGCGAGACTCTCTCAAAAAAAAAAAAAAAAAAATTAAACCCCCGGTGTGCTTCCTTCTGATCTCATTCCTGTCCCTCCCTTCCCAAAGGTTACCCTATTCTAAATCTAGGGTCTTTGATTTCCCATGCATGTTTCAATACTTTTACTAGCTGACTGTAGCCCCAAAATGTCTACATAGCTTATTTTGTATTTCTTTGGGTTTTTTGTTGTTTGTTTGTTTGTTTTGGAGAAAGTCTCTCTCTGTCACCCAGGCTGGAGTGCAGTGGCACAATCATGGCTTACTGTGGCCTCAAACTCCTGGGCTCAATCTATCTTCCCACCTCAGTCTCCCAAGTAGCTGGGACTACAGGTGCATGCCATCATGCCCAGCTAATTTTTGTATTTTTAGTAGAGATGGGGTTTCGCCATGTTGCCCAGGCTGGTCTTGAACTCCTGGGCTCAAGCGATCTTCCCACCATAGCCTCCCAAAGCGCTGGAATACAGGCTTGAGCCACGGGCCCAGCTGAATGCGTTAAGAAACATTTTTTATCATTTGTGTCACACTGTACCTATGCTACAACTTGATGTTAGTTTTTTTCCTAGGTTGTAACTATGTTGAGGCTGCAGACTTAGTTTATTTTTACTCCCAGTATATTATTCAATTGTATGACTACATCACAATTAATCTATCTGGTCTGCTGTTTGTTTGTTGAGACGGAGTCTCGCTCAGTCACTCAGGCTGGAGTGCAGTGGCACGATTTCGCTCAATGCGACCTCCACCTCCCAGGTTCAAACAATTCTCCTGTCTCAGCCTCCCAAGTAGCTGGGACTACAGGCACAGGCCACCATGCCCGGCTAATTTTTGTATTTTTAGTAGAGACGGGATTTCACCATATTGATCAGGCTGGTCTCAAACTCCTGACCTCAAGTGATCCACCTGCCTTGGCCTCCCAAAGTGCTGGGATTACAGGCATGAGCCACAGTGCCTGGCCTATCTGGACTGCTGTTCATGGATAATTCAGTAATTTCTAAATTTTCACAATTATGCGCTGAATGACGAGTGGAGTCATTGAATTGTAGCTATGAGTATCTTCTACTTTCTTACATGTTGCCAAACTGTTCTCCAAAATCGTTTTACCAGTTCATATCTCCATAGGTATTTGAGGGTCCCAACTGTGCGACATCCTCACCCCCCACCCCCCTATATTGACAGACTCGACTCCGTGCCCATCTGGTGGGTGTATCACAGTTCTCTTCATTTGCATCTCTCACGTGGCCAATAAGGTTGAACATCTTTTCACATTTTAGGCTATTTTAGCCATTTAGGTTTCCTCTTTTGTGAGTTGCCTGTTGATATCCTTAACCCATATTTTAAAAATTGGATTGTTGGTCAGCCCATTAAACTCCCTCCACCTGGCACACCCACCTCCCTATTTCCACAACCTAACTGATCGCTACTTTTTCCGGGAAACTTGTTCTCTTTCCTCAATTCGAATTTAGAGTTGCCTCTAAATAATCACTGGTGACACCGTACCTTTCTTGTGGCATTTATAATTTCCTGTTCTGTAGTGTTTTAACTTCTTATTTTGCATATCAAACTTTTTAGTTTACAAAAGCACCTGCTCCTTCATTGTCTTATTTGAACATTTATGCAACAGCCCCACGAGTTGGGTAGTATTATTACCCTCTTTTCAACCGATAAAGAAACATGGTGTAGGAGGGTCTAGCTAACCCAAGACCCCGCCCTGGCTCAGAGGCAGAGCTGGACTTGAAGCCAGGACAATTCAATTCCACGTGCAGCTCACAGCACAATCCCCTCTTATTTATCTATGCATCAACACCGCCTCCTCCACGAGATTGCCAGTTCCTTGTCTCTCATCCACCTGTGTGTCTCCCATCCACCTGTGTGTCTCACATCCCCCAGCTCTAGTACCACACAGTGGGGCAATCAAGATTCTGAATACAGAATTTCTTAACAAAGTATTAATACAATGATCTCTTACTGCACACCTACTGGGCACCAGGGGCTTTGCATACATTAACTCTAACCTTCCCAATAACTCTATTTAGGTGAGGACACGGAGGCTTAAGACTTAAAGTCTCAGGAGCAAGAATTGTTTAAAAAAAAAAAAAAAGAAGTGACACACTCAGGCTCCCATGGCCAGTAATGGGTGGAGCTGGCCTGTAGCCTCAGAGGTGAGCACTTCGCTCTATCATCTCTGTCCCCCAGCATCCTGAAGGCAGACCCAGCCAGCTTAGAAGCTAGTGGGAGTGTTCTGCTCCCATCATCAGCCCTACCCGCGTTGGACACACGTTCTCCTGGCAGAATATGGTTAAGTAGCACAATCCTAGGGCCCCTTTGGGACTTGAAGATGTGCTCTCCAGGATTGGGAGATTTTGTGCCATGGGGCTGCTCCCAGGCTTTCCTTCCAGGTTCAGGCAGGTACTCAGCAGTGCTAGGTTCTGCTGAGGTGCCAGGATCCAGTATGGGGCAGTGAGGCAGGTGAGAGCAGGGCGATCAAGGGGCAGAAGGAAGTGAGGAAGGAGGTGAAAGGACTCCTGGATCTCTGCTGAGAAGGTGAGGTGGGGGGCTGCACAGATCATGCTCCAAGGCCAGGAGGCAGAGGGCCCAGAGTGAGCAACTGACAGTGAACAGGGAAGGCTCTGGGGGAAGGTGCTGTCCACTGGCCACACCCATGAAAGCACATATCCCTGTCTGGTGGGGGTGTCTGCAGAGTGGGATGGTAGCCACAGAGGTGGGCGCTGTGGACTGAGGGCAAGGATGGGGGTGGGGTTATTGGTAAGTGTTCTTCCTCCCTTCCCCCAAGAGTGAGTCTGGGTGGGGCCGTGTCTGCCTTTTCCCCCAGGGCAGGGTCCCTATGATTGGAGCTCTGCCCACTGCCTCCATCTGCCATTCCTATGACTCTGTGCATGTTGTCTTTCATTGTGTGCCCTTTATTTACATGACGTGTTGTGCGTGTGGTATATATTTGCGATTGTACCATGTATTTCTGTGCACTGTGTCTCTACGCAATTTGTTGTTTGGGGCTATTTCGGCCATGTAGGTTTCCTCTTTTGTGAATTGCCTTTTGATATCCTTAACCCGTATTTTAAAAATTGCATTGTTAGCCCACTGAATTCCGTCCACCTGGCACACCCACTAACCTATTTCCACAATCTATCTGAATGCCACCTTTTCAGGAAAACTTGTGTCTGTTGCCCGTCTGTGTTGTGACTTTATGTGTTATGTCCGTCTACCTTACATGCATGTTCTGTTGTGTGTCTCTGTTGTGTACAGTGTGTTCCCCCTTGTGTATCTATGCCTATGGCTGGTGTGTACAGTACTTCTCTTTGTGGTGTGTTTGTGTCCTGTACATGCTGTGGTGTGTTCTGACCTGTGTCGGAACAACATGCGTTGTGCACTGTGTGTTGTGTATCTACATTATACTTGTGCTGTGTCTCTGTGCCGAACGCCTGTGCTGTTAGTGCAAGGTGTTGTGTGGCCTGTTTGGGCGTCCTGGGTCTGTGTCTGCGTGTGTCTGCGTGTGTCTGCGCCAAGGGTCCGCGCCGCCCTGCTGTGTGTCTGTGCCAGGGTCCGCCGGTGCCTGCGCGCAGAGCTGTGTTTCCTCAACAAGTGTGCGAGCGGTCGTGTGCGCCATGAGCGCTGCCTGGCGTCTCCGTGTGCGCCGCGGTGTGGCCGCTCCTCGGCGGGGGGCCCGGGTCCTGGCTAGTGGCCGCGGAGGATGCGCGCCCGCGGGGCGGGCGGGGGCTGGCGGGGGCTGGCGGCGCTGCGGAGCCCGGCGGCCGCGGGCTCCAATGGCGAGGCCGGCGCGGCCCCCGCTAATTACATAAGCGGGACGTCAATAATTCGCGGGAAAACGCGAAAAAGATGGCGCCCCGCGCCCGGGGGGCCCCTTCCTGAGCGCCCCGGCCCCTCCCTCCGCCGCCTCCCCCTCCTCCCCGCGGCGCCCCCGCCCCGCCCCGCCCCCGCCGAGACCCCGACCCCGGCCCCACGGGCGGACACTCGGCCGGGCAGCCGCGGGCCGAGCGCAGCCGCCTCCGCCACCGATGCGCCTGGTGGCCAGACTCCAAGTGGGACCGGCGGACACGCAGCCTCGCGGTGAGTTCTGCGCTGTTGGGCGGACTCCCCGCCACGCTCTCCCCTCCCGGCCCTCATCCCTCTCTTTTCGAAATCTCCCTGAACTTTGGCGGCCCGAACGCCTCCGGGGGGTGAGACTCCTGCGGAGCGGGGCGCTCGGGGGTGGGGACGGGGGGTGCAGGTTACCTGCGGGGCAGAGGGGCCCCACCCGGGTTCCCGAGCCCCGGGGGGCGTGGGTGACAGGTCGTTCTTCCTCGCCCCCGATCTTTAATTTTCCTATCGGGGTGGGGGAAGGACAGACGGGCGTTTGGCATTTCGCTCACGTCCGAAGTCAGGCTGCGGCAGGGTTGGGATGGGGGAGGCTTGGCGTCCGAGCGACTGAGGAGAGGAGCGCTGAACCCGAAGGGGGTGCTTCTGCAAGCTTTTTCCCCCCTCCTGAACACCCTTTTTAAAAAGCCAACGGCCGCCCTGGGAGAGGCCCCGGCGCATGAATCATCCTCGCTTCCTGCCCCCGCCCGGCCCCGCGCTCCCGGTGCCGCGGATTTGAACTGGACGCAGACGGGAACCCGCAAACAGGCATTTCTTTGCAAATGGGTTTGAATCAGCCAATCACAGCCCGCGGGGGCCCGCTCCGGGAGGACGGAGGCGGGGGCTGGGGGGGCGCCACCCGGGGGCCCCCGCCCGGCCAGGGTGGAGGCGGGTGCGGCGACCCGGCCGGCTCCTAGAGGCGCAGCGGGGGAGGAAGTGTCAGTTTGTGAACCTGCAGCGGCCCCGGCCTGGCCCCTGGCCGGGCGGGCGGGGACCTCGCAGCGCCGGGCGAGCCAGGTGGCAGGGAGAGGACAGGGATTCAGACCGCATCCCCTGCCCGGGAGCCTGTGCGCTCTGCGCTGGAGAAAAAGGAGATGGGAGTGGGGGTGGAGAGGGTCGTGGCCACGCCACCATCTGGGGAGCCGAGACCCCTGCAGTGCCTGGCTCGCCCCAGGGCCCCGCACATACTTAGCTTCACACACTCCCTGGCACAATGCCGTAGACATCATCCTGCCCAGTCTCACAGGAGTACACACACGCACCACACAGAAACAGGCACTGGACTCTCTCCCTGTGAACAGATAGTCATGACACCAGGTGCCCAGCGCCATGGCCACAAGGAGGAGACCCGAGTAGGCCCGCGGGGAAAGAGAGAGGCTGTGTGTGGCTGTAGTGGAGAGCGTGTGGAGGGACTTGGAGCCAGGTGAGCCCAGCAGAAAGGAGGGGGCGTTAGGGACGGCTTTGAGCACCAGTGAGGGCAGTGGGGAGCCCCAGAAAGTTTCTGGAAGGAAATTGGTGGCCCTGCGGAAGAGTCTGGTGGAGAGGCAGGAATGCAGGAACGGCCTGTTTAGCACTGGGTGCTGGTAGTACCGTTCCCCACCCTAGGTGCCTAGTGGAGGTAAGCACAAGGCCCAGGAAACTGTTATTGGGTGAATGAATGAATGAATGAATGGTCCAAGCAAAAGATGAGGCCTGAACTGAGACCAGGACAGGAGGATGGAAGCTAGAGCTGGAAAGCCAGAAATCATGGCACTTAAAATGGGCCGGCTGTGGCAACTAATTGCTTGGAGGAGTTTGAGATGCATGAAGGCAGTACCACAGGCAGGGAGAGAGAAATCGATGGGTGAACTGCACGTTGAATAGGATGGTGAGAGACAGGCGTGGAGAGGCTGGCATGGGGATGGATGACTTCACTGCTTGGAGCAAATGTGTATCTGGGTGAAAGCATAAGTGGGTTTAAATGTCCCAGAATTGATTTCCATTAAATCATCTCATAATTGAGAACAGAAGGGGGGATTACAAAAGACAGATGACCCAGTCTACACTAGCTACACGCCACCCAGTTTTCCTTTCTAGGTGAATTTTCTCTGGACAGATCTCAGGGTAGGGATGGTTGCAGGGGTTGGGGGTAAAAATAAAACCCAACTGCTTGCCTGGAGAAGATCCTCCATCCAGAGCACATGGACTGTGTTTGCTTAAGGAATAAAACCTCAGCCTCCTGAGACAGGGAGTGGTTCAGGCCCGATGGGTAGGGGACTTTGTTCTGTGTGGGTTGAGAGATCCATTCTCTTTAAAAGGTAGTGTGGTATGGGCCATGGCTCTGCCTTTGGCCCATCAGCCTCTTCTCCTTGCCACACCTGTTTCCCTATCTGTAAGATGTGAATAATAATAATGTCTCCCTCATAGGATGGTCACGAGGAATCAGTGAGATAATAACCAAGTCTGGCTTATAGCACAGGGTACAGAAATGGTGGTTTCCTTCCTTACCCTGATGGGCTTTCTGAAGCAGGGAAGCAAGAAGCAAAAACCCTGTTCTTTCTCTCCCAGTGTCAGGGGAAGCTGATGGAGAATCGAGCTCTGGATCCAGGGACTCGGGACTCCTATGGTGCCACCAGCCACCTCCCCAACAAGGGGGCCCTGGCGAAGGTCAAGAACAACTTCAAAGACTTGATGTCCAAACTGACGGAGGGCCAGTATGTGCTGTGCCGGTGGACAGATGGCCTGTACTACCTCGGGAAGATCAAGAGGGTAAACCCATCCTCTCTGGCCCCTGTTCTCAGACTCAGAATCTCTCTGCTCATGTTCCAGCCTGGCTGTCAGACCAGGGGGCAGGGGGATTGCTGGACAATTCCCTTCTTGTCCCTCATGCCCAAAGCTGGTGGTGGGAGGGGCCAGAGCCTGGTCTTGCAGGCACCATCCCTAGGGTCAACATCATCCAACTAGTTCTTTAGAAAAGTGCTCTGAGAGCCTACAAAACAAAAAAGTCAGGTTTGAGAGGATCACAGAGGAGCATCTGACTTGTGCTTCTGTCCTCAACATTCTGACCAAGTTGCCATCCATCGGTCCCTGGCTGTACGACTCCAGTGACTAGGAGTACACCCTGTCCAGGAACTGCCATCCTTCTTCCCCTTCTAGCCCTGCTTTCTGGAACATACGGAGACAAAAATGGGGGAGGAAGACTATGTTCCAGGTTGGCTTTTCCCCAGCCCTTTCTCACTTGCTTCTTCCTATCTGTACCCCAGGTCAGCAGCTCTAAGCAAAGCTGCCTCGTGACTTTCGAAGATAATTCCAAATACTGGGTCCTATGGAAGGACATACAGCATGGTGAGTTTTCCTAACATTTCGGGTAGCCCCCAACCTCCCCAGATCTTCTCTCCTCTGCTGCCTTCATTTCTTCCTTCTGTCCTTCCATCTCTTACTCCTGGCATCTGCCCTTGACCATGAACCCCAAGCCCACCTGTGATGATGATCAAATCTGGTTGTATATTGACTTGGGAAGGTACTTAGGACATCAGTCATCCCCTTGAGAATTCATACCCCAGGAGGGAGGATGGGCAGGTGGGGAAGGTAGCTTAGGGAGGTGCTGGGAGGGCCAGGACTGGGCCTCAGGCCTGCGTTTGCTTCCTGGCTGCACTACAGCTGCAGCTGCTCAAAGCTCTGCGTGAGTCTGGGCTAGAAAAGGGGGCGTGCCCAGGTAATCAGAATTGTCAGCTCTAGATGCAAGCACAGTGTCCCTGATTTAACATATGAATAAAACTAATGGAAGCAGCCTTCTCCACGGGGCAAGGAGTTGGGAGGAATGGGAGAAAAACCAATAAAGCAGAGGTGAGCGAGGCAGGGTGAAGATGGACATGCCTGGATGGAGCTAGACCAGCTTTCAGGGCTGAAAGGAATCTGGGTTGGGTATCATCCCTGCCTTCAGAAAGCTGACATCTCTCCCTTGCAGAGATGGCAAGTCAGGGCCATCTTTGCCACCATTCTCCCTTCCCATACACACAACAGACATCAGTAGCCATTGACAACACATGTACTTTCAACTTGGAGCCCCAAGCAGCTACTGCCTGTCAATCAGAGTTGGCATAAGAGGAGAAACCTGTTTGCCATTTATACTCTAACAGGAGAAGAGACATGACCCCTAGCAGGGTAAGAAGCAGGTTTTAGGGTCAGGTAGACCTTGGACCAAGTTCCAGCTTTGCCACTTACTAGCTGCATTTGCAGGAGCAAGTAATATGACCTGAGTTTTAGTTTCTTCATGTGAGAGGTGATAGTGAAAGTACTGGCTTCATAGGGTGGTTGGGAGGCTTAGGTAAGCTAATCCATGTAAAATGCTTAGCTCAGTACTATTGGTTTTAGAGAAGCTGTTACTCAAGAATTTGTTACCAGCCAGGCGCAGTGGCTCATACCTGTAATCCCAGCACTTTGGGAGGCCAAGGTGGGTGAATCGCCTGAGGTCAGGAGTTTGAGACTGGCCTGACCAACACAGTAAAACCCTGTCTCTACTAAAAATACAGCTACCCGGGAGGCTGAGGCAGGAGGTTGCAGTGAGCTGAGATCACACCACTGCACTCCAGCCTGGGCAACAGAGCGAGACTCTGTCTCAAAAAAAAAAAAAAAGAAAAGAAAAGAAAAGAAAAAGAAAAAAAAAGAATTTGTTACAATAAGAGATGATTCCAAGAAGCCTGCCAAGAAGAGGCTGCAGAACTCAGCCAGTTAGTAAAGCTTTCGAATTGCCCCCTTCTCCAAGAAATTGTGGCCAGTGCAGACCGATTCCTCTCCAACCCCTGAAATAGTATTATATAAATATCCAAAGCAATGAGGATCTCCTCTCCTGGTTTACCCCCTTATTGAAAGCATAAGGAGCCAGATGGAGAAGACCATGCATCTTAGCTGACCTCCTGTGGAGGCCCAGCACATACCAGGCTCCTTGGAGGTACCCACAGTGATCAGCTGAAGAATGGCTTGTCTCCTAGCCAGAACTGCCCCTTCCGGGCAGAATGGTGACCCTCTGGCATCTCCCGAGATGAGAGCATAAGGCTGAGCACCACTGTAGTTATTGATCCATTGCTTCATTAAGCCAGTGAGGACTTACTGAGATGCACTGTGGGCACCACCTTCCTGGGAGCATGTTCAAGAATAAGAGGCAACGTTCCTGCCTGGCCATATATTCAACAAATGTCTTGGAACACCTGTTACATGCCACACTCTATGAGGTCCTGGGGATACAGAGATGAAGAGGTACCATTTCTTTTTTTTTTTTTTTTTTTTTTTTTGAGACAGAGTCTTGCTCTGTCACCCAGGCTGGAGTGCAGTGGCTTGATCTCGGCTCACAGCAACCTCTGCCTCCCAGGTTCAAGTGATTCTTCTGCCTCAGCCTCCTGAGTAGCTGGGACTACAGCCACGTGCCACCACGCCTAGCTAATTTTTGTATTTTTAGTAGAGAGGGGGGGTGTCACCATATTGGGCAGGCTGGTCTCGAACTCGTGACCCTGTGATCCGCCCGCCTCGGCCTCCCAAAGTGCTGGGATTACAGGCGTGAGCCACTGCGCCCAGCCGAAGAGATCCCATTTCTACCCTTACAAAATTTTCAGCGTGCTGGGGAAATAAGACAAACACGTATCAAAATGTGTTTAATGTATACACACAAACCTTTCACACATAAAAACATATTTATTCTTCAACCAAAATAAAATGCAAAGAAAAAAAGAGATGGAGAGGGGACCTGTAGACTAAAAGCAATTTTAAAAACATCAGCCAGTCACCATGTATGGACTTTACTTGGGGACTTTGATTCAAAAGAACAGACTTAAAATTGTTAAGGTATTTGTACTTCAGAAACAATTGGAAATGAGAACATTAACTGAATTTGTTAATGATATTAAGCAATTATGTTAACTTATAGGTGCAGTAGAGGTGTTTTAATTATGTTTTTTAAAAAGAGTCTTGATCTTTCACAAATACATACTGAAATATTTATGGAAAAACTATTGGGTATCTGGGACTCAATTTAAAATAATTACAGGAAGGAGAAGTAGGTGGGAATATAGTAGAAACGAGATTGGCCATGAGTTCATAAGTGATGAGAAGATGGAGTTTCATTATAACTTCTAGGCCGGGCACAGTGGCTCACGCGTGTAATCCCAGAACTTTGAGAGGCCAAGGCAGGTGGATCACTTGAGGTCAGGAGTTCGAGACCATCCCGGCCAACATGGCAAAAGCCTGTCTCTACTAAAAATGTAAAAAGTAGCTGGGCGTGGTGGCATGCACCTGCAATCTCAGCTACTCGGGAGGCTGAGGCAGGAGAATTGCTTGAACCAGGGAGGCGGAGGTTGCAGTGAGATAAGATCACGCCACTGCACTCCAGCCTGGGTGACAGAGACTCCATCTCAACAAAACAAACAAACAAATTATATTATCCCATAATAAAGTTTTAAGAAAATAACAACCATTTAACAAAACAAGTTAAATAAGGCGGGAGAGGCAGCATGATGTGTCAAAAGAACAAAGGGTTTGATGTCAAACAGCCATGGGTTTAATCCCCCACTCACCTACTTACTAGCTAAGCAAGGGACTTAACCTTTCAGAGCCTCAATTTCCCCATCTTTAGAATGGTAATGATGATAGGCACCTCAGAGTGGTTGGGGAGATTCAGTGAGGTGGCATGTGGGGCCCAGCACTAGGCCTAGCAGACAGTAGAGGCTGGGCATCTGGAGTGTGAGTATAAAACTTCCATTCCTGTGAGCTGGACCTGACCCTCGAGGGCCTCTCTTTCAGCCGGTGTTCCAGGAGAGGAGCCCAAGTGCAACATCTGCCTAGGGAAGACATCAGGGCCGCTGAATGAGATCCTCATCTGCGGGAAGTGTGGCCTGGGTGAGTGGAGCGAGCAGGGCCCTGAGAAGGCCCCGACCTATAGGTCCCCACGCACTGGCCCCTGACGGGTACTGCTGCAGCCTGTTGGGGCCTCAGCTGGCTTCCTGTTTCTCTTGGCACTGCAGGGTGAAAGGGGGCCAGTTGCTGTAAGTGAGGGCTTGGGAAGAGATCCCGGGGAAAGCTGGGAGGGTATGATGGTGTATGTAATTTGGGGCCCAGCTAGATGGAGAGGATGGGTGGGAAAGATGGGGCTCAGGCACTGAAGTCAGACCTTCCTGTGTCCCCCCCCCCCACCCCACAACTGGCCAATGCTGTCATTTAGTTCCCAGCCTGGACACTGACTTGGCCACCTTGGTGGGCATCAGCAGCCAGGCTCCCGGCAGCTGGCAGGCAGAGCTCCTAGGACTTCCCTCAGCCCTCCCAGCCCTGCCTCCTTTGGGCCAACTGGCCTTGGGCCACGATGTCCTTGTGGGCGCTCACCGCCCCCTCCTCTGCCGTAGGTTACCACCAGCAGTGCCACATCCCCATAGCGGGCAGTGCTGACCAGCCCCTGCTCACACCTTGGTTCTGCCGACGCTGCATCTTCGCACTGGCTGTGCGGGTGAGCCTTCCATCCTCCCCAGTCCCTGCCTCTCCTGCCTTCTCCAGTGGGGCAGACCAGAGACTCCCATCACAGAGCCTGAGCTCCAAGCAGAAGGGCCACACCTGGGCTTTGGAGACAGATAGCGCCTCTGCCACTGTCCTTGGCCAGGATTTGTAGACTCCCTGAGCCTCAGTTTCCTCAACTGTAAAGTGGAGATGGGTTTGGTGTCGGGAATAACGGGACCAATAAATGATGCTTTACTATTAAAAAAGAAAATCCATGTAAATACATGTTGGTAATTGTTGCCTTTATTGCGCTTATTACTCTTAATTCTGTTATCAACGGAGTTCCTTCTGGGATAGAGGGGATGGGTTTGGAATTAATGAGAAAAAGCTCCTTGCTTTTCTGACTATATTGGAATATCTGCGGGTCCCCCAAGCCCTGGCAGCACTTCCCTCAATAGACAGCCATGTGCTGACTCGCGTGGTCCACCCGGACCTGGTGGTTGACTGGGGCCCTCGTCTCCCCCCAGAAAGGCGGCGCGCTGAAGAAGGGCGCCATCGCCAGGACGCTGCAGGCCGTGAAGATGGTGCTGTCCTACCAGCCCGAGGAGCTCGAGTGGGACTCGCCCCATCGCACCAACCAGCAGCAATGCTACTGCTACTGCGGCGGGCCCGGAGAGTAAGGCAGGGGGTCGGGGCCCCCCGGGCGGCAGGGCAGGTCTCCAAGAATCGCCAGCAGGGACCGCCCATAGGGAGCGAGCCTGGCGTGTCAGCCAAGGCGCGGACCTTGAGGGCGGGCCCAGTGTGTTGCGCTGTGGGGGCGGGGCCTCGAGGGGCGGGCCTGGAGTGTCAGCCGCGGGGGTGGGGCCTCGGGGGCGGGACTCGGGGGGGGCGGTCAGCCGCTGCGGAGGCGGGGCCTCGAGGGGTGGGCCCGGAAGATTTGACCTGAGGGCGGGACCTCGGGAAGTGAACTCCGCAGGTTAGACCTGAGGGCGGGGCCTCGGGGGGCGGGCCCGGAAGGTTAGACCTTGGGGCGAGGCCTCGGGAGGCGGGCCTGGCGGGTTGCGACCGCCCAAGCAGGGCCCCAGGGAGGTGAGGCAGGTCGAGAAGCACCCTGTGGAGGGGCGGGGTGGGGAGGAGGGAATAGTAAGGCCTCGGGGACAGGACCTGAGGAGGCGAGGCCTCAAGGGGCGGTCCCTGAAGGGAAGGGCTCGGGGTGGGGCCCGAGGGGGCGGGACCTCAAGGGGAGAACCGAAGGCCGGCTCCGCGTGGCATCTAGCACTGTGGAGCAGGGCTGGAGGGCAGAGGTGTTTCCTTGGAGCTCTGTAGGAAACGAGGAAGTATTGAAGAGTGGTTAAGAGCCTGGGCCGGACACAGTGCGAATCCTCCCAGGACGTCCACGTCCTGGCTCTGCTCCTTACCAGCTGTGCAACCCCTTAGCCTCAGCTCTCTGAATAGTTTCCCCATCATGTGGTGATTATGAGCAGAGCGTGAATTATGTAATTCACATAGAGGTTCTCATAGTGCCTGGCATTTGGTAAACACTTAAAAAAATGTGAGCTGTTACTGGTGGTAGTGGTGGTACTAATGCATGAAAGTCAAGATAACCTTTTCACAGTCAGAGTCAGTGGAACCGGCTGCTGGTGAGATATGAAGATCCTTTTCCCGCCTGGCGCGGTGGCACACGCCTGTAGTCCCAGCTTCGTAGGAGGCTGAGGTGGGAGGATCACTTGAGCTTGGGAGATGGAGGCTGCAGTGAGCTGTGATCATGCCACTGTACTCCAGCCTGGGCGACAAAGCAGGACGACCCTGTCTCCAAAAATAGAAAAGATTCTTTTCCCTGGAGATGTGCAATCAGGCAGGGGTAGGGGGCCGGGGGGCGGGGCATGCTATGTCGGGGCCACTGTGGAGGGAATTCTTGTCCTGGCTCTGCGGCAAGAGTCTTTGATTCTTCCTTGCCGACCTGGGCCTCTATGTAGCCATGGCAGTTGAGCTTGCTTCTTTGGGCTGAGTGCACGTGGCATTGTGGAAGGAACCACAGATGTAAGAGGGAGGGTCTCTGCCCTCAGGAAGTTCAGGCGTCAGGACCCCCTGAAGTCCTGAATCTCAGCCCCAAGTTCCAGCTGGGTAACTTGGGCAAAGCTTGAACTACTTCATCTCTCAAATGGGCTTAACCTTAACTTCAGGCCCATGAGCTTCCCCAAGTATTGTCAGATGGAGAAGTGCTTATGGAAACCTTTCCTGCATTAATGCAGTGGTTCTCAATGCCTATGGGCAGAGTTGCACAGGATCCTTGTTAAAAATGCATCCCAGAGGCTTCCCCAAAGATTGAATAGGTCTGCAGTGGACCAAGGAATCTGCGTTTTAACCTGGAGCTCACCTGACAAGGTGTCAATGAAGCATTGAGCATTTTGCTCTTCATATTCCATGAATAGTTGTTGGATGACCATGATAGGGCAGATACAGTTGCAGGTGAGAAAAGCCAGATGTAGTCTTGCCCCCGTGCAGCTTACAGAAACCATTATTCTCCCGTGAAGTCTCCAAGGCAAACGTTTCCCTGTCAGCAGTGTTTGGGAAGCAGCAAGTCCAGAAATGGTGGCTTCATTGTGGCATGGCAAGGAGAGCACAGCCTCTGAAGTTAGGGAAACCAGAATTTGAATCACCATCCTCCACTTGCCTGTGAGCTAGGGCAAGCCATTTCACCTGTGACTTATCTGTAATATGGGGACAGTGTCCCATCTTTTACCAGGTGGTGAGGTGAAATGAGAGTATATGTCCAACTCTCAGGTCCTCCCTTGGCACAGCCTAAGTGCTCAGTAACTGAATTATCTTCCCTTTCTGCCAGTGGAGGGCAAATTTAACTTGGGAAAGGTTGCCGAAGCTCATACCTGACTAGGGGTGTGGTCCTGGCTGACCTTGGCTCCTCTGTCTCTCCAGATGGTACCTGCGGATGCTGCAATGTTACCGGTGCAGGCAGTGGTTCCACGAGGCCTGCACCCAGTGCCTCAATGAGCCCATGATGTTTGGAGACCGGTAGGTGCTAATTTGGTCCAAGTGGGCCTTGGGCGTGGTAGGGAGAGGGCAGGGATGGCAGCAACAACTCCTGCAGGTTGACTGCCAGGCTCCAGACAAGAGGAGGTCTGTGACAATGTATGCCTACCTGTTTACTGGAGGCAGCTCAAGGTAGGGGATCCCCTAGCTATGCAGGGCCAGGAGGCAATACAGAAGTATGCTGGGCCACATCCCTAGTTGCCATTGATTTCTGGAGTACCTTAGATAAATGCCTGCCTTCCCTATGCCCTAGTCTCTTAAGTGTCTGGGGAAGAAGGGATGACACAGTCTTTGCACCAGCCCTGCCCAGGGTTGCTGTGGGAGTCACTGGGGAAATGGATGGCTTAATGTGGCTTCTAACCGATGGACCAAAGCTAATGGAGTCCTTATGGATGTCAAACCTGATGTTATGCATCTTTTGGTTGGTGTCTCATGTCATTTGTGATTGCGCGTGTGTCTGTCTCAGAGGGGAAGAGGGTGACCATGGCAGCCCAGCCTAGCTCAGCTCACTCTCTGTGAACTCAGCCACGCTTCAGGGCAAGATTTGGGAAGGAGATTGAGGGCAGGGGTTAGAAGGAATATGGGGTATCTCTTAGTCCCTGTCCTGCCCTGTCCTTGACCCCCAGTGGCCAGCAGTCCTAGGAGTGAGAAGATTATGGGAAGGTAGGTGGGGAATGAGGAGATCAAGGGGCTGGACTGGGGTGGGGGTGTCAGAGCCCCTCCCACCATAGGCCCCCGTCTCTACCCACCCACAGGTTTTACCTGTTCTTCTGCTCCGTGTGTAACCAGGGCCCAGAGTACATCGAGAGGCTGCCCCTGCGATGGTGAGAGGGTGGGGCTTAGTCAACCACCGCTGCTCCTCCCAGCTTCTCCCCTCCCTCCTCCCTCCTGGAACAATTCCATTTCCAGCTACTGGGTCCCAACCCTGCCCCTGTCTCTCAGCCTGGACCCAGAAAGCTGTGACCCTGGCTGAGCAGGCTGCCACCTCACCTGGTCCCACCTCCTTGCCCCCTTGCCCAGGGTGGATGTGGTTCACCTGGCCCTCTATAATCTGGGGGTACAGAGCAAGAAGAAGTACTTTGACTTTGAGGAGATTCTGGCCTTTGTCAACCACCACTGGGAGCTCCTGCAGCTTGGCAAGGTATGTGGGGTTGTGGGATGTCAGTGGCAGGAGGCAGAGAGGTTTGCCCAGGGCCACGCAGTGCAGGACTAGGATGGAAGTCTCTGAACTCTCACCCTTGAGTTGCTGCATCCCTGAGTCCAGGCCTCTGAGCCTGTGTCCTTTAAGGGCCTTCCTAATCCCAGATTTTGGCAGTGGGCAGGTTGGGGCCTCCCCGGTTCAGTGGAGGGGAGCTGAGGCCCTAGATCAAGTCTGGCTGGAACACAGCTCTCTGCTGAGTGTTTGACCCACTCCAGATTTCCTGGCTAGGTTGCAACATGGAGTGGGTCTGCCCACTGCTGATCCTATGCTAAATAGTGGGTCACCAAGGGCCTTGGAAGCCTCAGATCCACGGGAGTGAAATTACAAACGGAGACTTTCAGAATGTCAGAGTTGGAGAGTGACTTGCTTGTGGTCAGCAGAGCTTTGAGGCTGAGCCAGAGCTGGAGCCAGGGCCTCCCTAATCACTCCCACAGGGGTGCTGTGTCTTCTTTTCCCTAATGACATCCTTAGAATCCTCTCCACCACATACAGAGTGAGGCATCTTCTCTATGGACTGCCCCAAATCTTTCTTTGATGAAAAGGAATTTAAAAAGAATAACCTTTATGCTTTGCAAAATATTTCATGTAATAACATCTTCATTTACAGTATTTGATAATTTTTTTTAAAAAATAGATACTATAAAACCTTAAAAGATATGTAGAGTTGGTTTTTAGTAACTTTTTTCTAATTTTTTTTAATTGTACATATTCATGGTGGAAAATCTTTAAAGTACCAAAAAGTATAAGGAAGTATACTTTTTAAAAAATCCATATCACGCCACCCAGAAATCACTAGAACTAATGCATGGGTACATTTCCTTTCCGACTCTCTTCTATGAATATCTTTTTCTGTTTTATGGTTTAAATGATACAGTATATACAATTTTAAATAATCTTTTTTTTAGTATACATTATACTTTTCCATATTACTAGAATCTTCATAAACTTTTTTTGTTTGTTTGTTTGTTTGTTTGAGACGGAGTCTCCCTCTGTCGCCCAGGCTGGAGTGCAGTGGCGCGGTCTCAGCTCACTGCAACCTCCTCCCACTGGGTTCAAGTGATTCTCCTGCCTCCGCCTCCCAAGTAGCTGGGATTATAGGCGCCCGCCAAATTTCATGGCTGCATTGGTTTCTACCATAGTTTACTTGTTTCCTTCCTGTTGGGCAGTTTCTTTCCCATTTGTCCACCATTAGAAACAATGCCACCATTTTTTTTTTGTATGTAAAGTTTTGTTCCTATTGCGTGTTATATCTGCAGATATATAGATTCCATGATAGATTCCATGGAGTAGCATTGCTGGGTCAAGGGTATGGACTTTTTAAAGCTCTCAATACAGTTAGGTCAGGAAGTATTCTCTCCATTTACAAATGGGAATGAACTTGGAGAGGTGAAAAGGCTTTTCTGAGATCCTGGAGTGAGTCAGTGGTCCTCACCTGAAGGACTCAGAAGCATCAGGAGATGGAAGGGAGGGAGTAGGGGCTTGGGCCTCCCCATGCGCCATATGCCTGGGTCTGATGTCCTGCTGGCCTGCTCTCCCACAGCTCACCAGCACCCCAGTGACAGATCGAGGACCACATCTCCTCAACGCTCTGAACAGTTATAAAAGCCGGTGCGTGCAGGGAGGGGAGGGAGTGTGGTGGGGCCCTGTACATGTGAGATTCCTTCCTACCTCATAGCCTTTTCTCAGGCTATGCTCCCTGCCTCTCTGATACTCCCCTTCTCTCTGAATCATTTCCATTCTCCGAGATCCAGGGGATACCCCACCTCCTTTGCACAGCCACTCCAACCACCCCAGCAGCCTGCTGTATTTTGGTACTGGGCTCAGCTCTGCAGCGGGGCTGCACCCCTGCTCTCTGAGGGCCCCTCCGGTTCTAGACATCTAGGCCTTGGGGGCCAGGCACTGAGGGATGGGTGCATCATCTCGGGTGGGCTACATCCTCGGGTGGAAGACATCCCTCAGCCCCTGTCTTCCCATCCAGGGTTCTCAGCACACACAGCTGGCCATGTCCCTCACTACACCACAGAGGCATGCCCAGCCTCCTGAACCTGGCACTCAAGGCCTTTTAAGACCAGGCTGTGCCCGCGTCCTCTGCCGCTGTCCCTTTGCTTTCTGTATTCTGGGTGCCAGCCATCCTGAGCCCTTGGTTTCCTACCTGGCACTTTTACTCATGCTCTGCCCTTTGTCTAGGATGTGCCTCAGTCTTTTTTACTCATTCGTTCCATCAACAAGTATTCATTGAGTTGCTGTTCTATGTCGGGCCTGTCTGGGTGCTGAGGTCATGGTGGGGAATAAAATAAGGTCCTCATCGCTGAAACTCTTCCAGACACCTCTGGGTAGAATTACCCACTCTCTCTTCCACATTCTCATGGTTTAGGGCCCAGACAAAGCTCTGCTCTTCAGTACAAGAGGCCACCTGCCCTCCCAATGGACAGTCCTCTATTGGGAGGGCAGGTGGCCTCTTGTACTAAAGAGGGTAGGGCTGTGTCTGAGTCACTTCTGCAGCCTCAGAGGAGCCCAGCCAGTGTTGCTTTCAGTCTCCTGGGGAAACCAGAGAACAGAATGAAGTAGATTCCAGTATCTTGACCATAGGAGTTCCACTGTAAGCTGGAGGAGGGCTTCCTGCAGGAGGTGGCCTTGGGGCTGGTTGAGGCAAACAAAAGGGAGAAGAGCAGCAAGAACCACACTCGTGCAGGAGGAAGCACAGGGAGGAGGCACCAGCCGTGTTCTCAGCTGCTACCTGGAACCCCGCATCCCATGGGCTTTGAGGAAATCAGCATCTGCAGAGGCCATCCGGATTTTAGCTCTGGGTCCAAGGAGGCAGAGAGGCTTGTGTCATGCTAGACCCCACTCCCCAGGAGGATGGACTGACAGACTCCAGAGCTTCCTCCTCCCGCTGCCCACCCCCCAGGTTCCTCTGCGGCAAGGAGATCAAGAAGAAGAAGTGCATCTTCCGCCTGCGCATCCGCGTCCCACCCAACCCGCCAGGGAAGCTGCTGCCTGACAAGGGACTGCTGCCAAATGAGAACAGCGCCTCCTCTGAGCTGCGTAAGAGAGGAAAGAGCAAGCCTGGGTCAGTGCTCGGGGACCCAGGGGCCAGGGCTGCCGCCAAACTCGGTTTCTCTGCTTCCAAGCAAGCAAGGAGGACCTGCACCCAGCCAGTCCCAGCTGTAGGACCCTGAGAGGGCTAGATAGTGGCTGAGCGGGATCCCAGATCCCAGATCCCCAACTCCTTTCACCACCACAGCCCCCTCATTACCTCGCAGGGAGGAAAAGCCAGATCTGAGGACCCAGCCTTGCTGGATTAGGACTTGGGCAAGGAGGTGAAGGGGAAGGCAGGATATGTGAGGGGTCCCTCTCTCTCCTGGCTCAGCTGAGCCCCCTCATCCTGGCACTGGGGGGCAGGGCATCTGGATGCATGTGCCTGGGGAGGCACCTTTTCTTTTTCTGCCCACTATACCCTCTCCACACCTTCCCACCCCTACTGCTCCTGAGGACTCTCCCTCCTCCCCAGGCCTCCCTGTGAAGGTGCAGCTGTGTTCAGAGCCTGTCTCCCCAACTGCTGTGACCCCTGCCCCTGCGGCGCCTCCGTCTGGGCCACCCTAGGGCCCTCAGGCTCTGACGGGGCCACCTTCTCCCTCTTCTGTCTCCACAGTTTGTTGCCTCACGAATTCCAGCAGCAGAAAAGGCGAGTTTATAGAAGAAAAAGATCAAAGTTTTTGCTGGAAGATGCTATTCCCAGTGTTAGTTCCTTGTTTTCTTACTCTCCATTTTCATACGCAGGGTCAGCACATATTAGGGCTTCCTGTGCCGAAAACTAAGTCCCCCAGGCCCAGAGGACTCTCTCATGTCCCTTAAAGAAGCCAGTCCCTATTACAGCTAAGCCAGGCACTCTAAGACCCCTGCTTTATCTCCCCCCAAGTTCTCCCAGGAATCCAAAGTTGGGGGGCAAAGGCAGGTAATATTCTTGTCCCCACTGTCCAGGTAGGGACACTGAGGGAAGGGTGGGGCAGTGACTTTCCTGAGGCCACACATCAAAGTGGCAGAGCCCAGCCTGGAACCAGGGTTCCAGAGCACTTTCTTTCCTTCTTCAGTAACCCCCACCACCTCCCTGAAGTCCTCCCTGTGGGCAGTAGTATTAGCAATGCCTCATGTCCCAGCACTTTGCGGTTTAGAAGTATTATTTAATTTTACTGCACTTCCTGACATCTGTAAGAGTGAAGCAAGGCAGGGGTTATTGTCCCCATTTTGCAGTTGAAGTAACTGAGGTCCAGAGAGGTGAAGGTCGTACAGTCAGCTAGAGACAAAGGCAGGGCTAGAACTGGGATGACTTTGGCTCCCTGGTCAGGACTTGGAATGAAGGTGATGGTCTTACCCTAGGGAGGGCCCAGCCCTCAGCGGCCCTGGCTGGATAGGAGGCAGCCTGTGTGGGAGGTGGATTTGATACTCGCTGTCTGACCCTTCCTCTCTCCTTCCTGTGTCCACAGAGTGACTTCACCTCAGCCTGGAGCACCAACCACCACCTGGCTAGCATATTTGACTTCACGCTGGATGAAATTCAAAGTTTAAAAAGGTATCAGTGAGGGACCTAGCAGAGAGGTCTGCTCTGGAGACAGGGAGGGAACCAAGCAGAAAGCCAAGCCCTCAGTTAAAAGGATCCCTGCTGTGCAGGTCTGTCTGAAGGGGCTTTTTGCAGTAGAGCTTTCAGCATAACATCCCTGTTCCCAGAGCACCACAGCCCTCCCCTCTTCTCCAGCCCTCCCCACCTTGCCCCATGGTTATCCACACTCACCATGCTGTTTGATGCTTGCTCATCTTTGCTCGTATTGCTCCCTCTGCCTGAAATACCCTTTGCCTTGCCCTAGTCCATCTGAAAACTCAGGACCCTGCTTCTTCCAGGAAGGCTTTACTAACCCTCCCCAGGCTGTGCTGGACGCCCTCCTTTGTAGTTCCATAGCACCCCATGCTTAAGTATGTCCAAGGGAGGAACTGCATCTTCCATCATTTTATTTTCCAAATTATTAAAGGTCATTTAGTATTTTCCTGAGGACACAGAGGA
Organism: Pan troglodytes; assembly: GCF_028858775.2. NCBI lineage: Eukaryota > Metazoa > Chordata > Mammalia > Primates > Hominidae > Pan > Pan troglodytes. The sequence goes on from NC_072409.2 coordinate 17,580,630, forward strand.
GGGCTTTAGAGTCAGACCTGAACTCCAGACCCTGCTTATCAGTACTAGCTATGTAGTTTTACCTAAATCCCTTAACCTCTCTGAACCTCCTCAGCTCTTTTCCTCAAACAAGATAATGCAAATGAAAGCACTTTTGACCTGTGAAGTGTTGCACAGGTGCCTTGGATCACGCTCGAGTTATTGACACCAGTGCTTACGTCACCACCAGGGGAGGGTGCTCCAGGAGGTTTTTTTGACTTCTTGGACTTTGAAGGGTGGCTGGGTAGGAAACAGACAGGTGTGGTGGTGGGAAGCTCAGCTGTGGGAAGACGGGCCTCCACTGGGATGAAGGATGCATGTTAGGGGAACCTGCGGGCCAGGTTGGCAGGACCTTGCTGGGCCGGGCCACCGGCAGGCTCACCGTCTTGCCCCTCTCAGTGCCAGCTCAGGCCAGACCTTCTTCTCAGATGTTGACTCCACCGACGCTGCCAGCACCTCTGGCTCTGCCTCCACCAGCCTCTCCTATGACTCCAGGTGAGCTTCCTAGAGGTCTGGCCTTCACATTTTGCAAGGACCATCATTCCTCTCAGCCCCTCCACCTCCCACTTCTGTAATGTGTGGCTCATTCTATGTGTCTCAGTCTCTGGCGGGGAGTACCTGGCCTTCTGCAATTGTGAGTCTGGCTCTCGGACCCTCTGGTTCTGAGTCACGGGGCTTTAGATGGGACCTAAGTATAGGCATTCAGCCTCCCGTCGTTCCATCCCTTTGGAATGCTTCACCTGCTGCAGAAGCTTGTACACACCTCTCACTGGACGATTCCAGTTCTGGGGTTGTTGGACCAGAGTTTCTTTCACTTTTGGCCTCCACATGCCATGAGCTTGGGTGTCTCTCTGCCTCTTGGACTACAGAGTTCCCTGACCTTGATTCTTGGCTGTCTGAATATGGTGCCTGTCTTCCGGGGTCTCTAAGGGAAAGAGCCGTTTATTTAGAAGCCTGACGGAAGATGGCATCCTGCAGGGTGGAAGATTTAGGAGTGGGGACAGAAATCCCTGGGGGCCTATCTCCAGTACAACTGGTCTGGCAACAGCTGGTCCTCAGCAGTACGGGGAGTGGTCGAGCACAGGGCTTTCCTCTGCACTCAAGCTGCACTGTATTTTAAGATACTTGAGGCCCTTGCAAAAGTAGAATTAAAAGTATAATGCCTGGCCAGGCACGGTGGCTCATGCCTGTCATCCTAGCACTTTGGGAGGCCAAGGTGGGCAGATTACCTGAGGTCAGTAGTTCAAGAGCAGCCTGGCCAACATGGTGAAACCCCGCCTCTACTAAAAATACAAAAAAAATTAGCTGGGTGACAGAGTAGGACTCCATCTCAAAAAAAAAAAAAAAAAAAAAAAAAGGACAATGGTATAATGCCTGTAGAGGTCTGTCTTGGAGTCTGTGTCTCTTGACATCTGTCTAGGTGTCCTCTGCTGTTGCCTCTGTTTTTTCTTTCTTCCTGTTTGTTGGTTGGTTTGAGACAGTCTCACTCTGTTGCCCAAATTAGAGTGCAGTGGCATGATCTCCGCTCACTGCAACCTCCGCCTGCCAGGCTCAAGTGATTCTCATGCCTCAGCCTCCGGAGTAGCTGGGACTACAGGCGTGCACCACCATGCCTGGCCTATTTCTTCCTGTTTCTTTGGTTTCACCAGCACTTCAGGTCTTGGTTTCTGTCTCTAAGCATCTGAATCTGTGCCTTGTCCTGTGTGTCTGTGTGTCCATTTCTCTAACACCCGTGTGTGTGTGTGTGTGTGTGTGTGTGTGTGATGTCTGTCAGTCTCTCCATCCAGGCTCTAGGGTACAGGGTCCTTTAGTCCCTAACCCCCAGCCCTATGTGACCTATCTTGTTTCACCAGTCTGGTGAGAGGCAAGGTGGGATAAGCAGGGCCTCTGCACTGCATGGCCTCAGGAGGCTCAGAGAATGGTGCTCTTGTGCTTTTGCAGTGCCGGGATCCTAGCTCTAAGAGCATATGCTTTGGAGTTGGACGTTCTTACGTTTGAATCCTGGCTCTGCCACTCCCTACCTGGTTTTCTCCTCTGGACCCTCAGTTTCCCTCCTCGCAGGGCTCTCGTGAGGATCCGGTGAGATAATCTATGCCCAAGGCATAGATTATCTCAGGGACTACATAACAGGCACCTTTGAGAGAGCATGGGAGAAGATGGATAAGAGAATGCTGTTCAGCGCTTTTCTCTTCCACTTTCCTGGTACTGAGGGGAGGACTCAGGGAGAGGAATTTACTGTGATTGTTCTACCTCATTCTCATCATCTTCCTCTCCCACTTCTGATACAGATGGACAGTGGGCAGCCGAAAGAGGAAGCTGGCAGCCAAGGCATACATGCCCCTGCGGGCAAAGCGGTGGGCAGCTGAGCTGGATGGACGCTGCCCCTCGGACAGCAGTGCAGAGGGGGCTTCAGTCCCCGAGCGGCCAGACGAAGGCATTGACAGCCACACATTTGAGAGCATCAGTGAAGATGACTCATCCCTGTCCCACCTCAAGTCATCTATCACCAACTACTTTGGTGCAGCTGGGCGGTTGGCCTGTGGGGAGAAGTACCAGGTGTTGGCTCGGAGGGTCACACCTGAGGGCAAGGTTCAGTACCTGGTGGAGTGGGAAGGGACCACCCCTTACTGACTAGCCCCCGGGGGTGCCAGGGGTCCTGAAAACCAAAGGAGGAGCAGCAGAAGCCATAGGCTCCCCAGCTTTCTCCAGGCTGGGGTGGGAGAAGGAAGCAGGACAGAGCTGCAAGTGCCTGGCAGAACGCCCTGCCTGCCTGCCTGCCAGGCCAAGGCCTGCGTCTCTCTGCTGTACCAGCTCTGTTCCAGGGCCTCCTCAGGCTCGTTACCCCTGTGCCTGTGTCTCTACACACTCCACACCCCCTCAAACTCTGTTTATCTGTTCTCTGACCTTGTGTCCCCTGCTCTGGGACCCTTCCTCCTGAGGCCCAGGTCTTTGTCCCCAGTTGTGTGCCTTGACCTCTCTCGCCCCTTTCTGGGTGTGTTCGCACATCCTGTGTGTGCACAGCTGTCCCTCCACTGGATCCCCTTCACACGTGACCCGTGGGGCAGCCAGTCCTCCCAGGGACTACATAACACGCACCTTTGAGAGAGCATGGGAGAAGGTGGATAAGAGGATGCTGCTCAGTGCTTTTCTCTTCCACTTTCCTGCCACTCCCCACTGCCCTCGGAGAGAGGTGGTGGGATGGGAGAAAGCCCCTGTGAAAGCCTGTGAGGATCTGAAGAGTGAAGGGCTGGGTCTGCCTCAGAAGGCACCAGCACCAGGGCCCAGGTATTAAGGCTGAGAGTGAAGGCTGCCAGTGTCAGCTTTGGAGGTCCCAGAAGTCTTCTGTTCCCTGGCCACACCCCCTCAGTCGCCATAGAGCTGGGCCTGGCCTTGCTGGAATGGAGGCATCCTTCCAAACCTGGGGGACGGGGGTGGGGGGTGGTAGTGGTGGGAGGGAAACCATGTAGTGCTAAACCTGTTTCTGGTGCCTCCCACCCCCAGACCCACCAGACACCACACAGCAGACAATACACACCCACTCGCACAAGCTTCCATCCACATGTGTTGTACTTTCAGCTCTAGGCATGCAGACAACCCCACACGGCCACACCACCACATGCCCAAGTGTACACACACAGAGCCACACCGTCCCTCTGGGCCTGCTGGCTCCTCCCTTGGCTTTCCCTTGGCCCACTTCCAGGGCCCAGGTGCTGCAACTAAATGTGAAAGCTCAGTGGCCGCTCCTTCTTTCAGCCCATCAACCAGCATTGGTCCCATAGGGAAGCACAGGGGACTCACCCTCTTTCATATCCCTTGCCCTGCCCTGAAATGGACAATCACTTTTTGGGATAGGTTGAAATTTTTAAAGAGCCTGCATCATTCAGTTCCCTCAAAGGGAAGCCCTTGCCAGTGGGGGTTTGAAAGAGAATTTTTGGAACCAACATTCAAATTCTGCCTCATCTGGAGGGAAACCAAAATTGGGAGGGGGAAGAGGACCCCTGATGTTTTGCTGCTTCCAGAGATATTAGAAACTGACTCACTTGATTGGAAAATGGACAAAAGTGCCTTGACGTGGAGGGTGGGCACCAGATGGGGACCAGCCTTGCCAACTGCTGCTGTGGCCTCCAGCTTGGCTGGTTTTGCAGGCCGCCAGCAGGAAGGCGAAGGTGGTAGTACAGCAAGAGGCACTGGCGGGGCAGCAGGCCTGCAGGAGCTGTTTTTCCATTGCTAGGCCTGACCCCTCTCTACCTGTGAGCGTTCAGGGGGTCCCTGAGATAGTTTAGATGCCCCCCCCCATCTTAGACCTCAGCTCCCACAGTGCCTTTTAAGGGGGACCTCACCTCCTGTGCACAGCCCACCCACTTTCCTCTGCTTCCCTGGCACAGCCCAGGCATAGACGAGCTGGCGTTGGACCCAGTTCTTCCCCCTTCTCAGCCCCACAGCTGCTGCCACAGGGGCCAACTGGGGCCAGGTGGAAGGGGAGCTGAGAAGCCAACCCCTAGCCCAGGGGTGCTGTGGGAACTGGGATCCAATTTGTAGCTTCCTGCCTGGCTTCAGAGAGCCCAGCAACCTTCTAGGCCTGCTTTCCAGACTTCTGAGATAGCCTGGGACGAGCAATCCTGTTACAGTACATCTGGACCTTCCCTACCTGGGCTCTGGGGAGGCTCTGGGCCTGGAGAGGGAAAAGGAGGGAGGGGGTGTCTGCACCACCTGGGAAGATAGCACAAGGCCTAATGAGGTCACCCTGACTCCCCACCCCAGCATTTCATTCATACCAGATAATAGCTGCATTACTGCCAACTGACCTTATAACCCTCTGCACCTTCAAAAAGATTCATGGTTTTTAATTGCTGCTTTTAATAACATTTGTTAAAGTTATAATTAATGTGTCTGATTTATGATTTAAAACCTCCCTTTGAACAATCACTTGTCTTCCCTATAGTGAATTAGCTGCTGGGTGGCAGAAGGAATTGGCTCTGGCTTTTGCACTTGGTTTACTGGAGGCTGAGGAGGAATGGCAGGACCCTGTCCTCTGGCCACCGTGCCACTCCTACCACTGCCAGCAACATTCTCACCCTTACTGCCAGAGAGAATATGGAATCTTTTGTGAGTACCCGACCTGTGGGGGCAAAAAACATTAGTTGAGTGCCACTGAGAGGTAAAAGATGGAAAATGAACTTAGAAATTGACACTATTATAATACTTAGATCCGGGCATCGTAAAACTTTATCAGTACATCATCACACAATTCTAGAAATATGAAATGAGTTCTAGACCTGACTCTGCTAATTCTAACCTGTGCCACTTTAGTCAGATTCCTTTCCTTCAGTTTTATCACCCTTCAAATGGCAGTGATAATCCCAGCACATCTGCTCCCCAGGTGTTGGGAGAGACTTTGCTGTGTGTGACTGATTATTACTTCAAAATAAACCTCTAAATTTAGGGCAGTTTGGAGAGGAAAAAAACAGGAGATGTAAAGGGGTAGGAAAAAGGTCATCTATAGAGAGGTAAAGGCCATGGATTCCACTGAATTCTACAGTTTGAGGGGTAAAGTGTAACCTGTAATCCCGAATGAAGGACTCAGTGGTGTTAATATCTGCCCTTAAATGTCTTCATTCACTATGGCTCCCACTTCTTTCTACCACTCCATCAGCTTCAACCTTTTATCTGTCCTCAGAATAAAACCACAATGGGACTTGGGGGTGGTGGTGGTGATTCTCTGGGCTATAATTAATGGAATGGAATGAAAAGTGGCACCAGGTGTCAAAAGACCTGGGTTCTAGTGCAAGGTCTGCAATAAGCAGCTATATGGACCCTCCTAAGATCAGTGGGCCTCCCAGGCTAGAGAGTGCCTGCTTTTCTGTAGTCTAGTGTTTCCAAATTCACAACAAACATTTACCTTTGGAAATTAGGGACAAAGAAGTAGAATTCTCAGAAATCCCCCAAATTATAAGTTATTCTTCAAATACTTCATTCTTTATACTGTTTTCCTCATTATTATAGGTATCTGGAAAAACTTTGTTTGCTAAGTAGACATATTAAGCTTATTTTTACTTACAAAGAACTGTAGCGTACAGAGAATATTTAAAAGACAGGAAGATGCCAGGGAACATATATTGGATAGTGTTCAAATAAATATAACATTTGAATAGCCTAGAGCAAGGTAAACAGAATATAGAATCAATCGTGTCCAGACTGTTAACTTATTTTGCTTCCAAAGTTTATTTCTTGGAACACCATAAGATTTGTATAAAGTATGGTAGGTTGTTTATCAAATCATTTTGTTTGCAAGAACTCACCATTAGCAGCTGATATGGCCAGATATACAGATGTAATGGCATCACAACAACCAAAAATAGGGCTAATGAGATGGTGACCGTTTCTCTCTGCTATGCTCCTGTCTCAGTTCTTGTAGCCTTCAACTCGGTACGTTAGTATTTGATGAAGTTGGATTCTTTCAAACTAGTGATGTCTCCATAATGGTAAGTGTTACTATTCACAGAATAATTACAATACTTCTCATTTCCTCAACTGATTTTTCTAGGGATTATGGATTCAAAAAACATACATTTCCTAAGAAATACTGGGAGGGAATTCCCACATGGAAACACTGGTCTGTGTCCTAGCCCTAGCCTCTGCAGCATCATTCTGGGATGACAGTTTGTAATAGTGACCAAAACATGTAAGTTGGAGTTAAAGCAGATCCTAGAGATCAGTGAACTCCTGCAGATCTGTGGTGAGTAGTAAACAATATATATATATATATATATATATATATTTTTTTTTTTTTTTAGACAGAGTCTCGCTTTGTTGCCAGGCTGTAGTGCAGTAGCATGATCTTGGCTCACTGCAACCTCTGCCTCCTGGGTTCAAGCAATTCTCCTGCCTCAGCCTCCCAAGTAGCTGGGACTAGAGGCATGCACCACCACACCCAGCTAATTTTTGTACTTTTAGTAGAGACGGGGTTTCACCATGTTGGTCAGGATGGTCTCAATCTTTTGACCTAATGATCCGCCTGCCTAAGCCTCCCAAAATGCTGGGATTACAGGTGTGAGCCACCGTGCCCGGGAAACAATACATTTTTAAGTGCCAGACCAACTTACCACATAGATGTTTTAAAAACTAACAACTTTATTGTTGGCTACGGCAGCTTCTCTGGATCTACAGCCTACAAAGAACTGACTGAACCTCTGAATGAAAGAGTGAGAGCATTAGGTTTAGAATCAGAGTTGGGTTCACATCCTAACTGCAATGTACTTTATGTGTTACATGTTCTTTGGTCTCAGGTTTCATCTGTAAAATGAGGATAACATTGCATTATAAGGATTAAATAATGTTAAGAACCTAGGACAATGCGTGGCAGAAACGGCTCTCTCCCCTCCCATTTCCTATAACAGTCAACCTTGACACCAGGGAAGAGGAAGGCCACCAAGAGCTTTCTGGTAACAGAAAACCACTCAATGAAGGCCACACACAGAACACTCTCCTTTGGAATTCGTCTCACTTTAAGAATATTCAAGGAAAAAAGTTGAATTTTGCCAATTCCATAAATCAAAAGTGAGTATGTACTGTAGAGAGAGCTTTAGTTATTTAAATACTTAAAACATCAATTTGCCAAACAGGTGCAAGAGATTAAATAGATTCAGACATGCCCCTATCCTCAAGTAGCTTACAAGCTAGGAATACAAAGCTGACTGTGATGCACAAAGATGACAGGAATACCACGAAAGAAGAGATTCCTGCCAACCACGGAAGCCAGGCCATACAAAGGAGCAACAACATTTCACAGGCATTCATGCAGAAGGGCATTCCAGGCAGAGGGGATGGCATGAACATAGCAATAACATCACACAGTATAGTGCAGCCATCCATTTCCCAGCGTGGGAGAGGAGATGGAGGGGATGATGACGGAAAAGGTGAGCTGAAGCAAGGTTATAAAAACCAGAGCTAGAAATTGGACTTTATCCTGGAAGCAATACAGGCAGTCCATCTTGGGTCCCCAGTACATTTTAGGTAGGGTTTACTTTACACAGATTTGCATATATATCAGAACATGATCTGTTGTAAAAAGCAGGGACATCACCATTATCATTCTCTTTGTTCTTCTGAGTCAGTCCCTCAAAATCTCCATTGGAATCCTCTGGAATTTTCCGAAGGCCCCAGCCTAAAGTCCCTACAAGATCTTTGCAAAGGACTCTCAGAGATCCTCTTCCATTTGGTATTTGGGAGCACAAAGATCCAAGTAGTACAGTAGTTATCAGCACTACAGCCTGCACTACCCAGTTTCTGGATCTCTGTGCAGTTCAGTTCCCTGAATAATCTATAAAATGAAAACAGGCTCAGAGGAGCGGTTTACAAACCTTTAACAAAGAAAGCTTTTTAAAAATCCCCATGCAGGCAGTCTCCAAGGCACCTATTGTCAACCCCTGGGGCTCTGTGAAGCAAACCTGAAAGACAGGGGTCTGTCCGATTCCCGGGGCTGTTTCTGTGCTCAAGTGAAAAGGTTAGTTGGGTGGGCTCAGAATCTACATCTGGACAAAGCACCAGAATGATCTGATGTCTGTCATTCAGGCTAGGGAAGAGCCAAGACTTACTCCCAACCCATGAGGCTGTGCCAAAGTCCTAATATTCCCTGAGTCATACACAGGCTCATGGAGCCCATTCCTAGTCCCACCTCTTCAGAATTCAGGACCAACAAAATCCTCTTTAGCAAGGAGAAATAATCCTGCTGATCCACGAAATGCCACAATTAGCAATTTATCCTTTTGCTAAAGCACTTGCCAGTCCCCATAGGAGGAGGCATTCATCCCACACTCTTCCAGGTAAACAAGGTCATGAGGGCCACTCCTCCCCATGAGAAGCAGCAGAGCAATTACATCCTAGGCACCTGAGGCAGGCCTACTGACTCAAGAACATGGCAAGTCTCATCCTCACTGCTTCTTCCCCTCAGTCTGTACATATAACCATCCTCATGCCCTTGTGCCTGCTTAGTGCCCTTAAACATGAAGCACTCAGAGACAAGTTACACTGTGTTCTTGCTTGGCCTGACTGGCCCAGCCTTTTCTTCCAGCTTTAGGAGCCTCAGACCTTCAGCCTCTACAGGCCATTTAGCTCCTCTGTGCTGACAGGAACATGAAATCCAGAGATGCTGGGAGGTAGAAGGCAGCCTCCTCTTCCCCAGAGTGCAGCTGATGGAGGCTGGAGGCAGCTGCTGGAGGTAGCCAGCAGCATGCACAAAAAGCTTTCCCCACTCAGTCCTCTTCCATGCCTTCCTGAAGCCACTTTAAATACTGCACATCTCCTTAATCCACAGGGAGACTGAAGATCTCTGGGATTTCAAAAGGATGTACAGCCTTTGGAGAGAAAGCAAAGCCCTATAAGTGACTATGATTAGAATCAACTCGTGATAAAACCCAACTGGCCAGCCTCAAGGGAGGCCCTCTGCAACCTGCCGCACCCCACCTGTCCAGGCCCACGGCCTGTCACTCCCTAGCCTATGTTTCCCATCTGTCAATAAGTGGCCAGTTAGGCCAGATAGCTTTAGAGTCTCACAGACATGGGTTCAAATTCTAACTTTGCCCCTACTAGCTGTCTGACTATGGACAAGTCACTCAGTTTTCTTTAAATGCTCCTATTTAAAAAAAAAAAAAAAAAGGCCCTACATGACTGGACTGCTGAGGATTAATTAACACAAGGTATACAAAGCACTTACCCAGTATACCAGCTGGCACTGTATGCATTCATTACATGTGAGCTACTCTTTTTATTATTATCCTATACACATCACTTCCCAAAACAATCCCCCCTCCCCCAGTATCTCTGTATTCTTTTGCCCACCTAGATTCCACCTGCTCCTGCTGATCAATCAAAAGCCTATTCTTGCTTAAAAAAAAAAAAACTTCTCTGTCCCTCAAGGTCCAATTCAACCACTGACCTTTCCCAAGGGATCTTCCCTGACAAACAAGGTCTACAGGAATCTATCTTCCTCTCCTGTGTCTTTTGCCTGGCCCTTGTCACACAGTGCAAGTTCTCTTCACTTTCTAGACTGAAGAAACATGAGGACTTGGGCCTCAGTGTCCCATCTGTCAAATGAGGGTTATAATCCTTTGCCTCCTTTCTGCTGAATGAGGTGTTTTAAAGTTCCCGTAACATGCTTAATAAATCACAGCATATGTATACATTCACATGTTGCTTCAAATGTATGCTTAAACATTCTGTACGTTGGGTGCCTGAGGATAATGAATTTTGTTAACTTGTGTTTTTATAAGCAGACATACAGAATTCAAAGACATTTTTAACACATTAGGAATAAGAGCTGAGACTGATAAAGCATTTCATGTACAGGTTTCACATATTAATTTCCATATGCATAACAACCCATTAGTATAATCCCAATTTTACAGAAGGGGCAACTGAGGCACATAAAATATTCATATTTTCCAAGCACTATGGAACAGTGGCAGGTGGGGAGCCAGGTTTCAAGGTAGGAGGTCCAACTCTCTTAACCCTGAAGCTGTCCCTCACCAGTTAAATTTTAATTTCTCCACAGTACTGGCTCTACCAATGGTTCCTTACTCTCTCACCTTTGCTGAGGTGGTATCATGAGGGCCTCCTCTATAGCTAGTTTGAGACCCAGGGGAACGGTGTATTCACAGAATCTTAGTTCCCTAAGGAGTAAAGAAAAGGTTTCATCATCCATATAGGTGGTTTGCATCTGTGGCCCTACGTTAGAGTCAACCTGAGAAGGTTCAGGTGACCACGTTAGAGTCATCTAAAAAGAAAGGTGCTTTTTAGTACCACTATACTTGATCCCCGCCCTGGCCAAATTAAGTCGAAATCTGTGAGGTGGGGCCTAAATTGGTAGTTTGAAAAATGTTTCCAAGTGATGCTAATACATAGCAGCCAGCGGTGAAAAACACTGGTTTAGACCAGTGCTTCTCAAGATTTAATGTGCACAGAAATCCCCTGGGGGTCTTGTTAAACTATAATTTGATTCAGTAGGTCTGGGGTGAGCAGGAGATTCTACAGTTCTTGAAAGCTCCCAGGTGATGCCAATTCCAAAAATTCCACTTCTGAATGATAAAGGTTTATACTAGAGGTTCTCAAAGTGAAGGTCCACTGACGCATGGGGATCTCCAGGACTCTAGGGGGTCCATGGGGTCAAAACTACTTTCATAACAATATTATTTTATTATTTATCCTTTTACTATGTTGACATTTGCACTAATGGTTAAAAAAAAAAAAGAAAAGAAAAAACAAACAACAGGCCGGGTGTGGTGGCTCATGCCTATATCCCAGCACTGTAGGAGGGAGAGGCAGGTGGATCACTTGAGTCCAGGAGTTGAAGACCAGCCTGGCCAACGTAGCAAAACTCTGTCTCTACCAAAAAATAAAGACAAAAAAAATAATAAGCCGGGCATGGTGGCGGGCACCTGTAATCCCAACTACTTGGGAGGCTGAAACAGGAGAATCGCTTTAACCCGGGACACAGAGGCTGTAGTGAGCTGAGATCATGCCGCTGCATTCCAGCCTGGACAACAGAGTGAGACTCTGTCTCAAAAAAAAAAAAAAAAAAAAAAAAAAAGACTCCCTACACTCACATCCTCACTAACAGGATGTTAGTGGCTTCTATTTTTCCCTCCCAAAAGTACCTGGAGAAGGGAACAAAACCAAATTATGATGCTCCTAAGAGGAGCTCAGTGAACTGTCAAACCTGGCCCACCTAAGTGACCTACTGAGGAGAAAACTTTAAAATCTTTCCAAGCCTATATAAACAAGTCTAGAGTTGACCAAGGCCTCACATGTCATCTGGTCCAACGATTCCAATGCATGCATCTGGCATTTGCCTGAACATTCCTGGAGGTGGGAGGTTCATCATCTCTTGATGAAGTCCATCTAACTTAAAGGTTTTCACAAGATGCTTTTTCTTATAGTGTGCCAACATCTGCCACCTAGCTTTTTCCCCAACTGGCCTCATCAAGAACCACCCCAGGACAGCCCTGCAGAAACTCCTATGTCTTCTCTGCTTGAGCTCTTCCAGTGCTCATCCTACACACTAGTGCTATTTTGATCACTGACTTTCCAAGGAGAGTGCCCATAAATGAATAACTAAAAACACAGAAGACTGCAGGGAAGAAGTAAGCCTTATAGTTATGGAAACTTTTAGATGCTGAAAACAAAGTCAGAAATGATGATCAGAAGACAGTATAAGAACACCATCAGGGGAAAGGAAATACATTTACCCTGAGAAGATCAACAAGGGCAAATCTAAGATGACCAAGGCCACTGGCCCTTCCTGTGTCACAGGACTGTGGCAAAAGAATACATCATGAGAAAGGATGGGCATATAAAGGAAATAGTAGGATGAAATTCTATTCAATTTCCCAACACTGGTTCCCAGACTGACTAAATGTGACTTATCTATACAAGTCTTTAAAAATTCAGAGACCTGGGCCCTATCCTCAGGGCGACTAATTGAATAGATTGAGGCTGGAGTTCAGGGATAGACAGCATGGCCAAATTTGGGAACTATGACTACAGATGGTGTGAGCCACTGAGAAAATAACATCACTGGGGAGAAAAAGGTAGCTTTCATTATATAGCTTATATGACCTAGAGAATGTATATTATGTCTCTCTCTTTTGAGGGTGTAAGGGAGAGAGGGAAGGAAATGAGAAACATGATCATCAGGGAAAGGAAGACGTACGACAAATCCTGCACAGCTAGTGCCAGGATGCTAAAGTATTGTGATGAGGGAAATGGTGCAGACCAGGCTTCTAAAGTGAAGTTGTTAATGAAATGAAAGGTAGACAATACCCAGAAGCAGCCTGTCATATATGCTAAACTGTCTGTTTTCTGGAGAATCCAAAAGCATTGGAAACTGTTTTCTCTGATATCCCTAGTTGGTTTACTCAAGGATAAAATGCCCAGACTTCCTTCCTAACAGCAGGCTAATTGATTTAACCAAAGAATGTGCAAACAAGATACACTGTTCCTAAATTATGCAGTTTTTCCTTCCTTCTCTATACAGTCTATTTTTGCTTTTGTTGGACAACATCCCACTGATCGATCGATCTCTGAATAAAAACACTGAAATGGACTGTTGATTATCTAAATGCCTTTGAGTTATTCTGACAATTCCTTTAATTCAGTGTTCTTTACACCAGCCAGGACCTGACCCTAGCACTCCCCACACTCCCCCCACTCCCCCTCCAATGGCAACAGCAAAACTCACAGTGAAGATGCCTTGAGTAGGATGTTCACAGAGGCAGCCAGCTCCTTATCCAGCATGGCCCTGAAGCAAAGGCACAGGGTGGCAGTTACTGGAGCAAGTCCCAGGGTCTCAAGAAAGGGGAAGGGGATGGGGTTCCAGGGACTTACCCAGGAAACCTGACTCTAAGTAGACAGGCTTTTAGCATTCCCCTCCCCTTACATCCTCCCTGCTCAAACCAGCACATTCCATAACTATCAGGCACAAAACCTCTGAAGATAAGCTGTTTGTAAGTCCTTCTCTGGGTGAGGAGAGAAGCAGGGAAGCACCTATGGGAAGGCAGTTTGAATAACAGGCCCGGTCTGCTTGGAGAATGGGAGTTAACACTGAACCAAAAATAAGAAGACCTAGGTTCCATTCCCCGTCCTGCAGTAACATGGCTGTGTGATCTTCAGTTCCTTCTTTCATTCTAGTAGGAAGTATTCAAGCACCTACTCTGAGATAGGCCCTTTCCCACCTCTCAACTTGAATCTCCTATTGGTACAAGAGGATTGGTTTAGCTGGTGGTTTCCAACCCTTTTCACTACCGAGAACTTCTTTTATTATGCCACCTTCTGCTGTTAACTCTCAGAGATGCATCTGGTTGATGGGTGCTTTGATTTGTAGATACCCATGTGACCGCACAGAGCTGATACAACTCCAAAGCAAAAGCAAAAAAAGAATCATATCCTGTGTTCATTTTGGCAAATACAAGCTCTTTTCACTTGTTATTAAAGGTTTCTACCACAGCCCTAACAGCATAGTCATCTGCTTTACAGACCTCTAAGATTTTTTGACTGACTCCAGGCTGAAATGCCTTGTCAGATGTTGTTTGTGTGTGTGTTTTAGAGACAGAGTCTTGCTCTGTCACCCAGGCTGGAGTGCAGAGGCACAATCTTAGCTCACTACAGCCTCGAACTCCTGGGCTCATGCAATCCTCCCACTTTAGTGTCCCAAGTAGCTAGGACTACAAGCATGCACCACCATGCCTGGCTAACCTAAAAAAACATTTTTTTTAGAGATGGGGTCTCATTTTCTGGCCCAGGCTGGTCTCAAACTCCTGGCTTCAAGTGATCCCCCTAACTCAGCGTTCCAAAGTGCTGGGATTACAAGTATGAGCCACTGCGCCTGGCCCAGATCACCTTTAATATTATACTGGATTTCAATCTCAGTCTCTGATTGCTGTGCATAGAATTGGTGAACACAATAAATTGTGTCTGAACTAGTACATGTGTCATAGAAATAGGAGCACCATCAGTGCAAGGAAGAAGTGTTCCCAACCATCCAAACTGCAAGCCCTCAGAGTGTAGCAGGCCCTGACAAATCTTCCTCAGATCTCTGACAGCCAAAGGTCTCCATTCCATGAAGTGCTTGGACCCTGCCAAACAAACCTTATCTGAGCCCTGCTCCCTGCTCTCTCCTTCCCTCAGCTGCTGCCAAGAGAATTGACCTACTCTGTCTTCCCTCAGGTTGAACACTGCTGAATTTAAGGGCTCCATACTAATGTGACATTACCGCCACCATCATCGTTCCTTTGGAAAGTTCCAAGAGGTAAATAAGTTCCTGACTGTGAAGAGTGACACATGGCATGAATCTGCTTTTGCAATTGCTGCCAGTCTTACTCAATCACCCACTGAGAAATTATATTTTAGTGGTTCTGGAGGTGGCATGCAAACACAGGCAGAGTTACACCTCTAGAAAAAAGAATCCCATTGTCTCACAGGCCTTTCCCAATCTCTTTGAGAGTGTAGACTCCTTGGGGACTGATCACAGCAACCTGAAAGATTACAGAACTGTTGAGCACTTGGTTATTCAAAAAGCCCATAGGGCTATAGAGTTGACTGAATGTAATTTTAAATCACAAACACACACACCCAAAACCAGCAGTGAGTCATCCATGGGGTGCCCAGGTTCTAGGAAAGCAGAAGACAGATGTGTAGAGCTACTAGGATCTCTAAAAACTGCAGCCATCACAGAATACTGGCTCACAAACCAGATGCATAGATCAGCTCTCACAGCATTTTTTTAAAATTCTTGATTTTGTTAACAAAATTTCCTTTTTTTTTTTGTCAGAA
Organism: Pan troglodytes; assembly: GCF_028858775.2. Classification (NCBI taxonomy): domain Eukaryota; kingdom Metazoa; phylum Chordata; class Mammalia; order Primates; family Hominidae; genus Pan; species Pan troglodytes. Next base: position 17,595,972 of record NC_072409.2, read on the forward strand.
AAAAAAAAATTTCTTTTTTTGTCTGTCTGTCAACCAGGCTCCCCTCAGACTCAGATTCTGTATCCATCACCTTCACCTAAATGACATCCTCTTCTTCATGTCTTCCTTCTCTTTCTTCAAGTCCTTTGCTTTATTTGGAAGGTTCTTTTGCATCTCTTCATAGGTATAAGCAATTTATTGAAACTGTTTTTAAAAGTCAGGCTTCAATCCAGGAAAGGATCCATATGAATTGTAGCATCAGACAGCATTCAATTTCCTCTGCAAAGACTTCTTCCTATGGAAATAGACTCTCAGTGATGACCAAAGACAGAAACTTGAGTAACTCATTAATTTCACTTTCCCTAATATCAATAAATCTTAAACCCACCTGTTTTGCAGACACTAAGATTTTTTTTAACTTCTTCATTAGCTCTAGGGAAATATGCATCATTCACACATCCTCCCACAGTTTCCAGCAAGCTTAAGAGTGGCTGATTTTATATCACCCATCACCTCTTTTATCACTACCAAAGCATCGGCAATATTGTACTGTTGCCATGCTTCTTTCAGAGTAAGGTGAGGGTTTTTTCAATACAGTCAGCAAAGTGGTCAAACATATGCTTGATTATGTTCAAATGCTTCAGTTATACCCTGACCCAAGGGCTGAAGAAAGCTAGGGCCTTCCTGAGGGAGAAACACAGTATCAACATTAGAATGAACAAAGAATAATGAATCTGGGTGATTGGGACCTCTGTCCACAGTTAGCAACATTCTGATTTCCAGATTTTTTTTGTTAAATGACTTCGGACTTGATGGATAAAAAAGTTGTAAAACTAATCCAAAAAGTGGCAGTGGTGATTCCGGGTGTGATTACAAGAAAACAGGAAGGCGTTTATCTCTAAAAGACAAGTGGGGTATTAGAGTCTTTGTAAAGCAGCAGTGGTTTTTATCATTTTGTCACCTGAGGCACTGCCACAAAAAAATGAGGGAAATCCTGTCCTTAGCTTCCTCTAAGCTTTCCAGATTTTTGTCTTTTGCCCCAAAAGTAGGAAGGCATGCACTGCAAAAGATGGGTCATCTCCTTGGCGTTGAAGACCTGTTGAGGCACAAAGCCTCTCTCCAGTTGCTTGGAATACTCGATACCCACTCAGGATTTAAGGGTCCTTCCTCCCCATCAACTTCGTATGTTGCAAAACAGCAGCGATTTTTAAAGTTCTCAAACCATCCCTTGCTCGCATGATACTTATTTGGGTTGTCCTCCCCAGATGTTTCCCATTGGTTCCCTGTAGATGTATTTGGCCTGGTTGCAGACGGCCTTCCGGGTCAGATGTCGCCCTGTCATCTGGCCTTCCACCTAAAAGGTTAACTGGGTCTCCACCTTCACGATGTTTACATTACAGGGGAATACACAGCAGCTTAGAGCAGATGGGCGACCAACTCTCCACGCTAGTCTTTCTTGGTTTTCTGAGGGGAGTGGAGGACAAGAGGGGAAAGCAGGGTCTTGCTCTGTCGCCCAGGCTGGAGTGCAGTGGCACAATCACCGCTCACTGCAGCCTCGACCTCCTAGACTTAGGGGACCCTCCCGCTTCAGCCTCCCGAGTAGCTGGGACTACAGGTGCGTGCCACCACACCACACTAATTTTTTTCCTTTTTTTTTTTTTTTTTTTTTCTTTTTGGTAGAGATGGGTTTCTCACTATGTTGCCCAGGCTGGTCTCGAACTCCCGGGCTCAAGCGATCCTCCCGCCGCGGCCTCCCAAAGCGCTGGGATTACAGGTACGGCCACCGCGCCCAGCTGCTTCTCCTTGGTGGACTGATCAACACCAACAAGGCGGCGCACGTCCCTATTACTCACGCCTTCGTCAGGCTCCTGGAGAATATTCATCCAGTCTTCCAGGGGCATGACGCTCCGCCTCCTCTTGACAGGTGGCTGGCCCAGGATCAAGATTCCCCTCCAGGCCACCGCTCCACCTGGGGAGGCCTCAGCCGCGGCCGTAGCCGCGGTGGCCTCCATAACGGCTGCAGTCGTCCCCGCCTAGAGCCTGGTTTTGGAGCCGCGAGGACGCCGACGAGGACGCCGACGAGGCTGTTTAACTTCCCGTGAGTCCCCACCCTCGCCGCTCCGCTGGCCGGGAATTTGGCAAGGCTTTGCCCTACGCGGTAAACACGTAAGCCTACTGGCCTCCGCATTTCCCTGAGCAGCGACCTAGATGACGCCAGACTGAGGGAGCCGCAACCACTGGCTACAGTTGACACGGCCCTAACGGAGGCTTCTCGCGAGGCTTGGCAGCCCCATAGCCATCTCAGGGACAAGGAGGCTGTGATCAGCAGATCTCGCGAGGTTCAGGAAAGCGCCCCGGGAACTGGGCCGCTGGGCCAGCCCCTGCGTCGGGGGGCAAGATGGCAGCCCAGGCTTTGGCGCTGCTGAGAGAGGTAGCGAGGCTGGAAGCGCCGCTGGAGGAGCTACGCGCGCTTCACTCCGTGCTGCAGGCAGTGCCGCTCAACGAGCTTCGCCAGCAAGCGGCGGAGCTGCGCCTCGGCCCGCTCTTCTCCCTGCTTAACGAGAACCATAGGTGAGAGGACCCCGGGGGCTTGAGCCGAGGAGAGGGGCACCCCTAAATATGGACACGAGAGTGGTTGAGGGCAAGAACAGCGCTTTTCCCAGTCACAGGGGAGGTGGAAAGTAGCCGAAATTTGCAGAGAAGGAAGGATCCTGGGTTCAGAGGCAGGAGATGGGGTTCAGGTTCAGCCTCTGAGAGTGCCCCAGGGTGTTTTCTCCCGTCGCCTGGCCTCGCTGCCTCTGAGCAGTGAGGCACTGCCTGCTCCTTCAAATAGAAATTAAAGGAGGAAAGCAAAGCTGTCCACTTACAAGGAGCATTCCACATCTCTTTGTACAGGTTCTTGATTTGTTTCCCCTTCTAAAAGGATCCTATCCTGGCAATGTGGCAAGAACCATCAGCATTTTAAATTCACATGCCTTTTCATCCAGTCATTCTTGTTAAAAAAATTTAATGCAAGTATACGCGCACAAAATGTGCAGTTACTTTGTTCTTTCGAACCCGAGGCTGGAATCGCCCCAAAAGCAGCGGCAAGAGAGTTCCCACGAGGGAGTGCTTCAAACCTTCCCGAGATGTGGCTGGTTGGGATGACAGAAAAAGAAGCACTGAATGCCAAGGCGATCAGTCCAAAAGCGTTTAGGGGGAAACCTGCAGAGGGCTGCAGAAATTGTCAAGACGGACACCGGGAGAAAGGTGTTCCTGGGTATGTCCGCAGTGAGGGGGTCAGGGTATGGAGTTCAGATGAGAGTTTAAAGGAATTTGGCTCAGGGTTGAGGCCAGTTTCTTCCAGTGTTTTGGGGAACAACCTAGGTACCTATATCAGGCCTGTGAATGTTCAAGGCCCCTGGTTTATGGTCAAGCCTGCTAGGGAAACCTGCCGCTGGCTAGGTCAGAGAGCAATCAAGGCACTCTGATTTTCCATCAGGACAGAGAAAGAAAGGGGGCGACTGGAGGACCCTACAACATTATATGCAAGAATATAACATATCGTGTGTGGCACCAGAACACTAGAAACAATCTAAATATCCTTTAACAGAGGATTCCAAATTATGCGCTATTACTCTGTAACACTGTGCAGTTGTTTAAGTTATTGAGGTAGATGTATATATATGTATGTGGACATGGAAAGATCTCTGTGTTGTTTTTTGTTTTGTTTTGTTTGTTTGTTTGTTTTCAGACGAGTCTCGCTCTGTCTCCCAGGTTGGAGTGCAGTGGCGCGATCTCGGCTCACTGCAACCTCCGCCTCCCTGATTCACGCCATTCTCCTGCCTCAGCCTGCCGAGTAGCTGGGACTACAGGCGCCCGCCACCACGCCCGGCTAATTTTTTGTATTTTTAGTAGAGACGGGGTTTCACCGTGTTAGCCAGGATGGTCTCAATCTACGGACCTCGTGATCCGCCCGCCTCGGCCTCCCAAAGTGCTGGGATTACAGGCGTGAGCCACTGCGCCCGGCCAATCTCTGTGTTGTTGAATGAAAAAGAAAATCGCAGGGTATATCAATCTATAATTTTAACCTGTAATTTTTAAAAAGGATTACAATGTTCCCAACCCCCACAGGCATGTAAAACTTGTATAACATTGCAAATATCTGCAAAGGTACACCAGAAACTATTAATAGGGAAGTGGGTCTGAAAATAGTAGGACAACTTTTACTTTTGATTTTTTACACATCCGTAGTGTTTGATTAAAAACACTTTGTAGGCCCGGTGCAGTGGCTCACGCCTGTATTCCCAACACTTTGGGAGGCTGAGGTGGGCGGATCACCAGGTCAAGAGATCGAGACCATCCTGGCCAACATGGTGAAACTCCGTCTCTACTAAAAATACAAAAGTTAGGCCAGGCACGGTGGCTCACGCCTGTAATCCCAGCACTTTGGGAGGCCGAGGCGGGTGGATCACAAGGTCAAGAGTTCGAGACCAACCCGGCCAACATAGTGAAACCCTGTCTCTACTAAAAATACAAAAATTAGCCGGGCATGGTGGCACGTGCCTGTAGTCCCAGCTACTCTGGAGGCTGAGGCAGGAGAATCTCTTGAACCTGGGAGGCAGAGGTTGCGGTGAGACGAGATCGCTCCACTGCACTTCAGCCTGGGCAACAGAGTGTGATTCCGTCTCAAAAAAAAAAAAAAAGCAAAAATTAGCTGGGCTTGGTAGCGCACACCTGTAGTCCCAGCTAGTTGGGAGGCTGAGGCAGGACAATCACTTGAACCTGAGAGGCGGAGGTTGCAGTCCAAGATTGCACCACTGCACTCCAGCCTGGCAACACAGCGAGACTCCATCTCAAGATAATAATAATAATATAATAATAATAATAAAAACACTTTGTAGACCGGGAGCAGTGGCTCACACGTGTAATCCTAACACTTTGGGAGGCTGAGGCGGGTGGATCGCTTGAGCTTTGGAGTTTGAGACCAGCCTGAGCAACATGGTGAAACCCTGTCTCTACAAAACAAAACAAAAAATTAACTGGGCGTGCATGCCTATAGTCCCAGCTACTTTGAGGGCTGAGGGGGAGGATCCCTTGAGCCCAGGAGGCAGAGGTTGCAGTGAGCCAAGATTGCACCACTGCACTCCAGCCTGGGTGACAGAGTGAGGCCCTTTTTTTTTTTTTTTTTTTTTTTTTGAGACAGGGTCTCGCTCTGTTGCCCAGGCTGGAGTGCAATGGCAGGATGTAAGCTCACTGTAACCTCGCCTCCCAGGTTGAAGCAATTCTCCTGCCTCAGCCTCCTGAGTAGCTGGGACTATAGGCACGTGCCACCACCACAACGCCCAGCTAATTTTTTGTGTTTTTAATAGAGATGCAGTTTCACCATATTGGCCAGGCTGGTGTCGAACTCCTGACCTCAAGTGATCTGCCTTGCCTGCCTCGGCCTCCCAAAGTGCTGGGATTACAGGCATGAGCCACTGCGCCCAGCCAAGACTCTGTCTAAAAAAAAAAAAAAAAAAAAAAAAAAAAAAAAAAAAAAAAAGATTAAAAAAACATTTTATAATTCTTACCTGGATTCTGGGGAAAAAAAGGAAAACAAAACCACTTTGTATTTGATAATTTGATCATTTAAAATAGAGTTTTGAAATGTTTGTGATCCAAAGACTTTCAAGTGACCTTACTACTTGAAAAGATTATGAACCACTGAATCAACAGTGGATGATTTCAGAGCGCTTTCTTGGCTCTGACCTTCTAAGATTCCTTCCTTTTCTGTAAGTGTTCTCCATTCATGATGTCTATCAGTTAACATTATTTGGGTCTGCCTATGAAATATCTCTTATTTGTCTCCTCTTTAATTCAAGCCCTCATTTTTTCCCTATTGCTAGGTCTGTAGTGTTAGTCTGACTTCTCCTTACCTCTGAAATTCCTTTTCTAGCAAATTCCTTTTCTAGCAAATTCCTTCCCACCTTGTAACCCCAGTGAGTATACATCTCGAGTCAGCTGGTGCTAATCTTTTCTGTGGTTTCCCATTGCCTGTAGTGAGTTTTTAGAATGCCATTTGAGCCCTTTACAGTATATTTCCATCCTACTTTTCCAACCTCACTTTTTTCCTCCACTCCACTTCTTTTCATCTGCTCCAGCTACCATGTGGCACCCTTGTTTTTCCTTAAGCCTGACTTGCACTTTCCTAACTTTACTCATACCAGCCTTTCTAACTGAAATACTTTGCTGTCTGTCCATATTCTGTCCATCCTTTTAGGCCCACTAAAGAGCCATCTCCTCCAAAATATTTTTCTCAATTATTCTAGTTGCAAATGACTGCTCCTCAGATCTGCTAAAGGACATTATTGTTATTTCTGTTAATGATAATTGACACTATTACCTATGTTATAGTTCTCTGTGTGTCTATTTCCAGTTTGTAAATTCTTTGAAGGCAGTGACCACATTTTGTTCATGTCTGCATCCCTCTTAGGGCCCAGCACATAATGAAGTGTACGCCCAATTAAATTTGAGACTCACAGAGTTTAGAGTGGCCACCTTGTCCAACCTCTCCTATTAGAGATGAAGAGACTTCCAGAGGTCATACTGCAAGTTGACAGCAGAGATGCAGTAGGAACTGAAGTGAGGCAGAATTTGAGGATTCAGGTCCATGGGGAAGATAGTTTGCTGAATGAAGGAGCAGTGCTTTAGGGAACAATTTTAATGGAATTTAAAGACAGAGTAATTCAGAACTGGATACATAGTAGATACCAACTGCACCTTGTGGGAATAATTCTCTGGATAGTATCTGGCAGTCTTCAGATACTTTGCTGTTATCCTGGCTAAACCACATAAGTTGTTGTGTGTTGGTTCACAGTCTGATCTTGTAGATGTAAGTTAGAATCTTGACAGTTTTTTTTGAGAGAGTTTAAGTCCTAAGATTACTGCTTTAGAACATGAAAATCAAACAAGACTAATTTTAAGCATTAACTCTTTGGCTCGTTGGCAAAGAAGGGTCACATAGGATCTGAAATTTGTGCACTGTGCAGTTTAACGTACCACTACTTTTTTTTAAACAGCTTTCAAAGGTATAATTTATATACAATGAACTGCACTTAATAAAACGTACAAGTTGGCAAGTTTTGACATATGTATATACCCATGAAACCATCGCCACAATTAAGATAGTGAATGTATCTTTCACTCCCAGAGGCTCCCTCATACCCCTTGCTAATCTCTCCCTGTTTCAACCAGTCAACCGCTGATCTGCTTTCTCTCACTGTAGATGAACTTGCCCTTTATTTTGGCCAGACATGGGGGGAAGGGATCATACAAATGGAGTCATACATTATGTATTCTTTTGTTTGGTTTCCTTCACATAGCATAGTTATTTTGAGATTTATCTATGTGGCATGAATAAATAGTTCATTCCTTTTTATTGTTGAGTGGTAGTCCATTGTATGAATGTACTACAGTTTTTTATCCATTCCCCTGTTGGTGAACATTTGAGATTTGAATTGTTTTCTGTTTGGAGATATTACAAATGACAGTGCCGTGAGCATTCATGTACAAGTCTTTACATAAAAATATTCTTTCTTTTCTCTTTGAGTAAATAGCTAGGAATGAAATGGCTAGATGGTATGGTAGGTGTATATTTAACTTTTTAAGCAACTGGCAAACTGTTTTCCAAAGTGGTTATAGTATTTTACATTTCTACCAGCAGTGTATGAGAGTAGATCATAGACCTAAATATAAAACCTAAAACTACAAAACTTCTAGAAGAAAACAGGAAAAAAAAAGTATGACTTTGAGTTAAACAGACTTCTTTAATATGACACCAAAAGCATGATCTATACAAGAATAAATTGAGCTGGGTGTGGTGGCTCATGCCTGTGGTTCCAGCTATTCAGGAGGCTGAGGTGGAGGCTACAGTGACCTGTGATTGCTCCACTACACCAGCCTGGGTGACAGAGAGAGCCTGTCTAAAAAAAAGAACAAAGTGATACAAAGTAGAATTAATCAAAATTAAACATTCGGTTCTTCAGGCTAGGTGGTGGCTAACGCCTGTAATCCCAGCACTTTGGAAGGCTGAGGTGGGCGGATCATGAGGTCAGGAGTTTCAGACCAGCCTGACCAACATGGTGAAACCCTGTCTCTACTAAAAATACAAAAATTGGCTGGGCGCGGTGGCTAACGCCTGTAATCCCAGCACTTTGGGAGGCCAAGGTGGGCAGATCACGAGGTCAGGAGATAGAGACCATCCTGGCTAACACAGTGAAACCCCATCTCTACTAAAAATACCAAAAATTAGCCAGGCATAGTGGCAGGCACCTGTAGTCCCAGCTACTCGGGAGGCTGAGGCAGGAGAATCGCTTGAACCTGGGAGGCAGAGGTTGCAGTGAGCCAAGATCGCACCACTGCACTCTAGCCTGGGCAACAGAGTGAGACTCAGTCTCAAAAAAAAAAAAAAAGAAAAAGAAAAAAATCGGTTCTTCGAAGGTTACATACAGTTAAGAGAATGAAAAGAAAAGTCACAAATGGAGAAAAATCTTTGTGAAGAATATATCTGATAAAAGACTTCTATTCAGAATATGTAAGGAGCTTTCAAAACTAAATAGCAAGAAAAGAAATAACCCAATTAAAACATGGGCCAAAGATTTGAACAAGAAGTACAGATGGGGCCAGGCATGGTGGCTCACACCTGTAATCCCAGCACTTTGGGAGGCCAAGGCAGGTGGATCACCTGAGGTCAGGAATTCGAGGCCAGCCTGGCCAACCTGGTGAAACCCCATCTCTACTAAAAATACAAAAATTAGCTGGGCTTGGTGGCAGACACCTGTGATCCCAGCTACTCGGGAGGCTGAGGCAGGAGAATCACTTGAACCCAGGAGGTGGAGGTTGCAGTGAGCCAAGATCACGCCATCGCACTCCAGCCTGGGCGAAAGAGTGAGACTCCATCTCAAAAAAAAAAAAAAAAAAAGTACAGATGATAAATATGCACGTAGAAAGATATTCAACATTAAATAGGGAAATACAAATTAAAATTACAGTGAGATTCTACTGCACACTATTAGATTGGCTAAAATTTTAAAAGGCACAGAAGCAATGCAACCCACATGTGCAACCGAAGTGTCTATGAAGGGATGAATGGATAAACAAAATGGGGTATATACATATGATGGGATATTGTACATCTTGCCTTAAAAAGAAAGGAAATTCTGACAGATGAACTTTGAAGACGTTGTGCTAAATGAAATAAACCAGACACAAAAGGATAAATGTTGTATGCTTTTACTTACATACCGAGAGTAGTCAAATCTAGAGAGACAGAAAGTAGAATGGTGGTTGCCAGGAGCTTGGGGAGGGGAGAATAGGGAGTGTTCAATGGATGCAGAGTTTCTGGTTGGGAAGAGGAAAATGTTCTGGAGATGGACGATGGTGATGGCTGGACAACAAAGTGAATGTACTTATTCCCACAGAACTGTGCGTTTAAGAATGGTTAAAATGGTAAATTTTACCTGTAATCACATTTTTTTTTTTAAAGGAAAAGAAAACCATACTTATAAGTATCCTCATTCCTCCTCTTCCCCATTCCTCCAGCCTCTGGCAACCAGGAATCTACTTTATTTTATTTTATTTTATTTTTTTTGAGACAGAGTTTCGTTCTTGTCGCCTAGGCTGGAGTGCGATGGCGCTATCTCGACTCACTGCAACTGCCGCCTCCTGGGTTCAAGCGATTCTCCTGCCTCAGCCTCCTGAAGTAGGTGGGATTACAGGCGCCCACTACCACACCCAGCTAATTTTTTTTGTATTTTTAGTTGAGATGGGGTTTCACCATATTGGCCAGTCTGGTCTTGAACTCCTGACCTCAGGTGACCCACCTGCTGTGGCCTCCCAAAGTGCTGGGATTACAGGCGTGAGTCACCGAGCCTAGCGGAATCTACTTTCTATATGGATTCGTCTATTCTGGACATTTCATATAAATAGAATCATTCTCAAAAGGAAGCCTTTTGTGTCTGGCTTATTTCACTTAGCATAATATTTTAAAGGTTTATTCATGTTGTGATATGTATCATTACTTCATTGCTTTTTATGGCTGAATAATATTCATTATATGCACATAACACATGTTTATCCTTTCATCACTTGGTGGACATTTGGATTGTTTCCACTGCTGTGAACATTTGTGTACAAGTTTTGTGAAAATAGCATGTTTTCAATTATCTTTGGTATAAAAACATTCTTAATACTACCTTAGGTTCAATTATGCAAAGTGAAATTCCTGAATTAAAAGAGTATGTTCATTTTTAAGGCTTTTCATTTGTATCATGTAGTTACCTACCCAAAAGGTTGTATCAGTTGAATTGTATACTACTACTAACAATATATTAGCCCATTTATTTGTAGTGTCTATTAAGAGACAAGAAAATTGTTCTGAAAACATCTTCTGTATCTACCACTGGTAGTCATCAGTTTCTCTTACATAGTTCTTCCCTCTTCTCTCTATCCTCACTGCTGCTCCCCTGGTTTACTCCTTCATCACCTCTCACCATTTACTGCCTTGTAATTGAAAATTCTTCCCCTAACACTGGTGCAGAGTGAATTCTATAAGTCAGATCTCGTCATTTTACTTCTTTAAGACCACTTATGGCCTGCCATTGATTTTCTGGAAGAAGTCTAAATTCCAAGCATGACATAAAATACCTGTTAGAATCTGGCTTCTGTGCATCTTTTCAGTTTCAGTTCTTGTCCTTCACCTCACCCTTTTACCTTCTCACCACCTCTCTCCCTTTCTGACCCCAATCATACCAAACTACTTGTTCCTTGAAAGTATAACACTATGTCTTATTCCTCTCTGCCTTTTCATGTGCTGCTACTCCCTCTACCTAGAAAACTTTTCTTCTGGATAACTCCTACTTTTTCTCAAAATTTAGTTTAGATGTTACCCTTCTGGGAAGCCTTCCCTGTACCCTCTGTTCTTTTTTAAGCTCCTATAATTTCTAGTCTTAGCCCATAGCGTTTATTTATCTGGATTACAGTTGCCTTTTTTTTCTGTATCTTTCATTGGATTGAGCTCCTTAAGACTAGAGAATATATCAGGCCAGGCACGGTGTCTCACACCTGTAATCCCAGCACTTTGGGAGGCTGAGGTGGGAGAATCACAAGGTCAGGAGATCGAGATCATCATGGCTAACACAGTGAAACCCCCGTCTCTGCTAAAAATACAAAAAGTTAGCCGGGTGTGGTGGCATGCACCTGTAGTCCCAGCTACTCGGGAGGCTGAGGCAGGGGAATTGTTTGAACCCAGGAGGCAGAGGTTGCAGTGAGCAGAGATCGTGCCACTGTACTCCAGCCTGGGCAACAGAGCAAGACTCTTGTCTCAAAAAAAAAAAAAAAAAAAAAAAAAGGCCAGGTGCGGTGGCCCAAGCCTGTAATCCCAGCATTTTGGGAGGCCGAGGCAGGTGGATCACCTGAGGTCAGGAGTTCGAGACCAGCCTGGCCAACATGGTGAAACCTCGTCTCTAAAAATACAAAAATTATCCCAGCATGGTGGCAGGCCCCTGTAATCCCAGCTACTCGGGAGGCTGAGGCAGGAGAATTGCTTGAACCTGGGAGGTGGAGGTTGCAGTGAGCCAAGATCAGGCCATTGCATTCCAGCCTGGGCGACAGAGCAAAACTGCACCTCAAAAAAAAAAAAAAAAAAAAAAAGAAGACTAGAGTGCATATCTTATTCTTCTCTGTAGCCCCAGCACAGACAATGCGCATAATAGGTACTTAGCAAATGTTTAGTAGGTGAGTGAAAGCTGCTGTTTCAAAAAGAAGTCTGTGTGGAGGAGACGCTGACGCAAGCTTCAGCTATTATTAGGTTGTTACTTCCTACCTGGGCAGGATATGAACTAATAAGATTTATGATGTCTCCTTCAGGGAAAAGACTACTTTGTGTGTATCCATTCTGGAGAGATTGCTTCAAGCTATGGAACCAGTTCACGTGGCCCGGAACCTCAGGGTTGACCTGCAGAGGGGACTAATTCACCCTGATGATTCTGTAAAAATCCTCACTCTTTCCCAGGTATGAAATTCTACTAGGAACCGACATTGACCACCTGCTCTGGGCCAGGTTCTGCACTGGGACAGAAAGATGAAGAAAGCACAGTATTTCTCTCTCTCCTTCCCTCTTCCTTCTCCCTCTCTCCTCTGCTCCCTCTTTCCCCCTAGGAAATGTGTGGTCTATTCCAATGTGCATAGCTAACTATAACCTGGGAGATACAAGCTAAAGAAAGAAGTTCCATTAAGTACCATCTAAATCATTCATTAATCAGATACTGACTGAGTTCCTTTTACATGCCAGGCATGGTGCCATATGCTGTTAGAGTTACCAAGATAAACAAAACCGATTACTTTCCTTCAAGGAGCTCCTAGTGTAAAGAAAAAGATTCCTATGTGTTCAAATAGCTCTCTGCCATTTTAGATTCTGTTACACTGGATGAACCAAATGCTATTGTAAAGGTCACTAAACCAACAATTAAGACAGTAACTCTTATCATCCTGGTAACCAAAGCATCCTGCTATTTGAGTGAAGAGCTGCTGCTAAGGATTATCTTGTTGAAACGTTAGGAGCTAAACAGTTACTCAGTAGATACTGAACTACTGTTTTTCCTTTTCTGTGTTTATTCAGCAAAAAAGGGCGCTGGGCACAGTGGCTCACGCCTGTAATCCCAGCACTTTGGGAAGCCAAGGCAGGCGGATCACCTGAGGTCAGGAGTTCAAGACCAGCCTGGCCAACATGGTGAAACCCTGTCTCTACACAAATACAGAAATTAGCCGGGCATGATGGCAGGTGCCTGTAATCCCAGCTACTCAGGAGGCTGAGGTGGGAGAATCGTTTGAACCCAGGAGGCAGAGGTTGTAGTGAGCTGAGATCGCGCCACTGCACTCCAGCCTGGGCGAAAGAGTGAGACTCCATCTCAAAAAAAAAAAAGTTGGGGGAAAGGGGGAAGATATCAGTTTATTCACTGGCCATTTATATGCCAGACACTGTAGCAGGTGCTTTGCCTGTTCGGTCTCGTTTAATCTTCGTAACTATCCTGGAATTAAATATTGTGTTCCCATTTTACGGATAAGAAATGGGGCTAAAATTTGTGCAAGGTCAGTGTAGCTAAACATAGAGCTGGGTTTGTATTGTTTTCACTCACTGAGCTATCTTACCTCTTTACCCACTTTCTTTTTTCTTTCCTTTCAAAGATGTGACTATACCATATGTGTGTTTGACTGAATGCATTTAGGTCATTTTGATTTTTTAATGAATTGATATATGGCTGTGATCACTAACTCCTAAAATAACTGTGCACTAAGGAAATTGGACCATCGTGTGTTTACCGTATGTTGCCCTACTTTAGAAGAGTGTTTCTGATTGTTTTTCTTTCAGATTGGAAGAATTGTTGAAAATTCTGATGCTGTTACTGAGATTCTAAATAATGCTGAATTACTAAAACAAATTGTTTATTGCATTGGTGGAGAGAATCTATCTGTAGCAAAAGCGGTGAGTCTACTAGAATCATTGACTTAAATGTGCAGAGACATCAGTGTCCCAAAAGATAAAGGCCTTCTGAATTGAGAGTGAAGGTTTAGAATGGATGATTTGCGTAATGGAATTTACAACTTCATATGGATTGTGTAAAATAAATGGTTGTCAAGTAAATACTAGTAAACCCCATTCATTTTCTAGGATATACATATCTACAGTATCCATCATAATTCTATGGGGGATACCTTGCGTCTTTTCCAATTATAAATAATAGCTAAAACATGGGCAAGGTGCATTCCATGCACTATTTTTACATCACTCTTATGAAGTAGATAATAACCTGCATTTTGGGAATGTAAGAGATATTTTCTTTCTTTATAAGGCTATCAAATCCCTGTCAAGAATATCACTAACCCAAGCTGGACTGGAGGCTTTATTTGAAAGCAATCTGCTGGATGATTTGAAAAGTGTAATGAAAACAAATGACATTGTTCGATACAGGGTGTATGAGGTAAGATAAAAAGCACACTTTCTCATGCTTACAAAGCAGAATGCAGTTTGGCTTATGCTGAAAAGCAAGATGGCTCATTAAGTATATAATCTGTGTTTGGCCCTACAGTAGGTGCTGGGAATATAAGGATGCATTCCCAGCCTAGTATGTGAGACAGTCATAAAAAATACTTACAGCCCAGCTCTATGGGAGGCAAGGGCAGGAGGACCCCTTGAGGCCAGGAGTTTCAGACCAGCCTGGGCAACATAGTGAGACCCCATCTCTACAACGATTTTAAAAATTAGCTGTGCATGGTGGTACGTGCATGTCGTCCCAGCTACTCAGGAGGTTGAAGTGGGAGGATCAACTGAGCCCAGAAAGTTGAAGCAGCAGTGAGCCGTGGTTGCACTACTGCACTCCAGCCTGGCCAACAGAGCAAGACCCTTTATATATATACATATATATATATATATATATATATTTTTTTACAGTGCAATATAATTACTATGATAGAGAAGATATTGAAACCAGACTTGAAAAAATTTGTAGTAGTAATAAGAAGAAATGGCCCTTATTTGTACCAGCTTTGTACTAAGCACTATGCTAAAATACTCACATATATTATCTTTAATTCTTACAGTAAACTTTGTATGTTGTTATCATTAACCTCATATTGATGGAGCAATTGATCCAAGACCACACAGTTAATAGGGTGCATGTTTGAAATAGAATCCTCTATAGTCTAATTCCATCTTCAGAACACTTTCTTACTTTGCATGTCATGATACCATACTATGCTGCTTTTCCTTCTACCTCTCAGTTTCTTCTCAGCCTCCTGGCTCATTATCCTCCGTTGAATCTTTAATTGTTGGAGTTGATGAAAACAGAGTTCCAAGCCCTGCTTTCACGGTACTCTACTCATTCCTAGGCAGTTTTACTCACTTATGATTTCACTTCCCATCTGTGATGATGCCTCTCAGATGTAAACTTCCAACTGAGACCTTTCTTCTGAGCTCGAACCTTCATGCTCAACTGCTTACTCACTCTTGGCCCCTTGGGTATATTCTAGGCCACTCAAACTCATGCTGAAATCAAATTCCTGATCTTCCATATCCACCCTATCCCCCTAATAAAAAATAAGACAACAAACTGGCTGTGTCTCACAGTCTGCTTAGTTGGGTATTAGACCTTGGCTCATTCTGAGGCCTGTTTTCCCTGCCACATATCCATTCGGTCATCATATTTTGTTGATTTTATTTAAACCCCTGCATTTCTCTTCATTAGTACAGCTTCTACCACCCTAGACTAACTTACTGGTGTCACTCACCTGGGCTACTATATTTGCATCCAAACTGGTCTCCACTCATCCATTTTTATCATCCCTAGTCTATCTTCTCATGCAGTCAGAATGGTCTTTTAAAAGTCCAAATCTGATTGTGTCATTTCTCTGCTTAAAACCCTTCAGTGTCTTCCTATATCTCTCAGTAAGACCTCAGAACATACTTGCTGAATGAGTAAGTGAATGACTGACTGACTGACTGACAGGATGCCTGAATGAGTGAATGGTTTTATAATCTGTTTGTTGTGGCTGATTCAGGCTTTTGTACCCTGATTGATGATTGCTTGGGTGGGAAAGTGCTGATACACCTAGATATAATGGAACATTTCTGTGCCAAGGTGGCAGGGCATGGTGGCTCATGCCTGTAATCTCAACACTTCAGGAGGCCAGGGCGGGCAGATCACTTGAGGTCAGGAGTTCAAGACAAGCCTGGCCAACATGGCAAAACTCCATCGCTACTAAAAATACAAAACAATTAGCCAGGTGTGGTGGTGCATGCCTGTAATCCCAGCTACTGGGGAGGCTGAGGCACGAGAATCGCTTGAACTCAAGAGGCAGAGGTTGCAGTGAGCTGAGATCACGCCACTGCACTCCAGCCTAGGTGACAGAGTGAGACTCTGTCTCAAAAATAATAATAATAATAATAATCTGTGCCAAAGTAATTTCTTATGCGTTCACTGAAGTTTTTCTACTTAAAGAGACAAATAATGGATTTTTTAAAACTCATTTATAAAAAGTACCTAGTCCTACATTTAACTTAAAATGAGATCTATCAGGCGTAGGGCTGTTTTGACCTTTTTCTTTTTTCTGTTTTTTTTTTTTTATTTCAGCTAATTATAGAGATTTCTTCCGTGTCACCAGAATCTTTAAACTACTGTACCACAAGTGGATTGGTAACCCAGCTCCTGAGAGAGCTGACTGGTGAGGATGTGTTGGTCAGGTGTGTTGACTGAGTTCTTAAAGTGAAATATCCTCTTTTGAAGGGCTGGGAAACAACCTTGGGACATCTGTGATTTTCTCTATTAGAGACTTTGCCCAGGTTGCAATCTCATGACTGATGTGTGTCCTGAAGGAGGGATCTTTAGAAAATTGTTCAAATTACATCGTGACAACATACTGGAACTTGGGAAAGCCCCACATGACAATTCAGCTACTTTCAAGTGACTCTGTTCCATGTCCCTAGGCCTGTGTGCTCTTAAAAAGTTGCAATCATGTGGTAACTGCCATTTTGAATTACTAATATTTTATCATATTCATTTATTTTGGCATTGTTAAATAGCAACACTATGGCATGATAGAAAAAACATGGGCTAGGCCGGGTGCGGTGGCTCACGCCTATAATCCCAGCACTTTGGGAGGCTGAGGTGGGCGATTCATGAGGTCAGGAGTTCAAGACCAGCCTGGCCAACATAGTGAAACCCTGTCCCTACTAAAAATACAAAAATTAGCTGGGCATGGTGGCATGTGCCTATATTCCCAGCTACTCGGGAGGCTGAGGAAGGAGAATTGCTTGAACCTGGGAGGTGGAGGTTGCACCACTGTACTCCAGCCTGAGCAACAGAGTAAGACTCTGTCTCAAAAAAAAAAAAAAAAAAAAAGAATATGAGCTTTTCAAAATGAGGAAGACTTGGCTTGCATGCCTCTCTACTATTTATTAGCTGTTTGGCCTTGGACAGATAATTATAAGCTTTCTACATCTCAGTTTCCTCATCTCTCAGATAGAACAGTAACTAAAAAAGATATTGTGCCAGGTGCAGTGGCTCACAGCCTGTAATCCCAGCACTTTGGGAGGCTGAGGAGGGTGGATTACCTGAGGTCAGGAATTCAGGACCAGCCTGGCCAATACGGTGAAACCCTGTCTCTACTAAAAAAATACAAAAAATTAGCTGGGCATGGTGGTGGGTGCCTGTAATCCTAGCTACTGGGAAGGCTGAGACAAGAGAATTGCTTAAACCCGGGAGGTGAAGATTGCAGGGAGCCAAGATCGTGCCATTGCACTCCAGCCTGGGCAACAAGAGCAAAACTCCGTCTCAAAAAAAATAAAAAGATATTGTAAGAATTAAGCTAATTGACCATAGAAAGCAGTACAATGGCTGACATAGGTTCTCAAAGAAATGTTAATTCCAGTCTCTTCCACCCGCTATTCCCTAAATCCCCTTTAATATCTGCCAAATGTTCCTTTGTTGATATTCCACAGTTTACTAATACCTCCTCACTGTTGAACAGTTGATTTGCTTCAAGTATTTTGCTGTTATGATAGCATTATAGTTATCTTTGTGTATATAGGTTTTGATTTTTCTTATCTTAAATGATTTTCTGATTGTCCTGTGTTCTTTAAACATGGCTGAATTTATTAAACCCATATGAGTAAATCAGTCACTAGTTACATTGCTTCAGTGCATTTGAGTGTCTCAACCTAATGAGACAATTAATTTTGTTAATTATTTTTTAGCATTGTATCAAATTTTGTGACATAGAAAAAAACCTGTAAATGGTCAGTCAAAACACTTTAGGATCAACTACCAACTAAATAAATTTTTTAGTTATTTTCTTTGATCATGGTTGGATATGAGATGATACCAAAGAATTATTGTTAATTTCTTAATATGTGGCAGTGGCATTATAATTGTGTAAGGAAACATATGTGTTTTGTAGAGATGCATACTAAAGTATGCAGGGGTAAATGGCAGGGTGACTAGGATTTGCTTTAAAATAGTTCAGCAAAAAGTAGGGAAAAGAGATGAAATAAGTAAAGCAAAATCTTCATAACCATAAAATCAGGTTATGTGTATATGGGGGCTTACTGTATTCTCATTACTTTTGTGTATGATATTTCAAAATAAAACACAAATTTAGAAAATATTTTAGGAAGCAGCTAGGTTATAGTGGAAACAATAGTGGACTTCAAATCAGAAGGTCAAGATTTAAATCGAAACTCTGCCTATAATAACAATATGATTACAAAGAAGTCACTGCAAATTTCTAGGCCTTAGGGCTTCATGTGAAAAGAGGAGCCAAGATTATTGACCTTTCGAATGTGATAAGAATTAAATAAGATAACCTGTATGAGAACAATTTATAAACTATGCAAATCCTGTGCAAAATCTCCTTGTTTTTGTCCTTCTGACATTTTAGAGCCACCTGTATAGAAATGGTGACATCACTGGCATATACTCATCATGGACGACAGTATCTTGCTCAAGAAGGAGTAATTGACCAAATTTCTAATATAATTGTTGGGGCAGATTCAGACCCTTTCTCTAGCTTCTATCTGCCAGGTAAGAAACACTGATGCCTATGGAAATGATGGTGCGTGTTTTATTTCTGAGTTATCTCTGACATCAGGGGGTTGGGGTAGGGAGTGGACAGGGATTGTTTTCCTTTAGAGCTGATTTCCTTAATGAGCTGATTTCGTTTAGAAGATATCTAGAGCCACCAAGTTCAAATTCAACAGCACATTAAAAGGGTCATCCACCCTGATGAAGTGGGATTTATCCTATGGATGCAGGGAGGGTTCAGCATACACAAATCAATAAATAAGATATACTATGTTAACAGAATAAAGACAGCAACCAAGTAATGCGGGAAAAGCATTTCACAAATTTCACCTTTCTTTTATGATAAAAACTCTTAACAAATTAAGTATAGAAGGAATCTATCTCAACACAATAAAGGCCATGTATGACAAACCCACAGCTAACATACTCAGCGGTGAAAAGTTGAAAGCGTTCCTCTAAGATCAGGAACAAGGCCGGGCGCAGTGGCTCATGCCTGTAATCCCAACACTCTGGGAGGCCAAGGCAGGCAGATCATGAGGTCAGGTGATCGAGACCATCCTGGCTAACACAGTGAAACCCCATCTCAACTAAAAATACAAAAAATTAGCCGGGCATGGTGGTGGGTGCCGGTAGTCCCAGCTACTCAGGAGGCTGAGGCAGGAGAATCCCTTGAACCTGGGAGGTGGAGATTGCAGTGAGCCAGGATCGCGCCACTGCACTCCAGCCTGGACAACAGAGTGAGACTCCATCTCAAAAAAAAAAAAAAAAAAAGATCAGGACAAGGATGCCCACAATTACCACTTCTATTCAGCAAAGTACAAGAAGTTATAGCCAGAGCAATTAGGCAAGATAAATAAATAAAAGGCATCCAAATCGGAAAGAAAGAAGTGAAAATTTCCCTGTTTGCAAGTGATGTAATGTTTTATTAATATATAGAATAAAGATTCCACCAAAAAACTGTTAGAATGAATAAATAAATTCAATAAAGCTGCAGGATACAAAATCAGTGCATAAAAATCCGTAGCATTTCTATACACTAACAGTGAACTCTGAAAAAGTAATCAAAGATACATTCCCATTTACAATAGCATTCAAAAAAAATTAAATATTTATGAATAAATTTAAGGAGGTGAAAGATCTGTACACTGAAAACTATAAAAACCGATGAAGGAAATTGAAGAAGACACAAATAAATGGAAAGGTATCCTATGTTCATGGATTGGAAGGATTAATATTATTAAAATGTTCATGCTGCCCAAAGCACTATATAGATTCAGTGCATTCCCTCCAAAATTCTTAAATTTAATGACATTTTTCACGAAAGCAGAAAAAATAATTTTTAAATATACATATTTCAGAATACATTGTTCACAATAAAGATATATGATTTTTTGTCAGTTAAAAGTTAATTTTTTTAAAAAGATACCTATAGCCTCTTATTGAGGTGGAATCTGTTGCTCTTGGAGCTACGTACTGTTGACTTTGGTTTTCTGGAAACATCAGGGCTATTTAGAACATTAGGATATTTTTCTTTTTGAATATCAACAAAAACATAAATAAAAATACTAGTAATGACATTTACAGTATGTTTCACAGATTAATCATGTCTCTGAGTGGGAGTCTTTATCTGTTGTAGGATCTACTCTTGCCATTCTATTCTGGGTCTTGGTTGATTAGTCTTTCTTGAACACTTCCAGAAATTGGAGATGTATGCCTGCCTTAGGTAGCCTAGCTTATTTTATTAATGAACATATCCATTTAAAAATTTCTTCCTGGTAATGAGTCTAAACTTGCCTTCCTGTAATTTGTATCCACTGGTCCTTTTTCTTTGTTCTCCCTCTTGCATATGCCAGTACTTCAATAGCTGGTCCCAGCTCCATTGACGCCCTCTCTCAGGATCACACATCACAGGTCCTTCAGAATCTCCTAATGGTCTCTCGGATCTCCAGGCAACACACTACTCTAACCTTTCTATGCTTTTCTGGCCTGCAGTTCATTTCTGTTCCTGTGAAGTCATAGAGCCCGCAATTCATGCTGTCTTGTTCCCCTATTAAAATATATTTTTGTAAATCTCTTTAGGATTCGTGAAGTTTTTTGGAAACCTGGCTGTCATGGATAGTCCTCAACAGATCTGTGAGCGTTATCCTATCTTTGTGGAAAAAGTCTTTGAAATGATAGAAAGTCAGGACCCCACTATGATTGGTGTAGCTGTAGACACAGTTGGAATCTTGGGATCCAATGTTGAAGGAAAACAGGTTTTACAGAAAACAGGTTGGTATGACTTGGCCCTGTTCAGGGATATCTTAATTTTTGACAGGGGTTCAATATGTAAGTTCATTTGCTGGTGGGTTAACTACATTGTAGAAACTATTTTATGGGTGGCAGTCTTGTTAACCATGACCTTGGACTCATGTCTGAAAATCTAATAATTATTACGGAAAACCTTTTTTTTTTTTTTTACTTTTCACTGGTTTAGGTTTTCATTGGTTTAGGTTTCTACCAATCGATTTCAACCAAACATTGTTTCCTGTTTCCCCTCTATGATGTCTTCTTTGACTAGATTTCATGGTACAAAGACCATGGGCTAGAGTCAGAAAGGTCTGGATTCATGTCCTTGGGTTTTCTATTCTTTTTTTTTTTTTTTTTTTTTTTTTTAAGAGATTGAGAGTGTCTCTCTGTTACCCAGGCTGGCCCCAAACTCCCGGGCTCAAGCAATCCTCCTGCCTCATCCTCTTGATTGGCTGGGTCTACAGGTCCACACCATTGTATCCAGCCCTGACTTTGCTTTTTGAACTTCATTTACTCACTTCACTTTTCTAGGCCTCATTTTCTTCATTTATAAAAATGGCATAACAACTACTTCTCAGGGTTGTTGTGAATATTTATGAAATTTTGAGAAAGGAAAATAAAAGTTTGTTATAAGATTTCATGTTAAGAGATACTTTTGGCATGTTACGAGATACAGTGGTTCATGCCTGTAATCCAGCACTTTGGGAGGCTAAGGTGGGTGGATTGCCTGAGCTCAGGAGTTCAAGACCAGGCTGGGCAACATGGCAAAATCCTATCTCTACTCAAGAATACAAAAATTAACCAGGCATGGTACTGCGCAACTGTAGTCCCAGCTACTTGAGAAGCTGAGGAAGGAGAATCGCTTGAACCTGGCAGGTGGAGGTTGCAGTGAGCTGAGATCGTGCCACTACACTCCAGCCTGGGTGACAGAGTGAAATTCTATCTCAAAAAAAAAAAAAAAAAAAAAAAAGAGGCCAGGTATGGTGGCTCATGCCTGTAATCCCAGCATTTTGGGAGGCCAAAGCAGGTGGATCACTTGAGGTCAGGAGTTCGAGACCAGCCTGGCCAACATGGTGAAACCCTGTCTCTACTAAAAATACAAAAATCAGCCAAGCGTGGTGGTGCATGCCTGCAGTCCCAGCTACTCGGGAGGCTGAGGCAGGAGAATGGCATGAACACAGGAGGTAAAGGTTGCAGTGAGCCGAGATCACACCACTGCACTCCAGCCTGGGCGACAGTGCGAGACTCTGTAAAAAAAAAAAAAAAAAGAAATAAAGAAAGATACTTTTATGGAACATCCATGAGGATCAACAGCACAACAAATTTTACACACAAAATAATATGCAGCCCAATTATTAAAATTCTTGAGACACATATGTTGAAAATTATCTCACCTGTAATCCCAGCACTTCAGGAGGCCAAGGCGGGAGGATCGTTTGAGCCCAGGAATTCAAGACCAGCCTCATCAACAACAACAACAAAAAAAATTAGCCAGCTGTGGTGGTGCATGCCTATAGTCCCAGCCACTCGGGAGGCTGAGGTGGGAGAATTATTTGAGCCCAGGAGGTGAAGGCTGTAGTGAGCCTTGATCACTCAGTTGCACTGCAGCCTAGGTGACAGAGTGAGACCCCATCTCAAAAAAAAAATTTAACAAGAGGCCAGGCGAGGTGGCTCATGCCTGTAATCCCAACACTTTGGGAGGCCAAGGTGGGTAGATTACCTGAGGTCAAGAGTTCGAGACCAGCCTGGCCAACATGGTCTCTACTAAAAATACAAAAATTAGCTAGGTGTGATGGCAGGCACCTGTAATCCCAGCTACTCGGGAGGTTGAGGCAGGAGAATCGCTTGAACCTGGGCCGTGAGTCGAGATTGCGCCATTGCACTCCAGCCTGGGTGACACAGCGAGACTCCATCTCAAAAAAATAAAAATTAGAAAATAGAAAAAGAAAAAAGAAAATTAATATGCTGTTGTGTATCACAGCTAATATTTTTGTTATATGTCGTTTTCTAAGTGCTTTTACCTATGACAATCGTTTTACAGTCCTGCAAAGAACATACATTGTCATTTTCATTTTCCAGATAAGGTAGATGAAACTTAGAGGAGTTAAGAAAATTTCTAAGGTCATACAAATTACGGCAGCTGCTACTCAAGTCCAGGTCCTTTGATTCCAGTTTTATAACTTT
The DNA here is from genome assembly GCF_028858775.2 of Pan troglodytes. Classification (NCBI taxonomy): domain Eukaryota; kingdom Metazoa; phylum Chordata; class Mammalia; order Primates; family Hominidae; genus Pan; species Pan troglodytes. Next base: position 17,619,017 of record NC_072409.2, read on the forward strand.
GCCTTATATGTGCTGTGTTGCGTGTAATTATGTGTTCTAGGCCTGTCACTGGTTCTCTGACTACATGCTTATTTTTGTCTTGGTTTAGGTTGGTAGAGGTCATAGTGTATGAGAGCATACTTTTAAAAAATCTCATTTTTCACTTCATATCCATTAGGATGGCTATTATTTTAAAAAAAAACCCATAAAATAATGAGCGTTAGGATGTGGAGAAATTGTAACCCTTGTACATTTTATATTTCCTTCATCCAGCAGCTCCACTTTCAGGTATATACCAAAAAAAATTGAAAGCAGAGACTCAAACAGATGTTTGTACAGTCATGTTCATAGCAGCGTTATTCACAATAACCAAAAAAAGGTGCAAGCAACCCAATGTTCATTGATAGATGAATCAATAAACAAAATGTGGTATATACATAACAATTGAATATTACTCAGCCTTTAAAAAGAATGAGATTCTGGCACATGCTACAGCATGGAGGAAGCCTGCGCCACTGATAACATTATGCTAAGTGAAGTAAGCCAAACACATAAGGACAGATATTGTATGATTCCACTTAGATGAGATGCCTAAAAGAGTCCAGTTCACAGGAGGTAGAAAAGTGGTTGGCAGGGGATGAGGGTAGAGAAGAAAGGGAATTATTGTTTGATGGATACAGAGTTTCAGTTTGGGTTGATGAAAAAGTTCTAGAGATGGATGGTTATGATGGTTGCCCAACAGTGTGAATGTACTTAATAGCACTGAACTATACACTAAAAATGGTTAAAATGGTAAATTTTATGTTGTGTATATTTTACCATAATAAAGAAGAATCTCACTGTTATCCTTCAAAGGAACTCGCTTTGAACGCTTGCTTATGAGAATAGGACATCAATCAAAGAATGCCCCAGTGGAGCTAAAAATTAGATGTTTGGATGCAATTTCATCTCTTCTGTACTTACCAGTAAGTAGATAGGGAAATAATGAAGGACAGTGGTATATGTTTGGGAGAATAAATCTGTATGAATCAACATGATAAATGTGATGAAGTAAATACAAGAAGATAACCCTCATTATATGACTGGTGACATTTTTAATTTAAAATGGAATCATAGAGTGTTAGAACTGAAGAGACTCTAGAGACTGCTTAATCAACCACATTCAAAGAAAACTGGGAAAGGTCTGGGCTGGATTTGAGAAAGAGTCCTCCAGACTTAGCCAGTTTCACACAACAAATTAATGACAGAGTGCCATCAGCACTCAGGTGTCTGACTTCTAAATAAGTGCTTTTCTCCAGATCAGTTAACTTTTGATGAGATTTTCCTTTTCTTTCCTGTAGCCTGAGCAGCAGACTGATGACCTTCTGAGGATGACAGAATCCTGGTTTTCTTCTTTATCTCGGGATCCACTGGAGCTCTTCCGTGGCATTAGCAGTCAGCCCTTCCCTGAACTACACTGTGCTGCCTTAAAAGTGTTTACGGTAGGTATTCACTTCCATAGGTCCTTCTGGGACCCTGCCAGCTCAACACTTGAGTACTTAACAGTGAGCCAGAGCCTGTGCCATCTCTGGGGATGCACAAGTGCATAGTATAGTTTCTACCTTCTGCTACCTTAGAGACTAAGTAAGGAGACAGATGTGTAAACAGATTGTTTCAGTAAAAGATATTAGGTGCTGTTTGAGGTTTGAACAGGATGCTATGGGATCACACAGTTAATTCCAGACTTTTTAACCGCCATCCTCTATTAACCTAGCCCTGGTCTTCCTAATCCTTATTTCCCCTGCAGAAAATAAAGCTTCGGGCACCTAATGCTCCAGTGGTACCAAACTGTTTGTTTTGTGTCTCTGGACCTTTGCTGGGGTCTCCGTATCTAACACTCTTCCTTAACTTTGCTCCTTAACCTCTTACTCACTCGTCAAGGACTAACTCCTTGTGTTCAGCACACTTTGCCCAGATTGACAAGGTTGAGTTAAACAATGTTGGTTCTCATATGTTGCATTTATTTATTCAGCAAATATTTGTTGAGTTTCCGTTTTTGCTCAGTGAAGGGCATACAACAGTGAAGAAAATATATAAAGACCTTCCTTTCATGTAGTTTCCTGTCTATTGAAGGAGCCAGGCAGTAAATATAATTGTACAGTTACTTATATAATTACAGCTGTGGTAAGGATTATACCTTTGTGTTCTATTTGTTGTATTATTTTGCAAATGTTTATTTATCGACCTGTCTTACCTATTAAGTAGAGTTGGCTGAGAGCAGGAAGCATATCTGATTTATCTTTGTAGCCCCAGCATAGCAAGATAGTAATCGCTTTAGTAATCATATCAATAATGGGATCTCAGACAGTATACATGGCCTAGACTGGGAGGGAATAAGGAAAATGGCAGGGACAAAAGAGGGTAGGCTTCCTGAGGATGTGATACAGGATCTGGGTCTTGAAGGATACAGGTATTCCTATAATCTTCAGAAACATTTTTTTTTTGAGACAGAGTCTCGCTCTGTCGCCCAGGCTGGAATGCAGTGGCGTGATCTTGGCTCACTGCAAGCACCACCTCCCGGGTTCACGCCATTCTCCTGCCTCAGCCTCCCGAGCAGCTAGACTACGGGCGCCCACCACCATGCCCGACTAATTTCTTTTTGTATTTCTAGTAGAGACGGGGTTTCACTGTGTTAGCCAGGATGGTCTCGATCTCCTGACCTCGTGATCCGCCCGCCTCGGCCTCCCAAAGTGCTGGGATTACAGGCATGAGCCACCGCGCCTAGCCAGAAACATTTCTTTAAGACTGCTTCACCCTTGTAAATGGTCATTGTATGAGATGGCCATTTTGGCTCCTGCTTAGTATTTTCATTATTAGTTTATTTTGGTTTTGCTCTTCTACCTTATCCTGTGCTTAGCTGGTTCCATTGTAGAAATAATTTTCTATTTACTGGTTGGGATAACTATTTTTATTTCTGCCTACCTTCATGCTTGGTTGTGAAGCAGGCCAAAGTTTCTCAAACATTAATCTTAGGAATCTTATTAAAATGTAGATTCTAATTCAGTAGTTGTGGGGCAGAGCCTGGGATCCTGAATGTCTAACAAGCTCGCAGGTGTTGCTGATGCTACTTGTCTGTGGAACACATTTTGAGAGGAAAAAACTAGGCCATAAACTTGATTGTTACTTCTTTTTCATTAAAACGTAATAGGTTTTGAAAAACTTAATCTTAAAATTTGGAAAAGACTTAGAAGTAGAATTTTTTAAAATCACAGAAAGTTATACCTTTTGGTGTATTCCCTTTTAGTTTTTGTATTAGTGTGTGTTTATTTTTGGTGAAATATTTCAAACATAGTTGTATCTTGCTACCTCTGCCCAGTCCTATTCCCCTTCCTCTGTTCTTAGATAAAATCACTATCACAAAGTCAGGGCCCATAAATGATTTCATATTTCTACTACATATTGTGTGTATCCTTAAATAAAACACAGTATTTTAGATATTCATAAACTTTGTAAGTGGTATCATGCTGTTTGTATCATTCCATTAGGTTGGTGCAAAAGTAATTGCAGTTTTTGCTTTTTTTTTTTTCTCTTCAATGTTACGTTTTTTTAAAATTTGTCTATGTTAAAAGAGGCAGTTAGAAAGTTGGTATTTCATTGAATAGCCACAATATATCATTCTTCTGTAAATGAAGATTTAGATAGTATCTTACAAATGATACCACAATGAACATTCTTGAAAATGTTTGTGCACTATATGAGTATCTTGAGGTTAGTCTTTTCTACTTTAGTTTTTATTTTTCCACTGTTGTAATCATGCATTGTTTATAATTTGAATCTGCTTTTTTTATATAACAGGTTTACCTGTATCATTTCCTATTTTTTGTAAACATTATTGTTAATGTTTATTTTTATTGCTATATACCATAATTTACTTAACCATTCTCCCATTATTAGATATTTATATTGTAACTTTCACACTATTATGAACATTTTTGTATACAAAGATTTTTCATATTTAAGATTATTTTATTAAGTTAGATTCTTAGGAAGGAATTTACTTAGACAAAAGGTAACATTTTTAAAGTTCATGTTGCCAGATTTCTTTGTAAATATTGTGCCATCCCATTAACAAACAACTTCCACTCAGGGGAATTGTATTCTTTCTGCCTTCCATTTCAGGCCATTGCAAACCAACCCTGGGCTCAGAAACTTATGTTTAACAGTCCAGGTTTTGTAGAATATGTGGTGGACCGGTCTGTGGAGCATGACAAAGCTTCAAAGGATGCCAAATATGAACTAGTGAAAGCACTTGCCAGTTCCAAGACAATTGCAGAAATCTTTGGGAACCCAAATTATTTGAGGCTCAGAACTTACCTGAGTGAAGGGCCATACTATGTGAAACCTGTTTCCACGACAGCAGTAGAAGGAGCCGAATGATTTCTTCTAGAGCTCATGTAGAGGACCACGTTTTGACCAAAACTTCTCCTAAGGCATTTGACTCCATCTATATTTCACAAAAGAGACTTCCTTTCCCCAAGAATTATCATGGAATGTCAGATGTTACTTTGTCACCAACACTGTTATATTTCTACATTGAAATGCAAAGTGGAACTAGGAGTTTGGAATGCATTAAGAGCAGGCAAGCTTGGTCATAATAGATCCAGTGTTTTTCAGATTCCTTTCACTGCCTTAATCTTTGCAACAAGGTGGAAGTTTTTTTCTTCCCTCAAAATTTTCATGGACATGCAATCTTATCTAAAAGCCTGCTTCAGGGCTGGGCGCGGTGGCTAACACCTATAATTCCCAGCACTTTGGGAGGCCAAGATGGGCAAATCACTTGAGTCTAGGAGTTCAAGACCAGCCTGGCCAATATGGCAAAACCCCGTCTCTACTAAAAATATAAAATCAGCCAGGCATGGTGGCGCACACCTATAATCTCAGCTACTCAGGAGGCTGAGGCACGAGAATCGCTTGAGCCTGGGAGGCAGAGGTTGCAGTGAGCTGAGATCTTGCCACTGCACACCAGCCTGGGCAACACAGCAAGACTCTGTCTCAAAAATAAATGAATAAAATAAAAACCTGCCACCAAATTATTTCTGGATTCTCTTCACTATCTTTTTTTTTCTTTTTGGTCCTTTTTCCGTTTCTGATTCCACTTTCAAAGTCTTGGATATATTCTTCGAAAAATGAGTAGTATGGAATATTAAGATTATGTTCCTTATACTCAGAATACTTTTTATGAGCTCTCTTGGTTTTTTGTTACTATTATTCCTTTGAAAAAAAGACTTAAAATATCTAAAAAATGTTTATAGTGTTCATGTAATTTTTTTTTGCTGTTTACCAATGAAATTTGCCCTGTTGTGGTTTTGGGGGAGGAAAAGTGATAACATGCTAATCAGAAGGATTCCTAAACTGTCATTTCATTTATTGGTAGGTCATGATTGTTGAGGGTTTTGCTTTGGATTTTTCATACCTATAAAGTCAATCTTGAGTTGATCAGAGAAAGGGAAACTTACTCCTAATAAACAGACTCAGAACAGAAGGGACATATGCATAAATCAGGATACCATCTCATTAATTTACAAAGGATAATCTTTCTTTTCATTGACAACACCTACACCCACCTGTTTTCCAGTGTTCTTCTCTCTAAACAGCAAAGCCAAAGCACTCTGCACACCAAATCACCTGTTCAGAGGTTTATGCATGAGCATATTTCTTTTAGGCCGTGGTGAAGTTGATAAACCACCCCTGATTTGTAACAAAATTATTTTAAAGTGACTGGAATTATCTAGTCCCCAGATTGATCATCTCCCCTGGCAACGTGACTCTCTTTTTTGTGTGTGTTTCCATGCTGACTAGTCCCCTACTGTTAATATCACTACTAATTAGGCTATAGCCAGGTCTTTCCTGGCCTGAGAAATATTCTCTTAAAATGACCTTTGTTTTAATCTCATTCATGATGTTGATTTTTTTTCAATGTGGTACAATATATACAATAAAATTTGTCATAACTATTTTAAGTGTACAGTTCAGTATATTACATACGTTCATAAGTTGTACAACCATCACCACCATCCATCTTCAGAATTACTTTCATCTTATACAATTGAAACTGTATTCATTAAACAATAACTGTCTATTCCCTCTTTTCCCCAGCCTCTGGCAACCACCGTTCTGCTTCATGACATTGATTTTATTCACTTAACATCAGATTTTGGGGGGATGCCCTCTCTCCTATGTATGGTCTACACATTCTGATTTTTTTTTTAGATTGAATAAAATTTGTAAATCATTATTTTCATTTCATAAGTAAACACCTGTTGACTGCCTATTATGTTCTTGGGATTGGGGAAGGTGCTAGACATTGGCCTAAGTGCCAAGTGCATCTCATTTAATTTTTACATCCCTGTTTCACAGATGAGGAAACCAAGACTTTCAGTAGCTTATCTGAAAATCACACAAGAAGAAAGTGTCTTATATTGGAAGAAAATAGGTCAATAGAAAATTAGAGAGTATAAGAAGTACAATAATAGAGGAAAACAGAAAACACGTCCCCTGACTTTAGGAAATGTTTTCCAGGGAAGGAAACACCTGCATCTTGAAGAACTAGTAGGAGGCAATCAAGTGAAGAATACAGTGGAGGAGCAAAGCAAGACAGCAGGTACACATGAAAAGAAGAGAACATGTTTGAGAAACTACAAGTAATTCAATATGACCAATGCCTAGGATTTAAAGGGAAATTTTTGCAAAATTCTTTATCATTATTACTAATAATAGCTACCATTTCTTAGCATTGATTTTATGTTGTTAGGCACTTGGCATGCATTTTCTTACTTTATCATCATAATAGCCATAAAAGTTATGTATCATTTCACAGACAAAGGCACTAAACTGGGAAATTAAGTACTTTGTACAGGTCGCAAAGCCAGAATATTAATCTGATTTTCTGAGGATTAGTTGTACTCCCCTTTTGTCACTTGGTTATATTTTGAAGGTAATAGTAGCTAACAGTTACTGAGTTTTTAATGTGTCCCAAGCATTTTCTAAGAGGTTTTCATGTATGAACTCATGTGGCCATCGTCACACTTCCAGGAGTTATATAACAAAACCAAGGCACAGCAAAATTCAGGAACTTGCACGAGATCACATAGCAAATAAGAGAAGTCAACATTTCAACCTAGGCTGTTTAACATAGAATATATGTTCCTAAATACTGCCTTTTCCTCTTAGTGAACATTTACTATGGACCAAATCCATTGACAAACACTTGACATATCTCATGTAGACCATCAACCACACAAAGATTGAGTTTGTACATAAACAGGGTCAGGATGACTTAACAACATATCAAAAAATCTGGTCTAATAAGTATCATGGCAGGGACTTTCAAGGTATATAACTTTGGGAACACCTAAAAATCTCAAGAGCCCCAAGATGGGAACTACTGATCTAATCATTACACAAGAGAAATCAGAAAGTGTGTGTTGTGGGTTGAATAATGTTCCCCAAAAATATGTGTTCAAGTTCAGGTACCCCCAGTACCTGTGAACATGATCATATTCCTCAATGGAGAGGAAGCCAGGTGCAGTGGTCACGCCTGTAATCCCAGCACTTTGGGAGGCGGAGGCGGGTATATCACCTGAGGTCAGGAGTTCAAGACCAGCCTGGCCAGCATGGTGAAACCCCATCTCTACTAAACATAGAAAAATTAGCTGGGCATGGTGGCACATGCCTGTAGTCCCAGCTACTTAGGAGGCTGAGGCAGGAGAATTGCTTGAACCCGGGAGGCAGAGGTTGCAGTGATCCAAGATCACACCACTGCACTCCAGCCTGAGCGACAGAGTGAGACTCTCGTCTCTAAATAAATAAATAAATAAATAAATAAATAAATAAATAAATGGAAAGGAGGTAGGGCATCTTTGCTGATGTAATCAAGTTAAGATGACATTAGGGTGGGCCCTAATCCAATGAGTAGTGTCCTTACAAGGAAATTTGGACACAGAGACACCCAGAGGGAAGATGATGTGAAGTTACTGACACACAGCAGTCCATGTAAAGGTGAAGGCAGAGGTTGAAATTACACGTTTGCAAGCCACAGAACGTCAAGGATTGCTGGCAACCAGCAGAAGCTACAAGAAACAAGGAAGGATTCTCCCAACAGGCTTCAGAGAGAACAGGGCGCTGACACCTTGATTTCAGCCTTCTAGCCTCAAAAACATGAGAGAATAAGTTCCTGCTGTTTTAAGTCACCCAGTTTGTGATACTTTATTATAGTATCCCTAGGAAATGAATATAGGGTATATTTCATGACATGAAATGTGAATTTGTTGCACCCATCTGTGAAATACTGCCTAAGTAGAACTTGACAAAAGTTAGACATCCAACTCTTTACACTAGTGAAGTTTTAAGCTAATATAAACAGAGGGCTAATAGATTCAAATTACTTGCAGTTCTACCACCCAGATTACTAAAATGTTTCCTGCTTGCAGACAAGAAACCTTTTTTTTTTTTTTTTTTTTTTTTGAGACAGAGTCTTGCTCTGTCACCCAGGCTGGAGTACAGTGGTACGATCTTGGCTCACTGCAACTTCCGCCTCTGGGGTTCAAGCGATTTTCGCATCTCAGCCTCGTGACTAGCTGGGATTACAGATGTGCGCCACCATGCCCGGCTAATTTTTGTATTTTTAGTAGAGACAGGGTTTTACCGCGTTGGCCAGGCTGGTCTCGAATGCCCAACCTCAGGTGATATGCCTGCCTCAGCCTCCCAAAGTGCTGGGATTACGGGCATGAGCTACCGCGCCCGGCCAAGAATAACATTTTATTACAAAAATTCCCCTATTTAAGGTTTTCCTTTTAATTCTGAGCATTCACCACCATCACTGAGTCACTGCTGCCATCACTGAGTCATAAGAGTACCATCGAATGATTTTTAAAAGTCCACTAATTATAAAGCAAAATAAGACTTGGTTACATTTTTCTTGGTTATAGATATGTAAGCGCACACACACACACACACACACACTTTTTTTCCACAATGTATTCTGTGTATAAGGGCCCTTTCTTCCCTTGGTCAGTCCCTGTCATATAAGTCTGATGGGAGAAGGTCTACAGGGAGTATCCCTGGCAGACTGACCAACTCAGGTGTATGTATGTAGGATGATTAGGTTATCCTCAAACAGGTATTGAACACTTGAATCTACGTCACCAGAGCAATAAGTTAGGCACAGAAGGTGGTTTGGACCTTTGGGATGCACCTGTGGATTTTAGGGCTCTGTCGTGGCTGGCAGAGTCAGAGGATGATGGGAGCCTTTTTCTCCAGTCGAAGGGTGGGATCCTGCTGCCTGGTCACCCCAGTGTAGTGTAGGTGCCACAAGTGCTCAGGGCTAGGATACCACTGCCCACCTATATCACACCAGGTACCAAGGGCATCTGAGGGTAACAGATGTGAGGAATTGGGAGGCAGGGACAGAGAAGAGAGAAATATCTGGCTGATTCTTGGTGGAGGGGGGTGGGAAAAGCAAATGGGAGCTAATATTATCAGGGTGTCTCTCATTCAAGTTCTGTTAGTCTTCAACCTCCCTGAGCTTCAGAGAGCAGAAAAGATGGCCACCAGTGAGGACAGTGGTGGTGTTCCTGCCATGGCCCAACTAGGAGACACCCATCTTCTGAAAAGGAAGCCCCCAAGCAGCATGTGTATCACAAAATTCATGAATAAGCACAGCCATGAAAGGCAGATTGGAGCTGGGGATGTAGATGGCTTCCAGGTGGACGCAAGAGGAGGAAGAGTGACCATATGTTCAGGGACACCCAGATGTTAGGAAGTCCAGGCCCCATGTAGCACCATTTCTGGAGCTGAGGGTTCAGTTGGAATGTACACTAGTGAGAGCCTGCTGCCCACAAGTTGCTCAGCCCCTCCTGAGAACATGCCCTGACAAAATGACCAATCTTGGTGTATGTGTGTAGAATGATTAGATTATCCCCAAGCAAATATCAGATACTTGAATGTACTAAGATTTCTGGATATAGTATACTTTGTCCTCCTTCACAGGCATCCCCAGAGGTTTGGAAAGTTTTATATAGGATGCTTGATTAGTCCTTTCTGATATTTGTAAACATTTCCCAATAAAGCTGCATATTCATCTGTCCTTTAATAAAGCACTATTGAAATATGATGACATATAGGGAAAGCCTGTTTGTGCTCTACAGGCTTGTGAAAAGGTGCTAGAATCAAATACTTGAAAATGAGTTGAAACATCAGAGACACCCCATAAGCCATATGTGGCATGGGCATCTGAACCTAATGTGAAAGCGTATAAACATATTCTCTAGCCCTAAGGAAAAAAAAAAAAGAGAGACCATGAAGAGAACATCTTGAAAGAGCCTGAGAGGGGAGGTCACCAAGATGGCAGGATAGGAGTTACCAACCTTCAGCCTTCCACAAAAAACAAAACACAAAAACAAACAAATATAGACAGCTATTTACAAACCAAACTAGCCCAAAAGATCTGAAGGGTTCATTAAAGAATCTGCAGCAAACTAACCTGGGCAACATAGCAAGACCCTGTAGTAAAAAAAAAAAAAATTAATTAGCCTGGCATGGTGGCACACACCTGTGGTCCCAGCTACTTAGGAGGCTGAGGCAGGAGGATTGCTGGAGCCCTGGAAGTTGAGGCTACAGTGAGCCATGATCATGCACTACACTCCAGCCTGGGTGACAGAGACCCTGTCTCAAAAAAAAAAAAAAATCTTCAGCAACACAATGAAGCAAAAAATACAGAGAATATAGAAAGGACTGCTGGTAACATTGGCATAGCTGAGAATTGGCATCACTCACTGCACCCCACTCAGCAAGTGCCCTTGCCACCCCTACACAGGGGAAGATCTTTACATAGTGAAACTAGCCTATAAATTCTGGAGGAGGTGACTGTTCCATCTCATGTGCAGACATTACCATAAAAGCAACAAGAAATATGACAAAACAAGGAGACATAACATCAACCAAAGAACACAATCATCTCCCAGTAGCTGACCCCAAAGAAACAAAGGTAACAAATTACCTGACAAAGAATTCAAAATATTTCTTTTAAGAGAGCTGAGCAAACTGCAAGAAGATATAGAGAAACAATTCATGAAATTGGGGGGAAGTGATCAAAATAAGAAATTTAACAGAGACTGAAATTATTTTTTAAAAATCTAGAAATTCAGGAACTGCAATAAGCGTCCAGGAAATGCAAAGTAAAACCATAAGGAAATATCATCTCACCCCAGTTATAATGGCTATTATCAAAAGAACAAAAAATAATAAATGCTAGCAAGGATGCAGAAAAAAAGGGAATGCACTATCGTAGGAAGTAAATCAGTACAGCCATTATGGAAAATAGTCTGAAAGGTTCTGAAAAAAACTAAAAATAGAACTACCATATGATCCAGCAATCCTGCTGTTGGGTATTTACAGCTGTTGGGTATTTGATGTACTGATGTACATCAAATCAGTATATCAAAAGGATACCTGCACCCTCATGTATATTGCAGCACTATTCACAATAGCTAAGATATGGAATCAACCTAAATGTCCACTAACAGATGAATGGAAAAGGAAAATGTGATATATATATACACAGTGAAATATTATTCAGCCATAAAAAAGGATAAAAATCCTTGTGATTTTCAGCAACATGGATTAGCCTGGAGGACATTATGTTAAGTGAAATAACTCAGGCACAGAAAGATAAATACCACATGTTCTCATTCAACTGTGGGAAGGAGCACAAAATTGAGCTTATAGAAATAGAAGAATTATGAGCCAGGCGCAGTGGCTCATGCCTGTAATCCCAGCACTTTGGGAGGCTGAGGCGGGTGGATCACCTGAGGTCAGGAGTTCAAGACCAGCCTGGGCAACATGGTGAAACCCCATCTCTACAAAAATACAAAAATTAGCCAGGCATGATGGCAGCTGCCTGTAATCCCACCTACTCAGGAGGCTGAGACAGAAGAATTGCTTGAACCTGGGAGGTGGAGGTTGCAGTAAGCCGAGATCATGCCATTGCACTCCAGCCTGGGCAACAGAGCGAGACTCGGTCTCAAAAAAAAAAAAAAATTGAATTGAAAAAGAATTATGGTTATTAAAGGCTGGGAAGCAAGGACATAGAGAGGTTGGTTAATAGATACAAAATTACAATGAGATAGGAGGAATAAGTTAGTGTTCTATATAGCACTGTAGGGTGAATATTACTGACAATAATTTACTGTGTATGTTCAAAATCTAGAAGAGAAAATTTTGAACGTTCCCAACACAAGGAAATGACAAATTTTTCAGGTGATAGATACAGAAACTAGTCTCATTTGCTGATCATGCATTGTATACATGCGTCAAAATATCATTCTTTATCTCATAAATATGTATAATTATTACATGTCAGTTAAAAGGGGAAAAATTACCTTTTGTGTATGACAGATAAGTAGCAACATGAAAATAATAGCATAAATATATATGGTACTTACTATGAGTTCTAACTGCTGAACATATTTTAACTCATTGAACTCCCTTAAGAACCCTATGAGCCACATATTATTTTTACCCCATTTCACAGTCGAGGCAATGACTGCACAGAGAGGTTAAGAAAATTGCCCAAGGTTACACAGCTGGGCAGAGCTGGGCTTTGAATCTAAGCAGTCTGACTACACAGTCTGTGTTCTTAACCATGATTCTGTATAGTCTCAATGCACTTGTAATAAATATATTCAGTTGGATTAAAAAGATTCTGGAATTGAAAAAATACAATGAATGCAATGAAAAATGCAATAGAGGCCAGGTGCAGTGGCTCATGCCTCTAATTCCAGCACTCAGGGAGGCCAAGGCAGGAGGATCACTTAAGTACAGGAGTTCGAGACCAGCCTGGGCAACGTAGTGAGACCTCATCTGTTCCAAAAATAATGAAAAATCAGCCAGGCATGGTGGTACACACCTGTTGTCCTAGCTAACCAAAAGACAGAGGCAGGAGGACTGCTTGAGCCCAAGAGCTCAAGGCTGCAATGAGCCACTGCACTCTATCCTGGGTGACAGAGTGAAACTCTGTCTCAAAAAACAAAAACAAAAACAAAAAACAAAAAAAAAAGACATCCAATGAAGGAAAGGAATGTAGGAAAGCATTTAATTATCCCAGTTCCTTTCCAACACATGAATAGATTCAAAATGGAGAGGGATCCTATGAGCATTAAAAAAATGTGGCCTTTCCAGTTTCTGTCAAATACATGAAATAACTCAAACTGCATAGAAAACCTGTTCCTTGTAAGGAATAAGGAAAGCATTCAGATATATCAGGTACCTTCAAAAACATAAACAGATTCACACTTGAGAAAAATCCTATGAATATAAAACATATGATAAAATCTTTTGTTCCAGTTTCTTTCAAAAACATCAAAGAACTTATACTGTAGGCAGGACATGGTGGCTCACACCTGTAATCCCAGCACTTTGGGAGGCCAAGGCGGGTGGCTGGACAGATAGGTGAAATTCTTCTCCTATATAAGGCCAGCCTCACAATACTGGACGAGTTATTTGTCTTATTTAATGCACAGAAACCAACACAGAGAGTCAAGGGAAATGAAGAAACAGGAAAATACACTACAAATAAAAGAGCAAGATAATTCTACAGAAACTAACCCAAACGAATGGGAGATATTGTTTGACCTGACAGCAATTCAAAATAATGGTGATAGGCTGCTAGTAGTGGCTCATGCCTGTAACCCTAGCACTGTGGGAAGCTGAGGTGAGTAGATGACTTGAGGCCACGAGTTTGAGACCAGCCTGTCCAACATGGTGGAACCCCATCTCTACTAAAAATAGAAAAAAAAATAGCCAGGTGTGGTGGCACATGACTGTAGTCCCAGCTACTTTGGAGGCCGAGGCACAAGAATCACTTGAAACCAGGAGGTGGAGGCTGTAGTGAGCCAAGATCATACCACTGCACTTCAGCCTGGGCAACAGAGTGGACTCTGTCTCAATAATAATAATAATTATAATAATAATAATAATAGTAATAAAGATGCTCTCCAAAGTCAAGAGATCAATATAAGAACAAACTGGGAATTTCAACAAAAAGAAAGTATAAAAAAGTACCAAACAGAAATTACAAATCTGAAGAATACTATAACTAAACTGAAAAATTCAATAGAGGGGTTCAACAGCAGACCAGATCAAGCAGAAGAAAGGACCAATGAACTTGAAGACAGGTCACTGGAAATCATTCAATCTGGGAGCAAAAATTAAAAAATTAAGGAATGTAGATAATTTAAGAGACTTATGGAACAACATCTATTGAAAAACTTATGCATTGTTAGTGTGCCAGAAGAAGGAGAGGGAGAAAAAGAAAAGCATAGAGAATATATTCAAAGAAACAATGACAGAAAACTTTTCAAGTCTAGGAAAGGAAATTAAAAGCCAGATCCAAGAAGCCCAAAGTACAGCAAATGATAAATCCAAAGAGACCCACATCAAGACACATCATAATCAAATTGTCAAAAGTTAAAGACAAAGTGAAAGTGCTGAAAGCAGCAAGGAAAAAGCAAATTGTCACATACAATGGAACATATATAAGACTATCAGCAGATTTATCTTCAGAAACCTTGCAGTCAAGAAAGGAATGGAATGGTATATTCAAAATCCTAAAAGGAAAAAAAAAAAAAAACCTGCTGACCAAGAATACTATATCAAATAATCCTGTCTTTCAAAAATGAAAGGGTGATAAAGACTTAAACAAAATTTGAGAGAGTCTATCACCACTAGGCCTGCCTTACAAAAAATGGTAAAGGGAGTTCTTCAAGCTGAAGGAAGAGGATGCTAAGCAGTAACATAAGAACATCTGAAAATATAAAAGTCACTGGAAAAAGTAAGCACATTGTCAAATCCAAATTCTCTATTTCTGCAATGGCAGTGGGCAATGAATTATATCTCTGGTATAAAGTATAAAGATTAAAGTATATAGTATAAAGATTAAATGCAAAACTATTAAAAACAACTAAAGCTACAATAACTGGTTAAAGGATACAAATTATAAAAAGGTATGAAGTGTGGCATCAAAAGCATAAAACATGAGAGGAGGGGGAATAAAAGCATACAGTTTGAGTATGACATTAAAATGAAAATTAAGTTGTTGTCAACTTAAAATAGCCTGTAATAAGGTGTTTTATGTAAGCCTCAGGGTAATTACAGAGCAAACCCTATAGTAGAGAGACTATAACACAATAGTAGTAGGGATTCAGTACTTCATTTTTAACAATAGACAGATCATTCAAACAGAAAATCAATAAGAAAACACTGGACTTGAGCTACACTTTAGACAAAATGGATCTAACAGAAATATACAAAACATTATATCCAAAAGCAATAGAATACACATTCTTCTCAAGCACACACATCACATTATCCAGGATACATCATGTTAGCCCATAGAAAAGTCTTTAAAAATTTAAGAAGATTGAAATCATATTAAGTATCTTTTGTGACCATATTGGTACGAAACTAGACATCAGTAACAGGAGAAATCAAAGAAAATGAATAAATACTTGGAAATAAAATAATATGCTCCTGAACAAATGTTGGGTCAAATAAATTAAAAGGGAAATTTAAAAATATCTTGTGACAAATGAAGACTTGTAAGGTACATCAAAAGCAGTTCTAAAAGGGAAGTTCATGGTACTAAATGCCTACATCAAAAGGAAAGAAATATCACAAATTAACAACCTAACATTACATCTCAAGGAAACTATGAAAGAAGAATGGCCGGGTGCAGTGGCTCACGCCTGTAATCCCAGCACTTTGGGAGGCCGAGGCGGGTGGATCATGAGGTCAGGAGATCGAGATCATCCTGGCTAACACAGTGAAACCCCATCTCTACTAAAAATACACAAAAAATTAGCTGAGCATGGTGGCGGGCGCCTGTAGTCCCAGCTGCTCGGGAGGCTGAGGCAGGAGAATGGCGGGTACCCGGGAGGCGGAGCTTGCAGTGAGCCGAGATCGTGCCATTGCACTCCAGCCTCGGTGACAGAGCGAGACTCTGCCTCAAAAAAAAATAAAATAAAATAAAAAATAAAAAATAAAAGAACAAACTGGCCAGGCACAGTGGCTCACGCCTGTAATACCAGCACTTTGGGAGGCCGAGGCGGGTGGATCACCCAAGATCAGGAGTTCAAGACTATCCAGCCTGATCAACATGGCGAAACCCCATCTCTACTAAAAATATAAAAATTAGCTGGGTGTGGTGACTCATGCCTGTAATCTCAGCTACGCGGGAGGCTGAGGCAGGAGAACTGCTTGAACCTGGGAGGTGGAGGTTGCAGTGAGCTGAGATTGTGCCATTGCACTCCAGCCTGGGCAACAAGAGGGAAACTCTGTCTAAAAAACAAACAAACAACAACAACAAAAAAAAAACAAGAAGAAGAAGAAGAAACTAAGGTAGCAGAAGGAAGGAAATAACAAAGGTCAGGGCAGAAATTAAAAAAATAGACACCAGAAAAATGACACAAAAGACTAATGAAACTAAGAGTTGTTTTTTTTAAAAGATAAAGTTGACAAACCCTTAGGTAGACTAAATAAGAAAAAAATAGAGATAAGACTCAAGCAGAATCAGAAATGAAAGAGGAGATATTAAAACTGATAACACAAAAACATAAAGAATTGGTTGTGCATGGTGGCTCACGCCTATAATCCCAGCACTTTGGGAGGCTGAGGCGGGTGATCACTTGAGGTCAGCAGTTCAAAACTAGCCTGGCCAACATGGTGAAATCCCATCTCTATTAAAAATACAAAAAATTAGCCAGGCATGATGGCACGCATCTGTAATCCCAGCTACTAGTGAGGTGGGAAATTAAAGAAATAAAGAAAAATAAAATGTAAAAAAAAGAGAGAGAAATAAGCTTTCCTGTATTAGGCTGACTTGTCCCACAGGCAGCGACAGGCACAGCCCAGACCCAGGAAAAGTCTTGCTAATACTATCTAATGTGCCCTGAAGAACTCTTCCAGCACTCCCTCAACATCAGGAGGAGAAAAACAAATTTTCCTTTCTCTTATGGTATGAGTTTATAGATTCCTGTTCTCTGTAACTAGTAACTTCAAGTATTGTTTTATCTAAGCAGTGGAGTGAAGGCCATAAACCATCTGAGCAGGCCTGAGATACAGCCACCTGGGCACCATAGTGAAAGTTATGGATAAGCCCGTGCTAGGCACTAGAGCAAACCTAGATAACAGACATCTGGGCTGCATAACAACGGCCATGTGTAATCCTGAGTTATGAACCTGTCACAATTTGATTAACTGTCTTTGTTCTGCCTCTGTATCCTTGCTTTCATGCCACTATAAGCCTGCTTCAAGCTAGCCCACCCACTTTTTGAAGTGTGTATAAAAGTCAAGTGCTGTCTTTTTTCCAGGCCTAGTTTTTGGATGTTAAGTCTGCTGGGTCTGAGTGCACTCAATAAAGATCCTCCTGTATATACCCCAAGGTCTCTCTGGTCCTCCTGATTCCCACAACACTAGAGAGGCTGAGGCAGGAAAATCACTTGAACCTGGGAGGTGGAGGTTGCCATGAGCCAAGATAACGCCACTGCACTCCAGCACTCCAGCCTGGGCGAAAGAGCAAGACTCCGTCTCAAAAAAAAAAACAAAAAAAAAAAAAACAAAAAAAAAGAGAATTTTTAGAGACAACTATGAACAATTATACAACAACAACATGGATAACTTAGAAGAAATGGATACATTCCTGGACACATACAACTTATCAATCCTAAATCATGAGGAAATGGAAAATCTGAACCGACCAGCACAGAGTAAAGAGATTGAATCAGCAATAAAAAATCTCCCTCCAACTGCTGAAGCCATCTACCAAACACTTAAAGAAGAATTAATACCAATCCTTCTCAAACTCTCCCCTCAAAACAGAAGAGGGAATACTTGCAAACTCATTTTGTGAGGTCAGCATTACCCTGATAGCAGAGCCAGACAAAGAGACTACATGAAAAGAGAATTACAAGCCACAAATAAACAAGATCCCAGCCAATATCCCTGATAAACATAGGTACAAAAATCCTCAATAAAATACTAGCAAACTAAATTCAACAGCACATGAAAGGGATTATTCATCATAATCCAGTGGGATTTATCCCAGGGATGCAAGGATAGCTCAACATACACAAATCTATAAAGATGATACACTACGTTAACAGAATGAAGGGGACAAAATTATATGAGCATCTCAATAGATGCAAAAAAGGCATATGGTAAAATTCAACATTTTTTCCTGATAAAAACTTTCAAAAATAAAGTATTAAAAGAATGTACCTCAACACAATAAAAGTCACACATGACAAACACATAGCTAACATCATTCTCAACAGAAAAATAAAGTTAAAAGCTTCTCCTCTAAAATCAGAAACAAGACAAGGATGCTCACTCTCACTTCTGTTCAGTATAGTATTGGAAGTCCTAGCCAGAGCAAATAGACAAGAAAAAGAAATAAAATTGGCTGGGTGCAGTGGCTAATGCCTGTAATCCCAGCACTTTGGGAGGCCGAGGCAGACGGATCACCTGAGGTCAGGAGTTCGAGACCAGCCTGGCCAACATGGTGAAACCTCTTCTCTATTAAAAATACAAAAATCAGCCGGGAGTGGTGATGGGTGCCTGTAATCCCAACTACTCGGGAGGCTGAGGCAGGAGAATCCCTTGAACCCAGGAGGCGGAGGTTGCGATGAGCTGAGATCACGCCATTGCACTCCAGCCTGGGCGACAGAGTGAGACTCCATCTCAAAAAAAAAAAGAAAAGAAAAAGAAATAAAATTAGCCAAATAGGCCAGGTGTGGCAGTTCACACCTGTAATCCCAACACTTTGGGAAGCTGAGGCAGGAGGATCACTGAGGCCAGGAGTTCAAGACCACCCTGGGCAACATGGCAAGATCCCATCTCTGTAAAAAATACAAAAATTATCTGGGCGAGGTGGTGCACACCTGTATTCTCAGCTACTCGGGGGGCTGAGGCAAGAGGATCTATTGAACTTGGGAGGTCAAGGATGCAGTGAGCTGTGTTCATGCCATTGCACTCCAGCCTGGGCAACAGAGCGAGATCTTGTCTTGAATATATATATATATATATATATATATATATATATATATATATTATAAAAATTTAAAAAAATATATTTCCAAATAGGAAAGGAAGAAGTGAAACTGTCACTGTTTACTGACAATATGACCTTATAAGAGAAAACCCTAAAGACTCCATCAAAAACTGTTAGAACTGCACTGGGCATAGTGGCTCACGCCTGTAATCCCAGCATTCTGGGAGGCTGAGGTGGGCAGATCACCTGAGGTCAGGAGTTTGAGACTAGCCTGATCAATATGGTGAAACCCCGTCTCTACTAAAAATACAAAAATTAGCCGGGCGTGGTGGCGGGCGCCCGTAGTCCCAGCTACTCAGGAGGCTGAGATGGGCAGATCACCTGAGGTCAGGAGTTTGAGACTAGCCTGATCAATATGGTGAAACCCCGTCTCTACTAAAAATACAAAAATTAGCCGGGCGTGGTGGCGGGCGCCCGTAGTCCCAGCTACTCAGGAGGCTGAGACAGGGGAATTGCTTGAACCTGGGAGGCGGAGGTTGCAGTGAGCCGAGATCGTGCCACTGCACTCCAGCCTGGGCAACAGAGCGAGACTCCATCTCAAAAACAAAAACAAAAACAAAAAACAAACAAACAAAAACTGTTAGAACTGACAACCAAGTTCAGTAAAGTTGCAGGGAAAAATATCAACTTATGAAAATCAGTAGCATTTTCATATTCTAACAATGTACTATCTGAAAAAGAAAACTATCCTTTTTATAATAGCATCAAAAGAAAAAAAACCCAAAATACTTACGAGTAAATTTAAATAAGGAGGTCAAAAAATCTGTGTAATAAAAACTATAAAATGTTGATGAAAGAAATTGAAGATGACACAAATTACAGAAAAGATATGCCACGTTCATGGATTGGAAGGACTAATGTTAAAATGTCCCTGCTACCTGAAGCCACATACAGATTCAATTCAAACTCTAGTAAAACTCCAATGATATTTTTCACAGAAATAGAAAAAAAATCCTAATATTCATATGAAAATGCAAAAGTCTTTGAACAGCCGAAACAATCTTGAGCAAAAATAACAAAGCCGAAGGCATCATACTACTGGATTTGAACATCTGTTACAAAGCTACAGTAATCTAAACAGCATGTACACTATAAAAATAGACACAGACCAATGGAACACAATAGAGAGCCCAGAAATAAATTCATTCATTGATAGTCAATTGATTTTTGATAAAGATGCCAAGAACACTGAATGGGAAAAAGATAGTCTTTACAATGAATGGTGCTGGGAAAACTGGATGGATATCTACCTGCAGAATAATAAAAGTATACCCTCATCTCACACTATATACAAAAATCAACTCACAACGGATTAAAGACTTAAATGTAAGACCTTAAATGTAAGACCTGTACAACTACTAGAAGAAAACATAGGTGGGGGAAGCTCCATGACATTGGTCTGGGCGAAGATTTTCTTGGCTATGACCCCTTAAGTATAGGCAACAAAAGCTAAAATAGACAAATGAGATAATACCAAACTATAAAGCTTGTGCATATCAAAAGCAGCAATCAGTGAAGAGATAAGCTATGGAATGGGAGAAAATATTTGCAAGCCATATATCTGTTCTGGGGTTAATATCCAAATAGATAAGGGACTCAAACAACACAATAGCATGAAAGCAAATCACTTTATTTATTTTATTTTATTTTGTTTTTTGAGATAGAGTCTCAGACTGTTGCCCAGGCTGGAGTGCAGTGGCATAATCTCGGCTCACTGCAACCTCCACCTCCTGGATTCAAGCGATTTTCCTGTGTCAGCCTCCCGCGTAGCTGGGATTACAGGCACGTACCACCGGGTCCAGCTAATTTTTTGTATGTTTAGTAGAGGCGGGGTTTCACCCTGTTGGCCAGGCTGCTCTTGAATTCCCATCTCAGGTGATCCACCTGCCTTGGCCTCCCAAAGTGCTGGGATTACAGCCATGAGCCACTGTGCCCTGCCCAAATAACCTGACTTAGAAATGACCAAAGGCCCTAAATAGACATTTCTCAAAAGAAGAAGTACAAATGGCCAACAGGTAGATGAAAAAAAAATGCTCAATACCACTAATCATCAGGGAAATGCAAAGTAAAACCACAATGAGCCATTATGGTAAACCAATAATACAGCCATTATGGAGGTTCCTCACAAAATTAAAAATAGAACTGCCACACAATCTAGCAATTCCACTACTGGAAATATATCCAAAAGATATTAAATCAGTATGTTAAAGAGATATCTGCACTCCCCACATTCAATGCAGCATTATTCACAAGATTAGTGGCATTTATCTAAGTGTCCACCAGTGCATGAATAAAGAAAATGTGGTATATATCCACAATAAAATGCTATTCAGCCTTATAAATGAAAGAAATCCTGTCATTTCCAACAACATGGATGAACCTGGAGTGCATTATGTTACATGAAATAAACCAGGCATTGAAGGACAAATAAGCGCATGAGCTCACTTATATGTGGAGTGTAAAAAAACTCAAATTCACAGAAACAGAGAGTAAATGGAGGTTACCAGAGACTGGGGGTTGGGAAAACTTGGCAGATATGGCCAAGAGATCCAACATTTTTGTTAGACATGAGGAATAAGTTCAAGAGCTCTATCATACATCATGGTCATGACAATTAACAGCAATATATGAATATCTGATAATTGCTAGTAGAGTAGATTTTAAGTGTTCTCACTACAAAAAAGTATGTCAGGTGATGCATGTGTTAAATAGCTTGATTTAGCCATTCTATAACATATACATATATCAAAACATGTTGTACAACATAAATATACATAATTTTTACTAGTCAGTTTATAAAAAAAAAACTTAGTTATAATGAATTGTGTACTGGCCAGGTGCGGTTCCTCACACCTATAATCCCAACACTTTGGGAGGCTGAGGTGGGAGGATCACTTGAGCCCAGGAGTTCAAGACCAGCGTGGGCAACATGATGAAACCCCCATCTCTATAAAAAAATACAAAAATTAGGCCAGGCGTGGTGGCTTACACCTGTAATCCCAGCACTTTGGGAGGCCCAGGCGGGTGGATCACTTGAGGCCAGGAGTTCGAGACCAGCCTGGCCAACATGGTGAAACCCCGCCTCTATTAAAAATACCAAAAATTAGCCAGGCATGGTGGCAGACACCTGTAATCCCAGCTACTTGGGAGGCTGAGGCAGGAGAATTGCTTTAACCTGGGAGGCGGAGGTTGCAGTGAACAGAGATGGTGCCATTGCACTCCAGCCTGGGCGACAGAGCAAGACTCTGTCTCTGAAAAAAAAAAAAAAAAAAGGTAGCCGGGTATGGTGGCGCATGCCTATAGTCTCAGCTACTCAAAAGGCTGAGGTGGGAGGATCCCTTGAGCCCAGGTGGTGGAGGTTGCAGTGAGTCGAGATTGCGCCACTGCACTCTAGCCTGGGTGACAGAGCCAGACCCTGTCTCAAAAGAAAAAAAAAAACCGAAAACTAAATAAACAATGAAACATAATGTTCTCTCTTTTGAAAGAAATATTTCATTTTGAAAAGAATCATGCTACACCAACTTAAATTTTTTAAAAATTTGAGATCTCAGTAATTGAGTACACCAGAGCACAGAAAACATTTTGTACCTTTGCAAATAAAATTAAAGATTCAGAGAACCTACATAAAACATGGGAAAGAAGGGATGCTTTCCATAACAGGGTAGAAGGTAACTTTAAAATAGTAGACTCATAAGGAAAATTAAAGAAATCCTAATCAGCAAAATACATGAGATTGTTTTTTATGGTCCCCATGTGAAAACGTTTAAAGCTGTCAAGGTACGTCAGAAGTTTGCAGGAAATGAACCCATAGTATGTCTCAAACAGTGTACATTCTTTTCCATCATTAATTTCCTTCCATGCTAGGGGCATTTCAGGATCTGCAATTTCTGAGGATGTAAAAATGAACTTATAGCAACATCTGTTGTATCTAATGTGCCTTTTCCCAGAAAACCTTGAGCTGTGGATGGGTATAAGGCCAATGAACTTAGCACAAATTCCTACAAACACATCAGCTGGCACCATCATGGGTACTTCTTTGAAAACCACATACATCATTCGAGCCACATCTTGGGACATTATAAAGGCCTCACCACTGCAGTAATCTGGGTAGTATTTTTCTGGGTACTCACTAAGAGGGACAAAGTCTCTGTTCTGAGGATCTCTATTGGGTGTAACCTGATGAAGAACTCTTCCTACATAGATATCTTCTAGGTGTTCTTTCAGATTGAGAAGATAGTCTACCAAGCTTGGTAGATTGACAAACATCTCTTCATCTACCTTGAGAATGAACAGGGCATTAGGGCAGAAAGCCACAGCCCACTGTATCATTGCAATGATCTTCAGGGTTTGGTTCTCAGAACTGTCCAAGAAGATTCCTTCAATTATATCATTATTCTTACGGGATTCTTTGTTGATCTCTTTCTGGGTAGTTACCGAAACAGGCATTCCCAAAGCAAACAGTGTGAGAATGGGATGCCCTTGGACACTGGTCACATTGCCCCAAGTTTTCCTAATGAGGTCCCGTCTTGTTCCATTTCCTGGGCTACTGAAGATAAGAGACAGCAAAAAAATGTTCTTCCCTTTACATATTTCCGACTGGCACAGAACATAATATTTGGAGAGATTACTTCTTAGGGGTTCGATGTTCAATTTTCTTGCCTTATTCTTAATTTCAAGAACTTTCATATCTATATAAGGCAAAGAATGCAGAAAGTATTCCTCCACAAAGTCAGCCCCAAAAAGCAAGGCATGAAATAGGATGACATTAAATAGAATGAAACACCACTGGTGAGTCCGAAGTCTGCAGAAAGTCACCTAAAAAAGGAAAGGACACGTGTTCATTCAGGCTTCACCTCTATTCCTGTTTTTGCCCTCATTTAACCCTATACGGACCTCTCACAGCATTTAGCAGTACACTCTATTTTAAGTGTTTATTGTGATATATTATCTATTTCTTCCACTAGATTATGGTCTCCTGGACAGCAGGCATCGTGTCTCTGTCTTCTCCAGTGCTGCTGATTCCAGTATTTGGCACAAAGTGAACACCGAGTAAAGTGTTAGTTGGTTGTTTTCTTGCTTGTTTGGATAAAAGCTTATTTACTATATACAAGGCACTTGTCTTGGACATTGGGATTACCAAGAAGAATTGGACACAGACACATGGATATAACTTAACAAGTGGTATCACTGTGATAAAAACCTGTAGGAAAATACATGATGTTCTTTCTTGAATGGGAGCACCTGGATCCATTTCTTCTCTAATTACAAAAGTCAGGGGCTATTTTTCCATGAAGTGGCTGCTTTTGTTAGCCATGACACCCTGGCTACTATCAAATATTTACATTCTTCTAGTATGACTTTCCAATTTAATCTAATACTGAATCAGAGTTTCTTTTGACAATGGCTCTTAATCTATCTGACATTTCCATCAATATGGACAGATTACTGCTATCTGCATAGCACCTCTTCAGAGATGTAAGATAGACCTAGGCCAAGCTTACTCTACCTCATCAACACAGATGGAAACTTTCTGTCTGAAAGGGCATGTGCAGAATTGTAGTATAACAGAGCCAGGGAACATTAAATGAATTAAATCCCTTTTCATTGGATCTTCAATCAATAAAGCCTCCCATAATAACTGTTACCTCCTATTATGCACTTGCTTTTGTGCCAGGCATTGCGATAATCACTTTTATGTGTCTTAACTCATTTAGCCCTGGTAATATCCCTTTCAGATATGTTATTTTCGTAATTAAGCTGAGCATCTGAGTAGCTTAATGGTTTAGTAATTTGCCCAAGATCACACAGTGGGTAAGAGGTTGGGATAGGGCATGATTTGAACTCAAATCTGTCATATTCCAAAGCTCATTCTTTTTTTTTTTTTTTTTTTTTGAGACGGAGTCTCGCTCTGTCGCCCAGGCTGGAGTGCAGTGGTGCGATCTTGGCTCACTGCAACCTCTGCCTCCCAGGTTCAAGCGATTTTCCTGCCTCAGCCTCCCAAGTAGCTGGGATTACAGGCATGCACCACCACTCCCAGCTAATTTTTGTATTTTTAGTAGAGATGGGGTTTCACCATATTGGCTAGGCTGGTCTTGAACTCCTGACCTCAGGTGATCCGCCTGCCTCGGCCTCCCAAAGTGCTGAGATGACAGGCGTGAGCCACTGCACCTGGCCCCCATGTCCTTTAAACAGTCAAAAAACACAACAAAACAAAAAAACCCCAGCAATTATAATCTGAACTCCTTTCCATTTTCTCATTTACACATAGAAAAAAATTTCAGCTTCCTCAAAGCCTATTTTACTAGATATCAAATGCTTTAAAGATTGTAAGAAACTTACTTGCATGTTGCCTGTGAGCAACTTCAGGGTCTTAGAAATTATTGAGTCCAGGTGCCGATTATGCCCAAACGCATCTCAGGATCACTCTAGTCTAACAGCAATTGCAGTAAAGTACTTTGTGCCTCAACTTTTGAGGATAAGGTTTCTTGCCAATCAACCTGAGCTTTTATCCTAGAATACCTGCTGACTGCATAGGAGAGTGGGTGATCATGTTACAGCTAGAGTGAATCCAGAACAAAGAATAGACAAAGCAAACCTCTTCAAATGCTTCCAACCCTGTGTACTTCATGAAACTGACCCCATGTCTTTATGCTGAGTTCCTGGTAAAGTGTGTGTGGAAGTTCAAAGAACAGTTACCCAGATCACTTCTCCATAGCATCACTGCACAAGTAGATATATCGTATACTTTTTTTTGGAGTGCATCTCAAGAAACCAAACAGCTGGAGTAATGCCTGCTCCCTGGTACATACACATGCAAAAACTGTACTAGACATAGAGGAAGATTTTTCATCCCTAGTGGGTGCATTATTTTCTCCCAAAGAAACATCATATGGTGAGGTCTGGTGTATGGCTCATTGGGAAGGATTCAGAATCCCTAGTATTGGCTATGCAAGCACTTTACTAAATCAATTTTAAGTCATCTAAACTACCTCCCCAGGCAAGTTTAGCTCAAAATGGAAGACAACATACAGTCCACTTTAGCCGGAATTGAAGAAACTAAACATTTGATGTTTTCTCCTTTCCTGGAGTATGCATGTATAGGAATTATCCCAAACATCATTTCTACCAGCAAGTTTATTTCGAGAAAAGAAACAACATTCAGCATATTTTCATGTTCCTGTCACACAAGCAATTATACTGAGCATTCTTTTCTCATGCCAGGCTATATTTCGTCCTTTCCTTCAACATCCAACATGTTGATCTTCCCATCTGCCATTTACAACAGCTTTTGTAATTATTTGGCCAGGAATAACTTCTTATATTTAAAGTTGGCTATGTTTTCTCAGCAACCATCATACAATCTTGAAAATCTTTACAAAGTGGGAAAAATCTAACCTAAAAATATCAAATGAAAGGGAATTTTTACATATTCTGAATTTAACAATTCAATAGGTCTTGTATTTAATTAAATATTACTTCCACTTTGCAATTTAAAAATTTTTTTATAGTCATGAATTTTGCTCCTGGATCCCCTCTGGGCTTAAATTTGCACAATTTGGTTTCTTTGTTATGAGAGGTCCAAACAATATTATCTCTGGGGCAGCTCCATCTGGACTTTTCAATTTGATTCATCAAACTGTACTGGGGTTGAGAATGTTTGCTCCAAAGAGATATGGGTGCTTGATTTTCTTGATTACCCTGGTACTGCCTTCCCTTTCATAGAGAGTATCCAATCTGTATATCTGTCTTCCTAAATGTCTTATAATGCTGTCATCAGTCACGTTCTGACTTAGAAGTCTAGAGTGACATCCTGTTGCTTAGCAAATCAAATTTGCTCTCTTGAGACCTTACTTTTAGGACACCGTAGTTGACTTCCACCCCACATAATCAATTTTTATTTCCCATGTTTCAAGTACCCTAGATGAAGTCAGGATGCTTGGAACCTTGGCCATGCTCTACCATCTACTGGATATGTGTCTCTCTTATTGTCTATATTATTGGACTGTGCTATCAAGCATGGTAGCCATTAGCCTCGTGTGGCTATTAAATTAAAATTAAATAAAATTAAGAATTTAGTTCATTTACATCAGGTACTTTTCAAATGTTCAGTAGCCACAAGAGACTAGTGACTGCCTTATTGGACAGCACCAACAGAACAACTCCATCACTGGCAAAAAGCTTATTGGACAGTGTTGGTATAAGATGTATGTGAATGTGCGTGTATGCATGTATGGCTTAGGAACCCTTACAGAGAAACAAGGATAACTTGTGCGCTGGGCATTGTGGTTCACCCCTGTAATCCCAGCACTTTTTGAGAGGCCCAGGCAGGTGGATCACTTGAGCCTAGGAGTTCAAGACCAGCCTGGGTAACATAGCAAAACCCTGACTCTACAAAAATACACACACACACACACACACACACAACTCGCTGGGCACGGTGACACGCGCCTGTGGTCCCTTCTACTCAGGAGGCTGAGGTGGGAGGATCGCTTGAGCCTGGAGAAGTCGAGGCTGCAGTGAGCCAAGATCGTGTCACTGTACTCCAGCCTCGGCGACAGAGTGATACGTTGCCTCAAAAAAAAAAAAAAAAAAAAGGATAACTTGTGCTCTGAAGTTGGTTTGGGTTGAAATCCTATGACAGCCATTTACTATGACCTTAGGCAAGATGCCTAAACCTCTTTTGATTTCAGTTTCCCCATCTCTAAAAAGGGGCCTAATAATAGTTACTAGCTTGTGGGGTTGTTGTGGGAACTGAGTGAGATGGTACACAAAAAATGTTGAGAAAGAGTGCGTGGGATTTTTTAGCTCAGTTTTAGTTCTTGACGCTAAAAGGTTTGCATGCTTCATTTCCTTCAATCCTCAGAGCCTTCGGATGGGGACCTCACTATAATTGCTATGCAGATGAAGCAAAGTCTGAGAGGTTAAGTAACCAGGCCACAGCCAGAGTGTAAACGTTGTGCTTCATTCAAATCTACATCACTTGACTGTCTCTTTTCATTCAACAACCTCCTTACCTTGCTTTATTTTTCTCCTTTGCACGAGCCTTAGTTTATCTGTCTTCCTCCTCCTAATAGATGTAAGGCCCAGGCGGTCAGGGGCTTTTGCGTTTTTTGTTCACTAACCCTATCCCCTAGAACAGCGTTCGGGATAAAGAGGTGCCCATCGGGTTGTATGAATTTGGACACGTCTCTTAACTTCTCTAAGCCACAGCTCCCTCTCCTCCGTAAAATGAGGATAATAAGAAAAACTACTGCAGAGCTGGTGCAAGATCGGATTGGAGGAGGGACATAAGCGCGCTGTGCAAACCTGGATGTACGGTACGAAAGGAACCTCCGTTCTAGGTTGCACCCAGCCTAAGCACCGTGAGGGCCGCGCGGCACGCGTTCAGCTTCCCGGGACGCTCTTCTCCCCACCCCTACTCCCGGCCTCCAGCCTCCCACCACCCACCTCCGGGCGGGGACCGGAAGTGCAGCCGCTTCCGCCGGGAGCCGCGGAGCTGAGGGACGCGCGGAGATGACGCAGGCAGCACCGGAAGCCGCTCCCCTGTGAGGCTGCGGACCGGGAGCAGCGGCCGCAGGTCCGGGTGTGTATGCGAGGCGGGGCCGGTCGGGGAGGGGACTCTTAGGCGCCCGCGGCTCTGCTGACCCGCCGCGCCTTGGCTGTTTTTCTTTCCCTGCAGGCGCCATGGCTGCGGAGCGGACCCGGCCGCTGCAAGGCTCTGGCGGTCCGAGCGTGCCTAGTAGCTGTGAACCCGGCGCGAGGTCCCGGGCCCCGGGGCGCTCGCTCAGGTCAGTGCCGCGCGGAACACGATTCCGAGAGCAAGGGACCTGGGAGCAACGAATGGGTTGATGGGATCTGGATTTTAGAGACGGGAAAACAGGGTTTTGGAGTTACTGCCTCCTACTGCCTCCATTTCCTTAGCTGCGAAATGAGTTAACAGTGATGTCCCAGGGCTACCAAACGTTTGAAAGACGATGAAGTGTGATGAGGTGGTTTATGAAGTACAAAGCGCTATACTGCGCCATAATTGTGGGTATGCCATGAAAACAGGTGTGTATGTGGGGTGCTGCTTGAAGTAAAGCAAAGATAACAATATTAATGCTAAGTAATAATGGTAACTGACATTTACTGTAGGCTTACAGCGTGCCGAGTACTGTGCTAAACGCTTTACGTGCACTGTCTTGTTTAACCCTCAAAAAAACCCTTGTAGGTAATGCTCTTCGTGGCTGTATTTTACAAGTGAGGAAACAGGGCATGAGACAGGTGAAGTGATTTGCCCAAGGTCACCCAGCAACAAGTGGAGTTGCAGAACACATATTTTATAAACATTATTTGTATTCTTTCAAAACTTTAAAAAAATTCACCTTAAAACTAAAGGCTATTTTTTGATAGTATATTATACTTAACATGGTTTTCAGTTTTAAAAGGTATACAATAAAAAGGGACCCCTCATTCCTATTCTGCAGCTCTCCAGTTCTTTCTGGAGGCAACCAGGGTTATCAGTTTCTTGAATATTCAGAATACATTTTATGCATATGTAAGTTTATAGGTGTGTATACATTTTCAGCGCCTCTGTGCTCTTTGTTTGATAAGAAAAGAGGGGGAAATGAAGCCTCCTTCCCTCTACCACTAACAATTATGTTGCTTTCACTCTTGACTAGGCCAGGTTCTGATAGAGGAGGAGGGGAAAACACATTTACACTGTTTTCCAGAAGGTCCTGTCTCTAATACCTCGGAGTATAGGTTTTGGGAGAATGGGTACTGGGCAAAATATTGAGCCTGCTACTTCCTGTGCCATTCTGGGAAGGCCACTCCACTTCTTGAGCCGTAAATTTCCTCATTAATGTTAGTTAAGGGCGGCATTACTGATACCTTCCATGAGGTTATGAAGATGAAATGAGATAATGTTTACCAGTGGTACTTTTTCTTTAAAACCAATATAAATATGTGAGTTGCCTAGGTAACATAGGGAGTTAATGGCAGAACCTGAGACCAAACCCAGGCTCTCATTTTCCAATTTAGGAGTCTTTTTGTTGCATGACCCACTTTGTGATTATTGATACTGAAGGCAAGAGGGCAAGTTGAATGTTAACTCTGGGGTAGGGACGTAGGGTAAGGGGGCCAAACAGCAGGGAATGTGGATAGAATAAGGCACCTACTGGGAAACTAGAGCCTCCAATAAACAGGTGCTCTTCTTTATAAAATTAAACCCCTAGTAAGTTTGAGCCCTTGAGTTTTTCTTCCAGGTATTTTGAAGAGAAACTTAGTGATAAGATGATAGGGTCAAAAGAGATGTTAGTGGTCATGTCATTCCACCCTTAGTGTCACAGAAATCTTTCCTGCCAGGTGTTCATAGTTGTAAAACTAACAAAAAGTACCATTTGAGTTTTTACCCACTAGACTGTACACTGTGCTAAGCATGTCCCTGCTATATTTCTGAGTTTCACCCTTCAAGTTGGATGATGGCTTCCATTTTACAGATGATAAAACTGAAGCTTAAAAGTTAGTTGGACATGCCCATAATCACATAGGAAGTGGCTGAATCAGTAAAACATCTGGCCGACCTCCAAAGTATTTTCATTTATCACATTCTGCCTCTGTGTCCAACTGTCCTTGACTGTTCGTGGTAATGGGAAACTCACTACTCTGGAGGTAGCTATTCCATTGTTGGAAAGCGCTGAGATTTAAAAGCTCCTCATGTTGAATTGAAATCCCATTTCCTGAGGTTTGTGCAACCAGTGTATGATATTTCTAGAGGCTGCCTAAAAGAGTCCAGTTTAGACCTGTTACCTTAGAAGGCCCCCTCCAAAGTTAGTTGATCTGTTCAGAAAAGTAAAAATTGGTGTTTTTTAAATAGTGCATTCTGCAGTTAGTGAGACTTGCTCTTTTAGGGAAAAAAATGCCTTTTTCAGAATAATCGGAGGTGAACTGCTCAATCCTACAAGGGATTGAGTGGTTTAAAAGGCAATCTAAGAGTTGGGAAAATTTTTTTTATTAAGAGTTAGGAGAATATATAAATCTGAGACATGGCTGAATTTTTTTAGATGTGCTCTCTGAAAAAGCTTCTTCCGTAATCTTTAGCGGTGTCATGGGCACATTAATTTGGCTTTTTTTTTTTTTTAAATTTAAGTTCTAGGGTATATGTGCACAACGTGCAGGTTTGTTACATAGGTATACATGTGAATTTGGCATATTATAGTATGTCTCTTAGATATTTGTGAATGATGGGAACCTGATAATATTTTAATGAGTATTCTAAATTTGCCTTGTAGCCGTTTGAATAACAGTTCAGCTCACTTAAATACAAGCATTTCTACAATAGATGTGGGTCAGCGTGTGTGTGTATGTGTGTATATATGTATGTGTAGATGTGATGGAGGAAGCTTGCCACACCACACTTTTCACTGTTAAAAATGTTTCCGGAGCAGGTGTGTGGTTTTTTTTCTTTTTTTTCTTTTTTGAGATGGAGTCTTGCTCTCTCGCCCTGGCTGGAGTGCAGTGGCGTGATCTCGGCTCACTGCAAGCTCCGCCTCCTGGGTTCACACCATTCTCCTGCCTCAGCCTCCTGACTAGCTGGGACTACAGGCACCCGCCACCATGCCAGGGGAATTTTTTGTATTTTTAGTAGAGATGGGGTTTCACTGTGTTAGCCAGGATGATCTCGATCTCCTGACCTCGTGATCTGGCCGAGCCCACCTCAGTCTCCCAAAGTGCTGTGATTACAGGCGTGAGCCACTGTGCCCAGCCTGGTGTGTGTTTTTAATTGACCAGTATTAATTAACTAGCTATTGTGACAATATGCAGATGCCCACAGAAGATAATTGCTTTGTCTTGTTGCAAATTATTATTTTTTAGAAGTAGAGATTTTGAAGAAATGTTGTATAGATAAGAGGGTTGTTAGGATTTAGAGGAAGGAGGGGGCTTGTTATTGCGTGATAAGTCGATAAAACTTTTAGCCATCTGATTATTTTTTGTCAGCTAGGTAAATTTTTAATACAGATTAATAAATCTTCTCTAGCCCAAACTTTGGCTTGAAACGTATTATCTTGAAGTCTAGTCACAGTTCCAGAAATCAAAACTGTTAGCAGATGATGTGATTGCAAGGTTTGGTTGCTTCTACTAATAAATCAGATTGCTTATTTGTCTAAGAATGTTATTGCCAAATTTGATATTGGACACTTAAAATTTTTCTCACCTTACGTTATCAAAGTTGAAAGATGAGATCTTGCTTTTTGTGTAGACCTGATCTAGGTGATATGTCTGGAAAGAAATTAACTTTCCTTTTTCACATTAATTTGGACATATGTTTTTAAAATTAATATGACAGTCTTGTGAGAAACTGAGTATTCAGAAGGAAAGTTTTTATTAAACCATGGAAATATTTAAATATATGGAAATAAAGGGAATAATAAATCCCTATGTACACATCACCCAGCATTAACATCTATCAACACATAGTCTTGAGAAAGATAGTTTTTACTGGTTATATTTTTTGTAATCTTTCATTAGTCTAATCCTCATTAAGAGTGAATTAACACCTGTTGACACTAATACAGGATACTTTAAAAAAAATTATTTGTTGCAGTTAGCTCAGGAGCAATTTGTCATTCTCCTAAAGGAGAAAATGGTCTAATGGGTAGACACACTACCTCCAGATCTTACCACTTGGTCGTGGTTCTCCTGGTTGTCACTTATTTTAGAGAGAGAGCTTGGTACCCTGATCTTGAGAGCACTGGCGTCCAGTCTGTTCTGTGGCTATTTAGTAGCCCTGTGAATATAGGCAAATCACATACCTTCTCTAACCTGTAGTTTCCTCATTTGCAAAGTGAAGATGATAATGTCTATTTTCTGGTGTTTTATAAACATCAGGATTATTAATTTGCTTTATTTGTGCAGGCCTCCAGGACCCCTCATGGCTCTCGGGGGCACGTGGTTAAGAGTTGTCACTAGCTCATATGAGGCTTAGAAAAACAGACTAAAGCCACATAAGTTCTTTTATAATTCATGTTCTAAACAGGCAGTGCCATAAAGAAGTTGGAAGAACCAGA
The DNA here is from genome assembly GCF_028858775.2 of Pan troglodytes. Taxonomy (NCBI): domain Eukaryota; kingdom Metazoa; phylum Chordata; class Mammalia; order Primates; family Hominidae; genus Pan; species Pan troglodytes. The sequence continues at coordinate 17,652,185 of NC_072409.2, forward strand.
ATTCCTGAGGCAGATAACTTACCACACCTGCTTACTTTTCTTCCCTAAACCTTTTCATCTGAACATCTGTTGCAAAACCAAGTAGTCAGTTCTATGATTTTGGTGACAGGTTGTGCCTGCCATGACAATCAGTGTCTCAGGTTACTGCTCAGGAGACTGTTTCTGATTGTCACATCCTGGTGCTTGCTTTTGTGATTTTAGTACCCAAATAGAATGTATTAAGGAATTCATTAAGGAAATTGTTTTATAATGGTTTTGATGGGGGAAGGGTGTATTATAAAATATACTGTTTTATAATGAATTGTTGGTAAATCTATTACTATGAAGATGCATGTAGCACGTGCTAGACTTCAAAAGGAATAAGTCACACACGCCAGTCTGTTTCACTGACATGTTTTGGATTCATGATTTGTTAAAGTATGTTTTCTCAAATGTGTTTTCTTTTGTGTGCATGGAAAGTGTTCAGATAAATATGGTGTATTAACTGTAAAGTTGTAATGTAACTACGCATAAAGTTGTAATGGCAGATTTTTTACACTAATTTTTAATACTTCATTTGTTAGCAGTCTTGCTTGAACAGTCTTTTTGAGCAGAACTAATACAATATTTTGATGTGCCACAGGTAAATTTTTCCATAACCTTATGGAGAGAAAGGACTTTGAGACATGGCTTGATAACATTTCTGTTACGTTTCTTTCTCTGACGGACTTGCAGAAAAATGAAACTCTGGATCACCTGATTAGTCTGAGTGGGGCAGTCCAGCTCAGGCATCTCTCCAATAACCTAGAGACTCTCCTCAAGCGGGACTTCCTCAAACTCCTTCCCCTGGAGCTCAGTTTTTATTTGTTAAAATGGCTCGATCCTCAGACTTTACTCACATGCTGCCTCGTCTCTAAACAGTGGAATAAGGTGATAAGTGCCTGTACAGAGGTGTGGCAGACTGCATGTAAAAATTTGGGCTGGCAGATAGATGATTCTGTTCAGGACGCTTTGCACTGGAAGAAGGTTTATTTGAAGGCTATTTTGAGAATGAAGCAACTGGAGGACCATGAAGCCTTTGAAACCTCATCATTAATTGGACACAGTGCCAGAGTGTATGCACTTTACTACAAAGACGGACTTCTCTGTACAGGTAAGAGATGTTGAAACTGTTTTTTGGGTTTTGTTTTGTATTTCATAGGGTGTAATCTTGAACCAGTCTTGAGCTTTGAGAATGACAAGTGTTGATTATATGAGATATGTACAGTGACTTTTTTTCTCTAATCCTGAGTGGATTTCCCCCCCCCCCCTTATCCTCTTCCTTCTCTCTAGAGAACACAATCATTTTTATAAAATTTTATGAGGAAAACACTTCAGACTGTCTTTTAAACATTATGTGAATTACAAAGCTATAGATTACTTTTTCTTTGTGTTTCCTCCATGTGTAGTCCTCTGTTGCTAAATTCTGTTTCTTTTTCTGTTGGCACTGATATTTGAGGAAAAAAACAGTGGAAAAATTGGTATCTAATCCTAGCAAGTAGTTAGATCATTATGGCCAAATTACTTAACCTCTCTGTATCTTTAAAATATGGGAAAGGAGGTCGGGCACAGTGGCTCATGCCTGTAATTCTAGCACTTTGGGAAGCCGAGGCGGGTGGATTGCCTGAGCTCAGGAGTTCGAGACCAGACTGGTCAACATGGTGAAATCCCGTCTCTACTGAAATACGAAAAAGTAGCCGGGCGTGGCAGCATGCGCCTATAATCCCAGCTACTCGGGAGGCTGAAACAGGAGAATCGCTTGAACCCGGGAGGTGGAGGTTCCAGTGAGCTGAGATGGTGCCACTGCACTCCAGCCTGGGTGACAGAGTGAGACTCCATCTCAAAATAAATATATATGTATATATGAAAGGAGATATTTCTTCCTTGCTCTGAAATCCTGTGATTCTAAGTAGAAGAAGTAGAAGTTGGAGTTTGGGCCTGGGAACAGAGAGAGCTGGATATTTTTTAACTAGGCAATTAAGTAATTTTATGAAACAATATAATTATTAAAAATTTAAAATTATATATTATTTTCCATTTGTAATGGACGTGTGTTTCTGTATATGATTATAACTAATGCCCATGTGTTAGATAATATATTTTGACAGGCAATGTAAATAATTCTTAGGCAGCATTTAGAATAACTCCAGGCAGTTCTTGCTAATAATCCCAATGCCTGTTTCCTTACATTGTATATAATATATAGAAATACTTGGTGTTCTTTTTCATCCAAGATAACTTCCAATAAACATTTGTGTATTACAGTATAAACTGTTCCTTTGTGTAAATATATCAATAGTCATTATTTAGCCATTTCCATATTAATGCATATATTAGTCCATTCTCAGACTGCTAAAAAAACTGCCTAAGACAGGGTAATTTATGAAGAAAAGAGGTTTAATTGACTCCTAGTTCCACATGGCTGGGGAGGCCTCAGGAAACTTACAATCATGTCAGAAGGCAATATGATCATGGCGGAAGGCGAAGGGGAAGCAAGCACCTTGTTCACAAGGCAGCAGGAGAGAGAGAGTGTGAGTGAAGCGGGAAGAGGCCCTTATAAAACCATCAGGTCTGGAGAGAACTCACTCACTATCATGAGAACAGCATGGGGGGCCACCCCCATGATCCAGTCACCTCCCACCAAGTCTGTCCCTCAATACCTGGGGATTACAGTTCAGGATGAGGTTTGGGTGAGGACACAAAGCTTAACCATATCAATGCATATTCAGATTGTTTCTGTTTTCATTAGTGTCTTTGTATTACCTCTTTTTCCCTTGAATTCATTTGGGATAGAAGTCTAAAAGTAGAATCACCAGATACAGAAGTATGAATTATTTTATAGCTCTTTTTTTTTTTTTTTTTTTTTTTTTTTTGAGATAGAGTCTCACTCTGTCGCCCAGGTTGGAGTGCAGTGGTGTAATCTCGGCTCACTGCAACCTCTGCCTCCAGGGTTCGAGTCTCCTGCCTCAGCCTCCCGAGTAGCTGGGATTACAGGTGTGTGCCACCACACCCGGCTAATTTTTTTTGTATTTTTAGTAGAGGCGGAGTTTCACCTTGTTGTCCAGGCTGGTCTCAAACTCCTGACCTCGGGTGATCCACCCTCCAAAGTGCTGGGATTACAGGCGTGAGCCACCGTGCCCGGCCCAATTTTATAGCTCTTCTTAGTGCCCTTTCCAGATAGATTGAATTGATGCCATACCAATATAGTGTTAAGTAACTTGCTTCTCCCTCAGGAGTCTCACCAGACTCAATTTAAATATTTTTAATGTTGAGATGTATCATTTCTCAAGACCGTTTTACAATGCATTTCTTTATTCATTAAGGGTATGTATTATGTGGTGATATTTTCTCTGAAATGCTAGACACTCTGCTGGTTTTGGAAAATAAACATTTGATTTAAAGTATTTCATGGTTTGGTTTGTCATCCTGAAGTTATTTCACACTTTATTTTCCTTGTGTTACAAGCCTGATTACTAGAACAGCATCACCAGTTCTTCTAGGCTTTGATGTACTTTCTCTGTTGTGGTGATGGCTTTTCCATGTCTCTTTTGCCTCATGATTTTAAAAGATTAAGATGCAGTTGACCAAATGAGGGGGCTCATGCCTGTAGTCCCAACACTTTGGGAGGCCAAGGCAGGCAGATTATGTGAGCCCAGGAGTTTGAGACCAGCCTGGGCAACATAGCAAAATCCCATCTCTACAAAAAAATACAAATAATAGCTGGGTGTGCTGGCTCACACCTGTGGTCCCAACTACTTGGGAGACTGAGGTGAGAGGATCGCTTGAGCCCAGGAGGTGGAGGTTGCAGTGAGCTAAGATTGTGCCACTGCACTCCAGCCTGGGCAACACAGCAAAACCCTGTCTCAAAAAAAAAAAAAAATATTAAGATGCAGTATCATCTTGGAGCTTGGAGCTCCTACTGGCAGTTGACCTTTTTTTCACAACCACCTGTAGCATTTTTTTTTTTTGAAACAGGAGCTCCTCTGTCACCCGGGCTAGAGTGCAGTGGCGCAGTCTCGGCTCACTGCAACTTCCTCCTCCTGGGTTCAAGCGATTCTCTCGCCTCAGCTTCCTCAGTAGCTGGCATTACAGGCACGCGCCACCACAGCCTGGCTAATTTTTGTATTTTTAGTAGAGGAGGGGTTTCACCATGTTGGTCAGGCTGGTCTCAAACTCCTGATCTCAGATGATCTGCCTGCCTCGGCCTCCCGAAGTGCTGGGATTACAGGTGTGAGGCACTGCACCCAGCCGCATTTTTTTTTTTCTTTTTTGGAGACAACCACTCGCTGGGTAGCTCCATCCTGGAGTGCAATGGTGTGATCTTGGCTTTCTTCAACCTCCACCTCCTGGGCTCAGGTGATCCTCCCACGTCAGCCTCCCGGGTTTAGCTGGGACTACAAGCGAGCAACCCTATGCCTGGATCCTTTTTGTATTTTTTGTAGAGGCAGGATTTCACCATGTTGCCCAGGCTGGTCTCGAACTCCTGGCCTCAAGCACTCCGCCCGTCTCAGCCTCCCAAAATGCTAGGATTACTGGTGTGAGCCACTATGCCTAGGTCCTCTTGCTTTAAAAAGTTTTTTTCTTCTCTCATCAAACCTTATTTTTGAAATGTAGTAAAAACTGCAGTTACTTGGAGTGGAAGTAAATGGGAAATATTCACTGAATTCTCTAACTACCTGGAAAGTTAATATCTACAATTCTGCATTTTAAGATTATTCTCTTGGTGGGTCTGTATGTTAATGTGATTTTTATTCTGATTAAATTCATCAGGTTTGCATATTTAAAATTATGCTGTGCAGTGGTTGAAAATGATCCAAAGTATTAGTTTAATTTTTCTAACAGCAGCATCCCTGGAACTGTGAAGAGAAGTATTTGTGACAGAATTGTACATGTGTTTGTGTCATCTTGTTACTTAAGAGATTGAATTTTCATTGCGGTGGAATTGGGAAACCCTGAATTTGGCAATAAACTTAGTGACTCTCACATTAGTGCCTTGAGTAAGCAATAGACAGTTTTATTGAAGAGATTAATGGCTAATGACATTGAGGTAGTTATCTTTCTCTTTCGTAATTTATTTCTGAAATGGTAAGAAAGGAATCTATTATGCTTTGTGCTGTTCAGTAGATACTTACTTATGGGATGCCTACTGTTTGAAAAACAATGTGAGGGCATACACGGATGAATTAGAGCAGTTTTTTCTTGTGGAACATACACACCGGGACCAGGAAGATGACCTGACTGAGGTAAAAGTCTCTGTGTGGACTATAGCAAGTCAAGAACACTTGCCTTTCTAAAGAGTGCAGCTGGTGCTCCATTGTAATAAATTATTGCCATGTGGGTGGGATTCAGGGTCAGAGTTGTTAGATCTGACTTCAAGAGAAGCCTGAAATCTAGAGTTCTGTGCAATAGTCTGATTTTTTTTAAAGTATTATTAAGATTTTTAAGATACTGAATGGGAAGGGATTTTTTTCTTTCGTGCAGTGTGAGAGTCCACATTTCTTTAGTCCTCTTTCACCTCTATGCTGCATCACTGGTGACCTCTTTGAAAACATGTTGGGTTAGCCAGTGCAGCAAATGGGAGTCCACAGGGGAGGCTGACATAAAGCCAGAAAGGAGCAGAGAACAGTGATTCCTAAAGGATTCTCAGGAGTAGACTTGCATCACTATAAAATGGAACTCGACTCAACCTGATTATTATTATTTTTTTTTAGGGTGTAAAACTGGCACAATGTTTTCCTATAACAACTAGTTTAAATAATTAGTTTGGATAACCTTTTTTTTTTTTTGCAAATTGTGCGAAAACATACATAACATAAAATTTACCATTTTAATCATTTTAAAGCATACAGTTGAGTGCCATTAAGTACATTACGTTGTTGTGCAGTTATCACCACTATCCATTTCCAGAACTTTACATCTTCCCAAACTAAAATGGTATCAGTTAAAACACTATACAGTGTTAACTGTATAAACAGTATATAATACACTATATAGTTAAACTGTATCTAATTTTTTTGTTTGTTTTTGGGGGGATTTTCTTTTGAGATAAGGTCTCACTCTGTAGCCCAGGTTGGAGTGGTTGGAGTACAGTGACATGATCTTGGCTCACTGTAACTGCTACCTCCTGGACTCAAGCGATTATTCCACTTTGGCCTCCCAGGTAGCTGGGACTACGTGTGTGTGCCACCACGCCCAGCTAATTTTTGTATTTTCTATGGAGATGGGGTCTCACCATGTTTCCCAGGATGATCTCTAACTCCTGGGCTTAAGCACTCTTCTTGCCTCAGCTTCCTGAAGTGTTGGGATTACAGGCATGAGCCACCATGTCCAGCCTAAACTCTGTCAGTTAAACATTGCCCATGCCCCTTCCCCCACAGCCTGTGGCAAAACAACCATTCTGCTTGCTTGCTTGCTTTTTTTTTTTTTTTTTTTTTTTTTTGAGACAGAGTCTCAATTTGGTGCCCAGGCTGGAGTGCAGTGGCTCAATTTTGGCTCACTGCAACCTCACCTCCCAGGTTCAAGCGATTATCCTGCCTCAGCCTCCCGAGTAGCTGGGATTACAGGCGTGCGCCACTGTGTCTGGCTAATTTTTGTATTTTTAGTACAGACGGGGTTTCAACGTGTTGGCCAGGCTGGTCTCAAACTCCTGACCTCAGGTGAACCAGCCTCAGCCTCCCAAAGTTCTGGGATTACAGGCATGAGCCACCATGCCTGGCCCACCATTCTACTTTCTATGAATTTGACTACTCTAGGAACCTAATATAAGTGGAATCATACAGTATTTGTTCTTTTGTGGCTGGCTTAGTTCACTTAGCATGATGTCTTCAAGGTTCTTCCATATCATAACATGTCAGAATTTTATTCCTTTTTTTTTTTTTTGAGACGGAGTTTTGCACTTGTTGCCCAGGCTGGAGTGCAGTGGCGCCATCTTGGCTCACTGCAACCTCCGCCTCCCGGGTTCAAGCAATTCTTCTGTCTCAGCCTCCCAGGTAGCTGGGATTACAGGCGTGCGCCACCACGCCTGGCTAATTTTTGTATTTTTATTAGAGATGGGATTTCTCCACGTTGGTAAGGCAGGTCTCAAACTCCTGACCTCAGGTGATCCTCCCGCCTCGGCCTCCCAAAGTGTTGGGATTACAGGTGTGAGCCACCACACCCAGCCAATTTTATTCCTTTTTAAGGCTGAATAACTCCATTCCATGTATGTATGTATGTATGTATGTGTGTGTGTGTATATATATATGTGTGTGTGTGTGTGTGTGTATATATGTATATAAAATATATTCCATGTATGTGTCACATTTTGTTTGTCCTCTCCCCTGGTTTTTAACTGCCTTCTTGCCTCTAGTTTTCCCCCCTTCAAACCTTTTTCCATGATACAGCCATAGTGATCTTTCTGATATGCAAATAAGGTCATAGTTAAACAACCTCCTAACCCAGTTCTGCAGCCAAACCTTGCCACTATTTCGCAGTCAGACTGAACTGTTTTCATAATCAGTGTTCATGTTTTAGGCAGTGCTTTTGACAAGCATTGTAAATAACTCCTAGACGGTTTTTTGAATGATTCCAAATAGTTCTTTATGACTTGATCCCAGTTCCTTTTCAATAATTTTTGTGTTGAATATAGAGATATTTAATAGTTGCTTTAATAGGTATATACCAGGGATTGGCAAACTGGACTGTGGGCCAAATCCAGCAGAAGAGAGTAATTGCAACTCAATAGGTCAAAGTCTAAAATACTTACTATCAGGCCTTTTACAGAAAAAGTTTTGGTGTATACTATTCCTTTTGTTTTGTTTTGGCCTGGCTAACTTATTCATCCTTAGGTTTAAATTAGTTAAAACTTAAAGGTTTTTTTTTTGCCATGATATTCTTTCTTGAAACAGTCCTATACCAAAGCCCAGCTTAAAAACAAAAGAGGAGTGTAGTTGAAGAGTCAATCATGCCAGTTCCTAAGGCATGTCCAATTACGTGTTATAGAGCATGGTCATAAATTCAGTGGAGCCTCGTCTGAGACGTTTTCTCTTCTTGTCCTCTCCTTGTATTTGCTGTGGGCTTTTGTAGTGCCTACCAGCTACTATACTGAATTATTATTGCTTGTTTAGCCTTTTTGTCTTCCCAAGTAGACTGAGTGCCATGAGAACAAGAATCCTGCCTGACACAGAAGTTCTATAAATATATGTTGAATGAATGAATGAGACCCCAGTTGAACACTGGTAACCAAAACCAAGCTCATAAAGGACCTAAAATGATTTCCCTTCCTACTCTAGCTCCTTAGGAATACAGTCACAACATGCCTAAACTGAAGGCCTTAAAGACTATCTAGGCTTACGCTCTCCGGTACAGTAGCCACTAGCGCCATGTGGTTTTTGAGTACTTGAGCTGTGGCTAGTCCAAATGGAGGTGTGAAATACTGGGTTTCAAAGACTTACAATGTAAAAGAATATAAAATATCTCAATATTTGTATTGATTACATGTTCAGATGACATTTTTGACATACTGAGTTAAACACATTTAATTATTTTAACACATTTCCTTTTTTTTTTTTTTTTTGAAACAGTCTCGCTCTGTTGCCCAGGCTGGAGTGCAGTGGTGTGATCTTGGCTCACTACAACCTCCTCCCGGGTTCAAGTGATTCTCCTGCCTCAGCCTCCTGAGTAGCTGGGACTACAGGCGTACGCCATCATGCCTGGCTAATTTTTGTATTTTTTTTAGTGGAGACAGGGTTTCACCATGTTGGCTAACATTTCTTTTTTTTTTTTTTTTTTTTTTTTTTTTGAGATGGAGGCACTCTGTAGTCCAAGCTGGAATGCAGTGGCGTGATCTCAGCTCATTGCAACCTCTGCCTCCCGAGCTCAAGTGATTCTCATGCCTCAGCCTCCTGAGTAGCTGGGAATATAGGCGCGCCATCATGCCCGGCTGATTTTTTTTATTTTAGTAGAGACAGGGTTTCGCGATGGTCTTGAACTCCTGAGCTCAGGCAATATGCCTGCCTTGGCCTCCTAAAGTGCTGGGATTACAGGCATGAGCCACTGCGCCCGGCCCAACATTTCTTTTTTAATGTAACTATTAGGACATTTTAAATTATATCTGCAGTTTGCATTATATTTTCTGTTGGATAGCACCGTTCTAGACCATTGGCTCTCAAAATATTGCTGATGAGTTAGAATCACCTGGCAAAGTTTTAAGATTATTGGACCCTGCCTCAGATGTTCCCCAAGTTAAACTCTCTGAAAATAGGGACCTGCCTGTGTGTTTTGATAAAGTTGTATCACATGGCCATTGAGAACCAACCAAGTCCTACCCCTCTTTTTATACAGAAGGAAACAGTCTAAATAGCAAAGTGACAATAAATACAGTCTTTATTTCAGTATGCTATCATAGTTTTCCCAGGTTAAAATTCATACTCTAGCTCTTTCATAAGTGATGGCTATTTTTCCATTGTCTCAAACAGTGGTTCTTGACTGAAGGTAGAATTGTGGCTGGCTTTATTTAGTCATTTCAGCTTTTTAAAAACTGGTCATTTGGTGCTTTCCTAGGATACTGTGCCATTATCATAGTGACTGTATTTAGTGGATTCTCAAAAATGTCTTTTTATTTGTTGAGGCTTATTGAAGGGTCATTGTGAGAATGAATTAATCATTAGGATTTTAAACTTAAAGCAAAGTCCTGAATTGTCACCATGATTAGTATAGAATTTTCATCAGAGGCAGAAATAAAGCCAACTTTTCCCTTCAGAATCTTAAGAGGCTTTACAAACTCTTTGTTGAGTTGTGAATATCTGGGGATAATTTATCCCAGGTTTTCCTTGAGGTTTCTTCCTTCACGTATTTCAAGATGACTGGAGCAATTAACAGTTAGCTTTTGCAGAAGTTAGCCCAAGCTCTGAGGTTTGTCTTTGACTTGCCTTAGAGTGGAATATATTTCAGCAAACACCTTTACTATTTAACAATCCTTATTTGTTCAGAACTGTTGGGTAATGGACAAGCATGCAAGTGTAAACATGCAGTCATGTGTAATACCTATTTATTTGAAGTCAAATCAGAGAGCTCATGATAGCCAAGGATTTATGAAATTTTTGAAGTGGAAGCACCAAGGGATGCTTTTAGTCTAATGACCTTCTGTAGCCTGAAAAGTTAAGGGAAAGTGTCTCATCCAAAAAGCTTGGATTCTGTCCTAGTGCTTTTGACTCCGTTTTGGTGACTCTAAGCAAGTTGTGTTACTTACTCTCTCCATGCTTTGATTTCTTCAGTGGTAAAGTAAAGTGCTAGAGGAGGGGACCATTAATGTTCTTGAAGAACACCATGATTTTGGGATTGATTTTCCTTCTTTAGTGTGTTTGTTTTCTTATTAACCTCCCTGTTTTTCTCTTGAAGGGTCAGATGACTTGTCTGCAAAGCTGTGGGATGTGAGCACAGGGCAGTGCGTTTATGGCATCCAGACCCACACTTGTGCAGCGGTGAAGTTTGATGAACAGAAGCTTGTGACAGGCTCCTTTGACAACACTGTGGCTTGCTGGGAATGGAGTTCCGGAGCCAGGACCCAGCACTTTCGGGGGCACACGGGGGCGGGTGGGTTGCCCTTTTTCAAGGGTTTTTACAACTTAGCCTCATCCTTTTAAGCCAGGAGCCAAGAATGTGAAATGCTTTTTTCTTTTTTAATTTAACCTGCTTTTTTCAACCCTCTTTCTTAGTCATTGCAGTTATTTCCCTTTATTCTAGTTACTCTTATTTCGAATGTTTTACCCAGTTTTGCTTTTTCTTGCTTTCTTCTATGTGTGTACCCTTCTGGTGGGAAGGGTAGTTTTCATTCTCTCTCTGTTTCTCTCTCTCTCTCATTCTCTCTCTCCCCCCTCCTGTTTCATTTATATCCTATTGAACAGACAGTCCCTTGGCTTTTATCAGATTCCATACCTCTGAACTGAGTAAATCCTACTTGTGTAAATTCCACTTTATTTGTAGCATTAGGGCTGAAAGTTCTTTGGTGTGACGGTGGTTCCTAGATTGTGTGGTCTACACAGATTACATCTAGTTTGAGCTTGGTTGACAGTTGATTAAAACAAGCTACCACCTAGAGATAAGGCGAAAGAAACATACCTGAATGTTTCCTAATAAATGTATAGCATCCTTATTTTGCAAAAACTGGTCATTTGAATATAGCCTTGAGATTTGTGCTTCTCTCTCTGTTGCTTTTTTTTTGGCGGGGGCGGGGGTGGGGAGGCTTTGTGTAGAAATTGAGCTATTTCCCAGCCTCTTGTGTTGAGCAGCTCCCTTCCTTTCCCCCATTTACCCACTGCTTTAGCCTCTGAGAATCATAGTCTGTAATGTCAAGCATTACGTTTATGAGCAGCCTTCCAAAACTCCCTTAACAGGTTGCGTCCCTCTGTTTCCCAGTAACTTGTATTACTGTAGACCACTCATCATACAAATATAATCTTGCTTCCCCACCAGACTAAACTCCATAAGGACAGTGATCTTATCTGTCTTGTTCACCCATGTGACTGGAGTTACTTGCACTGTACCTGGTGCTTAGTGATTCTTTGAAGTAAAACTAGCCGTTAGGCTAATAAAAACACGTATTTTTTGCTTCATTTTATTTGTCCTCCTATATACTCTTCTTCAGTCTTTGCTGTCTGCTACCACTTGTTCAGAAATTAATATTTGAAGGTGCATGTATGCATGGAAGTATATGTTAAATTGAGTGTTATGTTCCACAATGTTAAGATGTACCATGACTTCCAGGTGATTTTATTCCTGATCAACTTTGAGAACCCTGCTCTAAAAATTTTTATTACTGTTGCCTAGACATTGCTGAGGTTTTTCTTAACTTCATACCTTTACTATTCCCTCTGCTTGCAGTATTCTTTTTTCTTTCCTTGATAAACTCTGCTCATCCTTTAGGGCCCATCTCCAATATCGCCTCTTCCCTGAAGTCCTCCCTGATACCCCTGGGCAGAGTTAGTCATTCTCCTTGATGTTTCCCTAGCAAGAGGTAAACATTTATTTTTTTCTGGGCTTCCTCCTCCACTCCCTACTTAGATTGAGTTCCTTAAAGGAAGAATCAGTGTCTTCATCTCTGGGTCCGTAATGTTCCTTTAGAACTGGTATACATTTGAAAACAAATATTTGAGTACACACTATACAGCTTACACTGTTTTTGGCGCTGGGGATACAGCTGTGAAGAAATTCAGACACTTTTGAGTTAATGGCTTAATCTAACCTTTGAGATCCTTGTTTTTGTTTTGTTTTTTCTCTCTTTACATTGGGTTTTCTTGAGTCTGGGTGCTGTTTTGCAGCTTCCATTCTTTATATTTTGTCTTACTGTTAGTGTGTATCAGAGTAGGACCATGTATGTTTTGTTTTCCTGCATAAATTAGATAAAGTATTGTGTAGTGTCAGGCAGGCAGTCCTAAGAAGGAATGCCATTATCTCCAACATTTGTTTTGCCTCTCACTGTAGCTACCACAAATAAAAGAGATTGTATTATTCCTAGGACTTTCCACCTTAGAATAATAAGCTATAATAGTAAGAATTTTGAAATAGTTTTATCAGAAAATTGCTAGTTGAATAGCACCATTCTTACGGTGTCTCTGGTTGGGAAATTATATAATTGGGGAAAATAAACATTATTGAACTCTATTATAAAAGACCCACTGACAGAGACATGTTTTAACTTTGTGTAATTATATGCACTAGTATTTAGCGTGGACTACAATGATGAACTGGATATCTTGGTGAGCGGCTCTGCAGACTTCACTGTGAAAGTATGGGCTTTATCTGCTGGGACATGCCTGAACACACTCACCGGGCACACGGAATGGGTCACCAAGGTAGGAAGACTTGGAAGAAGTCTCCTTCTTATCAGGCTTTTTGAGGGAGGGCGTGGAGGATGGTAGGTAGACACTGCCTTATAAGTGTTAGGTGAGTCATAAGATGGAATTGCTGTACCTACAAAGCATAATGGTACACAACAGTGACCAGCAAGTAGAAGGTACTTAATACATGGTTTAACAAATAAATGACTTATGGACATGGAAAGTTGCCCACAACATATTAGGTGGATAGAGGGGGCAAATAAAACAGATTACATACAAAAAAGTATGTAGAGTGTGATACCGGTTTCTGAATGTGTTCATGCATCAAAATGTTGAAGGTGGGTATTTCTGGTGGGATTGTGGGTGTGTTTTTCCCTTTAGAATAAACATGTTTCTTTCTTAATCAGAAAAGCAATTTTCATTTTGAAAAAATAACGCTTACAAGAAGTAGGACAAAGAAAACTGTACAGGATCTTTAGTAAAATATTGTAATGTTTTCTTTTTTAAAAAAAAACAAGATTGTTGTGAGGATCAAATGCAGTATTAATAATGGATATACCACGCAGAAGCACTTTTCTTGAGTTTACCATCCCATTCTATGAGGGGGCTGAGAAAACAGGAGTAAGCAAAATAGACCCAGTCCTTACCCTGTGGATGATAGTCTAATAGGAGAAATAGTTTTATTAAACAATTTCATGGGTAAATATATCATTTCAAATTGTGTTAAGTTTTGTGAAGGAACAGTACAGTGTTCTATAAGACAGTCTAGGGCCAGGCACAGAGGCTTACATGTGTAATCCCAGCACTTTGGGAGACCAAGGTGGGCGGATCACCTGAGCCCAGGAGTTCGAGGCCAGCCTGGCCAACATGGTGAAACTCCGCCGCTACTGAAAGTACAAAAATCAGCCAGGCGTAATCCCAGCTACTCAGGAGGCTGAGACAGGGGAATTAACTTGAAGCTGGGGAGGCGGAGGTTGCAATGAGCCAAGATCGTGCCACTGCACTCCAGCCTAGGCAACAAAGTGAGACTCTTTCAAAAAAAAAAAAAAAGTATAGGAAAGTAATTAGTTCAGAAAAAAGTTTTTGAGAAGGGGGTTAAACATGAAGAATAAATAGGAGATAGCTGTGGAAAGAGTAGCTGAAAGATTGTTTCAGAGGGTGCAATACATGCACGGGCCCAGCGGGTGGAAAGAACTTGGAACATTTGATGACCTGGACATAAGCCAGTGGAGCCATGCTGTAGTTGGAAAGATGGGCAGAGAGGTGGTAATCCTGTATGATTTATAAGGCCACAGTAAGTATGGTGGATATCATCAGAAGTGTACTAGGAAGCAATCCACGAGTTCTGAGCAAGTGTCTGGTGCGATCTATGTTTTAGGAAAATTAACTGCTGAATGAAGAATGGACTAGAGTTGGGCACAAGTGGATACAGGGTGACCATTTAGGCTTTGGCAGTAATCTAAGCAAAAGATGCCCATAACTTAGATTTTCCTGGCAATAATGAAAAGGGCACCCATAAAGGATATGTCTTTAAGGTAAAGCCACCTGGCTTGCAGATTCACTGTGGGAAACGAAGAAGAATCATTTGTTGTTGTTTTAATACAGACAGGGTCTCATTCTGTTGCCCAGGCTGGAATGCCGTGTCATGATCATAGCTCTCTGCAACTTTGAATCCCCAGGCTTAAGTGATCCTCTCACCTCAGCCTCCCGAGTAGCTAGCACTACAGCCACGTGCCACCACACTGAGCTAATTTCTTTTTTTTTTGAGTTGGAGTTTCGCTCTTGTTGCGCAGGCTGGAGTGCAGTGGCATGATCTCGGCTCACTGCAGCATCCACCTGCTGGGTTCAAGTGATTCTCCTGCTTCAGCCTCCAGAGTAGCTGGGATTACAGGCGCCCACCACCATGCCTGGCTAATTTTTTGTGTTTTTAGTAGAGACGGAGTTTCATTGTGTTGGCCAGGCTGATCTCGAACTCCTGACCTCAGGTGATCCACCCACCTCGGCCTCCCAAAATGCTGAGATTACAGGCGTGAGCCACCGTGCCCAGCTGCTAATTAAAAAAAATTTTTTGTGTGTGGAGATGGGGGTCTTGCTGTGTTGCCCAGGCTGGTCTTGAACTCCTGGCCTCAAGCAGTCCTCCCTCCTCGGCCTCCCAAAGTGCTGGGATTATAGGCATGAGCCACTGTGCCTAGCCCATGTTAACTTTTTACATGGAAAAGCTATGTAGTGTAAGGCAGTTTGGTGTTGTGGAAAATAGTTGATTGGGGCTAGGACACTGATGGTGATGTCTTGGACAAGTTACTCCACCTTCAGGACCTGAGCTGTGTCATCTGCTAAATGTTCCTGTGAACATGAAATGAAATGTTGGGACAGCACCCAGCAAGGTGCCTGATACTTAGTAATAGGTCTGTTTCAGTTGAGTCTGCAATCCAGACTTCTGAATGAGTGAACCCTGCTTCCCCTCTCACCTTAGCCTGATTGATTGCAAAAATAGCTAGAACCTGATGTTTATATACTTATCTCAAGTGCTAACAGAATGTTAGCTTTTATTTTGTTACTACTATAATTTACATTGTTACTTTATCTTTACTGTAATTAAATGAGGTAAGATAATAGGTGCTTGTCTCCTGTTTTAAAGATCAAGAAACTGACCGAGTTTAGATGGTCTTGCCCAAGGTTGCAAAGTCAGCATATGGCAGATTCTGGTCCCAAGTCCAGTGCTTTTTCATTTATGATTCACATAGTTATGAAAGCAGATCATTTGCATCTACGTCAGTGTCTACGGGCTTTTTTCTTTTCTGTTCCTTCTCTTAAGTTACATTTTACAATTTAAAAAAATTAGTCCTAATGTTTGCTTCTAGACGAATGCTAAGATTAAATGCTGCCAATGTTTAGACTTTTTTTTTTTTTTTAAGCGTTGTGGTCTTGCTCTGTTGCCCAGGTTGGAGTGCAGTGGTGCAATCATAGCTCACTGCATCCTCCAACTCCTGGGCTCAAGCAATCCTCCCACCTCAGCCTTCCGAGTCACTGGGATTATAGGCGTGACCCACCTCATCTGGCTAACGTTAGACACTTTTAGATACTGCTAATAACAGAGAATATTGTAGTAAAACTTTTAGTAGAGGTTAATTTGGTAATGGAGTTATGGCTTAGCTATTCTAGCATATGTTAAGCTCATTTTTGTATTTTAATTTAAAGAATAAAATCATTATAGGAGCAGCATTAAAAGGATCTTTCCGTAACATGGTTTACATTTGCAGGTAGTTTTGCAGAAGTGCAAGGTCAAGTCTCTCTTGCACAGTCCTGGAGACTACATCCTCTTAAGTGCAGACAAATATGAGATTAAGGTGAGTTTTTTTCTCCATTAATTTGCTTCATTAAAGAAAAACTGGAAAACATAAGAAAATGAAAGTGGTATGGCAAAGGGTGAACATTCTAGGAAGAGGAGGGGGAATGTCTTAGTCCAAGCCATTTTAAACCCACCGGAAGAAGAGATGATTTGCTAGCTCTATGTCCTGTGTAGTTTCTTAACTTGGATTTGTAAATGAAAAAGAAATTCACATAAATTTATGTTCAGCTTATTCTTAATTTTTGTTGTTGTTGGTTTTTTTTTTGAGACAGTCTCGCTCTGTTGCCCAGGTTGGAGTGCAGTGGCACAATATTGGCTCACTGCAACCTCCGCCCCCTGGGTTCAAGTGATTCTCCTGCCTCAGCCTACCGAGTAGCTGGGACTACAGGCGCCTGCTACCAGGCCCAGCTAATTTTTGTATTTTTAGTAGAGATGGGAGTTCACCATATTGGCCAGGCTGGTCTCGAACTCCTGACCTTGTGATCCGCCTGCCTTGACCTCCCAAAATGCTGGAATTACAGGCATGAGCCACCACGCCCGGCCCATTCTTAATACTTTTTTACATATGTCCTACCGTCCTTAATTCTTAGATCTGAACTATGAAAACATAAATATTTATTGTAATGAATTGCAAAGAGTTCACAAAGTACTCTCACATTCTTACTGCATCTCTTTTTTTTTTTTTTTTCTGAGACAGGGTCTCACTCTGTCACCCAGGCTGGAGTGCAGTGGTAGAATCTTTGCTTACTGCAACCTCTGCCTCCCAGGTTCAAGTGATGCTCGTGCTTCAGCCTCCCAAGTAGCTGGGATTACAGGCGTGTGCTACCACGCCTGGCTAATTTTTGTATTTTTAGTAGAGACAGGGTATCACCATGTTGGCCAGGCTGGTCTTGAACTCCTGACCTCAGGTGATCCACCTGCCTAGGCCTCCCAAAGTGCTGGGATTACAGGCGCGAGCCACCGTGCCTGGCCCATTATTGGATCTTTTATACTGTCCCGTGTGATAGGCATTATCTTCATTGCAGGAGCTGGAGTTAAGAGAGATTAAATAATTTACCCCAAGATTGCACAGGAGAATTAAGACTTGAACCTGTGATTCTTGGCTATAAAACCTGGGGTCTTTCCAGTATACTTCACTTTCTATCTGACTTCACAAATGCAGACCATTTTAAGGACAAGCTTTTCTGTAGTGATGTGATCTCTCATCTTTCCTCATTTTCTTTTTTCTGTAGATTTGGCCAATTGGGAGAGAAATCAACTGTAAGTGCTTAAAGACATTGTCTGTCTCTGAGGATAGAAGTATCTGCCTGCAGCCAAGACTTCATTTTGATGGCAAATACATTGTCTGTAGTTCAGCACTTGGTCTCTACCAGTGGGACTTTGCCAGTTATGATATTCTCAGGTAATGTTTCCTTCGACCTCACGCTTTACCTTTGAAAGCCTGCTGCAGTTCAGTAGTAAAGACAAGACTAAATGTTTGGATGTACCAGTCAGTAGCTGGCTTTTAGGAAATGTATACTGTATCACTTGTAAACAGGGTTATATATACTGAACATCTCAGACAGGAAAAATATTTTAGAGGAAGTAAGCAAATGAAAAAGAGTTACGTACTGGAACGTCCGCTGCCTGACTGTGTGAGTCATGAACCACTTCTTTCAGATTTAACATGCTTTTCTGGAAAATGAGGGGCATGGATGAAAAGATCTTTCAGATCTCCATAAGTTCTAATATTTTAAGTCCTATTTCATATTCAGTTGAAATTCTGCATTGTTTTACAAACTTGGTAAACTTTAGTGGTATCTAGGGATCAAGTGACCTTCTGTTGACTAGTAGAAAGACAGAGACTTAGAGAAAAATAAAATTTGCAGGGTTTCCCTCCAAAGAAGTAAATAAGCAGCAGTCCATAGACAAATAATTTTGTGATTCACTGCATACCATAGGCTCTTCTTGGAGAAGGACAGTATCTGTTAGCATATTTGGGGCTGATGGAAGCCAGTGCCATGTGGTCATTAAGAGAACTTTGGTGATAGACAAACCTTGGTTTAAGATGTGGTGCCATCTCTGATGGGCTGTGTGATTTAGTATAAGTTTCTTAACTCCTCTGTAGCTCAATTTCATCATCTATAAAGTGACTATTAAATGAAATGCTTGTGATGAGGACCTAGTATACCACCTGGCAGATCTTTATTAATAATAAGTCTGAGAGGACCCATGTAAAGAAACCTGTTTGAATTTGTTGAACCTACTGTACTTCACACCTGTTGTGCACACACTTATTAATAACAACTCAAAAAGTTAGTGTCCCATAGCATGGTTCAGGACTTGGAGGAGTACAGAAAATTGAACATTCTCTTCACTGTTTTTTTTTTTTTGAGATGGAGTCTCGCTCTGTCGCCCAGGCTGGAGTGCAGTGGCACAATCTCTGCTCACTGCAGGCTCCGCCTCCAGGGTTCACACCATTCTCCTGTCCCAGCCTCCCGAGTAGCTGGGACTACAGGCGCCCGCCACCATGCCCGGCTAATTTTTTGTATTTTTAGTAGAGATGGGGTTTCACCGTGTTAGCCAGGATGGTCTGGATCTCCTGACCTCGTGATCCACCCGCCTCGGCCTCCCAAAGTGCTGGGATTACAGGCGTGAGCCACCGCGCCCGGCCTCTTCATTGTTTTTATGCATGACTATTTGAGGTCAGCTCGTGTGGATCTGATCACAGTAACCACAAAACTTTGGTGGGCCACATCTCTCTGATCACAAAGTTACAACCCCATTTATGTCTTCCTGGAATCAGACCAACATTTCTAACCAGTTAGGTTTCAGAGCTGTCAGAATCAGTTATAGAAATGATTGATATTTATGCTTTGAGAAAAAAGACTGAAACCTTTCCTAGAAAACATCTGTTTAAGCTTTTCCTCTTGTAGGTAGGGAAACTGAAGCTGAGACAGGGTAGGGGCCTTGCCCAGCATTCCACCTCTCACTGTATTCCAACATTCATCCATTCATGCATGGCTGGATTATCCAATAGGTATATACTTATGGTACTAGAAAGCCAGGGACACCAAAAACAGGGGAAAATAAAGTTTTGAAAGAATTTGATATTTTGTAAAGCAAAATATTTAAGTAATCACCATGGGAAAATCACATCTTTTATAGTTTAATATTGTTTTTGTTTTGAATTAAAATTTTAGGTGGGAAGGTGCAAAGGCAAGGTGAGCTAGAGATGTCATAGTTGTTTTAATGCTTAGCATCTCTAAAGGGTTTAATTTGGTCCCACATCTGCTTTCTCATGTATGCTTGTGACTCAGAGTGGCATATAGAGACTCTAGAGTCCTAGATGAAAGTTGCTAGTTTTTAGTGTTTGAATAATAGTTTTAAATTATAAACCTGTAAGATTGTTTGCGGGTAGGAGTTGCCAGGTTCAGATTTTTTCTCCGAAAAGAGTCTGTCTTGTGTCTGCTTTTTTCCTCCCAAACACAAATAAACCAACCTCTGTTGAAACCTACTACAAATCCTCTGGTTTCAGTTGCTAGGACCAGGTAGGGCTACTTAGCTTTGAAGCTAATTGAAAAGAAGCAAAGCACAAATAACAGCATGTTACTCAATAAGTCTGAGATATGATGTGATTGCTTGAGTTAGGTTATCTCTACAGCATGTAAGGTTACTTAGGTTCAAGGACCCAGACTCTGCACAGCAGGGATGTCTGGTTCCATTTCTAAAGTGATCAAAGTGAAAGCCACAAACCTGTCAAGACCTGTGCTCTATTCTGCAACATATTTGTGTTTCAGTCTTTGGAATCAGCTCATCTTCACAGATCTTGAGCCCTAACCCGGTAGCCACCTATTTTTTGTGTTCTGTTATGATGTGGGACCTACCAGACTTTCTAGCTGTTTTTCCTAGCCTCTTTTTTTTTCTTTTTTATTTTATGTTTTTCTGAGACAAGAGTCTCACTCTGTCACCCAGGCTCTAGTGCAGTGGTGTGATCTCGGCTCACTGCAACCTCCGCCTCCCAGGTTCAAGCGATTCTCCTGCCTCAGCCTCCCGAGTAGCTGGAATTAAAGGCACCTGCCATGATGCCCAGCTAATTTTGTGTATTTTTAGTAGCGATGGGGTTTCATCCTGTTGGCCAGGCTGGTCTCAAACTCCTGACCTCAAGTGATCCACCCGCCTCCCAAAGTGCTGGGATTATAGGCATGAGCCACCGCACCTGGCTTCCTAGCCTCCTTTAGATCTCTTTTGTAGGAATTTGCACTTGCCTTTGTTTATTTCACCACTACTTTATTCTTTAGATATTTATTCTTTAGATATTCATTGATACCTTTGTGTCAGGCATTGTGGTATGCATTGGGAAACAGCAGAAGTACTTACCAAACTCAGGGAAATTACTGATCAGCAGGATGGGGAAGACTGATGTTAAACAGCTAATTGCAAACAGGTTGTTTAATGGTTGGGTTAAGAGGAGCCTAGTACAGAGTACTTTGAGGCCCTGCCTAGTTTGTGGAGTAAGGGAAGGCTTCTAAGAGGAGACATTTGGGCTGAGCTCTAAAGGGTGAGTATAAATGCCTTAACTAAGTACCAGGAGTGGGTGTACAGTGAGGAATTTTAGACTGAGACACTAGTCCGTTCGAAGGCCCTGAGGTTAAAGGAGCCTCAGGTACATTTGAGAAATTGAAGGAAATTCCTTAAATGCATCAGCATGGCTAAAGATGGGGGCACAATAAGGAGCCATCAAAGAGTTTAGAAGTTGAAACAAGGTGATAACATCAGGTTGTATGTGAGGTTAACTGATTCAAAGGGACTAAGTAGATGTGGAGGTCAGTAGAAAGCTGTTGGCAATAGTGCAGGCAAAAGATGGTGTCTTGGACTAGAGCTGTGGTAGTGCATATATTAGTGAATAAATTAGAGAAAAATTTAGGGCATAAAATCAATAGAGCTTGGTGATCGAATTTGTGATTTGAATGGGGAGGAGGAGGAGAATTGGATGGTTGCCACGTTTCCTAGCTTGAGCACCTGGGTGAACGAGCAAGTAAAGAAATAGAGAAAACAGGTTTGACTAGGAAATTCAGTACTGGATAGTTTGAGTGTGAGGAACTTTGTCTTATTCACTGCCGAAATCCTGGTACCAACATTGGCTAGCTCACTTTAGGCTCTTAGTAAATATTTGTTGAGTGAATGAATATGAGTCATCTAAGTAGAAAATGATGAATGAGTTATCAGTTATAACTCATTTGGAACACACATATTGGGACCTCTGTTTCCCCTTTACTTGAAGTTAATCTGAACTTACTGCTTTCCCTGGGATCAGACTCCATCTTGTAAACCTGTTTATAAAGGCTCACACCATAGGGGGAGTGTTCAGTGATTGATTTTGGATGTTCTCAAACATGTCATCTAATCTAAATGTCTACCTCTTTTAGCAGAAGTTTCTTCCATTTTCAGTCTGGGAAGGTGAGCTTACTCTCTGCTTTTCAAGCAGGGGCCAGCACCTGTTAACTATTTTCTTAGTTTCATAGAAGTGATGTCTTGTTGATATTCTTAGTATCATAGATTTTTTTTCAGATATTAATTATAAGAGAAACACATGCCCATGAGAGAGAATTTGTAAAATTTAGACAGGCTTTCCGTATTCTATCTATATTGCCCAGTTGCATTTCTTCTTCAAGAAAGAGAAAAAATATTCTTCCAGGTCCAGCTATAAAAGACAGAAAGATTTGCTCACTCCTTGATACTCCTGTTATATCCATTGGAGTGTTTGTGCTGAGCATGTTCTCACATACTCTGGCAGTTATATGCTATGCCCTCCCCTTCTAAGGGGCAAAGACTATCTTGCTTATCTCTCTTCAGGGGCCCAGCCAGCACTCAGCACCTATGATACTCAGAAAACATTTGCTAGGCCTGCATTATGTTAGCTGTATGACTCATGGCAAGATGTTTTAGTCTTGTTTACTGATATAGTGGAGAGAATACCTCTACCTAACTGCATTATGAGGATTGAGATAACACGCTGGGTGCAGTGGCTCACGCCTGTAATCCCAGCACTTTGGGAGGCTGAGGCGGGTGGAACACAAGGTTGAGATCGAGACCATCTCACCAACATGGTAAAACCTCATCTCTACTAAAAATACAAAAATTAGCTGGGCGTGGTGGCGGGCACCTGTAATCCCAGCTACTCGGGAGGCTGAGGCACGAGAATCGCTTGAATCCGGGAGGTGGAAGTTGCAGTGAGCCGAGATCACGCCACTGCACTCCAGCCTGGTGACAGAGCGAGACTCCATCTCAATAAATAAATAAATAAATAAAAATAATTTAAAAAGATAACATGTTAATTATGAAGTTCGGTGCCTTGCACATGTAAATGCTTGATAAATATTGAATGTCCCCCATCCTTCCTGATATGAGACTGAAATTGGCTCCTTTGTAACTCTTTGCCTCTGATCCTAGTTCTGTCTTCTAAAGCTTATAATGTCTGGGCTGTCTCTTACACATCTTTCACTATTCAGAAGTGATCCTCATATACAGTTACCCTATGCCTACCAACTCTTTCCTTCCCCATCTCAGCTGATAGCCTTCAGCTGTTCTTCCTTGTCCTGGTCTCCAGGTCCTCCCATTCTGGTTGCTCTCTTGGACCTATACTAGTTTGGTGGTGTCCTTAAAACCTAGGCTAAACTCTCCTCCCGCAGGAGCCCCACCATATGTCACAGAGCAGTATTTGTCTACTGCTTGTCTGGTAGCTCAGCTCTTAGTTCCTCCAAAGAGGACATCAACTTTTCTTGTTAATCTTTTGCTTCACTAAGGGCGCAGACAACAGAAGCTAAGTTGTTTTTTGTTTTCCTTTGTGCTGCTGTTTAGCTAGGTGTCTCCTAGCCTTTGTCATTGATGTCTTGGAAACTGCCTCTGAGAAAGTTAGGGCTGTCCTCCCAACTCCCTAGTTTTCTCTGCTTCCCCTAGTTGTTTCTTCCCTAGTTTTTTTCATAATAACTTTTTATGAATCTATTATTAATAAATGTTTCTAAGTTATTTGGGAAACTTTAAATATTTTCAGCCTTTATTGTTTTTAGAGAGAAACCCATTTGTTTGCTGCCTGCTGAGTAGAGTAGCACTTTAGTCACTTGGCTTTCAGGTTTCTTCTGGGCTTCAGGGTGTTCCAGTATTCTAGGAGTTGATGAATACATCTTTTTACCTAGTGGTAAGAGTTAACTCTTGCCTTCTAGTTCTCACTGGTAACTGACAAATTGTGAATCCTTAGCCAAAGCATTTACTCTGCCTGAGCTTTGGTTTTCACAGCTTAAAAATAGATTGTTTAGTTAAATGTTATCTGTAAGATCCTTTCTAGCCTGGATAGATGTTTTGTACTTTTATAAACTTTCATCAGGCCGGGTGCGGTGGCTCACGCCTGTAATCCCAGCACTTTGGGAGGCCAAGGGGGGCAGATCATCTGAGGTCAGTAGTTCGAGACCAGCCTGGCCAACATGGTGAAACCTCGTCTCTACTAAAAATACAAAAATTAGCCAGGTGCAGTGGTGGCCGTCTGTAGTCCCAGCTACTTGTGAGGCTGAAGCAGGAGAATCATTTGAACCTGGGAGGTGGAGGATGCAGTGAGCCGAGATCACGCCCCTGTACTCCAGTGTGGGCAACACAGTGAGACCCTGTCTCAAAAAAAAAAAAAAAAAAACTTTGATCAAACACCACCTTTCCCTTCCATGCCAATATTATATAATGACTGAACCCACCTCTCCCGCTCCCGGCTTTTTTATAAGTGAGCTGAGCTTTTCTCCTTACATTTTACTTTTTATCAAAAACATTTAACTCTAAATTTGCTTGAATTTAATATTGGTTTTAAATATCTCCAGAAAAGATTACAGTAGCATAAACAGAAGCAAGGTTGCCTTCTTTCACAGTCCCTAACTCTCATCCTTGTAGGGTCATCAAGACTCCTGAGATAGCAAACTTGGCCTTGCTTGGCTTTGGAGATATCTTTGCCCTGCTGTTTGACAACCGCTACCTGTACATCATGGACTTGCGGACAGAGAGCCTGATTAGTCGCTGGCCTCTGCCAGAGTACAGGAAATCAAAGAGAGGCTCAAGCTTCCTGGCAGGCGAAGCATCCTGGCTGAATGGACTGGATGGGCACAATGACACGGGCTTGGTCTTTGCCACCAGCATGCCTGACCACAGTATTCACCTGGTGTTGTGGAAGGAGCACGGCTGACACCATGAGCCACCACCGCTGACTGACTTTGGGTGCCGGGGCTGCGGGTTTTGGGTGCAACCTCTGCGGCAGCCGACTGCATGAACCAAAGTTCTCACCTAATGGTATCATCACGCAGTGCACAATCATTTATCTATGTTTGCCAGGGGCCAGGGCTCGGGGTGGGGGAGGGCTTGTTTTATTGACATACAACGCAGCATGCTAATGGGGTACACCATTGACTTCATTTGTACTTAGTTATGTTGGTCAGTGTTAGAGGATGCATTTTGGGTTCATCTTTCTTGAGTGGAGTATTGGTTTTAAGTAAAGAAAGTTAAATGATCCATTAATCTGCTAATTGGTTGCCTATGAAATCACATTGTCTGTTATTAAAGCTTTTTACCATAGCCTTTTTTTCTTTTGAAGTTGAAGCAAAGGTGCTATGATGTTGTTACAGCAACTTTCCTCACACGGGGTTTAGCTCTTATAAGAGCCAGTGTTAAAACTTCCACCAAATACCAGTTTATAAACTTCCACCAAATACCAGTGCTAAGGAAAGTCTGTCTTCCAGTTCAAATCCAATTCTGTAAATTGAATGTTAGCAACTCATTCTAAACCTTATATCTTGGCAGAGTCAAGGTTGGCCATGTTTAAGATGTGAGCGAGTTCTGTAGTTTTTGTTGCCATGTCGGGGAAGCTAGTCCCCGGCAGCCTGGATGACTGCACAGCGGTGCCCTGGTATAGCAGAAAAGAGCAGTGAGCTGGAAGGTTAGAGACCGGGCCTCTTACCCTGGAACTCTGCACCCTCTCTGGGTCCCAGCTTCCTTGTCTGTACAGCCAGGTATGAAGCTCAGTGATTTCTAAGATTGTTTCTGGTCCTTCACCTACTGAAATGTGTAAAAGTTGATCATGTATTTTTGTCTGATCCCTGATTCATGGTTTCTTTCAGGTCGGATAATATTTAAATGAAATGACTGTTACAGAGTTTTCTATAAGAACATCAATTATATGAAAAGGATGAATAAAAGGGAAATGTAGAAAATATAGCTGATTCCACTTAGACAGTTTAAGTAATTGGTTGAAGAAATGCTGATAGAAGCCATGGTTTAAATAGGGACACAGTATGCTATATTAGAAGGATACCTGAACCCAACCTAACTTCCTCCTTTGCCTCTAACTTCATCTGCAGCCTCAGGCAAGTTAACTTTCTCTTCTAAGACCATCATTTTCTTCATCTTTTAAGTGAGGGAATTGTCCTAGATGAGGGCTCACAAACCCAAATGCCTAAGGGAGCCGTGCAGGTAACATAAATGAGTAAAACCTTCTGGGGAGGATTGTGCTGTCCCCTGGAAAGTTGATCTAATAGGGCAGTTATTCAGCTCTGTTTTGTCATTAGGAGAAGCAAGCCCAGGGTTGGCAGGTCTTCACATTGTTTCAGGAGGAGCTAGAAATCCAGATTTTTATTTGAAATCTTGGATTTTTAAAACGTTACAACTGATTAAAGAAAATTTGAAATAAGGTGAGCCAAACAAAACATGTCCCTGGGTTGCCAGATTGTGTCCTCCTCCCTCTCTAAAGTTAGGTAATTTTGTGGTTCAGCAGTGGAAATGTTAGTGGTCACAATCAGGGAGAGAGTAGAGGGAGCAAGCAGTAGAAAAATCTCAGCCGCTCTTCAGCTGTCTCCCCTTGTATTACAAGGGTGGTGGGGAGGGATGTATTTCATTCACAGACCAATAGGAAGGTAGTTTGAAGATGAACATAAGAATTGGAACCTCAGTGACAGCTTATGTCTGGGAACATGAGTTATTCCTTCTTGCTGACTCCAGTATAAAGCATATCCATTTTACAGGTGAGAAAAAGCGTTGCTGGCAGAGCTGAGAATGATGTGAACTCTAGAGTGGGGACCTATCTCTTGCAGAATCTGCATTAGCATAGAGCCAGACTCTGGACCTCTGAGTGCTGTGAAGTTGATAGAAATTAATGGTGAATTTCAAGGACAGATATCATTAATATCCATGTTGAAACTCTGTGGGGTTTAAGCAAAAGAACAATATCTTCCCCCATCCCACAAAATCTGGGTTTAATCTATCTCACATTGAGTTCTGTGCATGAGCTCTGCTTAGTACTCTAGAAATAGAACCGGAATCACAACTGAATCTATTTTGCAGAAGCCCCAGGAGACTTTGGGCAATGATGATGGTAAATGACTTTTTACTTTATTATTATTATTTTTTTTTGAGACAGAGTTTCACTCTTACTGCGCAGGCTGGAGTGCAATGGCACAATCTTGGCTCACTGCAACCTCCGCCTCCTGGGTTCAAGTGATTCTCCTGCCTCAGCCTCCTAAGTAGCTGGGATTACAAGCATCTGCCATGACACCCAACTAATTTTTATATTTTTAGTAGAGACAGGGTTTCACCATGTTGGCCAGGCTGGTCTTGAACTCCTGACCTCAGGTCATCCACCTGCCTTGGCCTCCCAAAGTGCTGGGATTACAGGCGTGAGCCACCACGCCTGGCCGAGTTTTTACTTTTTATCGAGCCTGAACAGATAACTATTACTGATCTAATGACCATCCCCACCCCACCTCACTTTCAGATCTATCCAATAGCTTCAAAGGGCAAGTAATTATAATCATTTGTGGGAAAAGTTTTATTAAAAAGTGACAAACTTGAAGCTGTATATAGTATGTTCTATTTCAGTTTTTAGTGGTGAATACAGAAGTCATCAAGG
This sequence comes from Pan troglodytes, assembly GCF_028858775.2. Taxonomy (NCBI): domain Eukaryota; kingdom Metazoa; phylum Chordata; class Mammalia; order Primates; family Hominidae; genus Pan; species Pan troglodytes. Next base: position 17,679,279 of record NC_072409.2, read on the forward strand.
TGGTACTTGGTGCCGCTGGAATTTTTTTTTTTTCCTAGGCAGTCTTGCTCTGTCATACAGGCTGGAGTACAGTGGCATCATTATGCAGCTGGATTTTGACAGCAGAACTTCAGGCAGTAATTGGAGTCCTAATGTCAATTCTTCCTTATGGAGGCCTTTATTTGGCCTGAGATTTTATTCAACTACTTTATAGATGCTGGGTTTATTCATACTACCGCCAGTTTTTATAAAAATGGAAAACTAGCTCATCCTTTTTGCAAAAGAAAGCAAAGTGGGGAGTCAGAATGAGAAGTGGATAGGGGATAACTAAAACTATTCTTTACTCTCCTTTCATTGCCTTTGAGAGCTAGCTCTTGCACACACTGACTTTGGCTTCCTTAGCGCATAGGTAAGGGAATTGCCTTTCCCTCTTTTGTGAATATTCTCATTTCTGAAAAATTCTAAGTCATGAGAAGATAAGCCCTATCCTTTCTTACAAGGATTGGATTTCTTGGGTGACACTGTGGTGTGGTGGAAGCAAGCGGCTTCTTTCAGGTTCATAAAGGCCATCATAACAACTTCAGGCTTCATGGTGTGGACAGGGATCCAGGAGAGCTGAGTGGATGTGTGAAGTTTCTGATGGATTCTGTCATCATTCCAAAGGAATGTAGTTTCCTCCAGCTCAATCATTTGAAGTAATACACATTGCCAAATCTGACTGTAACCTGACATTTTAGACCTATTGGAGAAATAGGAAGAAAGCCCCTCCAGTGGAAGGACTGGACTTGGAAGAAGTTCTGCAGGAAGGTGCATGCAATTGGATAGCTGTTCATGAGTGAAACGTGGGGAACATTGCTATGAAATTGTAAGGTTTGCACTTCATTTTTTGTAGTTTAAAAATTGCTCTGTTCTGGCTGTTGAAAACACTTGGTGTGAGGTTTGAATGAGGATTATATAATCATTCTAGTATTCATAGGAAAATGATTACTGCTCTCTATTTGTAAAACGAAATAACTTTCGGAAACAGTATTTTAGACATGAAGAAATTGTTTGTATTAGGCATTTTGATCTAATAGAATCAGCTAAGGATAGTGGATCCTGGCTTTACACATTTCTTTGACCAAACCCAGCTGGCAACTTGAAGTTGTTACTGTGTGGCTTCCAGATTGCCTAGAGGTGAATCCTACCAACATCACTGTTTTTTTTGTTTTGTTTTGTTTTTTTGTATTTTTTTGAGACAGAGTCTTGCTCTATCCCCAGGCTGGAGTGCAGTGGCGTGATCTCGGCTTACTGCATCCTCAGCCTCCTGGGTTCAAGCGATTCTCCTGCCTCAGCCTCCTGGGTTCAAGCGATTCTCCTGCCTCAGCCTCCTGAGTAGCTGAGACTACAGGCGCATGCCACCACGCCCAGCTAATTTTTGTATTTTTAGTAGAGACGAGGTTTCACTATGTTGGCCAGGATGGTCTTGATTTCTTGACCTCGTGTTCTGCCCGCCTCTACCTCCCAAAGTGCTGGGATTACAGGCGTGAGCTGCTGTGCCCGGCCCCAGCATCACTTTTATAGCTTTCTGTGCCTCTTCCTATGGGCCTTGGTGTATGAAGCCACTTGCCTTTCTCTGTAGGGAAGTGAGCAGAATCAGATTGCTACTCATGATGCAGTCCGGGCAGGGCATACTGTCACCTTTGCCTGTGGACACAGTTGTCAGGATAGGGGAGAAGCCCTTTAGGTCCGTCTTCTTGACACAGCCCTCCTACCTGGTTACGCTGGTGCTTTCGCTTGGTTTAGACAACCAAGACACTTGAGAATTATGCTGTCCTCAGAATGTCTGATGAAAAGAACAGATTCACTTTTTTGACAAAATGCCCATTAGCCATCTTTGGCAGTGTTTCTGATCAAAGGTTCCCCATGCCTGCTCTAGGAAAGTAAACTTTTTTCAGAATAAATCCTCAAATGGATTACTGAGTAGTCTTTGCACCATTCCCATCAGCCTAATCAGACTGAATGGTCACGCTCAGTGCAAAAAGCTGTTTTGCTGTCAGGATGTTTCAGTGTTTCTGGTCTTTCCTGGAACAGTTCAGTTGTTTAAATTTAGTAATTCAATCCTGACCAGTGTAAACCCACTTAATTATTGCAGCCTAAAGAATTCAGCTACTTCTACTCTTCATAAATGTGCCCAAGTAAATATGTGTTTTTAATATTCAACCCTGGAAAATTAGTAATTCAGATGATAAAAGCTCATGTTTTGGTGTCTTTGTACTCAGATTGTGAACAGGCATATTTCACTGATTTAGACTTAGTATACTTGATGAGAATGCTCAGGTGGAAGAGATAGTTCTGTCAGCAATCCAACATCTATAGCAATGTGGAAAAAGTAATCAACTCATATTTCACGAATTTGATGTATGTTGTGATTTAGAGGGCGTGAGATAAAGTTTATATTTGAACTGTGTGGGGTAGGGGGAAGAAGAGGTTGCTTAAGCAAATAGGGGGGTGATTGTGGAACAAGATGTCTCTAAGATGAGAAGTTATTTTCTTGCATCATAGAAGCACTCTTTTTACCCGTGAGTGATTGTGTTAACTATAAATCATTTATATCTGTACATTAAAGCAGATTCCCTCAATTAGGCAAATTTGGTTAGCCAAGCCCAAGTTATTGTTTGTACTTGAAAGTAATAAAGCTGCATTTCCTTAAAAAGATATTCTGTAGTTAAGACTTTGTCTTGCTTTCCCCCCAACCACTTCAGACATTTTATCCAACCAATGCAGGGACTTTTCAAAAGTCAGTGTGTTTTTGAAAATAGAACAACCCCTTGAGTGATCTGAGGTGGCTCTGTTTTTTTACTGTTTCTGCATCTTCTAGAAGGTAAACTCAACAATATAACCATTTCTGAAGGTGATCCAAAAAGCAAAACAATAAAGGTAAAACACAAGGAAATAATTTTGGTGAATTTCATGAATAGTTGCAAATGAAGGGATGGGGTGGGTAAAAGTCCCATTTTGCTTCCAGACCTTGGAATAGTCTTCCTCTCTTTTGCCCAAGGATGTGTCTATCCAGCACATCTTTGCATGAGTTCTTTCTCACTAACTTAAACTTACGGGGCTTCTTGTCATTTGAGTACCACGGCCCTGCACCTTTGATCCCCTGACAGCATCATTAAGGGCAGATTGTCATTCCTGTTTTACAGATGAGAAAGCTGTGGCTTGGTAAAGTGATTCATTGCCTAGAGGAGTTGTAGTAAGTGGTGAGGCTGAAGCCCTGATTTTCAGCCCCCACAAACCTGGATTTTTTCCACGTTTTCATGTTTGTCTGTTCTTTCTGTATTTCAAGTCTCTTCAAACCCCGACTGCTGCCTTCTGCCTTCACCACTTGTGTGCACTGTTCAACCTGTCTTATGCTTTGCTTCCAGGGAGTCTCCCCAACCACTTCTTTGAGCACTTACTTGCTCTTGTTCAATCTTGGTAACTCTCCGTTACCATCAGGGCACATCTGGATTCCTTAACATCATGGAGCCCTAGCTAATTTCTTCGAGCAAACAGTTCTTGCTCTTCTATTTATTCCCACCCTTGCGCTTTGGGTGTTAATCTCCCATCCTCATGGAAAGTTCTTGACGTTCCCTTCCACCAGTCCTAGGGCCAGGCTTTAATCCCATTGATCTGCCACTATCTTTAAAGCCTCTGCTGACCACCGTACCCCACTCCAGCCTCACTGAGCATTTTTGTGTAAGGTTAGTGGTGCAGTTCATTTAGCAATAAATACTGTTGTACCTTTTGCAGTAGACAACTATTAACTTTCATCCTTGATTCTCAGTTTTTTCCAAAATACAAGTGAATACCTGGTTTCCCCAGCAACATTGTAAGATTGAGAGTAGGAATTCATTGAAATTTTAATAAATCCCATGGATTGTCTTAAGAGCTATCTAAACTTGGAAGAAAAATAACTTCCAGAGCATCTAAAATTGAAAATAATAGATCAGAAGCAAATGAAAGATCAATTCCACACAGCTTTTCCTCTCTTAGACTTCCCTCTTCTGCCATATCCTGTAAACATCCGAAGTGTTCTGAGTACATTTGGAGAGAATATTTAATGATCACACTGTGATTAGACATGAGTAGTCCCTGCCAGTGGGATGTTCCTGTCCTTTGCATTTTAACCACATGTTCTGTGCTCTCTGTGGTAAAGATAATCTAACAGTAATAAAAACTTATGGAGAAAATTACCCAGAGCTCCTTTATCATTACGATTTTTAATACTCTCTTCTAATCCTTATGCACATGTGTATGGATTTATGTACTGCAAATCATTGTTTTGTAATACATTCTCAAAAATGTGCTTTAGGTTTTTACAACTACCATAATATTTTGTAATTTTCCTTCATTACTGTAATTTGCTAAACCATTTCTGTTTTGGTAGATAATTAGGTAGTTTCCAGTTCTGCTTTTTAGAAAATACTACAGAGAACTTCTTTGTGCATATTTCCTTAGAACAAGTTCCAGTAGAAGACTTACTCGCAAAAGCAGCGGAATTTTTTCTTAGTATTTTCTGTTACAGGTACAGAAGGGTGCATACAACACACAGTTTTGTCGAATAGTTATGAAGTGAACACTTGTCTAACCACTGCCCGAGTCAAGAAAGAACATTTCTAAACATGTTTGCCAATTTAATAGATATAAAGGAAGTATCTCAAGGTTGCTTTAACTGACATTTCTTTAACACATGACAACATATTTTTATGGGGGAGGGGACTAGAGAGAAAATGACATTTATATGTGTGCTTATTTGTATCTCTTGAATTCTGTCTGCATCTTTTACCCATTTTATTACACTTTCAAATACTTGTGAAATCATTGGTCGAGATGAATTATGGCTATACATAAAATTTCACTAATCTAATTATCACTGATTTAGAAATAATAGTTCAACCCAAGACATGCGTTGAAGTGTTCTTTCATTACATAAAAAGGATTTGTGTCAAGTAAACCTATACACAATCTGTTTACATATTATTGGTTTATATGGTACATCACAAATTATGCAAAAAGTAGATCTAGTAAGACCCAGTACCAAAGATTAGAGCTAGTCAACAATACTATTTAAAGGAAAATATGGACAGTCATGAGTCAAAATGTTTTTTCCCCAAATTAACCATAATATATATTGAAGTTTAAAATGAGGAATTCATTTTGGAAAGCAGCCAAGCACAGATTCTAAGAACATAGTAATCCTGTGTTTTATTTTTACTCAATGCAGACTCGAGGGTGTCAGGTGTGCTTTTATATCTCCAGCCTCTAAGTTCAGAGAGGAGATTTTCTATCTGAAACTTTTTATAGGATAGCAAACATTCCTGAGTTTCTTAGTTCAGCAGGTTTAGCCATGTAAGGCAGCTCTTGCGCTAGTTGATCTTTCAGGCTTTAAGGGCACAAGGCTTAAACTCTATTTGACAGAAGAACAGAAAAACAACACTTAGGAAGTCTGTATATTGGAAGAAATGGAGAGGTGGAAATAATAGACTCAGAGTTATTTTTTTCATTTTCCTTTTCTCCCTCACCCGACTATGTCTTGAGAACAAACCATGTCTCATTCTTCTCTGTGCTCACATCACCTAGAACTACAAAGTAAACTGGAGGAAGGATGGATGGATGGGTGGATGGGTGAATGGGCCTTGGGTTGGTCTACATTGATTTTCTGTAATCCAGTGTTCACAAAATGTACTTTCCTTCCAGCATCACCTGGAAACATCAGCATCACCTGGAAGCTTGTTAGGAATGCTAATTATCAGGCCACACCCAGACCTAATGAATCAAACTTTGGGGCTGAAGACCCACAGGTGTTTGTGATGCCCACTAAGGTTGAGAACCCCGGCTATTATCTAGCCTGTTCTGCCACCTAGTGGAAAATTTGGGAGTTGCAGCTAGTAATGAGAGCCAGATTCCGTTGCTGTTGAAGACGTTTAATTATATCAAGGACTTTCTTGCACTTAAGGTTACTGCACATTCTGAGACTGAGTTTTGTTCTTGTTGCCCAGGCTGGAGTGCAGTGGCGTGACCTCTGCCTCCCAGGTTCAAGCAATTCTGCCTCAGCCTCCTAGGTAGCTGGGATTACAGGTGCACACCACCATGCCCAGCTAATTGTTATTTTTAGTAGAGATGGGGTTTCACCATGTTGGCCAGGGTGGTCTCAAACTCCTGACCTCAGGTGATCCGCCCACCTCAGCCTCACAAAGTGCTGGGATTACAGGAGTGAGCCTGAATGTGATTACAGGAGTGAGCACCCAGCCTGAATGTGTTCTAATACTGTACTTGCCTTCTACTTTATTTCCAGTTATCATAGGGCATGTCATGCTAAGACATCAGTAGGCAGCAGAAGGAACTGTCAACAGAGTAAATAGACAATCTACAGAATGGGAGAAAATATTTGCAAACTATGTATCTGACAAAGGTCTAATATTCAGCATCTGTAAGGATCCTAAGCAAGTCTACAAGAAAAAAAAAAAACCATTAAAAAGTGGGCAAAGGACATGAACACTTTTCAAAAGAAGACATATGTGTGTCCAAAAAAAGCATATTTAAAAAAGCTCAATAACTGATCATTAGAGAAATGCAAATCAAAACCACAGTGAGATACCATCTCACACCAGTCAGAATAGCTATTAAAAAGTCAAAAAATAACATGGCCAGGTGCAGTGACTCAGGCCTGTAATCTCAGGACTCTGGGAGTCTGAGGCTGGTGGATTGCTTGAGCCCAGGAGTTTGACACCAGCCTGGGTAAGAGGGTGAAACCCCATCTCTACAGAAAATACAAAAATTAGCCAGACGTGGTGGCATGCGCCCATAGTCCCAGCCATTTGGGAGGCTAAGGTGGGAGAATTGCTTGAGCCAAGAAGGCATATGTTGCAGTGAGCCATGATTATGCTACTGCACTGCATGCAGCCTGGGAGACAGAGCAGGACTCTGTCTCAAAAAAAAAAAAAAAAAAAAAAAAAATTTTTTTTGACCGGGCCTGGTGGCTTACGCCTATAATCCCAACACTTTGGGAGACAGAGGCAGGTGGATCACCTGAGGTCAGGAGTTTGACACCAGCCTGGCTAACATGGTGAAACTCCGTCTCTACTAAAAATACGAAAAAAAATTAGCTGGGCATGGTAGCAGGTGCCTGTAATCCTCGTTACTTGGGAGGCTGAGTCAGGAGAATAGCTTGAACCTGGGAGGCAGAGGTTACAGTGAGCCGAGATCACGCCACTGCACTCTTGCCTGGGCAACACAGTGAGACTTTGTCGTATCAAAGAAAAAAAAAGAATGAACTTTGGAGAGGTAGAGAAAAGGGAACACATATACACTGTTGGTGGGAGTGTAAATTAGTTCAACCATTGTGGAAAGCAGTGTGGTGATTCCTCAAAGAGCTTAAAAACCAGAACTGCCATTCAACCCAGGAATCCCGCTACTGGGTATATGCCCAAAGGAATATAAATCGTTCTACCATAAAGATACATGCACGTCTGCTGGGTGTAGTGGCTCATGCCTGTAATCCCAGCATTTTGGGAGGCCGAGGCAGGTGGATCACCTGAGGTCAGGAGTTTAAGACCAGCATGGCCAACATGGTGAAACCCCATCTCTACTAAAAATACAAAAATTAGCCGGGCGTGGTGGCACGCACCTGTAGTCCCAGCTACTCGGGAGGCTGAGGCAGGAGAATCGCTTGAACCCAGGAGGCGGAGGTTGCAGTGAGCGGAGATTAAGCCACTGCACTCCAGCCTGGGCGACAGAGTGAGACTCCATCTCAAAAAAAAAAGAATGAGAAAAATATTTTCTATTTGCTTATTTTTGTATTTTCTAAGTTTCCCACAGTGAGCATGAGTTTTTGTTGTTGTTGTTGTTGTTTTGTTTTTTTTTTTGAGACGGAGTCTTGCTCCGTCGCCCAGGCTGGAGTGTAGTGGCACGATCTTGGCTCACTGCAAACTCCGTCTCCTGGGTTCACGCCATTCTCCTGCCTTAGCCTCCCAAGTAGCTGGGACTACAGGCACCTGCCACTGCACCCGGCTAATTTTTTGTATTTTTAGTAGAGACGGGGTTTCACCGTGTTAGCTAGGATGGTGTCGATCTCCTGACCTCGTGATCCGCCCACCTCGGCCTCCCAAAGTGCTGGGATTACAGGCTTGAGCCACTGTGACCGGCCAAGCGTGAGTTATTTTTAAGAATAATTAATTTTTTTTTAGTTATATAATACAGCTGCAGGCATCTTTTAGCTCAAACTCCCTCTTTCAGGAAACATGTATGAGGTTTCTACACTCTATCAGGCATTGTGCTGGAGCCTGGGGATATGTAGATTAATCGTGTATGGTCACTGTTTCTGGGAGCTCAGGTTCCCTAGGATAGTACACACACAAAACCCAAGAGGTGGCATGAAGGAAGCACCAAGAAGGAAGAAATTCTACTTAGGGGTGATAACCAAGGTTCCATAGAGGAAGTAACTCTACAAGAGATCTGTAAGCTAGTAGAAGGATTCTAGATACAGACTTTCTATAAACTGATACTCTTTGTTTGCTGGCTCTAGGTTGCTAACCTACATGCATGGTTGGTGGAACTGTATCACTCATTGGGTCTTTATTAAATATAGGAACACAGAAGACACTGCTAGAACTTGAAGGCAAAAATCATTAAACAACTGAAAACACAAAATGAGCAGGTTGGTGGTGGTGCCAGCCTGGTTTTTAATCTCTTCAAATCCACACAAAGAACAGCAACTAGGCCAGGCGCGGTGGCTCACGCCTGTAATCCCAGCACTTTGGGAGGCCGAGGCGGGCGGATCACGAGGTCAGAAGATCAAGACCATCCTGGCTGACACGGTGAAACTCCGTCTCTACTAAAAATACAAAAAGTTAGCCGGGCATGGTGGTATGCGCCTGTAGTCCCAGCTACTCGAGAGGTTGAGGCAGAAGAATCGCTTGAACCCAGGAGGCGGAGTTTGGGAGGTTGCTGTGAGCCGAGATCATGCCACTGCACTCCAGCCTGGGCATCTCTGTCTCAAACAAACGAACAAACAAACAAAAAACCCAGCAACTGAATAGCAAAACCAAGGGCCCAGACAGTACTTTCAACAAAGCTAGGTACAAGGTAACCTCATGAGCCCCAGAATACAGTAGTTGAGGCGAAATACCTATTGCCACAAGAACATTTTTGTAGGAGGAAAATGAAGGAAGGAAAAGAGATAGTATATGAGAGGCCTCAGAACAGGAGAATCCAAAATAGGCAACAGGTGATCAATGGAGAGTTGGGCTGCCAATCCTAAAATGTCAGCTGAAGCTGGGAGAGGCTCTGTCCTCTCCAACAGTGGATGAGAACAAGGACCTAAGGCAAGAACGCGTGAAAAGGCTGGAGCACTGTAGCCCTTATAAACAGTTGAGGCTGATCGGCTCTCTTTTAGGACAAGGCCCCACACCAGGGAAAACTCCTGGGGCTAAAACTCCTGGGAGCAGGACAGGGACAAGAGAGGAAGGTAAGAGATGGCCCAGACTCAAGAAAGGATAAAGACAGAGGCAGGAAATGCCAGAAAGCAAGTTGCAATATGTTTGAATCCATACATAAGAGAAGAGGGACTGCTCTGAGAAGGTTGAAAAGCTTGCCTGAACATACACTCATTCCAAAAAGTCAGGAAAACAAATTTTACATAAAAATAATATAAAAGTATCAAGATCAAATTCTATACACAGTTATTAAGAAAAAAATGCGAAGAAGGAGCAGATTAACATCCTTACAGACAATGAAAACACACCAGGGAGACACCATAAAACAGACCAAGACTAACTTAAAAACAAATACATCAGCCTGGGCATGGTGGTTCACACCTGTAATCCCAGCACTTTGGGAGGCCAAGGCAGGCTGATCACTTGAGCCCAAGAGTTCAAGACCAGCCTGGGCAATATGACGCAACCCCATCTCTACAAAAAAAAAAAAAAAAAATTAGCTGGGCATGGTGGCATGTGCCTATAGTCCCAGCTACTCAGGAAGCTGAGGTGGAAAGATCACTTGAGCCTGGAAGGTCCAGGCTGCAGTGAGCCATGTTTGAGCACTGAGTCCGGGCTGGACAACAGAGTGAGACCCCATCTCAAAAATAATAATAATAACAGATAAACAGATAATGATTTAAGAGATAAAAGACAGTGAAAAAGAAAGATATGTTTAAATAAAAAGGAAATGAGATAAACAAGATTTGAGGGAAATTGACAAATATTGAAAGCAGCAAAGATCAAACATACAGGTAATAGGAGTTCCTAAAGAAGAAAATCAAGTAAGGGAGGAACAGAACAAATGCCAAAAGATATAATTCAAGAAAACATTTCAGAAATTTAAAAATGTTGAAACTACAATTGAAAGTATACCAAGAGAATATACACCCTGAGTGACCAACATTAAAACATTCCATTAAACTTATTAAACTTTAAATAAAAAGCAAATATTATTTGGGCATCCAAATAGTAGATGGGGAAAAATTCCTCTTAATAAAAGTATTCCAACTCTAAATGGGAAAAAGATAGAATATAACCAGTTTGCAACTCCTCTGAATGAATAGATAGGCATTGAGCTTCACCCACTCCTAAGATCACAAAGAGACAACAAATCATAATGTGTCTCCTATAGTCATGCCAAATACCCTCAGTAATCTTGCCAAAGGAACCAAACGTGAGTTTGAACCATTCTCTGAACTTAGGTACCAATTTGCAGGAAACACCAAGGATAGAGAAATATGTTGAACTGCAACAGGAGTATAAAATCAGCAAAATCCAGACTGCAGGAAACTGTAGTAAATGCCCTGGGTTTTTCAACAGATACATTCTAAGGAAATGAAAGGGGTGGAGGAAGAATCTATAAATTGAAAGAGACAGGGCCAGGCATGATGGCTCATGCCTGTAATTCCAGCATTTTGGGAGGCTGAGGCGGGCGGATCACCTGAGGTCAGGAGTTTGAGACCAGCCTGACCAAAATGGTGAAACCCATCTCTACTAAAAATTCAAAAAAATTAGCCGGGTGTAGTGGCACATGCCTGTAGTCCCAGCTACCTGGGAGGCTGAGACAGGAGAATCGCTTGAACCTGGGAGGTGGAGGTTGCGGTGAGCCGAGATCACGCCATTGCACTCCAGCCAGGGCAACAAGAGCGAAACTCCGTCTAAAAAAAAAAAAAAAAAAAAAAAAAAAAAAAAGAAGATACATGAATAAGAACTTAAGAAGATGCTTAACATCATTAGTCAACAGGGAAACATCTAAATAGAATGGCTAAAATTTTAAAAACCCACCAAACCAAGTACTAGAAAAGATGTGGTGCAACTGGGGATCTCATACACTGCTAACGGGAATGCAAAATGACACAACCACTTTGGAAAAATATGTGGCAGGTTCTTAAAGTTTAATAGACACCTACCATATGACACAGCCATTCCAGTCTTAGCTTTTTTTTAATCCAAAAGAAACAAACATACATCAACACACAGCCTGCCCAACATGGCACAAACCCGTCTCTACTAAAAATACAAAAGTTAGCCAGGAGTGGTGGCATGCACCTGTAATCCCACTTATTTGGGAGGCTGAGGCACAAGAGTTGCTTGAACCCAGGAAGCAGAGGTTGCAGTGAGCCAAGATTGCGTCACTGCACTCCATCCTGGGCAACAGAGTGAGACCCTGTCTCAAAAACAAAAACAAACAAACAAAAAAAACCCATACATCAACACAAAGATTTGTACCTAGATATTTATAGAAGTTTCATTTGTAATAGCCCCCAAACTGGAAACACCCCCAAATGTGTATTAACAGATAAATGGATGTATAATTGAGATCTATTTATACAAAGAAATACTACTGAACAATAAAAGGAAAAATTATCAATATATACAATAATATGAGTGAACCTCAAAATTATGATGCTGAGTAAAATAAGCCTGATAAAAAGAATGCACACTATATGCTTCTATTTATACAAAATTATATCTATAAAATCAATCTCCAGTGACAGAAAGCAGATCAATGGTTATCTGGGATGGAACTAGAGGAAAGGATGACCACAAAGGTGCTATGGTCTGAGTTTGTGTCCCCCCAAAATTCATATATTGAAATCTTAACCTTCAAGGTGATGGTATTAGGAAGTGGGCCTTCGGGAGGTGATTAGATGGTAAGAGCAGAGCCTCCATGAATGGGATTAGTGTCCTCATAAAAGAGACTCAGTGAGTTTGTTTCCCTCTTCTGCCTGGGAGGTTACTGTGAGAAGACAGGTGTCTATGAAGAAGCTGGCCCTTACCAGACATCTTGATCAAGGTCTTCCAGCCTCCAGAACTGTGAGAAATAAATCTCTGTTGTTGGCTGGGTGCAGTGGCTCACATCTGTAATCTCAGCACCTTGGGAGGCCAAGGTGGGCAGATGGCCTGAGGTCAGGAGCTCGAGACCAGCCTGGCCAACATGGTGAAACCCCATCTCTACTAGAAAAAAAAAAAAAGTTAGCTGGGAGTGGTAGTGGGTGCCTGTAATCCCAGCTACTCAGGAGGCTGAGTCACGAGAATTGCTTGAACCCGGGAAGCAGAGGTTGCAGCAAGCCGAGATCGTGCCACTGCATTCCAGCCTGAGTGACAGAATGACACTCTGTCTCAAAAAATAAAATAAAATGTAAATAAGTAAATACATTTCTGTTGTTTATAAACCACCCAGTCTATAATATTCTGTTAATAACAGCCTGAACAGACTAAGACAGAGGGGTACAAGGAAGCTTTAGGGGTGATTGAGATGTTCATTATCTTGATTATAGTGATGGTTTGACAGGTGTATACTTATGTCAAAGCTCATCAAATTGAATATTTTAAATATGTGTAGTTTATCGTATGTTAAGTATACTTCATTAAAGTGGTACAGAATGATTTCTTGTTCTTGCTTTATCTTTATTTTCCTAAGTTTATTTACCATGCATGTTCTTGGTTGGTCTATTCCAATAATTTTGCTTCAGATGGTAGATGTTCGTTGTCCTCTTTTTACTGTGTTTGTACTCCTCAGGTGGCTAATTAGTTTGGTCAATGAGCTCCTGTTCCCCTGGGGTATCAGCCACTCTGCATGGCAATTTCTGGGGGAAGGGCTGAGGACCAGTCTCTAGTCTGTCTCTCCCACTGGGTTTAAGGAGAGAGAAGGAGATAAGGCCTGGTCACAGAGTGCCTCCCGAATTTTTTTTTTTTTTTTTAAGAGATAGAGTCTCTGTCGCCCAGGCCAGAGTGTAGTGGCGTGATCACAGCACACTGCCACCCTTAACTTCTGGGCTCAAGCAATCCTCCCACCTCAGCCACCCAAGTAGCTAGGACCACAGGTGTGCACCACCACACCAGGCTGATTATTTTATTGTATTTTGTAGAGATAGGGTCTCACTGTGTTGCCTAGGCTGGTCTCGAGTCCTAGCCTCAAATGATCCTCCCACCTCAGCCTCCCAAACTGTTGGGATTACAGGCGTAAGCCACCACACCTGTCCAAAACCCTTCTTTTTTTTTTTTTTTTAAATGGAGTCTCGCTCTGTCACCCAGGCTGGAGTGCAGTGGTGCAATCTCGGCTCACTGGAAGCTCCGTCTCCTGGGTTCACACCATTCTCCTGCCTCTGCCTCCTGAGTAGCTGGGACTACAGGCGCCCACCTCCAAGCCCGGCTAATTTTTTTTGTATTTTTAGTAGAGACGGGGTTTCACCGTGTTTGGCAGGATGGTCTCAAACTCCTGACCTTGTGATCCACTCGCCTCAGCCTCCCAAAGTGCTGGGATTACAGGCGTGAGCCACCGCGCCCGGCTCCCAAAACCCCTCTCGATCCCTCTGGTCTAATCACATCTTTCTAGGTGAGAGTTATCCTCTGGTCAGGTATTTGCCCTTAAATTTATACTAAACAACCAGCAGTGATAGGAGGCATCTTTCCGGGAAATAATCTCTAATTTCACTTAACTTTTCTCCTTATTAGGGCATGTTGCTTTCCTGGAAGACTGATCCAGGTGGCCTGGCTATGCTGATGGTTTCTAAAGGGAAGAAGTAGGAAGTAGGTAGTGATTGTCCCAAGACAACACCTGGGTGAGCAACAGCTGACCTTCCTGACCTGTAGTCTCTCTCTGCCGCCTCCATCAGCCCTTCACCCAGGCTGCAGGCACTTCCCTCCTTGCCCCTAAGTATGGAAATCATTGCAGAAAGATTTCTTTCACCCCAGAGGCTTCTTTTTTTTTTTTTTTTTGAGACGGAGTCTCGCTCTGTCACCCAGGCTGGAGTGCAGTGGTGCGATCTCGGCTCCCTGCGACCTCCGCCTCCTGGGTTTAAGCGATTCTCCTGCCTCAGCCTCCTGAGTAGCAGGATTACAGGTGCCCGCCACCACACCCAGCTAATTGTATTTTTAGTAGGGACGTGGTTTTACCATGTTGGCCAGGCTGGTCCTGAACTCCTGACTGCAGGTAATCTACCTGCCTCGGTGTGTCTGGAATTCGTGGGTTCTTGGTCTCACTGACTTCAAGAATGAAGCCGTGGACCCTCGCGGTGAGTGTTACAGCTCTTAAGGGGGCGCGTCTGGAGTTTGTTCCTTCTGATGTTGGGATGTGTTCAGAGTTTCTTCCTTCTGGTGGGTTCGTGGTCTCGCTGGCTTCAGGAGTGAAGCTGCAGACCTTCGCGGTGAGTGTTAACAGCTCATAAAGGCAGTGTGGACCCAAAGAGTGAGCAGTAGCAGGATTTCTTGCAAAGAGCAAAAGAACAAAGCCTCCACAGCATGGAAGGGAACCCGAGCGGGTTGCCACTGTTGGCTCCGGCAGCCTGCTTTTATTCTCTTATCTGGCCCCACCCACGTCCTGCTGATTGGTAGAGCCTAGTGGTCTGTTTTGACAGGGTGCTGATTGGTGCGTTTACAATCCCTGAGCTAGACACAAAGGTTCTCCACATCCCCACCAGATTAGCTAGATACAGAGTGTCCACAGAAAGGTTCTCCAAGTCCCCACCAGAGTAGCTAGATACAGAGTGTCCACTGGTGCATTCACAAACCCTGAGCTAGACACAGGGTGCTGATTGGTGTGTTTACAAACCTTGAGCTAGATACAGAGTGCCGATTGGTGTATTTACAATCCCTTAGCTAGACATAAAGGTTCTCCAAGTCCCCACCAGACTCAGGAGCCCAGCTGGCTTCACCCAGTGGATCCTGCACCCGGGCTGCAGGTGGAGCTGCCTGCCAGTCCCGTGCCGTGCGCCCACACTCCTCAGCCTTTGGGTGGTTGATGGGACTGGGCGCCGTGGAGCAGGGGGCTGCGCTCGTCGGGGAGGCTCGGGCTGCACAGGAGCCCACGGAGGGGTGGGGAGGCTCAGTCATGGCGAGCTGCAGGTCCCGAGCCCCGCCCCGTGGGAAGGCAGCTAAGGCCTGGCGAGAAATTGAGCACAGCAGCTGCTGGCCCAGGTGCTAAGCCCCTCACTGCCTGGGGCCGGTGGGGCCGGCCAGCCGGCCAGCCGCTCTGAATGCGGGGTCCGCCAAGCCCACGCCCACGCGGAACTCGCGCTGGCCCACAAGCACAGCGGGCAGCCCTGGTTCCCGCCGGCGCCTCTCCCTCCACACCTCCCCACAAGCTGAGGGAGCCGGCTCCGGCCTTGGTTCCTGACTTCAGGTAATCTACCTGCCTCGGCATCTCAAAGTGCCGAGATTACAGGCGTGAGCCACTGTGCCCAGCTGATCTTGTTCTTTTTTATGACTGCATAGTATTCTACGGTGTATATGTACCACATTTTCTGTACCCAGTCTGCCATTGATGGGTATTTAGGTTGGTTCCATGTATTTGCTATTATGAATAGTGATGTAATGAACATACATATGCATTTATCTTTATGGTAGAACAATTTATATTCCTTTAGATATCTATCCAGCTGTGGGATTGCCAGGTGAAATGGTAGCTGTGGTTTTAGTTCTTTGAGGAATTGCCACACTGCTTTCCACAATGGTTGAACTAATTTGCACTCCCACCAGCAGCGTATAAGTGCTTTCTTTTCTCTGCAACCTGGCCAGCATCTGTTATTTTTTGACTTTTTTTTTTTTTTTAAGACAGAGTTTGGCTCTTGTCGCCCAGGCTCGAGTGCAATTGTGCGATGTCAGCCCACTGCAACCTCTGCCTCCCAGGTTCAAGCAATCCTCCTGCCTCAGCCTCCCGAGTAGCTGGGATTACAGGCGGCCGCCACCCTGCCCAGCTAATTTTTGTATTTTTAGTAGAGACAGGGTTTCACCACTTTGGCCAGGCTGGTCTGGAACTCCTGACCTCAGGTAATCCACCCGCCTCGGCCTCCCAAAGTGCTGGGATCACAAGTGTGAGCCACTGCACCTGGTCTTGACTTTTTAATAATAGCCATTCTGACCTGTGTGACATGGTATCTTGCTGTGGTTTTGATTTGCATTTCTCTAACAATCAGTGATACTGAGCATTTTTTCATATGCCTGTTGGCCGCATGTGTGTCTTCTTTTGAAAGAGTCTGTTCATACTCTTTGCCCACTTTTTAATGGGGTTGTTTGTTTTTTGCATGCACAGTTGTTTAAGTTTTTTGTACATTCTGGATATTAGACCTTTGTCAGATGTATAGTTTGCAAATATTTTCTCCCATAGTGTTCTTTGATGAGGTAGTCTAGATCTGAAGATTAGATTCTGAGCATCGTAACACTAAAGGCAATAAGAGTTACAGAAAAGTGTAAAATAGTTTACTGATTCAAAAGCCAGAAAAATAAAGAACTTTTAAACATATTTTGACAAATAGTTTAGAATGATATTCATTTGAGTTAGCATTCAGTGAATGTGAGTGACTGACATGACCCTGTTCTTAGTGTTAAGAAAATTGAAGTATAGGGAATCCTAAATAAGTTAAAATGGTATCTTACACCAGTTTAACAAGTTAAACTTTTTTTTTTTTTTTTTTTTTTTTTTTTGTGATGAAGTCTCACTCTGTCACCCAGCCTGGAGTACAGTGGCACTACCTTGGCTCACTGCAACCTCCACCTCCCAGGTTCAGGCGATTCTCCTGCCTCAGCCTGCTGAGTAGCTGGGACTACGGGTGCGCACCACCACGCTCAGCTAATTTTTGTATTTTTAGTAGAGACAGGGTTTTACCATGTGGGTCAGGCTGGTCTCCAACTCCTAACCTCATGATCTGCCCGCCTCAGTCTCCCAAAGTGCTGGGATTAGAGGCATGACCCATCATGCCCGGCCTAATAAGTTAAACCATTAATTCACATTTGACAGTTGCATTTAACAAATTTGTATTAATTTGCATTTAACATTGCATTTAACAAATCCCACTGGCCTTCAGGCTGTACTGCGTATACTAAGATGTTTCCCGCTTTGGAGTTGTTTAGATATTGTTCCATTTGCCTGAAATGGAAGTGTTTCTCCTGGATCTTCACAGGTTTTGCTCCTTCTCAGTACTCACAGCTATCCTCAAATTTCACCTTTCTAGAGAAGATTTCCATGACCACTCTGTCTATAAGAACCTGATCTCGACCCTCAATCATTCTTGAACTCCATACTTTGTTTTTCTTCACAGCCCTTATCTCCATATGGTATTATACTGCCCCGTATATCTATCCATTTACTAATTTATTCTGCGTCTTCGCCCATATGAGGCTGGGGGCTTCTTCTATCTTGTTCCACAAGGCACAGATCCCCGACACATGAGATAATACAATACTTGGTACAAAGCAGGCACTCAGTTAAAGAATTGCTAAATTAATTTTAAAAATCCCCTGTGCATGGCCGCGTCTATCAGTTATCTATTGCTGTGTAATAATCTACTCTGAAACTTAGTGGCTTAAAATAATGATTTGTTATTTTTCACAATTTGGCGGGTTGACTGGGTCTGCTGGGCTCACCAGGCAGCTTACAATCACTGGTGGCTGGTCCGGGAATATGTGGGCTAAGACAGTTTTATCCACGAGGCTGGGGCCTCAGCTGGGACAGCTGGGCTTCTCTGCATGGCCTTTCAACCCAGGCTTCTGAACTCAATGCCAGAAGCCTCCCAAGAAAGCAAAGGGAGAAGCAGTGAGACCTTGAGGTCTAGGCTCCGGAACTCTGCAAGTCACTTCTACCATGTTCTCTTGGTCAAAGGAAGTCCAGAATCAAGGGGTGAGGAAACAGATCTACCTTTTGATGGGAGAAACCGCAAAACACCGTGGCCCTGCTTTTCAACATACCACGTTACTCCACAGCAGCCTTCTTTCTTTTTTTTTTTGAAATGGAGTCTCACTCTGTTGCCCAGGCTGGAGTGCAGTGGCACGATCTCGGCTCACTGGAAAACAAACATTCACGTTGATAGAAGCAAGATATGAGTACTTCATTGATTCATTCATTCAAAAAATATTTGTTGCGTATCTACTACATGCTGTTTTCAACACACTGGATCCTGGTAATTAATGGTAAACAGACATGATTCTCACTCTTCTGGTGTTTACAGTATTTAAATTCTGCTGATGTTTGTTGGATATCTACTATACATTATACATTTTTAAAAAGTTTTTTCAATATAGAGATGGGGGTCTCACTATGTTGGCCAGGCTAATCTCAAACTCCTGACTTCAGGTGATCCACCCGCCTCGGCCTCCCAAAGTGCTGGGATTACAGACCTGAGCCACCGCACCTGGCCCCAAAGCAGCTTTCTAAGTTTGTAAATAGCATTATGGAAATCATCCACCTTTGCTCAGCCCAGTGCCTGGCAGCTGACAAGCCCTCGCTGTTGGTCCAGGGATGAATGAATGTCATCAGTGAT
This sequence comes from Pan troglodytes, assembly GCF_028858775.2. NCBI lineage: Eukaryota > Metazoa > Chordata > Mammalia > Primates > Hominidae > Pan > Pan troglodytes. The sequence goes on from NC_072409.2 coordinate 17,698,015, forward strand.
TGATTCCACAGTCTTCCACAATGTGCCACTTGTCTAGACATATTGGCCTATACTGTCCCCTAGTGGAATTTGAAAATTGGTACATTCCACCTGAGACCTAAGGATACATTCTCTAATGGGAGATTGAATTGTAGGATTCCAGGTTACAGATAAGGGCGGTGGCCCCTGAACTTTAGCACAGATACAAGTTATAGAGTGATCTTATCAAGAATGACAGATTTGGCTGGGCGCAGTTGCTCATGCCTGTAATCCCAGCACTCTGGGAGGCTGAAGCGGGCAGATCACGAGGTCAAGAGATCGAGACCATCCTGGCCAACATGGTGAAACCCCATCTCTACTAAAAATACAAAAATTAGCTGGGCGTGGTGGCGCATGCCTGTAATCCCAGCTACTCAGGAGGCTGAGGCAGGAGAATCGCTTGAACCTGGGAGGCAGAGGTTGCAGTGAGATCCGCCACTGCATTCCAGCCTGGCGACAGAGCGAGACTCCGTCTCAAATAAATAAATAAATAAATAATAATAATAATAATAATAATAATAATAATAATAAAAGAATAGCAGATTCCTGGGCTCCATCCCAATAAGTTCAATAAGTCTGAAACGGTCTAAATTCATTAAGTCCTAGCCCTTTATTTAACCTCTGTAATGAGTGGGTGCTTGAGGTTGAGGCTACAGTTGTGGGAAGAGGACCCTATGTTTAAGGGCAATGAGATGAGCATTAGAAAACAGATCTGTCACTTAGTCTGTGTAATCTTGGGAAATCCACTTAATATCTATGATTCTAGTTCTCTCATCTGTGAAATAGAGTTAATGATACCTATCTCATAGGGCTGTTGTAAGATTAGAAATAGTGCCTAGTTACAATGCTTAGTAGCTAAATTATAACTCATAAAGTGGGGGTTAATATTATTGGTATAGTACAATGACAAAGGTTTGTAAAAAATGTATAGTGTTGGCCAGGTGTCGTGACTCATGCCTGTAATCCCAGCACTTTGGGAGGCCAAGGCAGGAGGATTACTTGAGCCCAGGAGTTTGAGACCAGCATGGGCAACATAGTGAGACCCCCATCTCTATATTGAAAAAAACTTTAAAAATATGTAAAGTGTATAGTAGATGTCCAGCAAACATTAGCAGAATTTAAATACTGTAAGCACCAGAAGAGTGAGAATCATGTCGTTTACCATTGATTACCAGGATCTAGTGTGTTAAAAACAGCATGTAGTAGGTGCGCAACAAATATTTTTTGAATGAATGAATGAGACACTCATATCCTGTTTCTATCAGTGTGAATGTTTGTTTTCCCAATGTATATTTCCTTATAAGCACTGGATATACCAGAAATTTGTTGTGTGTGTTTTAAGTTGTTTTGTTTTAAATTCTCCAAGGACTTACAGACACTTTGTTTTTTTGTGTACCTCAACACTGACTAAGCTGCCAGGAGTCAAGCTGTTTTTAGAAAAGTTCTTTTTATTCAGCAGAACATTGACTACAAAAAGAAAAAGAAAAAAAAAGGTGGGTTTTTTTGTTTTTTTTTTTTAGTTATATAGTGATAAGAACACCAGCCTTGAAGACAAACTACTTCAGTTCAAATCTCAGTTCTAACTAGTTGTGTTACTTTAGCAAGTCACTCACCCTCTCTGGACCTCAGTTTCCCCATTTGAAACATGAAGGAGTTCAAGGATCATTTCTGCTCTAATGTATTAGAATTCTGTATGTCTAATTCAGTGTTTTAAATAACCCCTTTATTGTAAAACTAATACATGTCTATTGCCAAATATTTGAAAAATATCAAAAGGAGTAAATAAGGAAGTAAAAACCGCTGTCAATAGCACTCACCCAGAAGAACCACTGTTGACATTTGGGTGAATATTCTTCTAGTCCTCTTTACAGCTATGGATAATTTTTACCAAAAATTATCAGAACATATATTCCATTTTGTAATGTGCTTTCTCACTTAATATGTTAGCAGAATTTTTACATCATCAGTGTTCTTCAAGAGCATGATTCTAATCTCTGTGGATGGTTGAATCATAATTCATTTAAACAATCCCTGTTGGATATTTAGGTTAGTTCTATTTTTTAGCATAAGTAAGGCTTCGACAACCAGCCTTTATACAAATCTGTACCCACATCTCTACATTTTTCCCCTTAGGTTAAATTGTAAATTTTTTTTTTTTTTTTTTTTTTTTGAGACAGTGTCTCCCTCCATTACCCAGGGTGGAGTGCAGTGGTGCGATCGTAGCTCACTGCAGCCTCAAACTCCTGGGCTCAAACCATCCTCCCGCTTTAGCCTCCCCGTGTAGCTGGGGATACAGGTGTACACCACCAAACCTGGCCAAAACTTTTAAATGTATCACCAAATTGCCCTCCAAGTGAAGTTACACATATGTACACTCTCATGAGTAACGTTTGAGTGGCTATTTCCCCATGATCTCTCCAACACTGGTTATTGTGGTTTTTTAAAAGACCTTGCCAATGTCATAGGTAAAAAAATAGCATATCATTGTTTGAATCTAATGTTATTTTCATTATACTGTTTTATTTCTGGTAGAATGTAAAATTGCATACATACTATTTTTACAACTTTATAAAAATACATGGAACACACATGTTTCAAGTGTGGAAAGAACAATAGAAAAATGTCAGTAGTTGTGTGATGGGATTGTAATATGATTCTTTTATGTTGTAAATTTTTTAAATTAAAAAGAATCTCTGTAGCAGATGGCTACTTATTCCTCCAAATTCTTCCCCTCTTCCTGGGCACAGTTGCCCAGCTACAGGCTACATTTCCTAGACTCCTGTGCAGCTGGATGTGACCATGAGGTTAAGTGTGGACTAACCAAATATTGAAAGGAAGTGATGTGAACATTTTCTGGGTCATCTCCAGATTTAAGCTCCTTATCTGGAATGTTGGTTCTTCCTCCTTTCCCAGAGTTAGCAACCCAGCCTTGATTAAGCAAATAATGACACCTTAGGGGATGGAGAGCAACAGGGAAACTACCTGTTTTTTTTTTTTTTTGTTTTTTTTATTTGACAGAGTCTTGCTTGTGGCCCAGTGGCATCATCTTGACTCACTGCAACCTCCGCCTCCTGGGTTCAAGCAGTTCTCCCTGCCTCAGCCTCCCGAGTAGCTGGGATTACAGGTGTCTGCCACCACGCCCTGCTAATTTTTGTATTTTTAGTAGAGACGGGGTTTCGCCATATTGGCCAGGCTGGCCTTGAACTCCTGACCTCAGGTGATCCACCTGCCTCGGCCTCCCAAAGTGCTGGGATTACAGGCATGTGCCACTGCTCCTGGCTGAAACTGTATCTGTTTATGGCGGCATCACTTGACCAATCCAGCCTGGTTGTTTTGTTTTGTAAGAGAAAAATTAATTTTGATGTTTTTGCACCCACGATATTTTGGGGCTTCTTTGTTACAGCAGTGTAGCTGTGACCCTAATAATCTCAAACTTCTCCCTAAGACTGGGGACATTTTAGGGACCATTTCACAGTTTGTGGAGCTGATTGGAAGCTGGTAGCAGAGGACTGGGAAGCTACTATATACTTTCCTGAATACTAGAAAATATTGTTTTTTTTTATATTCCTTCATATAAACTTTAACAAAATTCTGTGTTAGTATATTTTTTGTTTACAAGGTTTAGAAATAAAAATATATAATTTATGGTCGATACAAAATACAAAATCACAATGTAAACATCACAACTATAAGTATCCAAAAAAAATAAGCTGCCAACCAACATGCTCCATTGAGGATAAATTTCTCTTATTAATAATACTTTGAAGGCTACAGGTTATCACTGGTTTTGCTACATTGTGTACTTTTAGTGGCAATGATTGTGGTTTACATGATCATGACAATAAGAAGCATACTTTTATTTTTTTATTTTTATTCTTTTTTTTTTTTGAGACGGAGTCTTGCTCTGTTGCCCAGGCTGGAGTGCAGTGGTGCGATCTCAGCTCACTGCAAGCTCCGCCTCCTGTGTTCACGCCATTCTCCTGCCTCAGCCTCCCGAGCAGCTGGGACAACAGGCGCCCGCCACCACGGCTGGCTAATTTTTTTTTTCTTTTTTCGTATTTTGAGTAGAGACGGGGTTTCACCATGTTAGCCAGGATGGTCTCGATCTCCTGACCTCGTGATCCGCCCACCTCGGCCTCCCAAAGTGCTGGGATTACAGGCATGAGCCACCGCGCCTGGCCATTTTTATTCTATTTTTTAAGACAGGGTCTCACTCTGTTGCCTAGGCTGGAGTGCAGTAGCATGATCACGGCTCACTGCAACAACCTCCGCCTCCCAGGTCCAAGTGATTCTCCTGCCTCAGCCTCCTGAGTAGCTGGGACTACAGGTGCACGCCACTACGCCCAGCTAATTTTGTATTAGTGGAGACAGGGTTTCACCATGTTGGCCAAGCTGGTCTCGAACTCCTGGCCTCATGTGATCCACCCCCTTGGCCTCCCAAAGTACTGGGATTACAGGCAGGAAGCATACTTTTAAAAAACAGTTTCAGGCTGGTCGTGGTGGGTTTCATCTTTATCCTAGCACTTTGGGAGGCCGAGGCAGGTGGATCACTTGAGGTCGGGAGTTGGAGACCAGCCTGGCCAACATGTTGAAACCCCATCTCTACTAAAGATACAAAAATTAGTTGAGCGTTGTGGCAGACACCTGTAATCCCAATTACTTGGGAGGCTGAGGCAGGAGAATTGCTCAAAACCCGGGTTTCAATGAGCCAATATGGCACCACTGCACTCCAGCCTGGGCAATAGAGTGAGACTCCATCTTATAAATAAATAAATAAATAACAGTTTCACATTATTGGTTCAATTGAGTGGATTCACAATTACTGCTGTTGAATGTATTTGCAGTCACTACTCTGGAAAGTACAGTGCCAGGTGGCAGTCTGAGAAGTCAGCATTTGTCCTAGATATTGGATGTTGGCAAGAGACTCCAGCACCACACACAGGAAGTTTGGAAGGTACTCATCACAACAGTTCACCCACTATCTTCATGAACAACTGGTTCCACAGCCACCAGGATGACTTGGGTCCACAATTCTCGTCACCATTATACAGCCCAGCTATGACCCACCCCCTGGGGACCTAGGGAGTCAGGACCTTCAAAATCTAGGGAAGGCAACAGTGACTTCAGCTTCCCCTCGTCACGTGGGAGGGGAGCCTTCCTTTCTCCTGAGCGGGCCCTCTCCTAGAACCCACAGTAGTTGTAGGGTGGCAGTGATCCCCAGCCTGCTCCTTAGTGAGGAAGCCTGGATTCTGTTCCTCCTTGTGACATGGCAGAGACAGGAATTTCAAGGCCAGAGGGCATGGATGTGCTTCCCAGCCCTACTTCTTACTATCGCGAGAACCAGTGTGGGCAAGGGATGCCATTTTGCATTTTGTCATGGTTTTTCCTCCACTTAAGATCACCATTTGCAATTCACTTGTTGCTATATTGCCTTCATAGTTATCATTTTAGTAATTGTACATTATTTAATTGAACAATAGAATTTATTTTGCAATACAACTTTTTGCTTCTGTTGGATAATTCCCTCAGGAAATGGGGTAAGTTTTGACTATCTCTTAGACTAGAAGGATGTTGTGGTAACAATATCCTTTTTTGCTTAGCAAACAATGAAGAAGACCAGAACTATCCTTCAGTAAGAAGTGCTTAACTAAACTATGCTACCTCTAATTAATGGAATACAAGGCAACTACTTAAAGAAATTAGGATTACTTTATAATAGCCAAAAATGGAAGCAATTTAGATGCTCATCAGCTAATAGATAAATAAAATATGGTATTATATCCATACAGTGGAATATTACTCAGCCATAAAAAGGAATGCGGTACATGCTACAACATGGATGAATCTTGAAAACATTACGCTACATAAAATAAATTAGACACAGAAGGCCACATATAATATGATTCCATTTGTATGAAATGTGTAGAATAGGCAAATCCATAGAGATGGAAAATAAGATAAGCAGTCCTTGGGGGCAGGGGAAGGGGGCAATGGGGCATGATTACTAACAGATACAGGGTTTCTTTTTGGGATGATGAAATTGTCCTGAATTAGGTAATAGTGATGATTGCAAGAAAGACCTCATGAATATGCTAAAAACCACTGACTTGTACACTTTAAAAGGGTGAGCTTTAATACTGTAATAATACTGTAAAATTCTCAATTTTTAAAAAAGAGAAGGGTTGGGCACAGTAGCTCACGCCTGTAATCCCAGCACTTTGGGAGGCCAAGGCAGGCAGATCACCTGAGGTCAGTAGTTCGAGACCAGCCTGGCCAACATGGGGAAACCCCGTCTCTACTAAAAATACAAAAATTAGCTGGGCATGGTGGCAGGTGCCGGTAATCCCAGCTACTCGGGAGGCTGAGGCTGAAGAACTGCTTGAACCTGGGAGGCGAAAGTTGCAGTGAGCCGAGATTGTGCCATTGGGCTCCAGCCTGGGTGACAAGAGCAAAACTCCATCTCCAAAAAAAAAAAAAAAAGAGAGAGAAAGATCTAAATGTATTCACATGTTGTATTATTCATTGAAAAAAGCAAAGTACAGAATAACATCTATCCTATGCCATTTTTGTGAAAGTCTTTTTTTGAGATTTCATGGTCGAGATTGTGGGGCTTCTTCCAGAATATGTCAGTCTTGCCTTCACTCTGCCATAAGTTCAGGCAAGAAAGCAGCTCCTTTCTCTAAAGAATAGATAGCACCTGCCATGCGCCAGGTACTGTGATAATGTATAACAATTTCTGTGTAATGTATAATTATTCCCATTTTTCAGATGGCAAAACTGAAAGATAAGAGAGATGAGTGACTTGCCAAGTTTACACAGCAAGGACAGGAATGAAAACTCAAGCCTGTCTAACTCCAGAGAAGGAAGAGCGTGGGCTCTTGGAATCTGATTCTCAGCTTTGTTTGTTCCTTGTGGATTGTCAGGCCACGGGCCTGGAGGCTGCTGCATTTCAGGAAGCGTAGCTAACAAGAATGCTGGTTTATGAATTTACACGGAGAGGTTGTTCATGGTCCTTTATTTGAGAATAGTAGTAAGTGGACGTCAGAGAGTCATCTTGCCCCAGGGGTACGCCCCTATATTTTGATGGGAATATTTCAGTAGCTCCTAACTGGTCCACTTATGTTGCCTGGATGTTCCATGCTCCTTCACAAAGCTGCCCTTGCTAAGTTGCTAACTAGAAAACCCTTCCTGCCTACCAGCTAGTCAACAAACTCCTACTTCCCCATCAAAACCCAGCTAATATGTTCCTTCTGTTTTCTTTTCAACAACACCATTTATAGATCCTCCAACTGAGCCTTTTTAATAACACTAGTAATGTTATCATTTATTGAGCTCCCATTATCTGCTAGGCAATTTTAAGTATTGATATACTTGTACCTTTTAATGTTCATGGTAATTATGCAATACAAGTATAACTATTTACATTTCTTCCAGATGAGGAAACAACCTCGAGATGTTAGGAAATTTGCCCAAAGTCTCACAACCAGGACATGAAGAAACAGATCTTTCTGACTCCAAAGTTCATACTCTCCCCCTTACACCACATCCCCTTTTCCTTGCACCATTCACTTTGAATTGCAAATACTGCTTGTCACTTGTCACCATCTTCACCCTTGCCCCACAAGCCCTGGCAGGCAGGTGGTGGCTCTGATTTCAGGACTGCCACCCCATTGTCCAGTACAAGGCCTGCTCTCAAGTGGCCAATCCTAAAAGTTGCATAGCAGTGAATTGTTTCATTTACAGGAACACACCTTGGAAAATAAAAGCAATGTGTTCGTTCTTTCCCTGCAGATGGGATAGGCCCACTCTCTCCCCCAAAGAGGTGATAAGGGGGCAGGTCTTGTCTCCTTGAGGACTTGCAGATGTTTCCTGAGGCCCTGAGAGCACTTCTGCTTCTGACCTGCCTTGGCTGCCACTGCCAGTTAATGTGAGCTGCTGGGAAAGCCAGCTTCATGGCTCTGCTGCATGTGGATGCCAACCACTGACTCCAGCCAGCTCTCCTGGAAACTGCCCTGAAATATTAAGGCTAGTAGAGGCCCAGCAAGGATGGAGGTTGCATCACCAGCTTGCTGGATTCTCACTGAAGCCCAGCAGGATTTTCATTGCAGAAACTAAGCTTGTTAAGACCTCAAGCTTGGCAGTCAGCTCTAGCTTTGAAAATCTCCTCTACCATTTACTAAATCTGTGGTCTCTGGGCAAGTTTCTCAACCTTTCTTAGCCTCAGTTCCTTCATCCATAACAGGAAGTAATTGCCTCCTTTTCTAGGTTGTTGATAAAAAGAGATAATGCACATAAAACCCTTCCCATTGAGCCCAGCACAGTGCCTGCATACAACAACCGCACCAAAAGTGATGACAATAATGATGATCATTGTTATGCAACTATCCATGGCAAATTTTTTCTTGTTTGCAGCTAAGAATCTTGATATGGCTAATATTATTAGTTGGGGGAGCAGAATAGTTTCTTTGGAAGGACAAGTCATTTGGGCTAGATGAGTAGTTTTCCCTAGTCCAGGACCAGTCCTGCCTGAGAAAGTGATCTCCCACCTTTGGGTGTAAACATATGCTGTTCTAGATCCCAATTCCTGGAGTAACCCTGGGAAGGCAGAGGCCTGGTCAAAACAAGATCCGTACTTTCCTGAATGCCAGGAAGCAATTACTTCTGTATCCCAACCACCTAACTCTAGACAGAGCAATTAGCAATTATTAAAATAATTTATTATTTTTTGAAGAAAGTGAATAATAATTTTATAGTGAACAATATTTAAAAGTTAGAAAGTATTTTCTTAGGGATTATGATACTTACATTACTTAAGCACACAAATACCCACAAAAAAGAACATGGACTTTATTTAAATTTTACATAACTATTTCTTGAACTCTTCCAGTTTTCATCAACAGGGCTGCAGGGAGAAACTGATTGATTTGTGCAGTTTGGGTTTCCCATATTTTCCCTGGACATTCTTTCATATATACTTTTCTATATTTTGACGAATTTCATTTTGTCATTTTTAAGCTTATCATAGTATTCTTTCAAATGGGGGCCAAAGTTTGCTTATCCACCTGTCATTTGGGACCTGGGTAGGCCCCACTTTATGTAATCATACATAATACTAGCAACCGTTATTTAAAAAAAGATTTATGTATTTACTTATTTTTTGAGACAGTCTCATTCTGTTGCCCAGGCTGGAGTGCAATGGCATCATCTTGGCTCACTACAACCTCTGCCTCCTGGGTTCAAGCAATTCTCCTGCCTCACCCTTCCGAGTAGGTGGGATTACAGGCGTCCGCCACCACACGTGGCTAAATTTTGTATTTTTAGCAAAGACAGGGTTTTGCCACGTTGGCCAGGCTGGTCTCAAACTCCTGACCTCAGGTGATCCACCCACCTCGGCCTCCCAAAGTGCAGGGATTACAGGCGTGAGCTACCGCTCCTGGCCTAAAACAAGATTTAAAAACAATTTTGGAAATACATCCTTAGGACGAATCACTTAGATGTGGACTTGGGAGCCAAAGGATAGGAATAGATTTTTCTGCTTTTGTTACTGAAGGTTGGATAATCCTGAAGATAGAGAAAACCAGCTCACAGAGATCCTCCATGCACTCACTTCTGGTCTGAAATAGGAAAGAAATACAGAAGCAATGCCAATGAGATGACAAGGCACTCTTTGCAGAGCCAGGCGGCATTTGCTGGAAGGGGCTGGACTTTTCTTTTCCATGGGAACGTTCTCAGCTGATATCCCAGTCCTCTGGCTGTCAGTTTATTCAGGGCTACTCCACCCCCGCCTCAACTGCCTTTGCGGGAATTGCACAGTGGTAGTTGACACAGAGCCGGACGCACTCTAGAACCTCCCATGAATTCCAGAGAGTCAAATGCCTGTGGTGGGCAGGAATAAATGTTCTATTTGAACAAGGTGACATGGCCTGGGAGAGGGAGAACCACACCGACCAGGCAGGGCCCCGCCATCAACCTGCTGATGCAACAGGTACCCCCTCCCCACCTGGATGGCAGATTTCTTAATTTACACAACTATAGATGCATTTATTTGGCTTAGGAATTTGATTCCTTTTTTTTTTTTATACAGTCTCACTCTGTCACCCAGGCTGGAGTGCAGTGGCGCCATCTTGGCTCACTGCAACCTCCACCTCCTGGGTTCAAGCAATTCTAGTGCCTCAGCCTCCTGAGTAGCTGGGACTACAGGTGCGCACCACCGTGCCCAGCTAATCTTTGTATTTTTAGTAGAGAAAGGGTTTTACCATATTGGCTAGGCTGGTCTTGACCTCCTGACCTCAAGTGATCTACTGGCCTCGACCTCCCAAAGTGTTGGGATTACAGGCGGGAGCCACTGCACCCAGCCAGGACTTTGACTCTTGATAAAATACAGGACTCCTGGGAGAGGGCACAGTACCATTTATATCCCAGAGTGAACTATTTTACCAAAGCTGACCCTGAGAACAGGCCTGGTTGGGGAAGGAGGTGAAGAGACCCCATGAAGATCCTGAAAGCAAGGCCGGGCGTGGTGGCTCACGCCTGTAATCCCAGCACTTTGGGTGGCCAAGGTAGGCAGATCACTTGAGGTCAGGAGTTCAAGACCAGCCTGGCCAACATGGTGAAACCCCATCTCTACTAAAAATACAAAAATTAGCCAGGTGTGGTGGCACAAGACTGTAGTCCCAGCTACTCAAGAGGCTGAGGCAGGAGGATCACTTGAACCCGGGAGGCGAAGGCTGCAGTGATCCGAGATCACACCACTGCGTACTCCAGCCTGGGACGCCGTGAGAGTTTTTATTAAAAAAGGAAAGAAGAGAGAGAAGAGAAGAGAAGATCAGTTCCTGAAAGCAAGAAAAGGAGTCCCGTGAAGGAGGTGAAGCTCACGGTCTAGGCTTCTACAGTTCACAAAAACTCTTAAGATGTAGGCTTCCTTCTCTAGTTGCCTCTGCCCAGGGGGCTCCTTGAGAAGAACACTGTGCTTTGGGGGAGCAGCAGGCAAGCCCCCCTGAGGTCATCTGGCTTAGAAACAAACCTGGGATGGGTGTTTCCTGTTGGATTGGAGAACTGACTGAGCTGCAGTTGCAGTGGAGTTGCCCCAGTGGGCATCTGGCCTTCACAGTTAGCACCATGATGATGCTGTGATTTCTGCTTTGCTGTGGTTCTGTTTCTCTGGAAGCGGAATCATCACCATGATTTAACCTTTAGCCCAGCTCAGCGCACTAGACTGTGGCTCAGACCAAAACTTCCTTTCAGTTTTTCTCTCTCTCATTTGCTATATTCTACCCATTCCAGCTTTTTTCTCCTCCTCAAACACATACGAAGCTTGTGTCTGTCTATGAGACTTTGCATTTACCATTCTCTCTCCCTGGTCTTCCCCAGCCTGCCTCCTCGTTCTCATTCAGGCCTCAGCTCAATGTGTACCTTCTCCCAGAGGGCTTCCTTGACCATGCTTGTGAAAGTGACATGCCACCCCGGAGTCATTTTCTATCCCATTATTAGTCTGTGTTTTCTTCTTAGCACTGTCATTTTCTGAAATTATCTGATTTATTTAGGTACCCATATACTCTCTGGCTCCCTAACCAGAACATAAACTCCATGAGAACAGCAACAGAGCCTTTCTGTTCTCTGCTAAGAGCTGAGAATAGTGCTGGCACATACAGGGGATCCATCCAAGGATCACAGGCAGAGCCGTCCTTGCTTTTCCTCATTCGGCTTTAGAGTTTTTCTCCTAAGTGGTATACAGATACTGGCTTGGCAGGGAACAGAGCCAGGCAGCCAATCCTGCATGCAGACCAGGCTTCCCGCCTAATTTAGCAGCTTCACAAGGGGTGTGGCCTGGGCTCCAGGGATCTGAGCTGGACCCAGTAGACAGAAGTTCACAGAGATGGGCTTTAGTGTAATAGCAAAAGGACTTGAGAACAGAGCTGACAGGAGACAGAATGGGAACGCCGATGCTTAACTGCACCAGTTCCATGCCCATCATCCCCCCGTGGTCCACTCGCCACCCTCTGCTTCTGTGCAGCCTGCCCACCCACCTGCAAGCTCACTGAGCTCATTGGTTACTGGAACTGCTTCCCAGCACAGAGGATGGGGATTCGGCATCACTGGGGGAACTAAATTGGATGGTCTCTGTGGGCCATTTCATCTCCCATTTCAGGGGCTTGGCTGAGAGCAGTTTATTTCTAATCCTGAGGACTGCAGGGCCTCCAGGGAGGAGAGGGTGACAGGCTGGGTTAAGCTGTTAATGGTGCTCTGGGGTTAAAGCTCAATGACCCACGGTGCCAGTGCACTGATTAGTGACCACATCCGCCCACCTGCTGTTTGCTTAGCAGGGAGAGCTGCTCATCTGAATCAGGAATGCAGCACCAAGAAGAAATATGCATTCCAGGCCTGGTTCTGCTGCCAAGTTATCATGTGAGCTTGAATGAGTCCTTTCCTGCTCTGAGCCTTGGTGTGTCTTTCTGGAAGAATGTTTGGATTAGACCTAGATGCTTTTTTTTTTTTTTTTTTTTTTAGATGGAGTCTCGCTCTTGTTGCCCAGGCTGGAGTGCAATGGCACAGTCTTGGCTCACCGCAACCTCTGCCTCCCGGGTTCAAGCGATTCTCCTGCCTCAGCCTTCCAAGTAGCTGGGATTACAGGCATGTGCCACCACGCCCAGCTAATTTTGTATTTTGAGTAGAGATGGGGTTTCTCCATGTTGGTCAGGCTGGTCTCGAACTCCTGACCTCAGGTGATCTGCCTGCCTTGGCCTCCCAATGTGCTGGGATTACAGGCGTGAGCCACCATGCGTGGCCTGACCTAGGTGCTTTTTAAGGCCATCTCTTCTAACTCTAACATTCTAGGATTCTACTGGTGAACCTCACACATGAAAAAAGTTCCATCCATGGCAAGAGCTCATGCCCAGGCTCCAATTCTTCAGCAGATCCTCTTTCTTAGCTGACAGCCTGGAATGGAACCAAGACCCCTGACCTCTGTCATCGGCAGCTCAAGTCTTCTCGGAGAGTCTGTGTTTATTCACAGCTCTGGCTGGGCTGAAAAAAGTATGTGATCTGTCAGTGGACAGATCCTGAGCTGTCCATCAGGAAGGAGATGAGCTAAGTCTAGAAGCCACCTGGGGGCTGTCCCACCAGCGCCCCCAACAGGTCTACTCATCCAAAGGGCAGGAAAGGGACTTTGTGCCTCTGCCTTTGATGGTGTAAGGACTCCTTGGGCAACATTTATGCCAAGACCTTGCAGTATTTGGCAGCCTTAGGGAAGCCTCCCTGTGGTCTTAAACCTGGAGCAGGAAGGAAGTGTAATGACAAGAAGCCTTTTCGTGAGGCCCATGACTATTTCATGATGTGATAGTTTCACTGCTGATAGTTTCACTGCACTTTCCTGAAACTCAACTCATCTTTGGCACAGCCATGTAGGAAGATCAGGGAAGCCTGACACTGCATTCTGGGGCCATTCTTTGTCCTGAGCCAGCAATTTCTTTTTCATTCTGTAGGGTTCTTGTAGGAATGAAAGATTCAGAAAGCCCAATAGTTGAGTAAACATTTCTCAAGCATCTTCTCTGAGCTAACCCCAACTTGGGAACTGGGGATTAAAAATGAATTTATTAACTTTTTAATGTTCTGTGCAACATATATACCTACACAGACACAGGGCATAGATTCTCTATTCATAGATGAATAGGCTTTTCACAAAGCATAAATCTTTTAGATCACTGCTAAATGGACTGATACACTGGCTTTAAGGGAATATACTTCTCATGTTTGAAAAAAATATTTTTAAAAAGTCAGACATAGTCCCTGCTCTCAAGCAGTTTGGGTAAAATCCTTTCATCCCTTTGAGCTTCAGTTCTGCAAAATGGGACTGATGATCCCATCAAGGGCTGCCAGATTTAATGGATCAAATCACAAGATGCCTAGTTAAATTTGAATTTTAAATTTAACTGGACATCTTGCATTTTATCTGGTAATCCTAGCCCTGCCCAAACTAGGACTTTTATAAGGTACAGAAGGAATAATATGTGAATTAATAATGTACAACAGTGCTTTACAGTTTACGGAGTTCTGTGTCAGCGAGAAGGGTTTGGATTGAATGACTTTAATGTAAGGGGATCTCTTGCAGGCTTATGATTGTACTCTCATGATGAAGATCCTGAGACATGAGGAGAAAGACTCAATGCTGCATCCCTTGAGAACACTTTTAATTCCAGGAGAGTGAATACAAAACCCTCAATGGCAAAAGATGGAGCCTGGAGCAGCGCATGTGAGAAAGCCCTGGGGTTTTTGGCTCACAGAAAAATCAAAACGGGACCCCTTAGGATGTAAACTGCATCTGCGTCTTCTGGCCACATCCTCGAAAGGATGGTATCCAGAATGCTGTCATTACTCAGACTCCCACTGGAGCATTAAAAGGGACAGGAATGGGCCTGGTTCAAGGAGCTTGAAACCAGTGAGTGTCCTGGCAGGGACAGGAGTGATGAGAAGCGTCTGAACTGGAGATCTGTGGACTCAGGGGACATGAGCCATGGGCTTCCCATCCAGCATGGGTCCTGCTTTTTGGAAGGTGCCACTCCCATCCGAGGTTGCCAGCAAGCCTTTGTTTTGGTAAAGGGCCCCAAGGTGACATTCTTTTTCGGTCACTGTCCAGCTCGGAGAAGCGGAACACCAACAGTAGCAGCGATTGTTCAAAATGTGAAGGCTAAAAAAGGCCTTAGAATCCCCACTCTTTTATTTATTAATTGATTATCTTACAGGTGTGAGCCACCTGTAATCACAGCACTTTGAGAGGCCAAGGCAGTCAGATCACATGAGGTCAGGAGTTCAAGACCAGCCTGGCCAACATGGCAAAACCCCATCTCTACTAAAAACAATACAAAAATTAGCTGGTCATGGTAGCAAGTGCCTGTAGTCCCAGCTACTCAGGAGGCTGAGGCAGGAGATTTGCTTGAACCCGGGAGGCAGAGGTTGCAGTGGGCCGAGATCG